>NC_072444.2:28092500-29342500 GCF_028878055.3 Symphalangus syndactylus | reverse complement strand
AAACCTCAGCACTTTCTTGGGTGCAGGACCGGAAACGAGTGGCCACTTGTGAGCTGGAGAAGACCTTAGAATATGTCACTGATGCAAACACAGGAGACTTAGCTGAAGGCCACACCTCCTGAACCTCACCTGGCAGGTTTGATAGCCACCCAGTATTGTCGCCTCTCTGTGGCCACCACCCTGGGACACAACCTGTGACCCCAGGAGGTGATGCCTCAGCCAGTCCCTGTACTTTGAGACCCACAGGCACCTTTCAAAGAGGCTTCGACCGCACAGGAACCTGGGGCGCTGCCACAGGTGTGAAGATGTTTTAGCAAGGGCAGCCCACAGTGGGCGAGCTCCGGTCTTTTTGCTATTGTTGTTTAAATCGGAACAAAATGCACTACATGATTATTTCTGTGCATGAAATGCAAGGTTGCCAAGTTTAGGTTCCACCTGATGCTAATAACCTTAATTGTAAATCCTTCATTTATAGACTTGGGCTGTAACAACCTCCTCGTGGCATTAACCTAAACGCTGACAAAGGCAGAGTGGGCCAAGCATCCCTGGCAGCCCCCAGAGGTGAAATTCCAGCCCCCGTCATCCTGTGTATTAAGTGACAGGGCTCATAAAACCCCATAGCTCCTTTCCCCAACACTTGGAGTCTGGCTCCCAGAGGGGCAGATAGTTGGAGATTCTCATGCAAAATAAATTGCTCTGCACCTTCATTAAAAAGTAACTGCAGCTGACTCAGCACTTTCAGAGTGAGCGGCAGGGAGGGGCTTTGTGGCAAAATCAAAGGACGGGGAGGAGGCACCTGCCCCTGGGTTCACTCTGCGTCCCTGCCGCTGGAGCCTGCCCTTTGCTGTGGGTTCGGTTTCTCTGCATCCTAGTCCCAATTCTGTGACCATCGGGTGTCTTTAAACAGGCAGCTGGAGATCCCAGAATTTGGATCTGATTTTACTGGAGCTGGGCAGGCCTTGAGAGGGGCTCTAGCCCAGGGTTCCCTATTCTGGAACATAAGTAGGACTGGGCAGGGCTGCTGGGGGTAGGGACAGGGCTGGGACACCGGCCCCTGGGTCCAGCGAGTGTGTGAAGGGCTGCCTCCATGGTGCACTGGACTGAGGTGTGGGTGCAGGGCTTTCTGGACAGCAGGTGCAATGCTCATCTAAATAGCAGATCCGACCAAGGCCTTCCCTCTGCTCCACCCACTGAGTGCTGCCCCGCTGCCTGCAGCCTGAAGCCCTAACCCCCTAAAGAGTCCCCTGAGCTATTCCCAGGGATCCCAGCTGGCCAAGGTCTCACTGACCCCAGGCATCGACTCCGGTGGCTCCTGCCCCCAGTGCTCTCTTGTCCCCCTCTGCCTGCCCACATCTTCCTTGTCCCTCTGCCATCTCAAGACATCACCTGCTCCAGAGAGCGTCCTGGACCAAGCATGGCCAGAAAGCCCTCGACTTAGGCAGGCGCTCCCTGTCCGGTCAGGTAGCAGCCTCTGAGCAGGCAGCAGGTGACATTCATCTGCAGCTGCGGGCTGCAACGGGCGCCTCCTCCCCCGCAGCTGACAAATGCAGCATTCGGAGCTCGCAGGCATGTGGCCTAAGCAGCAGGGACGCATTGCCCTACGGTTTATGGGGCGAAGCATGATTGAGTGGATGGGGCATCAGGGCTGTCTTTGGAAAGGACACCTTTCCTGTGATCCTTTGCCCGTCGGCAGCCGGTCCAAGCAAACACAGCCCCTGTTCCAGGCAGTCGGCAAAGTGGCCTTCCCCACACCATGAAGGACGCTTTGAGCCCCTGGCAGCAGCCAGCAGCCAGGTGCAGCCCCACCAGCTTCAGAGTGGGCAGGACAGAGAGGCCCCTGCCCGAGCAACAGCAGCAACACAGCCCTGGCTGCCAAGGTCCTAACAGCCGTTTTCCGAAAGGCGTCTGTGCACACTGGGGCTGACTCTCAGGCTGCCACTAGCTGGAATGGGGCAGGGCTGAGCCCACGAGGCCGCCAGACCCTGGGGACACTGGTCCTCGAGGCCTCTCTGCTGAAGGGCATCGGGATACAGGAGCTGGGGCAGGATCTTCCCTAGAAGCTTCTCAGCCCGTCCTCACTGATGAATCTCTTCCCTTAAAATGAATTTAGGTCCTTTAGCCCCAGACAAATAGGCACACTCTCTAGCCCCGGGAAGGAAATGAGATTTTAATTTGGGATGATTTTATTCAGCAAATGCCCCCAAACCATGCACTTTTCAAAGGGAAACTCCAGGTTCAGTCTTGCCTTTTGGGGATAGAAAAAAAGACTTTTTAAAATCTTTTTCATTTCCAGCTCAAACTGAGAAGGGAAAACCTCTTCCTCTCAAAAGGGTCTTTTCCTATTTTCTTCCACTTCAGAAACAGTCTATCCTCCTGTCTGACGTCACGGCTCTAGGTTTTTCTCTGCTCTGTTCTTCATGGGCCCCTGCCTAATAAAGGTGTTATGATCAGAGGCAAGTTTACCATGGAGCTAATGAGGCTCAGGCTTGGGGCCCTCGTTTGCATGTGCAGTGGTGTGCTGGTAAATGTTGAACAACCAGATCTCCAGGGGGAAAAGCCTGATCTGTAGCATTTCCCAGTCTCCATAGTGTGAGTGCTCCCACCATGGCTAATTCTCAGGCTACCAGCATGATGTCATTGAGTGCAAAGTTGAGAGGAAAGATGTATAATTGGCTGTGGTGAGTCAGTGCAAGCAGACATCAGCAGGCCAGGTCACAGGCTGTCTCCAGGCCCCTGCAACTGAATACATAAGAAGTTATGTATTCTTTTCATTAAAAAAAATACCCAGGCTGGGTGCAGTGTAATCCCAGCACTTTGGGAGGCCAAAGTGGGGGGATCACTTGAGCCCAGGAGTTTTGAGACCAGCCTGGGTAACACAGGAGACTTCGTCTCTACTAAAAATAAATAAAATTAGCCAGGTGTGATGGCAAGTGCTCGTAGTCCCAGCTACTAGGGAGGTTGAGGCAGGAAAATTCTTGGGCTCAGGACACTGAGGCTGCAGTGAGCCATGATCACACCGCTGCACTCCAGCCTGGATGACAGATCAAGACGAAGACCCTGTCTCTCAAAAAAAAAAAAAAAACTATATAGACCTCAGACCCCAACAAACTGAGTCTGCCTCATTATGATGTAAGGGTGGGGCTTCTTAAAGAGGTAGGGCACGTGACCAGCTGACCAGCTGCCTCTCCATTGGTGGCCCTGCCCCAGGCTATGCTTAGACCAGGCAGCATAGAGCTATCAGTGTAGGTGAACCCATCTTTCTACTTTGACACTGGAGGAGCATGGAGTTTCCTGGCTTCCAGTCATTTGAACTTCCTGAAAATGTACCCAAGCACTGAACTACCAGCACCTTCTAGCATGTCCTGGCTAGAGGGGTCCCAGCCTGCTTTCCTTCCCCTTTCATCCTCCCCATGGTTCAGAGTTCCCCTCGGAGATCACAGCCTCCAGATGCAAACAGCCTGCCACCCTCCAGGGCCAGGATTGCAAGCACAGAGCCCTCAGGCCTTCCAGTGTTTTATACGTATTTGAACCCACATATAGAAATCTGGGAGATTCACATGCAAACCCAGATGTATGACTTTTCTTGAAGAATCAGAAAACCTGACCTCCTGGCCCTAAATCCCCACATGGCTGCAACAGGCAGGACTGATGGACAGCCACGGCCTTGGGGTACAGGACGAGGGCCATCTGGCTTCCCAGGCCACACCTTCTCAGGCTATCTCCCCAGTGCTCAGGCTGAAGAGCAGTGGCCATTTCTTATGGTGTCGGCACAGTGGTTTTTCTTAAAGAAATATTTCCCTCTACCCAGGTTTCTTCCAAAAGTGGGAAATGAAAGATAGTACAAGTGGGCCATGTGTTTCAAGAGAAAGCACGTAGCATATTTCTTTGTACGAGTGAAGAATATTCCTCTTGGGGCTATTGCACTGAACCATTCCAGGGGACACATCACTCTGAAGTTTCTGGGAATGGCATCTCCTAGAGTTGTGCATTGCACAGCACATGCAGCCTGATTCCTCTGTGTTTCCTGTGAAAACTGGAACAGTGTCAAAATAACTCCACTTAGGATGCTATCATTCTCACACAGAATTGGCCACATCACACATGCATGGTGGAGTTTGCCCACCTCCAAGATCTCACAGAAATTCCAGCCAGGAATGATGAGGGCAGACATAGGAAGGCAGGGCCAGACGGCAGGGCCAATGTAGAAGGTGCCTGCAGAGACAGCATGAGAACTGCCTGATAGGCATCTCATGAGTCAGAGAACTAGCTGGCCAGGTAGAAGGTTGGCCTGAGTTGAGATTCAGGCAGGGGATCAAGCAGCGCCCTCTGCTGGGCTGTCCCTTACTTTTGCATGGATCACCTTGCAGACTTCTGTTCCTCCTTCAGAGCCCAGCTAGGATGCTGCCTCCTCCAGGAAGCCTTACCTTCTAGGACGTTAGTTGTGCCCTGCCCTGGGCTTCCTCTGAACCCTGTACACACCCAACGTTGTACGTACTTCTCTGTGTGCTGTGATTCTGTTGACATGATCTGGCCCCACTCCAAGAACAGTGCTTGGTTCATGATTATGTACGCGGTAATGGGGACAGTGCTGGTGCATAAGTGGGACTCAATGAATAATTAATTAAATGCATGAATGAATGGAGAAATGGATGGGTGGATGGATGAATGGGTGGATGGAAGACACGTAGGAATTTCAGCCCTGGGGACCCAGGCTGGGGCCCAGCATTAGAACTGGAGTACGGGCAGGGTTTAGTCAGGGTGAGCTCCTTTGGGGAACCAGATTTTACCAGGAGAGAACCCTAACCTGGAGTCTCTCCATGAGCTCCTGGCTGAGTTTCTGAAATCCTGCCACCCCCTAGCCAGGAAAGCAGCTCCTGCTGGGGAGGGTAGCAGCCCTGCCTCCAGGCCCCAGCTCAGCTCCCTGGCTGTGAGTTCAATAGATGTCTACACTTTCCAAGGACATGGGTAACTGGTGCAGGAAATGTTGTGCACCTTCCTCTTTGCACAACAGCTGGATTCACCCCCCAAAACCGCCCACCTCTGTGTCTCAGGGACACCAGTCTGGATGCATGGGCCTAATTGCTGGCCCTTCCAGAGTACAAGTGGAAACACGTGGGCCAGTTGAGGGTGAAAAATGCAGTAGGTTAAAGGCTTCTGAGGGATAGTTACATAGTCAAAAAAAAAGGTCAAGAAAACTATTGCCAAAACCTGAAACTCTGGTCCTTGATTAATTGATTAAATCATAGAGGCTTTGACCTACCTCTCTGAAGTTGAATGAATTAGTTGATTAGTTGCACAAAGTTGCTGCACCAACACGAGGAGGGGAGAGGTCATTGGTCTTTAGCTAATGGCACGTCCCAGCGAGTTGCAGGGTCCCTCCGCACACTGGCTCTTGCCAAAAAAAGGATGTGGGGGCTGTGCTGGACAGGACAGAGTGACCTTCCTCGAGGCTCCAGCTGTACGTGGCCCAGATTTTATGCCCTTCTTCCAGCCTCCTTTCTTTCTCTTGCACTCCTCCCTCCCTTCCTTTCCGGTTCCCTCCCTCCATGTCCTCACGTTTTGACGCTTTGGGATTTGTTTTCTGACCATTGGCCTCATTGCATGGGCAAGCCTCCTGCCTGGAGAAGGGAGAATGGGAAAATGATACCTCTAGACAGATCTCGTCCATGCTGCCTTGGCTTTGAGGAAAGAAATCACCACCCTTGTCATAATTATTGATGGGAACTGCATTTGCTGAGTTAGAGGATGGGAGAAGGGTTGATATTATGGCCATAGGACTTGATTTGGTCAATAAAGCAAATTGGTTTAAGTGAAAATAAAGCAGCCCTCACAAGTATATTAGAAGAATAAAGTAATTGCTGTCCAAGGTGCACGGAATATAAATCTCTGTTTGCTTGAAATTATTACAATGTCGTATTGATTACTTAGAACCTGCTATTGCCTTTTAAGTTATAGTTTATTAAAGGGTAATGTATTTAACAAACATTTTCCCTGGCATGCACCATTGAAACACACAGAAGTTACACGGGCGCGTTCCCCCAGACCCCCACCCCAGCCTTTGGTTGTTCTGTGGTCACGTGATTAATTTTCCAGGCTCAGCTTGCAGGCACCAGGGTGGCCACCCACAGGGGTTCTGGTGAACTCAGGATCCTGCCAGAACCCTGGGAGAGGTGCATGGAAGGGCTCAGAATGCGCTGACCACACTGACATGTTTTTTGTTTACCCCTCTGCCTCGCCAACAAGATAAGTCCATGAAGTCACCAGCACCGTCCGTGTTTCTCACTGCTTCCTCGGCATTCCCCCAGAACCAAGCATTACACCCCGACACAGGACGTGTGCCATAAATACTGGTTGCATGAATGGCTATTTTTTTTAACTTCACTTTTTTCTTAATTAAAATTTTTTAATTACAAAGGCAAACAGGCTCATTATAACAAATGAATACAATTTTAAAATATTTTTCTAATTAGAAAAATTAGACATACTCATAGTAGAACATTTATAAGATATGGGAAAGTATTAAAAGGATAAGAAAAACCACCTATAATCCCATCACCCCAAAATAACCTCTGTTTACATTTTGTTATATTTCCTGCCAGTTTTTTGTTGTTGTTGTCGTTGTTGTTGTTTTATTTTTTTGCTGTACTCATCTGTATGGGTATTTTCTCTTTTCACAAAGTTGACAATATAAGATGCAGTTTAGTGTTTTGCTTTTTTTTCACTTACCATTGTATAAAAGCATTTCCCCTGTCATTCGCTGTTTCTCAAAACACTTTTTGTTTTTGTTTTGTTTTGTTTTGTTTTTTGAGACACGGTCTCACTTTATTGCCCAGGCTGCAGTGCAGTGGCATGATCTCGGCTCACTGCAACCTCTGCCTCCTGGGTTCAAGCAATTCTCCTGCCTCAGCCTCCTGAGTAGCTGGGATTACAGGTGTGTGCCACCACATCTGGCTAATTTTTGTATTTTTAGTAGAGATGGGATTTCGCCATGTTGGCCAGGCTGATCTTGAACTCCTGGCCTCAAGTGAATCTGCCCGCCTTGACCCCTCAAAGTGCTAGGATTACAGGTGTGAGCCACCACGCCTGGCCTAAAACACAGTTGTTTTTTGATTTTTTGTTTTTTTGGTTTTTTTTTTGAGCCGGAGTCTTGCTCTGTCACCCAGGCTGGAGTGCAGTGGTGCAATCTCAGCTCGCTGCAAGCTCCACTTCCTAGGTTCACGCCATTCTCCTGCGTCAGCCTCCCGAGTAGCTGGGACTACAGGCACCCGCCACTACGCCCAGCTAATTTTTTTTGTATTTATTAGTGGAGACGGGGTTTCACCGTGTTAGCCAGGATGGTCTCAAACTCCTGACCTCATGATCCGCCCACCTCGGCCTCCCAAAGTGCTGGGATTACAGGCGTGAGCCACCGCGCCCAGCCTAAAACACAGTTTTTAATGGCTGCATAATATCCCATCTTCTGGATATGCTGTAATTTAGTCATTTCCTGTTGGACATCTGTGATGCTTCCAGTGTTCAGCATTATAAATAATACTCTGATGAACATCCTTATAAATAAATTTTTCATCTCATCCCTGGGTATTATAAAAGGACAAGTTCTTAGCCCTTTTCCCATTTGCACTGAGAATAATCCCCAGTGGCACTTGTGGCTGCAGCGTTTACCCCTGAGATAGCTTTGCCATGAAATATCTCGCTTTTATTATTATTTTTACATGGCTCTAGTATATTGACTTTGGAAACAAAAGACATCATTCTATTTTTAGCATTCTGTGTTTAGTAGTGATATTTCCATTTACAAAATATAGCAGTTCTTGAACGCTGAAAATGTCAAATCCTGGAAAACGCAGCATTTCTACATGTGATGTTAACATTGTTCTCGAACAGTTATTGGCTAAAGATTCATTTGATGAATCTGAGTTTTCTGAAATAGACAATTCTGATGATTCAGACGATTCTGATGTTAGTTCTGTTTAGAAATAACTCCAAGGACAGTTTTTATATTTTATTTTCACATTGAAAATCAGTGAGATTTGCTTCATCCTCAAAGAGTGTGTTTATGTAAAATTAAATGAGTGCTGGCAGAGAGCAGAACTTTTTTTCTTTTTTTTTTTCTGAACGGGAAAAGGGTTAAAGCAACACCTCTTGGCAGATGTCATGGAAAGGGACAGATTCTAGGCGTGCAACCTGTGCTGTTGTGTTAAACCAAGCTTAGTTTTATGCTCTGCTGCCGTATTCTCAAAATTCCTAATAGTTCTTGAAAAAGGGATCCCACATTTTCATTTTGCACCAGGCCCCACAAATCATGTAGCCCATTTTGGTTGGTGTATTAGTCCGTTTTCATGCTGCTGATATAGACATACCTGAGACTGGGAAGAAAAAGAGGCTTAATTGGACTTACAGTTCCACATGGCTGGGGAGGCCTCAGAATCATGATGGGAAGCAAAAGGCACTTCTTACATGGCGGTGGCAAGAGAAAAATGACGAAGATGCAAAAGCGGAAACCCCTGATAAACCTATCAGATTTCATGAGACTTTTTCACTACCACGAGAACAGTATGGGCGAAACCGCCCCATGATTCTAACTATCTCCTGCCAGGTCCCTCCCCCAACATGTGAGAATTCTTGGAGTACAATTCAAGATGAGATCTGGGTGGGGACACAGCCAAACCACATCAGTTGAGGAAGACTGTTTCCCACTGGTGTTGAGGAGTCAGGTCATCTCTAACCATTGAGGGTCTTTGTGCCAGGTCTCACCCTTCACCCCCATGAAAATCAAAGCTCAGAGCATGAGCTCCTCTGTGCCCTGCTGCACTGAGCCTGAGAATTGTCACACAAAGAGAACTTTCTATGTAGCTGAAGTTTATCCTTCAAACACTGAGTCCATGTAGTGTTGCTATAACATAGCACCTGAGGCTGGGTAATGTAGAAAGAAAAGGGGTTTACTTGGCACACGATTCTGGCAGCTGGAAGGTTCAAGATTGTACAGCTGCATCTGGTGAGGGTCTCACGTGGCTTCCACTCATGGTGGAAAGTGGGAGGAGAGCCAGCCTGTGCCAAGATAACACATAGCAAGAGAGGAAGCAAGAGAGAGAAACCGAAGAAGCCAGACTCTTTAACAGCTCGCTTTCTCCAGAGCTATTTCATTCCCTCAGGAGAAAGAAATTACCCCTTCGGGAGAGTACTAATCTGTTCACGAGGGATCTGCCCTCATAACCCAGACATCTCCCACGTGGCCCCACCCCCAACACCACCACACTGGAAATCAAATTTCAGCATGGGTTTCAGCAGTGACAAACCATATCCAAACCATAGCAAACACCAAAACCTGTATATTATTGTGGTCATTCATGCCTCATTTATATTGCTTTTTATTTGAACCATAACTTGCTTATGCTGTTATTTTTGTTTCTTCTTTGCATTTCCAATTCTCCCTTTCACTTTTTCTTAAATCTTGAAACAATCAGACATACTAAAAAGTTGGGAGTACAGTTCAAAGAAACCTTTTTCTGAACCATTTGAAAGTTGCCAGCCTGATGTCCCATCACCCCCCAAGTATTTTAGCATCTATGCAACAAAACATTTGCTCTGACAGAACCACATCAGAACTCTCAAATCAGGAAACGAACATTGATACATGTCTACCAACTAATCCTGTCTTCAATGACATTTTACCGATTGTTCCAATGATGTCAGCATCACGGGTCACATTTAATAGTCGCGTCCTTCAGTCTCGAGCAGTTCTTCATTTTGTCATTGACTTTTGTGACCTTGACATTTTTGAAGATTACAGACCAGTTATTTTATAAGACTGCCCCTCAGTTTGGTTTTGTCTGATGTTTTCTGGTGATTAGACTCAGGTGGTGCATCTTGAGCAAGAGCCTCAACATAAGGGATACTGAGCTCTGTCTGGTGGCCCAGGATTTCCAATTTTTTTTTCTTCTCTTCAACTTTTAAGTTCCAGGATACATGTTAGGATGTACCCTGGATGTGCAGGTTTGTTACATAGGTAGACATGTGCCATGATGGCTTGCTACACAGATCAACCCATCATTTAGCTATTAAGCCCAGCATCCATTAGCTATTCTTCCAGATGCTCTCCCTCCCCACCCCCACCACCAGGCCCCAGTGTGTGTTGTCCCCCCAGACATGTCCATGTGTTCTCATCGTTCAGCTCCCACTTACAAGTGAAAACATGTGGTGTTTGGTTTTCTTTTCTTTTCTTTTTTTTTTTTTTTTTTTGAGACGGAGTCTCTGTCACCCAGGCTGGAGTGCAGTGGCTCAATCTCAGCTCACTGCAAGCTCCACCTCCCAGGTTCACGCCAGTCTCTTGCCTCAGTCTCCCAAGTAGCTGGCACTACAGGCGCCCGCCACCACGCCTGGCTAAATTTTTGTATTTTTTAGTAGAGACAGGATTTCACCATGTTAGCCAGGATAGTCTCGATCTCCTGACCTCATGATCCACCCGCCTCGGCCTCCCAAAGTGCTTGGATTACAGGCGTGAGCCACCGCGCCCGCCCTGGTTTTCTATTCCTGAATTAGTTTGCTGAGGATAACAGCTTCCAGTTCTATCCATGTCCCTGCAAAGTACATGTTCATTCCTTTTTATGGCTGTATAGTATTCCATGGTGTATGCGTACCACATTTTTAAAATCCAGTTTATCGTTGATGGTCATTTGGGTTAATTCCGTGTCTTTGCTATTGTGAATATAGTGCTGCAATGAACATACACATGCATGTATCTTTATAACAAAATGATTTCTATTCCTTTGGGTATATACCCAGTAAGGGGATTGCTGGGTCAAATGGTATTTCCACTTCTAGATCTTTGAGGAATTGCCCCACTGTATTCCAAAATAGCTGAACTAATTTACATTCCCACCAACAGTGTAAAAGCATTTCTTCTTGTCTGCAACATCGCCAGCATCTGTTGTTTTTTAACTTTTTAATGATCACCATTCTGACTGGCATGAGATGGTATCTCATTGTGGTTTTGATTTGTATTTCCCTAATGATCACTGATGTTGAGCATTTTTTCATATGCTTGTTGGCTGGATGAATGTCTTATTTTGAAAAATGTCTGTTGATGCAGGATTTCCATTTTACTCATGACTGGTGATGTTCACCTTGACCACTTAATTAAGGTGGTGTCTGCAAGGCTTCTCCACTGTAAACTTACTCTTTTTCTCTTTGTAGTTAATAAATATTTTGTGAGAAGATACTTTCATAGTATATGCAAGTATTCCCCATCAGACTTTCAGTTTTCATTCATTTATTTATTTATAACCTTATTTTATTCAATGGATTATAATCTATTACCATTGTTATTTATTTCAGTGTTCATGTTGTCTCAGATTTGGTTGGTGGACCTCCATTCAAGCTGGCTTCTGGGTCATTTGATATAAGCCCAATCATTCTTTGAGCACTTCCTTGCTTTCTGAACAAGATGTTCCAGGCATATCTTGTACTTTCCTAAAATCAAACATTTCTCCAAAGAAACTGGGTTTCTTTTAGTGGAAAGTGGTATTTAGAAGCCAAGATCTGGGCCTGAGTATGCTCACTGCTCCAGTCCACTCTCAGTAGATAGAGCTGGGGAATATATGTATCATATGCACACACACACACGCACACACACATAGAGTTGGCCTTCCACATTCATGGGTTTTGTATCCGTGGATTCAACCAACCATGGACCAAAAATATCCAGGAAAAAAATTGCATTTGTACTGAACGTATTTTTTTCTTATCATTATTCCCTAAATAAAACAGTATAAGAAATATTTACATAGCACTTACATTGTTACTAGGTATTATAAGTAATCTAAAGATGATTTAAATCAAGCTTGTCCAACCCATGGCTCCTGGGCTGCCTGTGGCCCAGGACAGCTTTGAATGTGGCCCAACACAAATTCATAAACTTTCCTAAAACATTATGAGACTTTTTTGCAATTTATTTTTTTTTAGCTCATCAGCTACCGTTAGTGTTTGTATATTTATGTGTGGCCTAAGACAATTATTCTTCCAACATACTCTCCCTGTAGACAACCAATATCACATCTCTGCCACCCCATGTGGGCCCCCTCCAAACCCAGACTCTGACACCCCTTGCAAGGGCACTCCACTGTGTGAACCCCCCACTCACCCATCAATATGCCCTTATTGCTGTTGTAAGGAGGATTCTGAAGCCATCTCCAGGCTCAGGGGAAACAGTGATGTGATTGATTAGTAATGTCTGCCATGAACAGAGGAACAGGAAGTGTTCCTGCCACACATATGCTGGCCCCGACTTAAGATGGTCAGTGTGAGCATTTATATTGATCAGGTGGCCATATCGTTTTGAGAGAGAAATAATAATTAACAATTGCAAACAATAAAAGTTGACAGTTATGCTGGGCAACAGGAGTTAACCAGGTCACTGGTCGTGCCCTGTGTGGGTACTGAGGAAGCACAGTTCTGGGTCTGCTCTGTGGTTTTCAACCCTCTGTGTTGGCCACATGCCTACAGTTTCCAGCATCTCCTTCGCCACCTCCCCCCAACTCCTTGCCCTCTTCTGTAGACCGTAGGAGGGCCTGGCAAGCCTCCTTAAGGAAGAAGATTCCCATGCAGGGTGTGCCTTAGGAATGGAGGTGCCCATGGAGGGCACCTCTTAGGGGTGGAAGTGCCCATGCAGGGTGCCCCTTATGAGTGGAGGTGCTGGTGAAGGGTGCCCCCTTAGGAATGGAGGTGCCCATGGAGGGCACCCCTTAGGGGTGGAAGTGCCCATGCAGGGTGCCCCTTAGGAGTGGAGGTGCTGGTGAAGATTGCCCCCTTAGGGGTGGAGGTGCCCATGGAGGGTGCCCCCTTGGGGGTGGAAGTGCCCATGGAGGGTGCCCCTTAGGAGTGGAGGTGCTGGTGGAGGGTGCCCCCTTAGCGGTGGAGGTGCCCATGGAGGGTGCCCCCTTAGGGGTGGAGGTGCTGGTGGAGGGTGCCCCCTTAGGGGTGGAGGTGCCCATGGAGGGTGCCCCCTTAGGGGTGGAGGTGCTGGTGGAGGGTGCCCCCTTAGGGGTGGAGGTGCCCTTGCAGGGTTCCTCTTAGAGGTGGAGATGCCCATGGAAGTGTCCCTTAGGGGCAGAGGTGTTGGTGGAGGGCACCCCTTAGGGGTGGAGGTGCCCGTGCAGGGTCCCTCTTAGGGGTGGAGATGCCCATGGAGGGTGTTTTGACTTCTACTCGGGACTCACCAGATCCCTTCTCATTTTCTTCCGGGTTGACCTTGTTGGCAGCAGGAAGCTGACCGTATTTGACCTTCTCTTGCCACCACAGAACCCCTTGGCCACCTCCCTCATCCTCATTCCCCAGATTGGTGCCCACAGAACCTGTGCTTCGCAGATGGCTGTCAGCAAAGGCGTCAGAAATGGGATGACTCATTTCCTCTCCAATGCCCCGGGGCATTCAGAAAGTCTACTTGTGGAAAAAGTGCTTTAGATAAAATGCAGTTGTGGACTGGTCCAGCTTTAGTTTAAATCTTTTCATCTCACAAATATTTTTAAGGACCCACTATCAATCAGACAATGTCCTCAAGTGATGTGTGAGGTTCATGAGTGATTACAACAAAGACACCTGTGGGCCGGGAGAGACAAACAGAAAAGAAAAAAATGAGTAACTCAAGCATGTCAGAAAGTGATGTGTGTTGTGGGAAGAAGAAAGAGCTCAGAGTAAGAATGGGAGGGTGAGGGCGGGAGGGTTTCATTCTTCAACTTAGGAGAGCCTCCTGTGTGCCAAGCACCCAGGCTTGGCCCTGGGGGCTCAGAGAAGAGGCTGGCCCCATCTCAGAGACCACAGCATCTATAGAGAGAGGAACATAAGAGACGGAGGTTAGGGGCTCTGGTGCTTGGAGGAGGAGTCTCAAAGGAATCTGAAAGAGGGAAGGAAGGAGAAGGAGGGTGTGCAAAGGAGGGGAGGAGGAGAATCCCGAGGAGTCATTGCAGGGGAGTGGAGGAGAGGGTGCAGGGAGTGGAGGAGAGGGTGAGTTTCTGGGAGGGGCTGGAGTGAGGCTGAGGGTGCCCAGAGGCAGAAGACAGCTGAGCTGACCTAGTAACTTTGGATTTAAAAATCTGTGAATCCACAGCTCCCAGAGTGGTAGGAAGAGAAGCTGATACAAAGGGTTAACGGAGTGTCAAATGCAGATCTTTCTTTGGAGACCCTGGTCTGGGAGGGGAAGAACAAGATGATGGTTCCGGGGTCCAGTGAGCAAGTTTAATCTGGGCCCCTCACCATTCCTTTTTGCCTCAAGAGTGTGGCCCTGATCCAGAGCCCTGAATGGGGAAGCCCAGGGCCTCCCGCTGCCTGTGCCACCGAGCCCCTCCCACCTAGCTTTCTCCCACCTGGGCCTCCCCTCCCTGGCCCTGGCCACCTGGGCCCCTCCCATATGGTAGGGGCCTCGTCCCCTGTCCCCTCCCCATAATCCCTCCCACCTGGGCCCCTCCCACCTGGCCCTCTCCTACCTGACCCACTTTAACGTAATCTTTTCCTACCTGGCCCCCTCCCACCTGGCCCCTCACCTAACCACACCTACCTGACCTCCTCACAGCTGGCCCTCCCCTACCTGACTCTCTCTCACACAGTCCTCTCCTACCTGGCCCCTCCCCCCTGACTCCTCCCCACTGAGCCCTGACACCCCCTTCACCCCGCACTCCTCCCTACTGAGCCCTGACACCTGCCCCTCCCACCCGGCCCTCTCCTACCTGACCGTCTTTCACATGGTCCTCTACTACCTGGCCCCTACCACCCGGCCCCTCACCTGACCACACCCACCCAGCTGACCCTCTCTCACCTGGGCCTCTCTCTCCCAGGCCCAGCAGCAGCCCATAGAGACCCCAGCTCTCTCTGCCCCTCCCCACGAGGAATCTCCCTTGGCTTCCTTCACAGGAAGGCAAAGTACCCCCGCTTCATTTTAATGGATTTTTGTCTAATTACTGACTGGAACAGATGCGGAGACAACCTCATTGAAAGGTCTGGGAAGGTGCAGGATTGGCCTGGGAAAGCCAGTGTGACCTTCACCCCCACAGGGAGGGAAGCACCTCGAGGTTACTCACTAGTCCCTCCCGGTCTCCAACCCAGTCTCCACCCTAGCCACCCTGGGGCTTCCCTGCCCAGAGGGGAGAGGCAAGGAGTGGAGGAGGGCGCTCATCACATCCTGTGCCCAGCTGGGCTCCGGAGGCCGGACAAGGGCTGCAGGGCCGAAGGGCATGTGTGCGCAGGTGCACATGAGTGTATGTGCATGTGTGTGTGTGTGCACGTGTATGTATGTGTGCGTGTGTACGTGCATGTGTGTGCACACACACGGGTGTTCATGAGGAAGAAAGAACGCAGGGCACAGAGGAGGAAGGCACCCAGCTAGTTCCCAGACGCTTGTTCCTTCTCTCCATTCGTAACAGCATGCCTGAAGTGGCCTTGAGCTCCAGAGAACCATGGGTCTTCCAGGCAACTTCCTGTGTCCATCGGGTCACGCACGTCCTCACCGCAGGCTCCCAGCAGCCCCCTCCCCTACTGGGGACACTGTGGCTGCTGAAGCTTCCTGACACTCCAGAGAATTTAATGCAACCCGACTCCCCTGTGGCTTTGCCTGAATAGGGCCTGATCAGGCCTGGGTCCCCATGGCCCTCAGAGCCTGTCCCTGGTGTCCGGTGTCTGTGGCCCTTGGAGCCTGTCCCTGGCACTAGGTCTCTGCTGCTGGGACTGCTCCCTAAGAGGCTGTCTCTGGTCTTACCAGCTGGCTGGTTCTCAGGAGTAGAAGGACACCTCTTAGGCCTCCCTCCAGTCCTGATGGCCTCAGCACAGAGCCAAGCACAGAAAAACCCCCAGGGAGGGAGAGTTAAGTAGGACTGGGACTCCAGTGTAGACCTGAGCCAGGTTCCAGGATATGCACTTTTTAAAATCCTCTCATTTAATCCTCACCAGAATCCTAGAAGTGGGCCTGTAGGTGAGGAAAGAGAAGCTCAGAGAGGACCAGTGACTTGCCATGGGTCACACAGTGGGAGACGGTAGAACTTGGATTCAAACCCCAATCTGACCCCAAGGGGCACCAGCCTCCTCCGTTGACAAAGCAGGGCTGATGGCCAGAGAGACTGATGAAGTAGCCTTCCCAAGGCCACCACACCCCCCAGTGCCACCCAGCCTAGCTCTGGAGGCAAGGGAACGATGCTTCTGCCACAAGAGGCTGCATCTCTGGACCGCCGAGTCCCAGAACACGACCTCTGAGCCCAGACCTCACTCAGCCCCTGCAAAGTGCCATAAAGTGTGATGCAGAGCTTGCTGCACAGGGTCAGGCAATCCGTGGCCCCGTTTCTCCATCTACCCAGGAGCCATTCCCAGTTGTGTTCACTGGGAACAGTGGATGTGCCTGTCTCGGCCAGACTCTGCTTGTGAAACAGCATTCAGCAGACTCTCCTGTGTGTGCGCCTGACACACAGGGGTGGGACAGGAGCAGAGCACTGACCGACAGGATGGAAGGAGGGAGGAAGTCCAGAAGCTGGCTCGCCTGGGCTTCAGGCCGCAGCCACTGTGAGCCCTGTCCATCGCGGGTCACTGCCTACGCATATCCAGGAAGTTGCTCATTAAACTGAAAGCAGGGGAGGACCGGCTCTCCTGCTTCCTGTCCAAAGGCTCAGGGCTCTGGAGCAGCCCGCCCAGTTCCACAATGGTGCACTGCAGCAAAGCAGGGAGGCTGGGTTAGGGGAAGAGCCAGTGGAGGCCCCTGCCACAGCTCCCGGGATGGCGTGCTCAGAGTTGACCTCCAGAGTCACAGTGAACCAGGAGGTTACAGTCCAAGGAGCACAGAGCCGCATGGAGAGCCTCTTACCCTGTTTCTCTCCTGCCCTGTCCGTGTTAAGCAGTAGCTGAGTGGGGATGTCATTGCGGCAAACCTTCCCCCAACAGTCTATGAGGACAGAGGGACCTCTGGGAGCTGCAATAGGAACAGCCACAGTCTAACTGGCTTTCAGAGAATCTAAAAACTGTGCTAAGATTGGTAGTGAGAACAGGGCCTGGCACACAGGAAGTATCTTGAGTGAATGAACGAATGAGTGAGTAAATGAATGAGTGAATGAATGAATGAGTGAATGAATGAATAAGTGAGTGAATGAATAAGGGAATGAATGAATGAGTGAATAAGTGAGTGAGTGAATGAATGAGTGAATGAGTGAGTGAATTCAGGGCTCAGCTATGATGAAGAGGGCACGCTGGTAGTGAGGGAGAGCGGTGCAGAAATCCATGCTTTAGAGAAATTGTAGTCATCCATTCCCAGAGCCATCGGCTGTGTATTGAGTGCTGCCACGTGTAGGGGCTGAGATGCAGGACCCATCCCACAGGGCTCCCCTGGAGGGAGCTCACAGCCTAGTGGACTGAAAGATTGAAAGCAAGAGGGATAAGCGAAGCTCAGGGTTCTGTCCCTGACCCTCTCTGGTGTCCCCCATCTGTGCACAGAACCTGGCTCAGAGCTGACTGCACAGATCTCCTGGAGGCCCAGATGGGGGTGCTGAAAGGTGCTGAGAGAAACTTCCCTGGTTTAAGCCCCAGGAAAGGAAAGGGCAGCTTCCCAGACATCTCCAAGCAAAGTGCCAGGAACCCTGGGTCCTGTAGCTCTAACAAGAATTCTCACCTGCAATCAAGAGCTTGGATTCAAAGAGAAGGGAGGTCATGCTCTGCAGGGCTATCTCGACAGTGAGTCTGAGTCCAGGCCTGAACAGCCACATGATGCAGGGGCGTGAAATCAGAAGTGATTGTCACCCTGTGCTAAGACGAGACCAACATGACTGCCCCCCTGCTCTGTCTCTGGGGAGTCTGTACCCAGGTCCTAGCAATTTGTACTCAGGTTCTTTCAATGGGCCATAAAGTGATGGGTTCTGGATTCTAAAATTCCTGGATGTAGGCTCTGTTCTAGTGCATACTGCAGGGAAGAGTCTGGAAGCAGGAGAGAAGAGGGAAATAAATGTAGAAGATGGCCTGGGTGGTGGTAGCTGAAAATTACCTCGACATAAAGGAAGGCAGGAGTCATTCCCGGGTTCATTTCATTACATGGAAGAAGAAGGGTGTTTTCCTGCCAGGTACCTCCCTTCGAGCTCCCTTGCTGGCCCAGGGCTTAGGAATTCCCCAGAAGTGGTCATCTTCCTCCATTTCTCTACCCTGCACTCCTTCACTCTTTCAGCTGGTTGCTTGGCAGATATCTGTAGAGACCTAGTATGTGCCAAATGCTGTTCTAGGTGTGAGGTTGCTCTTCCTCATCTTAGTTCTAAACCAATTGCCTTACATGCTGGGATAACAAATCACCAGCTGCCACCTTCCCCTCCCGTGCCCAGGGCAGACATTACTAATGGATCACAGCACATTTTCCAAATGCAGTCTCAGAATCCTGCCCAGCCTGGCCCTGCAGCTGTCAGCTGTCAGTAGAAGCCCATGAATAAGAGAAAAGTAATTTGCTATCCCTGCTCTTGCCCCCTCCTGTCACTGCCTCCAGCCTGATCATCTCTGACCTGTTGGCTCTTTCTGCCATTTTCAGCCTCACACGAACACTGACGATGTCCCTCCCACCCTCCCCTTAGCATCTGCCTTTGACCACAAGCTGGGTTCTTCCTCCTCCCCCAGGACTTGAGTTTCAATAACCTTCTGAGGTTGTCCCAGTTCCTGGAACCCCTTATCTTGGCTTGCTTCATCCCCCCAACCCCATGCCAAAAAAAGAAGCCAGATTTCTGTAGGGCAGAAACAAAACCCAGCAGACTTCCCAAGCCAGATGGTGGGGGCCCAAATCTGAGAACTGAATTTTTCTGACTTTTTTTTCAAGCAATCTGCTAATGGAGGCGAGAACAAGACTCAGGGAGTTATCAGCTGCCTCTGTCAACAGTGGGTAATGATGTGTGAACGCTGGCACCTCCCAGTAAACTGTGAACCTCAAGGGTATCCCCAAGTGCCTTTCAGCCTGCTTGCCCTCCAGGAGAGGGGATTGCTCCCCAGCTGCCCCTTCAAAGCCTGCAGCGAGATGGGTGTGTTCTGGGAGCCGGATTGGCCTGTGGCTTTGGAAATCTATTTATGGGACACACAGAGCTCGCCCTTTTTTAGAACTAGAGGAAACTGACAGCTTCGATTGACAGAAAGCTCCGCAAAAAGGAAGGGAGCATTTGTTTCCATTTTTAAAGTGCTCAGGCTTATTTGGGGGTGCATGTGGGTAGCACCCAGGAGGGCAGCTGGGGCCAGAATTTTTCAGAGCCAAAGCAAGCAGCCCCTCCATTCATGCTCCCTCCATGGGCCCTGTGGGTCTGCTGCCCTCCACCCACCTGTGGCCACCCCACAGCCCTGCTCCTCCTTCTTCTGTTTCTCTCCTGAGACCCAGAGCTGTGCCCTCCCCAAAGCCACTCTCTCATCATTCCCCAGGGCAGACAGAGCCAGGGCCTGTATCTCCCAAGAATCACAAGCTTGGAACTCTGACCCAAGGAGCCGAATGAGGTCCTGCCCCTGGAACAGGCAGGAGAAAAGCCCCTGGCTCCCATGGAGCTCCAGGGCCCATGGGTGGCTCTGGCCACATTTGCAGCCTGGTGTCCCTGTCTCCCCTAGCACGTGGTCCCCCAAACCAAGCTCAAGCCCAGGAGTCATTCATTCTACCTCCTCTCTCACATTCGACCCCCAGGTCACCACTAGGTCTGTCCACCTGTTCTCCTAAATGCCCCAAACCCAACCACGTCCTGCATCTCACACCAGCTCCAATCTAAGCTGCCAGGGCCCTTTTTTCCAAATGCAGGTTGTATTAATATGCAGCCATGGTGAGGCCAGCAGATCAGCAGGCGGCTGCCTGTTTAAGATGGTTTGTTACTCATAGATCCCATAAGGAGGGGGCAGGCCACGTCACACAGGACCACTTGGGGAAGCCTCTCATCAAGAGGCAGAGGGAGCCGGGGGCAATGTGGGCAGAGCCTTTACTGTGGTTTTTGCAGGAAGGAACAGGTAAGGCAGGGTGAGCAGGCTTTGGAGACATTCCTGTGGGTAATTCCTGTGGGCTCTGGGCAGAGAGGCTGCCCCTAAGTTGTCCCTGGCCTGGGGTGACTAGGGCAGGTGGATGGTGGCCCTTGGGGGAAACCCTGATAGAGGAGGTCGTGGGGTATGGGCTCTGGGTGGGTTGGTCTGAAAGGTGGGTTCCCAGGCCAGTCCTTTGCTATCTCTAGGAATTGACCAGCCCTAGGGGGGCAGTCCCTCCAGGTTCAGCAAGGCCCTAGAGGTCAAAGCATCAGAAATACAGAAAATAAAATGGCATGATGACTGTGCCTTCTCCCGGACCCTGGCCAAGGTTTTCTGAGCATGCTCTCACCCTTGCAAACTCTTCTTTGCACAGTGGCCAACAATAGTGATCCTCATCTGATCATTACAGCCATGCACACACACACATCGCCTCGCCAATTCAACACCACTGTTCTAAGGGTGAAGACCACTGTGGCCATTCCTGCTGTCAAACCCCATCTCAAACCCTGTGCCCCACCCCACGCTCCAGACACACTGGCCTCTTGCAGGTCTGGAATGCACTCAATTCGTCTGCCTGGGCCATCCACCTCCCCTCCTCTGCTCACACCCACTCAGCCCTGTGACACTTGCCTAAGGTTCCTCGAAGAACCAGCTCCCCTGCCTCACTGCTTGGGCCTCTGTGGTGTGAATTTTGGATCCAAAAGGGCCACCCCACTCAGAGTGAGCACTCAGTGGGGCATGCCGGGCACCGATTACAGGGCACAGCTCATAGCGGGCACTGCAGAGATAGCTATAGAAGAGTTTCTCAAATCTTCATGGTGACCCTTTGAGGCAGGTATTCTTTTTTATCCCCATTCTTTAGATGAGGAGATGCAGCATCTTAACCCATTGTTAACATGTTCAACAGCCAGGCGCGGTGGCTCACACCTGTAATCCCAGCACTTGGGCAGACTGAGGCGGGAGGATTGCCAGACCTCAGGAGTTCAAGACCAGCCTGGGCAACACGGTGAAACTCCGCCTCTACTAAAATACAAAAAATTAGCTGGGCGTGGCAGCATGTGCCTGTAATCCCAGCTACTCAGGAGGCTGAGGCAGGAGAATTGCTTGAACCAGGGAGGTGGAGGTTGTAGTGAGCCGAGATCACGCCACTGCACTGCAGCCTGGGCGACAGAGCAAGACTCTGTCTCAGAAAAAAAAAAAAAAAGATGTGCAACAGATCCCACCATATCCAACAGCAGGAGTGTCCAGAGCCCTGCCAAGTGGACAGACCAGCTCTCTCCCCACCCTGAGCCTTCACTTCCTAGGCTGAACAGTGAGGATTTGGGCTGGATGCTTTTCCAGCTGTTCCCCAGCTGTGACATTCTAGGATCCGGAATGTTTCATAGCCACTTTCTTTATAGGTCTTTATTTTCTTGTAGAAAAGCAAGTGAAAAACATAATTTTCATTGCTTCTAAAAGTTATTGGTGAAGTAATACACATTCATGGCAAGACACTAGAACTCAGTGGGCGGATTTGGCCCATTTCTCCCCCGGCTCCCTTCTGCCGTCAGTCAATTGCCGCATATTTACTGGGTGCCTACCGTGTGCCAGACTCTGGCCCAGACACAGACACCGGGTGAGTGAGCTGGACACAGTCCCTGACCTCCAAGACCTGCAGCCATAGATCCTTGTGGTGTTTCTGGAGGGGCTGGCAGGGGGCATCTCGGGATCTGGGGTGACCGCAAGGGTCTTCTCTGTCTGTGAGCATCTGAGTGGAGGAAGAAAAGTGAGGGAGGACTGTCTGGGGCTGCAGTGGGCAGCGGGATGGGGGCAAGTCTGGTCTATGCCACCAGCCCCGTGAGCATCTTCACCTTGCAGTGTGGCATCCGTGGGGCGTCCGGCTCTGGGCTCTGTGCCTCTCGCCTCTCTGCCATTCTGGGCATCCTGAGGTGAAGTGATAACCAGGCTTCCTCCTCGCCTGGCTCTCTGCCACTCCCCCAGCCACCCTCCTGTGACCCAAATCCCCTCCAGGCCCCTCGCTCCCGCAGCCTCTTATCTCCTGCTTCCCAGAGCCCTGCTCTCCCCAGTCCAGCTCCGCCTCCGGGCCGCATGGGGCCTGTGCTGTGCCTGCTCTCCTGCTCACCGCGCCAGGGCCCCCGCCTGCTGCCTCTGCTCCTGTGGGACTGGATTCAATACCAACATGCTGCCGTGTCCCCCAGGCATGGCAGGAAGAGGGGGGTCAAGGCTGCCAGGGTTGAAGACGGGGAGCATGGAGCCCCTCCGGATGGGACCCAGGAGCCAACACCCCGTGCCCCTCCAGCCATCCAGGACAGGGTGCCCCAGCAGGGCCCAGGCAGCTGCTTCCCTCACTCCTGAGCAGACAGGGAGGAACTCAGTTCCCTTCTCCAGGGAAAAGTCTTAAAATGTATTTAGGGACCCACTGTTGTTCCTTCCAAAGTTGCCTGCTCGGATTAAGTTCACTAGGGCTGATGGGCAGGGGGCATGGTCCTGAAGATGGGAAGGAATACCTCAGCCACGTACGTCCTTGTCCCCCCAGCCCCAAAACGCATGGAACTCACCCGCTCTGCAGGCCTGGGGTGCAGAGGAGAAGCAGGGGCTTCCCCACCCCCTGTGTCTGCAGCCCCAGGTCCCTATACAGTGAAAACCCACTCGCCTGCCGAGGCCGTCAGAATTAAAGAAGGATTTCAGCAGCTGTAGTCATTAAGATAAAAGTCGCACTAATGACTCAAGCGTTATTTAGTTCTGATATCTTAATTTAATTGGATTTTTTTAATTAAGAAAAAGACCCATAATCCTGCAAGCACTGAGCTGGTGCAGCCTTTTCACAAGTTACCCTTAAAGGGCTGGGTCTCGGACCCCCGTCCCCCCTGCCTGAAGGCCAGGGTCACTTTGGGAGAGGAGGGACAAAGGGCCAGTTGTCTGAACTAAGAAGGAAGCAAGAAGCCACCAGGAGAGAAAGGCCAAGGCTCCCCCACATGGCGGCAGCTCAGGAAGGAGGCGGCAGCTGGCACCGGTAGTGCTGTCTGGCATGGAGGCCGGGCGTAGGCATTGCCGCCACCCGCCAAGAGGGGCCCGAGTGGTAGCCATTCTCCACCCCCAGAACCTCCCACGCACCCCAGACATGGGCCTTGTGCCTCCTGTCCCTCCACCCAGCAGCCCCGTCCTTCTCAAGGGCACACAGCCCTCCTGCACCCAGCTCTTCCCAGGGGAGGGGAGGTTCTCAAGCTGACCCTCCTGCCTCCTGGCCCTGGACGGCCACAGTACCCCTTGCCCTCCCTGCCGCCTTCCCCTCCAGGCTGTCTCAGCCGGGGGCTGCTTGGCAACGGTGATTGATGGTTTACCAATAGGAGTGGAATGAAGTTTTAATAGTCTCAGATTAAAGGATCAGAGAGCAGAGGGAAGCAGGGAGCCTGCCTGCCGACTTGGTATTTTCACGCCGAGCACAGCTCAGAGCCCTGCAGAAGGGCCTGCTAATGCCACAGTTTGGGGAGGTGTTGGCGGGGTCTGCGCTGGAGGATTCGTGAGACATCAGGCAGGCTCTGAGCCTGCGCCTGTCACAGGGTGGGCCGGAGTACCCACGGCCCCCTGGCGTCCAGAGCTGAGCCCCAGGAGCTTGGCCTCCTCACTGAATCAGGATGCACCCCAGGATGCAACTGATTGCACCCCGATGTCCTGTGAGCATCCTCCTCCCTAGATCTGGGCTGAACTTCCAGCTTCTGGGAGGCCAGGGGAGGGGGCCTCAGGGCCTGGCTGCAAGAGAATTCCAGAAGGAAACACAAGTCAGACTCCCAGCGAGTTTCCGGAACCTGTCTGGGTTCTTGGATGAGAGCTTAGTTCTCTGCTCTTCTTAGGAAACCGTGATGTTTCTGTTGTTTGGGAATTCTGTGTAAAATAAATGGGCACTTGCTCCAAATCACATGTGACTCTGGGACCCCAAGGCCCAGGCTGAGGATGGATTTAAACGGGGATTTGACATCCAGCTCAGGAGGGGGATTCTTCTCCTCTCCCCCAACTGTGGGGTGATTGTTCCTATCCTTGTCCCTGGTCCCGAAGGGGGAATGAGGGCAGCAGGGCCCCCTGGCACCTGTGTGGGATTCTGCCACCACTTCTTGTGGCCCCCTAAGGTGCCCCTGCCCATTCTCCTTTCTGCAGGCCCCACTGCCCTTCAGGTCCCCTGGGGTCCCTTGTGTCCGCTGAGGCAGGTGCTGAGGCTCACCCTGCAGCCCAGGCTCCAGGCACTGAGCCCCGGGGGGTGAGAGGCTGAGCAGAGTCTAACAGTTCTCTGTGGCAGCATGGGCCGGGAGCTGGGGCCGGGGACATGAGATGTTTCTGTCCTCTCTGGGCCTCAGTTTTCTCCTCTGTGAAATGAGCCATGGAGAAGATGGGATGGTCAATGTCCCCATCAGGCCCCAAGGATACTTGGCCATCTGGGCCATGAGTAAGGGCCATGCATCCAAAGCCAGCCATCAGGTCCTCAGACGTGCAGACAGGCAGGGCTGGCTGTACCACATAGGGGCCAGGGGAGTATGATGTGATGGATTGTGTTTTGAGGTCACCACGGCCGGTGTGCATCTCAGCTTGTGTAAGACCCTGTGTCACTGAGCACGGTAACCCACTGACTGGCTCATGGGACTGCCTAGGACTGCTTTGGTGCCATCAGCAAAGAGCATCATGAGAACATGGGACTCGGGGCAGGCACTCAGGTGGGGAAGAGAGAACACACAAAGGCTGGGAGCTGGGGCCTGGAAGGGCAGAGACAGGCAGGGCTGGAGGTGACAGGAAGGAAAGCTGGGGTGTGGGCCTCACTACAGCCCAGATTTATCCAGCAGTTCCAGCTGGGAGGCCAGAGGAACAGGAGTCCCTCAGTGGGGGTGACTCATGATGACTGTGAAGGACAGGCTGGGACCTAGAAGCCCTGGCCCTCTGAGCTCAGGCTCAGGGGGTGACACTGGGCTGGGCGCTTCCCATGTGGCAGGATCCTCATCGCTGTCCTTTCTGAACAACGCCCAAGATTCCAGGCACGGCCAGGGGCTGGCTGAGGGGGGCCGGTGGGTGGTGAATGAAGGGCTCCCCGCAAACCACAGCTGATCCAGGCAGTGAGAGCCCAACAGGTTCACCAGCAGCACCTGGATCTGATATTGATCACCCCAGCCCCTCTACCATCTGCTCAGCTACCAAGGCTGAGGTTGGCACTCTTGGAGGAGCCTCCAGGAGACCAGCTGGGGTGATGGAGGGACAGAGGGACAGGCAGAGAGGCCAGTGGGCAGCAGGCCGCTGGGGTGTGCCCAGCAGGGAGAGTCCCATGCCGTCAGGGGCCCTGTGACTCCCAAGAGGAGGCTCCTGCCCCACCTGCCTGGCCCATTGGCTCATCCTCTAGGATGAGCCCAAGCAGAGGTGAGAGAAAGACTCTTGCCTGAAAACTCATTGCAGGCCCAGGGACGGGCTGGTTCAGGGAGGAGGGGAGGCTGTGGGCGGCTTGTGCAGCGCCCTCTGCAGGCAGAGATGGCTACATGCAGCAGTGGCACAGGCTCAGCAGGCAGGGATCCATGATGCCTGTCAGAGGCCACCCCTCCCCAGCCCAACAGGCCATTGTGTTAGCCTCTCCACGCTACCTCCCACAGGCAGAAACGACTCAGGGATGGATGTGAATGAACCCTCATCCCTGCCTGCACGCCGGCCTGGAGGAGGAAGCCATCCTCGAGGCAGCCTTCACCAGCGTGTGTCACCAGGCACCCAATTTCCTGGGCTCTGTTTTTCCCCTGACCTGCCCAGTCCCGTGTTCCAGGTCAGAAGAGCAAACAGTCTCCAGAGAGAGCATAAGGCTTTCTGTGGACTTTGTCCCCATCAAAGGGTGATGGCCAAGATGGTGATTGGGAGATGGTGTTCAGGGAAGCCTTTGTGCCCCAGGAAAAGCCAGGCCAGGCGTGCCTATCTCCTGCCAGCCTCACTACCCACACCAGGATTCACAGGCCGCAGCTGCCCAGTCCTGAGGCCCGGCACCCCAGCTCCGGCCCCTCCCAAATCTGCTAATGTAACCACTACACAAAACTTTAAAGAATGTGTGTTAGACAACTGTTACTCAGCATATTTGATGGTGTTTTGCCTTGGTTTGAATATGTAAAGGCACTAAGCTGTTTAATTCAGTGCTTCCTGCATGGTTGGGCAGCGTAAGTCAGTTGGATATCAGGGCTGGTGGCAGCAGCAGGGCAGGCCGCGGCAGCTCGGCTAATTTAAGCTTTTTTTGCTGCGATGCTGGAACTTCTTCTGCCTGGCTCTCCACATTCCTCCCCCGGGCTGGCAGACGGCTCTGCCCACTCCCACCTGCCCGTGACACCTGTCCTGCTGCTCCCCTTGACAGCTACCTGACCCCCGACAGGCAGCAGTACCCGCTGTCGCGCTGTCTGCATGTCCCAGAAATGTTATCTCCTCTTTTTCGGAGATGTCACCCACAGCCGTCTGAAGAGATACCCAAATTGTACACCACTGCTCAGATGGTTTATCTGACCCCGAAGCACGGAGACGCTGGGAGAATGATCTGATGTTTCCCGCATCTGCGGTTAACCCTCGACAGGCCAGCAGTAGCCCACCCCACTTCTTGTTCTCGTGGTCCCCAGGACCCCCAAGCAAGGTGGACGGGATGACAGGCCCTCTAACCTTACCGCCCACTCACCTGCAGCCTGTCAACAGCCAGCTCCGGGATTCTCCCAGGGCCCCCTGGGCTGTTTAGCCAAAGCTCGGGGCCCACCCACCCCAGCTGGTCCTCTAATCTGGATTTGGTTGGGGGCTATGAGGCCCATCACAGAGGCGCTTTCTGGGTACACTGCTTCCCACATTCTAGAGACGGCTCTCAACAGCCAGCCCCTGCTGGGCCTTTTATGGCCTTTGGACGCCCCCCAGCCCCTCCCCAGCCCCAAACTATTGTGTCCAGTGTCCAGGGTCCCTGGTCATCGGGCTGTAGCTCCCAGGCACCGGGGCAGCCCCATGCCCCTGCTCCTTTCTGTCCTGGACTTTTCCTCGCACATGGGGGAAGCGGCCACTGAGTCAGGACACTAAGTACCTGCCAGAGTCTTCCACGCTGCTGCTGGAAGTGAACCTGCTTTTGGACTGGCCCAACTCCTTACGGAGAGGCAGGGATGGGGGTGGGTTTGTGGAGCTGGCTGTACCTCGAGAAGCCTGGTTTGGGGAGATGGTCAGGACTGAGCCTGCAGCATAGCAGGACCTGGGAGGTCAGTGAGGCTCGGTGGGGCCTGCTGGCAGCTCCCATGCCTTCTGTTCCCACTCGGGCCTCACTAGAGCCTGCTGTCCAGGCCCAAGGCTGGCCTCCTCATGTGGAGTGGGCCCAGCTTAGCAAGTTTTGTCTTCAGCCTTCCATGTCAGGGTGTTAGCAACCCTTGGCTTGGGGTGGCTCTGATGGCCACCTTGAGACTGGATGGCGGCCAGTGCATTTTCTCGTGGCCTTGTGATCTGAGTGGCATCAGTGCTCCTGCAAAGAACACAGCATTCTGGGACCACACATCTTTTTATGCCCATTGGGGAAACTGAGTCCTGGAGAGTTGCAGCGACTTGTCGAATGCTATATGGCTCTACAAAGTAGAGGCTCCTGCATTTACCCAGCAAATATTATTGTGTGCCCTGCAAAGAGCAGACCAAATGCCTGCCCACGGAACTGCATTCTAGAGAAGGAGACATAAGAACAGGAGAACTAAGCAGAACCTGCAGAATATTCCATGGGGGTAAGCGCTGCAGACAGAGGGTAAAGCGAGGAGGGGCTGGGTGGGGGTTAGACATTCAGACCTAGGCCTTGGGTGTCGTGACTGATCTAGAAGGGCCCTTTTGGTTTTAGGTTTTTAGAATTCAAATGAGGAGAATCAAATTGAAGTTGAATCCTATTCTCCAGAAACATCATTCTAGCTGCTATGCCCACTGGGGCTCTCCAGATGTTCCGACCCCATGTCCCCTCCTGGGGTGCACCCCTCCTGGCCTCTGGTCCTCCCAGACCCTCTATTTCTGGCTGTTGGGTAGGGCTGGCCTTCGTCACTCCACCTGCCAGGCCAGCTTCTAAGGCAAGAGTCTCTCCCTGAGGAGGAGATGCCAACTCAGCTCTAATCTTCCCCTTCCCGGAGACGGCACGCTGTCGGGATTATCGCTACTGATGTGATTTGTAAGGGCCGTGGGAGGGACAGCGGTTACAGCGAACCCTGAAAATTAATTAGAGAGGGCGGCGCCTTCACAGGGCAAGTGGCTGAGACCTCGCTACTTCAGAAGCTCTGTAAGCTCCCACGCCGTGGGAAAAGGGGCTCCTCTGCCCTCTGTTTCCTGGGATGGCCCATGCACCAAAAGTGAGATGCAGCAAATATGAGTCTTGGGTGCCTGTGCATGCCTGCATGTGTGTCTGCAAGCTTGTGTGAGTGTGCATGTTCATGTGCGGGTATGTACGTTTGCAGGCGTGTGTGTGTGTGTGTGTGTCACCCCCAGACATGGTTGTCGTCCAGGAAGCTCTCCAGCCCCTCTGCCCTCCCAGTGTCCAGTGGAATGAGGGCTCAGGGACTGGAAGGAGTACAGGGGTCCTGGGAGGCACGTGAAGCAGAGGAGGACGAGCAAAAGGCTGTGAGGATTAGAAGGAGATGGAGACTGAGGCAGGAAAAAGGAGAGTTGAGAGGGGTGAGAAGAAAGAGACAATGAACAAAAACTGTGGGGTGGAAAAAAATAGTCAAGGAGAAGGAGGAAGAGGGGGAGACAGAGAAATGGAGAAGGAGAGAGAGGAGCAAAGGAAGCAAGGTGGGAGAGTATGAGTGGGATGAGGAAGACAGGGTGACGACCACGAGGTCAAGGTGGATGGTGGGTGGGAGCAGAAGGGCGAGGCCCCGCGGGGAGGCGAGGGACCCAAAGCAGAGGGGCTGTGGGTGCCAGGGGGGCTCCCTGGGGAGACTCCTGCCAGTCACCTGTGCTACCTGGATGTGCCCCTCACACCCCCACCCTCCATTTGCCAGCAGATAACTGGGGCAGAAGGTGAGATCTCCATCTGTCCCTCCTCATTCCCGGAGAAGCACCCAGAGAGATGCAGCTGCCATAAAGGGCTGGAGAAGTGGATGCTGCCTTTGGGGCCCACAGGCCTATGGGGATGGGAGTGAGTCAGGCTGTGGGGCAGTGGGGTGAGTCTGAGCAGGGACAGAAGGCTGATGAGGGCCCAGGGGAGCCTGCTGGGCAGCTGACCCAGCCTTCTAGGCCCCAGGGACAACCCAGGTCCCTGACCACGTGGTAGAGTGAAGAGGCCAGGAGCAGAGGGCTTGGCTGAGTGTCCACATCAGGGGCTGGGCTTTCTGCAGAGGGCCTGGCTCTAGGCTGTCTGGAACAGCAGGACGGGGCTGGCAGAGCTTGGGACCCTTGAACTCCATTGAGCCTACCTGACTGAGACCCCAGGAGAGCCAGGTGCTGCTCCTTGCGGGAGGCTGCCTGGGGGCCTCAGCCATACTGTGGGGCACCTTGGGGAAAGGAATTCCTGGGTATTTTCTGGGGGCTGTTTTATATTGTTTGTTTTGTCCTTGTGTCTTAGTCTACTCAGGCTGCCATGACAAAATACCATAGACCGGCTGGCTTAAACAGTAGACATTTACACTCTCACAGTTCTGGAGGCTGGAGGGCCAAGATCAGGATGCCAGCATGGTTGGGGGCTGGTGAGGACTCCCTTCCTGGCTTGCAGACAGCCGCCTTCTCGCTGTGTCCTCACATAGTAGGGAGAGAGAGAGAGAGAATCTTACTCTTCTTAGAAGTCCTCCAAACCTATTGGATTAGGACCCTGGCCCCATGGCTTCATTGAACCTTAATTACCTTCTAAAGCTGTATCTCCAATTACCGTCACACTGGGGCTTTGAGCTTCAACATATGGGTGTGGCAGGACACAATTCAGTCCATAGGCACCTTGAAATCACTTTGGAAAAAAAGATGGAGGTTTTCCTGGATCCTGCCTGTGCTTCCTAGAGACTGGAGACAAGGGATCTGGTGCGAGCCGGGCTGGTCCACTGGGTGACCCCCAGGCACTCACTGTCCCTCTCTAGACATTTCTCTCCATTTATAAATGGCAAAGAGCCATCCACCCTATCTCTGGAGGATGTTGGGAGAGATGATTAAGGTTATTTTTAAGTATGGAAAGCGGCCTTTAGAGACAGGCCTAGTGTAAATAAGGCTGGTTTTATTACTCGTAATAAACATTTATTAAGCACCCACCGAGTTGCAGGCAGGCACTGCACAGAATACCAAAGAGACCCCAGCCCAGCCCCTCAAACTTCCCACCAGCCCCTGCCTCGCTTCCCTCCTTCCCTCCCTCCCGTGGTTGTTGATGAGCAGAGAGAACATGGCCTAAGCAGGCAGGCAGCCCCAGCTCCAAGAAAACCACACGACCATGGCTTTGCGGATCTCAAAACCGATGTGACACCCAGATCTCAGCCTGGCTGGGCCATGGAGCCCTCCACGGGCACCCAGAGGTCTGGGTCCCTCTGGGCTGTGTCACACTTAGAAGGCTCTCTCAGCCTCAGTCCCTGCACATCAGGAGGGAAGGCAATGAGATGCCCAGCCTTGCCCTTCTATGCCCAGTGGGCTTCATCTTGGGGGAGGGCAATGAGACCAGTCCAAGCCCCAGATTGGCACTAGGAGCATTTCACATGCTGCCAGACTCCCGAGCACCCCTTCTGTGCCCACACGGATGGGCCAGTCTTCATGGACCTTACCTGCTAGTAGGAAGGAGTTAAAACAAGTGAGCATAGCAGATCTATGAAAATGGGGACTTTTGTGTGTCCCACCCTGGGCCAGGGTCTGGGATGGAGGAGGCTCTGAGCAGACAGCTGTTAGGGAAATAAGCGAGGCCAGCTGAGTGACCTTGGGGACAGGGACCTCAAGTGTGGAGAATAACTCCAGGGCAGGGGTCCGTTCCCGGAGTGTGGTTCTGGAAGGCGCTCTGAGGAGGCAGCATGGCTGGCAACCTGGCAGAGTAGAAGGGGCCCACGGTGGCAGCGGAGGAAGGCCACTCACCACAGAAGCATGGAGGGCAGGCCCTGAGGCCTCAACCACAGACGAAGTGTGGTGATGAGGACCAGGACAGGCAGGACTGCACACAGGGACCCTGAAGGACAGGGGAGGGCCAGCTGCAGGAGAGCCTCCACACTCGATGTGCAATTGCAGACATACACCTGAACAGCAGGCAGAAGCAGTGGCAGGGGACAGGTCTGAGTATTTGAAAGCTCTCAGCCAAGCTGTAGCAGTGGGACAGGGAAATGGTGGCATCAACACAGGTGGTGGCCGATGACAGGGAAGGCAGTGGATGGATGGGAGACGTGCTTTGGAGACAGGCCAATAGTCCCCAACCCCTGTGCCAGCCCAGCTTCCTGGTGGGTTGTTTGCACCGGTGGTTCCCACCTTGGTCCTGGATTATCCACATATGAATCACCCAAGGACCTTATGAAAATGCACATCCTCAGGCCTGGGCCACAGAGAGCCGGTAGTGGCTGTGGAATATGTATTTTCACAAGATGCTGGGGTGATTCAGATGGGCAGTCAGTCTATGGACTTCAAGTATGAGCCATGTATTTTATCCTGGGCTCACTCACCACCCATTGAAAGGTGAAGAGAGAAAACTCCGGTCCCAAACAAACTGAGATCACAGCTGGGCTCTGCCACTGTTAACCATTTGTCCTCAGGTATATAACCTAAACTCTCATTGCCTGTTTCCACATAGTAAAGTGAGGATAATACTATCACCTACCTAACTGGGTTGTTGCCAGAATGAAGTGAGTTAATAAATAGCATGCTCATAGAATATTGTCTGACAGATATAAGGTGATCAATAAATATTTACCATTACCACCATCATCACTACCACCACCATCTCCATCATCATCATCATCACCACCACCATCTCCATCATCATCATCATGAGCACTGTCACCATCATCATCCTTATCATCACCATCATCACTACCATCCATCATCAACATCACCATCATCATCACCACATTACCATCACCACCACTATCCATCATCAACATCACCATCATCATCATCACCACATCACCATCTTCATCATCACCACATCACCATCACCACCACCATCCATCATCAATATCACCATCATCATCATCACCACATCACCATCACCACATCACCATCACCACCACCATCCATCATCAATATCACCATCATCATCATCACCACATCACCATCACCACATCACCATCACCACCACTATCCATCATCAACATCGCCATCATCATCATCACCACATCACCATCTTCATCATCACCACATCACCATCACCACCACCATCCATCATCAATATCACCATCATCATCATCACCACATCACCATCACCACATCACCATCACCACCACCATCCATCATCAATATCACCATCATCATCATCACCATCACCACATCACCATCACCACCACTATCCATCATCAATATCACCATCATCATCATCACCACATCACCATCATCATCATCACCATCACCACCACCATCCATCATCAATATCACCATCATCATCATCACCACATCACCATCATCATCATCACCACCATCACCATCTCCATCATCATCACCACCACTATCACCATCTCCTTCATCATCGTGATCACTATCACCATCATCATATTATTACCATTACCATCATCACCACCATCATTCTCCATCATCATCATCACCACCACCATCATCAACATCACCATCATCATCAGTGTCACCATCACCACCATCACCATCTCCATCATCATCACCTCCACCATCACCATCTCCACTATCATCATCGTGGTCACTATCACCATCATCATCCTTATCATCACCATCGTCACCACCATCCATCATCAACATCACCGTCATCATCACCACATCACTGTCACCACCACCATGCATCATCAACTTCACCATCATCGTCGTCACCAAATCACCATCATCACCATCACCACATCACATCATCATCATCACTACCACCATCACCATCTCCATTATCATCACCACCATCACTATCTCCATCATCACCATGATCACTATCACCATCATCATATTATTACCATTACCTTCATCATTCTCCATCATCATCATCACCACCACCACATCAACATTACCATCTTCATCATCACATCACCATCATCGTCAGTGTCATCACCACCATCACCATCTTCATCATCATCATGATGATCACTATCACCATCATCATATTATTACTATTACCATCACTACCATCATTCTCCAACATCACCATCATCATCACCACCGTCATCAACATAACCATCATCAGCAGTATCACCATCATCATCACCACCATCACCACCATCATCACCACCATTATCACTATCATCATCATCACTACCACCATCACCATCATCACCGCCACCATCACCGATCACCATCATTATTATTACTGTACCACCTAGGTGCAGACAGTGTGTCCTGGATCCCAGCTCCTGAAGCCTCCATCCCAGCTGCCATGGTCAGGTCCCCTTAGTCAGGAAACACTCAGAAAGTGAGTTTTCCCATCAGCTAACTGCCCTGCCTAATCCTTTGGACTCCTAATGGAAAAGTTTCTAAAATCATGTGTCCATTTCCCTGCCTTATTAAAGACAGGGAATCATTTATCAATTTAAATCATTTATCAATTTAAAATGGCTTTTGCTTTGATCATTAGGGGTCCTGGGAGGTCTTGGAGCCATCTTGCTTAATCCTACTGAGACCTTGGGTGGGAGATCAGGGATCCCTTGCTGGGCACTGGGTGGATCCAAAACTCCCTGCAGGACTGGTTGCCCCTCACACCACCTCCTTCCTGTGATCCAATCCTGAAATTCATCCAGGAGAGTTCTTTTCCCTGGCTTCTGCTTTTGATCCCTGAGGAGATGCAACCATTCCTCAGAAAGTTCCTACATTCCACTGTAGGTCAATTACACTGTAACCTGAATTGGGGCCCTTTTAGAGAGGGCTGGAGAACTTATTGCTTAAGCTGGGAGGGTGGAGGGAGGAAGCATGGGGAGGAGGAAGCCAGGGACAAACCCGGACCAGCCTGTGCATGTGCCAAGGGCTGGCCCAGGATGTCGGCAGTCACCAGCAGGAGTTTGGCTGCACATGGGCCCCAGCCAGAGACCTGGGCGCTGTTCTGATATCAACTTTTAATTACGGAAAGTCCTCTGGTGCCATTGAACTTTGTCCTGAAAGTGGAAGGCAGGGGTACCTTGCTGGTTGGTTAATCTGGTTTGTTCTCTGAGCCTGGCACTGCCCTGTTCACCAAGGCCAAGGTCCTGTCAGCCTCCTGCTGTGTCAGCACAGACCGTGCCTGGGACCCCTCACCTCTGCTCTCCATCACCCCCCACCGCAGAGGGAAAATCAGCGTTATCATGCGAGGGTGGGGATAGGATACAGAGACTGGAGAGAGCCTGGGAGTCAGAATCCAAGCCTGGCCTCCCCCATGAACCAGCTGGGTGATGTCAGGAGGTTCCTTAACCACTCTGAGCCTCAGTTTCCTCAAGATGGGCAGCCTTTCAGTGTCACTGGAGGTTGTGAGGATTAAAGGTGGTGTATCTGTAAGGTGTAAGGTGTCCCTCTCAGAGCCAGGCCTGTGCGTGCTCTGCAACAATCTGTGCCCAACTGCCTTCGCCTTCATGGAAAACAAAGTGTCTTAGTCCATTGGGCTGCTATACAAAATGACATAAACTAGGCAGCTTTCAAACCAAACTTTATTTCCCACAATTATGGAAGCAGCAAGTCCAAGATCAAGGTCCCAGTAGACTTAATGTCTGGTGAGGGCTTTCTGGTTCATAGATAACCATCTTCTCACCGCGTCCTCACAGGGTGGAAGGGGCAAAGGATATCTCTCGGGCCTTTTTTCTAAGGCCATTAATCCAGTTTATGAGGATTCTTTTTCTTTACACTTTTTATGGTTTATTTTAGGTTTGGGGTACATGTGCAGGTTTGTTATGTTGGTAAACTTGTGTCACAGGGGTTTGGTGTACAGATTATTTCATCACTCAGTTACTAAACATAGTACCCAATAACTATTTTTTTCTGACCCTTTTCCTTCTCCCACCTTCTGCCTTCAAGTAGGCCCCAATGTCTGTTGCTTCCCTCTTTGTGCCCATGTGTTCTTGTTATTTTAGCTCCCACTTACAAATGAGAACATGCAGTAGTTGGTTTTCTGTTCCTGTGTTAGTTTGCTTAGGAAATGGCCTCCAGCTCTATCCATGTTGCTGCAAAGGACATGATCTTGCTCTTTTTTATGGCTGCATAGTATTCCACGGTGCATATGTACCACATTTTCTTTCAGTCTACAGTTAATGGACATTTAGGTTGATACTATGTCTTTGCTATTGTGAATAGTGCTGCAGTGAACATATGCATGCATGTGTCTTTATGGTGGAACAATTTATAGTCCTTTGGGTATATATCCAATAATGAGATTGCTAGGTCAAATGGGAGTTCTGGTTTTAGTTCTTTGAGGAATCACCATACTGCACTCCACAATAGCTGAACTAATTTACACTCCCATCATCAGTGTATAAGTGTCCCCTTTTCTCTGCAACTTCACCAGCATCTGTTACTTTTTGATTTTTTAATAATAGGCATTCTGATTCCTGTGAGATGGTATCTCATTGTGGTTTTGATTTGCATTTCTCTAATGGTTAGTGATGTTAAGCATTTTTCATATGCTCATTGGCCGCATGCATGTCTTCTTTTGAAAAGTGTTTGTTCATGTCCTTTGCCTATGTTTTAATGGGGTTGTTTGTTTTTAGCTTGTAAATCTGTTTATGTGCCTTATAGATTCTGGATATTAGACCTTTGTCAGAAGCATAGTTTGTAAATATTTTCTCTCATTCTGTAGGTTGTCTGTTTACCCTGTTGACAGTTTCCTTTGCTGCGCAGAAGCTCTTTAGTTTAATTAGATCCCGTTTGTCAATTTTGGCTTTTGTTGCACTTGTTTTTGGTGCCTTCATCATGAAAGTTTTGCCAGTTCCTATATCCAGAAGGGTATTTTCTGGCTTATCTTCCAGTGTTTTTATGGTTTTAGGTCTTACATTTAAGTCTTTAATCCATCTCGAGTTGATTTTTTCATATGGTATAAGGAAGGAGTCCAGTTTCAGTCTTCTATATATGGCTAACCAGTTGTCCCAGCACCATTTATTGAATAAAGAGTTCTTTCCCCATAGCTTGTTTTTGTCAGCTTTGTCAGAGATTAGATGGTTGTAGGTGTGCGGCATTCCCATTCATGTGAGCTCCATCCCCATGACTTAATCATCTCCCAAAGCCCCCACCTCCTAATACCATCACCGGGGGTTTAAGATTTCAACATAGGAATTCAGGGGAAGACACACATGTTCAGACCAGAGCAGAAAGGAAGCTTGCTAAAGACAGAGGGGAAATGGAAGACGAAGATAAAAGGCTGCCAGGGCTGGCCAAGGGCCCAGACTGAAACCACACCTGTGCTCCAGCTATCTGTATGGACAGCCACCCCCTCGCCCACCACTCTCAGCCCCAGCCCAGCCCAGCCCCAGCTCTTCCAGACACAGGCAGCCAGCGCCTGAACTCACCAAAGCCTTATGCCTGGTCTGTGTTCTACCAGGAAGTAATGTCTTATTTTAAGCCATATTTGTTTTTCTGGTTCAGAAGGGTTTACTCCTGGACGGGACTCAAGTTCTTGCACTGGGCAAACCTAGTGGAGCAGCACGCAGGAACAGGGTTAGCATGCTGAGGATCAATGGAAACTGGGGAAAGAAAAACCTGGCAAAGCACCCCACTTAACCCTCAGAGTGCCAGGGCCCTGCTCCCCAGAACCCCTTGCACCTTTGCAGCTGGGCACACCATGGAGTTTACACAGATTGACAAGCCTTCCTGGGCAGTGGGACTATGGTTCCCATTTTAGGGTCAAAGGAACTGAGGCTTTGGAGAGTGAACTGCTGGTCAGCCTGAGGGTTTGCCTGTGCTCGGGGCGGGGCCACAGCTGCTTCTGTGCCATCCAGACAATGGCGTTTCTATGAAGGGAAGAGTAGTCCCTGGCTGCCCTAATAAATTACCACAGACGGGGTGGCTTAAAACAGCAGACATTTATGCTCTCACAGTGCAGGAGGCCAGAGATGTCCAAAACCACAGCGCCGGCAGGGCCAGTTCCTTCCAGGAGAGCCTATGCCAAGCCTCCCCGCCTCCTCTGGCTGCTGGCAAGCATTGGTGCGCCTTGGCTTGCAGCTGTGTCACTCTGATCTCTGCCTGTGTCTTTGCAGGGCCTTCTTCATGGGTGCCTCTAGTGTGTCTCTCTAGCTATTGCATCTAGGACCACTCTACTGCAGCATGACATCATCGTTTTTTGGGGTTTTTGGGGTTTGTTGTTGTTGTTGTTGTTGTCATTGTTGTTTTGAGACAGAGTCTCGCTCTGTCGCCCAGCCTGGAGTGCAGTGGCGCCATCTTGGCTCAGTACAGGCTCTGTCTCCCGGGTTCAAGTGATTCTCCTGCCTCAGCCTCCCATGTAGCTGGGATTACAGGCACGCACCACCATGCCCAGCTAATTTTTGTATTTTTGGTAGAGATGGGGTTTCACCATGTTAGCTCGAACTCCTGACCTCAGGTGATTCATCTGCCTCAGCCTCCCAAAGTGTGAGGATTACAGGCATGCATGACCTCATCTTAACAAATTACTTCCATAAAGGTTCAATTTACCTGAGCTTCCAGGTAGATGGGAATTTTGTAAAGACGCCATTTAGCCTAGTATACCAGCTAAGTGGTAACCTCTGCATCCCTGTGAGCTGAGACCTCCTCTGGGGAAGAGGAGAGCTGAAGGGAAGCTATTTGGAGAGGGAACTTGCACTGTGAGGCAGGGCATTGCTCATGGGACAGGAGACCACGTGGTTCCAGCATCTTCAGTGGATGAGCTACTGGTGTGGTCGCCTCCCTCATCCCCACGGACTGGGATCCTGTCCAGGAAGCCTGAGAGCCTACCCAGGGCAGGAGCCAGGCTGACCATCACCAGGGCCAGGAGAGGGCTCTCAGGGCTTCCCTACAGGTGTCCACCCGAGAGGCGGCAGCATGGAGGCCATGCAGGGAGTAACAGGAGAAAGACACAACACCGTGTGCTGAGCTCTGAGCCAAGGGCTGGGAGCTGGGGGCTGCGAGCTGGTCCTGTGCACCTGCCAAACAGACCTTCCAAGCAGACACTGCCAGGCGTTATATATGACTGTGGAAATGGGGCGGTGTCTGAACCCACCCAGGAAGGAAGGGCAGCCTGCTCCCCTTGCCCCCCATCAGGGAGCCCTGGCGAGTGAACTGTGGTGTTGGGGAACACGTGGCACCTCGTTTGCACAGCCCAGGATGTGCAGGGATGCTCCCTGGCCAGCTGAGTGGAAAAATAAATTACCTGAGGGGCTGACTCAGGCCGGTCGTTTTGCCAGTGAAGCTCTGCTAACGCTCACTGGGCACGGGCCACGATCAATATGCCTCTATTTTTAACTCCAGGATCAGCAGGGTCATTTTCCGGAGAACACGGGCTGTTTACTCAGCTTCCTCTCAATGCGATGTGGAGAGGTCCGCCTGGCCAGCTCTGTCCCGCGCCAAGCCAGCCAGCTACCCTCAGCCGTCTGTGCCTTCCTGGGGACAGTCTTTAGACTTTCAGAGGTCAGGCACAGAGAGGCCTGGTGTCAGGCTGGCTGAGATGGAAGAAAAGTTCCAGGCTTCCCACCTCCAGCCAACTTGGCTTCCACCTGCCAGTTTCATTCTGCAGGCCCCAGACCCACCAGCTCTTGGCTCACTGAGAGGTCCGTGCCCCAACCCCAGCCCCATCCCAGAGCTTCACCAGCGAAGGACGGACGTGTCGACCAGCAATAGGGCTAAGCCCAGTGGCAGCCGCATGTTGAGCTCTGGGCTGCTGCTTCATGCACATTCCCTGCCTCTGACCCAGCAGGATTCTGCTTCTGTCTGTGCCTCTGTGGTCTCATCTGTAAAATGGGCTAATATTGTTGCCTTGGATAGTGGTGAGGATCACATGAAATAACTCATGTTGGGTGCTTGGCTCTGTTTCTGGCCAATGATAAGTACTCAATAGATATCAGCTGACGCCTTTGTGGTTATTCTTTGCTGAATGCCACAACTCCTCAAGCTGAGAGTCAAGCCCAAGGGACTCAGCAGCCTGGGCTGTGCCTCTGCACTGAATTCCTCTACTCCACACTGCCCCGACTCTGTCTCTCTGGATAGAGGCCCTCCTTGTTTTTTAGTGCATCAGAATGACTCCCACCAAACAGAGAGGCAGGGAGGTGGGTCAGACATCCTCCCAGAACACAGGCTCCTTATCAAGCTAAGTTCCTCCTGCTTCTTAGGGGCAGAATCCAGTTTACAGAACATGGAACCAGAGTTTGCAGATGGCCTGTCATGGGTACAGCCCTGAGCCAGGAGAGAGGAAACAAGCCTGCCTCTGCCTCAAATGCCCATGTGACTTTGGGCCAGTCACCTCCCTGCCCAGGGCCTCAGTTTCTGCCCCAGCAAAACCATGGCCAAAAGGGTTCATCACTTTAAATAACATGTATCAAGGAGGAGTCTGAGTTCTGGCTCAGAGGGAGAGAGTGCAGTGATTGATTAGTAATGTCTGGCCCAGGTGTAGGCAGGGAAAGATGAGGCACACTTGTTACTTAACTTGTCATAGAGCTAAGTGGTAACACCTTATTGGATGAGACCCTGGGGAAGAGGAAAGCTGAGGGGAAATCCACTTGGAGAAGGAATTTGCACCGCCAGGCAAGGCCATTCTCAGTGATTTCTGAGGGTCCTCCAGTTCCTGCTTCCCTGGAGACGTCAGGGAGGGAGGTAGCAGAGGGGTGATCAAGGAAATGGAGCAAGGAGGCAGGCCTGACTGCAGGAGGCTCAGCACTGGGGCTCAGTTTTTTTGTTTTGTTTTGTTTTTGAGACAGAGTCTTGCCCTGTCACCCAGGCTGGAGTGCAATGGTGTGATCTCGGCTCACTGCAACCTCCACCTCCCGGTTCAAGCAATTCTCCTGCCTCAGCCTCCCAAGTAGCTGGGATTACAGGTGCCCGCCACGACGCCTGGCTAATTTTTTGTATTTTTAGTAGAGATGGGGTTTCTCCATGTTGGCCAGGCTGGTCTCCACCTCCTGACCTCAGGTGATCCACCCGCTTCGGCCACCCAAAATGCTGGGATTACAGGCGTGAACCACCATGCCAGGCCAATTAAGGGCCTTCCTGTTACAGACCAAATGTTTGTGTTGTCTCCCCAAAATTCATACATTAAAATCCTAGCCCCCACAGTGATGGTATTAGGAAGTGGGGATTTGGAGCGTTGTTTAGGCTATGAGAGTGGATACTATTAGTACCCTTATAAAACCTTATAAAAGAGGCCCAAGAGAGACCCCTCAGACCTTCCACCGTGTGAGGACGCAAGCAAGAAGGCACCGTCTAGGAACTAGGAATGGGCCTCACCAGACACTGAATCGATGGTGCCTTGATCTTGGACTTCCCAGCCTCCAGAACGGTGAGAAATCCATTTCTGTTCTTTATAAACCACCCAGACTATGATATTCTGCTATCACAGCCCAAATGGACTAAGACACGTGAGGTGCAGAATGGATTGAGATGCTACACGGTGGAGAGTGATGGGAGCGGGCGCTGCAGCTGAGAGGAGCAGCACTAGGGAGCCAGCAACAATCCTTGAGAGAGTGCATGGCCCCAGGAAGGTCGGATTGTAGGAAAGATTGCCTGGCAGGGGTGTGCAGGATCCACCAGAGCAGGGAGGTAGGAGGACGGGGGATTGGCGATCACAGATACAGGGAATTTGCTAATGAAGATCTGTCTTATGGCTCTGAAAGTGGAGAAAGGGGCTGAACGCATGAGGTGCCAAGAATAGGTACTCAGTAGATGCCAACTGACACCTTTGTGGTTATTCTTTGCTGAACGCCACAACTCCTCAGGCTGAGAGTCAAACCCAAGGGACTCAGTAGCCTGGGCTGTGCCTCTGCACTGGGGAGATGGGACTGATTGGTGTGAGGGATCAACAAGCCAGCATCATCGTCCCCCGGAGGCCCAGTGTGCTTGGCTGTGAGATCAGAGGCCTGGAGGAGATGGTCCTCAGATCCCTGTCACCTCTGACTGGCTAGGACTGTGGCCTCCCTATGTGCTCCAGAAACTCATCTGGTGTGTAGAATGAGGTGTGCCATCACTGAAAAGGGCCCCCCCTTGTGCTTATTTTTTGCAGATTAACAAACTTTAAGGAGTAGCCCCAACCTCTCCCAGCCCCCCTGGAGGGAAGTGAGGCCATCTGTGTCAGCGCTCCTTATCACCAGCACAGACCACGGCTCCCCCTAACGGTTGCCTGTGACTGGTCGGGGATTTCACCGGCTCTGACCATTCTCACTCACCAGCCGGCCTGGAAGGAAGTCCCATCTAGAGACGTGCCCAGGGACTTTGTTTTGGAGATGCCCCCACTCCAACCCTTTTTTTTTTTTAAGCATCGAATTTCCTTCCTAACTGCAAACACTCCTGGTGGTGTAAAATGGGTTGATGTTCTTCACACTCACACCATCCTGCATTTCTTTACAGTGGTCTCCTAAGGTTTTATTTAAAGCAATGGTCAGCCAATTTTTTCTTAAAGGGTCAGATAGTATATTCTGCTTTGTGGGCTCTATTGAAACTACCCAACACTGCCATTGTAGCGGAAAAGCCACCAGAGACAATACATCGATGAATGCACTGGCTGTGTTCCAATAAAACTTTATTTACAAAAACAGATGGTGGGCCAGATTTGGGCCTGTGGACTATAGTTTGCCAACCCCTGGCCTAGATCATCATTTCCAAAACTATAGTTGAAGATCACTGTTATTTGCTGCCCCACAAAAATGAGATTTTGCCATCAGATGAGTTCAGGGAAGACGGTACAACAAAGCTTCATGGGTTTACTCAGACTGTTCAATATGTTAATCTCACACTGTGAGTCCCCAAGAGGGGAGATACTGTGCACATGTTCCTAACACATTTGACTGTGAGCGCTGATTTCTGAGAGGACCTGGGAACTTCTTTTTCTCCCTACACACCCCTGTTCATGTCTCTCTTGAATCACAGCTCAGGAAAGTTCACTAAAAGAATCTAGGTGGTCACACCCAGGTGCCCTCTGTGGATCCCATTGGAGGGGAGGATAGGGGCCGTGGCCTGCTCCAGGGTCATGCACATCAACAATACAGTGGCTTCTCCACAAAGAGAAAGCCGAGGCCCTGGGTCCTCCAGGGAGTCGGGAACACCGAGGACAAAGCCACGTGTCCCTCCCCGCCAGGCTCTCACAGCAACCTGCTCAGGAAGACCCCTTGTTCCCCAGGGCCAGGGTCAAGTGGTGTGGAGGCTGGGTCCCACAGATGCCACTGGGGAAGGGCTGGCTCACCTGCCCTCCGCCCCCACCAACAGGGTCGCCAGAAAGGACACGTGCACCCAAGCGGCTCCCACATCCGTGGCAATGGATGGCCATGCCCTGTGGATATGGAGCTGTCTTAGTCTGTTTTGTGCTGCTCTAACAGAAAACCACAGGCTGGGTAACTTATAATGAGCAGAAATGTATGAACCCCACCGACCTAGAGGGTGGGAAGTCCAAGAGGGACAGGTGGCCCCATCTGTGAGGGCTTCTTGCTGCATCGTCCCATGGCGGGAGGCACTGCTTGGCAAGAGGGAGAGCAAGAGGCCGACTCTCTCAATAGTAACACGAATGCGTGTATGGGGGCACAGCCCTCGTGACCCAGTCACTTCCTGTTACGTCCCCCAACACTGTTGCATCAGGAATCAAATTTCGAACACAGGAGCTTTAGGGAACACATTCAACCCACAGCAGTGGCAAAGGCATTCATAGCATCCCCGTGGGAGGCTCTCCCGCCACCACCCCTGCTCCAGGGAGCACAGCCTCCCCACTTTACTGAGTGCAGAAGCCTCGGGTTTATGGAGGGAGAGACAGGTGGAAAGGTCTGTCCTCTACATCAAGAGGCCACATTGAGACCTGGGGCAACAGAGGGGCAGTGGCTGAGGCCACATGGAGAGGCACGTGCCTGGGGGAGATTGAGCACTTTCTGGTGGCACCAAGGCTGCCCCTCCACCTTCACAATCCTCATAGCCCTCATGCCCAAGCCTTTGGACACTTCAACCAGTGCATGGTTGCTGTCCCTGGCCTGGCCTGGAGAAGTCTTGCCAGCCCGGCAAGGCTTCCACGCAGATCCGTGCCACGGCAACAACTATCACGATGGTGGCCTGGATGGAAGGCCCTGGGCATGGCAGTGTCGGCTCGGGGAACCCCCTGACAGCCCTCAGGTGCTGTTATTACCTGCCGTTGTGTAGACATGAAAAGCTCAGAGAGTTCAGGAATGTCCCAAGGTCTCGGCACCTGGAGGGGGCAAGCCAAGAGGTCCATCTGGTTTTGCTCTAAGATCCACTTTCTTTTCTTTTTCTTTATTTTTATTTTTTTTTTTTTTGAGATAGCGTCTCACTCTGTTACCCAGACTGAAGTGCAGTGGCACAATCTCGGCTCACTGCAACCTCCGCCTCACAGGTTCAAGTGATTCCCTCACCTCAGCCTCCTGAGTAGCTGGCACTACAGGCGCCCACCACCATGCCCGGCTAATTTTTGTATTTTCAGTAGAGACGGGGTTTCACCATGTTGGTCAGGCTGGTCTCGAACTCCTGACCTCAAGCAATCTACCAGCCTCGGCTTCCCAAAGTGCTGGGATTAGAAGCGTGAGCCACCGCGCCCAGCCTTAAAGTCCACTTTCTTAAGTTTCTGGACAGAACTCTAGAAAAATATGTCCTTCTCCTGCATCACTGGGACAGTTCTGAGGTCTGAGTCGTGGCACCCAAGTGACATTCGCTGTGAGAAGTGGGGGCTCCATAAACTTGGGGCAGCTCAGCTGAATCCACCCTCTCTCCAGTCAACTCACACATGCATTCTGGCCTCTGGCCTGTGCCAGGCACACAGCTAGGAGCTGGGCCTTCCGGACCACAGGGAGCATCCCTGCCCATAGCAGGCTCACAGTCCGAGAGGACACTGGTATGTGAACTGAGGCAGCGGGAAGAGTTCCTGGCCAAGGTCTTTGTGTTCAGACCAGAAGAGGAAGGAGGGCTTCCTCCCCCTGGGGCTGTGGAGGCTGAGGCTCCTGGCGGGGGTGTCCACATCTGGACTGTGGGAGCTGTTGGGGGGAATGGGGGCAGGTGGAGAAGAGGAGGAGCTTTCTGGAAGGAAGCCCTGTGAATGAGGGGAACCCGGGGAGGAAGGGGCTCAGATGAAGCAGGCCTAGGGGAGAGGAAGGAAGACAGGTGAGGGGGCTGATGGGAGCCATGACGAGGTCCCAAGGGTAATGTGCCCCACCTTGGGCATGGAAGACATCGTGGAGACCTCAGAGACACACGGCCCTCTTCCCATGAGCCAGGTGGCAGACAGGACACCCACACATGGAGGAACCACTAACAAGTGCCAAGCCCTCCCACGTTTGGGGACAGCCATGTCAGAGACTGATAATACTGCTCATTTGCGGTGGCACCAAAGGTCCCTGGGCACCTGGCCCCAAGGCTGGCTCTGCCCAGCACTGTGCAAAATCCCTCCTGTGCTGGTCTTCTGGATGGGCTGCCAGTCGGAGGGAACTTGGCATTTGACTCTGGCTTTGGAGGGTTTGGTTATCTCCTCCCCAACCAAGATCTCCTCCAACCCGTGCCCATCACAAGCCCATCCTTAGAGGGTTCAGAGTCATATAGTGTGAAACACCCTGTCCTGCCTGTGTGACCTTGAGAAGGTCACATGACCTTGCTGAGCTTCAGTTTCCTCATCTGTAAATGGGATAATAATAGAAACTACCCTAAAAGGTTGTTGAGAAAATGGGACGACTGCAGAGCTTAGTAAAGTGCCACCACACATACGTGATTTTTGATAACTCGGTGCCAGGGGCACTGGGGAGCCATGGGAAGTGTCAGATCAGAAAAGCAGGGCCTGAGGGCCCCCGCCCCTCTTCCTGCATCTGCTGGGCGCCGTGTTGCGAGAGGACAGGTTTGAGGGGTATCTTTTGGAATCGGCCCCTTTCCCTGGCACCAACCAGCTGCAGCCCCAAGATAGGAAGTTTGGTTGTCATTCTAATATGGCTGGAACCCCAGAAACTTTTTCCTAGCATTCATGGCTGCCTCCGAAGGGCCTGCAGCAATGTTCTCTGAATTGCTAAGCAACAGTGTCCGTTCTCTCACATGGAGAAAATTGAAACATTGATTTATCTATTTGTTTTGCAACTAGCACTAGCGGCTTCATTACTCTGTTCCCTGGGGACACCCTCCCACACACTCGAATTGAAAATTAACTCTTTTTACCTAGGAACAGCCACAATGGGTTTTTAATTTGGAGAAAGTACAGAAACAATGGTGGGGCTGGGTGCCAGAAATCAGGAGGCAAACCTGAGCTGGGGCCCAGGGGCCCTAGACAAGAGCACCCTCCCTCCACTGGGCCCTGGACAAGCTCTTTGCAGGTGGGACAGGCCGAGAGCGGGCCTCGCGGGCCTTGATGCCATTAGGGGCAAGTGTTCACACCTGCCATGTGCGGCCTAGGTTTCTGCTCCTCACCGGAGCCTTTGCGGTTCTGGCACTAGCAGGCTGCTAACATCCTTTTGCTGGGAATTTTCTGGAATGGAAGGAGCACTGTTTCTGGAGTTCAAACAGCTCAGTTCTAGTTTCTAACTCTGTACTGAGGGGCTTTGAGCTCCTCCTTTAAGCCATGTCTCAGTCTCCTCATCAGTCACCAGAGGGCAGGAATGTGTCTGTGTTCCTTGCATGGCTGTTGTAGGGCTTAAACAAAGCTGCGCAGCCCACAAAGATGGTGTGATGAGTGTCGTGTGCCGGCAAAGCTCTCTCCGTCTTCTCGTCTCTCTGCTCTTGTTGGCTTTCTGGGGATGCGTTCCCCTGGAGGACAGAAGGCAGCATTTGTTGCTTCTGTAACTTTCACATCACGCGTAGGCCAGCAGCAGGAGGAGCTGGCTCTGATCCCTGAGCTGGAGTCTGTGCTCTGGGAGGCTGTCCCCAGCAACGGCAGGGTCCTCTTTAGCTAGGAAACAGCAACAGCCATAAATGATAGCCCACCTGGCGGTTGCTCAGAGAAAGGAGCTCTCTCCTGTCAATTTTCAGAGAGCTCTCTGTCCTTCCAATAATGCAAAGTATTACTGACCTGATTTCCTAAATCCTCTCCTTCCCCCACTCCTGAGGGCTTCAGTGCCCTGATTCACCCACCCCTTACCCTGCATCCTTGGGTGTGGCCATGAGTGAGTCTCCAGCAGGAAGATCTGCCTGGGCTCTGGATTCACTGGGGTTGGGTTCAGCTGCGAGTGGCAGAAAATCTAAGCCAACAGAGGCTCAATGGATAAAGGTTCTCTTTTCTCTCTGTAAACAGAGGCAGTCAAGGGCTAGTGTGGTGACTGCACAATTTCCAAAGGACCCAGGCTCCTTCTAGCTTGTTGCTCTAACATCTACTCCAGCAGTTTCTGGTACAGTGTGGCTGCTCTAACTCCAGCCATTGTGTCTGCATCCCAACCACTAGGAAGGAAAGAGGCACAGCCCCTCCCTTTAAGAACACTTCCTGGAACTCACACATACTATTTTCGCTCACAAACCACTGGCCAAGCAGAATCACATGGCTGGCTGCAGAGGGAGCTGGGAAGTGTCACACAGCTGTCCAGGCAGCTGTGTACCCAGGAGACTGGGGACTGAGGAACCAGAAGGAAATGGGCCCTGGGGACAATAGCAGCCTCTCCATGGCCTCCATGGCTGTAACCCAGACCTTACCCTGGCCCGTCCTCTCTCAGCACAGTATCACCTGTATGTCTGCCCCTAGCTGCTGGGTGTAAAAGAGCCCTGTTCTCCAAGTGTGGTCTCCTTGGCCTGGAGTGCCCAGCTCCAGAACCTTCCAGTGGCCATCAGCTAAGAAGGACCAGAAGGTGAGGCTGAGGACTGGGCACATCCCGGTGGTGAGGCAGAGCCCTGTCTTTATCAGCAGGGAGCAGGGTGCGTTAGTAGGAGGCCTAAAGGGGATCCCTTCCCCAACCTGCCCATCATCCTGGGGAAGAGAAGACTCAGTTCCACATTGCATGGGGGTGTGTGGAAGGAGGGAGGAGCAAAGCAGAGGCCCAGGTGTGTGGAAGGGGCACAGAGACTGAACCAGGCCTGTCCTGGGAAGCTGAGAAGATCGGCCCCCCACACAATGGGAAGTAAGGGAGCCTGAGGATGCCAGACACACTGTGGGCGGCAGGGTGCTGTGAGCTCTAGGAAGCAGAGCTGGGGCCAGCAGGTGGGGGCTGCAGGATTTTGGCTCAATGAAAGGAAGGTGTGACTAACTGCTGGGGCTGTCCTCTGGTGGACCGGGCTGCACCAGGAGAGAGGAAGTGCCCCAGCACTGGACGTGAGCAGGCAGAGGCTGGCCCTGCATGGAACGAGGTGTGGGGTAGGACCCAACAGTCTTCCCCTGTGTAGAACCTGCTCTGAGCATTTCTGCCAGGACAAAAGCCACATCCCAGAGCTTATCCCTGACACTCTCTGCCGCCTCTGGGGGGCAGTGACCAGACTCTGAGGGTCGTCTGGAGGCTCCGTCCCGTCCCAAGTCCACTCTGATCCACAAGGTCTGCCCCGGTGCCCAGACCTGCAGAGGTGCACAGGAAGACACAGGGGGATCCAACTCCACACAGTGAGTGGGTGTCCAGCCACTTAGAAGGCGCCGTCTCCTGGGAGGTAGACCCAGATCACTGTCCTCGCCCTAGGGATCAACAGTCTGAGGTTGGCCACGTGAGAGTGGCATCAGATCTGGGCTCTGGGAAGCTCCCTGGGGCCCTGAGCTCTGACGGGTGCTCTTGCATCACCAAAGATGAGCCGGGATGGAGAATGGGGCGTCCACGGCATTCTGCTTGGAGAGGGGGTGTCAAGGACATTCTGATAAACCCTTAGGGTGGGGACCCCAGGTGCCTGCTAGAGGAATCATATAACCCTTTCTTTCTTTGTGCCGCAATTCTGTATTCTTAAAGAAAAACTTTATTCATGATGCTTGTTAAAGATGATAAGGCAGACGTTATTCCAGGGCCGCCATGGCTGTAGGTTCAGGGATCACCACAATGGGGTCTTACAGTAGGGGAGAGAGATCAGGCTGGACTCTGACTCCAGCAAGGATAAGTGGGGATTTATCAGCAAGGAGCAGGGGGCGTCAGGGGACTGAGAGGATGGCCAAGGGTCGGGGGCTTCCGGCTGAACTGACTCGCTCGGATTAGGCCTGCAGGCAGGCCGGGGGGAGATGATGTGGAGGGTGGTCAGATACTAACGCGGGAGTTTCTGCTAAGCTGACGGCAGGATTTTGGCTCACACTGGATTCTCCCACGACAGCGAGGGAAGCCAGAGTTTGGGCCGAGTCAAGCAGAGGACTCAGCAGACCCTAACTAAAGTTTTAGTCAAAGGAAGGGATCTTTGTCAGAATTAAGTACCCGCTCTGGGGTAGACACGACTGGACGCTGGGTGTGCGGCAGAGAACAGAAGAACAGGGGTTCTGCCCCCACGGGGTTTATATTTCATGTAAGCAAATAAATAACTGGAGAGAGGTGCACAGCCCCTCATCTGAAACCCCTAAGACCAGGTGTACTTAGACCAGAGGTCCTCACCTGGGGAAATTTGGCAGTGTCTGGAGATGCTATCGGTTGTCACAGCTGAGGGTGGGGCTGCTAGTGGCATCTGGTGGGTGGAGGCCAGGGACACTGTAAACATCCTGCAATGCACCGCACAGCCCCCACGGTGGAGTTATCTGGCCCACAACACCAGTACTCGTGCCGAGGCTTAGAAACGTGGCTTGAGCCTTCAGACTTTGCATTTTAGAAACAGAATATGGTACATAGACCATATATTATGTAATGTCCCCGGCGGGGTGTGGAGTAGCACCCCATAATCAGATGCATTAATATTTCTGCAGCAAAATGTATGAATATTCACACAAAGAGGGATGAACTGAGACTATAAATAGCCTCACATCAGTTCAGGTCACGTTTTGCCACCAAATGAGTTATGAACAAGCTTTTGGCTTTTAGAGCTTTATGGATTTTGGAATTGGATTGTGGGCCTGTAATATAATTTAAGATAGTGATAAATGCAGTAACCACAGCCAGGCAGAGTAAAGGAAGGGGTACGGGATGGTTGTGGATAGAGTAGCCAAGAAGAGGCCTCTGTGGAGGGGCACCTGGCAGAGCCCTGAGAGCGGTGGGATGGGCTGCGAGCGTATCTAGGGAATGGCAGTCCCAACAGAGGGAAAAGTATGTGCAAAGGCCCTGGGGTGGACATAAGCTTGGAGTCTCTGAGAAACAGCCAGGAGGCCAGCCTACTCCAGTGGGTTCCCATAGGAGTGACGAGGCTGCAGAGGTGACCAGGACCAGATGGGTCCAGCCCATGGGCATTGTAAGGACTTGGGGTTTCACTGTGAGTGTGGAGGGGAGCCAGTAAAAGAACGTGAACATGGGATCACGCTGGCTACCGGTGCAGAGGGCAAGAGCGGGAAGCTGCAGGAGGACAATGGGCCATGGGAGGACAAGAATAGGTAGCCTCAAAGGGCAGGAGGGGAATGGCCAGGATGCGGGGTGCCCAGTTCATACATCCTAGAGTGGGGATCCCTTGTGGGCAGACAAGCCAGAGACACGGCTCATCTGTCCCTCATCCACCTTCAGCTTCCTGCTGCGGGGCCTTGGTAGAGTCAGCCCCCACCTCCCCTGCCTCCCACGTCCCCTCTCGATGCAGCTTTCATTATGTAAACCTGTCTGGTTCCCAGCTGGGCTGAGCCTTCCTCTCTGTGTCCCACAGGACCCTGGGTCTGGTTCCTCAGATGCACTCACAGGGCAAGGACAAGACTGTGGGAAAAGGCTGGGACAGCCAGGGCAGTTCCCAGACAGACAAGGTGGTGAGAACAAGCTGGAATGAGAACCGGAGGAGCCTGGAGGAGGAGGAAGACACCCACTCCCAGCCAGGCTCCACTCCCAGCCAGGCACCTGGCTGTGTCCATCCCTCGGGCCCCCGGGTGCCCTCCAGTGTGGGCGGCCCCTCCCTGCAGCTGCGTCTCAGGGCCCAGCAGTGGGGGTCCACACTTGAGTTTATGCCTCGAGAGCTGGCTGTGGGCGCGCTCTGAAGACAAAAGTCCAGAAATTAGGGAAATGTCCTTGGCTCAAATGTCGGAGTCCTCCCCCTTATCGCAGAAGGCGCCTTATCTGCGCTCCCCAGAGGCCCGAGATAAAGCCCATGCTGCAAGCCAAGGGCGCTCTTCAGCCTCCAGCCTGGAGTTCTAAACCCTGCAGCCACACCAAACCTCCTGGCAGCTTCCAAACAATACTGACACCTAGGCGTGACTTGGGCACCCAGGCCAGGCTGTGAAGCCCTGCTCCGGGACCCAGGCCTAACTGGTACCACCCCATCCCCGTGGGCCTGCAGCCTCCCTCCTGTCCCAGCACTCCTCTGCCCTCAGCTTACCAGCTGGGCAACAATACCTGGAAAGGGTAGAAGTATACCCCCGCCTGGGCACACCAGCCGACACTGTCGCCTCCTGGTCCCATTGGGTCCTCACCACATCAGGGATCAGGGGTGGAGGACTGTTGACAGCCCTGAGATGTGACCAGGAAGACAGGAGGGGCTCAGAGGGGCCTCATGCTGTGCAGGGGTCACGTGGCTCACATGGTGGCTGCGGTGGAACTGAGGTGCCCCTCACTGTGGGGCGGGCAGAGAAGCACAATAGCAGTGTGGATGGGGACATCCCCACCTTGTGGCTAGGGGAGGGGTTGCGCCACTCAAGAGGGGTTGGTCGACTCAAAGTAGCCCAGATACACCACACCAGGGCAGGGGTCTGTAATGTCCCCAACCACCCCCGCCCCCATGACCACCTGCACCCACCACCAGCTGCCCCAGGAGGGGAGGGGTTTCAATGCCTAGAATTGTTCCTATTCCCCAGCCACTCTGTCTGCACGCCTTCCCTTCCCCACCCCCATCCCAGACCAGGTGACAGGGAAGAGGCCCCTGTGGAAGGAGGTGGGGGGCCCGCCCATCTGCCACAAAGAGTTCATAGCCTATTGGAGTTGAGCCCATCCACCCGCCGCTCCTGCAGGCGGCCCTGCTGTGCCTGGCAGAGCCCTGGCCAGACAGATACCCCCACCCTTTCCCCACTTCTGGAAAGGGTGAATCTTTCCTTCCTAAAGGGCTGTGCTCACAGATCCATCTAAATCCAATTACCGGGAGTGTGGGGCCTGCGTCTGCGGTGAAGTCGGCAGCACGCCCTCCACTCTAACTGCCCGTGATTTCAGAGCTGAATATCTTTCAGAGTTATTTAAGAGGTTCTTCCCTTTTTTCCCATTTTGATGATATGTTTCTAAATTATACATTAAACTTATCAGGGTGAGTAATACCTCGCAGCTTCCCCGTGTCAGGCCTAATGTTACTTACTCGTCTGCTGCCTCGTGTTTACATGGTTGAGGGGGATATGCTCCTTTCAGATCCATTTATCTTCATCTGAAGTGTTTAGAGATGAGAACCTCAGATGGGTTGCAGACACCTGGGCTCCCCCGAGCACCCAGCTTCTGCAGGAACCTCCCCTCCTACAACCAGGGTCTGCAGTGTCATGTCTCAGGCTGGCAGGAACCTGGAGGCACCCCTTCCCCATGGGAGGGTCATGGGAACCAGAGAAGCCCCCAGAGAGAGCAGACCTGAGAGGTCAGGCTCAGAGATGAAATGGCTTTTCCTGGAAGGAAACGTAAAGCACCGGGTACCTCCCCAGAACCCTCCTCCCTCGGCCCAGACGGCAGCTGTAGCTTCTGGGAGAACAGGTCCTTGATCCCCTATCGGTGCCTGTCCCTGGCCATTCATTCCTCGTTCAAGTGCATGTGGCAGCCTCCACTGTGCAGGTGGGCACTGGGCTGGCCTGGCAGTGGCCCAGGGTGCTGTTCGGGGTCACTGGGGCTATGGGACTAGATCCCAGGGCTGGGATCCCACAGAAAGTCACAGGCCCTGCCCATTGGCAAGGTCTCTCTCTGCCTCTTAGCCAGGAAAATCCCTACCGCAGGACAAGCCCCTGTGGCCAGGCAACCCCCGCCCCAGTGCTCACTGCCATCTGACACCCATGCTGGTGTGACCCTGCTGGGGACCCTGGGTCTGCCAGGTCTGGGGAGAGGTGGCTCTGCAGTCTGGAGCCCTTTGCGCTGCCACACACTGTCGGGATTGTCCAGGCGGGGGATGGCCCCAGAGGCTCAGGAGGCCCTGGGCTTCATAATCACGCTACAATAACGCCTCTGCAAGCATCGTTTTATCTAAACCCTCACCATTGCCATCACCACCTCCATTTTACAGCTGAGCTGAAGAGTTTGGTGTGCCCAAAGCCACAAAGTGGAGCCCAGATCTTGCAGACTCGACCTTGGACTCTCGGGTCCCATGCAGTACGGCCACCCCAGCTCCAGGCCAGGGCGATCTGAGCATCCCCAGCCACAGTGGCCCATGTGGTTCCCTCCCCTGCAGGGCAACCCCAGGGCCACCACTGGGCTCCTGGCAGCGCAGCCAGATGGACCTCTGCTCTCTGCCAGTAGGTACCTGCCCCTGGAGCGGGACCAACAGTTCCAGGCAGGAGATTCACCCAAAGGGAAGTGACGGGGCAATTTATCATATCAATAAACTTGCTTAAAGCGCACTCTGTCTTCTGTAATGAAATGGGGATGTGATCCCACCATGTTATTGGGCACCAGGGCAACCCTGCATCAGGTGCTTATTATTTTCTGCCACGATCAGGGAAGACTGATCGTGCTTGGATAAGTGCAGCTTAAAATTGAAAACCAAGCAATTTACCTTCAATTGCTTCTCAGAATTTTGTGCAGCCAGAGACAGTTAAGGAGAAACAGACTCCCTTTCCATTTTAACTGCTTCCATTAGCATTTGTTTCCTCCGTGAGACGAGGGCTTGGCTGGGAAGGGAATTGTCATGCCATCATATTTTCCCCTTCTGGAGAAAGAGACTTGCCCCAGGCTCCACTTTCTTGAGGGCCGACAGGGTCAAGGTGTCGTGGTCCCTCCCCTTCCTCCTGGCAGAGCCAGGCCTTTACTGGGCACTGGGCTGGGCATTGTGCCTGTCCTCAGGTCTACCAAGGAGAGGGTGCCCAAGTAGGGGTGGGTGGTGCCCTCTTCCTGAGGGCTCTACACACCCCGGCCGCCATGGCAGGGTTCCCCACATGTCCCCTGCATTTGTTTAGGTGTTGAGGAGCAGGTGTCCTCAAGTCAATTTTCCTATGACATTTTCGTGTCATTTCCAAATGAAGTAGGAGAGCTTGACTGTGGGATGCCTGGGGACCCAGGGGAGGCAAATCCTCTTGGTGAGAGCAGTCAGTGCTTGTGGCTTGACGGCTTGACATGTGGTGTCCATCATTCTGTGCAGGCCTGCAGTTCTGGCCAGCGGTGGTTGTCTCCGCTGGCTCCAGATCTCCTTCCCTCGACCTCTGTCACTCAGCATCTGCAGGGTAAATCCTGCAAGGTTTGCTCCACATTCTAGGAAAGAAATTCTCTGCTCTAGTGATATTGACAGGGAGGCTGGATGAGGCCTCTAGACGGACCCCCAAAGCCCTTGCCTCAATGTTCCTTTTATTCCAGGAATAATAAGAGGAGGGTTTGCTCAGATGCAAATCATGCTCCACTTGTAAATTTCACAGTTACCTCCCGAGGCCCCTCCATCAATGCCGCCAAGATAAACTGTTGTGATAGCCTCAAACCCCGGCTGCCCTTCTGGCTGTGTGTCTTCAGCCCTGGCCTCCTCTTGTTTGATCAGCCTCCCCCTTGCTGGCTGCACTAAGCGGGGTTGTGTGCAGACGGGATTTTAAAGCCCTTTGCACACCCTGGCTTGGTACGATCGCATGGAGCTTGCCCCTGAAAGAAGAACTTGAGGGCCAGGCCCTGAGTTTGGATCCTTTTCCTGGAAGTCTCCGCCCTGAACTTCAACATTGCCTATTTGCCCGTACAGGGTGTCCCAGGGCTTGCATCTCCCTAAGGCAGGGGTGAGGGTATCTATAGGACATAAGCCCCCAACACTGCCCTCACAACCAAGGCAGCTCTAGGAGGATTCATGCACAGCTCCGAGTCATCAGGCCCTGCTGCTGCTATGAGTCCCTGGCCAGGGCTGATCCTGAGCCTCTTATGTGGAAGCAGTGAGATAAAAGGAAGGAAAATTTCAGGCAGATAGAGCAGCACATTCCACAGGGTCAGAGCAGGTGTGGGCCCTGGTTGGGGCAGTTTGGATGACCACTGGGAACCTGCACTCATCTACCCACTGCAATATAACCAGGCCCCGCTGGCTCTTCAGGATTAAATGCCAGGGAACATGCAGTGGCCCCTTGGGCTGGCATCTCTGATTTGAGACAGTCTGGCCTTGCTGCCTGCACCTTGGAGGGTGGTTCATGAGGGCCACGGCTTGGAGGTGCCCCCACCCACTAGCATACTTGGGGTTTGAGGTTGGCTGACAGACAGCCAGCATTCCAACTCCCTCCCCCCACCAGACAGCGCTAATTTTGGGGAGAACCCTAGAGGTGTCCCAAAGCACAGCCCTGGTCACTTTATGGTCCTGCTTTCAAAAGGACTGGCACCTTTGCCCAGCCCCAGAGAGACTGGGCAGTGGGTGTCAGAGTCTGGCAGTATCAGAGAAGAGCCCAGAGAGAGGGGGGGTTTTCCCAGAGCTGATGGCAGGGCTTTTCCAGGAGGCCATCTGAGAATCAGGGTCACCAGACAAAACCTCTCTAATTATTTTTAAGTATATTTTTACTTTCACATTTGCTCTTGTTTTTATTGTCATATATACTGTACCTACAGAAAAGTGTACGAAACAGATAGGACTGGTGATTCCATGATTATCAAGCGTGTGACCACAACCCAGGACCAGAAACTCACATTGGGTTCTCTGCAGTCTGCCATTTCCCCATAATGGGAAGAGTAACCTGGGACTAGACCCTCACTCCGAAACTGAAGTATTTCTGGGCAGTTCCCGGGCCCTGCAGCAAACCCTAACCCACCATTGATTCTTGTTCCTTCCTGGTCTCTGAGAAAGGACCGATCCAAAGATGACAGGATTCAAAAGAGATTAATTTGTTATTTTAGACCTTTAGAAAGTGCAGTTGCACAAAATCGGAGTCCCTGGGTCGTAACAAAGTTCAGATCAATTAAAACAATTTACTTTGCTGCTAATGATTTCAGACCATTGTAATTTATTGGTAAGTAAATGACTTCAAAAGCGCATTCCTTTGTGGCTGCACAGAGGGAATTTTAACAAGTTCTTGGATAAATTAAGTCAGGAATTTGTTAACAGACTATTATTGTAAAACATTTAAACTAGGCCTTTGCACACTGCTCCAAGGCCTCAAAATTTCCAGGAATAATTAAAACTTCTAATCAGTTCTTCATTGTTTAAGCAAATCAAATGACAAGAAAGGACTTGTGATAAAAAGTGGGAAACCCTCCCGTTTGAAGGGTCAGTGGCCACTAGAATCCCTCCTGTGACTCCTGTTCTCAGGGTGAAATCCAAGTTACCACTCTGGCCAGAATGCACCCTGCACTGTTTTGTTCCCACCTGCCCCGCGGGTCTCACTTTGGATCTCTCTGCCCATGGTCCACCGTGCTCAGGCCACGCTGGCTCCTTTCCTTCCTGTGAACAAGCCAAGCTCACAGCTTTTCTCTGGCAGCTCCCTCTGCCCACCATGCCTCCCTAGACTTGTGTGGCTGCCTGGTTTTCACAGTTTGTTTGTTTGTTTGTTTATTTATTATTTTGAGATGGAGTTTCGCTCTTGTCACCCAGGCTATAGTGCAATGGCCCAATCTCAGCTCACTGCAAACTCCGCCTTGTAGGTTCAAGTGATTCTCCTGCCTCAGCCTCCTAAGTAGCTGGGATTACAGGCGCACACCACCACACCTAGCTAATTTTTATATTTTTGGTAGAGATGGGGTTTCATCATGTTGGCCAGGCTGGTCTCGAACTCCTGACCTCAGGTGATCCACCCACTTTGGCCTTCCAAAGTGCTAGGATTACAGGCGTGAGCCACTGCACCCAGCCACTTTTCACAGTTGAGATCTCAGCTCAGTGGCCCTCCTTGAAGGCCCCTTCCCCAACCACACCCATTACTGTCCTTGCCATCACTGTCCTTCCCCTTCGTGCTAGCTCACCGGAGTGGCAGCAGACAGTATTTGGTCACATCTCTCTCGCCAGTGCACCTCCCCTGCAGCACATTCGGTAGGCTGGGGGTCTGTTGGATCCCGGCACCTTGCAGTAGTGTTGCCTGCTTCCTAACAGGAACAGGACAGATATGCATGGAGTGATTGAATTGGTGATGATTCCAGGCATGAGACATGGGTAGAGTCCTATTGGAATGGGCCAGCACCCTCTGGGGATCCCCTGATGACCAGGGCAGGGACTCTTAGGGACACAGGGCCATGGGAAAGACCTGCTGTCCTGTAAGCCGCATACCAGTGCAGAATGAGTGGGGAGTGTCCAGGTGTTGCTGCATAGGTTGCCTCCAGGAGGCTTTGGGTCAGGTCGGAAGCTTGTCTGTGCCCTGAACATAGGACACACAGTGTCCTCATGGAGCCAACCAGCATCTCCTGCATCCTCTACCTAGGAAAATGAGGATTCTCTGAGAGCTCTTCCCCACCCTCACACACCTTAGCCTCTATAACAGTAACAACAGTAATAGCTAGGGCCATGTGTTAAATATTAGGGCAGGATCAGGCATCATGGCCTCATGAAATGCAATATTGCATTAAACCTCAGCAGGGCTGAGAGGCAGAACTGCTGTTCTGAGGAGCAAACTGATGATCAGAGGCTTATTAAGGAATGTGTCCAAGTCCCACAGTGTCTAGATGGTGGGATCGGGCTTCAGGTGCCTACGTCCCAAAAGCCATTATGCCATCCTGCCATCTGAGCCTGTTAAAGCTCCTTCGTGCCACTCCACTCTGGGGCAGTGATTTCTCATCCAGGCCTGAAAGCAGCCAGAGATGGCTCAGCAAAGGTCTGGGTTTTGCCAGTCAAGACATTCCAGGGGGAAAAACAGCATATCTTGCACAGTGAATAGCCTGGGACAGGTCCTAGGTCTCACTTATGCATTCCTCAAGATTTATTGGAGAGTGTGTACCAGGCACGATTCTAGGTCTCGGGAATTTGGAGTCCTGGAGTCTCTGCTCTCATAGAGTTGGTGACCCAGTGGGAAGAAGTAGAAGATGAGCAAATAAACAAGAAAATGCTATCTAGATGCATATCTAGATACACATAAGGGCCTGTGGGCTTTCCTGATCAAGCGTCAAGGAAGGACTCTGGTGAGGTGAGGTAGCTCATGCCTGTAATCCTGGCACTTTTTTTTTTTTTTTTTGAGACAGACTCCCACTCTGTCGCCCAGGCTGGAGTGCAGTGGCGTGATCTTGGCTCACTACAACCTCTGCCTCCTGGGTTCAAGCGATTCTCCTGCCTCAGCCTCCTGAGTAGCTGGGACTATAAGCATGCACTACCACGCCTGGCTAACTGTTGTATTTTTAGTAGAGACAGGATTTCACCATGTTGGCCAGGCTAGTTTCAAACTCCTGACCTCCAGTGATCCGCCCACCTTGGCCTCCCAAAGTGCTGGGATTACAGGCATGAGCCACTGCACCCGGCCCCTAACACTAGGAGGCCAAGGCGGGTGGATCTCCTGTGGTCAGGAGTTCGAGAGCAGCCTGGCCAACACGGTGAAACCCTATCTCTACTAAAAATGCAAAAATTAACCTGGCATGGTGGCATGTGCCTGTAATCTCAGCTACTCAGGAGGCTGAGGCAGGAGAATTGCTTGAACCTGGGAGGTAGAGGTTGCAGTGAGCCAAGATCACACCACTACACTCCAGCCTGGGCAACAGAGTGAGATTCTGTCAAAACAAAAAAGAGAAAGAGAGAGGGATGGAGGGAGGGAGGGGCAGAGAGAAAGAGAGGAAAGAAAGGAAGGAAGGAAGAAAGGAAGAAAGAAAGAAAAAGAAAGAAAGAAAGAGGAAAGAAAGAAAGAAAGAAGGGGAAAGGAAAGGAAAAGAAAGGAAAGGAAGAAGAGGGAGGGAGGGAAGGAAGGAAAGAGAGAGGGAAGGGAGGGAGGGAGGGAAAGAAAAAGGAAGGAAGGAAGAAAGGAAGGAAGGAAAAGAGAAAGAAAAAGAGAAAAGGAAGGAAGAAAAGAGAGAGAAGGAAGGGAGGGAGGGAAAAAAAGAAAAGAAAGAAAGAAAGAAAGAGAAGGAGGAAGGAAGGAAAGAAGGAAGGAGAAAGAAAGGAAAGAAAGAAAAGACAAGAAGGGAGGGAGGGGAAAGAAGGAAGGAAGGAAGGAAGGAAGGAAGGAAGGAAGGAAGGAAGGAAGGAAGGAAGGAAGGAAGGAAGGACTGTCTGAGGAGGTGGCATTTGAGCTGCGGCACAGAAGCAGCCTTTTAAGGACCTAGGAGAAGAATGTTCCAGACAGGGGGACCAGCCGGGGTAAAGGCACCAAGGCTGGGAGGAAGGAAAAACAAAGGAAACAGGGGCAGAGCTGGTGAGCAAGGGGACCCGCAAGCCCTGGGCACAGGGCAGAGTGTGTGGGTTTTATTCAAAGCGCAGGGGAGGCCTTCGGGGCATTTCAAGCAGGGCAGTGACATGATATGATTGATGTGTTTTAAAAGCTCCCTCTGACTGCTTTGGGCAACATGGATGTTTGCAGAATCTGGGCTGGCGACCTGCAGAGCTGCTGGAAGGCCCTCTCAGGGTCCAGGCGAGAGAGAGTGGTGACCGCACCAGGGCAGAGCAGGGTGGGGAGAGGAGGACAGAGGTCTGGGACCTATTTTGAGGCAAAGTTGACAAATATGCTGATGGTTTAGATGTGAAGTTAAGACAAAGAGAGGACTTTGGGGCAACAAATGGATTCAGAGCTTGAAGAGCTGCATGGAAGGTTCTTGTCCTCAGAAAGGGAGGCCCAGTGGGGAACAGGCGGGATGAAGAGCCCCCCTCGGGTCATATTGCAGTCGAGGTGCTTGTCGGAGATCTGGGTAGAGAGATCCAGCAGGCAGTGAGCACTGTGAGTTCGGAATTGGTGAAGTTGGGATGTGATTCAGGAATGAAGGAGTCAAGGGTCAGGTGATGGGGGATCACCCAGTAAAAGAGGAGAGGCCTAAGACTGAGCTGGGGTACCCCAACATCTTAGGTCATGAGACAGGAAGCAGAGGGTACTTGGATGGAGCTGATGACAGGGGCTCCATAAACTAAGAAGAGGGGTCTTTCAGGATAGGGGTCCTGGGTGGATCTCTAAACACCGGGGTGTGCACTTCGAGGCAGCCCCTGGATCATCATATTGATCCAAAAGAGCGCCTGTGTCTCAGATCAAATGTGATCAGCTTTTAGATTATCTGAAGCAAGTTGGCAAACTCTTTCAGAGCCAACAAAGACTGCATTTGAGTAATTTTCATAGTATTTTTGGCAGCTGCAGAGACTCTGAGGCGAGGCAGAGAGCCCTTTAATGGAGCATTGAGAAGCGGTTTTTAAAAATACCTTTTAGAAAGCTATTTCAATTCTCCCGTCTGGAGCAAAATTAATGTATAAACCTAGTGCCTTAATTTGGCTCTTCTTTAAACGAAGAAGGTGGGAAGCTGTTTCCTCCTGCGGCTCTGCCGAATCTGGAGGTTGACTCTGCTTCAGCACCACAGAGCCCGGACACCGCCGGGGATGCCCTGTGCAGGCCAGGCACAGCTCCAGACCCTGGAGGCTGAGAAGCCACTGGATCTTCACAACAACCCTCTGAAGTGACACCAGTGAGAAGATTGCCCCCATTTTAGAGATGGGGAAACTGAAGCCCAGGCTGGTTAATAAGAAGCTACATGGAGTTAGCCTTGTTTCAGAGATGAGGAGATGCAAGAGGCTTGCCTGAGATTACAGAGCTCAAGAGATCTGAGTGCTGAGGTCTGACTGTTGTGCTTTTCATGGCCCTGGCGAAACCCCCCACCCCACCTGGGCATCACAGTTACCTGTGGCTGCTTTCCACAACTGCACCTCCCAATCTAGCCAAAAGCATGGCATCCCAAGAAACGTGCAGCCTCCCAAGCTCCCAGGATGAGATTAGGGGCCTGACACTTGACCAGCCTCAGCCTCTGCCTCCTCTCGGCTTCCTGGGGACCTCGGCTTCAGCAGCAGCAAGCTGGGCAATTTAGCTTCACTGCCCCCATCTCTCTTTCTCCCTCTGTCCTTGGAGATGGGTGGAAAGTCAGGGAGGGGCCGCTGCAATAAGTGACAAGGCTTGGCTGCCTGCAGATGAGGGTGGGAGGAAGCAGAGCCGAGTGGCTGGTGCAAGTGGGGCGTCAGTGCCCAGGAACCAGCTTCGGGGGAAGCAGGAGGCTCTCTGAGGTGACAAGGCTGGGGGCCTGTCTGCCCCACCCACTGCAATCCAGCATGCTGGCTGGGTGACCCAGGCCTGGATAGAAATGGAGAGGGCAGCTCCATGCCAGGTGCAGCTGGATCTTGGGAACAGGGATCAGCTCAGAGGATATAGTTTGACTCAGGCTCCTTGGCCCCGAATCTGCCCGGCATTTCTCCCACCCCCATGCCTGCGCCTACTCTTGTGTGTGTCCTGTGCTGGCCGCAGGTGCCCACTTCCCTGTCCAAGGGGTCGTGAAGCACTCCCCATGGCCACTCACAGCCCTGTGCTGTGGCCTTCCCTCCATTCAGGGCCAAGCACAAGGCCTGCTCCCACCCAGGCTGACAGGTGCGCACTCCTCAGATGAATGATGGGTGCCAGGCTTCGCAGGGTCACTCGCTCCCTGGACTGGTTTGCTCTGACTTCCATTTTCCTCTGTGGTTGAATTGGCCATCACCTGCTGGGGACAGTCAAATCTGTCAAGCCCCACGGCGCTTGCTTTTATTGGTTCTCCTGGCTTTATTGCCTTTCCTGGAGCAGTGAGGGGCAGTGAGCCACGCAGAATCACTCAACTTGACATGGCTTTCTAGATTTCATCCCCCCACCCCCACCCATGTCTCTATCTGCAGGAGAGAGTAAAAAGATGACAGACACACAGTAACTCCTAGCATGAGCAGAACTGATGCCCTTGAGACAGGCAGGGCCCCCTCGCAGCCCAGGAGACTGAGGACTCGTCCAGGGTACCAGTGTCTCCACCTGTCATCCCCTCGTGGCCCCAGGCCTTGGACATTGTTGACATCTTCATCCTCTCTATTGCCCCTCGCTCACGTCCACTGACCTGCTCTCCCCAGGCACCCAGCAAACACCAGGACACAAACCCACTGCATAAGCAAGGGTCTTGGACAAAGCTGGGTGCAAGTCTTGACCCTACCAGCTACTAGCTGCAGCTGCACATGACCTTGGGCAAGGTGCTTGACCTCTTTGAGTTTTCGTTTCCCCTGCTTCCAAATGGGAGCAATGCCTCCTAGGATTGGTGCAAGGACAAGATGAGCTGATGCCTGTGATGTGTTCACTCAGCATTTTGCACAGAGTGAAGCCTCGATAAGTAGCGGGAGCACTGTGACTTTTTCTTCTTATTGACTGGCTGATTGATTGTTGACTGGCCCCAAGGCCTCCACAGGAAGGAAGAGAGAACTTGGCCCTGAGCTTCGCAGCCCCTGAGTATTCCATGGGGTTACTGCAGCAGAAGATGTGTTTCCTGGGTGGGGACTGTATTAGTCAGGGTTCTCCAAGTAACAGAACTAATAGGATGTGTGTATATATATATATGTAGAGAGAGAGAGAGAGGCATGATTGTGGGCCTCCAAATTCTACAGAGTAGGTCAACAGTCTGGAGACCCAGGAAAGAAATGATGTTGTAGCTCAAGTCTGAAAGCCATCCGCTGGCAGAATTCCTTCTTTCTTGGGGACCTCAGTCTTTTTTGCATAAGACCTTCAGTGATTGATTGAGGACCACTGACATTATGGAGGGTCATCTGCTTACCCAAAGTCTAGTGATTTAATTTTTTTTTAATTTTTTAAAATTTTACTTTAAGTTCTGGGATACATGTGCAGAATGTGCAGGTTTGTTACACAGGTATACATATGCCATGGTGGTTTGCTGCACCTATCAACCCGTCATCTATGTTTTTTTTTTTTAATTTTTTTATTATACTTTAAGTTTTAGGGTACATGTGCACAATGTGCAGGTTTGTTACATATGTATACATGTGCCATGTTGGTGTGCTGCACCCATTTACTCATCATTTACATTAGGTATATCTCCTAATGCTATCCCTCCCCCTTCCTACCACCCCACAACAGGCCCGGGTGTGTGATGTTCCCCTTCCTGTGTCCATGTGTTCTCATTGTTCAATTCCCACCTATGAGTGAGAACATGCGGTGTTTGGTTTTTTGTCCTTGCGATAGTTTGCTGAGAATGATGGTTTCCAGCTTCATCCACGTTCCTGCAAAGGACATGAACTCATCATTTTTTATGGCTGCATAGTATTCCATGGTGTATATGTGCCACATTTTCTTAATCCAGTCTATCATTTTTGGACATTTGGGTTGGTTCCAAGTCTTTGCTATTGTGAATAGTGCCACTAAAAACATACGTGTGCATGTGTCTTTATAGCAGTATGTTTTATAATCCTTTGGGTATATACCCAGTAATGGGATCATTGGGTCAAATGGTATTTCTAGTTCTAGATCCCTGAGGAATCGCCACACTGACTTCCACAATGGTTGAACTAGTTTACAGTCCCACCAACAGTGTAAAAGTGTTCCTATTTCTCCACATCCTCTCCAGCACCTGTTGTTTCCTGACTTTTTAATGATCGCCATTCTAACTGGTGTGAGATGGTATCTCGTTGTGGTTTTGATTTGCTTTTCTCTGATGGCCAGTGATGATGAGCATTTTTTCATGTGTCTTTTGGCTGCATAAATGTCTTCTTTTGAGAAGTGTCTGTTCATATCCTTCGCCCACTTTTTGATGGGGTTGTTTGTTTTTTTCTTGTAAATTTGTTTGAGTTCATTGTAGATTCTGGATATTAGCCCTTTGTCAGATGAGTAGATTGCAAAAATTTTCTCCCATTCTGTAGGTTGCCTGTTCACTCCGATGGTAGTTTCTTTTGCTGTGCAGAAGCTCTTTAGTTTAATTAGATCCCACTTGTCCATTTTGGCTTTTGTTGCCATTGCTTTTGGTGTTTTAGACATGAAGTCCTTGCCCATGCCTATGTCCTGAACGGTATTGCCTAGGTTTTCTTCTAGGGTTTTTATGGTTTTAGGTCTAACACTTAAATCTTTAATCCATCCTGAATTAATTTGTGTATGAGGTGTAAGGAAGGGATCCAGTTTCAGCTTTCTACATATGGCTAGCCAGTTTTCCCAGCACCATTTATTAAATAGGGAATCCTTTCTCCATTTCTTGTTTTTGTCAGGTTTGTCAAAGATCAGATAGGTGTAGATATGCAGCACTATTTCTGAGGGCTCTGTTCTGTTCCATTGGTCTATATCTCTGTTTTCGTACCAGTACCATGCTGTTTTGGTTACTGTAGCCTTGTAGTATAGTTTGAAGTCAGGTAGCGTGATACCTCCAGCTTTGTTCTTTTGGCTTAGGATTGACTTGGCAATGCAGGCTCTTTTTTAGTTCCATATGAACTTTAAAGTCGTTTTTTCCAATTCTGTGAAGAAAGTCATTGGTAGCTTGATGGAGATGGCATTGAATCTATAAATTACCTTGGGCAGTATGGCCATTTTCACAATATTGATTCTTCCTACCCATGAGCATGGAATGTTCTTCCATTTGTTTGTACCCTCTTTTATTTCATTGAGCAGTGGTTTGTAGATCTCCTTGAAGAGGTCCTTCACGTCCCTTGTAATTTGGATTCCTAGGTATTTCATTCGCTTTGAAGCAATTGTGAATGGGAGTTCATTCATGATTTGGCTCTCTGTTTGTCTGTTATTGGTGTATAAGAAGCTTGTGATTTTTGCACATTGATTTTGTATACTGAGACTTTGCTGAAGTTGCCTGTCACCTTAAGGAGATTTTGGGCTGAGATGATGGGGTTTTCTAGATAGACAATCATGTCATCTGCAAACAGGGAGAATTTCACTTCCTCTTTTCCTAATTGAATACCCTTTATTTCCTTCTCCTGCCTGATTGCCCTGGCCAGAACTTCCAACACTATGTTGAATAGGAGTGGTGAGAGAGGGCATCCCTGTCTTGTGCCAGTTTTCAAAGGGAATGCTTCCAGTTTTTGCCCATTCAGTATGATATTGGCTGTGGGTTTGTCATAGATAGCTCTTATGATTTTGAGATAACGTCCCATCAATACCTAATTTATTGAGAGTTTTTAGCATGAAGGGTTGTTGAATTTTGTCAAAGGCCTTTTCTGCGTCTATTGAGATAATCATGTGGTTTTTGTCATTGGTTCTGTTTATATGCTGGATTACGTTTGTTGATTTGCGTATGTTGAACCAGCCTTGCATCACAGGGATGAAGCCCACTTGATCATAGTGGATAAGCTTTTTGATGTGCTGCTGGATTCAGTTTGCCAGTATTTTATTGAGGATTTTGCATCGATGTTCATCAGGGATATTGGTCTAAAATTCACTTTTTTTGTTGTGTCTCTGCCAGGCTTTGGTATCAGGATAATGCTGGCCTCATAAAATGAGTTAGGGAGGATTCCCTCTTTTTCTATTGATTGGAATAGTTTCAGAAGGAATGGTACCAGTTCCTCGTTGTACCTCTGGTAGAATTCGGCTGTGAATCCATCTGGTCCTGGACTTTTTTTGGTTGGTAAGCTATTAATTATTGCCTCAATTTCAGAGCCTGTTATTGGTCTATTCAGAGATTCAACTTCTTCCTGGTTTAGTCTTGGGAGAGTGTATGTGTCAAAGAATTTATCCATTTCTTCTAGATTTTCTAGCTTATTTGCATAGAGGTGTTTATAGTATTCTCTGATGGTAGTTTGTATTTCTGTGGAATCGGTGGTGATATCCCCTTTATCATTTTTTATTGCATCTATTTGATTCTTCTCTCTTTTCTTCTTTATTAGTCTTTCTAGCAATCTATCAATTTTGTTGATCTTTTCAAAAAACCAGCTCCTGGATTCATTGATTTTTTGAAGGGTTTTTTGTGTCTCTATTTCCTTCAGTTCTGCTTTGATCTTAGTTATTTCTTGCCTTCTGCTAGCTTTTGAATGTGTTTGCTCTTGCTTCTCTAGTTCTTTTAATTGTGATATTAGGGTGTCAATTTTAGATCTTTCCTGCTTTCTCTTGTGAGCATTTAGTGCTGTAAATTTCCCTCTACACACTGCTTTGAATGTGTCCCAGAGATTCTGGTATGGTGTGTCTTTGTTCTCATTGGTTTCAAAGAACATCTTTATTTCTGCCTTCTTTCGTTATGTACCCAGTAGTCATTCAGGAGCAGGTTGTTCAGTTTCCATGTAGTTGAGCGGTTTTGAGTGAGTTTCTTAATCCTGAGTTCTAGTTTGATTGCACTGTGGTCTGAGAGACAGTTTGTTATAATTTCTGTTCTTTTCATTTGCTGAGGAGTGCTTTACTTCCAACTATGTGGTCAATTTTGGAATAGGTGTGGTGTGGTGCTGAAAAAATATATATATTCTGTTGATTTGGGGTGGAGAGTTCTGTAGATTCTATTAGGTCTGCTTGGTGCAGAGCTGAGTTCAGTTCCTGGATATCCTTGTTAACTTTCTGTCTCATTGATCTTTCTAATGTTGACAGTGGGGTGTTAAAGTCTCCCATCATTATTGTTTGGGAGTCTAAGTCTCTTTGTAGGTCTCTAAGGACTTGCTTTATGAATCTGGGTGCTCCTGTATTGGGTGCATATATATTTAGGATAATTAGCTCTTCTCGTTACATTGATCCCTTTACCATTATGTAATGGCCTTCTTTGTCTCTTTTGATCTTTGTTAGTTTAAAGTCTGTTTTATCAGAGACTAGGATTGCAACCCCTGCCTTTTTTCATTTTCCATTTTCTTGGTAGATCTTCCTCCATCCCTTTATTTTGAGCCTATGTGTGTCTCTGCACGTGAGATGGGTTTCCTGAATACAGCACACTGATGGGTCTTGACTCTTTATCCAATTTGCCAGTCTGTGTCTTTTAATTGGAGCATTTAGCCCATTTACATTTAAAGTTAATATTGTTATGTGTGAATTTGATCCTGTCGTTATGATGTTAGCTGGTTATTTTGCTTGTTAGTTGAGGCAGTTTCTTCCTAGCCTCTATGGTCTTTACAATTTGGCATGTTTTTGCAGTGGCTGGTACCAGTTGTTCCTTTCCATGTTTAGTGCTTCCTTCAGGAGCTCTTTTAGGGCAGGCCTGGTGGTAACAAAATCTCTCAGCGTTTGCTTCTCTGTAAAGTATTTTATTTCTCCTTCACTTATGAAGCTTAGTTTGGCTGGATATGAAATTCTGGGTTGAAAATTCTTTTCTTTAAGAATGTTGAATATTGGCCCCCACTCTCTTCTGGCTTGTACAGTTTCTGCTGAGAGATCTGCTGTTAGTCTGATGGGCTTCCCTTTGTGGGTAACCCGACCTTTCTCTCCGAATGCCCTTAACATTTTTTCCTTCATTTCAACTTTGGTGAATCTCACAATTATGTGTCTTGGAGTTGCTCTTCTCAAGGAGTATCTTTGTGGTGTTCTCTGTATTTCCTGAATTTGAATGTTGGCCTGCCTTGCTAGATTGGGGAAGTTCTCCTGGATAATATCCTGCAGTGTTTTCCAACTTGGTTCCATTCTCCCCGTCACTTTCAGGTACACCAATCAGACATAGATTTGGTCTTTTCACATAGTCCCATATTTCTTGGAGGCTTTCTTCATTTCTTTTTATTCTTTTTTCTCTAAACTTCTTTTCTTGCTTCATTTCATTCATTTGATCTTCCATCACTGATACCCTTTCTTCCAGTTGATCAAATCGGCTACTGAGGCTTGTGCATTCATCACATAGTTCTCGTGCCGTGGTTTTCAGCTCCATCAGGTCCCTTAAGGACTTTTCTGCATTGGTTATTCTAGCTAGCCATTCGTCTAATTTTTTTTCAAGGTTTTTAACTTCTTTGCCATGGGTTCGAACTTCCTCCTTTAGCTCAGAGTAGTTTGATCATCTGAAGCCTTCTTCTCTCAACTCGTCAAAGTCATTCTCTGTCCAGCTTTCTTCCGTTGCTAGTGAGGAGCTGGGTTCCTTTGGAGCAGGAGAGGTGCTCTGATTTTTAGTTTCCAGTTTTTCTGCTCTGTTTTATCCCCATCTTTGTGGTTTTATCTACCATTGTCCTTTGATGATGGTGACGTACAGATGGGGTTTTGGTGTGGATGTCCTTTCTGTTTGTTAGTTTTCCTTCTAATAGTCAGGACCCTCAGCTGCAGGTCTGTTGGAGTTTGCCAGAGGTCCACTCCAGACCCTGTTTGCCTGGATATCAGCAGCAGAGGCTGCAGAACAGTGGATATTGGTGAACAGCAAGTGTTGCTGACTGATCATTCCTCTGGGAGTTTTGTCTCAGAGGAGTACCCGGCCGTGTGAGGTGTCAGTCTGCCCCTACTGGGGGGTGCGTCCCAGTTAGGCTACTCGGGGGTCAGGGACCCACTTGAGGAGGCAGTCTGTCCGTTCTCAGATCTCCAGCTGCGTGCTGGGAGAACCACTACTCTCTTCAAAGCTGTCAGACAGGGACATTTAAGTCTGCAGGGTATTCTGCTGCCTTTTGTTTGGCTATGCTCTGCCCCCAGAGGTGGAGTCCATAGAGGCAGGCAGGCCTCCTTGAGCTGCAGTGGGCTCCACCCAGTTGGAGCTTCCTGGCCGCTTTGTTTACCCACTCAAGCCTTGGCAATGGCGGGTGCCCCTCCCCGAGCCTCGCTGCCACCTTGCAGTTTGATCTCAGACTGCTGTGCTAGCAATTAGCGAGGCTCCATGGGCATAGGACCCTCCGAGCCAGGCACGGGATATAATCTCCTGGTGTGCCATTTGCTAAGACCATTGGAAAAGCGCAGTATTAGGGTGGGAGTGACCCGATTTTCCAGGTGCCATCTGTCACCCCTTTCTTTGACTAGGAAAGGGAATTCCCTGACTCCCTGTGCTTCCCGGTGGAGGCAATGCCTCACCCTGCTTCGGCTCATACTCGGTGCGCTGTGCCCACTGTCCTGCACCCACTTTCTGACACTCCCCAGTGAGATGAACCTGGTACCTCAGTTGGAAATGCAGAAATCACCCGTCTTCTGTGTCGCTCATGCTGGGAGCTGTAGACTGGAGCTGTTCCTATTTGGCCATCTTGGCTCCACCCCCCTCGATTTAAATATTAATCTCATCTAAAAAGGACCATCACTGTGACCGCCAGAAGGGCTGGGTTCCATGGCCTAGTCAAGCTGACACATAAAATTTACCATCGCAGAGAGGGACAGCAAAGCGCTCTCAGCTGACACTGTCCTCCCTTGGATCTGTGGCTCCATCTCTGCCCTCCTGCCCTCGGGGGAGCTTGTAGAAGGCTTCAGCTCAGAGCCCACTGCCCCTGAGTCATGTGATCCAATCAAGGCCCCTGAGCAGAGAATAAAGAGGTCACTCTGGCAAGTCTGGGGGGAGACTGACCAGTGTAGTCGGTAGAGGCATTTGTCAAGCCCCCAGCCCTGGTCCTGAAGCAAAATCCTCCCCAGGTTCAGACTCTCAGCCCCTTCCTCCCAGGCAGGGGCTGACAGGTGCCTCTGTGGGTGCTTAGGAAGCAGCCAAGGGGATGCCAGAGGTCCAAGGAGTGACTGGGGCGGGGCCTGAGACACAGCAGCTGCTGGCCATGATGCAGGCTGGGAAGTGGTTCATTTAAGATGGCACTTGTTGGGCAGCAATGTGTGACACTCCCTCTAGAGGCTCAGATCAATTCTCATGCTTTTATCTTTTCTTGAGGCTCAGCATGATGAAAAGTAGCCTATATCTACAGCTGATAAATAACCAGAAACTTGCTGTATCTGCTTTCATTTGATTTTCTTGAACAATTACCGCCAGCATGCCTTACATTCAGAGGCTGAGATTTTAAGTGGCCAAAAGAACTTCCCAACTGAGCCTGCCAGGGACTCGTTTGAAATGTTCTTTGGTGCATCGAAAAGCACCAGACATGATCTGTGAAGGAGCTGTTCACAGCACAAGCATGTCCTCCTCTCCAGGGGATGGGAACATGGAGGATGGTTCCCACCTCCAGCCTCACACCCTAGGAGAGGCCTGTCCCACTGGTGAAAGAGGACAGCACCAGCCCAGGAGCCATCCAAAGGATCATCAGGGTGAGGAGGGGTTTGGAGTCCCTGGGATGGCTGGAGAGGAAATGCGGAGTGTGGAGCTGCAGGATCCTTAAATGCTGTCTGCATTCCTCTAGTTGAGCACACAAGTCATTGTGTGACCCTAGTCACATGTCTGCCTCAGCACCAGGAAAGTTAGCTCCTTGAAGCCAGGAACTGCTTCTTTTAATACTCAGAGTGGTATCAGCATTTAACAGGTGCTCAATACATGTTAAATAGAAGAGAGGATGGATGCATGGATGGTTGGATGAGTGGATGGATGGAGGAGTATGTGGGTAGATGGAAGGATGGATGGATGGAGGATGGATGGATGGATGGTTAGATGGGTGGTTGGATGGAATGATGAGTGGATGGATGGATGGGTAGGTGGATGGATGGAAGATAGGTGGATGGGCAGACGGATGGATGGGTGAATGGGTGGGTAGCTGGATGGATGGATGGATGGATGGATGGATGGATGGATGGATGGGTGTGTGGATGGTTGGATGGAATGATAGGCGGGTGGATGGATGGATAGGTCAGTGGATAGATGGAAGATAGGTGGATGGGTGGATGGATGGATGGATGGATGGATGTGTGGATGGTTGGATGGAGTGATAGATGGGTGGATGGATGGGTAGGTCAGTGGATAGATGGAAGGTAGATGGATGGATGGGTGAATAGGTGGACTGGTGGATGGATGGATGGATGGATGGATGGTTGGATGGAATGATAGGTGGGTGGGTGGATGGATGGATGGGTGAATAGGTGGATGGATGGATGGATGGATGGATGGATGGATGGATGGATGTATAGATGGAATGATAGGTGGGTGGATGGATGGATGGATGGATGGATAGATGGATAGATAGTCAATAGATGAGTAAGTGGAGGAGTTGATGGATGAAAGTGGATGGGTAGTGCATGTATGGAGGGGTGGGAGAATGAGTGGATTGATGTGTGGATAGGTGGATTCTTTGGAGGATAATAGGTAAATGTTTGGATGGATAGGTGGGTGGGTAGGCAGATGGATGGATGGATAGGTGAGTAGGTGGGTTGACGGATGGACTGTTGAGTGAATGAATGTGTGAATGGAAAAGTGGCATGAATCTTTCTTCAAATCTTTGAAAGACTTTCACATCTTAAAGAGTGGAATCGTATCTTGAGTGGAATCGTATCTTCTGTGGATCCAGAAAACAAAATCATAGTAGATTCTATAGAGAAGCAGATTTGGACTCAGGCTAAGAAAGAACTTTCTACTGACCCCAGTTGGCTTTTGTTGGAATAGACTGTGTGGAAAGGGAGTAAGTCATGGTCCCTGGAAGTGTCAGGAAAAAGAAGCTGTCAGGTACAGTAGAAGGTGTCCTTGTGCTGGTTGCAGGGAGACCCCAGAGGTCTTTCCATCTCTGGCCTCCATAGTTCCTCCCGAGCCCCTGTCCTCAACTGGGTCAAGGAGTCAATTTTTCTGGCCCCTGCAGGAGACCCATGCTCTGCTGGTACAGCTGCTGACCCATGGCAGGGGTGCATTCTACTGTCTCCAGACCTTGGCTCTCCTGCCCGCTCCTCTGAGCTCTCAGATGCTGCCCGGGTGACCTGAGGAAGTTGATCTGCAGAGAGGACAGGAAGCATGGGACAGTCAAGCAGGCCCAGACCTGACCAAGGTCATGTAGGTGGTGGATGGGAGAGGCAAGGAGGTGCTGCCAGGAAGTCCCTACAGAGACAAGTTGGACAGAGCCAGGGCAGAGCCTCCTGGGCCCAGTTCCTGGGGAATGCTCAGGGCCAGGGAACCCTCCTCTGGAGCAGGCACGTGTCCTTAGCACTCACCTCCCCTACTAACAGCCAGGGCCTGAAAGGAGACAAAAAAGGCCTGAGAAAGAAGCTGGGGCACAGGACTGCATAACACCAGTGCCCATTTCACTGCTTCCAGCCCAGGGAAATGGATTGGGGCTCCATGAGAGGCTGATGGCAGGGAAGGAGCCATGCAGGAGCCCCATTTGGCTTGTGTCTGTCCCCTTGGCATCTCTTTCTCCTTAGAAAATCTGATTGCTTGTAGCTTCCACACTGGCCATCAATTTGATCTGAGCTCAAGGGTGCAGCAGAGGCTCACCTTGTTCTGCTTAAATAATGCAGGTAGTGAGGCTATTGACAATCTGTCATCTGCTTGAAAGTGGCTTCAACAGAGCCAGAAGCCTGGGAGGGCCCCAGGGGCATCAGCCGGCCACAGGTCCGGTCTCTGGCTGAACAGGGGCTCTTGAAAAAGGGCCAGGCCCTTGGCATGGTCCAAGGTGAATGGATGGGAGCTTGAGCCCTACCTGGCCTTTTCTAGAAGGACATTCTATGGGGAAATTCTAAGCAGAAGTGAGAGCAGGAGCTGTCTGGCTAAGAGGCCTGCATTGTGGATTGGAGAGGAGTCTCCTGATGCAGCCTGGGCCCCCCGCAGGGGTGGGGGTGGTGCTGAGTCACTTCCTGCCAGAGGACAGGGTCTGGACTCCCAGGACATTCTGGCCCCTTCCCACTACCGGCCTAGCCCCGCCGCCTGCGCCTTGCCTCCTGGCCTCCTAGCCACAGACAGGGGTTTATGATGAGCCGGCTTGCTCATCCCTGAGCCTGGGTTGGATTTTTTTTTAATGTTTAAAAATTCCCCACAGCGTGGCAGGTGCCCGGCTGCTGGGTCACCCCATCGGCTGTTCTGTCATCAGACATCATGTTTACCCGTCAGACGCTGTTTTCCTGACACTCAACACTCAAAATAATGATCTCGCTGGAGCACCTTCATGAATGATTCATGAGGCTCTGCTCAACTTTGGGTGTTAACAGCAAATCAAAGCCCCTCAGTGAGGGCAGCAGAGCGGCAGCTGGAAGGCGAGCCCTGACCCCAGCCTCCAGGCCCCCAGGGATGCTCAGGGCCTGCCACCCCTCTCTCAGGGTCCAGTCCAGCCCTGCAGGAGTGAGCCAGCCTCAGCCAGGCCATGGCACAAAAGGGGAGGGGAGCAGGGTCCTGGCTGTCACCCCATGTCCTGGTGACCTTGCCGAGGACATTGGAGCTCCAGCCTCAAGTCGGATCCCCTGGACCCCAGATCTCTTCCACCCACAGGTGGTGTGACCTTGAGCAGGTCACTTTGCTTCTCTGAGCCTCTCTTTCCTGTCTGCAAAGCCAGGTGGGGACCGCCCTCCTGCAGGGCACCTGTGAACACGAGTGAGTGCCAGGAACTGAGGTTCGTGGCATCCGGGTAGAGTCCAAACATGGAAGTTCGGATTATTATATACTGCTCTTACCTCACCTCTCCTGGTCTTAATCCTCTTATTTGTGAAATGAGAGGGTAAATTGTGGGGTCCCCAAGTCTCTTTACCTGAAATACAGCACCTGCCGGGTCTGTCCACACTGTGGGTGCACTCACAGGAGGGAGCTGTGCAGCCTGCAAAGGGGGAGCTTCTCAGGGACGTTTCTCTGCCAGATTCTGCAATGGAGAAGCATGGAGGGCACAGCCCAGCCAGGGGTTGTGCAAAAACACACATACACATGTGCTCACATGTGCATGCATGGCAGTGGCAGCAGCCAAACATGACCTCATAAACACATACACAGCCTGTTCAGCACATAGAGACATTAAAGGCAAGGCTCAGTGGGAAGAGCTGAGACATCTGGGTCCTGTTCTGTCCCCGTGTCCCCAAACCGGTGGCTCCCTGAGGGAAAGGCCAAGTCTGCTCCATCACCGGGACCTGCCTGGCTCCTGCACATGGGGCTTGGCACTGAACTTGCACTTAATAAACATGGGTCAACTGAAGGGAATTCCTAGTGTTGAGCACTAGAAATGCAATCCCAAACAAGACCAGCCACAGTCAATCAGCCACGTGACCCTCCCCCCAGCCTCAGTTTCTCCTCTGTGGCCTAGAGTGTTAAATCCCTAATGCCACAAATGTTCTAGCCTGATTCTGCCATTCAAAAGTGATTGGGGGCAGACTCCATGGCCCCTCCTATAGGCCTGTCAGCAACACTTGCAGGGGGGTGCCCATCCATAACCCTGACCCCAGGGAAGGGAGGGAGTGGAGCCACAAGACCAGAACTGGCCTCTGCCCCTCCCTAGAAACAAGATGCAGCCCCAGCTGGGAAAGCCTGCGACTTTTTCTTTCTTCCCTAAATGGCCTGGGATCCCCTAAGGCAAGGACGGGGCCTTGCCCTGATGGTGCAGCCAGGCCCAGCACCAGCACAGAGTGGAGGCCAGATAGCGCCTCCGAGCACTAGATGAACCTCGAGAAAGCAGCATGAGGGGCAAAGGCAGGGGCTTCCCAGTCCTGGTAACTACGGGAGGCCAGGTCCCAGGCCCCCAGGCAGAGAGGAAGCTAAGTGGCCAAGACCCAGGTCCAGGCCAGAGACCCCCAGCTCTGCCCTTTGCAACCTGTGCCGTCCTGGACACATCACCTTGCCTCACGAAGTGTCCATTTTCTTATCCGTAGAGCAGGCAGAGTGAAAGTACCCACCTCCGGGACTGTGGAGAGGAAGGTGCGGGGCCATGTGAAAGAGAGCTGGGCCATGGTGCGGGCCTAGTCCATGCTCTCTGTGCAGATTGGGGATCAGGGACCAGGGCCCAGAGCCTGGGGGGCTGCTGAGTCTGTGTTTATTTATCATGTTGATATTTTGTTCACATGGATTTTTTTCACAATAGTTCCAACTTTTTAGAATATTGCACTAAACGTTATCTCCATTACTGAGTTTTCTGGCACCCCCTTAAATTTTGTGGCCAAGGCAAGTGCCTCCCTTGCCTTCCCTGCACAGCCTGGACCTCTGGCCAAAGGGCTTGGACCAAAGTATCTGAGTCCAGGAGGAGGCCAGGTTAGAGGACCAGGATGCTGGGAACAGGGGTGAGTGAGGACCAGGAAGGGGAGGATTCCCTCTAGCCCAAGGGCCTGAGCCTGACCCAGGTGGGTGTGAGAGAGCAGGAGCTAAGTCGTGCCTGATGTTGAAACATGCCAGCTGGGCTGCTGGGGGGCCAAGCTTGCCAACAAGAGTCTGACAAGTGCTGCGTGCCGCAGGAGGCTCTCTCCAGCCTTACTGTCAGACCCTTACTGTACCTCCCAGGCTCAGCCGGCCTTTCCCACCTGCACTTGCTGCCAGGGTAAGGTGGGGGCAGCTGCTGCCTCAGGCTGCCCCTCACCCCCACCTCTGCCCAGGGGCCAGTGCTGGGGGACCGCCTGGAGCTTCTCTGTGCCTTGCCAAGCCCCCTGTCTTGACCTGAGAGGTGCTGACCTGACCCACTGAAATGGGAGAGTTCCCTGACCCTGTCGAGGGACTTGCAACAGGGGCATGCCTCATTTTCTTGGCAGCTGCCATGCGCCCACTGGGAGGGGGTGCACACAGAAGGGCAGCTGCAGCAGTCTGGGCAAGTGCTTTTCGGCTCTGGCCCCATGGTAGCATCTAGGGGTGTGTTACAATTAATGCTCTTTTAGCAGTTGCCGTCCACGGGCACCTAAATGTTAAACCAGATCAGTGGGGAGTCAGGATGACAGCCTTTTACACCCTGCCCTCTTGGTACCCAGGTTCTTGTCCGGTATCCAAGAAGAATCAGGTCACACAGACTTGAAGGATGGTGAATGTGTAGATTTGATTGAATGGTGGAGGTGGCTCTCAGCGGGTTGGATGGGGAGCTGGACAAGGGATGGAGTGGGAAGATGATTTTCCCCTGGAGTTTGGTCATCCTGAAGCTGATCTCCTCTCTGACTGTCCCCAGCCAAACTCCCCTCGACGTTCAGACACTCCTTCTCTTTTCTCCTTCTCTGCCGCACCACTGTGCCACTCTTTTGCTCCTCTGCTCATCTGTCTGTGGATCCTGGAGCTTGGGGTTTATATGAGTACAGGATAGGAGGGCATGGTGGGCTAAAAGGCAACATTTGGGCACAAAAACAGGAATGCCTGTTCCCATTTAGGGCTGCAGGTTTCCAGGCTTGAGGGCAGGGCCTTTGCTGGGGAACCGCCCTCTTCTACCCAGTATTTCCTTGCCTCCTGTCCGTATCACCACTCCGAGCTCACTGGGCCAGAAGGGCAGGGGTCACAGTGTGCATGGAGCAATACCTGCCAGGCACAGCCATTCTGACATTTCAGGAGACTGTGGACCACGCAGAGACGGGGCTGTAAGCAAGACCAGCACTCAGATGGCTGAGGCCATCCCACTGGGGCTCTTGGGGCCAAAACCACCCTTTGCAGGTTAAGAAGGCATTTCAAAGAAAAAGATTCGGGTGGGAAGAAGGCGGTGGAAGTGATTCTGCAGAAACATATTCTGGGCCTCAATTCCCTCCTCTTGGAGGGCCCACTCCCCAGGAGTCCCCATCACCCTGTGGGTTGGTCCTCGCCACCAGAAGGACCTGTGTTCTTCATGAACCCTTCCATGTGCAGCAGTCTTAACCAGGAGTGTGTTTCCCAAAGACAGGTAGCTCACCTTAGCAGCTTTTATATCCCTACCCCAGGCATCAGCAGGTGCCCACCAAACCCATGACCCAAGGATTACAGGGACCAGGAGAGAAGAGCAGGAAAACATTGTGTCTAATCCATGGGAACCCCGGGATGGGATGTAGATGAGTGTTTGGCCACACAGTCGGCAAGTCGCCTTGGAACTGGAACATAGAGCAAAGCCAGAGTCCTCACTGACCCCCTCCCAACACCTGCGTTTCATCTGCTTATGTATTCAAGCCCAGCTGTGTGCCCAGCACTGTGCTGAGTGAGAGGGACAGACAAGTAGGGAGGAGGGTCCTGAGTGGTGGGCATGGACTGGTGCAGAGCACACAGGAGAGGCCCAGACTGGCCTGGGTGGTCCCCCAGGCCATAAAGCCAGAGCTAGGTTTTGGACAATCCCTGGAGCTGAGCCGGGCTGCAGGGAAAAGATGCACAGAGGCACAGAGGCAGCAACCAGCCCTCTCCAGGACCTGCAGGAGTGTTTATGGCATGGTCCTTGCCCACAAGGAGGTGGTGACAAATTGGGGACAAGTTAAATAGAACAAGATTTAAGTCCCATTGCCAAGCAGGGAATGGGAGCCGGGGCACAGGAAAGCTCGTGATGAAGTACCAGATGAATCACACACTGCATGGCTCTCAGCCTGAGGACAGCGATGGCGGGGGCGGGGCAGGCCGGACCCGGAGGAGTTGGGGGAGCAGGCGGGACCTGGAGGGGCGGGTGGGAGGAGAGCGATGGGTATTGGGGCAAGCTGGACCCAGAGGAGTAGGGGGAGCAAGTAGGACCTGGAGGGGCAGGTGGGAGGAGAGCGATGGTGTAGAGGGGCAGGCCGGACCCAGAGTGTCAGGTGGGAGGAAAGAAATGGTGGGGGGGGGGGGCAGGTCAGACCTGGAGGGGTGAGGGGAGGAGAGCGATGGGTGGGGAGGGCAGACCTGACCCAGAGGGGTAGGTAGGAGGAGAGCACTGAGGGGAGCGATGGGTGGTTGGGGAGGCGGAACCCGGAGGTAGGAGTGGGAGGAGAGGGATGGTGGTCGGGGCAGGCCTGACCCAGAGGGGTGGGTAGGAGGAGAGGAGATTTTGGCAGGAGAAACGAGGATGTCAGCAAAGGCCCGAGGCCTGAAGGCTCAGGCTGAGTGCAGGTCAGGTTTGGCTGCAGTGGATGAGTTGGGGTCAAAGGCGGCTGAGAGGGGGGTCCTCCCAGAGCCTGAGCTGGCCTATGTGTCCGTCCCCTCCCTTGTTGGAGCTCTGGCATGGAGCTTCCCATTCTAGCCTCAGCCATCTATTTATGTCCATCTCCTGCTCACACAAAACCAGATTCCAGAGACAAACAGGTAGACATAAAAAGGAGAAGAGATGAAGATTCATTGATGCCAGAACTGACTCTATTCTGGAAAATTGAAATATTTTGTACGTAATGACAATCGAGTCATCGTGTGACCTTCCCGGAATAACTTCCCAGATATATGACAGTGTCAACAACTGCCCCATTGGTACTGACGCGCTGAAAGCTCCCCAAAGCCACCACTTAAAAAATGCCTCCCGCATTATTAACATTCCTCACTTGGGGATGTTTATGGCTCGTCACTGTTATCAACAGTAACAAATTTCAAGAACCTATAAATGACACCACCCCCAGAGACAGCCCAAGACAATCCACCGTCAGCCTGCCTGGCCCAGGCTAGACTGTGAACATCAAATCAGGCTTATCTGATGGGCCCACATCCCCCCTGCTCCCACCTCCCGAGGCTCCTGTCCTCCTCACTCACCTTGACCCCTGAAAGCCCTGGCTCCATCTGCAACCACTTAACTTCCATCAGGGGCCTTGCCCATCAGATACTGCTGGGGAGAGGGTACAGGGGTCTCCTGTTCAGAACCAGGGCTTTGAGCCACAGCGGGTGTTACATTTCCCAACCGCTGCTGTCTTCCTGCTGCAGAGCCCCACTCTACACACCTACAAAGAGACCCTTTTTCTCCTCCCTTCCTTCCTTCCTTCATTCATTCACTCATTCGTTCATGTGTGTATTCATCCATACGACGTGTTTGCTGAAGTGATTGGAATGTTGCACGAATGCCCTGGCCATGCATCAGATGCAGTCTGGTGACTTCCATCTTAAAGGGCAAGGTCAGTGCCAGGTAGAGGGGCAGCCTCAGGACCTGCGATGTCAGAACCCACAGTGCTGTGGTCCCCGCCCTAGCAGCAGCCTACAGGAGGCAAAGAACCTGGTCGCTGGCAAGAAGGGCAATGCCAGCCTCATACCCCACCAATTCCTCCCTCCAACTGATGCTAAAAACTGTCCTTGGAGAAAAACAGGAAGTGTATATATGGCATAGTGACAGGCAGCTCGGGCTTTGGAGTGGGTTGCTTGAGTGTGGCTGCAGCTGTGACACTGATTAGCTCGAATCTTCTGAACATCAGTTTTCTTGGCCATAAAATGGGACTAAGAGCATTCCCAGAGCTGTTAAGAGGGTCAAATGAAATAGTGCACATCAAGGGTACAGCACACTTCTTGATGCAAAGCCAGTGCTCAGCAGATGAAGACTGTTGCTACTTGTATGGATTCTCTTTTTTTGCTTTGGGCTTTAATTCTCCTACAAGGGTAGAAGTCCAGGTAAGGGGGTTTTGTGGCCACTTCGTTTGGAGGATGTGTGTTCCATGAGAGAAGAGACAAAGGTCACTTTGGAGCCATGGGGGAGGTACCAGGGAGGAGGCAGCATGCAAGATGGATGGCTGGCATGGCCACCTCCTGGCTTTGGCCAGCTCTCCCTGGCTTGGCCACCATGGAGTGACCTCAAGCCAGTCACTCACCCTCCCCCAGCCTCAGTTTCTCCATTTGCTGAGAAGGCCTCCTCAGGCCTGCCATTCACATCCAGCACCTACAATAGCTCTTTGTGGAATGTTTTATACAGGATTGCTGTGAAAACCTAACAAGATAATGAATATGAGAGAGCTTTGAAAATATTCAGTGTTTTGTAAATGTAAGAGATTATTATTCCCATTTACCACCCTTTTAAAAGGATGTTTTTCCTCCATTCAGCCAAATTTAACTTGGATGATGAAGAACCCAGCCTGGGCTTCCCCAGCTATAATTTTCCTGTTCCTTGTGCCTCTGAATATTAAAACACAAAGGCTCACATTGCTGAGAGAAACCAAAACAGCAGCCTATTAGAGGTGCCATTGCACAAACGGAATTCAAAGTGATATTTCAAGCAGGGCGTTCTGTTTATATAAACCTTGAGAGCACTTGATGAATGTCAGCAGAACTTTGAAATTAAAATCACTTCTTTTTTTCATACGCTGCTCACTCTATTCTTGAGCCTACATCTTGGGTAGTCGTGGAGGTTAAGAAAGCACTCAGGGTTTACTTTATACTGTTAGAAATGCTAAGAGGTGAGGCAGGGAGGCATCCTAAATGCCTCCGAACCGGTCAGCCCGGGACTGCAAGGCGAAGGCCAAGTCTCTTAAAGCAGCAGCCTCCAGGAGCGCTGTCCAGAGTGCTGAAAAGGAAGCCAGGCTTCGGGGGTGACTGGAGGGCATTTGGAAGAGGGTCCTTCTCCAGGGACACATTCCTGCTGCTCCCTAGAATCCTGAGGGGGAAGGGAGGGGGACCCTAGGGAGGCCAAGTCCCCTGTGTGAGCTGGAGGGAATGGAACACTGGCAGGCAGAGGGAGAAGCGTGACAGGGAGGAGAGACGGGGCCCCTCCACCAGAATGACAACTGCAGTGGAAATGAAGAGGAGGGGTGAGCGCAGAAGCTGGAGGAACTGGCAAATAAAGTAATAAAACAGAGAGATATACCCTATGACAGCAGGGAGATAAATGGAGCAAGTTATACCAAGGGCTCATTTTTGTGCAAATATTTGGGGCTCTATAAAATAAGGCTGTTTATTATAAATCTGTCTCCCAAGTAAGTCTTGCCAGTGCACAGGTGTCATCCGCAGGGAAGTTTTCCCTCTAAGGCATGGAGGGTTGAGCTCGTGGGGTAAAGTGTGGCTGCAACTGCTCTTTCTGTTCTATAAATAGCCCTTCCCGTGGGGGAAATGAGACTGCTGGGAGCCAAGAGAAGGAACCAGGTTCGGCCACGGGATGCCTTGATGGCCTTGACCTTCACTTCCAGCCAAGCGGCTGCTGGGGCTGTGCAGTGTCCCAGAATCAAGATGACTGACATACATGGTCATGGCTGAGGAGTCTCTCAATCCTGTCTTTAAATATCAGGAGGGCTCTGCTGCCACGTTCTCTCTGCAGCTCCAGCAGGGGAAGAGATGACAGAGCACAAAAGTGTGGCAGCAGAGAACCAGCTGAGACCGGAGGAAAACTTCAGGGCTCATCCACTCCTTCGAAAACTTTGAAAGTATAGACACTCCTCTGCCTGAAATGGTTCGAGGCAATTCTTCCTGGAACCAAGGGAAGGATCGGAAGACTTCGGGAGCTTGGGGAAATTCCCGGGAGAATTTGAGTCCTCTACCCTCAGGCGCTAGGGCCAGCATCAGCAAAGCAAATAAGGCCTCAAAGCTGATGAGGTCCTCAATCTCAGGGCAGCCCCTTTCCCTGCTAAGCAGACACTTAGACACCCAGGAAAGGACACAGCAGGGGTGCCAGATGTCTCAATGGTAGGGTCACCTGAAGGACTTTGGTCATGCACACCCACCCCCCCCACCCCCATGCATACACATAAGGTCTAAGGTACTATTCCCAGAGGATCATGATTCCTGTTCCTCAGAGGAATTTGCTCTTGGGTCCCAGATCTTCTTGACTGTGAAATAGTCCAGTGAATGGAGAATCGGGGTCCCCAACTTCCCAGAGCCCATTTCCTCAGCTCTAAGGTGGGGCTGATCACAATAAAGTTCTTAGGAGAATTCAACACAGGAAGCTACTCAAAGCCTGCAGCCCAAGGCCTGGCACAGATCTACATTAGTTCTTAGCATGCTCTGGACAAGAAGTCACCCCTGTACCATGCACACAGTGGGAGCTCCTGAATTACCCAGAGGGACTTGAGTCTGCTTCTAAGATGTGGTGCTCCCACAGCAGCCTGGGCAGGTTCCATGGGGGCCATCATCATACCTTCATCTCTTGTTGTCATTTTGGCTGGCCTTGATCACATCACACTGGCACGTCATCTGTCTTCTTCACCTCGACCCTGAGGACAGGGACTCTCTCTTCTTCCATCTCCATATCTCTAGTGCCTGTAACTCAAGAAGGTGTTAGCTGAGTGGCCAGTGGAGAGATGGCATCTCAGCCTAGATCACCTCCCAAGCCAGGCCAGATTCCACCCTGTGCCAAGCCTCAGCAGCTCCCCACCCAGGAGAACCACCTTCTAGGATCGGGAGGCCCTCTTTTGCCAACTCTGTGCCCACCCCCCTTTATCCTGCTTTGTGTGTGGCTCTAGGCTCGCAACTCTGCACCTTTGGAAAAGACGTCAGTTTTCTCCCTGGCTTGGGGCCTCTTCCCCAAAGACTGACTCTATACTCTTTATTGTCTCCCTCGTTTTCAAGGCTTTGGCTGGAAATTTGGCTCCTTGGGCCGGTTCTGATGATATTTTACAGTGCCTTCTTAATTTACTGCCTTTTTTATGACTATAGTAAAAGGCCACACATCAGGGAAGGCCATCAAACAGGAAGAAACATCCCCTCTCCTTGTCAGCTCAAGTTGAGCATTGTAATTTACATGAAAACCTTGTGGCTTAGGGTGTTTACCTCCCATGGAACCAGTTTCTTCTCCCATTATGAAAATGAGATAATTAAAAACTTCCCTGTTCCTTTGATATTGAATTAGGTTAACTCAGCCCGATTGCAAATGCCAGTTTGAAAGCTGTTATGTCATTTGGATTTCAATGTAGAGCCACCCGTTTTTTTTTTTAATCCAGAAATGCTTTTTTCTTGTCTCTTATCCTGATCCCAAATTAGACATAGGGAAGGGAAATAAGGGATTTATTCACATTTGACCAGAAAATTTGCATCTCAAACAGAAATTTTAAGGAGGCCAGGGCCAGGGAGGCAGCTGAGGCTGTGTGGCTTCCCCCAAGTCAACAGGCTTCACAGTTCACCCAATGTGAGAGAGGGAAAGCATGAAGAGGAAACTATGAGACCCAGTTCATAGGAGGAAAACTACAGTCCAACTTCTCTCTACCTGCCATCTACCATCACCACGGAGCCATGCCATGGCAAGCTATTCCTGCCCCTAGGGAGAGAAACCCCCACTCAAATTGGCCTAAGCAATGCAGAATGTATTCTATCACCTACTCGGAAAGCCAGAGGGAGTGCGAACTGCAGGGTCAGCCTATTCAGGGGTTCAGCCATGTCACCAGCCAACTCTGCCATCTTGAGTGGTGGCTTCATGTGCCCCCTGGGAGCCAGGTGACTGCAGTCCAGGTTCACATGACACATAGCAGGTGTCACAAGGAAGAAGAGTGGGATGTTCTGCAGCTCCTACAAGTGAAAAACCCTCTCCTGGAAACCTTCACACTTCTCTTACCTCATAAGCCAGAATTGGGTCATATACCCATTCCTAAATATTCCCTTATGAGGAGGATGGGAGAACAATTGGCCAATGAGATTCACTTGCCGCTGCCCCCCGCCAAAAACACACCATGACAAAATTGAGGAGAAATTGATTTTTTTTTTTTTTGAGATGGAGTCTCGCTCTGTAGCCCAGGCTGGAGTGCAGTGGCACAATCTTGGCTCACTGCAACCTCCGCCTCCTGGGTTCAAGCGATTCTCGTGCCTCAGCCTCCTGAGTAGCTGGGATTACAGGCAAGTGCAACCACACCCAGCTAATTTTTGTATTTTTAGTAGAGATGGAGTTTCACCATGATGGCCAGGCTGGTCTTGAACTCCTGGGCTCAAGTGATCCGCCCGCCTCAGGAGAAATGAATTTTGATAGGGAATAAATGCTGTGCAGACAATGCATGTGATGCTGTCATTAAATGTTGCACACATTCAAAGCAATGTATATGTACACAAGCAAAAGTAACAAGAAAATAGGCCCTCCCAGAATAGACCAGAACTAGACCCAGGCCTTTGAAGTTCCGTCTAAGGACAGGCTCACTCTTCTCCATCCTTGCTGGAGTCTTGAAAGTTGAACATCGTGGTACCAGGAGAGTGAGTGGAACGTGGGGCCACTGTGGAGCCCAGTGATTCTCAAACAGGGGTGATTTTACTCCCGAAGGACATTTGGCAATGTCTGAAGACAATTTTTTGTCATCACCCTTCATGTAATTTAGTCGTGGAGGCCAGATGTGCTGCTGAGCATCCTCTAATGCACAGCACAGCCCCACAACAAAGAATTATACAGCCCCAAGTGTCTACAGTTGTGAGGCTGAGAAACCTCATGGAAGCCTGGCTTTCATCCAGGATACTCCCATGATGCTTTGCCCCCTGGGAAAGGGAGAGAGGAGGTGGCTTACCAACGAGATGTGACTGGAAGCTGGAGAACACAGAACCGGTCTTCACCCCTCCTTCCCTTCTCTCACAGAACTTTCCTTTACCTCTGGCAAAACAAAGAAAAAGGGAGAGAGAGAATATATTCTATGCTGCCTTGTTCTGCACGAATATCTTACTGGGAGGCTGTCAGCATTTGGAGAGCAGGGCCCAGTTCCGCCATGTCTGTATCCACCCAGCACTCACAGAGTAGGTACCTCATAAATGTGGGTTAGAAGGAGGGAGGAGAGAGGGAGTTGGAGGAGAGGTCTGGAACTGAGTAGAGAAGCTATGATTTAGAGGCAGCCAAAGCCCCTGAGGCAAATTTTGGCCGGGGCTGAGATCAGCTTGTTCTTAGCTGGGGAACAAAGACCATTCAAGAGTGGGTCAGGGAGATTCAAAGGTTTAGCTCGAGAAATTGAACCTGACAGTTCAGACCAAGCCAGAAGGTCCTTTGACAAGAGAAGCAGGGAGGAGGTGTTGGAGGAGGCAGCCCTGAGGACAGGTGCAGGATGCATGGGGCCAGAGCAGGTGGAAGCAGGAGAGAGAGAGAGAGCGCGCGAGGGAAAGGCCGTAGGGTCAGGGGAGTAATCCATCAGCTCTTTCCAATGCTGGGAAGAGCAGGGCCCAACAGTGGAGAAAAGGCCAGGACCTTAAGAGGCATTGCACCCTGATTAGGGGCTGGTTAACTGGAGGGAGCAGGCAGGGGTCCAGCCAGGAAAAGAGGTCCTCTCATGGGGCGACTGGAGGGAGGCTGCCACACAAGAGGGGCCACTGGCCCAAGAGAGCCAAGGGCTCTGGGAGGACCCCCCATGGTGGGTGCTGGAGAGCCCCTGAACCCTTTTATTTCACAGTGACAGGCCACAGCCGGAATACGTTGTCACTGTCACCTGGCTATTTCAGCAGAATTTTCACCAGGGTCTGTGGTCTGGGATGCCAGGAACTTTCCCTTGGCTCCTGAGACATTTGCTAAGCCAGGTGCCAGCTGGAGAAGGTGGCAGGAGAGGCTGAGCATCGTGCCTCAGTGCTAACCTCTGATATTCAAATTCCTGGAAGCCCTGGTGCAACTTGTCCTGGCAGTGCAGCTCGATAGAGGTACTCCCCTCAAAGTTAGTAAGAAACTAATAAATTAATTTCCTGTCAGGTGCCTCTGCCCAGCAGTGGCAGCACAACACTCTGCGTCATTGGGAGTGTACTTAAATCACAAGGAAAGTTATAACAAGGGGGCTGGGGAGGTGCCAGGTGCAGTGCTGGCCCTTCTGGAAGTTTCCTAGAGGAGGGATGGAGACGTCTGTGCAATCCCGAGCAGGTCGGGGGTGCCAGCAACACAGCCTGGAGTTGCTGGGACCATTGCTTCCAAGAAGTCACTTTGGTTTTCACTTGACCATGGTTTGTTGCAAAATTCCTGGCACCAGCTCAGCTCGGCCATGTCTGGGCTCCCTGGCGCCTCTAGAGAGAATGAATATGCTAAAGACAGTGAGGCGTCTTCTCTGGGTGACCTCTTGTGACCTTGTAATCGCGTCAAATCTTTAGTTCTGCAGAAACAACTGTCAGATTGGGAGTTAGTCACCTCCAAAGACAAAAACCAAAAACCAAAACAGTGACCTTGTTCTTTCTGTTCATGACCCTGGAGGTATGGGGGGAGGAGGAGGAAGCGGAGATTGGTTTTGCTCGTTAACTCATTATCAGTGACTGAGTGGCTACTCCTGGTTGGGAACTTGTTGGGTGCTCTCCATTACACTTCCCTTAATCCTCTCAATAGATTTCAATATCCTCAGGTAGAAGGGAGGATCCCCATTTTACCTGGGAGGGATACAAGGCCAAGAGGGGTTAAGTAACTTGCCCAAGATCACACAGCGTTTGAAGTGGCCAAGGTGAAATTTGAGCTAAAGCCTGATTCCACTCCACGTCCAAGTTCTTTCCATCATCTGGCTGCAGGCAAGATAACAGATTGGTGTACTCTTTCTATCTTATTTGAATTCCAAAGTTAGTATCCACTATTGAAAACAGCTGACTTCATTATAACCCATCATTGACTCCTTTCTTCAACAAATAACCAGCAAAACAGAGCGTTCTTTCGGAGTAAGCCTTCCATCACCTGAACTTTGACAACTTTCTCCCTAATGGGTTTCTCCCTGTGAGTGTTTGATCTTGGCCGCCAGCATGAGCCTATCCTGGTGATCTCAAAATGCGGAGGTTTTCCTTCTGTTGAGAGATTGAATCTTCTGTTCCATGTGGAGGCTTATTCAACATTAAAGCGTTCCTGAACCATTTCATTTATTCAACAAATATTTTCCAAGCCCAGCTCTGGGCCAGGTGCCAGGCTCGAGGCTGAGCAGGCCAGACAGACATGGAGCCGCCATCATGGAACTCGGCCCTCACTGGCCGTTGTCCTTGGCTCTCCAGGCTGAACCTCTGTGCTTTCTTGTTTCACGGCTGTTTTCCTGAATGCTCCCTGTGAGCCCAAGTCTGTCCTGAGGTCTTCGTCCCTATTGCCTGTGCCTGAAGCCTTTCCTCTCCCAGAGCTCCCCACAGCTGGCTTCTTTTTATCATCTCAGATACAGCTAAAGGTTCCATCCTCAGAGGCCTTCTCAAGCTCCCTGGCTAAATTCTCCACCCACCCTCATTTTTTATGCTCATACCACCTCACGCCATCCAGAACCACCTTATTCTTTATTCCAATGTTTATAGCTTGTCTCTTCCATGCTCTTTGAGGGCAGCGTCTTAGACTTGGTCACAGTAGACCCCAAGCGTAGGCCAGTCCCTGGTATCTTGTGGTTCTTGAGAGCTAATCTGTTGAATGAATGAATGAATGAATGAATGAGGGAATTAATGAACACCCTGCAAAGCAAGTGCTACCGTTACCCCTACTCTATTCCTCTAAAAGGCTGAGAATCCCACCCCAGAGCTCCCTGCAGGAGAGGAGGTGAGCTGGGACCCCAGTCATTTCAGGTTAACTGAAGGGAAAGCCTGACTTCCCATCAGCCCCACACAGAGTCCTTTCTCCTAGAAATGAAGGAAGCACAAAGAAGTCACTAAGAAGGCACCTTGCCCTCAAGCATCTGAAACCCTCAATTGGAAGTTTGACTGCAACCTCTGCCTCCTGGGTTCAAGGGATTCTCCTGCCTCTGCCCCCCAAGTAGCTGGGACTACAGGCATGTGCCACCACACCCAGCTAATTCTGTATTTTCAGTAGAGATGAGATTTCACCATGTTGGCCAGGCTGGTCTCAAACTCCTGACTTCAGGTGTTCCGCCCACCTCGGCCTCCCAAGGTGCTGGGATTACAGAAGTTCTTTTTCAACATTGCCTTTTAGATCCCCTTTCCCATCAGCTTCCTCCAAAGGAGCTGCTGGCTTGATTTACCTGCAGCCACCGCAATTAATTGCTGTCCCCTGGTAGCTAACGTCTCTTAACAGCTCCATAGCAACAGTGGTTTCCAAATGCCAGAAAGTGTTTTTTCCAAGGGGACTCTATCCTCGACACAAAATAGAACATTTTGAGTGAAATTTAAACACAGTTTTTGAACGGTGCTGTTCTGATTTCTTCACACTTCACAAATGCTTTCTTTGCAAACATGGGTGTCCCAGTTACCCTGGGCTGGTGCCAAGGCCCTCAGCCCAGCTTCTGTTTTCTCAGCTTCAAGGCAGCCGTGGTAAGACCTAAAAACAAACAGGGAGTGAGCGCTGTGGGTCTCCCCGCTAAGGGGTTGCATTGCGCCTGTGCGTGCCTGTGCAGAGATGAGGACCACAGTTTGTCTCCCACACCAGCAGTGACCAATTGGTAATGACTACACAGAACCCTGCCTATGAGATTTCTGGGGCCCCATTTGAGCTTAGCGGGAAAGAGTGCCGTCCGCCATGGTTTAAGTGCAGAATTCCAAGGGCCAAGATGGGGAGTAGGGATTTGTGTATGAGTGGTTGGTTGGAACAAATCATCCTGGTATACCACTGCTCCCACAGGTGGAAACAGAGAGACTGGGTTAAAATGAAGACTCCAGTAAATTTGCATGCAGAAATACCCAGAAAGGCCCTTGCCATGTCCTTCACTCTGCCTTGGTGAAGGTGGAAGAGATGAAGGGAGAGGGTGATGGGTGGGTGGTGGGTGTGCTGGCCACTGACTGGCACAGCCCCCAGCACAGGGGCTATCTCTAGTGACTGATCCAGGAAGAGTGTCCCCATTCAGATGCAGTCAACCCACCGCTGATTCAACCAACACTTGTTGACTACCTATCAGGGAATACATTTCCTTCTGATGCACACTCTGCTCTCAGGGAGCCTGGGGTCCAGAGAAGGAATGGAGGTACCAGCCAGCCTGAAGATCAGTGGAAAGGGTGGGGCTGGCCGATGCTGCAGGAGAGACACAGAGTGCTGTTAGGGGAGTCCCAAAGGGAATAAAATTATTTTGGTTGGAAGGATAAAGGGAGGCTGCAAGGACAGTGTGACGTCAGAGCTGGGTCTTGACAAGTAGGTGGAATGTGGAGGGATTCCAGGCCTTGGGAACAGCGTGGGCAGGGCCGGTGGCAGAGCAAGCTGAGTGGCCTGGTTGACTGAGCCAAGAGGGTGAGAAGGGTGCATGGGAGGTGGATCCGGCCGATCATGGAGGCCCTTGGGATCAGGAGTGGGGTTGCATTCGCAGGAAATGGGGAGCCAGGAAAGGTTAGCGGTGGGTGACGTCATCAGAGCTGGGACTTGGGAAGATGGCTCTGAGGTTGGATGGGAGTGCCTGGCTCAAAGGCAGACCAGTCAGGAGGCTGATGCCAAGGGCCATGGGGAAGGCAGTGAGGGGAGACTGGGGTGGTGGCCTCAGGGGCCAAGAGGAAAGCAGGACGCCTTCCCGTCTCTCCCATCCTTCAGCTCTGCTGGCATCAGCAGCGCCTCAGACTTGGTGGCCATGGAGTCACAGTGGCAGGACTGCTCTGTGGCCTGATTCTGCCCCCACTGGGCTGACAGGGTCTTGGCCTCTAAGCAGGATGCTTAGAGTTGCCCCTGCCCTGAGGAAGCTGGATGAAGCCAGGCCTTTCTGTCGCATCATCTGAAGAGGAGTGAGTGGGGTTGCCAGCTCCCTGCTAGCACAGATGCCCACCCCACCGTTGTCTTCAGCATCTGCCAGGAGAGGGACAGTTTGAGGCAGTGTCGGGGTTCACGAGCTTGCTCTCCTCTGCCGTTTGCAATGGTCTGGCATAGGGCAGCCTCACTGCTTGGCTCCAGCCAGCGGCTTCAGGATGTGGCGATGAAGATGGGGTCTGGATGGGCGTCGGTATTCAGGATGTCGAGCCCCACTGGTCTGGGGGACCAGTTGGTGCTTCCTGCAAAGGCATGTGCTCTGGGAAGGGCCTGGCCTGCCGCAGCAGCTCTGCAGAGGGGCCGGCCCCAGACTTGCCTATGTCATTAGTATAGCAGGTCCCGTTATTACCCGAGGAGGCTTACAGGTTATCAGCGAGCTCCAGGAGCCACTGGAGAAAGGAAGAAGATAAAGAGGGATTTAAAAGGAAAATAACAAAAAGAAAAACTGTATTTTCTAATCCAAACCTTGCCCTGCAGTGGCTTTGTTAACCCCCAGTCACTCCTTCAAGACATAAACTGTTGAGAGCCACAATTACTTCAGTGATTACACGTTATCTTGTCCTACCAAGGTATTAAAGAGGAACTGGGGAACACATTAAAAAAACATACAGCCCAATTTAATCATGATTCCCTCTGAAACAATTGCTGGAATCTCACCATTACAGTTGCCAGAGCATAAAAATCCTATAGATGCCTGATGGACTGGGCACAATTCATCCTCTGCTGCCTCCATGGCCAGCCCATTTGTCAATAAAGGGAGAGCTTTGGGGTTTAGGTCTTTAACAGGATTGAGTGCAGGGGCTCCCCAGGTGCTCCTCCAGAGCAGAGGAAGGGTGGCCCCGTCCCAACCTCCCAGACTTCCCTGCTTGGAACACCTGCCCTGCCATCACTACCACGAGGCAGATGCTAAACAGAAAGCCGACCAAACATCTCGGGACCCTACTTATAGTCAAGGTTGTGAAGAAGTTTGCTGGCCAGGAAGCAGCCTTGTTCTGAATGCCACTTGTGGTGAACAGCAACCAGCTCTGCTTTTCTGCAAATTCTCTCTGCAAAGCGAGGGAGGTGTAATCATTTGCCTCAGAAGGTTCTGAACATCAGGAAGAGGCAAAGCTGAGAGACAGCAGAGGGTGGGGGTCAGGTGCAGATCCCTGTCCTCACTCTCTCCCTGTCTGCTGCATGACGTTCAACTCAGAGTCTCTCTTGCTTCATTTCTCCCAATTGGACGTGGAAAGGGGTTGATAAGTTGGCCTGGACAATCCCTAAGTTTCCTCCCACCTTCAGTATTCTTTGTTTCAAGAGGAGTAAGCAGAAGGGTTTAGGAGACCCCTGACTTGCAGGACTCTGGAAGACCTTTCATGCACAAATTAAAATACATAAAGCGTTCAGGAAGTGGACAGTGCTTACTAGAGAAGGGGCTGGAGGCACTGGAGCTCCTCAAGGGCTTGCAGGTCACTTGATGCCTGTATCATCTGGATGAGGACTAGAAGTGATCCCATTGACCCAAGGGACTCCTACCTATCCAATGTGGCAGGATGGGGATGGGGTGCCCATCTCTTTAATTCATGGAGAGTTATGGGATATTTTTCGGGAAAATGGAGCTTTGTTTTCTTCCAGAGTTTGGAAGATAACCAAGAATTGTCTCAGAGATCCTGTTTTTATGATTGGACAAGAATGGCTGGTGTTTAGCTCATCATCTGTTGGAGATCGTGATGCTTCCTCGATGTTTGAAAAGAATTTAACTTTACATAGATGGGCTCCTATCTCAAAGAATTACACTTCCCAAATAAGCAATATCTGAATTAATTTGATGTTGCTCCACGTGGAAGTTCCATATGATCTTGGGGAAATTTGTCCTTAGCAATAGTGTGAGATGATGTAACACTGGTTAGAGAGGTCAGTCAGAATAATACCTGGCCATTCTGAAGGTTTCCCATGCTACGGGCACCGTTCAAATGCTGTATCTTGTTTAGTCTTCACAGCCGCCTCAGGGAGCAGGCACTACTGTTCTCTCTGTTGTGTGGATGAGAAAACCAAGGCACAGAGATGTGATTGCCCAAAACTCGCAGCTAGGAGGTAGCAGAACCCAGACTCAAACCTAAGGCAGTTGTCTCTGGAGCACACGCTCTCTACCACTCTTCTTCCTCAGCATCAGATAGACCTGGGCTTAAGGGGCAGGGCTTTGATGGACTACTTAATTCCTTACGTTTTAGATTCTTTATGTGTAAAGCAGATGGGGCCATAACCAGTTCTACCTTGTGAGGTTGTAGTGAGGATTAAACAAGCTAAGTTCCGGGAAGTAGTTAGCACCCAGCACCTGGAGCATACAGGTCTGAAGAAATGCTAGTTCTCAGCAATCATAATGGTGGGGGTTATTGACACCAGAGGATCATCTGAATTGTGTGGTGGAAAGAGTGACTGGCTTAGCCAAAAGAAGACATGATCGTTTTTTAGGAATTAAGGCTCTTGGGTGATGCAACAAAAGACTCGACTTGAACTGACTTTGGGGGAAGAGGAGATTTGGGGGTTGGAGTTGCTGAAAAGTCTTGAGGTGTGCTGGCCTGTGTTCCATCAGTGGCATCGAGGCTTTGTGTCTTCTCCCCTCAGCCCTGCTCCTCGCGCCAGCTCCCTTCTCCGTCTCCATGTGCTGGCAAGAGATGGCTTCCAGGAGCACTAGATTTCATTTTCCCGGGTTTGAGTCCAGCAGGAAAGAGCACCCCTGCCTCCAAGTGGCTCCAGCCAAAGCCTAGTGATTAGCACTGACTGGCTCTGGTGGATCCATGGGTCTCTCTCTGAGCCAATCATTGTGGCCCAAAGAATGCGGCTTAGCCAGCCTGAGTGACAAGCTCCACCTCTGGACTGAGTTGGAGAGGTGGCTGGATTGCTAAAGAAAACTTGGAAACTCTTATCAAAAGAGCTAGTGCACCAGAGTTGTGTCCAGCCCAGCCTCCCATGAGCCACGTGGCTGTGAGCAGATCATGTACCACCTCTCAGTCCAGCAGGGATGATGGCACGTGCCCAACTTCCTCCAGAGCTATGGAGGGGAGCAGATGGGCAGGAAAGGCTCCAGAACACATCAGTCACTCTAGAGATGCCTCAATGACTGTTTGCTGCCATTGTCATCTGATGGGCTTGATTCACTGCCTAATGGGGCACAGTTCTGGGAGCAGGAGTGGGGCGCACGTGCTTGGAGAGGATGGAAGAGGCAGGGGAGGGGAGCAGGCCTGGCTTCCAGCCATCCGGGAGGACATGGCCAGTCTAAGCTGCAGGCAGGACCTCTTTGAGGCTGGTGAGGAGGCCATGTGGCTATGGATTTAGCTCCTGGGAGGGACAGGAGGTCAGAGGTATGGTGACTGCAGCCCTCTGAGACCTGATTGCCTGGCGTCTGTGCTGTTCCACTCTCTGTCTCTGCTGGGCCAGGGCTGCATGCCCTGAGCAGGACCTTTTCCCTATAGGAGTTCCCTGTGCCCCTGCGAAAGGCCCATGGCTTCTTGTCCCGGGGTGGTCGGAGCAACTCTTGCAGCATCGCTAATAAATCACAAATTAGTTCAAGGTGAGAGCAGGAGACAAACAGGACAGGACACCAACCAACAATCTCATCCAAGCTCAGGCTCTGCCAACTGCAGGACGCCAGCAGCCTGCATCCCTGACAGGTCCCTGGCAAGCGAGAGAAGGATGGTTGGACGCTGAACAGTCCAGCTGACACTCGCAGCCCCAGATTCCACCCTGGTAGGGGCACCGGCCATCATGGTGTCTCCTGGATTTTGGGGTCCCAAAGAGAGATGGCCCCCAGCATCCTGATCTCTTGCACAACTCCTTATGGATCAGCCATCCAGGAACTAATGTCACCCATTTTAGAAAAAGCCCTTTATATTTTTCAGCCCATGTCATCTTGGAATAATGAGTCTCATATGTTGACTGCCCGCTGTGTAGTTTGATTGTGCTAAAATTACCTCCCTGAGCTCCAGGGTGGGGGAACCCGTATTCTTAGCATTCATGGATCTAGAGTTAGAAGCACACTTTCACCTCTTCTCCCCTTTCTGAAGACTCGAATCACATTTCCTCTCCATTTTTGTCTTTCTGTACCGGAAAGCCCTTATCTTCGTTTTCCTGGAGCTGCCTGCCCCTCCTCAGTTGGTGCTCCCTCACCCCTGCACTCACTAGTTCAGACCAAGCTCTGCAGCAAAGACGCCTCGGCCATTTTGTCTCCAGTTCCCAGGTCGTGCCCTCCTCTCCATGCTGGGTCCTTTCTGGTCCCTGCAACAACTGTGGACCAATGGCTTCTGTGGATCCTTAGAGGTCCTCTCTCGGGTCTGGCAATGGCAGCTCGGGCTGCCAGGTCGGTTGCCAATTTGCTTTACTCATCCTGAGCCTGCTGCCCCGCACGTCACTACCCTGGGATGCATCTGTAGCTTCCGTACCCTCTGGCACCAGCTCTTTTTCGTTACCCATTAAAATTTAGTGTCATCTGCAAACGTGGAGATTTTATCGGACATATTTTCCCCCAGGTCATTTATAATGATTTTAAATAAGGCCAGCCCCGGCCCCCACGCACATGTGCTGTTGGGCAGCCAGGTCTTGCTGCACAATGAGAAGTCCTCCCCTCCCGGGCAGCACCCCTCCAGGATGGCTTGACCCCCCTCGCAGCCTTTGGGTGGGACTGTTTCAGAGGCTTCTGGAAAGTTCAGGCAGACGGGACCCTCTGTCCCCTCTCGAGGTTCATGCATCTTTATCTGCTCAGCGAGCGTGGAGAACTCCCTTCGTCCAGCATTCTCTGGGTGTCTAGGATGTGCCCAGGATTGTGCCAGGCCTGATCTCCCGCCATAAATGTGTTTTTCCTACACTACCTTTGGGCTAAAGGAGGCAAGGCAAGCCAGCCCCTGAGCCGGCATGGTTCCCGGAACCCCGCACCAGGTGGAAATTGTTTAACTATATTCCCATGACTGGAAAATTCTGGTAATTGTGTAATAACAACAGCAGCAGCACTCAGCAATTACCCAGGGTTTTTCATCTTCAGACCACTTTACCCACATTAACTAATTAAGTCTCCCAGCCTCCCTCCAAAGCAAGGAAGGGCTGCTGGCCTGACTCCCGCTGGCACACAGGCTCGCGTAATGAGGGCAGCCGTGGGAAGGGGCTGCAGGGCCCCCAAGGGCAGCCTACCTCTGCCCTCGCTTGTAGGCCCTCTGAACCCCTTGCCAGGCATCGCTCAGAATCTCCCAGCCCTGCTGAGCACTGGCAAGGAAGCGGGGAGTGTTCTGTGTGCCTGCCACACTCGGCTGCAGTGGGGGATCCCTGGGCCCAGCACAGATTGCAGGACCGAGCCCTCAGAAGAGCACAGTTGACTACTGACCCTGCCTATTACTGGGGACACTAGCACCCCTCTTTCAGTTCCTACTCCCTCCCTTCTCTCTCTTTTTGCTTATCCTTTAATAGCTCCCAACTTTGGGGACCTAGATCTGTACCCCAGTTACCGAGTGCTCAGCTCCAGGGTCCCTGAAGGCTGTTCCCCACTCCCCTGCACACCCCACAGAGGGTGTTCTAACTACTGTGGGCCCTTGATGTGGAGACAGGGACATCTGCAGCCTCGGTCCTGCCCTGAGGAGCTTACAGACCAGCCAGGAGCCTTCCAGCCACATCCTTGGTCCTACCAGCTCCCCACACCTCACATGACCCAGCCAGGCTCCCTGGACCTACTTTTGCTCTGGCATAGACATGAACTGGGCTGCTGCCGCCCAGGGCACTGAGGCTGAGTGCACAGCCCTCCCATGAAACATCCAGTGAGCCCCACAGAGCCCTGGGGCAGTGGCCTGGAGGTGTGAGATCATGGCTTCAAGCAGGGCTGGCACCCAGAGACTCAGCCCTCAAAGGCACTCTCCTTTCTGTAAATGAGGATAGCAATAGCACTTGCACCTGTGGGTTGTAGAACTTGAATGTGGAGCCCGAGACACAGCTGACACTCAGAAAGCGATCTCTGAAAACCGAAATGCCCACTGAGAGGTGGGTGCTGTGGGTCCAGGCATGCTCCCGTCCCTGAGTGGCCATGGAATGCCACAGTACCATGCATTGGAGCCATCAGAGACAGGGAAGAGAAACCCAAGGAGACAGCAGCCTCCAGGGGCTGGCAGATCCTGGGAGACCTGAGCAGCAGGTGCCCGCGTACCCTTCTCAGGGAGCATCCTTCTTGTGCTTCCGTCCATCCTCCAGGCCTGTCTGGTCGTCCCCCTGCCTCCTGGCCACCCTCAGTGGGTGACAGTAGGGATAGAACCCAAGCCGGCTGAGGCCTTCATGATCAGCCTCTTTTCTAGTGGAACCATCGTCCCACCTCACACCTTTACCCAGAGCAGAGAGGACACGGGCCCAGCTGCCTGGGGCAGCCAGAAGGTGGGCAAGAGGATTTTGCTCAGTCCTGCAGCCTAGTGACACCACAGCCCTGTGCCACCCGGTGTCGCCCTCTATCCCTTCCCTAATAAACCCCGCCCTTCTCCCTGCCAGCCTTGCACACCTGTTTCACAGGCTCCTACCCTGGTTGTTCATTAAGCATCCAGGTGCACGGAAGTCTGTGCCTCTGACGATGAGGCTTATGGGACATTCAGAATATGTATAAATGGTGCTAATATGACAAATGCAAAGATCGAAGGAGCTTGCGACACAGACAGTGCTGCCTCCTCGCCCGTCTCCCTCCTATCTGGCTGGCGGCACGCAGGCCCGCCCCCCGCACCCCCAGCGGCAAGTGGGGAGGTGTGTGGCACTATTACATGCTATTATGACTTTCTGGGTAATGTATACATTTTCACTATCACACGGCCTCTCTCCTTCATTTTTCATGAGAACTGGCACGAGATTAATGACTGAGCCCCAGAAGAAACGGAACGCCATGCCACTCTGATTTATTGACCACTTAGCGTTGATGAAGCTGCAAACAAGAGTCAAACAGATGTTGCAGCTGCATTTTTCTTTATCAAAACCAACAGCTTTTTGCATTTTTAACCACTTCTTGCATCACCACCCTGCTTACTCCACAGAAAGGGGTCCTGGCTCCAGGCCTCCTCCTCCTCAGTGGAGATGGAGGAGCCAAGGCCGGGGCGGTGGGACCCTGCTGCCTAACACCCACTGGCCCAGGATCCACCCCTGGAAGTGGCCAGGAAAAGGATGTGGGATCCCCAAGGCTCTTGCTGTGGGTGACTTGAGTCCCTTCTGTGGGTCTCTGGGCAAGAGCTCACTGCTGCATCCTCAACCAACTCCAAGGGCTGATTGCACACACCTGGGGGTGGGCTCAGCACGCAGGAGGTGCAGAGCTCAGCTCCCCTCTGCAGCCTGGAGCACCTCCCCCACCTCCACCTCATGCCCATTTACTAGGCAGTGTCAGTGGCCTTACACATGAGCGCTGCTGGGGGCCAGGCCCGTCCTGAGCCCTCTGCCTGCCTCACCCCCTCCTGGCAAGGTTCAGGCCAGCACTAAAGGGCCTGCTTAACACAGAGCAGGCATTCTCTGCAGAACGTTCTTAGCCTCTCCTGTGCTTTTGGAGGAAAGGCCCTCAGCTTGTCCCCTGTCCTCTCTTTGTCCCTGCGGTTTGGGGGAAAGGTGCCATCTAGAAAAGGTTCTAAAAGAGACTGACTGTACCTCAGGTTCTCAGGAGATGTCCTTCCACCACCTTCGGCCTGAGAGTCCTGTGCCTGGCAGGGCCCTGGGAGTCTGGAACTGGGGAGATCAGCAGCTCCAAACGCACTTCCAGGAGGCACAGCTGGGTTAAGGGACAAGCTGAACTTCCCTCGGAGAGGGAGAGCTGCAGAGGGGCAGAGAGTTCATGGACCCCCTCAGATGCCACCCCTCCTGAGCCCCTTCTGAAGGAGTAGACCCCCTCCTCTTCCAGCCCATGCCTGGGGTGGACACCGACTCCTTCCCCGCACCCCAGTCTCTGTCTGTCCCTCTAGAAGACATGCCTGGGGGTTCTCCAGGGTTGGTCCTGAGACACTGAGTCTCCAGAGGGGAGACAGCCACCGCTGCACCAGCTCCCCCAGCCAAGGCCAGGTGCCCCCTGGCAGGCTTGTTGGCCCGTGTGCTGGAGCAGCTTGGCGGCACCCCGCTATGCCCCCGGTTTTCAGTAAGTAGGATGGAGCCCCTGCCATGTGGCTGCCCCGCAGACAGAGTCCCAGCCATCCGAAGCTCACACTTGTGGCCAGGAACACAGGCCAAACCCGAGTAGTAATTGAGCGGAAACTGAGAGATTAGTGCTGCAAAGACAGCGAGGCGGGAGCCAGGCAGGGTGGGCACTGTCATCAACGGGGTTGCTGAATGAGGTTTCCACAAGGAAGTGACCTGGGACCGATGTGGCATGGAGTGTGGCAGCCAGAGACCACAGCCCAGGGAGAGAAGCGGCAGATCTGGGGAATGGGGTGGCGGGAGCCAGGTGCATGAGGCAGGCAGCGGCCAGCAAGAAGCACAGGTGGCCCAGCCTGGGACCGTGGCAGGAGTGTGGGCTGATCTCACTGCCAAGGAGCCGTCCGGAACAGCCCTACCACGCCTGCTGCTGTTTGAAGGATGGGTTGGGGAAGGGAAGAGCAGACGTGAGGACACCCGGGAGGAGGGCACACTCCCACGTGCGCAGGAGAGCAGGTGGAGGCTCGGACTTGATGGTTGCAGGCAGGGAGTAAATTGGAGGATCAGGCTTCCCGGGGCGGGAGAAATGGCAGAACTGGGTGATCGACTGGCCGTTGAGGGAGAGGGAGGGAAAATGAGAGGATGACTCCGGGGTTCCAGACCCGGGCAGCTGTGGGAAGCCTGGAGGGGCCAAGTGTGCTGAGCAGGAGGTCAGGAGGCGAGGTCGGCCATGGGAAGTCATGGGTATTTTGAGGCCTTCAAGGGGTGCCGTCAACAGCCAGGTAGGCAAGAGAGGAGAGGTGGGCTGGAGAGGGAAATCTGGGCGTCCTGGGAATCTGGTGGGTGTGAGGTCAGAACACTGGATGAGGCCACTGAGGAGGGAGAGAGGGAAAGAGGGAGAAAGAGAGCGGGAGAGAGGGATGCCAGAGCCCCAGGCTGGACACTGGTGGAGGAAGGGCCTCTGTACACAGCAAGAGGAGAGTTGGGACAGGCTGGGGCTGCCGGAGGGGGAAGGGCGCTCTAAGCAGCAGAACTGCCCGCTGGAGGCTTAACTCTGCTCACCCTCTCAGGAAGCACGTCAGGGCTTTGTTCCGTCTGGGTTTGGTTTTGGTGGTGGTTGGTGGTGGTAGAGCGGGGCCTCTGTCTGTCCTGACGGCATTCCAGCTGTTCCGAGGCCTGACGCTGCTCCCTGCAGCAGCCCCAGTGAGAAAGAGGCGCAGCTTCCATGCTTATGGGTGAGGAGCCTGAGGCACCAAGAGGGAGGGGGGATCCCCTAGTCCACGGCGCTTCCAGAAGGCTGTGGAACTTCTCTGAGACTTACTTATCCTTGGCTTCCCCTACCACCACCACAGTCACAGACCCTGCCACCGGGCTCCCTCTCCCCAGCCTTTGACACTGACCAGGCCTCCGGGAAAGCAAGGGCTCATCTCCAAAGGTCACGCTCACTTTGGGGGGTGACCCCTAGCATCTCTCTTGAAAACTCCATAGCTCCGTCTCAAAAAAAAAAAAGAATCCAGGGCCCTGGTGGGGTCTGTCTCCTGCTGTGACTCTCAGATCCAGGCCCAACCCGGGCATTCCTGAGGGAGGGGCTTCTCCACAAGCTCTTCTTCCCTCCCTGAACCCACAAGGCCTGACAGGACGGTGAACCCCACGGAAACATCAGGGCAGCCTGGGCAAGACAAAGGCAACTTCACTCCACAACTGTCCAGAATCAAGAATCCGGGCCGGGCGTGGTGTCTCATGCCTGTAATCCCAGCACTTTGGGAGGCCGAGGCAGGCAGATGACGAGCTCAGGAGATCGAGACCATCCTGGCTAACACGGTGAAACCCCGTCTCTACTAAAAAACACAAAAAAATTAGCCGGGCATGGTGGCAGGCACCTGTAGTCCCAGCTACTCAGGAGGCTGAGGCAGGAGAATGGCGTGAACTCGGGAGGCGGAGCTTGCAGTGAGTCGAGATCGCGCCACTGCACTCCAGCCTGGGGGACAGAGCAAGACTCTGTCTCAAAAAAAAAAAAGAATCCAGGGCCCTGGCGGGGTCTGTCCCCTGCCGTGACTCTCAGATCCAGGCCCAACCCGGGCATTCCTGCAGGCCGCCCTGCTGAGCTGGTCCACCTGAGCCCATCTCACCACCAGCAAAGCAGCTCAGCAAGGACTCTGACACCGTTATGAGCACTCCATGAAACTGATACATTAGGACTCCAAGCTAATATATTTTTCTGCCAAAAACACCCAATAAAATGTACAACTAATGAATAAAATTGCAACATTGCCAAGAAGCGATGTGTGCCCCAAATTTCCAAAAATACCTCCATCAGTCTGTGTCTGAAAACCAGCCCCGCGCCAGGAAATCGTTACTACTCAACTCTGGGCAATCCAGGTGCAAGAGCTCCAGGCCTGGGATGGAAACTGGGAAGCTGCCTGCTCCTGCATCTCCTGAGCCTACACTTGGTCTCCTGGACCTGCCAGAGGCTGGGACACTCTGCTAATTGTATCAAAACAAGGGAGAAAGGCAAGGCCCAGCATGGAGGCTCCTGGGAAGGGACCCCCCCCACCCCCGGTGTTGGGCAGGTGCCCTGAGTTGAAAGGGGTAGATCTAGATGCTACAATCCCTACATTTGTAGTTACTGAAGTGGGATCCACTGACCATTGGATCTGTGAGCCCTTGAATTGAAGTGTTGATGCGCCTTGGGGTATGTTGGAGGATGGGGTGGGTATCCACTGCCTGCGTCAGGCTCTCAAAGAGATCTCATACCCGGAAAAGATGAAGAACAAGCCTTGCATTGTATCTTACCTTCCTAGCAACAACCTGTGTTTAGAAAGGCTTCCCAGCCGGGTGCAGTGGCTCACACCTGTAATCCCAGCACTTTAGGAGGCCAAGGTGGGTGGATCACCTGAGGTCAGGAGTTCAAGACCAGCCTGGCCAACGTGGTGAAACCCCATCTCTACTAAAAATACAAAAATTAGCCGGGCATGGTGGCAGGCGCCTGTAATCCCAGCTGCTCCGGAGGCTGAGGCAGGAGAATTGCTTGAACCCGGGAGGCGGAGGTTGCAGTGAGCCGAGATCGTGCCATTGCACTCCAGCCTGGGCAACAAGAGTGAAACTCCATCTAAAAAAAAAAACAAAAGAAAAGAAAGAAAGGCTTCCCTGCCCTTTGTAGACCCAGAAAACTGAAGCCAGATGTCAGAACACAGGTCTAGGGAGGGCACAAGCAGGAGGTCAGAATTCAGCCTAATTTGATTCTACAAACCAGAAATAAGCACCGGTGATTGTTGGACTGTCATAGCTGCAGGGCATTGTCCCTGAGGTTGAGGAAATAAAGTTGATGTTCAGACAATTAAAACACAAAGCCAAATGCCATCCTACTATGGTAGAGGCAGAGAGGGAATCAGGGAAGGCTTCCTGGAAGAGGAGGGGATCCTGGTGTCTGACCTCAAAGAATAGGTGGAGGCTGGTTATGCAGATGGAGTCTGAGGCCTGCAGGCAGAGCTTCCTGAGATAGCAGCTTTTGGGGTGCTCTCGTGCAGGAACTCCACGGTTTGGGTTCATGATGAGAGAAGGCCTTTGCCCCACAAGACACTGCCTGCATGCCCGCCACCTTGGCCTCCCACGGGTCCCAGGCGCCCAGGCTGTGCTCAGCGCGGCTGTGGGGCAGGACGCAGCAGCCCTTTCCTCTCCCAGGCGTCTGGCATCTCCACTCCCTCCTGCAGGGCTGGGCTTCTGCTCCAGGGGCCAGGATCAGAGGCAACCTTGGGTGGCCTGCTGGCCCCTACAGCCCTTTGATCTTTACTCATCTTGCTCAGCAGCTGGCATTGCTGCCTGGCCGTGCCCAGGCACAGGCAGGAGCCCTCAGCCCAGACGCAGTCCCTGGGAGGCCAGTATGTTGGTCTGTCGGAAGACAAGGACACAGTGAATCACCCTGTCTCTCCGCCGTTGCCCCCTCCATGCAAAGGGCATAGCAGATCTACCCAACCCACCTTTTGGGCATACTGCAAGAATGGAGTGAAATGGAGATGAGACAGTACTTAGGCCAAGCAAAAAGAGAGGCCAGCAGATGTCTTGGCAGGACCTGAACCTGGAGTCAGAGCCCTAGCTTCCAGCTCAGGCTGCGCCCTGCTGGCACATAGCTTTGGGCAATCACAACTTCTTAGTGCTACAGGCACCTCGCTATAGACAGGGGGCACCCTGCCCTGCCCTACCCTGCCCTGCCCAGCCCGCCTCCTTGGCTAGCGGGGGCACCAAATAAGATAATGGCTGGAAAGTGCTTTTGAAAAGAATAAAGTGCTGCACTGATGTCAGGGATTATCATGATTATTAAGGAGCATGATTACCGCAATCCAGAAAAGCCGCCATTAAGGAGAAGACTCCTATTCGTGTTGATTGAGTTTCCTGGTTAACTGAGCGTTGGCAGGAAAAAATCTGTTTATTTATGCCAGTCTCCTTTCTTACATTGGTCATGGTGTGGTCTTGAGTCTTTATTTATTCATGGATTGATTGATTCATATATTCATGTATGACTCTTTCCCTGACAACATTCAAAAAAGCAGCTGCAGATCCAGCTCTCTCCTGCCTGGGGTCCTGCCTGTCCCAGGTCTCATGGTTGAGTATCAGTCTGTTAGCTGGGGAAAGCAGAGGGGAAGGCAGCTTTTCTCTGTCAGGAGGAAAAGCACAGGATGAGGCCTCCCACGTGGCTTTTTCCATTGTTCCCTGCAGCCTCTGATATCCTGCCATGTTTCCTTAGGACAATGCAAGAAAAAAATGGTTCAGGCCTGGTGCGGTGGCTCACACCGGTAATCCCAGCAGTTTGGGAGGCTGAGGAATGCAGATCACCTGAGGTTGGGAGTTTGAGACCAGCCTGACCAATATGGTGAAACCCCGTCTGTACTAAAAATACAAAAATTAGCCGGGCTGTGGTGGCATGCACGTGTAATCCCAGCTACTCTACTTGAACCTGGGAGGTGGAGGTTGCAGCGAGCCGATATTGCGCCACTGCACTCCAGCCTAGGTGACACAGCAAGACCCTGTCTAAAGGAAAAAAAAAGGTTCAAGAAATACCCTCTGATTGAGATGGGAGGGTTTAGCTAGGTTTTTCTGGCTTATCCAGATGCATCTAGAAAGTGACAGGATTGCTTTTTTTTTTTTTTTTTAAACAAACTTGTCAGTATTGTTGTGGTCAGATAAGCAGCACTGCCTTCTGGGGGGACCATGAGAAAGCCACCGAAGGCCCTATGCTCATCCCAGAGACACTGCTGCCTCACAAAGGCCCCTGGGCATGTCCTATCCGAGCTCGGGGGGCAGAAAGTGACAGAGGACATTCTTACTAAGATGTGACGGGAAGGGACTGACTGTTAAATGGAACTGATTTGAGACAAACTGGATCTTTTTTTTTTTGAGGCGGAGTCTCGCTCTGTCGCCCAGGCTGGAGTGTAGTGGCGCGATCTTGGCTTACTGCAAGCTCTGCCTCCCAGATTCACGCCATTCTCCTGCCTCAGCCTCCTGAGTGGCTGAGACTGCAGGTGCCCGCCATCAAGCCCGGCTAATTTTTTTTGTATTTTGTAGTAGAGACAGGGTTTCACCATGTTAGCCAGGATGGTCTCGATCTCCTCACCTCATGATCCGCCCGCCTCGGCCTCCCAAAGTGCTGGGATTACAGGCGTGAGCCACGGCGCCCGGCCCCAAACTGGGCCTTTTAGGTCTTCAGACTGAGAGCTCTTTCCCAGAATACCTGGTGGGCAGCTGGTGCCCAGAAGTTTGGGAAACTCCGCCCCAGAAGCCAACAAGAAAGAGTGGACGAGCTGGACGGGGTGACAGAAGAGCTCTTCCAGGGAGGAGTTTCCAGAGATTCTGGGCACCAGCTGCCCCCTGGGTGTTGCTTAGATGGAAAGTGCCAGCTGGATGCAGTGGCTCATGCCTGTCATCGCAGCAGTTTGGGAGGCTGAGGTGGGCGGGCTGCTTGAACCCAGGAGTTCAAGACCAGCCTGGTCAATATAGTGAGACCCCATCTCTATAAAAAATACAAAAATTAGCTAGGTGTGGTGGTATGTGCCTGTAGTCCCAGCCTCAGGAGGCTGAAGTGGGAGGATCACTTGAACTCGGGATGCAGAGGTTGCAGTGAACCGAGATCACGCCACTGCACTCCAACCTGGACAATGGAGTGAGACCCTGTCTAAAAAAAAAAAAAAAAAAAGTGCTTAATTGTGGGGCTGTCAGGGGAGAAGACTACGGCTGAAGGCAGAGGGGCTCCAGCCCTCAGCAGGAGGAGCCTTAAGCTCTGGGAGCTCCTTTTCCCCTTGGGGAGAAGCGGGTGATGATGCCTGTGTTGGGGGCATCCCGCAAGCTGTGAAGGGGAAACGCATGTTGGGCATGAAGGAGGGAGAGGGCAGTGGCTGTGGTGTGAGGTCAGGGATGTTGGGCTGGAGGGAATTTGACCTCATGCCCGTGGTTCCCAGTTACACACATATCAGCTTATGTGTAGGTCAGAATTTCTCAACCAGGGGTGATCTTGCCCCCCAGGGGACACTGGGCAATGTCTGAAGACTTTTCCAGGGGTCACAGCTGGAGGGGGAGGGGCTTAATGACATCTAGTGGGTGGAGCCCAGCGAGTCTGCTAATATCCCACGTGCGCTGGACAGCCCCCACCACAGAACCATCTGGCTGCAACCGTCAGCAGTGCAAGGTCAAGAGAGCCGGGTGTCTGGGGCCTCGGTCTCTGCCTGCACCTGCGGGGTTGGGGGCGGCCCTGACCCTGGCGGGCTCCATGCCACCCTCATGCTGCCAGTCTCTGCTCTCCCCACAGAACCCCGACATCGTCCTGGTGCACTACCTGAACGTGCCGGCCATCGAGGACTGTGGCAAGCCTTGCGGCCCCATCCTCTGCTCCATCAACACCGACAAGAAGGAGTGGGCGAAATGGACGAAAGAAGAGCTCATCGGGCAGCTGAAACCCATGTGTGAGTGGCCTTGGCCGGCCTGGCACCCCCACGCTGGGAACCAGGCTGGCATCAACCAGGCGGGCCCAGGAAGGTCCTCTGTGGCCTTGGGGATGCGGGTCTGGAGCCCCATCTTGGAATGACAGTGGCACCATGAGCTTAGCTTTTGCCCCACCTTCACTTGGCCCCTTGTAAGCTCCCTATACAACAGCCAGGGCACAAAATGCCAGGCCCACGTGACAGATGAAAAGAGTAAGGTTTGGAGACACAGAGTATGTACGGGAAGGAGCAGGCCAAGAATGGGCCAGGGCCAGGTCTCCGGGGCCACAGACAGGAATGGAGGCCGGCTGGGGAGGGAAAGTGTGGAACAGGGGAGGGGTGGCGGGAGCAGACCCTGCCTCCTGCCTTGCCCGTCCACGCGGGATCTGGGCTTAGCCACTGCCTCCTGGACTCAGGGCCCGCCTCGGCTCCCAGGCTGGGTGGCAAATAGATGATGGTAATTGAGCTGGATTTCATTTTGTCAGCAAAGTGGTGCTTTCTGAAGCATCTGTCAGGTGCAAATCACAGAATGCAAAACACCGAGTGAGGCCGGGAAGCTGGGGCTGCTCCGTACTTTGTTGCCGTGGCCACAGCTCCCGGCAGCCGCTGGCGGCTCTCAGTGGCTTCTCCTGCCCCCTGTTCAGTGGGGCTCAGGAAAAACAAACATAGGTCTGGGGCTTTCCTGACCCAAGAAGAGCATGGGGGCTGTTTAGTGCTGGAAACGTAGCCCACGGGGTTCAGGGACATTGATGGCCAGGGCTCAGGGCAAGGATCTGCCATCAGCAGGGCCTGAGGGGGCGGGTCAGTGGCTCACTCAGAAGCAGAACTGTCCCTGGAGCTGGGCTGGAGGGAGGAAGCAGCTGTTGGTCACCATATACAGCGGGGGGACTGAAGTATTCTTTCTGCACTGGGAGGAAAGGTGAGGGTCCTGTGCCTGGGAGGGCCCAGGCTGAGGCTACGGGCACCTGCGGTGATGCTAATCCTGGGAGTCCTCTGGGTGCTCAGATTTAGGGATCTGCTCCCAGCCTCAAGGTTGGGGATGAGGGTCAGGAGGGACAGAGGGGTCTGTGTGGCAAGGGAGGCCCCCCGGTGGGTGACAGCCCTGCCCGCCAAGGGCCGGACCACAAGACTGAGATTTCTCATGTGTCGTCCTTTGAGCCAAGTACCCGGTGGGGAGGTTTGGACCAGGCTGGCCTCGGTGCTCCTGCCTGGAACCTCGAGGCAGGCAGTGCAGGGACCTCCGGAGCTCAGGCCACACCCAGTGGCAACCTTCTTAACTGTGGCCCTGACCACATCCTTCCATGCTTAAAACCACTCAATGCACTCTCAGTGCCCAAGCTCCCGAGCACAGCCTGCGGCCCCCCCACCCCCAGCCCCTGGCCTCTGCAGGACTCTGCGTCCTTTCCGCCTGTTGTAGTCCCCGCTCCCCAGAGCCTGCTGCCTCTCTGCCTGCCCCTCTCCCTGCCTCTGCCTGCTCATCCCGCCTGTCCCTCAGCTCTCAGCCTCTCCACAGGCCCTCTCACCACTCAGCTGGGCCTTCACACCCCTGTGCCCTGGCCTCCTCAAGCCCCCACTGGGGAGATGTCAGCCTCCCACGCTTCATCAGGACGGGCCCCGTGAGCCTCTTCAAAATGCTGCCGAGCACCGGGAAGCATGGGGAAATGGCACAGCTACCCTTGGGAAGCACTCCAGCTCTCCGCACAGTGCTGGGTGTGCACAGGGCCCTGGAAATAGCCCTGGAATGGTGGAGGGGAAGGGACCTGCCCAGGGGCCTGAGCAGCGGACAGAAGCTGCAGTGTCCTGGCTCTGGGAGCCAAGGCTGCTGAGTGGCACCTTCCCAAGGGCAGGCCAGAGGCTGGGAGTCTGGGGCACCGGTGCTGGGGACCCTGCGGTCAGAACCGCCTGCCTGCCCTTCCTACTCAGTACCTAGGGGGCACCTCACTATGCAGGGCTGGCACCGGACACTGGGTCCTGCCTAGACCCCGCCCCAGGGGGCCTACTCATACTTTCTCTGCCTCAGGGCCTCAGCTGGGCCAGCGCTATGGCTCTGCTGACCAGGAACGCTGGTGCCCCCTGGCCAGGGTGGTAGAAAGAGTCAGGGCTGGCGAGTCAGGAGGCAGGTGCTCATCCTGGCTTCATGGCTGCCCCTGTATGCAGCCCCGGACCAATGCCCCACCCTCTCTGCACCCCAGTACCCCTTCTATAAAGGGGTAGCAAGAATCTAGCAGCCTCTGCCCTAAGACCAGCACTTCCAGCCAGCTCAGGGGGCCCGGCTCAGCTCCTCCACCCCTGCGCACTGCATCCAAGGTGCTGAGGCTGCCAGCCTGTCCCATTTCCTGGGAGGTGGAGTCACTCCAGAGGGCTCAGCTTTGTCCTGCAGAAGCTGCCGTGGCTGAGTGCACTCCGGGTCTGGAGGAAGTGGCCTGGAACCTCCTTTCTGGGGCTTAGCCAATGCTTTCAAAATAAGGGTCCTAAGGACTGTTGCCTTGAAAGGGTGACCAGGGTCCAGGTGCTTCTGGAGCTCCTCTCACCCCTCACTGTTCACATTTAGAGGGGAGTTCCTGCTCAAAATAAGTCTTCAGTCAGGAGGAGGAGTTGCCTTCCTGGCCTTTCTGAGCCTTCTGTCTGCTTCTTCTTAGGTCACTAGAAGGAATTCCTCTTGTCAGATTCCACTGGAAAATTAGGGCCCCTTTGCTGGACAGAGGCCTCATCCACATGGCCGGGGAGCAGCCCCAACCCCACTGGGCCCCAGCAAAAGTTCCAAGAGATTGTGTGAGCCAGAGATTAGCCAAGGGGGTGCTCCCAAGGGAAAAGATGCCTTTCAAGGTGGCTCCTACAGTCAGAGGCTGCTGGCCTGGGCCCTCCCAAATTCTCGACACACACGGACAGCCCTTCTCCTTCAGCCATATGCTCCCCATTTTCCCTGGAGCTGCCCATCCATCAGACAGGACTGCCACCTCCAGGCTGGGTGGGAGGAATTAGGCTTTATGAACTCCAGGGGGTGGAAACCAGTCCGGAGCCAGCCTCCAATGCTGAGCTGGAGGGAACTGTGAATGCCTGCTCAAAAATCTGCAGTGCATCAGAAAATTATGTAAAACTACAACAAACTCCCCATAAATCTAATAACACTCGGCTCTCTGGTGTCTTGGGGCGGGGGGAAGCAGAGCTGCACACAATTACGGGGCGCACGCGTGCGTGTGCACGGCTCTGACAGAGACACAGTCTGAGAAACACAGCCCTGGAAATGCGGCTGCAGGAGAAGGCACAGGTGCCGATCCGGCTTGGAACACACATAGGGCACCAGCTAAGCGTGTCCAGAGAGAGCAGAGGTATGCTGACAGCCAAGAAGACCTCAGATTTGATTCCAGAATCGGGCGGGTCACCCAACACTGGAGCCAAACACATTAGCTTCATCCCATTTCCACATAAATCACATGCCTTCGAAGACTTCACAGTTTGATTTCCCGATGTTTCCAAATTTCCCTGCCTGCCAGCAGAGTTGTCAGCGGTTTAATCAAAATGTTGTGCTTCTCAGGGGTGAAGGGAGATGGGTCTGCAGTCTTTGCCTCACCTGCTGTGAGATGGGGGCTCCGTGACCTTGTGCCCTGGGATTCTCACCAGGCTGATTCAGAGAATCCCAGCCAGGTCCTTGCAGCGGTGTCCTTTGGTCAGAAGGAGGCTTCCCTTCCACCTGCAAGCTGAGGAATGCTTCCTTCAGATGAAAAAAAAAACACACACACACACAGAAATAAATGAAGATGGCTGATAGGAATTCCCAGGACATTCCCAGAGATCTTTCCTGTCTTTTGGAATCCCTTCTGTAATCATGAGAACATGGGCCCTGCTGCTATGAGGAAGACCAAAATAACAGTGGCTTCAATGAAAGGGAAGCTCCTTTGGCTTTCATGTCACAGTTCAGGGTTGATGTGGCAGCCCCAGGGTCAGGGATCGGCCACCCAGGCTCCCTCCAGGTGGCTGCTCCCCATTCTTAGGGCTTTGCCCTCTTTTACATGGTCCAAAATGGCTACTCCAGCTCCTGCCATTGCAACTGCATTCCAACCAGTGGAAAGAGGAGAAAATAAGGTGGAGGGTGAGTTCCTTCCCTTTAAGCCCACAAGTTGCATACAACGTTTCATCTCTGGTGTCGTTGGACAGAATTTTATCGTATGGTTACTCTTAGTTGCAAGAGAGTCTGGGAAGTGTTGTTTTTTGCTATGTCGTTCCATCCTAACATACTTTGGGGAAAGAGATTCTGCATGTGAATCATTCAGGGCTGAGGAGAGCTGTGCTTAGCCTGGGGTGCCCCTATGGGCTTCAGCTTTCTGGCTCATAGTGCAGAGAATTGCCCATCTCAGTCCAAGGCCTGGCAATGACTGTCTGAGGCGCCGTTTGAGGCCTGGAGTTTATAGTACGCAAGTGATCTAAAGCTTAGTGTGTCTCGTCCTGGAAATTCCGGGGTCTGTTCCAATGCAGCTGGTCTGAGAGCGCACCAGATTTGCACCCAGTAAACCCTAAACCCCCATAGTGTGAGTGAGGAGCTGAAGGGGGAGTCCTCTCCTCCCAGATCAGCCACCGAGAGATGACTTTGAGTGGAGTCAACTGCTCTGCCAGGCAGGCTCTGTGCTTCTGTCCTGCCAAGCTGGCAGGAAACTTGCTCAGTGATCTTGGGCTGCTCAGAGCCACAGTGGTTCTAAACTGCCATGCCCCAAACCTTGCACCCTCGGCTCCCCTGGAACCTACAGAAAGCCAGATGGAACCATTTCCTCGGAGAAGATCCTCTCCCTCTGAGCACCCGCGGCTTTCTTCCCTGCCCATTTCCTGGCAGCCCAGGAGGGGATGGCACGCCAGGCATTTCCCAGCAAGCTGTTGGTGAGGTTGTTCCATCCGGAGTGAGTGGCGAGGGCATGACTTTTAAGCTGTGTTCACAGCCCTTCCCGTGTGGTGATCTTGTCCAGCTCTCCCGCCTGGAGGCTCCTCTTGGAGTGCCCTGGCTGGCCAGACGGCCCTGCAGCCATGAGCAAGGCCTGGGCCTTCCTGCAGGCTTCGAAGGCCCAGAGATCAGCAGGCAGCTGCCCCAGCCGCCTCGGGGTTTAGCTCCACCCTGCCTGCCCGCCCCAGAGCTCCGCTGGCATCAGGCCAGAGTACTCAGGCCCCTGGGGCAGGTGTCCTCTGCAGCACTTGGGTGGGCAGCAGGAGGGCTGGCTGTGGAATCAGCAGAGCCCCAGGGCCTACGCCCACACCACACAAGTGCTCTGTGCACCTCCATGCTTCTGCACAGCCACACGATGTATCCACAGGCACGAGTGTGTGGGGATTCAGCACCTCCACCCCCACACTTCCTCCAAAAGCAACCTCACCTCCATGGGAGGTGGTGGAGGCCACAGTAAATGTGAGGCCACAAAGGCCATGTTGAAAGTGGAGGTGGAGACCATCCTGAATGTGAGGTGGAGGCCATAGTGAGTGTAGGTGAAGGCCCTGGTGAGTTTGCTGGGGGCCCTGGTGAGTTGGGTGGAGGCCCTGGTGAGTGTGAGTGGAGGCCCTGTTGAGTTGGGTAGAGGCCCTGGCAAGTGTGGGCTTGCTTGTGCTGTCATGGCCCCCACAGTCCATCTCCCCTAACACGCTGGTCCTCACCTGCAGCCTGTTGGTTTTTCAGGGGCCAGGGTGTCCGCCCTGCCAGCCTTCAGCACCTGTAAGGCAGTGCTGCCGAGACACCACACCGTTTCCAGTACCGGGCCTCGGCTGGGGTGGCTGCAAACAGGAGCCCCTCATTGCTGAGCAGTGGCTGCAGTGGCAGAGAAATCCGCTCAGGGCGGTTGCTTAGCCAGCACCTGCTCTCCAGGGACCCAGCTCACAGTGGGAGAGGTCGCAGAGCCCAGGATCCCCAGACCCCAGCCTCCCTCCGTCTGTTCCGGAGGCCCTCGCTGTTGCCAGTACCCAAGCCTGGGGTTGTATGTTCAATGCGCCTTTTGTTTTCTCATAATTTTTCAGACAAAGACCAAAGATCCAGAAGGAGGGGGGGGGCTGTGTTTATTTGTTTTGTTTTTTGCTTAGATTGTAATCCTGGTGATTATAGAATATCAAGAAGGAAAATCAACAAAGCCTTCCTTCCTGGGGCTCGCCTAACCGTTCCTGGTCGGCCAGCGCCACCTGGTGGCCAGTGGCAGCGGACCCGCTCGGAGATGGGAGCCCCAGGGAAGCCTGACTCCCCGGTCCAGGTCACCTGGAGCTTGCAGGCGGGGGCCTGTCCCACCCCTGCCTCTGGGCCTGGTGTCTGAGATGTGCTGGGAAGCTGTTGGGGACCTGCTCTGTAATTCTGGAGTGGTAGGGCTTGGGGTGGGGCTGGAACTAGCAGCAGGACACCCTAGGGAGAGGTGCCTGTGCCCACCTTTTTTCCTCTCCAGCTCAGTCGATCCTGATCCAGTATCACCTGACTGGCTGGGGCTGGCAGGCTGGGATCTCCAAGCCTGACTATGAGCAGGTCCCTAAGGCTCAGCCAGAGCCCATCGAGGAAGGACAGCAGCCAGCCTAAAAGTCTCAAAGATGGCCGGACGTGGTGGCTCACGCCTGTAATCCCAGCACTCTGGGTGGCCGAGGCAGGAGGGTTACTTGAGCCCAAGAGTTCAAGATCAGCCTGGGCAACATGGCGAGACCCTGTCTCTACAAAATATAGAAAAATTAGCCAGATGTGGTGGTGCACACCAGTAGCCCCAGCTACTTGGGAGGCTGAGGTGGAAGGATCACTTGAACCTGGGGAGTTCAGGGCTGCAGTGATCTGAGATGGCGCCACTGCACTCCAGCCTGGGCGACAGAGCAAGACCTTGTCTAAAGAAAAGAAGAGAGAGAAGAGAAGAGAGAGGAGAGGAGAGGAGAGGAGAGGAGAGGAGAGGGGAGAGGAGAAAAAAGAAGAGAGAGGAGAGGAGAAGGGAGGGGAGGGGAAGAGAGGAGAGGTGAGGAGAGGAGGGAAGGGAAGGGAAAAGAGAAGAGGAGAGGAGAGGAGGGGAGGGGAGAGGAGGGGAGGGGAGAGGAGAGGAGAGGGCATGGTGGCTGACACGTAATCCCAGCACTTTGGGAGGCTGAGGCAGGTAGATCACCTGAGGTCAGGAGATCGAGACCAGTCTGATCACATGGTGAAACCCTGTCTCTACTAAAAATACAAAAATTAGCTGGGCATGGTGGCAGGTGCCTGTAATCACAACTACTTGGGAGGCTGAGGCAATAGAATCACTTGAACCCGGGAGGTGGAGGTTGCAGTGAGCCAAGATCGTGCCATTGTGCTCCAGCCTGGGCAACAGAGTGAGACTCCACCTCAAAAAAAAAAAAAAAAAAAAAAAAAGAGAAGAGAGCTGCAAAGCCTTTTCCCCCATGGAGCTACAGGTGTGGGCACCAGAGTGAGACTCCACCTCAAAAAAAAAAAAAAAAGAGAAGAGAGCTGGAAAGCCTTTTCCCCCATGGAGCTACAGGTGTGGGCACAGTAAGGAGTTGGGGGATCAGCCCCGGGTGGGAGAGAGGGGGGTTGTTGTTAGAGGGACTCTTTCCTGCCAGCGGTGTTCACTTAGAAGCATGTTCCAGGGCCCCTACCTCTGAGCAGAGACTTCTGCGATAGGCGCAAATGGCTGAATGTCAGGAGCGAGCTCAGGCCCCCCAGTCCACCCAGTTCTGGGGCTCAGAGGGAGCCCAGCCGGCTGCAGTCTTACCCTGGAATCCACCAAGGCCCCAGAAAGCCTGAGCAGAGACAATGGTTCCCCTCAGAACCACCTGGGAGGGGCTGAAAGGCAGGCCCTCCCCCAGACATTCTGACTCCCTGGGTCTGGAGTGGGCTCCAGACACTGAGTTTTTTATGAAGCTAGGTTCTTGTGCTGGGGTCCCCAGGACCATACTTTTTAAGGAACCCCGGCCTATAGCAGCCTCTGGCAAGAGGCCAGCCAAGAGCAAGACCAGCACCTCTTTGGGCCACAGGCCTCCTCAGGCGTCGGCTGGTTCTCACACCCGGGTGGGAGGAGGGCAGGCGTTGGAGGCCACATGGAGCTTAGTCTAGCCACACTCCCGGAGGAAGCCACTCGCCGGCATGCACTAAGTACTGGGTATATCATTTCTGGTTGTTCCAGGACTGTGTGAGGACTTTCTGTAGACTCTGGGTTAAGAAATACGACTCTAGAAGTTTCCTTGTTTTGCAGCTGAGATGTTGGTGCCGGCACATGGTGGGGCCTTGCCAGACACTTGTTGACTTGCACTCGTGAGAAACCCTGGAGTTGCATAAGAGGAAGCACATCTGTGTCCTCACGGCAGCTCTGTCCCTGAGAGCAGAGGCCCGGCTCCCTGCCTGCATCTGCAGGGGCTGGGAGTCATGGGGGAGGCAGGGATAGTGCTGGGGGTTCCTGGAGAGGGTTTCCTCTGCCTTTTACTCTTCCCTTTGGGAAGGAGCTGCTGGCATGAGGAGCAGGCAGGGCAGGTTCCTGGAATCTCCAGGTGAGTCCCAGCCCTCTTCCTAGCTCCTGCCAGAATCCCTGCAGCCCCCTTCCAACCTGGCATGGAGGACGGCAGAGGGTAGGCACGGAGAGGCTGACTTGAGTGCGGGGCTTGCTTCCTACTTTGCTCCCAGGATCCAGGTTTGTTTTGCAAATGTTGATTTCTCACTCCAGCTAGTTTTATGGAGCCGATCTGGCCCCCAGGTAGGACTGGAAGAGAAATACTGCTTTTGATTTCCTGTCTCTCCTGGCATCTTGCTGCCGAGGGCCACTTCAAGGCCGCACAGCTGCTTCCATGACAGGAGTGCCCCTTTTGTGGAGTGCACCCCTGTGCTGGTGTTGGGGATACAGGGCCCCACCGACACCCTGGGTCCTGACTGCTACACAGAGCTGATGCTGAGCGCTGCTAGGTGCCAGGGAGTGGTTCTGTCAAAGTTAGAATTCGTTGCCAACATTCAGATCTCCAGATTTTCAGCCTCTCTAAAAATGTAAGGCTCCGGGCCAGGTAGTTGGGAGCTCAGAGGCAGCTGCTCTGTGGACTGAGCCTGGCTTCCTGCGGTGCTACCTCCCAACACACCAGGAGGCACCTGAGTCCAGGGCCCTACAGCAATCTTACCAGAAGCAAAATGGAAGCATCCAGAATCCCACTTGGTCCCCCACCCCTCTTTCCGAGTGGCCTGGAGGGGCAGGGTAAAAGCTGATCACTCCCACGTTCCCTCCTCTCTCTGCCCCAAGCAGTGCCCAGGGGAAGGGGCTGCAGTTTGGACAGAATGGGGAGAAGGGAACTCCAGAGGCCACATGCACCCGGATGTGCAGATCACCCTGAGGCTCTGACGCTGCCAGGCGGCCAGCACTCCTAGCGCATTCACACTTCACCCACGGTACAAATAATTCCCAGCCTGGTAACAATGCCGCTTAGCACATCAGGAGAAGATTCTGAGAGCCTCTGGATGGTTCTAAAATGCCACTTTGTATGTCGCTGAGCACCTTGGAGATTTCCTGTGAGGCCAGGTGCAGGGGTAAAGGACATGCCACCCCACATGCTCTGTATTTCCCGATGATGGAGTCACTGGTCGGGCTGGAATGGCGCCTCTCCCTACCCCTCATTGACAAGGTCTGTCCCACCTGCAAGAAGAAAGAATATGGGAAGGTCAAGCTCTCAACACCCTGGCAGTCTACTGGACCCTCCACCCCCGCCTTTTCCAGAAGGTGTGTGATGTTGGGACGAAGCCCATGCCCCCTGGCAGAGGGAGGACTATGATGCCCCAACAGCGAGCACCAGAAATGACAGGCTCACTGGGGACACAGCAGATAGGTCCCCACACGTGCACACGGTGGGCGCACGCTCCATCCCGTCCCCCCTCAGCCTCTGCGCTCCTCGAAATGAGATTTCTGAAAATTTTGTCCTCAGGACCAATAGGCGAATGAGAGTGGAGTGGTGAGATCGGGAAATTGAATAGTATGTGGGTGTCTGGATATGAGAAGTTAAATCTAATGAAAATTTCATCCAGTTGAACCAAGAAATCAGAAACAGGGCCTTTATTCCTGTCAACAAGAATACAGCGAAAATTAAACCAACCCGGCTGCCATTTCCCATTGACCTTGTCGCCATGGAGACAGCCTCCTAGTGTCAACAACACCGAGGACTCCGAAGGGGCCTCATTCACTCCAGGAGAGGCACGTGGCCGCTCCCTCTCCCATCCGCCTCCGGCACATGGTTCACAAGGAGAGCAGCCACACGTCCAGGGTTGCTGGAGAGCATCCCGGCTTATACCAGCACCTGGACAAATGACCACAGCACCCTTTCTTGGCTCCCAAGGTGACCTGGCTTGACTAGTTAAATAGCCACCCTCTTTCTGGGTCTTTCTTGAGCGGCGGGGTACCCAGGTGGGTGGACTGGACGAGCCCAGATGGAGGAGGAGGACAGGACCTCCCACAGCCCTCCAGAAAAGGACACTGCCCCTTGTCCTTGCCACCTGCTCATCACAGCACCCAGAAATCTCTTCTCATGCGAAGGAAGGCCAAGCGTCAATTCCAGCAGGTGCCGCCTGTGCAGTCACCATGGTGACCAAAGCTCCAGGTGGCCTTGCCCTGTCATCCTTCCAAGAGTTACTGCCCCACAGAGCAAAGGGGGCAGGTAGCTGGCTCTCACCCATTCCAGGGGCCACCAGGGGCTGAGGCGGACTTCTGGAGTTCTCTGTCTCCTCCTCCAATTCCTTTCCAAAGTCTTCCAGGCAGGACTGCAGAGCAGAGAGCTTGCCCTCTCATGAGGCTTTCCACCCTGACCCAGGCAGATCTCCTGTGGATGCCATCGCATCAGAATCCAGGGGTGGGGCCACCTACCTGCATAGGGCCCGGTGGCATACAGTCAGGTGAACCGGCAAGAGGCACCCACTCTCCAGATGAAGAAACTAAGATCCAGAGGAAACAAAGATCTTGTTCTAAGATCACACAGTGCGTGAGGGAAAGAGCTGCGGCCATACGGGGTCCCGACCCCAGGCCAGCATGGTGCTGCCACCCCGTCTCCCACTGTTTCTAAATTCTGGCCCCTTCTTCCCACATAGCCAGCACAGGGCATTGCACTTGGAGGTTTTCCCTGCCCTTCAGGAAAGCCCCACCACCGCATGGGACAGCCTCGTCAGGAATGAAAGACAGCCAAGACGAAGCTGCCCCTCAGCCCCCTGCCATCCCTCAGGGGGTCCTCTCCCCACCCCCAACACACCCCAAATGAGGAGGCCCTGTCGTGGAGCCAAGCATTGCCCCCACACATCCTGTACAGTCTGGAATGAACCTTTCTTAGCTTCTTTTGGTTTTTATAGAAATTCCCCCCAAATGCGCCCCTAACCAGCACAAAGCCTGCTGCCGTGACAAGGCCAGCGCACGCCTCAGGGAAGCCCCAGCGCCCAGGTTTGGATGCAGCGTTGCTGAGATGTCCTCCTTGCAGCGGCCTCCCAGGTTTCCTTCCCCCTTCCTCTCCTGCTTGCTCTGATTTTCCAAGTGCAGGTCACCATCAGGCCCTGCCTCCCAGTTCCTCCCGTGGGAGGCTCAAGGAAGAGTTTCTTCTGCCCTGGTCTGGGTGGCTTGGCCAGATGAGTGACAGCTGACCTGACCCCGAAGTGAGGAAATCCCAAGTGGGGAGCCACGGACTCGAGAGCTTCTGCCCACTAAGGCCCCTGCCAGCAAGGCCTGGCCCCTCTGAGACAGCCTAGCACCTGCGAAGTCAGGGAGGGCAGGAGACGAAGCTAGGCATCCAGCTTGGGATGACAGCATGTGGTCCAGCACCAGGACCTTGAGTTTCCTGCACAGTCACCAGCCCCTGGTGAAGGGGCAGCCGAGGGAAACCAGACTCCCCTCCAGGAAGTGAAGTGAGTCTTGCTGTTGACAGCCAGGACCCTCTATCTCCCAATGGGATCGCTTTTCTCCTCTGCCCACCACCGAGCTGCTGCCCGGTCTTTCTCACCTCCTCCTAGGAGCTGGTCCTGGCAGAGCTGAAAGCCAGGCAGGTCACCCAGTGGAAACAGCTTGAATCTCCAGCCCCTCCTCACCCCCCACGCACCTGCTGTGTGACCTTGGGCAAGTTACATAACTTCTCTGAGTCTCGATTTTAGCGTTAATAAAATGGGATAATATATTCTGCCTCAAGGGATCACTGGGAGGTTAAAGATGTCATCATCTCTAGACCCAAGCTTCTCAAACTTGAGTGTGCATCAAAGGCCTATTAGGACGTGGATGCTGGGCCCCAAACCCCAGAGTTTCTGATTCTGTAGGTTGGGGCAGGGCCTGAGAATGTGCATTCCTAACAAGTGTCAGGTGATTCTACTGCTGCGGGGGCCACACTTGGAGAACCACTGCTCCACAGAAGAGTGTCTGGCCCCGTGCCCTGCCCACAGCAGAGGCTCAGTGGAGTACATAGTGTTGTTATTATTTTTTCCCCTTGTCTTTTTGAGACAAGGCCTCACTCTGTCACCTAGGCTGGAGTGCAGTGGGCCGATCACAGCTCACTGTAGCCTCGACCTCCCTGGGCTCAGGTGATCCTCCTGCCTCTGCCTCCCATGTAGCTGGGATTACAGGTGCCCACCACAACACCAGGCTAATGTTTTTATTTTTTGTAGAGACTGGGTCTCGCCATGTTGCCAAGGCTGGTCTCAAACTCCTGGGCTCGAGTGATCCATCCGCCCCAGCCTCCCAAAGTGCTGGGATTACTGGCATGAGCCACCACACCTGGCCTTGTTCTTTTTTTCTTTTTGGAGTCAACATATAAAGATGCTCACACACTGCCTGGCATGGAGGATGTGTCAAGAACTATCATTGTTTTTGTTATTATTGAGACATGAGCTCTGCTTATAGCTCACTGAGGGAAATGAAGAACCAATTTTAAAAAAAGTGCTAGGGAGGGCATGATTGATTGAGAAATTGGCCACGCACTCATTCACTCTACCAGCCTTTAGTAAGCATCTACTCTGTGCCAGGCATTGTTCTGAGGATGGGAGATGAGCAGTGAACAGTGTGGCAAGGCCTGCCCTCAGGATCCAAACTCCAGCTTCTGGGGACAGGCATGAGCAGCCAGGAAGGCTACTGTGATTTCTATACCCATAGTTATCAAACTGGAGCATGCATTTGAATTCCCACGAGGGCATTCCTCTTAGGACACAGGTGCTGGGCTCCATCCTGAGTCTGTGATTCAGTGGGTTTGGGGAGGGCCTGAGAATGAGCCAGAGGTGGGGGCTTGAGCTGGGCTGTGCTGGAAAGAAGGGTGGCATTTAAAGTGGTAGAAGGGCCAGGCGCGGTGGTTCACACCTGTAATCCCTGCACTTCAGGAGGCCGAGGAGGGTGTATCACTTGAGATCAGGAGTTCGAGACCAGCCTGACCAACATGCTGAAACCATCTCTACTAAAAATACAAAACTTAGCCAGGCATGGTGGCGCACACCTGTAGTACAGCTACTCAGGAGGCTGAGGCATGAGAATTGCTTGAACCCAGGGGTCGGAGGTTGCAGTGAGCTCAGATTGCACCACTGCACTCCAGCCTGGGTGACAGAGTGAGACCCTGTCTCAAAAAATAAATAAATAAATATATTAAAAATAAAGTAGTAGAGGAGAGAGGCATTCTGGAAAGCCCCTGATGTCAGAACCCCTTGAGCTGTACACACACACACACACACACACATACACACCTATACATACAAACACACACCTATACACACAAACACACCCATCTATACACACAGAAGCACACACCCCTATACACACAAACACACCCACTTATACACACACACCTATACACACACCCACACACCTATACACACAAACACACCCATCTATACACACACAAGCACACACCTGTACACACACCCCTATACACACACACACCCCTATACACACAAACACACCCACCTATACACACACATCTATACACACACCCACACGCACCTATACACACCACACACACACTCCGATACACACAAACACACCCACCTATATGCACATCCACCTATACACACACACCTATACACACAAACACACCCATCTATACACATGCACACACCTATTCACACACACCTATATACACACACCCCTATACGCACACAAACGCCCCTGTACACACAAACATACCTACCTATACACACACGCACACACCTATACACACACCCACACACACCTGTACACACACCCACCTATACACACACCTATACACACACCCACACACCTATACACACCCCTATACACACAAACACACCCACCTATACACACACCTATACACACAAACACACCCACCTATACACACACCTATACACACAAACACACCCACCTATACACACACACCCCTATACACACACACCTATACCCACCCACACCTATACACACATACCTATACACAAACACACACCTCTATACACACAAACACACCCACCTATACACACCCACACACACCTGTACACAAACACACACCCCTATACACACAAACACACCCACCTATACACACACACCTATATGCACACACACACCTATACACACAGACCCACCTATACACACCGTTATACACACAAACACACCCACCTATACACACACACCATTACACACAAACACACACATCTATACACACAAACCCACCTATACACACACACCCTTATACACATGAACACACCTACGTATACACACACCTATACACAAATACACCCACTTATACACACACCTATACATGCACTCATACAACCTATACAAACACCTATACACAAACACACCCACCTATACACAAACACCTATACAACACACCTATACACACAAACCTATGTACACACCCACACACCTATACACACTGATACGCACACCTATACACACAAACACACCCACCTACACACACAAACACCCCTATACACACACCTATACACAAACACACACCTATATACACACCCATACACCTATGCGCACACACCGATACACACCTATACACACACACTGATACACCCACACTTATACACACACCTGTACATGCACACCTATACACACACACCTATACACACACACACCTCTACACACACACGTGTGCAGTGCATAGAGCAGGGTTGGTGTGGACCTCTAGCCAGAGAGCCTGAGGATGGAGAAGGCCTGAGCCCCCATGCGGGGTGTATTATTCAGCCTGCTATGGTTTGAATGTTTTCCTCCAAAACTCATGTTGAAATTGAATTCCCAATGCAACTGTGTCTGGAGGTAGGGCCCCATGGGAGGGGTTTAACTGCTGTACTTAGGGTTCCTGGGACTGGATTCTTTTTCTTCGCCCTTCCACCATGCAATGACATAGCAAGAAGGCCCTCACCAGGCACTGGCAGCTTGATATTGGACTTCCCAGCCTCCAAAACTATAAGCCAATACACTTCTGTTCTTTATGAATTTCCCAGTCTGTGGTATTCTATTGTAGCAGCACAAAAAAGACAAAGACTAAAACACTGCCCTCACAGAGTGCCACAGACTGGGGGCTTAAACAACAGAAATTGATTGTCTCACAGTCTGCAGGCTGGAAGTCCAAGATCAAGGGGACATTGGGGTTGGTTTCTGGTAGGGCCTCTCTTCCTGGGTTGCAGACAGCCACCTTCTCACTGCTTCCTCATATAACCATTTCTCTAGGCATGGGCACTCTTGGTGTCTCCTCCTCTGCTTATAAGGACACCAGTCCTGCTGGGATAGGGTCCCACCCATGTGACCTCACTTAGCCGTAATTACCTCCTTAAAAGTCTGTTTCCAAATACAGTCACATTGGTGGTTAGGGCTTCAACCTATGGATTTGGTGGGGGACACAATTCAGTTCATGACAGAGGAAAATAGGATGGCCCTACCGTGGCTCAGGCTTAGCCTGTGTAGCTGAAGCTCTCTGCCGCTTCCCAAGGGCCTAGGATGGAGCAGCTGCAACCCGAGAGGCTCTCGGCTGGCAGCCTGCCCCATATGGGGTGAAGCCCCTACGCCTTCCCCCAGCCCTCTCTTCTAGATCTCAATTACTCTCTTCCCAGCGGTTGGCCGCCTCTTGGGTAAATTGTTCATCAGAAGATGCTCTCCAAATCATGGGCCACATGCTGTTGTCATTGATTTCATTTTGATTATTCATATTAGTGGAAGTGCTGCTGCCTTGCCACGGGCCATAATTAGGGTAAACATCTCGTATGAGGGCCAGGTCAGCATTGGAGTGGGCCCTGGGTTCCTGCGACGGCCACTCCCAGCCTCAGCTCTGCAGGCCGATCCTCACACAGGCCGCGCTGCAGGCAGCCCTGTCAGAGAGAATACAGTCCCCGGCCTGTGTTTCACAGGGCAGCCGCAGGGCTTCTCAGGTAGCTGTAGGAGGACACCTTTCGAGGAGCCAGCATCCTGCTTCCCAGTGGCCAATGTGGCCATCCTGCCTGCCCCTGTCCTGTGGAGCCCCATGCTGGGGTCTGGCTTATCCCACCCCACGCCAGCCCTTTCTTCTCTCTGGTACTTCCCCTGACCTAGCCTTCCTGGGGATACAGGTCTCTCTCCACCACCTGAGCAGACCAGGGACCACCACCCAGGCTCCATCTATGGGGAGCTGCAGAGAGGGTCCCTCTGTCTGGGATTCGTCTCAGGCCATTCTGCCTGAGAACGGGGAGTCAGGTACCGCCCGGTGAGGTACAGTGAGCAGGAGGGGACAGATGTGACCCAGAGCCATCAGGACATTACCTTTCTGGGAATTCCCCTTCCTCTTTCTGTGCCTCCTCCCTTACATGACATGTCATGACCTTACATGTCATGGGAGGTCATGTGATCAAGTGTACTTTTAATGCAGTTTCCCTTTTGCTGCTTTAAAAAGGGGAAGGGGCCAAGGGGGAGGCCGGCATGCGTGGCTATTAACCTTCCTTTCATAAAGCGCTTTTTCCCTATAGAAATCTCCCTTCCCGCTGATTCATTCCGTGTTGGGAAGCAGAGCATGACATGTTAAAAGCCGTCTTGATAGTATTTGATATTCAGTGCTAACAACTCACCACCTCAGAGGAGGGGCTTTTCTCCACCCACCCACCCCCAACACCAGAGCAAGGAGGGAGACAATCTACATATTGGATGTGCCAAGACAGTAGGTAATTTGCATTAAGCATCCAGAAACTCTCTGCTTGCAATCTGTCACCCTTCACTGGGTCTTCATTTTATAACCTTCACAACATAAGGAGGAGAACAAGAGGCAGAGAGAATGCGGCTGCCGCACCCCCATCGGGACTGGAGGAGAAACCTGGCCTGATTGGTGGTTGTCAGAGCAGAGGGGGCCCTGATCTGAAATGCCAGGAGACTCTGCCAGCCAGGGGATTCGAAAGCCTCGCTATGCCAAGACCCAAGACCCTTGAGTGGGGTGTTGCCTGAAGACCAGAAGCCAGAGGTGTGCTGCCCTGAAAATAGCTCATCTCCCCAGACAGCCAAGTTCAAACTCAACAGGGATCTTCCCAGAGAACATGTGGCCTGGCTTGGCAAGGGGCACCTGCTCACAGTTCCCACAGGGAGAAGCTCCTGTAGTGAGCTCTGCAGGGGTTTCTGTTCTTGGACTTGCAGTTCCCTGCTGAGTTTAAGCTTAGGACAGAGCTGTGTGTTCTCCCATCCTAATGGCATGTGAGACGGAGCTGCGCGTTCTCCCGTCCTAACGGCATGCAAGGAGCCTCTGCAGAGCTCTTAAAAAAATACCTGGCACCACCCGAGACCAATGACATCAGAATCTCCTATCTGGGGCCTGGATACAGCCAGAGTAGGGGACCCACAACTGGAACAGACCACTGCCTGTGCAGCAGTACAGAGGGGAGTCTCAAATCCTGCCCTGTGGCCTCTGGAATGTGATTTGGGCTGTCACCTCCCCTCCTGAGCCTCTGTTTTCTCATCTGTAAAATGAGTCTGGAAATGTCTGTAGCCAAGGAGTACCCTGGGCATAGGGACAGGCCAGAGAGCCTGTGACCCCTCATCCTGCCTCCACCGGCTCCTTTCTGCAGTAATCTGTCTTCCGTATTGAATTTCTAGGTAGAAATTTATTTAAGAAAAGGATCCCATAGCTATGATGAGGTTTAAAAGCCCCTGGCCCGGGCCTTCCCTCCAGCTGTCAGGGACAAGGTGCTTAGGGGGCTGCTGGAGAATTCCTCCAGGGAGCACAAGATGAAAGCACTGTCCACCTGAAGAAAAGTGGGCTGTCAATGCTGCCACCCACCTGCCTGTGCCTATCACATGTTTGCCGATCACAAGTTCTGAACATGGCGGCTTGGCAAACAGGTGCCACTCAGCCCCACCCATCCCCCTCAGTGACCCACCAGAATCCCAGGCCCCCTGAGAATAAGTGAAGATGCAGGAGGCATAGGGCGCTGCAGACTTCAGAGGAGCCTCTTCAGAGCGAAGCAGAGGGGAAGGAAGGGGAGCAGACACCCGGGTCAGGTGACGGCACACACAGAGAAGGAAAGCAGCACCCTGAAGGTATTCCTGCCAGATACCAAGCCTCACACATGGGTGATTTCCTTTGAAAAACTATCAGAGGTTGGGCGCAGTGGCTCACGCCTGTAATCCCAGCACTTTGGGAGGCCAAGGCAGGGGGATCACTAGGTCAGGAGTTCGAGACTAGCCTGGCCAATGTGGTGAAACACCATCTCTACTAAAAATACAAAAATTAGCCAGGCGCAGTGGCAGGCGCCTGTAATCCCAGCTATTCAGGAGGCTGAGGCAGGAGAATTGCTTGAACTCAGGAGGCAGAGGTTGCGGTGAGCCGAGATTGTGCCACTGCACTCCAGCCTGGGCAACACAGCGAGACTCTGTCTCAAAAAAAAAAGAAGAAAAGAAAAACCATCAGAGTTATAATTAAAGGGAGAGCTCTACACCCAGGAACAGAGGCATGAGATGAATGGCCACCACGGAGATCTACCCGCAGCGTTCCGGGGCTGAGCCATCTGTGGATTTCATAGCAAGAAGCTTCCTGCCACAAGCCCAGTCCCCATAGCATCAGCCAGGCCCCAGGGCAGGGCCAGCACTGCCTGCTGGGTGTCACAGTCATCACTGTCATCACCATCATCACTAGTGATGTTATCACAACAGCTACCCTTTTTCTGGGTAGGCACAAAGTGCCAGGCATGTAGATGGTGTTTTCTCCTGGCCAGTTCTCCAGGCAGGAACTACTATATGCCCACTTTACAAGTGAACTAAGGCTCAGAGAGGCTAAGTGACTTACCCAAATCCACACAGCAAGATCAAAACCTAGACTCAGACCAGGTACAGTGGCTCACACCTGTAATATCAGCACTTTGGGAGGCCAGGAGTTCCAAACCGGCCTGGGTAACATAGTGAGACCCTTGTCGCTACAGATAATTTTATTTTTGTTTTGAGATGGAGTTTTGCTCTTGTTCCCCAGGCTGGAGTGCAATGGTGCAATCTCGGCTCACTGCAACCTCTGCCTCCCGGGCGAGTCTTTTGCCTCAGCCCCCCAGGTAGCTGGGATTACAGGCATGTGCCACCACGCCTGGCTAATTTTGTATTTTTAGTAGAGACAGGTTTCACCATATTGGTCAGGCTGGTCTCAAACTCCTGACCTCAGGTGATCCGCCCACTTTGGCCTTCCAAAGTATTAGGATTACAGGTGTGAGCCACTGTGCCTGGCCTCTACAAATAGTTTTTTTTTAAATATCCAAGTGTAGTGACACATGCTTATAGTCCCAGCTACTCAGGAGGCTGAGGCGGGAGGATCACTTGAACCCACGAGGCCGAGTCTACAGTGAGTCATGTTTATACCACAGCACCCCAGCCTGAGCAACAGAGTGACACCCTGTTTCAAAAAAAATAAGTAAAACTCGGACTCAAATCCAAGTCTGAATCGAGCCAGCTCCTCCTGCCATGTCGACACTCTCCTTGTCCCCCTACATTCTAGAGCCCTTCACAGAACTGGGGCTAGTGCTGCGAGGATTAGCGGCTGTCCCCCTGGAGCCGGTGGGAGAGGAGCTTCAGCCAAAGGAGGAAGGATGTTGCTCTTGTATCGATAAAGCCACTGGCCTCTCCCTATCTCGACCCTGTGCCCTGCTCCTCCATGCCTGGATCCCCAGCACCAGCTCCGGCCCCAAAGCTGCGAATCCACTGCCCCGAGCCTGGCCCCACTAGAGAGCTGGATTGCTCCATGTGCCGGACTCAGGACTTAGCCACCCCTTGGCTGGGTCTGCTCCAGCTGAGAAAACTGCTCTGCTGGAAAAGTCGGTTTAGACTTCCAGCCCCCATCCTGCCAGGCAGGTGAGGAAACCCCAACCCCAACTCCAGGAACTGCAAAAGTGCAGGGAGGAAGGTTGAGCCCAGATCCTGGGGTGGCTGTTCAGATGGCTGCCATCAGTCAGCACTGGGCGCTGAGGTACCTGCCTTCCAGGCTACGTGGGCCCTTCAGTCCCATCCCCATCTCCCCTGGCCTCTCCTGCATCTGCAATCCCTTTGGGGCAAAGAAGTCTGGTGAGGGCAGGAAGCCAGAGTCTTGCCCTCCAGGGTGGGGCCACCTCCCCACACACCCCTGGGAGAGGCATTGGTCCTCCCGGCTCGGTGCTTGTTGATCTACCACCTCTATCCTCAGTCTCCACAAGAGGCTCACAGGCTGGGAGGTCCCTCAGCCTCCTGTCCACTCTCCTTCCATCCTCGTTCCCTTTCTCTTCCATTCCAGCACCCCTGGAAGAGCCGCCTCGTGCACTCTGACTTTAGGGAAACAAAAGCAGAACTCTATGCGGTCCACTCCCTGGGCTGCACCATAGTGAGGGGGAGGAAGAGCTCAGAACCCCCGATGGGAGCAGGGGGTCCGGCGGGGGCAGCCTGGCCTCCCTTCCCCTCCTCCTCTCCTACTCATCAATTCACCCCAGGAGCCGGCTCCCCATCAGAGAGAGAGCTGCTCTCAGGGAGGGTCTGGGTGCTACCCCTTGGCCCCACCCAGGCCCCCTCTGCACCCACGGGCTCTGACACCCCCCCGCCTCTCTCTCCGCAGTCCATGGCATCAAGTGGACCTGCAGCAATGGGAACAGCAGCTCGGGCTTCTCAGTGGAACAGCTGGTGCAGCAGATCCTCGACAGCCACCAGACCAAGCCCCAGCCGCGGACCCACAACTGCCTCTGCACCGGCAGCCTGGGTGAGCCGGGGCTCCCGGGGCTCCTGGGGCAGGCGGGCGCCACGGGGACAGAGGGGCCCTACCAGGCAGCCGTCATGGCTGTCCTCTGTGGGAGTAGCCATGACATCTAGTGAGGGAGGAGGGGGACAGTCAGGGACTGGGCGACACCACCGCACCCAGCACAGACACAAGGCAGGCCTTCTGCCTCATCCTGCCCTGCAACTGGCCGGCAGTCCACTCTGGGCAGGAGGGAGCAGTGTCCAGAGGGACAGCTTCCTCCGTGGGGCAAGAACTGAGGGCAGCAGAGTTGGGGGAGCGAGGAGCGCTGGGGCTCAGGGCCTCTCTGTTCAGGACCACACTCTTGGGCATCCTCTGCCAGAGGGCACTGGGGCCTTCAGGGAGACCTGCCCTGCGTCAATGACACCACGCAGGCTCAACCTCTTTCTTTAACCTCTGTCTCCTCCAAGAACATAATGCGTCCTACGCTCTCCTTCCTAATGTGTCTGTTTTTCTGATAATGGTATTTGCTCTTTGAAATGTGCATTCTCCTCTCCCTGGGCTGACTTAATTAGATAGTCCCATTAGAGGGTCGTGTCACTTCTCTGCGCAGTCTTGGTGCATGTAGGAGTCTTGGTGGTGAGGCCGTAACAGGATCAGGGAGAATTCGCCCTTTCGTCAAAAGCAAAGTGACCCTTATCAGATGAAATGAAAATGGTGAAAATATCCGATGGGAGGGAGAGAAAAGCTGCCCTGGCTGCCGGGCCTGGAGGAGCTGCCAGGGAGGCTTTGCCAAGCTCAGAAATGCTCAGCTCCTGAGGCTTGTATGTCTGAAATAAGGAGCAAGGGCTCTGTCCCTACTTAGGACCTAGAAGGATTTTTGTACCCCAGAGAGCTGAGGGTAGGCCTGGGCTCACGTACCTTTCTGCCTCTGGAGCAGGGTTGAGAACCCTCTTTGGTCCTGGGGCCTGAGAGCTGGTCCCGAGAGTGCATTTCCATCACCTCCCCGTTGACCTCTGGTTGCCAGGCCCCAGGGGTGGCTGCTTATTGGGGCACAGCCTGAGCAGCTGTGGGAAGTTGGGGAGGGGAGGTGGGGCAGGATACGAACGTAGCCACCCTCCCCAGGCTGACCCCCTCTTGCCAGCAAAAGCCCTTCCAGGTGAGTGGTGTCTGTCTCTGATGGTGGAGGGGACTTCATTCTCTCCACCTTCTCCTTCCTGACTTCCCATGTGCTTCCTATTCGAAAAGAGCATCAAGGTTAAAGCCCCCCTGATCTTTGGAGGAGGGTCAAAGGGGCATGAGACAGCCCCAGGGCTTGGGGTACGTGTCCAGGGACTGGGGGTCTGTGGCTGCCTGGGGTACCGGGCCTAGACTTTGCCAGGGGCCCCAGTTGCTGTGGGGCAGGTCCACCGCAGTCCTAGCTCTGACTCTCTTTTTGTGTGTGCATGTGTGTGTGCACGTGTGTGCCTGCGTGTGCGTGCGCGTGTTGTGTTCTGATCTCTGCAGGAGCTGGCAGCAGCGTGCATCACAAGTGTAACAGTGCCAAACACCGTATCATCTCGCCGAAGGTGGAGCCACGGACAGGGGGGTACGGGAGCCACTCGGAGGTGCAGCACAATGACGTGTCGGAGGGCAAACACGAGCACAGCCACAGCAAGGGCTCCAGCCGCGAGAAGAGGAACGGCAAGGTGGCCAAGCCAGTGCTGCTGCACCAGAGCAGCACCGAGGTCTCCTCTACCAACCAGGTGGAAGTCCCCGACACCACCCAGAGCTCCCCCGTGTCCATCAGCAGCGGGCTCAACAGCGACCCTGACATGGTGGACAGCCCGGTGGTCACAGGTGTGTCCAGTATGGCGGTGGCCTCTGTGATGGGGAGCTTGTCCCAGAGCGCCACGGTGTTCATGTCAGAGGTCACCAATGAGGCCGTGTACACCATGTCCCCCACCGCTGGCCCCAACCACCACCTCCTCTCACCTGACGCCTCTCAGGGCCTCGTCCTGGCCGTGAGTTCCGACGGCCACAAGTTCGCCTTCCCCACCACGGGCAGCTCGGAGAGCCTGTCCATGCTGCCCACCAACGTGTCTGAAGAGCTGGTCCTCTCCACCACCCTCGACGGTGGTCGGAAGATTCCAGAAACCACCATGAACTTTGACCCCGACTGTTTCCTTAATAACCCAAAGCAGGGCCAGACGTACGGGGGTGGAGGCCTGAAAGCCGAGATGGTCAGCTCCAACATCCGGCACTCGCCGCCCGGGGAGCGGAGCTTCAGCTTTACCACCGTCCTCACCAAGGAGATCAAGACCGAGGACACCTCCTTCGAGCAGCAGATGGCCAAAGAAGCGTACTCCTCCTCCGCGGCGGCCGCGGCAGCCAGCTCCCTCACCCTGACCGCCGGCTCCAGCCTCCTGCCGTCGGGCGGCGGCCTGAGTCCCAGCACCACCCTGGAGCAGATGGACTTCAGCGCCATCGACTCCAACAAGGACTACACGTCCAGCTTCAGCCAGACGGGCCACAGCCCCCACATCCACCAGACCCCCTCCCCGAGCTTCTTCCTGCAGGATGCCAGCAAACCCCTCCCCGTCGAGCAGAACACCCACAGCAGCCTGAGTGACTCTGGGGGCACCTTCGTGATGCCCACGGTGAAAACGGAGGCCTCGTCCCAAACCAGCTCCTGCAGCGGTCACGTGGAGACGCGGATCGAGTCCACCTCCTCCCTCCACCTCATGCAGTTCCAGGCCAACTTCCAGGCCATGACGGCAGAAGGGGAGGTCACCATGGAGACCTCGCAGGCGGCGGAAGGGAGCGAGGTCCTGCTCAAGTCTGGGGAGCTGCAGGCCTGTAGCTCTGAGCACTACCTGCAGCCGGAGACCAACGGGGTGATCCGAAGCGCCGGCGGCGTCCCCATCCTCCCGGGCAATGTGGTGCAGGGACTCTACCCTGTGGCCCAGCCCAGCCTCGGCAACGCCTCCAACATGGAGCTTAGCCTGGACCACTTTGACATCTCCTTCAGCAACCAGTTCTCCGACCTGATCAACGACTTCATCTCCGTGGAGGGGGGCAGCAGCAGCATCTACGGGCACCAGCTGGTGTCGGGGGACAGCACGGCGCTCTCACAGTCAGAGGACGGGGCACGGGCCCCCTTCACCCAGGCAGAGATGTGCCTCCCCTGCTGCAGCCCCCAGCAGGGTAGCCTGCAGCTGAGCAGCTCGGAGGGCGGGGCTGGCACCATGGCCTACATGCACGTCGCTGAGGTGGTCTCGGCCGCCTCGGCCCAGGGCACCCTGGGCATGCTGCAGCAGAGCGGACGGGTGTTCATGGTGACCGACTACTCCCCAGAGTGGTCTTACCCAGAGGTAAGCTGCCGCCGCTGCCAGCACCTGTCACCTCCCCTCCCACCCACCTCGCCGGCCCCTGCGCCACCCTGCAGCTAAGGGATGCCTGTGGCTGCCCTTCAGAGGAAGCTCTGGACCATAAAGATGACACTTTCCCCTCCTTGTGTCCCCACAGCACTTGAACACCTCCGTCTTTCACGCAGTGGTTCTCAAACTTCACTGGGGCAAGTAGCTTTAAAGTCAGGGGGTCCTTGGCCCGGTGCCATGGCTCAAACCTGTAATCCCAGAACTTTGGGAGGCCGAGGCAGGAGGACCATCTGAGCCAAGGAGTTCCAAACCAACCTGGGCAACATAGTGAGACCTGGTTTCAACAAAATATTAAAAAAATAAGCCAAGTGTGGTGGGGCCTGCTTATGGTCCCAGCTATTCTGGAGGCTGAGTCCGGAGGAGCACTTGAGCCCAAGAGGTTGAGGCTGCAGTGAGCTGTGGTTGTACCACTGCACTCCAGCCCGGATGACAGAGTAAAACCCTGTCTCAAAAAAAAAGAGAAAAAGTCAGGGTATCCTCGGAGGCAAAATGCTCCCCCAGCTTCAGCCAGAGTTGTCTGCCGTTTCTCGATTTATGTGGTGAGTCCATCTATGTTTTGCTTTGCTTTTTTTTGAAAAGGGATCCCAGGGTTGCTTTAAAAATTCAAAAGTCACCATTGGCCAGGCTCAGTGGCTCATGCCTGTAATCCCAGCGCTTTGGGAGGCCAAGGTGGGTGGATCACCTGAAATCAGGAGTTTGAGACTAGCCTGGCCAACATGGTGAAACCCCATCTCTACTAAAAATACAAAAAATTAGCTGGGCGTGGTGGCAGGCGCCTGTAATCCCAGCTACTCAGGAGGCTGAGGCAGGAGAATCGCTTGAACCCGGGAGGCGGAGGTTGCAGTGAGCCGAGATCACGCCACTGCATTCCAGCCTGGGCAACAAGAGTGAAACTCCATCTTAAAAAAAAAAAAAAGAAAGAAAAGAAAAAGTCACCATCATAGATCATCTACATCCACTGCCTTCACTCTACTTCTCTAAGCCAAACAAGAACAAAAACCAAAAATCTCTCTCAAAACTGAACAGGGCACAGCTTCTGAAGAGTTATCCTGAAGATCCTTCTTAAGTAAACCTGGCCTTCTGCAAAATTCAACACAGGTCATAGGATGCAGGATTCCAACCTGCACCCTCCCCCAGCCCCCAGGCCGCCTCAGCTCCCGGGGATCTGACTTTGAGAACCACTACTCCAATGACCAAAGCATCTTGCCTCAGGGACACAAGCAGTAAAGGAATCTCTGCTTTTTCTGTAGAGCAGAATAGCACAGGAAGGGGACAGAGTGGCCCAGGCTTTCCCTAAATAACCTACTGCAGACAAGTACGTGCATCCTGACCTCTACCCAGCCCATCTGGGTGATCAGGGACTAGCATGTGCACCACAGGCCCTGATTGGACACTGCCCGGGAGGTGGCTGCCCACGGCCCACTCGGTTGGAGAACACCAAAGAAGGGGGCTCATACTTCCTCACCCTTCTTCCCCGCTGGCAAAGCTAAGAAAATCTGTGTACAGACGCCCCCAGCTCTCCCATCCCCGATAGGAAGAGCCCAGAAGGATCGGACTGGGCCTCCTCTTGGTGTAGGTTGGTATGAACATGTTTCTGAACCCCCTGCCATTTTTGTTTTGTTTTTTGTTTTTTTGCTTTTTGTTTTTGGTATTTTGTTTTTTGTTTTTTGTTTTTTGTTTTGAGAAGGAATTTCACTCTTTTTGCCCAGGCTGGAGTGCAATGGTGCCATCTCCACCTCCCAGGTTCAAGCGATTCTCCTGCCTTAGCCTGCCGAGTAGCTGGGATTACAGGCACGCCCTGCTGCATCCAGCTAATTTTTGTATTTTTAGTAGAGACGGGGTTTCACCATGTTTCCCAGGCTGGTCTCAAACTTCTGACCTCAAGTGATCCACCCGCCTCGGCCTCCCAAAGTGCTGGGATTACAGGTGCGTGCCACCGCATCCAGCTAATTTTTGTATATTTGGTAGAGATGGAGTTTCGCCATGTTGGCCGGGCTGGTCTCAACCTCCTGGCCTCCAGTGATCCGCACACGTCAGCCTCCCAAAGTGCTGGGATTTCAGGCGTGAGCCACCACACCCGGCCCTGACCTCCTACTCTTATCAGTGACTCTGAGCTCAGTGGCACCTTCAGAGTGCCCACCACACCCCCCACCCCACCCCGTGAAGGCCAGTTGAGCATCTTCCCCACGCCCCCCGACCCTGGGCTTAAGAAAGCGATGCGAAGGGACAGGGAGGGAGGCCAGGATCGGGGTGCGGGGGACAGTCAGAGCTGTCTTCTGGTCCTGGCTCCTTGAAACCTGACTCTCCGGGGCTCAGTTTCCTTATGTGTAAATGGCTGAGACAGGGTGGCCTCGAGGCACTCCCAATCCTAGGACCTGGAAGATTTGGTCCTTGGGACACTTAGAGGCGCCCTGGAGCCCTTAATGTCTTGCAGAAGCCAGGAGGTGGGAGGAGGGTCCCCTCTTTTCCCGAGGTCCTGGCCTGTGAGACAGGCCCTGGGCTGGGTGCAGACCCACACCCCAGCCTCCTGGGTGTCCTGGCGAGTGGGACATTAGCAGGCCTGGTTCCTTCTGTCGTTTCTGGGCCTGCAGTTCAGCAGATCGCCACGCGAGGGCGGCCCAGGAACAGGAACGCAATGGCAGCCTGGCAGCCTGGCAGCCCAGCAGAGGGAGCCGCCAGCCTTGCTTTCCCAGAAGCCCTCAATGCTTCCAGTTACCCACAGCCAAAAGCTGCTGAAATTCAGCTTGATTTTGGAAAATGCGCATACGCCACCCAGCTAGGCCCTTTGGGGCCCCACCTGGCCACACAGTGAGGCCTCAGGGGCTGTGAAGGGCCCCTTCCTCCTTGCTGTCCTCTCCTACCAGGCCACTGTCTGCACACCACAGCAGGGGTACCCCCATCCTGGGATCTGCAGGAGACAGCACCTTCTCTCCTGACACTTCTCTCCCTTCGTCTGGCCCTCGTCCTGTCCCCTCCCTGCCAGCCTGTCTGTGCACTGACTGCATCAGGAGTCCAGTCTGGCCGGGTTCTGCCAAGCTCAGGGAGGGCTCTATAGGCAGGCTCGTCGGCCTGGGCCCTGCTTCCCAGTCTGCAAAATGGGGTTTGGCTAAACGGTTACTCAGCACCCCCACCCAGCTCTAAACCTCAATGCATCCACTTAGCAGGAGTGCAATGGCCAGGGCCATCCTGCTGTCTGTTCTGTGAGTGGCCCTCCCTCCCACAGGCTGCTCCCATTTCTATCTCTGTCCACCCTTTCACCTCCGGCTGCAGCTGGTCACCAACACACACACACACACACACACACACACACACACACACACACACCAGAGACGTCCCCCTATGCCCCAGCATCTGCCCTGGCTGCATCAGACATGGGCCCTTTATCTCAGGACTCAGAGACCTCAGATGGCATTTCGTGCCCCCTCCCCACCCCCCAAACCCTCCTGCGTCATCTCCCACCACTGACACTCCTGCTGCACCAGGCAGAAGAGCCTGCAATTACAGCCTCAGGCACGCGCGTCACCACCAATTCAGCGCAGCCAGGCAGGCTGTTGCCATGGGAACCATCCCCTGAATGGATGGATGCTGAGCTGTCCTGCGGCGGTTTCCATGGAGAAGATCCTGATGTTCTCCAGTAATTTCTGCAGTTCTTTGTTCCCGGCAGCAGCCCCAGCCTCATGCTAGCAGCTGTTGATTGCGGTTATTATTTTTTCCCTTTTTCTCACATGGTAACTGTCTGTGGCCTTTTGAAGTCACTGCTCTTCCACTTCCCAGGATCCTGGGGGATGGTGCCCTGAGCTGGCCTTCTGGTGCTTCCAGACATCCCAAAGTCAGGCTCCACCTGTCCGCTGGCACTCTTCCCAGTCAGGCACCCACTCCCCCCAGTGCCCCGCCACTTCCACAGAGCTGCAAATATCCCTGGCCATCAGAACAAGGAATGCTGCGGTCAGAAGGGCCCCTAGCGAGGAGATGCCACCCAGAGAGGCTGGGCCACTTTCCTGAGGACACACAGCTACTGAGGCGCAGGAGCAGGTCTCCTGCTTTTGTTTCTCGGTCCTGAGCTCTCTCCGCTGCCATAGCAGTAAAGTGCTCTCCCAGGCCAGAGCAAGGCCCATGCAAGAGCAGGGGTGGAATGTGCTTTCCAGCCTGGGGGAGCCCCTTCCGTGGAAGAAGTCTCTTTTCCTGGCTGGGCAATGGGAGGAGCTACTTCCACCTCATCCCTGGAAACACTCACTCCTGCTGCAGATGCCCTGGGCCAGGCCTGGGTTCCAGGAACTTTGTGTGGCAGATGTTCCAGGAACATTGTAGGGCAGGCTCCTTGTAGAGGCCGGGGCTCCCTCCAGGGCAGGGGTGGGCCAGGGCCCAGGAGGGGCCAAGCAAGAATGAGTGACTGACCAGGAGGGAGCATCTGGTTGGCACGGAGTTAGGGGATAGGGAATCGCTTCTCTGGCCTGGAGCAGTGGGGAAGGTGGGCTCACAGCAGCTCCTCACCCCCACCTCCCAGGCTCCAGCCTGCCTGGCGGCCTTCTCCAGCCTGGACACTAGGTGGTGCTCTCCGCCCTGACCTAGCAGCTCTCCGCCCCCCGCAGGGAAAGGTGTTTACTGGTTTGGGGGTGGGGTGGATGGCGCCTCTGGGGTGGGTCCACCCAAGGTTAGCCAGGAGAGTCCAGGAGGCCGGCACCCCCACCTTCCTCAGCCCCAGGGAGAGCCTCCCTCTACTCAATGACCAGCCCCTCTCCTCGGCTAAGCCGTAAGTAGGGGACCTACAAGGTGCGGTCCACCTCGCACCTCCCTCTCTCATCACTAAGCAGGACAATGGCCATGAAGCAGGACTGCCCGGGTCCCGGACATGAGGCCACCCTCCTCCTCCGCTTTCTGCAGCAGCCCCAGGCTGGTCCGAACGGAGAGTCAGGGGGCACCCCAGCCCTTCTGATGCTCTCCTGCCCCTGGGCGCCCTGGGAGGTTCCTGGGGGTGGGGTCCTCCCCTCTGGAGCTGAGGAAGGTCATTCGAGGCTGCTCCCAGCCAGGCTGCATGGTCACTGCTTGCTTGTGGGACCCCAGGCTAGCTGTGTAGGCAGTGGCACAGACTCAAGGACCTTTGATAGCACAGGTTGGGGGAGGGGGCAGATGCTCAGCCCCGTTCCACTCCCAGCCCCAAGCTCTGAGCCCCAAACTCAGCTCCCAGGGCAGTCTCTGAGCGTCTCCTGCACTTAGCTCCTCTGTTTCTTTATCGGGCTCTTCAGCGCATCCTGCTCCAGGTCCCCTCACCTTGCCATCCCCACAGCCTGGGGATCCTGGGTCTCTCCTCAACTCCCCACAAGAACTTCTGGTCCCTGGGCTGACACTGAGATGCCCAGGCCTGTTTTCAAAACTTGGAGTTCCCTCAGTCTGTCCACAAGCGAATGACGGAGCAAGTCCCCTCCCTGCCCTCGGCTTCCTTCCAGGCCAGTTCTCAGGGGCATCGTGGGCTGAAAGGGTTTGCAAAACTCTGCACTCCCTCCTGCCTGTCTGCGAGTTACACAAGAGAGAGACGTTCAGGGGTTGGAGCTGCCGGTCCTGGGGCTTCCTGAGGGGCCGGGGAAGGAGCGCCTGGGGCTGTCCTCTTGCTGTAGTCCTGGAGGTGTGGTTCTCAGAAGTCAGGGCTCACTGCAATCCCTGGAGTGAGGGCCTGGGAATCTGCACGGGGCGAGGGGTACAGACCCCTATCTGAGCAGTGCAGCCTCAGGGGGGCTTCCCCATGCTGCCTCCCTCGGTGGCTCATACTCCAACTCTGTTGCCCTCTCTGTTCCCTGCAGGGAGGAGTGAAGGTCCTCATCACAGGCCCGTGGCAAGAAGCCAGCAATAACTACAGCTGCCTGTTTGACCAGATCTCAGTGCCTGCATCCCTGATTCAGCCTGGGGTGCTGCGCTGCTACTGCCCAGGTGAGAAAGCCGCCCCCCAGGCCCCCAAGGAGGGTGTGAGGGCCTAAGGAGCACCGGACTCAGAGTCAGCCTTGGGGTGACCGTGAGCAGGTCGTGTCCTTACTCTAGGCCTCAGTTTCCTCGGCTGTGAAGAAGCGGATCTCAGAGAGTCTATTAGAACGTCACCTCCTTTGGCTCAGTGACCTAATATAGGACAGGGACACAGGCACGCTTGACTGGGATTTTGAAGCGAATGTGATAAGAGCACGATTTAGGGCAGGAATAAGCCAGGCCCAGGCGATGTATCCAGGACTGACCACAGTGGGAAACTGCCACCACCCTCAGCCCAAAGGGTGACTACAGCTGGTGGGAGCTGGGGCCAGAGACCACCTCTGCAGCAAGGTGGCCTCTCTGCACCCGCCCGTGCCTCCCATGGCCCAAGCCAATCAGGAGCCAGGAGAGCCCAGGCAGTGCAGCCCACACAGAGGCTCCGTCCTTCTGGGGGCCTGTGGCAGGGGGCAGAAGGCTGGAGAAAGCCTGGCAGGGGCGGAGGGAGATGGGGTGGTGATGGGAGGTCAATCTAACAATAATCAGCGCAAACACCTTTGAGAATGTAACAGAGCCATGTGCCCTGTGCCCAGAAAAGGTACGTGCACAGAATTTGCTTCCAATTTCAGGGGCTCAAAAATCCCCCAAGAAACCGAGTCAGGGGGCCTCTGTGCTGTCCCTGTGGCTCTGAAGCGCTTCCCCAGGCTCCAGCATTATCTGCTTCGCATGGTGTCCCTGTCTGGTCAACTTGTCATTGATCTCTGGCCATCACTGCTTCCCCACTCGCCTGTCCCATGGGGTCAGGGACTGTCTTCTTGGTCACAATAATATCCCTGGGGCTGGCAGAGTGCCGGACATGTCAGAGGAGGATGGAGATTGTGAAGGAATGGATGAGCCTCCAGGCATCTGAAGCCTGTTTCTAGAGCTCATGTCTTCTGCTCCTGGGCTGCTGCTGGCAGGACCCCCTTGGCTGCCCCATCTCATCACCATCAGACCTCAGGTTGGCCTGTCCAGTGAGCCCTGACCATGAACAGGAGAGGGGGTAAGGACGCAGGGGTGCGGAAGGGCAGGGAGACTCACCCCTGTCCTCTAACGTCAGGGAGCCTAGAAAGGATAGAAGATGCTCAATGTAGAAGACTGGGGGTGAGGAGGAAAGGTATGGGGTGGGAGTACAGAGCTGGCCGATGCTAGAGAGGCCCCAGGGTGCTTCTAGGTCCCACCCAAGGTGGTCCAGCCTGAGCCTTGGCTGCCCCAGCTGTCTGCCACCACCACCCCGCCCTTGAACCATGCCCCCAGGCTGGGGCAGCTGAGTCCCACCAGGCATTTCTCCTTTTCTCCTTCTCAGGCTCTTCTTGTTGTTGTTGTTTTTGTTTTGAGATGGAGTCTCGCTCTTCTGCCAGGCTGGAATGCAGTGATGCACTCTCAGCTCACTGCAACATCCGTTTCCTGGGCCCAAGTGATTCTCTTGCCTCAGCCTCCCTGGTAGCTGGGACTGTAGGCTTGTGCCACCACACTCAGCTAATTTTTGTACTTTTAGTAGAGATTCAGTTTCACCATGTTGGCCAGGCTGGTCTCGAACTCCTGACCCAAGTGATCCGCCCACCTTGGCCTCCCAAAGTGCTGGGATTACAGGGGTGAGCCACTGTGCCCCACCTCTCTCAGGCTCTTCTTGCAGCCACCAGAGCAGAAAACCCCTGCTCCACAACTGGCTGCACACTCAGCCTCTGCCTGAACCCAGCACCATCTTCCCCACGAAGTTCCCGGGAGCCAGCACTGCAGCCCAAGATGCCCACCCCACCCCCTGGTGGCCCGGCCCTCCCCTCCCAGCCCCCACCTGCCTGGCTCCAGAAGGCCCACCCAGCTGCCCTGCTCGGCCTGGAGCACAGCCAGCCGGGGTGGCAGCCAGGCCGGGTCTGCCTATCACAGCGCAGGGCTGTGTGCAGCTGATGGGACCCCAGCCCGGCGGGAGTGGCGAGGAGGGCACTGTGGTATTAAACAGTGCACTCATCACCTGCTGCCAGAATGGGACTTGCCTGGCCTATAAATAGATGCCACTTCCTGTACCTGGTTCTCGCCTGGCTAAGGACCAGGGCAGGGCTGCTCAGGTCTGCTCTCAGTTATCTGACCCCTCCACAGAAAAAGAGGGGCTAGCCACACTCGGGTCCATCCCGGATCAGCCAGAAACCATCCCTGTCGCGTGAGCTCAGTGCCTGACCTCTCTGGGCCTCAGTTGCTACAGCTCTGAAAACTGCCTGCCAGCAGGGCGGGAGCAGTGAGTGAGAGGAGGTGTGTGAAGCGCCTGGCCCAGTGCTCCATTCCTGAAGGGTTCCCATTAAGGAGGCCTTCGCTCTTCCTTTCCCAAGGGGGAGTTCGGAGAGGGTACCAGGGCAGTTTGGGTCTCAACAGGCCGTTCTCCTGGTCCTGGGGCATTTCTGGGTCCCCAGAGATGGCAGGTAGAGTCTCTGCCCAGGCCACTCACCCTCCTAGCCATTCAGGCTCATTATATTAGCCATAATGTGTCTCAGACCAAGGGATCAGGAGCCACAAGGCTCAAGGCACACTGAGAGCTGGGACCCCCCCGCTAGAGCCAGCATTCTGTCTTCAGCTAACTCCACAAAGGGGGTCTCCTTTGGACATCTCTGCTTTGAGGCCCAAATTGAAACACATTGCTCTGTAAAACAGTACTAGATGTATTCATTCATTCATTTCTTCATTTGCCAAATAACTTTTGAGTAGCCCCTGCTTGCTCTGCACAGAGTAGGGGCCTGGAATGGAGCAAAGAATAAGACGGAGCTTCTCACCGGGCCCCTGATCACAAGGGGCTCTCGGTCCAGGGAGGAGTGCAGCGCGCAAATGAATCACTGCTCCAGAGATGACGCTGGCTGCTTGGGGACCTCATCTCTGGGTCTCCCCAGAGGAATCTGAGGCTGAGCTCGAAGGATGAACACTTGGAAGTCAGAATCAAACTGGCCTCACCAAAAAGAGAGGCTCAGAGGCTTGTGAGCACAAGCCAGGAACGACATGGGAGGAGGGGGCACTGGCAACACAGACGGCCAATGCCCACCCGTCTCCGGGGTCCCAGCCCAACACACCTGCCCAAGCCAAGCAGATGAGGTGATTCTGCCCTGACCACGAGCAGGGTCCTGCCCTGGCAGCTCCCACACCGCCACAGGCAGCAGGAGACACGCAGGCACAGAATGTGTCTTCTACAAGACTCCGGGGTGCTTCGGGGCAGGAGGGAGCCCACCAGGTTAGGGCAGTGAACAATGAGTGACAGGAGGTGCTGGGGGAAAGAGGCGACTCAGGCTCGAGAGAAGATAGGGGAATCCACCAAGAAGACTCTGCTGGCCAGAAAGCCCTACCCTGGATTCCTAAGAGGTCACCAGAAGACAAAAGATGAAATTCAAAATGAGAGCCAGGCACAGTGGCTCACGCCTGTAATCCTAGCATGTTGGGAGGCCAAGGCGGGCGGATCACTCGAAGTCAGGAGTTCGAGACCATCCTGACTGACATGATGAAACCCTGTCTCTACTAAAAATACAAAAATTAGCTGGCCACGGTAGCGGGCACCTGTAAGCTAGTAGGGAGGATGAGGCAGGAGAATCGCCTGAATCTGGGAGGTGGAGGTTGCAATGAGCCAAGATCATGCCACTGCACTCCAGCCTGGGAGACAGAGTAAGACTGTGTCTCAAAAAAACAAAAAGCAAACAAACAAACAAAAACAACAAGTGAGGTGAAGAACTGGGTTTCAAAGCAATTCATTCAACAAATAGTTACTGAGCCGCCATAACATCCCGGGCACTGACCTTGGCACTAGGCATGAAGATTAAGACGGAGCCAGTCCCAGCTCTCATGAGCTAATGTTCTACTGCAGGGAGACAGAAAACAAACAAGGAGAAAAAGAAATAACCAAGATAACTGGTGAAAACTGTATCCCAACAGTAGAATATGATAATAACATCACCTGGGAAGAAGGAGATTCCTTCTGAAACATGGATGAGCAGAGGCCTGTCGCAGACTGGGACCTGGATGATGGGATGGAGCCAGTCATGGGAAGTGGGAGAAGCATCCAGGCCAGGTAGAGGGTAGGAGAAGTGCAAAGGCCCTGGGGAAGAAAGAAGTTTGGCAACGAGGAGAATCTAAAGCCCGAGAAAGGCACTGGCTGCAGGATAACGAGAGGGGTACGGGGAGCTGAATACGGTAAGACTGGAGATGATAGCAGGAACTAAAACAGATCGTGTCCGTCTTTCTGCATCATAGGAAGGAGTTTGGTTTGATTTTACTTGCAATGGGAGGCTGTTAGCTTTAAGCAGGGAGTGGCTTGATCTAAATGATGTCTTTAAAAATGACTCTGGGTGTGTGGGAAAGATGACTCTCGGTTGTAGGGAGGAAGAACAGAAGCAGGGAGATCATAGGAAGAAGACAGAAGGCTCATCTTTCTGGATGTAAGGAGAAGGGCTCCCTTGGGCACCACACTCCCCCTGGTTTCCTGTAGGGGTGCTGGGCTGTGGCCCCTGCTGCTGGATTATGGCCCCCCGACACCCTCCCAGCAGGAGCGGGTCTCAGGTGCGCTGATGTTGCCTTCGGCGGGAGGCTAATGGAGGGGTCTAGGCGACAAATGATGGCGGCATGGACTACAGCATCTGCAGTGGAGATGGAGAGCAATGGATGGACCCAGGACTCGCTGATGGATTGCATGAGCAGGAAAGGGAAGAGCGAGTCCAGGAAGCTTCCTGGGGGATGGACCTGCAGGAGCAGGGCTGCTGGGCTGGGACCCCGGAGACCACAGTAGGTCCCTTCTGCTCCATCTCTCTGGGAAGGAAGAAACCCCTTGGAGTGTCTCACCATTCCAGTGTTGCTGCAGGTTGTGCACGTGCCAGGAGATGGTGGAAGAGCAGCAGCAGTTGAAGAGGCCACCCCCCCCCCAAGCTGGGACACATTGTCCCAGAGAAGCCGTGAGCTCCCCAAGGCTGGCCCAAGGAGGCTGCTAAGAGGAGCAGCTCTGAGCGGGCTCCGATGGGTGTAGGTGCTGGCCACCTGCCTCCCTGTTGGCAAGCCAGGCCAATATCCAGGGCAGGCATGCGACCACAAGCTTGGAGACCCACCCACGGATGCCAGCAGAGCCATAGCAGGTTCTGGACTTGGCTGGGGCTCCCTGCCCAGGCACCTCGGAGGTCCTATGTGACCTCCACTGTGGAGTCCTTTGGTTCAGGTTGTGGCCTGGAGCTGAGGTTCCCAGCCAGGGTGGAAAACACAGAGGAAAAACCCATGGGTCCCCTTGGACAGTGACTCCCGAAGGCCTTCCCTGGGGACAATGGCAAGATGTCCGCTGCCTTAACACATCCACCCAAGATGGACAGCGGCCACCCGTCAATGAGCTGGTTTTTCCATCAGGACTAAGATCTGCATTAGAGTCCTCGGAGGAAAGCTAGAGCTCTGCTTGTCCTAGGGAGTGGCTGGCTTGGACGGCTTCCTCGAGTCTATAAGCTTCTGAAAACCAAGAGCCCACACAGTAACGTGATCCCCGCGCATGTCCTCCCTGGAAGTCTGTACTGAGGAGGCCCTGAGTATCGGTATCTGGTATTCCAGAAAAGCAGGGCAGAAGGCACAGAACCCAGACATCTGCCAGGGACGAGGCCTGGCAGGGCAGTGTGCACACCCACCATTGCCCACGGGCCACCTCTGTGGGCCACAGGCCACCCCCCAAGATGCCAACATGAGCCGTGGAGAGGCAACCTCAACCCCAGAGCTGAAGCTGGTCTCCACCGCAGGCTGGCTTCGTCTTACTCACAGTGAGAACATACCCCATTTATTCCACAAATAGAGTTATTTTGTTGAGCCCTGTGTTGGGGCCACAGCAGTTAACGAGAACTGCCAGGGCCCTGTCTTCCAGAGCTTACTTTTGGGCCATTGGAGGGAGGGACAGCCTTCACACCAGCATCCTCAGCTCAGCACCCACTGGGGCTGAGCTGGGGTCAGGGTAACAGAGGCACATCTGAAGCCCCTTCATCGGGGAAGCAGAAGAACTTCTAAAAATACGGGGGATGGCTGTTCATGGAGTCAGGACAAGCTTGTAGGAATAGGTGAAACAAAATAAGCGCAAATAAGTCCGAAGCAAATTTTGTACCCGTGCCCCACCCAGGAAGGATGGGACAAGAGGGGAAGTCAGCCAGCCATGAGGCAGGGATGGGGGCCATTCACTCATTCACTTGTTCAGCCAGTCTGTACTGAGCACCCAGCCCCTGCCGTCACTCGGAGGACAAAGCAAAGGGGCAGTTACAATACCTGGGAGTGATCACAGGACAACTGGCTGAGTCTGGGCGAAGCAAGAAGGCTTCTAGAAGAAGCATTGTGTTTGGGCCTCGAATGAGCAGGCATAGGCTGCCATTAAGGAGAGTTGGACATTAACCAATGAAGGGTAGTGGGGAGGGGACATTCCAGGCCCTGTGTGGTTCACCAGGCTTTAGTAGGTACCCACCCATCCCTTGACCTGGTCTTTTTCTCTCGCTTTCAGCCCATGACACTGGTCTTGTGACCCTACAAGTTGCCTTCAACAACCAGATCATCTCCAATTCGGTGGTGTTTGAGTACAAAGCCCGGGCTCTGCCCACTCTCCCTTCCTCCCAGCACGACTGGCTGTCGTTGGACGGTAAGAACAGTGCTTGGGTCGTCTTGCCAGGCACCAAGGGAGAGGGATGCTTGGGGACTCTGTGCACAAGGTGTGAAAGAAGAGTAAGCACCCAGAAAGGGGCAGGAAGGGGTGCCAATGTGAGCGAAGGAAGGCCGGCTGGGTCTCCACCGCCAGGCTGAGTGCCTATGCTGTCAGCCATTTGTGTCTGGACACTGGCTGGCCCCACCCTCAGTCTGGGTCTCTCCCTGGGACAGACTGAAAAGTATGTGAGTTGCAGGCCTGTGGCGGGCACACCTGCTGGGCTGTCTGAGTGGCCAAGCAAGCCCAGGGCAGCTAAGAGGCTCTGGCAAAGGACCCCAGGCAGCAAGGTCCAAGCACCCACTGTGCCCCTCCAGGGCTGTTTCCATGGGCCCCTGGAAGCAAAAAGGGTTCCCTGAGGCCATCGCCAAGCCCCAAGCCTCTCGAGAAAGAGGACAGGGAGGCAGCTCAGGCCTGGGCTTCTTTAGGATTTGGGGGCTTGCTTCTGCCCTTTGGGGCTAACCAGCCAAACCTTCTCCTGGAAGCCCTCAAATACCCTCAACTCCAGCTTCTTGGCTGATTTTAATTCCACCTCTGCCCTGCACGGCCTCTGTGGCAAGCCCAGGATCGCGACTGTGGCAGAGGGTAGAGTGTCAGGGACCCCAGTGGGCTTCAAGGGAGCAGGCAGGACCTGGTGGTCAAGGAGAGGCAGGGACTCCAAGAGCTGCCAGCCTTGGCCATGGGGGTCGGTGAGTGTTGGTGGTTCCCCTTGGGGTACCAGGGGCTCTGCAGAGAAGAGCTGCCAAAGGCAGGCTGGGGACGCCAGGGCCAGAGGCTGCCATTTCCCACCTGGGCACACGTCAGGAGGCCCAGAGCTGGCCAAGGTCTGGGGGGCTGAGCCTGGTACACTGGGGATGCAGTAGGAGGGATGCCTGTCCATCACCTCAGTATCAGGGCAGTCCACAGAGGAGACACTCCATGGGGTACCTTGCTAGAGACCTTGCCAGCCCAGGATGTTGAGGTCTGGGCTAAGCTGAGCCTGGGCCCCTTGCAGGGGTGGGTTCTCTAAGCAACACCCCCCCACGCACCCCGCACCCACAGCTGGCCTTTTGGGTCTCTCACCTCTCAGACTGCCCCTTGCTGTTGGCTGCTGGAGGATTTCTGGGCTTGGGTACACAGTTCATTTCCTGAACCACCCAGTGTGCAAACCTCAGCCTTGTCCCAGTCCCTGCCCCAGCCGCGAGAGGGTGCCGACAGCTGCCCTGGCTGGTGAACCCTCAGGAGACAATTCTCTGGGGCTGCTTTGGGTCTGCAAACCCTAGCATGGGCTGCCCTGGGGCACCGAGCTGCCCCTGGCAGCATCCCTGGCTGAGGCTAGAACCAGGCAGAGCTGTGATGACCACCCGCAGGATGTAACAAAGAAGGGCAGGGTGACCAGGGGCTCCCGTTTAGGAAATCCAGTTTCAGTTTTGCGGAACAAATGGGGAATGGAGTCAGGAACTCTGCAGAGCTCTGGCTCTCCCTGAGTGACTTGGCCGGCCTCACTAGAATGAACCCAAGGATGCTGGGACCACTGTAGGACCCTGCCTGGCAGATGGAGCCTTTTCAGAGAGCAAAGTCCCAGTCAGGCAGTGCCCCAGAGCTCAGGACACATCTGCAGGCCCCCTGGAAACCCAGAGAGCCAGCTGTACCCCAGAAGCTACGGCACAGGAGGATGCTGCCATAGAGACCCGGGGGAAGGGGAGCCACCCAACTGCTTCATGACAGACACACCCCAGGTCCTCGGCCACCCCAGGCCCCTCGAGATGGGCCTGCCGCCAAGCTGGGCACCTGCTCCCTAGCTGCCCCCCAGAACTTTGAGCTGTGAACTCTGTGGGCCTCCAAGTTGAAATAAGCACCCCTGCACCTGCAGGATACACAGGAGGGTGACAGGAATTGAGGCGGCGATGGCATCAAGGCCTGGGCGTCCAGCAGCATCGCCTCTCTGTTACCACCAGCCAGGGCACAGCTAGGGGAACAGTAGCTCCGCAGCTTGGACCCCCAGCTCAGAGCGCCCTGCTGAACCAGAGGGGAGCAGCCTGGGGTCCACCTCGGTCCAGGGGCCCTGCAGAGAGCAGATCAGGGCTCTGAAGGACGCTTTCCTTTGGTCTGGGCCAGTTGTCCTTTTAAGGTATGAGTGGAAGGGAGGCAGGGACAGAGGAACTGCCAGACCCCACCTGGCTGGGGAGAAGTGGGGCTTCCCTAGCTATTCTTTTTCCCCCTAAATGAATACAAGGCACTCACCCAACCAAGGGCCCAGCCTTCCCACCTTTCTCCAGCTTGATAAATACTAAGGGGGAGGAGGGGAAGCAGCGCGGCAGCCGCAGCGCAAAGGGGGCCGCTGGAACAGCTAGCCGGGAGCGCGGGGGTCCCGGGCCTCTGGCCAGCCACGGGGCCTGGCAGTGAACTTTGCGTCCGGGCCGATGCTGCAGTGGCCGGGGCGGTGGTGAGCCTTCCGTCCCCCGCCTGTCCCTCCCGTCCCCTCCCCTCAGTCTCCGCAGCTTCTCGGCTCAGCCCCTCCCGCCCTCGCGGGCGCTGGGCCGATTCTCCCTCCGCGCTGGCCGGGCCGTGGAGACGGGTGCGCCGCGGAGAGGGGAGGAGGGCTGGGGAAGGGGTGGGCGCCAGGGGACTGCAGCGCGGAGCAAACTGGGGCACGGCTGCCGGCGGCGCGCGTGCACACACTCTCTCCCACGCGCGCGCCCGCCCGCCGACGCGCAGCCGCAATGCGGGGCCCTTCGCGGAACGGCTGGCGGCGCCGCGCCCTGCGGCGGTCTGGGGCGCCTGCAGGGACTGCGAGGACAGCGGGACTAGGAAGGCCTGAGCCCGGCCACCCGCCTCCGAGTGCGCCGCACCGTGCGGCGGGGACCGCGGGCCTTCAGTGGGCGGCGAGCCCTGGCTCCCTCCTTCCGTGGCCTCCGCTGCATGTGGGATGCGCCCTTTGTCCCCTCTGCCATGCCCGGGGGAAAATGTTTGGGGAAGAGACTGTCCGCCCTCATTTGATCTAAAACATGGATTTGTTTGCTTGGCTAAAGGCCGGGTGGGAGGCGTGGGTCCGGGCCGCAGAGAACTCGCGCGCGCGCGCGCGCGCAGCAGCAGCGGCAGCGGCAGCTGCGGCGAAGTCTTTGTCCCCGCGGCGCAGCCTTTGTCCCCTTGGCATAGCTTTTGTTTGCGCAGCCCCGCCTTGCGGAGGGCGATCGTCCCCACGTTGGGGCCGCGGGGCAGGGACCCGACGTCCCCAAAATCTCAGCTGGGGCGCAGCCATCCTGGGAGAGACCGGGCGTGGAGATGGGAGAAGGTGGGAGGAGGAATCGCAGCCTTCTGGATCCCGGAGCTGCAGCGCCTCCCCCAGACCTAGGGGTCTTCCCCTCCCTTCCCCTGCGCCCCACTGTGAGCTCCAGGGTCAAAGGCCCGGTCTGCCGGACCCCCATCACTTAGCCCAGGGCTGGCACGTGGTGGGCTGCATTTGTGATAGTAATGCAGGCACACATGAATGAGTGAGGGCAGGAGGGACTGTCAAAAAGCTGAATCCAACTAGTGGTAAGGAAGGTTTCACAGAGGAAGCGACCCCCTTGGTGAGACCTGAAGCCTGAGCAGGGTTAGCCCGGGAAGCGGGGGCATCAAGGGTGGCAGGAGAGGGAATGAGCGGCTGCCTTTGGCCCAGGGTCTTTGGGAATGCCGTTTTCACCATTTCTCCTCCACCCACAAAGGTCCAGATTCGGAACAAATTTCCTCTGTCCTGACCTGACCCCAGGCCATTTGCACAGGACCCCAAGGAGGTCTGAGCAGGCCAGCTCTTCATACAGAAATGCAAGGGGGACCTCTTCCAGGCTAGAGATAGGCAGGCAATGGGGTTTACCCTGGAGACCCACTGGGGAGGATCTCTGGGAAATGTCACTCATGCCTGTGATAGGTCCTGTGGATACAACAGCCAGGGCCGTGCTGAACTTCAAGAGGATGCTGTCTGTGTAGACTTGCCTCTCCTATGCCTGTGTTTACAAAGAGAATAAACCCAGGCGGTTCAACACTGCAGCCCTGGAGCTGAAGGGGTGGGGCAGGCCCTCTTCTGGCCAAGGACACTGGGACACCTATAAGTGGCCTGAGTCCCTAGAAGAGAAGGTGAGCGAAACTTTTGTGTGCCTCTTTCTTGTCTTACAGCATCTGATTCTCCCCAAGGCCAAGTTGAGATGATTTAGGCTTCCCTGTCCCCACCCCCACCTGCTGGCCTTTCTTGGAACCCCACTAAGCCGCTTAGACTTAGACTCTATTTTCAATGCTTCTCAGGCAACTGAGCCTCCTGCCTGGGTGAGAGGATTGGAGTGGGACCTGCGTGCAGCTCCCCTGGGCTTGGCTGGTCTCCTGGGCAGACCCCCTTCTGGCCTCATGGGTGAGGGGGGACCCTGTCATCTCAGACAGAGTGGGGAGCATGGACTAAGAGCTCAAACTTTATTATCCAGGTGCCTGCTTCCTGGGCAAGCCTCAGTGTAAGGTGGGTGAGCCCAGGCAGCTTGCCCCTGCAGCTGGCCAGAGACAGAGGGGGTTATCCTGTGACTTCTGGGGCAGCCTGGCCCTGGGGTAGGTGTCTGGGAAGACCGGGAGCCTCGCTCCTGTCTAAGCAAGTGGAGAGAAGGAAAGGCCTCTCGGTTTGGCCTTCTGATCCGGCCAAACTCTCTGTGCTTGTTAGCATGGAAGATGTGTGTCTCTGGGGCGGCCCCCAGCTCTGCCCCCACTTCGGAGCTGCCACCTTAGGTGTGACAGGGCCTGTCCCTGGCATGGGGCTGTGGTCCTGCTGGCCTTTCCTTGTGGGCTGATTCTAGCACCAGTCTCTACCCACCAGAGCTGGGAGATCACACACTGCCCCAGAGTCCAGGGGTACATTCCAGGGACAGTGGGAAAGGCCATTCCAGCTGGGACACTGGTCCCTGGGAGGCCTCTGGGTGCTTCTTCCTCCAATGGCAACGCTCCAGGGCTTTCTGCTGAGTGGGCCTGGGCTGGCCCCTCCTAGGCTGGCTCCCTCCCTCAGATCCACCCAGCCCACCTCCCAGCAACCCTCAGCTGGCCCATGAACACATCGCATGACGTGGGATGCTGTAAGAGAAGATACACAGAGTTGGCCGGGTGCGGTGGCTCACGCCTGTAATCCCAGCACTTTGGGAGGCTGAGGTGGGCGGATCACAAGGTCAGGAGATCGAGACCATCCTGGTTAACACGGTGAAACCCCACCTCTACTAAAAATACAAAAACAAAATTAGCTGGGCGTGGTGGTGGGCGCCTGTTGTCCCAGCTACTCGGGAGGCTGAGGCGGGAAAATGGCTTGAACCCGGGAGGCGGAGCTTGCAGTGAGCCGAGATCACGCCTCTGCACTCCAGCCTGGGCAACAGAGCAAGACTCCGTCTCAAAAAAAAAAAAAAAAAAAAAAAAAGAGAACGTGCAGCGTACACTGAGAACACATTCCAAAGGCATCACTTGTCCTAGATGATGGAAGACAGAGGAGCAAAAATTATTTCCTTGCTGAATAATGTAAAATGCCTTTGCTTTACTAAAACCAATACAGTTTGTATTGTGGAGCAGAATACAAAATTCACAAGAATTTTTCAGATAAGACAGCAAGGGTGAATGGTCTTGATTTCAAAGAGCTACTTTGAATTACACCCATAGTGAAAGACCAGAAGCCCCCACCTACCCTCTCCCACCTCCAGGAGCTCTTTAGGGGAGCTGGAGAAGCACTGACCCAGGAGACACCCAAAGGAAGAAAGGACACCCGCCCTGCCGAGAGCTTTCTGGCATCCACCTGGAGTGGGGACTGGGGCCAACACAAGCTGGTTAGCACATGGGCCTCTGGGTATTTCTGTGCATAACAGTGACAGGTGGCAGAAGCAGCTGGCGTGAGCCGGTCTTGCACTCGGGACCTGAGGCTGAGTGACAGGAGTCACGTCCTCTCCGAGCCCAGCCAGTGTCATGCTCCAAAGCACAGGGCCCTCCTCATAACCCATCTCTCGCTGTCTGTGGGGTCTCCATCATTACACATTGCGGTGGGTGTCTGTCAGCTTGGGTGGGTGTGCTCCCCGGGCCTGCTTTCCTCAGCACCGCGGTGGGTGGGAGTCGTATCAGCATCTGGTTTGGGGAGCATCTTAGCCATTGGGGCTCCGAAGGAGCCAGCTGTGCTCCTCAGTGAGGACCAAGAGGCCTGGTCCTCAGATCCTCCTGGGACAGTGACTTCCTGCCATTTGCAGCTGGGGCCACACCAAGCAGACCTGTGTGGAGCTCCTCTGTGTGGCAAGGAGTGGGTCACCTTGGAGCTGGGTCCCACCTGGCCTCCTTGGAGCAGTGACAAATGGTGCCTTGCAGAGAAATGGTCCTTAGGAGGAAGCTCGCCTCTCAGCAAAGGCCGAGGGGCAGCCTTTGCCACCCCGTCCTGGCTGTTGGGGCAGGAAGCAAAGTCGACTCCGTGGAGGAAGCCCCAGGACTCGGGCAGATGCAGGCTCCTCTCCCAGGATTGGCTTCCCTGCCCCCTGCGGGCCAGGTGGCTCCTTCCAGAGTGTGCGTGACTATGGCGGCTCAGACCCTCCAGGGGTCAACATCAGCCAGCTTTTCTTGTGACTGCCAAATGCCCACCAACGGGGTGGCGTCACACAGAGATGTGCTCTCACAGCTGTGCAGACTGGAAGCCAGAGCTCAAGGTCCTGGAGAGCTGTGCCCCTGCCAAAGGCGCTAGGGAGGGACCCTCTCTGGCCACTTGCAGCTCTGGTGGCTGCTGATCATCGTTATGGATCCATGGCTTGTGGCAACGGAACCCCAGTCTCTGCCTGCACTGTCCTCCCTCTGTGTGTGTCTGTGTAACTACTTTCTTTTAAGGACACCAGTCATTGGAATAAGGCCAACCCCATCCGGTGTGAACCCGTCTTAATGAATTACTAATTACATTTGTAATTTACTAATTACAAAGACTCCATTTCCAAATCAAGTCGCATTCTGAGGTTCCCTGTAGACATGAGCATTTGAGGAACACTGTTCAATGCAGGACTCCATATCTTGTGGGCTTAGTCCCCAGAGCATGGTCCTGGGCATGATCCCGGCCGTCAGGCCTCACTGAAGGCAAAACTGACTCCGGAAAACACCAGAAGCCTCCTGAGGGTTTGTTGTGCGCGGGGTTCTGCCCTAGGTGTCGTGAGAGGTGCAGTGAAGAGGCAGCGCAGCTTAGGCTCCGGGGACTCCGCGGTGTCGGGGAGTTTGCAGGCACCGTCCTGTGGTCACAGGTGTCGTGTTTTAAGGAGTTCGCAGGCACCGTCCTGCGGTCACAGGTGGCGTGTCTTAAGGAGTTTGCGGGCACCAGCCTGTAATCACAGGTGGTGTGTTTTAAGGAGCATCACAGGAAGTACAGTTCCGTTCAGTGTTTATTGAGTATTTACTATATACACAGCAATACGTATTTAGGGAAGGATGCAGATACAGGAAAGATCAGTTCCTGGCTTGGAGGAGCTACTCGCAGGATGCCCTCCTGTTGGGATTCTCAGGGACGGCCATGGGGCAGCAGGATAGGACGGCCTCCCACAGCCACCCACCATGAACACACTGACCACCTTGGCTCCTTCCAAGACCACAGCACATCCCTGTGGACCCCATGGCCTGATTGTCTTCATTCCACTTGAGGACCCCCAGCCCCTGTGTCCCCATTGATGGGCACTTCCCCAGGTGAAGCCCTCTGGCTCTGGGCAGTGCGATTCTGCTCCTCCCTCCCACTCCCCTGCTTGCTCCTCAGTCTCCAAGCTTCTCCTTCCAAAATGCTCTGTCATGTCCGCATGGGCGGCTCTCTCCTGACTACTCTCTTCTCCCTGCCCATGCTCCCTGAGGGCTTCTTCCCAGCCAGGGCTCTCTCTCCCACCTACTGGGGTGCCGGGATGGCTGCCCCCTCTGTTTCTCTTCTTGGATCCAGGCCATCCATCTAACGGCCTACAGGGCAGCTTGACCCACGTTTCTCTTGGGCAAGCCAGTAGGTCCCAGACAGGACAAATGGCCGTTCTTTCTGTTTTCCCCAACCTACCTCTCTAATAACATTCCTGGCCCCTGTGGATAATCCCACCCAAAAACCCAGGAGTCACCCCTTGCTCACTCCCTCCCCGGCATCCCAACACTAGCCTAGCATGTTTCTTTCCTTTATTTCTCTCACATTCTCTACTTCTCGCCATCCTCTCTGCCACCACCTTAATTCAGCCCAAACTAATCCATTGTGCATGTCCTAACCAGTCTTCCCACCTCCTTCCACCCGGGCTGCCTGGTCTTCGGTCACCTGGTCAATATGGACTTGGCATCTGCTGGGTGTCAGGCACTGTTCTGGGCTCTGGGGAGTCCTTATTCTCCTGTAGTTTCTATTCTAGTGGGGGAGAAAGACAACAAACAAGTTGCAAAGGAAACTGTCAGATGTTGATAGGTGCTGGGCAGGGAACTTCCCCTGGATGGTCTGGGAGAGGGTACCAGGGCAGCTGCTTTATAGGCTGGGGGAGGTCAGAGGAGGCCTGTATGAGAAGGTGATATTGAAGCTGGGGTATGAATGACAGGCGGGGGCCAGCCACAGTAAGACCGTGGGGGGAACATTCCAGGACAGGGAATCAGGAGCAAAGCCCCCAGGGAGAGGGCAAGCCTGGCACGTTGGGGGAGCTGAAGAGTGCGCTGCGGCCAGAATAGAGGAAGGGGAGGTGGAGGGGGTTGCAGGGATGGAAGAGGGCCAAGGGGGTCAGCAGAGGCCACATGGGATGCATCACCCAAAGCAGGGGGCTGGGCTTTTATTCTGAGGTCAGTGGGGAGCCACGGGAGGGGCGTTGCTACACACAGGTGTATGTTTGCAAGAATGCCGCAGCTGCCATGTGAAGAATGAATTGTGTCTCCACCAGCACAGAGAATACTCCAGGGCTCTTGCGTCCATTCGGGCAAGAGGCAATTGTGGCTCTGACAAGGCCGGAACAATGACTCCTGAGGGACAGGGTGGGTTTGGGGTCGTTTGGAGGTGAAGTCAAGGGCTCTGCTGATGATTTGAATATGAAGAACAAGAGAGGACGATCAGTAATAACACCTAGATTTGGGGCTTCAACCACCGGAGGGACAGCAAACCATTTCCTGAGAATGGAGAAATTTGAAGCAGCAGCAAACCCGGGGGCATAGGGGAATCTCGTGTTCGGTTTTGGTCATGGTACAGCTGACAACCTCATTAGAGACGCTGGGTTCGCAGTGGGGTCTGAAAGTCTGGAGGCCAATGAGAGATCCAGAAGGCAGATGACGTTTAGGAGTCCTCCGCGTGCAGATGGCATTTAGTGCCCTAGGTCTGAGCATGAAGACTCCGTGAAAGAGCACAGATGAAGCAGAGGAGAGGCTGCAGGATCAAGCACAGGCTCCCCTGGTATGTGGACACCAAGCGGACGAGGAGCTGGCCAAGGGGGTGAGGAGGACAGCCTGCGCGACAGAGGGAAAACCGGCAGAATGTGACCCATGGAGGCTAAGAAACGAAGGTGTTTCCAAAAAAAGCACGTGGTCAGGCAGGTCGGATGCCGAGCAGGGAGCCGGATAAGAGCCCTCCAAGCAGAGGGAGGTGAGTAGGAAGGTCCTGAGGCAAGAGGAAGCTCCATGGATTTGCAGAACTCAGAGAAGTGGCTGGAAAATCCAGGTGAGACGGCACCATACCTGTCTCTGAGCTCAGAGCCACAGCCTTCCGCAGTCTGGGGCCAGATGAGAAAGGGCAGGAGCCTCTCAGACTCTTGCCTGGCCCAGGAGATTGCATGCCTCCGACTGCCCCATCCACTGCTCGTTCAGCAGAAGGAAAGGCCCCGTCCCCTGCTTTTCCCTTCTTGCACCTCTGGTGTTGGTCTCACTAACCTTTTGACAGGTCCGTGGGCCCCAGGAGGGCAGCTTCTCTGTCCCTGGGCTCGTGGAGATGTCCCACATCTGCTCTGAGTTCCAGAGACAGATTCCTTCTTCATGGCTCCCCTCTGGGGAGCAGGGGCTCCAGGTGAGCCCCAAAGCAGGAACAAACTGTGATTCACCCCCAAACACCGTGTTGATATCAGACCTGGTGGAGACAGCTCCAGGGCCCTGACCACTGGTTGTTGTGGGTGCAAGAACCGTGCAGATTCACCGGAAGCCTGCCTGGCAGGCCTGCTCAGGCAATTACGCCCCAGCTCCTAAATCAATTACATCGGACTCTCATTATTCCTTTTTTTTTTTTTTTTTTGGCAGAGTCTTACTCTGTCGTTCAAGGCTAGAGTATAGTGGCTCCATCTCAGCTTACTGCGGCCTCTGCCTCCTGGGTTCAGGTGATTCTCCTGCCTCAGCCTCTCAAATAGTTGGGATTACAGGTGTGCACCACCATACCCAGCTAATTTTGGTATTTTTAGTAGAGACAGAGTTTCGCCATGTTGGCCAGGCTGGTCTCGAACTCCTGACCTCAAGTGATCCACCCGCCTTGGCCTCCCAAAGTGCTGGGATTACAGGCATGAGCCACCACGCCCAGCCGGACTCCCATTATTCTACCACAGCATTCGGATGTGGGTCAGCTGTTCCCCTAAAAGCATAGCCTTGAAGAAAGGCCTCTTGGCAAAGCTGGGACCACAGAGAGACCGGTCAGGGAATCTGGCTGGTCCAGGCCAGCGGTGGGCTGACATCCTTAGCCTTTCCTGGGATTGGGCTCCCAGAATTCATCTCCCTGGAAACCAAGGGAGGTGCCAGTCTGTGTATGCAGCTGCTGGGAGAAGTGGTCCTGAGACCCAGGACATCCACCATGGAGAAGAGAAGACACAAGTGCTGGTTGGGGCCTAGTGCAGCCTCTTGGGGGACGCGAGTTTCTAGTGGTCCTGGGCAAGGTGAGAGGACACCCTTCCCATCCAGTCCAACGCTCAGCCTCTAATTGGGGCCAAGGACAAAGCCCTGTCCTTTCAGAAGCTCCTAAAAATACACATATCTCTGACCCTTCTGAGCAGCCCAGCAACCTTGTCCCCCACATCTGTGACACCAGGACATTCAAAATAGTCTTTGATAGGCTGAAGACTGGCTCCCTCACCGGCAGTAATCTGCTGAGACTTGGCATCTGTTGTGAAATCAGAGTTCTTTGTTAGGGGAAAAACAGTGAGAGGCAGGTATGTGTCATATGGACCATACTTCATGAATAACAGAAGACTTTTTAAAAAATCAGGCCGGGTTGCCAGGCGCAATGGCTCACGCTTGTAATCCCAGCACTTTGGAAGGCCGAGGCGGGCAGATCACGAGGTCAGGAGATCGAGAGCACGGTGAAACCCCGTCTCTACTAAAAATACAAAAAATTAGCCGGGCGTGGTGGCGGGTGCCTGTAGTCCCAGCTACTCGGAGAGGCTGAGGCAGGAGAATGGCGTGAACCCGGGAGGCGGAGCTTGCAGTGAGCCGAGATTGCGCCACTGCACTCCAGCCTGGGCGACAGAGCAAGACTCCGTCTCAAAAAATAATAATAATAAATAAATATAATAAAATAAAAATAATAATAATAAATAAATAAATAAATAAAGTCATGCCTGGCAAAGTGGCTCACGCCTGTAATCCCAGCACTTTGGGAGGCCAAGGCGGGCGGATCACATAAGGTCAGGAGTTCAAGACCAGCCTGGCCAAAATGGTGAAACCCCCTGTCTACCAAAAATACAAAAATTAGCCAGGTGTGGTGGCACAGGTGGCACCAGCCAGTGGGCACGGTGGCTCATGCCTGTAATCCCAGCACTTTGGGAGGCCAAGGTGGGCATATCACCTAAGGTCAGGAGTTCGAGACCAGCCTGACCAACATGGTGAAACCCCATCTCTACTAGAAATACAAAAAATTAGGCGGATGTGGTGGCAGGCGCCTGTAATCCTAGCTACTTGGGAGGCTGAGGCAGGAGAATTGCTTGAACCCAGGAGGCAGAGGTTGCAGTGAGCCAAGACCACGCCATTGCACTCCAGCCTGGGTGACAAAAGTGAAACTCCTTATCAAAAAAAAAAAAATCAGTGGCAAGCCAGGTGCGGTAGCTCACACCTGTAATCCCAGCACTTTTGGAAGCCGAGGCAGGAGAATCACTTGAGGTCAGGAGTTCAAGACCTGCTTGGCAACATGGTGAAACCCTGTCTTGACAAAAAATACAAAAATTAGCCAGGTGTGGTGGCACAGGTGACACCTGTGGTCCCAGCTACTTGGGAGGCTGAGGCAGGAGGATTGCTTGAGCCCTGGAGGTTAAGGCTGCAGTGAGCTGAGATTGTGCCATTGCACTCTAGCCTGAGTGACGGAGCGAGACCATCTTAAAAAAAAAAAAAAGAAAAGAAAAATCAGTGGCAGAGGGAAAACAGTTGATACACCAAAAACAAACGGAGGTTGTTCAGGAGTTGGAACTTGTCCCATAGTCCAATCTCCTCATTCTTCTGGAAGGAACCCAGGCCCCAGGAAGAGCAGCTGCTGGCCCCAAGCCATCGCTGAACAGGGATGGAAGTCACCTCCTGACTCCTTCTGCATGCTCTGCTCCGTCTGCCTCCCCTTTTCCATCCCACAGCCAAATTCACCCGTGCCCCAGAAGCTAGGGCACAAAGGCAGATAAGAAATGAGCTGGCCAGTGGGCACGGTGGCTCATGCCTGTAATCCCAGCACTTTGGGAGGCTGAGGTGGGCATATCACCTAAGGTCAGGAGTTCGAGACCAGCCTGACCAACATGGTGAAACCCCATCTCTACTAGAAATACAAAAAATTAGCTGGATGTGGTGGCAGGCGCCTGTAATCCTAGCTACTCGGGAGGCTGAGACAGGAGAATCACTTGAACCTGGGAGGCAGAGGTTGCAGTGAGTCAAGATCGCGCCACTGCACTCTAGCCTGGGCAACAAAGTGAAACTCCATCTCAAAATAAAAAGAAAGAGCCGGCTGGGAGCCCTGGGCAGCTTCTGTGTGGTTGTTTGGAGAGGTCAAGGTTCGCCTCCGGTGTCCCCGCGGAGTGAGCTGACACTCTCCTGGCATTCACACTGGCAGGAGAGAGGGAGCAGTGACCTGGCTGTAGCCCTCTGCTCCCTGCCCCTCATGCAGAAGGACCAGTTCTGACATCAGCAGATCGGGAGGTACCCAGTGGAGGCCTCGGAGTGTCTCCTGTCATACCAAATCCTGAGATGTGCTGGCACGTGGGCGAGGAACTCTGCCCCAGCCCCACACCCCATTTGGTGGTCTTGAGAAGAGCTGGTGACATCTCGCATCACTTCAGTGGCATCAAGTTGCATCAATTGTTCTTGAGACACATGGCAGACTTCTGAGCCACCATGACTGTTTCTTTCAGCAAAACACCTTCTGGCACAGAGTTGCCACCAGGAGGGACAGCAGCTGACATCTGCACACGCACCACCTGCCAGGACCTGGCCATGAAGTACTGATGCGTACCCATGTGTAGTGACTCACTGAGACTTCCCGGCAACCTGTGAGGCCCGTTCCACAGATGGGGATGTTCAGACAACAGCGAGTGGGTGGCACAAAGAGAGTCACGCACAGCCGTGTGACCCCATCGTCCGATCTTGACCTCCATCCCATGCGAGGCTTCTGGAGCCTCTTCCTGTTGCACCTGTACTACTTTGGAGCTGCCTCCCAGGGCTAGAACCTGTCCTTGCTCCCCGGTTATTCACGACAACCGCCAGTGGAGTCCCCATTAGGTGCCAGGCACTGCGTCACGTGATGAGGATCAGAAGAAATAGATCAGATGAGGACCTGCAGTCAATGAGCTTCCCGTCCAGGGGAGGAAACATCCAAACTGACCACCTGTCTTCACACAAACAAGCATTTGGGGACCTTATAATGGAGGATGGTGACTTCTCAGGGAGGTCTGGGAGGGATTTCTTGAAGAAATGACCCCCAAACCAAGATCTGAAGGATGAGCACAAGTTAACTCCATGAAGAGAGAAGGCAAACATTCCAGGCCGCAGGAACGGCATGCGCAGAAGCTCTGTGGTGGGAGGGAGCCATGAAGCCAGTGAGGCAGAGGGGCAGGCAGTGAATCAGGCCAGAGGGGCTGGAGGGACCCTCAGAGCCAGGGCTGTGTGCGCCAGGCTTTATCCCCAAGGAGAGGAAAGCCACTGAGGGTTCGAGAGGCGGGGGCATGACTAAGTAGGCTTCTGAAGAAGCGCACATGGCGGCCACATGGAGAACAGATTGAAGGAGGCTCAGAGAGGGTGAGAGGAGACCAGGAAATCATCGTGGCTAGAGATGATGGTAACTTGGCAGTTCTGGGGGCACAGGGACAGTGTGAGACCACCGAGTAGATGGCATCAGGAGGTCTTGTGGGTGGATTCACTATGGAGGCTCCATGTCATTCACCTTGGAGGAGGACCAGTCAGGAGTTGAGCTGAGTTTTTGTTTGTTTGTTTGTTTGTTTGTTTTGAGACGGAGTCTTGCTCTGGCTCCCAGATGGGAGTGCAATGGCGCGATCTCGGCTCACTGCAAGCTCCGCCTCCCGGGTTCATGCCATTCTCCTGCCTCAGCCTCCTGAGTAGCTGGGACCATAGGCGCCCGCCAACACGTCCGGCTAATTTTTTGTGTTTTTAGTAGAGATGGGGTTTCACTGTGTTAGCCAGGATGGTCTCGATCTCCTGACCTCGTGATCCGCCCGCCTCGGTGAGCTGAGTTTAAGGGGCTTTTGGGACATCTGTGTGAAAAGTCAATGGCAGGTGGGTGTAGCCCCCCCGAGCTGAGAGAGCAAACAGACGAGAGAGCGCGAGAGAAAGACAAGTCTGAAATGGCTGCATGGAGGTGGCACTGAATAAAGCACATCTGTGGATGTGGAGGAAATTGATAAGCGTGACAATATTGCTGAGTCCCAAGGCCAAGGACTTCTGTCTTAATTATCATCGTGCCCCAATGTGGGGCCCAGGGACACAGTAGGGTCTCGATGAAGGTTTCTTCAAGGGAGGGAAGGAAGGAAGGGAGGGAGGGAGGGAAGGAAGGACAGATGGCCTAGTGGTATCTTCATGGCCATTGTCCTCACGGCTGACTGCAGCTTTAGGATCCAGCCACCCGGATATCCTCTCTGACATCAGAGCCAGGCTGGGTAGGGTGTCCAGGACTAACCAGGCACCATCGCCTCCCTTTGGGTCTCCCTGTCACTGAACAAGTTCCAGGCAAGTGACCCAAGACCAGAATGCAGAAGCTTGACCCTCAGCTACCTCTTTATTGAATGTACCCTGAGGCTGCCTTCAGAGCTTTTAAAGGGCCACCTGATGAGAAATCCTCCCTTCAGCTCACTGAAGCTGGAAGAGAAAGGAAAAAGCACTTTTCTTCCTGGAGCTGCTCAGCCCTCTCTCTAGGCCTCAGAGAGGGAGGGGGTTTCTCAGGCTGGTCCTTGGCAAGTCACTACATGGTAGGTTGTGGTGCATGGACCCTGGAGGAGAGCCTCATCTGACCTTCTGTAATGCCCCTGACCCAGTCCCACATTAGCCTGATGGATGGAAGGAAGGAAGGAAAGAAGAAAGAAAGAAAGAAAGAAAGAAAGAAAGAAAGAAAGAAAGAAAGAAAGAAAGAAAGAAAGAATAGGTGAGTCAGGGGCCATGAAAACCTTCCTATCCACAGGAATCCTGCTGCTTCAAAACACTGGTGTGACAGTGACAGTAATGATCACCAGCCAGGCCCCAGGCCTGGTGCTTCACATCATGGCCCTGTTGAACCCTCCCAGCACCCAGCCTCAGGTTGCCATTCACAGGCACCTCACCCCCAAACTGGGTCATAAACTATATGGAAGAAACAGCGTTGATAGGTGGCAGCCCGTCCACCCATCTGTCATTCAGCAGTACCTGCTAGAACCAAGGCTTTACCCATCAACCAGGCATCCCCCCACCCCCCAGAAACTCACAGCCCAGGGCAGGGGGCACACAGGACAACACAATTAATGTGATGAGTGCTTGAGTGTCCGGGAGGTGTGAGAAGCCAGGGGAACCCCTCTGTGCCTCCATCTGGAGGGAACACACTTGACAGTGGCTAATTCTCTATCAAAACTGTAATGTGTGCTCATAGGAGTGCCCCTCATATGTAGAAAGAATGCGCAAGTGTTAATGTATCAGTCTGATAAAGACATAGCCAAGACTGAGCAATTTACAAAAGAAAGGTGTTTAATTGGACTTACAGTTCCACGTGGCTGGGGAAGCTTCACAATCATGGTGGAAGGCAAGGAGGAGCAAGTCACATCTTACATGGATGGCAGCAGGCAAAGAGAGAACTCGTACAGGGGAACTCCTCTTTTTAAAACCATCAGATCCCGTGAGATGTATTCACTATCATGAGAACAGCACAGGAAAGACTTGCCTCCATGATTCAATTATCTCCCACTGGGTCCCTCCCACAACACATGGAAATTCAAGATGAGATTTGGGTGGGGACACAGCCAACCATATCAGTTAGCCACCTGTCAAGTTAAAGGGAGCACCATCCACATAAGACCATCTTTATTGCTGCACCAACTGCAAGGGGTCCCCTAGACCACCCTCAGGTTTGATCATTCACTGGAAGGACACAGAACTCACCAAAAGCTCTCATACTCACAGTTGCACTCTATTACATTAAAAGGATACAGATTAAAATCAGCCAAGGGAGGAAGGGCATAGGGCATAGTCCAGGAAGGTACGAGACATGGAGCTTCCACTGTCCTGTTCCCTGTGGAGTCATTAAAAGCATGATTTTCCTGGCATTGATGTGTGACAGTACCCATGGAGTACTGCCAACCAGGGCAGCTCACCATAGCCCCAGTGTTCAGAGTTTTTATTGTGGCTCCATCACACAGGTGACTGCCCAAGTGACTGCCCTCCCTCTCCAGCTCCTCCAGAGTCAGCTGATACTACGTGACCCAAAGCCTCCCACCCTAAGTCACATTGTTGTTCTTTCTGGCACAGCCAACCCCTACCCTAAACCTATCCAGTGTGGCCAGTACCTACCCTAAATCATATGGTTAGACCATTCTGTGACCCAAGGATCCCAGGCAAACAAAGAAACTCCAATCAGGCATGGTATTCCAAGGGCTTAGAGTTCACCTCCCAGAAGGTGAGGACAAAAGCCAGACCTCTCTTTGGGCAAGGTTAAATTCTTTCCTACACAAAATGGCACCTTCCCACTCCTCTGCACCCACCTGCTTGCACCTGCTTCCCCTACTCCTCACCCCAGAGACCAGATCCTTTTTGGTATCTTTATCGAGGGAGGAAAGGGTTGTTGTGTGTCTCAGGTGGTTGTTGTTGTTGTTGTTAAAGCATGGCTCTTACACAGACCTTATGTAGTATTCAGCAGTTCTCTGGGGACGAAGAGCACATTTTACTATGAGAAATAGTTTGGGTGAATACTTTGTCATCTGCAGAAAATATCGTGCAAAGCTCCAGTTTTCCTAGGTGGAGATGTGAAATTAATTAAATTACAGATCAGTCCACCTAAAATGTGAAATTAAATGAGAAATTCCAGGAGCCTTTGACTGCTAAGGTGATTATTCTAACATAGGATTCCAATCACCTTTTTAAATTGCTCACCTGTGCCATGGTCCACGATGCCCTGGAAACAACACTGCCTCCTGTCTCCACCCTGCAGACGGCACCCCTGGCTCGAGCAATGCTCTTCTCTTGGTCAAGTGTCCTCCTGAGGGCTCCATTTGCTGCGCAGGGTTGTGAATGGCTCCATTTTAAGCCACCAGCTCCCTCCCTCCGGCCCTTTCTGCTGTCTCCCTCTCCTGCGCTGGGGGCTGGGAGGCCGAAGGAAGCCCTAGCACCACTGTCTCCTCCTCGATGGCTGCCCTTCTCCAACAACACTCCTCTTCCTCTCCTCAATACTGATGGGAATGGATCTGACCTTGCAATTAGTGCCCAGCTGGGTGCAGACAGGGATCTCTGAGCCAGGGCGCGGACCTGGGGAGAGTGCATTCCTGCTCAATAATTCACCCTTAAGGGAAAGGAAAGCTACGAATGCAGCATTCAGCCATTTTCCAAGACATTAGCAATTCAGTGTAATTCCTAAGGCATAAAAAATGCATCACTGCTCTAATTTTATAAGCTCCATGATGTTTATTACGAAATCAGAAGGTCTGGTCTGGGTCACCCGCGAGAGCTAAAGCCAGGGGAAACCGGTAGATAGCTCTGCACAGGGCCTGCACAGAGGTGCTACGGAGCCAGCCCAGAAATGCTGCAGACACAGCCCCCACAAGGCGGGGCCTGATGCCCTGGAAGCCCCCAGCACTCTGGAACTTGGAAATGACTGACGCATTCATCATGAGTCTTTACACCCCTCCCCTGGGAAACAGCAGGCAAGAGTGAGCTCTGAGCAGAGAGAAGAGGGCGCGGCAGGGAGCCTGAAGCTCCAAGGCCCCCACTTGCACTCAAAGACATCATTCCTCCCCTGGCGTTCTCATTTTTTCATTCCCAGTAAGAGAGTGAGTGGGTGCTCATTTTTATATTTGGTGAAACGCCCTGGCATTATTCCAAGTCACTTGAAAGTGAGATTAGACCAGGAGGATCATTGGGTGGGGCTGCGTTTCTTGTTCCCACTCTGGAGACAGAGCATGATCTATGGTATTTCACTTTGGACATAGGTGCTTCTTAGGCCCTGGGGGGCAGCAGAGCCAAGCAGGGGACAGCCTCCACTTTGTTGGTTCCAGAGCCAGTGAGGTGCTGGCCTGCATGGGACTATGGCTGCACCATGAGGGGCCACAGTGAAAAAGTGACCCAGGGTGCCAAAGAGAGATCAGCAGGGGGTGGGGGCATATGTGTGTGTGTGTCATATCTGCGCTTTTCCCTGGCCACTTTTTTCTTTTTCTAAGTAATGTCATTTAGCACCAAAGGTATCTGCAAATGCTCCCTGAACTAAATATGTCAGCTCTGCCTCCCCTGGTGCAGGAGACGGCTGTCATTTAAAATGCACTTGCACATAATTGGGCCTTCCTTTGTGATTGCTCTGTCTCCTGTTGGTAACAGCACAGCTCCTCTCTTCATGACCTTGGTACTTATTATTCTTAGGGAGTAGCTAGTTGCTTCCCTAAAAGGACAACTTTCCAGCTCTCATTTTCACGGGTACCTGACAGTGGCTGTGAGGATGGTGATGTCAAAATGGCTTTCTCATAAATGTCACAGTCTTTTGACTCCACTGTTGCCTACGAGAGAGCACACTTGTTTCTCTTTAATTAGATCTCTAAGTTGTTGTAGTTGTTGTTGCTGTTTTGTTTTGTTTTTTGATACGGAGTCTCGCACTGTCACCCAGGCCGGAGTACAGTGGCACAATCTCGGCTCATTGCAACCTCCACCTCCCAGGTTCAAGCAATTCTCCTGCCTCAGCCTCCCGAGTAGCTGGGACTACAGGCACCACCACCACACCTGGCTAATTTTTTGTATTTTTAGTAGAGACAGGGTTTCACTATGTTGGCCAGGCTGTTCTCGAACACCTGATCTTGTGATCCACCCGCCTCAGCCTCCCAAAGTGCTGGGATTACAGGCGTGAGCCACAGTGCCCAGCCAGTATTTTTTTTTTTTTTAAATAAATGTTATCTGCTTTATAAGAAAGCCACACCATGACAGCTTGATTTAGTGCATTTTTTGAGAGTACTTTTCTGATTAAAATGCCCATTTACCACTGTGACCCTACTGGGCCGTAGGGTACACGGCTTTGAAGGCTCAGCGGGGTCTTTCTGCCTCATGGAAAAGTTGACTGTAGCCCCACAGGACCTCTGATGCTATCTCAGACCTGAAGACTAGGGTCTCCTGAGCACCTCTTCAGGAGCTTGAGAAGGGTTGGACCCTGAACAGGGAGCCGTAGAGAAGGCTGTGGCAGCCCATACACTCTGCACAGGAGGATCTGTGAGCCCTTAGCTAGGTGAAGAGGTGCAAGGACTTGTGGGTATTCTTGCTTAGAAGAAACAGCTTGTATTGCTCTGCTGGTGCAGGCTGGGCTGGATGGGACCTGTGAGTTAAACCAGTGCATGCTAAGAGGTCTGGGCCTGAGTCTTCTCACTCCAGCTACTCCTGAATGGCTACAGAATAAGATTCCATCGGAGCACCTCTCTTGGATCTGTGTGGGATTACTCAATCTGCCTAGGGCATCCTGGCCAGCTCCCTCACAGAGCTGCTGTGCACGTGGGAAAGGCAAGCTTATTCTAACAGCATAGGGAGGAAACTGACAGGAAGGCATCTGCCACCCCGAAAGATCTGGAGCATATCCTGAAGACAGGAGGACCCAAAGTGATGGTGATTTCCGGGTTCTATCCCGTGAGCCCTCACTGAGCACCCACCAGGCCCTGGGCTATCTACTTAAGCTTATCATCCGATTTCATCCCGGCCGTATTCCAGGAGATATTTCCATCCCCATTCTGTTGACGAGGAGCCTGAATCTTAGAGGAGTCAAGTGACTTGTCCTGTGTCACACCGCTGGGGATTCAAACTCAGGGCCATCTGACATTGCAGCCCAGTGGGCACTTTTTCACCATGCCTTCCCACCACCTGAATTGATTTGGGACAATCCGCCTTTTAGTATCCTGCTCCCCTTCAGAGCAGAGATGTCTCTGCATTTCCCCCACTTTAATGGCGAGAATAGCTGTGTATTTTATCATCCAACATGTAATAGTGGGGGCCTGGTAGAAGTTGCTGGCGGAATGGATGGGCCTGTGTCAGCCGGCAGGGAGAATGAGTTGAAGGTGGTTTCACTCTGCTTCTTTGGATTCTTTTCTGCATTATATCCATTAGGAGAAACCTGCCAGTTTTTGGGCTGAAGGCTAATGCATCTCTTCCTCCCTCCATATTAGAGCTGGCACCTTCCCAGGATGACGCCAGTCATGGCACGTCCTGGTAGCAAACACCTTTTCTCCCCACTATCCTCCACATCACTGTCAGGACCATTATCTCTGGCTGTATAACAAGCCAACCCAAAGCTGAGTGGCTCAAAATGATGAGAATGGGTATGTTCTCTTGATGCCGTGGGTTGGCCAAGCTCACACATGCAACTGCACTCATGGGACTGATGATTTTAAGCCCAGAGTCAGAGTCCCTGCAGCTGAAGCATAGGGGCACCTGCTCTGTCAGGTCATGCTGGCCATGCACTGTGACCCCCGACCCCCAACATGGCCTTAGACCTGTCCCTTCAGCAGCAACAACGGATTTGGATTAAACAGGATTTTTAAAGAATGATGTTGAGGCTCTAGTCCAGGGTGTCCAATCTTTTGTCTTCCCTGGGCCACAGCAGAAGAAGAATTGTCTTGGGTCACACATAAAGTACACTAACACTAACAATAGCTGATTAGGTTAAAAAAAAATCACACACAAAAAGATTTCATAATGTTTTAAGAAAGTTTACGAATTTGTGTTGGGCCACATTCAAAGCTGTCCTGGCTGGCATGCAGCCCACTGGCTGCGGGCTGGACAACCTTGCAGTATAGTCTAAACTGATTTTACACAGGAGGAAACTGAGGCACAGGAAGGGAAAGGAGCTTGCCATACAGGCAGTTCTGGGGGGCAAGGGGGGGTGTGGAACTGGAACCAGAGCCCAGGCTGCTGACCCCACGCCAGGACCCCGTTCCCCACCTCAGTGCCTCCTTCTTCCTGGACGGCTCAGGGGCCCTGACAGGTGCAGCTCAGCTGGAGATGTTTGAGGCTGTCTGCAAAGCTCCCCCTTTCCCCTGAGTCAGCCAACCATTGTGATCTGCAAGGAGAATCCCAAGTTCTGAATGCTGTTCTCGCCAGGATCCCCAGCTGTCAGTGACATCATCATGGCCAGCAGGGACTTCACAGACTCACCCCTGGCTTTTTCACGATCTTCAGAAGCACCGTGAGAAACTGCCTGTCTTCTGACATCTTCTGTCCTGGGCATCACCATCGTGTGACTCAGGGCCTCCCCTGTGCCAATCTCATCTCCTCACCGAGTAGTCATGGGGCAGGGCCTGTCTATTCAGATTCCCCTGCTGCCACTGTACCCCACATAGGCCCAGACCGACTCACTGGGAGGATCGGCCATCAGACTCTCCTGACGTGGGCCTAGCTTTTTCCGTTGGTCAGTCTTCTTTTCTCAAGTTAAATCCATTGATTTCTATTCTACACTTCTTCATTCTCTTTCTCTTCTCCTTTGTCTATGTGTGTTACAGCTTTATTGAGACATAATTAACATACCATACAATTTACCTATTTGAAGTACAAAGTTTCTGAGTGTTTTCACAGGGTTGTGCAGTCATCACCACAAACTAATTTTAGAACATTTTCATCCCCCAAGAAAGATCCTGGTGCCCATGAATCAGGGTCACTCCCCATTCCTCCTCAGCTCCCCCCCCCACCACCCTCCCTAGGCAATTATTGATCTATTTTCTGTCACCATAAACTTTCCTAATCTGGACATTTTCTATAAATGATATAATACAATGTATGGACTTGTGGCTGGCTTCTTGCACTTAGCATGATGTTTTTAAGGTTCACCCATGTTGTAGCATGTATCAGTACTTCATTACTTTTTATTGCTAAGTAAATGTCCATATGTATGGACATCTCTTTTCATTCTCTTGGATATATACCTAGGAATGGAATGGCTGGGTCACATCCTAACTTTATAATTAACCTTTTGAAGAACTGCCAGACTGTTTTCCTAAGTAGCTGTGCCATTTAACATTCCCACCACCAGTGTATAAAAGTTCAAATTTCTCCACATCCTTGCCAGTGCTTGTTATTGTCCTTCTTTGGGATTATAGTCACTTACTGGGTGTGAAGTGGTATCTCATTGTGGTTTGGATTTCCATTTCCTCAGTGACTTTGATTTCCTCAAATCAAATGTTAAGCATTATTGATTATTGCCCTTATGATTGATCTTCTTTGGAGGAATGTCTATTCAGATACTTTGCCCATTTTAAAAAGTGGGTTCTTTGCTTTTTATTTTTGAGCTGTAAGAGTTCTCTTTATATTCGAGATACAAGTCCCTTATGAAATATGAGATTTGCAAATATTTTCTCCCTTTTAGTGAAATGTCTTTTTACTTCTTGATGTTGCCCTTTGAAGCAAAGAGGTTTTCAATTTTGATAATGTTCAATTTATTTATTTCTTCCTTCGGTTGCTTGTGCTTTTGATATATTTAAGAAACTATTGCCAAATCCAAGGTCATGAAGGTTTACTGCCGTATTTTTTTTTCCAAGAGTTTTGTAGCTTTACCTCTTATATTTAGGTCTTTGATCCACTTTGAGTTACATTTTATATATGGTGAGAAGCAGGGATTCAACTTCATTCTTTTTCATGTGGATAGCCCATTGTCCTAGCCCCATTTGTTGAAGACGATTCTTTCCCCATTGAATTGCCTTGTCAGCTTTACCTGTGGCTTTTTAAAATATTTTCTATTTCTTCAAGCCTTAAAGATATACTGAATATGCATCTTGCTCTTATTTTTAAATTGTCACTTAGTTTGAGCAGAATCTTATGATTTTTTCTTTTACTGGAAGTTGATATATACAGAAACATCTGATTTCTTATTAGACAGGAGAGGTTAGATTATACTGCAGTAACAATCAATTCAATCTCAGGACTGGATTTCTCATTCATGCTACAAGTCCAACTACAATTGCTAGGGCGGGCCCTACCCATCATGATCACACAGGGGCCCAGGCTGGCAGAGGCTACCTCTTCCTATAAACAAACTTGCACAATTGCCAGGGCCAGGGGAAAGAATGTGGTGGGCATGTCACTGGCTCTTAAGGCTTCTATCTGTAATAACACACATCAGATTTACTCATGTTTAATTGGCTCAAGAAAGTCACATGGTCACATCTAACTTCAAAGGGTTCAGGCCAGTGCAAAGCACCCCCAGGGATAGCAACCAGAGATATTTGGCATATAATGTTAATGACTACCATTTCCCTGGAGTGTATTGAAATGTAACAGGTGTAATGAAATCAGTTGATGTGGACTTTCTGTTGTGCATCTTGAACTTTAATCATTGTAGTAAAATTCCTTTGTAGAGATTGAGGCTGCATCGAGGCAAGATCATACCATTGCACTCCAGCCTGGGCAAGAGTGAGATCCTGTCTCAAAAAAAAAAAAAAAAAAAAAAAAAAAAAAATCCTTTGTAGAAACTTCCAGACTGTTCTATTAAACAAATGATATCTACTTAATGGTAAGAGTTTTTAGGTGCTTGGAATAGGGCAGAATGAACACAGGCTCTGAAGTGAAACCCAGATCCACTGCTTTCCAGCTGTGTGGCTTTGAGCAAGTTATCTGACTTTTTGAAGCTTTTGTCTTACCCTCTATGGAATATCCTACTTGCAGGAGAATTAGCAGCAGTGTATGTGAGTGCTTAGCACAACAGCAGGCAGATAGCAGGCATCCAACAGACTGAAATTCCCTTCTTCCTCCTCTGCAACAGGATCCACCCCCTGGGTTCATCCTGAGACCCTCAGCAGGGTTAGGGCTGATATATCAACTCCCTGTATCTGCTTTTTTTCTCCCCCTTTTTGAGACAGGGTCTTGCTCTGTTGCCCAGGCTGGAATGCAGTGGTGTGATCATGGCTTGCTGCAGTCTCAACCTCCTGGGTTCAAGCAATCCTCTCGCCTCAGCCTCCCAAATAGCTAGGACTACAGACATACACCACCACACCCAGCTAATTAAAAAAAAAAAAATTGTAGAGAGGAGGTCTCACTATGTTGCCCAGGCTGGTCTCGAACTCCTGGGTTCCAGTGATCCTCCTGCCTCGGCCTCCTAAAAGTACTGGGATTACAAGTGTGAGCCACTGTGCCTGGCTGTATCTGCTTTAAGGGACAAAAATTGCACTTAACCTGGGTACTGCCAATGGACTCATAACTGAGTATTCTTTTTCTCTATTTTACAAAACAACCCAGGTATGCTCAAAGCCCCATAAAAACCCAGTGTAACAATATGCTTGAATCACGCGCATGCCTTACTCTCTCATTTTCTAACTTGGAAGAAAGAACATGAATACCACAAGGAACCACCTGTGGAGATTCAGTTCTAGGGCGCTGGCAGCGCTCGGGGCTCGCCTCAGGAGCACCCAGCTCATCCCGCCCTAGCTCTGCCTGACTTTCCAAGAAAGGGACCCAAGGAAGCCTCCTGCTCCTGTGGTGCAGTGAGGACTCAAAGTGGTAGGCACTCCAGAAGAATGAGCCCAGCTGAGGAACAGTACCAGGATATTCCCCATGCAGAAACGTCACCCCAGGCTCCTGACCCCAACCCACTCAGCAGGGCTCAGCCAGTGCCTCCTGGGCTGCTGCAGCCATGACCCCACCTGTCCCACCTGCTCGGCAGAGGTGGGGCTGCTGGAGGAAGGGTGAGGGGTCATGGGTACCCCTGAGGCCCCTCCTCAGACAGCTGGGATGCCAGGGCTGAACCCTGTGTCTGCCAAAACAAACAAACAAACAGGAAAAAGAACTTCCCCACTTGAGAGAGAAAAGACTGAAGATTCCTTCTCTTTAACCAGGTTTCAGGTGCCTGAACTGGATCCAAATCACCACGAGTTCCCTGGCACTTTAGAGTACAGAGGCAGGCGCTGTCTCTCTTGTCAGTCTCCACCCCTGCTGGTCTCTTGCTCACAATCCATTCAGAGCAATTCCAACAACCATCAGCTGAGCACTTACAGTGTGCCCCACCAGCACTGTGCAAGCTGCTGGGATGTCAGGCTTTGTTCTTGTTCTCAAGATGAGGGCTGTCTTGCTCTTAGTGAAAAACAACTAACTTCTAGAAACACTTTTTATTAATGTATGATGGACATAATGGAAAAGTGCAATATTCTAAGTATGCAACTCAATGATTTTTCACAAACTAAAACCAGTGCCCAGGTCGAGATTAAAACAGCACCAGAAACCCAGAAGCCACCCCCACCCCAGCCTCCAGCCACTCCTCCTCGCCCCCAAGTACCCCGTTTTGGCAAAGCTGGCAACGGTAGCTAACTTTGATTGAATGTACATCAGTGCCAGGCACTGGTACATGCACCTTCCACCTATTGATTCCTTTAACTCCCGCACCATAGATATGAAGGCACAGACAGTGGGGCACACAGTTAGCAACAAGCCCACTCTGAACCCAGGGGGTTGGTTTCCCGAGCCCATGTGTCCCTGATGACTACCCTTTCATTGGCGCCCTGGAAACAAACAGAACTCACTGTGTACTGCAACACCAACACATAACAAAGCTGGAGGTTTGGTTCTGCTGAGGGCGTCAGGAAAAGCCACTGAGGGTGGCCAGATTTGAACTGGACCTTGATGAATGCATAGGAGTCTCCCTAGCAGATAAAGGGGAGGAGGTGCATAGCAAAGTTGGGGGGTGGGGGCGTGCAAGGGGTCCTGCGTGGTGACCCGGGGGCGGGCGAGGGGCAGACAGGTGCAGTAGGAATACTGACCTAGAGCAGGACTGGAATACGTACTGGGGCTTTGCCAGGGCAGGCTTCGGAACAGGAGATGAACTTGCTCAGGTTTACAGTGGGTGGCAGCCCCCAAGGGAAGCCATGGACGATCTACCGGCATGGGCAGGACCCAGCTTGGTCAGGGTGTCCTTCACGCGGCCTCTAACCAGCGATTCCTCATTGGGTGTACAGGCTTAAGGGCTCTGCAAATGTTGGGGTTGTTTCTGTGTGCGTTTGGGTAGGGTCAGAAAAGAGACTCCGCCCCCAATTTCGAGATACCTTTTTACCCAGATGGCAGAGACATGGCCGATTTTACAGATAATTGACTGTATCTATATATCTATATCTATTAGTATATAACAAAAACAAAATAGGCGGTCTCATCACAAGTCTTGGGGTCAGGCACTTTCTCTGTGCAAGGCCGTGGGACTGCAAACAGCACAGGGAAAAAAGAAAGCGGGATCCGCTCGGGACGCCTGAGCCTCGATTAAGAGGTGCGGCTCGGGATTTGTGGCCGGGGCGAGAGACCCTCACGCAGAAGTCCCCAAGTACGCAAGGCTGGAGCTGGAACTTTGGAACGCGGAGGTTAGACCCCAAAGGGTGGGCGGAGGCCTGCACTCCAGCTAAGGGGGTCCAGCGCCGCACCCCCCCGCAAAGGCGGAGCCGCCGCCACCGTCCCCGCCCACCGTCCTCCGCCCCGCCCTGGCCCTCCCCGGGTCCTCGGGCCCCGGCCCCCTCCCTCCCGCCCGGCCCCCACGCTCCCCCGCTCGTTGCGCAGCGCCGGCTCCTCCTGCCGGCTGCATTGCAGACGCCGCCGCCGCAGGGCGCGCCGGGGCCGCGCAGGGAGCCCGAGCCCGGGAACGCGGGCCCTCGGCGCGGAGCTTCGGGCGGCCCCGACGGCGCGGGGAGCCGGGCAGGGCGCGCGCGAGGCGGCCCCACGGGAAGAGGAACGGGCGGCCCGCGTGGGGCTCCGGGGGCCGTCGGCCCGGGCAGCGGGCGCAGCCGTCGGGCTCCGAGCCGTCCCAGCCTCGAGGGGACCGTGGCAGCCCCATTCGCGGGCCGCGCTGAGCTGGGCGGGCGGAGCGGCGGGGACCGCGCCGCGAGGGACCGGGGGCCCGGGTCTCGCGGGGGGACGCCCGGGCCGCGCTCCGCCCGCACCCTCCGGCAGGGCCCCCGCCGTCCAGCGCGGCTCGGGCGCAGTTCCGGCGCAGTCCCCGCGCCGAGCGGCTCCGCGCCCCGCACCAGCCTCTGCCCAGCTCCGGGTGACGTCGCGTCCTCCGATTGGACCACGCGGCCTGGGGGGCGGGGTCGGGTCCGGTGAGCTCACCGCCGCGCCCCGCCATTGGTCCGGGCGGCGCACTCGGGCAGTGGCGGGGAGACCGCGGTACCCGGAGCCCCGCGAGTCGTTCCAGCTGCGGCGAGTGGAGCTGAGCGGGCGCGGGGCCGGGCCGGGCCGGGCCGGGCGGGGCCGGGCGGGGCGCGGGAGCCAGTGAGCGGCGGCTCGGCGCAAGCCTGACGAGCGGGACCCGAGCTCAGCAGGTCCGGGTGAGTGCGCGGCGGCGCGGGGCTAGGCGGAGGGCGCGTGCGGGCGAGGGCGGCGGCCGGCGGGGGCGCGCGCGGGGCGGGGCCGGGGCGTGGGGGGCACGTGTGCTCGCAGGCCGGGGGCGTGGTGCGCGGCCACGCGTGTTTCTGGCGCGAGTGTGCGGGGCCAGGCCGGGAGGGCGTGCGCGGGTCGGACGTGTTTACGCGCGGCGAGGAGGGGCCGCGAGGGTGCGCGCGTTTCTGGCGCGAGTGGGGAGTGTGGGGATGCGGCGGGCCCGGTGTGGGAGGCGTGTTTCTGGGGCGAGAGTGGGAAGTGAGTGTGAAGAGCAAGGGTGAGGGCCTGAAGGGAGGGGGTGCGTTTGGCCGAGGAGTGGGTGGGAGACACGCGTGTCCATGCCGCGAGGGTGTGTCGACGCCCGAGCCTGCGTGGGGCCCGGGGCCGTGTGTCTGGAGTGGCCGAGGGCGTGAGGGGCGCGCGTGTTTGTGCAAGGGGTGTGTGCGGCGGGTGTGAGCCACGCGTGTCTAGGTGCGCGCGCGGGCCGGATGCGCTTCTGGAGCGGTGCGAGGACGCGCGCGTGTGTCTGTGCCGGGGCGAGGGCGGGGACGAGCGTGTCGGGCGCGCGCGGGCGGGGCTGGGGCGGCGTCGGGGCGCGCGGGGGCCCGGCCCGCGGCGAGTGTGTTGGGGTTGGGGCGCGCGGCTCCTCCTCGCCACGGGCTTTTGGGACCCAGCGCCGCCTCCTTCCCGCGGCGGGGCCCGCGGGGCTCCCGGTGTCCCTGGGCTGGCAGGTGTGGGGCGAGGTGCGGGCACAGCCCTGTGCCCCTCAGCGGGGTGCGGGATCGGGCAGCGGGGGACTGTCTCTGCCTACAGCCCAGGGGAGCGGAGGGACGCTCGGTTCACCCGTGTGCACAGCGCAGTCCTGAAAGTGGATGGAAGGCTCGGAGGAACTTCTGAGAGCTTTGCTTCCTTGCAGACTGGCAACCGGAGAGCACTTTCCACGTGCAGATGGGCCAGGATAGACGCTCCGGTGGCCCTTTTGCATTTTCGGAGCTCTGGTCATTGAGTTTCTAGGTATTGCGCCTCTTTAGAGGTGGCGCTGATGGCGTTCTGGTGTTTGAGACTTTTTCGATCTCTGTAGATTACTGCAGACATCAAAAGCATTTCTCTACAAATCAGGTATCAGAATGGATTTCTGAGATGATGATATTCTTGCAGACCGTCTTAATCAGCTGCCTCACCAGGGAAGGACGACAATTTTAAAGTCCATTTTCTGTTTTGCCCACTTTTACTTGATAGGATTTCTGTTGGCAGCCTGAAGTATCTAATCCCGGAAGCCGACTCAGTAAACGTGAGAGGTGCCCTCAGATAACTACAGAAGTGCCTCCTGTGTTTGGTTGCTTGAATGAATGCATTATATTTTTTCCACCAGTGAGGCCAACCCCTGACTTTTTAAAATTGTGCTCCCAAGTTTTATCGATAAAATGTCTGGCTATACATACAAGGAGTCTTTTTCTCTTACTACCTTGAGGAACTGAAGTGTTCCGTTTCCCTACAGAATCTGTGTCTTATCGAGAAACTATTGCTGGGAACCGGATCAAGAGAAATGCATTATGCAGAAGCACTTTTCCTGCTGTGTGTTTAGAAAAAAAAGTTATTATTCCAAGACCAGAATTAGATACTAGCAAATAAATTTATGTTTCTCTTTTCCTTTGTATTAGATTTAGAGAGTAATAATGTTTAATGTTCTAGAAAATAGCGTTTACTTACAGCGTATGCATTTCCTAAATAAATTTAACCTAGTAGTGAAAAGAAGCAGAGAACTGCTGTGTATTCCTGAGAGACCTTGATGAGGTCGTCCTGATTAATTATAATCTGAACAACTCAAATGGAAATACAGTATTTCATGTACTCGTTAATAACAGTCTTGTTTGTATTATTTAAGGATTTGACTTTGGTGATACCTTGGCAGATGCATTATTTCAGGCTATTCTTTTTTTTTTGAGATGGAGTCTCGCTCTGTTGCCCAGGCTGGAGTGCAGTGCCATGATCCCGGCTCACCACAACCTGCACCTCCCGGGTTCAAGTGATTCTCCTGCCTCAGTCTCCCGAGTAGCTGGGACTACAGGTGCGCGCCACCATGCCCAGCTCATTTTTGTATTTTGGTAGAGGTGGGGTTTCACTATGTTGGCCAGGTTGGTCTTGAACTCCTGACCTTGTGATCTGCCTGCCTCAGCCTCCCAAAGTGGTGGGATTACAGGCATGAGCCACCGTGCCCGGCCCAGGCTTTTCTTTAGTCTTCTGTTTAGGACTGAACTGGGCCTTTACTAAGAGCTGTCACTGCTGCAGTATATTCATGTGGGGCTGTTCTAGAATCCAGTACGTGAATAACAAGTGGAACTGAGAATTGTTTACTTAATATGAGAAAGATAGCAAAGTTAAAGAATTGGTTGACATGGAAGTTTCCCGAGTGAAAGGTGTGAGGCTCTTTTTGAAACAGATTTCACTCTGTCGCCCAGGCTGGAGTGCAGTGGCATAACCATGGTTCAGTGCAGCCTCCACCTCCCAGGCTCAGGTGATCCTCCCACCTCAGTCTCCTGGGTAGCTGGGACTACAGGCACACACCACCATGCCCTGCTAATTTGTTGTATTTTTTGTAGAGACGAGGTTTCTCCATGTTGCCCAGGCTGGGCTCAAACTCCTGAGCTCAAGTGATCCACCCACCTTTGCCTCCCAAAGTGCTGAGATTACAGTCGTGATGGTGGGAGAAGTCCACATGTGATGTATTGAATTACATTAAAAACCACATGTTAATATTACTCACATTTAACATTTCAGAAGTGCTTATTAGCCTGCTGGGTGACACCAATGGGTAGTGTCACATCATGTCATGGGGATGTTGGCGTTCACAGTCATGGAGACCTTATCCTCTTCTTGAATGAGTTGCCCTGAAGTCAAATGACCATCTTTTCTTTGCTGTTGTCTTATGTGACTACATTTGGCTTAACATGACAGGCAGACAAGGAGATGCCGTCGCCATCAGGAGATAGTTACTCTTCACCCAACAAGCAGTACAGCAAGTGACTCATTAAAACCGTGGTATGATACCTTGTGAATCGTAACTTTAAAAATAGGGCCAGGTGTGGTGGCTGACACTTGTAATTCTAGCACTTTGGGAGGCTGAGGAAGGTGGATCGCTTGAGCCTAGGAGTTCAAGACCAGCCTGGGCAACATGGAGAAACCCCATCTCTACAAAAAATACAAAAATTAGCCAGGTGTGGCGGTGCATGCCTACAGCCCCAGCTACTCAGGAGGCTGAGGTTGGAGGATCGCCTGAGCCCAGTAGGTGGAGGTTGCAGTGAGCTGTGATTGTGCCATTGCACTCCATCCTGGGCAACAGAGTGAGACCCCATCTCAACAAAACAAAACAAAAAATAGCCAGGTGTGGTGGCTTTCACCTCTAATCTCTGCACTTTGGGAGGCCAAGGCAGAAGGATCGCTTGAGCCCAGGAGTTCAAGGCTGCAGTGAGCCGTGATCATGCCACTGCTATGCAGCCTGGACAACAGCAAGACCCTGATTCAAAAAAAAGAGAAAAAGACAGTGAAGGGGGAGAATGCCAGTATGATCTTGTATAATGCTTCATTTCAGTAAAGTTCCTTTGATAGACTAACTGGAATTTTAGTTTATAAAGTATTGTGATCCCTGTAATTTGCTTGATTTTATATTGTCTTGTAAACATTGAAAATAGAGCATAGTTTTAGACATCATGTGGAGAGACTGGTCAACTCATCTTTGAAGCACCTACTATATACATCAGTTGCTTTGCAAATTAAAACTAATAATTAAATGTTACTTTGAGGAAAGTAAAGTATAAGGAGTTTATGAGGATAAATGTTTCTGGGAGTTAAAGTGCTGATCATAAAGCTACATAATGTTTTTGTAATGTGGAAAGTGATGATAAGCCATGTAAATAAATTTCTCCATTATATTAAACTAATATTTATCAACTACTAAAATTAATCAGTCTCTCCATTTTTTTCACCTTTCTTGTTTCACCTGACTTTCACCACCCCATACATCATGTTTCACTCTCCAGCTGGCCTTGCCCCATCCCCAGCCACACGGCATGAGCCCTCTGTCACACGCAGCCAGGCTGGTGTGCTGATGTACGTACCTTCACCCATACTCCATGTTAAATTCTCTCTCTTTTTTCCTCTGAGCCTCACTCAAGTCTTATTAATGAAGCTTTTTTTCTCACCTCCCAGATTAGATTAACAGCTGTTTGTGGGGTGTGGAGGGGCGGCACCTAAGCTGTATCTTCTACTATGCCTATCATAATGCCATCTGGGAGTTGAAGTTTCATGAATACTGTTAGTTGGCAAAGAAATTATCCAGCATGATGCTACTCATTGGGTAGGGTGAAGAGACTGTAATGAAATGTGTTTCTTCAAGCCCAAGACAAACGATCCTACTCCGTGCCTTTGGTTCAGTCTTGCTTGTTGGTCATTTAGGCACAAACTCCAAATGACCTCCCATGCAGGTCAGTTCAAGGAGGAGTGAGAGGAGTCGAAAATCAATCTATGTGGATGTGAGTCTAAAGCCAGCTGGTGGATGTGAGTTCTCACTTAAGTGGTCTTGAGGTGGCCCTAAAAATCCTGGACACTGTACCAGTGTAAAATAGGCCTGACACCTGAATCATTTTCCCAGACTTAGAAGATTGGCCAGAAGCCCGCTGTCTAGGGATGTGTGTAGGTAACAGCTGGTTTCTTTCATATAATACAGCAGGATGGGCACTGGGTGTTTCAGCTCTACCATTCACTCAATGAGAAACCTTACGTAAATTACCTTGTATCTCCGGCCCTCTTACCTGTTTTCCAAACCCATTAGTGGTTCAGAAAAGCATGGTCACCATCATCAGATTTTAAAATCAGAGTGCATTGCACATAGTAAGGGTAAGTATTGATTTGGGAAGCTTTTTTGTTTCCATATGGGAGTGTGTGTGCTGGCTTCTATTTCTTTCTGTGGACCACAGTTTAAAAAAGTTGAAAGCCACTAGACTGGATATTTCCTGATTCTCTCAATTCAGCTGTTCTGCTGTGATTCTTTTCTGTGGTATGTGTCTGTTATGACGCCGCATTTAGCAGTCACCTAAGGCCTGAAAGAGTTAAGATACCTCCATATGTATGAATTCAACAGATAGTCTCCAGCCAGGTCAGAGCTCAGTATACCTTTCCTTGTTTTACTGAATGTTTGGGCAGTCAACATTGAATCAGTGTTTTGAATAAGCAAGACAGTTTATTGCTACTGTCATTTATCACGTTTTGTAGATAAATTCTAATAACATTTGTATAATAAGGTATATTTAATGATATTGAATAACAATTTTTTATTTGTAAGTGGAAGCAGAACTTTTCTAATTATTTAGCAAAGGATCTACATTTCAGTTAATAGATTGACTTTTTATTTACTTTTTTTTTTTTTTTTTTTTTTTTCAGACAGTGTCTCACTGTGTCACCCAGACTGGAGTGCAATGGCGCCATCTTGGCTCACTGCAACCTCTGCCTTCCAGGTTCAAGCTATACTGGTGCCTCAGCCTCCCGAGTAGCTGGGATTACAGGCATGCACCACCACACCCAGCTAATTTTTGTATTTTTTGGTATAGATGGGGTTTCGCCCTGTTGGCCAAGCTGGTCTGGAACTCCTGGCCTCAAGTTAGCCATCTGCTTCAGCTTCCCAAAGTGCTGGGATAACAGGTGTGAGCCACCACACCTGGCCAATAGATTGACTTTAGACTCCTCTTCCAGCTGCAAGTGACAGAACTCCACCTCAGACTGGCTTACATAAAAAAGGGAACTTGGCCAAGTGTGGTGGCTCACACCTGCAATCCCAGCACTTTGGGAGGTCAAGGCAGGAGGATCTCTTGAGGCCAGGAGTCTGAGACTAGCCTAGGCAACATAGCAAGACCTCATCTTTAAAAAAAATTTAAAACAAATAGCTGGACACAGTGGCACACGCCTGTAGTCCCAGCTACTCGGGACGCTGAAGCAGGAGGATTGCTTGAGCCTAGGAGTTTGAGGCTGCGGTGAGCCGCGATCACACCATTGCACTCCAGCCTGGGTGACAGAGCGAGACCCTGTCTCAAAAAAAAAAAAAAGGAATTTATTGACTCTTATGAAGTCCAGAATTAGTGTTATCTTCAGATAGAACTGGCTCTAGATGCGTAATGATGTCATTAGGCCTCCCCCACTGCCCCCACCCCACTCTCCTCCTCTAGTTAATTTTATTCTCAAGCAGGGAAGGGTCCCCAATATGGCAGCAAGATGGCCCACTCTGAGCTACAGACTTATCGTCTGCCAAATTACCAGATGTCTCCAGGAAGACAGCTCCTCTTTCCCTGTAGTTACAGGAAATGTTTCATCTCTTATTGGCCCACCTTGAGTCACGTGTCCAATCTCTTGAATAAGGGGACATGGTCCTGTCATAAGGCCTGGCTCACACACCCCTGGAGCCAAGAATTGGGCTCTGCGCCACCTAAACCGGGTGCAGTTCCTTAGTTCAGGCTGCTCTAACAAAGTACCATGGACAGGTGTCCTGTAAACAGAAATTTATTTCTCGTAGTTCTGGAGGCTGAAAGTCCAAGATCAGTGCCAGCATGGTGAGGGTCACTTCTGAGTTGTAGACTGCCAACTTCTTGCTATATCCTTACAAGGTGGAAAGAGGGCAAGTTGCTCTCTGGGATCCCTTTTATAAGGGCACCCATATATAATCCCATTCATGAGGGCTGTACTCTCAAGACCTAATCACCTTCCAGAGGCCCCACTTCCTAATACTATCACTTTGGGAGTTGAGATTTCAACATAGGAATTTTAGGAAGACGTAACATTCAGTCCATTGCACTCCCCAAGGAAGAAGCAAGGTGCCCTGATCAGGGATGAAGGAAGGGATGCTAGGGGGGCCAACTGTGAAGGAATCAATAGGTTTTGGTCTTCACACTTGATTATCATAGTCCTAAAGAGAACACCATCCTGAAGCCACAGAAACTCACTCTAGGGTTTTCTTCGTTGCTTTTATTCTCATGGTCCCATTTTAAATGAGAAAGAGGAACCAGAACCCATCACCTTTTAGTGAATCTTTAAATGGATATCAACTAACAATTTCTAGGACCATTTCTAGAAAGTATAGTTCAGTTCCTTAGTATTATACACTGTGGTTTGGATTAATCACCAAATAATTTATTTAAATATCCTCTTTTCTAGTGAAAGAAACGATGTCACTCTAGCCAGAACCAATGCCCCTGGCGCACATGTGTGTGTAAGATGTTTTATCTAATAATGTAAAAAATAGGCTGGGCGCAGTGGCTCACGCTTGTAATCCCAGCACTTTGGGAGGCCGAGGCGGGTGGATCACGAAGTCAGGAGATCGAGACCACGGTGAAACCCCGTCTCTACTAAAAATACAAAAAATTAGCCAGGCGTGGTGGCGGGTGCCTGTAGTCCCAGCTACTCGGAGAGGCTGAGGCAGGAGAATGGCGTGAACCCGGGAGGCGGAGCTAGCAGCGAGCCGAGATCGCGCCACTGCACTCCAGCCTGGGTGAGAGCGCGAGATTCCATCTCAAAATTAAAAAAAAAATAGGAAGTACTTAGCCTCAAACTGATGATTCTGAAAGCTTTAAGTCAGTTGAGTAATATTTCCCAGTAAAACAGTGCAATAAATGGCAGGTACGTTCCCAGGCTAGCCTAAGAACAAAAACCTTTTGGGACCCACTATAGATACTCTGCATTTGCAGGAGAGAAATAATTAAAATAATGTGTGTGCATGCATATATACGCATATTATAAAACATGGAACTACATAATCTATACAACCTATCAATGTATGACATACAAGTATGTGTTGCACAACAAGTGAAAGAGTGAACCTCACATTTATATATTAAGTGATGCTGCTTAAATAAGGAAATATATAAAATAACTTTGGCAAATGGAAACAGTTTTGGTGAAGATTCTTAACTCACAGAGTAGAACTCAAAATGGTTCTCTGAAAATACAGTCTAGTTCTCTAGTGTTTTAGAATAAAGTTAGATAGAATAAGTAATATAAATTTATTGATAACCTAACTCCAACATTATTCATTATAATTACTTTTTTTTTTTTTTTGAGAGTCTGACTCTGATGCCCAGGCCAAAGTGTAGTTGTGCGATCTCAGCTCCCTGCAACTCCCGCTGCCCAGGCTCAAGTGATCCTCCCACCTCAGCCTCCCAAGTAACAGGGACCACAGGTGTGCATCACTGTGCCTGGCTAGTTTTTGGATTTTTTGTAGAGACAGGGTTTCATATGTTGCCCAGGCTGGTCTTGAACTCCTGAGCTCAAGCAGTCCACCTGCCTCGCCTCCCCAAGTGCTAGGATTACAGGCCTGAGCCACCACATCCAGCTCAATCTTACTTTTATTCCCAAATGGAACAAAGAGAGAGAGAAATCTTTCTGAGGTGCCTCGGATAATTAAAACAAGGATAGGGAAATGTATTAGTCCATTTTCATGCTGCTATGAGGAAATACTCAAGACTGGGTAATTTATAGAGAAAAAGAGGTTTAATGGACTCAGTTCCACACGGCTGGGGTAGCCTCACAATCATGGCAGAAAGCGAAGGAGGAGCAAAGGCACGTCTTACATGGCAGCAGGTGAGAGGACATGTGCAGGGGAATTGCCCTTTATAAAACCATCAGATCTCATGAGTCTTATTCACGAGAACAGCACGGGAAAAATCCACCCTCATGATTCAGTTACCTCCGACTGGGTCCTGCCCACGACACATGGTGATTATGGGAGCTACCATTCAAGATGAGATTTGGGTGGAAACACAGCCAAACCATATCAGGAGAGGGTGGATTAAAGAAGTGATTCTGTCTGTCAAAGGTTGTCTGAAGTGGAATTGACTGACCACACACAGTGAGCAAGGGAGTCTCCTGAGATGGGAGAGAGGCAATGGTAGTGGGGAGACATTAGGTCAAACCATTTCCCACACTGATCTCTGGTTGGCATGCACCACTCATCCACGTAGTTTTATTGGAGTCTGCGCTAGGCTGGAGCAGCACCTGAGCCTGATGAGAGAAAGAGGAAGAGGAAGAGTAGGGACCAGGACTTTCCTAACTTGGAGACTGTCTATATCAAAAAGGTATCCTTAGGGCTAGTTTCCTTCCCAAATTCTTCCATGGAAACATTAGTTTCAGGAAATGTCTATAAGAACTGCCCCCACCCCCCACCCCACAAAAAGGTTCACATAAGTTTAAGAAACACACCTACTATTGGCGATTATCAATTTGTAGCGTGTATTAGCATATTAGGATTCAGAAAAGTCTTCCCTTAATGAGGTGTAAATGTATTTATTTGTGTTTAATCTAGTACTTCCAAAACATCTTTGATACAACATTCTGTGTTTGCCAATCAATAGCTCATGGGCCATGTTCTACAGAATGCGACCTGGGAAATGCCTCAGTAGATAGACCATCCTCACAAAATAGTTCTGAGGTTGTGGCATGGCTCTGTGAGCCCTCTGAAATTGAATGCAAGATCTTATATGTACGTATGTTTGTAGGAGAGGACTCACAGCCTTTATGATTGTCAAAGAGCCCCTGAACAAAAAGGGTAAGAATTGTTGTTAAGGGCTCTTTTCTAACAAGGGAAGTTCAGTTTCTCTTAAATTTCTCTTATATTTCATATCAGCATAGGGGATATTGCTCGGTGGGCACCGCAGCCACTCAGGGGTCCACACTGAAGAGGCCAAGTTGTGAACAGGGGCTGAGCAGTCACTTGATTATTTTGTTTATGGTTGAACAGATTTTAAAATGGGCAGCTACTCTCTTTCCACCATGAATTGTGGAAAGATACTGTCTATGCAAGACACTGACTTTTAGCCAAACTCCAGATACATTCATTTCTGAAAACAGAAGAAAATAACATGTTATTTCATTGCCATAAAGGGACTTCTTGAAAAGTGAAGGCCCACTGACCTGCAGAAGAGAATGTTGAGAGTGATTTAGTAATATAATAGCAACTTAAAACCAATGAACTATGGAAAGCTTTTCCTTCAAGAAATTTAAAACATCCAACTCATCTACGTTCAGATTTAGAAATCAGCATGTATTCCTCTGAATGGTCTACCTTTAAGCCAATTCATCAGAGCATCAGAGAGCTGTGAAGTTGGACCACATTGGACCTTTGCTGAACTGCTTTGATGAAATGGTGCTTTGGTGTTCTTTAATACCAAACAGTAATAAACAGTCACTTGAAACCTAGTAGTGCCTTTGTCGCAAGGATGTTGAAATCTATTAAATCACAGCATCTTTTTTTTTTTTTGGAGACAGAGTCTTGCCTTGTCGCCCAGGCTCTGGCATTGGGCACGATCTCAGCTCACTGCAAGCCTCTGCCTCCTGGGTTCAGGTGATTCTCTTGCCTCAGCCTCCCAAGTAGCTGGGACTCCAGGTGCGTGTCACCACACCTGGCTAATTTTTGTATTTTTAGCAGAGACGGAGTTTCACCATGTGGGTCAGGCTGGTCTTAAACTCCTGACCTCAGGTGATCTGCCCGCCTCAGCCTCCCAAAGTGCTGGGATTACAGGTGTGAGCCACCACGTTTGGCCCACAGCATCCTTCTTCTTAGGACCTATGGGAGAAATTTATTTCAGATCCTAGTACCAAGGAAAGTCATGCTATCCAAAGCGACTGATGTAGTGTGATCTTGAAACTCACTGCCCCCTTTTTCCTTTGTTTGCTACGTTCATCCCAATTTGGGACTCAACATTTCACCATTTTGGAGGGTTTAGTCTGTGTTTTCTGTGAAACAGTTTTACTGGAGCTTTCTTTTATCCTTGTCTGTAACATCATGAGTCCTGATTTTGCCTAATCTGCTATTAATCGCAAGTATTTTTGTTAGCCACCTCACACAGGATTGTTACCAGTTAAGTGAGAGCAGGAAGGGAAATAAAGAGGCTTGGGGGAATGGGCTGGGACAGGGAAGGAAAATCAGGAAAAGCGGGGAAGAGCAGAGAACAGACTAAGAAGCATCTGGAGGTATTAGGGATTCGAGAGAGAGGATTCTCAGAAACAGTGCACAGTGCCACCGGAGTTGGCTATTAACGTTTTGTTCCATTATTTAACCGCTCCCTCAACCACTTGGGGGGGTTCTATAAGGATCTGCAGATTGCATAGCCCCTGAAACTGGATGAAGTCAAGCTGCATCCCATAGCCACACACTTTTTTTTTTTTTTTTTTTTTTTCTTGAGGCACGGTCTCTGTCTCTGGGCCAGACTGGAATGCAGTGGCACAATCATGGCTCACTGCAGCCTTGAACTTCTGGGCTCAAGTGATCCTCCCACCTCAGCCTCCCAAAGTGCTGGGATTACAGGTGTAGCCACTGTGCCAGCCATATCCCCCTTTCACAGAAAGCACCCTTAAGTGTTTTTGCTTTTCTATGTAATCCAAGGGATGCTTTAATACTGGCCTCAGTAATTCATACATTTGTTCAGGCCTCACTGATTTGAAATTTGCAAAAATCAGAGGATGACTGGTCTAGGGGTAGGGTGCCAAGGGATACTGAGAGGAACTGAGTGCCGTGCCGGCATGGGAGAGCAGTCCTTGATGTATTCTGATGTGGCATATGGAGCTGAGGCATGACAGAATCCTCACAGGCATCGTGACACTACTCAAAAGAAGCTTAATGACTAAAAATTTTCTAAAACCCTGTGCTTCCCTTGAGGAAATAGTTTATTTCTGAATAAAATATTTATGTGGTATATCGACTTTTTAAAAATATCTATTTATCAGAAGTGTCTATGATGAATTATAAAATTGTTTTGCTTTGTTTTATTTTGTTTTTGAAACACGGTCTCACTCTGTTGCCCGGGCTGGAGTGCAGTGTCATGATTGAAGCTCACTGTGGCCTCCACCTTCTGGGCTCACGTGATCCCCCCATCTCGGCCTCCAGAGTAGCTGGGACTACAGGCCCGTGCCACCATGCCGAGCTAATTTTTTTATGTTTTGTTGAGATAGGGTCTTACTATGTGGCCCAGGCTGGTCTCCAACTCCTGAGTTCAAGTGATCCTCCTGCCCCAGCCTCAAAGTGCTGGGATTACAGGCATGAGGCACTGTGCCCTGCTAATATTTTTAAATCATTTTATCCATTAGGACCTATTTTATTAGCCCCTAATAATAAAGATAAAATATTGGACAGATATTTTATCCAGAATACAGCTATTTATTTTAAGATATGTACATTTCATTCTACTAAGTTGGGAAGGACTTATTTACCTATATGTTTTCCAGATTTTATAGCACTATGAAAAACATTATAATTAAACGACTTGTGAGTTCTGGAACAGAAGTCTTTTATGTAGAATCCAGTATTTAGAAAAATACATATTTTTGGAACGTCTTGGGCTTTAACTCTCACAAGTTAGCAAGACAGTTAGGACCGTCTGTGCAGATGGTCCCCCTACAGTTAGTTCTGAGAGCCAAGGCTTGCCAACAGCAGTCCGAAATAATGTATGCAGATGAGCTTGGCACAACTAATGAGGATCCAGCAATCCCACCACTGGGTCTGTAGCCAAAGGAAATGAAATTAGGATGTCAGAGAGAGATCTGCACTCCCATGTTTATTGCAACACTGTTCATAATAGCCAGGATACAGTAGCACCCTGAGTGTCCATCTGTGGATGAATGTGTAAGGAAAATGTGGTCTGTGTCTACAGTGGAGTACTATTCAGCCATAAAACAGAATGAAATCCTGCCATTGCCAACATCAGAGCTGAATATGGACAGCATTCTGTGAAGTGAAGTAAGCCAGGCACAGAAAGACAAATGCCACATGATCTCATGGCAGTGGACAATAGAATGGTCATTACCAGAGGCTGGGAATGGGGACATTGGGGAGATGTTTGTCAGAGAATGTGTATTTACAGATAGACAGGAGGAATCAGTCCAAGAGATTATTGTACAGCCTGGTGACTCGAGTTCATCATGATATATTCCTGAACATTGCTAAGAGGGTAGACGTTAAATGCCCTCACCACAAAAACGATAGCTGTGTCATTATTTAATGAACGAATGTACTCCGAAGTACATTTGTACATAGTGCATTACTATGTAGTACATTTGTTAATTAGCTAGATTTAATCTTTCCACAACGTTCATATACTTCAAAACATCAGGTTGTATGCAATAAATATGTACAATTTATGTCCATGTAAAAAAAATTTGAGGCCAGGCTCACACCTGTAATCTCAGCACTTTGGGAGGCTGAGGCAAGAGGATCACTTGAGCCCAGGAGTTCGAGATTAGCCTGGGCAACATAGTGAAAACCTACCTCTACCAAAAATAAAAAAAATTAGCCAGGCTTGGTGGTGCATGCCTGTGGTCCCAGCTACTTAGGAGGCTAAGGCAGGAGGTAGAGGCTGTGGTGAGCCATGTTTGCACCACTGCACTCCAGCCTGAGCAACAAAGTGAGACCCTGTCTAAAAAAGAAAAATAAAAAAATAAAAACTGATATTATTCGTATTAGCTAAAAGGTGGCCATGGAGGAGCTGCTTTTAATAACTTGGCTGAAAAAAAGCCCATCATAGAAATGACTCATGGAGGCCGGGCGCGGTGGCTCACGCTTGTAATCCTAGCACTTTGGGAGGCCGAGGCGGGCAGATCACGAGGTCAGGAGATCGAGACCACGGTGAAACCCCGTCTCTACTAAAAATACAAAAAAATTAGCCGGGCGTGGTGGCGGGCGCCTGTAGTCCCAGCTACTCAGAGAGGCTGAGGCAGGAGAATGGCGTGAACCCGGGAGGCGGAGCTTGCAGTGAGCCGAGATCGCGCCACTGCACTCCAGCCTGGGTGATAGAGCAAGACTCCGTCTCAAAAAAAAAAAAAAAAAAGAAATGACTCATGGAAACAAATATTTGCTCTACATATTATTCTGTACCTTGTCCTTCTTGAAGTTCACATTGTATATTTCCAATAGTTGAAATTAAATCATTTAGTCAATAAATATTTACAGAGGGCCTACTGTGCACCAGGAATTTCTGCTAGGCCTCAGGAATGCAGCAGTGACTGGGATGAACGTAGTCATTGGCCTGAGCCAACACAATTTCTCTTTACGTTCATGTATATGAGATTGAGTTGCTGGAGACAAAGACTCATATCGTGTTGGGTTTTTGCAGTCCCGGTGGCTAACAACTTGAGTTGTCTTGTTCACCCTTAGTTCCCTAGAGCCTTGGCACAGTCTTTGCTAGCAGTGGGCATTCCGTAAACACAGTGGGCATTCCATAAACATTTGTGGAATGAGTCTGTTCTGGCCGGATTCTCCATAGTTCTTCCCCAAGGATTTCAAGTGGTGTTTTGATCATGCTGGGCGCCACTGAACAATCCGCTAGTGCTTAATTATTGTATCTATACCTCCTGACAATTCCTGCACACTTTGTCGTTTCTGTCTTTGCAGTTTCCCTTCTCAAGTGTTAGGATTTTCATTTTCTATTTTCCTTTATGTAACCCATTTAAATCACGCCTTCGTGTCCAGGTTAGATTATTTATTGTTCATCTCCAAGTCTTATTACAGCACTTTTTTTTTTTTTTTTTGAGACAGGGTCTCGCTCTGTCACCCAGGCTGGAGTGCAGTGGCACCATCTCAGCTCACTGCAACTTCTGCCCCCCAGGTTCAGGCGATTCTCCTGCCTCAGCCTCCCGAGTAGCTGAGAATACAGGCACATGCTACCATGCCCAGCTAATTTTTGTATTTTTATACAAAAAAATTAGCCGGGCGTGGTGGCGGGCGCCTGTAGTCCCAGCTACTCGGAGAGGCTGAGGCAGGAGAATGGCGTGAACCCGGGAGGCGGAGCTTGCAGTGAGCCGAGATTGCGCCACTGCACTCCAGCCTGGGCGACAGAGCGAGACTCTGTCTCAAAAAAAAAAAAAAAAAATAAATAAATAAATAAATAAATAAATAAATAAATAAATAAAAATTTTGTATTTTTAGTAGAGATGGTTTTCCTCATGTTTCTCAGGCTGATCTTGAACTCCTGACTTCAGGTGATCCCCCTGCCTCGGCCTCCCAAAGTGCTGGGATTGCAGGCGTGAGCCTGGCCAGCACTTTTTTTTTTTTTTTAAAGACCTCATTAGTCTTTTTTTTTTTTTGAGACGGAGTCTCGCTCTGTCACCCAGGCTGGAGTGCAGTGGCGCAATCTCGGCTCACTGCAAGCTCCGCCTCCCGGGTTCACGCCATTCTCCTGCCTCAGCCTCTCCTAGTAGCTGGGACTACAGGCGCCCGCCACCACGCCCGGCTAATTTTTTTGTATTTTTAGTAGAGATGGGGTTTCACCGTGGTCTCGGTCTCCTGACCTTGTGATCCACCCGCCTCGGCCTCCCAAAGTGCTGGGATTACAAGCATGAGCCACTGCGCCCGGCAAGACCTCATTAGTCTTAGGAGTAATATGCTTTCTCCGTTCTTCTGCATTCATTTCACTAGTCTTACTTTAGAATGTCTCAATTCTTGTTTATAATATTTCTGATTTTCACTGTGCACTGAAACTGTTGAGGCAGTGTGCTCCAAACTTGTTGCTTTCTGCAAAGTTAGCTGACTTTAAGATGTTCTTCTCTTTTGTAGACTTTTTAAAGGTGAGTGCAGAATCTGTATGGGAGTTCCAAATCTCTTTTGTGCTTCATGCTAATTAGCTGCAGTTTTACTACCTTTGTCTTTAGTTGGATTTGTTACTTCACTGACAGCAGAGTTGGCTCCTGCATGGTGGAGGTGCCGTCGGTGCCCGAGACTGTGTTGTGATGTGGCTACCTGAATGTTCCTTGGAGAATAGGTTTGAGATTTTCACCCTGAGACACCCCTAACTCTAGTATTGAAAGATTTCAAATGAGAAATGATTGTCAGTTTGCTTTGCTGCCTTTGTAACATTTTGTCTAATCACTGTTGGTCCGTTGTTTGGCAGCATCCTGAATGATTTTTCTTAAGGAATCCAAGACTAAATATGGGGATAGTGTAAAACAAAGACCAGGAAGAAGAAATATGGATGCATAATTATGACAAATGGGGAAGGCCTAAGCAGCATTGCTCATTGCCAGCTCTAGTGTTTTCGGTATACAGCGTTGGAGAGTTTTTAAAAAGTGGAGTATGGCGGTTTTTTCTACAGCTAAATTTAGCCATTGCTTTGGAAAATCAGAGTGGTACAGTTTGTGCCTTATCTCCACCCGGCCCTTACCCTTCCCTCTGCACTTGGACATCTTAAACGGCTTGCCAGGGAGGAGCAGCTTAATATACTCTCGTGGCCCCATTTATTCTGGGAGGGAATTAAGTGACTTCATTTTCCCTGTCCTTCTGAGCTTCCTAAAAATTTTAGGAGACTTCCTAAGCAGCGCTCACAGCGCTCTACAGAAATAGTTGCAGGCATGCCTCCTTTGCCTCCTCAGCTCTCCCTGCCAGGGCAGCCAAGGGCTGTAAGTGGAATGAGAGATGGATGGCAGTGGGAGAGCACATGTGCACTTGAGCTACAAATAACGTGTTTTAAAATAGCAGATGGTATTTGACGATTACTTCTTCATTCACTTACCTGCCAAGGCAAAACTTTTTCTTCTCCTCTGGCAACAAGACCTGAGGTGGCTCAGCTCAGCAGTCGTAATAACAAGTTCTCATGTTTGCCGATATTATTCATTAGCTGATGTGCAGGCATTCATATTCATGGACACTTTCTGGGGCTGTTCTAGAAGGTGTTTCTTTTCTTTAACCCAATCGAAACCTCATGTTTATACAACAGTTGAACCTGGCTGACTTGTTAAACACCGTGGTAACTAACGAAAGCCACTCCTTTCATTGAGGGGGGCTGCCAGTCATTTGTATTCCAAATAGTCCATTTTTCTCTTGAAAAGGGGGAACATCTCAAAGTTAGGGGTTGGGTGTTTTTGTTTGTTTGTTTTGTTTTGTTTTTGAGGCAGAGTCTCACTTTGTCGCCCAGGCTGGAGTGCAGTGGTGCGATCTCGGCTCATTGCAACCTCCCTCTCCCAGGTTCAAGCAATTCTCCTGCCTCAGCCTCCTGAGTGGCTAGGACTACAGGCACCTACCACCATGCCTGGCTAAATTTTGTATTTTTAGTAGAGACGGGGTTCACCACATTGGCCAGGCTGGTCTCAAACTCCTGACTTCAAGTGATCCGCCTGCCTCAGCCTCCTAAAGTGCTGGGATTACAGGTGTGAGCCACCAGGCCGAAGTTAGGGGTTGGTATTTTTCATGCGAAATCAGTGGCTATGGAAAAGTGACACTGCTGGGAAGTTCCAGTGTGTGCCTGCGAAGAAGTCAGCTCATTCCCAGCCTTGCTTCCAGAGTCTTCACTGTAGCTGCGTGGTTTCCTTCCCTGAGCTTAAAGCAGATGGCAGCCAGCCGGGCAGACACTTGCTTTCCAAGTCAGCTCTACTGGCCTTGGATCACTTTGACCATCCTCTCTTGCCCCTGGACAGGTGATAAAGCTGCTCACTGGTATATGAGCCACCTGGACTGCACCGTGGGGAGCGGAGGCTGCTCAGGGTTCTTTCCCCAGAGTTTGGATGACCTCATCAATAAATAGGCTTCCAGGAGCTTAAATTAGAAAATAATCCTTTCCACACTCACTCACTTTCTGAATGGTGCTAGGGATACAAGACAAGGTCCCTGCTTTCAAAAAGCTCACATTCTGGCCTCTAGCAGGAATGACACATAGGAAACGAACTATCCCTTCATTTGCTCAGTGCTGTTAGGACCCAGGGCAAAATGTGGAAGGTTTACCAGGCACAGCAGAAAGAACATTGGTCTGGAGTCCAGTCTGTGTTCAGATCTCTGCCCTGATATTTACAAGTGGTATGCTCTTGGGTAAGTAACAAATTTTCTTAGCATCAGCTTCCTCATCCGAAAACAAAGGGGAAAATCTTTCAGAGTCATTTTGAGGATTAGACATAATCCATGTAGAATGTCTGGCTTACTGTAGATGTCCAGTAGCTGCTATTATTATTATTAATAATATTGGAGTGATGTCTGAGCCACACTCTGAAGAGTTAAGAAGTTCACCAGGTGGATGAGGAGAAAGGTTGGCCTCGGCAGAGGCCCAGAGGTAAGTAAAATTCTTGGTCGTGAGCCAGGAATTTTGGAGAACATTGAGTTATGAGAGAATCCTATAAACGTAGCCTGGGATAGTTGGTAAAGAACAGTCCATTCTGTGTCACAACAAAGAGTTTACATTTTATTTTGTATGTTCAGGAGGAGGGATTTATTTTACTTTATTTTTATTTATTTATTTATTTTTGAGACAGAGTCTCGCTCCATTGCCCGGGCTGGAGTGCAGTGTATTTTTATTAGAGATGGGGTTTCACTATGTTGGCCAGGCTGGTCTTGAACTCCCGACCTCAGGTGATCCGCCCACCTCAGCCTCCCAAAGTGTTGGGATTACAAGTGTGAGCCACCACGCCCGGCCAGAGAAGGGACTTAATTTTTTAAACTAAATTATCTGATAAAATATCAGGAACCACCCCCTGGTGTATTGCTCAGTACAACCAGGAAAACTGATTAGATTTGCAGATTGAAAGTGAGTTGTGTAAAATCTAGAGGAAGCAGTAGGTGCTGCTGGGGCCTGAGGGCTTGGGAAATCTGGCTAGGAGCTGGTTTCCTGGCGTAGACACTTTCTCACTCACAGCAGACGCCCAGACACTCGGGATTCTCCACTTTTACAGCAGCAAATCCCAGCCCTTCTAAACTTAGAACACACTGTGGGTGTCTGATTTCATGAAATTGTCTCTGTCTTTAAAACATTGCTAAGGAATTTTAAACATTTAAGTGAATATTAACTTGGGACATTTTAAAGTGAGTCCCTTTGAAGGTTAGGAATCCCTGTCAGAGAAAGAGGAAAAGATGTCCCATGACTGTGCTGTGTGACACTTCGTGGAACAGCCCTGATGGAGAGGCTAGGATGAGGTCGACCCGGCAAAAGAAAAGGGAATCTGAAGCCCCAACTAACCATTCCTTGACCCTTGGGCCAGTTATTGTTTGCAAGAGTTTTTTCATCTTCTTCTTGATCGTTGTAATACTCAAAGCTATTCTGGGATTATGAGTCTATTTCTATTTATGCTTATGCTTTCTAATATTGTTGGAAACTAAGAATTGAAGTATAATAAGGTAAATGAATATACTACTATACTATACCCTATGCTTATACTTTTGAGATATAGGAATTAAACCTGAAGGTCTCTTTTTTTTTTAGTTTAATATATCAATAAGGTTTCTTTTCAGCATTTCATATATCAGTTTATTACAGCTAGGTAACACACACAGTTACTTTCATCATCATTTGATCTATTTTTAAAATGCCAGCTGGGCATGGTGGCTCATGCCTGTAATTGCAGCACTTTGGAAGGCTGAGGCAGGCAGGAGGATAACTTGAGGCCAGGAGTTCAGGACCAGTCTGGGCAACATAGCAAGACTGCAGCTCTAAAAAAAAATACCCTCAGAAGACTCTAATAAACACTGCAGTGCTGTATTAGACACAGAGACATCAGTAGGAACTCATGTTTACATTAGTGTGTATACAGGTAGATGCAGAAATAACTATAGATAAGTGTACATACATGGATACTATACATATGTATATTTCCTAGCTTTGCCCATCGAGAAGGCCTAGAAGCGGTGATACCTCAATAGCAATGAACGCTCAGCACCCAGATCTTCGTTTCTAAATACCATTCTCCAGTAAAAAGAACCAAAGCTCCACTCCTTAGAGAAATGGACAGTTCTAGGATTGGCACAGGGGAAATGAGAGATGAATCTGGAGCATCTTGTAATGCCAGAAAGGAAGGAAGTGCCAAAAGGAAGAAAAAAGGATGAGGGCATGTCAGAGGGGCACAAGGGTCAGCCGGAAAGAGCTCCTGATGACCAAAGCTGGAACACTTGGAGCAACAAAATAACAGTATCAGACTGTGACCCAAAGTTTAGAATAAATGTACAGGAGTCCATACTGATATAAGTAAGTGATTGACTAAATGCATAAATAAATAAGGACAAATCTTCCTTACAGGAGAACTCCAAATAATATATGTAGATACTCCCCAATCTGCGAGGTGGAATTTAGTTACCCTCTTGCTGTTGGGACTGGACTTAGTGACTTAGTTCCAAAGATTGGAAAGAGGAAAATTGGAACTTCACAGTAGAGAAATGTAGCAAACATTGCCTTAACCAAATGATGGAGGCTGACCTCACCAGGACATCATTGTACCCTCTGATTGTATGTGACGAGCAGGGCGCCTCACCTCTGATACTCTTCCTAAAAACCCAGAACCCAGTCTAAGGATTGGAAAACACCAGGCAAACCTAAATTGAGGGATGTCTACAAAGTACCTAACCAGTATTCTTCAAAACTGTTAAATTTTTTTTTGGAGACGGGGTTTCACTCTGTCACCCAGTCTGGCAGGCTGGAGTTCAGTGGTGTGATCTCGGCTCACTGCAACCTCTGCCTCCTGGGTTCAAGTAACTCTCCTGCCTCAGTCTCCCAAGTAGCTATGATTACAGGTGCCCACCACCACGCCCAGCTAATTTTTGTATTTTTAGTAGAGACGGGTTTCACCATGTTGGCCAGGCTAGTCTCAAACTCCTGACCTCAGGTGATCCACTGGCCTCGGCCTCCCAAAGTGCTGGGATTACAGGCGCGAGCCACTGCGCCCGGCCTAAAACTGTTAAAATCTTGAAAAGTAAAGGAATATGGAGAAACTGTCACAGATCCAAGGACACTAAGGAGACTTCAAAACTAAACACAATGCGGGATCCTGGGTTAGATCCTGGAACAAAAAAAGGACATTCATAGAAAAAGTGCTATAATCGGATTCAAGTCTTTAGTTAATGGCTCTAATATACCAATACTAGTTTCTTAGTTTTGACAAATGTGCCATGGTTACATAAGATACCATGTTAGAGGAAACTGAGTGAGGGGCATATGGGAACTCTACGATCTTTGCAACTTATCTGTAAATCTAAAATTACTCAAAAAAATGTTTAATTTTTTAACCATGCTCCCATAGATGGGGCTGGGCAGAAGGCCCCAGTCTAATAATAGCTCAGGCATAACAGAGCCATATTCCTTCAAAAGATTGCATATATGGGCCGGGCGCGGTGGCTCACGCCTGTAATCCTAGCACTTTGGGAGGCCGAGGTGGGCAGATCACAAGGTCAGGAGATCGAGACCATCCTGGCTAACACGGTGAAACTCCATCTGTATTAAAATACAAAAAATTAGCCGGGCATGGTGGCGGGCGCCTGTATTCCTAGCTACTTGGGAGGCTGAGGCAGGAGAATGGCATGAACCTGGGAGGTGGAGGTTGCAGTGAGCCGAGATGGCACCACTGCGCTCCAGCCTGGGCGACAGAGTGAGACTCTGTCTCAAAAAAAAAAAAAAAGATTGCATGTATTAGTTTATTTCATCCTCACAAACAAGAAGAGAGATATATATATAAATATCCCCATTTTACAGATGAGAAAATTGAGGTGCAAAGTGGAAATTATTTTTCCAAAGTCACACAGTGACAGGGTTAAACCTGGGGCTCTTATTTCTACTCCAGTGTTCTTTGCACTGTCTCAGAGCTGCCCAGGCTAAAACTGCTGCTTCCACAAAAAAGGAGTGCAGGGAGAAGAGGTTCATGAAGAGAAGCTTTGAATGAATCACGAGCCAGAGGGTTGCTACGAAAGCCATCAGAATGACTGAGTTTTTGTCCGGGGATTTACATACGCGTGCATGTCTGGAAGGTAGCAGGAAGGAACTACTGCATGAAGGTGAATGTGTCCTTCCTCATTCCCTGGAACCATTCAGGAAAATAGAGTGCTTTAGAGAAACATGAGAGGCGGAGACAGACACCTGGAAAGACAGCCCATGTTGTCAGCCGAGTGAAGGACAAAGTAATAAAGAGGTCAGATGCAATGGGAATGGCAGAGGAGTACTTGATCCATTGCAGACAGCAGTGCAGGTGGCTGGGTTTTAAATCGTTTTCAAGTATTGCCTGGTCTGAGTTGGTGGGGTGCTTGAGAAGAAAATGTGCACCCAGTTGTTGTCGACAGAGCTACTGTGGATGGCTCTGGCACGGTTCACATGAGGTGATGCCTCACGTACCCATGCTGGGTAGGAGTCTCTGCTTCTGTTTGAGCAGGTGGTTCTAGGATCATTCTTTAACAGGCACTTGGGTGAAGGAGAGAGGAGTCATTCTTTTACTGTGGAAACAGGCCAGGGTCTTAGGGCAGCAGTTCTTGAATTGTGGCCCTAGACCAGAAGCATCAGCACTGCCTGGGACCTTGTTAGCAATGCAACTTCTGGGTCTCACTCAGAACTGCTGGACCAAAACTCTGGGAATAGGGCCCAGCAGTCTGTCTGAAGAAGCCCTCCTAAAGTTTGAGAACCTCTGGTCTAGAGGAATGGTCACTGGGATGAGCAGAAGCCCCCATCTAGGGCAGCACACAGCCTCCAGCCAGGAACAGGCAGATGGGTCATACACACAGACTCACAGCACACAGCCTCCAGCCAGGAACAGGCAGGTGGGTCACACACACAGGCTCACGGCACACAGCCTCCAGCCAGGAACAGGCGTGTGGGTCACACACACAGACTCACAGCACACGGCCTCTAGCCAGGAACAGGTGGGTGGGTCACACACACAGGCTCACGGCACACAGCCTCCAGCCAGGAACAGGTGGGTGGGTCACACACACAGGCTCACGGCACACGGCCTCCAGCCAGGAACAGGTGTGTGGGTCACACACACAGGCTCACGGCACACGGCTTCCAGCCAGGAACAGGTGTGTGGGTCACACACACAGACTCACAGCACACGGCCTCTAGCAGGGAACAGGCGTGTGGGTCACACACACACAGACTCACAGCACACGGCCTCTAGCAGGGAACAGGCAGGTGGGTCACGCGCAGAGACTGCCACTGGAAGGGAAGCTGAGACTCACACCCAGAGGTTCTGCACCAGAAGTAAGACATTATTCAGAGCTCACTTTGCCTGAGTCTTTAGATCCAGGAGTTATGGGACTTACCCAGGGAGGTTAAGAGTTGGGGAGCCTCAGCCCAATTGACACTTTATTTTGTATCATTTGATACTTCCTTGTCTGTCAAAGGATTTTTTTTGCTTTTGCCTTTTCCTACTCTGCCCTGCTCTTCCATGCCCTCGGAAAGTTTATAGTTTCACTGGGGAGGACATGGCTGATAGCTCAGTGTAGTTCTGGGTCTAACATTCACCTATACACCCCGCAGGATATAAACTAAATGTATTTATTTATAGCCTTCTATGTGGCCACAAAAGTTCTATCATTTTTCCCACTTGAAGGTAGGATATCATTGCAACTAACTTTGGTGAAGTTTGTATTGATACCTAGAAGGCTCTAAGTAGGTGGCTCTTTATACTGTTTTTTACCGAAGCATGTATATGTAGAAATGTTATGTAAATTTTTATTTTCTTGGGTAAAATGCTTAGAATGGTCGTGTCTGTCTCTGGATTATGCGTCTGTCATCCTCTTGTCTTCAACAGGAGGCCAAGCTGTGTTACTACAAACAGGCCTCTGTGCACCTCTTTTCCATACCCTTGCCCAGAGTTCACTTGCCGCAGCAAATATAGAGTGTCTGTTCTGTGATGAAGCAGGAACTTGTTCTTCCGGTGCGACGGATATAGCCTAATATTTCAGGATAAGAACTAAAAATCTCAGAACTGCCAGGCAGGAAGCGGAGCTAGAGCAGCTGGCTTTCTTTACTGGGACCTCTGGAGCCTCCTGTGGCCTTGAGCCACCTCTGAGCCTCATGTGCCCATGGAAACTTACACTTGTAACTTTCCTTCTGTGCAGAATTTTCTCCTGATGGAGTAGTTCAGCTGCTCCACTCGGAGTGTCCTAAGGACATCCACTTGGAAGCCCTCAAAGCTGACCCTGTTGTCTTTGTTTTAAGCATCATGGTTGAGAACTAGGACCAAAGTCATCAGCCCCCTAAATCTATGCATTATTCCTACTCCCCTTTCTCTGCCTTGTATGAATTTTTTTTTTTTTTTTTTGAGACGGAGTCTCGCTCTGTTGCCTAGGGTGGAGTGCAGTGGCGCGATCTCGGCTCACTGCAAGCTCCACCTCCCGGGTTCTCCTGCCTCAGACTCCTGAGTAGCTGGGACTACAGGCGCCCGCTACCACGCCCGGCTAATTTTTTGTATTTTTAGTAGAGACGGGGGTTTCACCGTATTAGCCAGGATGGTCTCGATCTCCTGACCTTGTGATCCACCCGCCTCGGCCTCCCAAAGTGCTGGGATTACAGGTGTGAGCCACCACACCCGGCCTCTGCCTTGTATTAATTTAAAACTCCAGGTTTGTTCGGGCTGCAGAAATTACCTGTTGGTCAACAAAAGAGGGCAAGGATATTTTTACTGCTGTTCTGAGTACTCCCTACTGCCTGGTACATAGTAGGTGCTCCAGTGAATATTTGTGCATGAATAAGTGAATCTTTCAAATGTACTTTTTTACTCTAATATAATCAGAAATTCTTCTTTGCTTCTAAGTAATTATATTCCCTGTATCCCGTAATCACACACAGCATACAGTAAAAGCAATGCACAGCTCTCAATTTGCCAAATATTTCACAGTGTTTTAATTATCCTGATAAAGCTGCAAAACCAAAACAAGCATAAAGGCGTTGCTTTTGGTTTGCTAGTGTGGAGATGTAAAGACCATCATTGTATCCATCTAAGCCTTACAACCCCAAGAGCTGGGCCCTGCCCCTGTGCAGAGGAAAGGACGTGAGGAGAAAGTCTCTCTGAACTTGAGCAGCACAGTTCAGCAGACCTCAGACCTCGCTCCCTGGGTGCCAGCTCAGTCATTTGCATTTGAGATTGGTTTTTTATTTTAATTATCACTCCCTTCCCCTTTGGAATTGAGAGGCTCAGAGATGCCGTTATGCATGATATGATTTTGTTAAGAGGCACATAATTGCTTCTGAGTATTTTCATGAAGTGCTTCTCAGAGCAGCTTAATATCATGCACTCATGGCATAGCAACAGGGAATGCAGCTGGGGAACAAAAGCTGGTCACCTCTGTGGCACACACAGAGTCACTGTGACTGTTGGAGGGGTTGACCGGGCGATGCCGTGGGCAGGGCCTGACTCAGTGATGTCAGGGAAGGTCTGTTTCTGCAGTGTCTGTGCTTGGCAGGGGGATGGGCAGGGGACAGCTGATGTGGGGACTGCACTGCAGCGCACTGCAGCACAAATCCACCTCCACGGGCAGCAGGCAGGCTCGCTCCAGGCTGACCACAGCTCAGAGAGCGCCTTTGGTGCTTTTCTGCCCCTTTGTCTGCTACGGGATGTTGATCTTGGCCACTCAGTTGCAGATTGGTTCCAGAGTGCTCTGGAACAAGTGAAATGGATACTGAAAACTCGTTAACCAAATGCAAGATTTGTAGACTTGCAGAAGAAATCACAGATCTGTGGCTATGGAGGTTTAAAATTCAGTCAAGTCATTTCAATGGGATGCATGACGGTCTCTGAATAGGTTCCGAGAAAAATGGTTGTCTGACTTAGCAGCATTAGGAATAAGCAGGGGAGTTTATAATATCCCGCAAAGGGCAACTGCCATGCTGCTTGGAACTGAACTCTAACTGAAGAGTCAACTTCTTAGACTTCAGATGGAAGAGACCTGTGATCTGCAAGATTTCAGGTTTCTAACGGAGAGGCATGGCATCTGGAGTAAGGACACCAGCGCCACCTCTGTAATCATCTTGTTTTCTGCTGGTGGTCACAGGATGAGAAGGGCCGTGTGCAGGTTACCCCACACAGCGCGTATTCAGTTACTTCCCTGCGGGGAGTTGCCACTGAGTGAGACACTTAGCGGCGGGATCCTCCAAGTCTGCCTGTGTCTGTCCATCCATAGTTGTGCAATTGGAAGGAAGATGTTATTTTTCGCTTTAAAAGAGGAAGTATCTTTCTTGCATCGTTGTTCCTGGAAGTAGTTTGTTAGAAAATAATATGAGGAATCTTTTTTTTTGAGACAGAGTCTCACTCTGTCACCCAGGCTGGAGTGCAGTGGTGCCATCTCGGCTCACTGTAACCTCCACCTCCTGAGTTCAAGCGATTTTCCTGCATCAGCCTCCTGAGTAGCTGGGACTACAGGCGTACACCACCACACCCGGCTAGCTTTTTTGTATTTTTAGTAGAGACTGGGTTTCACCATGTTGGCCAGGCTGGTCTTGAACTCCTGACCTCAAGTGATCTGTCTCAGCCTCTCAAAGTGCTGGGATTACAGGTGTGAGCCACCGTGCCCAGCCAGAAAATAATATCAAGATTCTTAAAAAGCAGGCTTCCTCTTGCTTTTGTGTTTTAGTAAAGTAAAATCAGTTTGATCTGAAGTGAGGACTGAACTGCTGACTGCGTATTGACTGTCTTTTGAGTAGAGCTAAGCTTTCTGGAGAGTGAGAATATTGTCTCCTTCTGGTAAGGCTGCCTCATGCCTGTGCATCTTCTCTTCCCATCACCCTTCCTTCTTCTTGGCATATCTGGTTATACTCCCAGTCCTGGGGCCAGACAGATGGGTTATCTCCATGTGCCTTAGTTTTCTCATCTGGAAAATGAGGATAATAACACCTACCTCACATGATGGTTGTGAAGAGTAGATGAGTTAATATGCACAGTGACGCAGTGGTGCCTGGTGTGCAGGAAGCATTCTGTGAGTGCTATCTGCTTGTTGTTTTCTCTCACATGGAACCGCCGTACACTTTGCTCACTAGTCTTGGAATTTATAGTCAGGATGGTAAGGAGTGGTGATAAAATATTTCTTCTCCAGATTATCCCTTTGCATGATTCAGATGACTGTATTTTGAAAATAGTTATGTTCTCAACAGTTGGAGGAGAAATATGTGGTCACAGCTGTTCAGTCAGCTTCCACAGACATTGACTTCATTTGTCTAAATATGATGGTGATGGCAAGCACACTAACCTAGGATTTATCATGTTCTGAGCACTTACATAGATTAACAGCCCTCTGAGGTAGGTATAACTACTGTCCCCATTTAAGGGTTGAGGAAACGGAGGCATGAAAGGTTTTGTTCTAAGTTCAAAGCTACACAGCAATTATATGGCAAAGCCAGGGCTCTGCACAGCCATTCACTGTCTGGGTCCTGCACACCTCCAGCTCTATTGTCTCCTGCTCTCCCTCCCTCTGTGCTCCAGCCACATGGTCTTCTGCTCCCTGAAAGCCCTGCCCCAGGGCCTTTGCACGTGCTATTACCAGGCCTAAGTTCTGGACATGTTTGGCTCCTTCTCATCATTCTGATTAAACTCGAAGTGTTACCTTTCCTGACTTACCTAAACTCTGTCCCCATCCCATCCCTCCTTATTATCCTGTCTTCTTCACTTACCAAGGTCTGCCTGTGCTAGAGCAGGGAGAGACCTCCCCTCTTTGCTACTGAATATTTGGCACAGTGTTCCTTAAAATTTGTGAAGTGTGGCCAGGCGCGGGGTCTCACGCCTGTAATCCCAGCACTTTGGGAGGCTGAGGCGGGCAGATCACTTGAGGTCAGGAGTTCAAGACCAGCCTGGCCAACATGGTGAAACCCTGTCTCTACTAAAAATGCAAAAAAGTTTAGCTGGGCATGGTGGCACGTGCCTGTAGTCCCAGTTACTCAGGTGGCTGTGGAAGGATAATCACTTAAACCCAGGAGGCAAGAGGTTGCAGTGAGCCAAGATCATGCCACTGCATTCCAGCCTGGGCAACAGAGTGCGATTCCATCTCAAAGTCTCTCTCTTTCTCTCTCTCTCTCTCTCTCTCTCTCTATATATATATATATATATATATATATATTTAACATATATATGATTATATGTCATATATTATGACATATAAGTATATATATAGATAGATATATGAAGCGAGTATGGGCATGATTGATTTTAACATCGATTTAACTCCTCTTATGTACATGGATAGGTGACCCAGTTCTAACATGTGTATGCTTGTGTGTGCACGCACATGTGTGTGTAAATGCAGGAATGTGGAGAGACGTGTTCTAATCTTAGTAAAGTGGTACAGAATCACAACGTGTTTTCTCTTTGAGTTTCAATCCTAGCTCCAACAGTAATTCCTGTTATTTCTCTGATGTAGAAGTGAAGTACCTATTTATGTTTGTCTCTGATGAGACATGTGGGGCTGGGCGCAGTGGTTCACACCTGTAATCCCAGCAGTTTGGGAGGCTGAAGCGGGCAGATCACGAGGTCAGGAGTTCAAGACCAGCCTGGCCAACATAGTGAAACCCTATCTCTACTAAAAATACAAAAATTAGCTAGGTGTGGCTGCAGGCGTCTGTAGTCCCAGCTACTTGGGAGGCTGAGGCAGGAGAATCGCTTTAACCCAGGAGGCAGAGGTTGCAGTGAGCTGAGATTGCGCCATTGCACTCCAGCCTGGGCGACACCATGAGACTCTGTCTCAAAAAAAAAAAGAAATGTGGCTGGGTGCGGTGGCTCACGCCTGTAATCCCAGCACTTTGATTCCTTGAGCCCACGAGTTCAAGACCAACCTGGACAACGTGGTGAAACTCCATCTCTACAAAAAAAAAAAAAAAAAAAAAAAATTAGCTGGGCATGGTGGTGCACACCTATGGTTCCATCTACTCGGGGGGCTGAGGTGGGAGGATGGCTTGAGCCTGGGAAGTGGAAGTTGCAGGTAAGCCTAGATCACACCACTGCACTCCAGTCTGGGCGACAACGTGAGACTGTCTCAAAACAAAAAACGGTGTAATAGTCTCAGGCACTGAATGATGCTATTCCTGAAATAAATTATAAAAGCTAGAGCTTGGCTCAGGAAATAAAGTTTTAGGAAAACTTGTTTATAAAAACTCAGTGTTTTGGTAAAAGATATACTCCCCCCGTTTTTTTTTTTTTTTTTTTTTTGTCTAACATACCTTCCTTTCTTGCTGTGATTGCTTTCTTCTACTAGTTTAATTTAAATTGTATTTATTTATTTTGCTTGCTCTAGAGGGCTCTCTACCAGATCTCATGTGAGGGTTTCCACTGGGGAATTTGACAAAGAAACTGGGGGGCAGGAACCTGAACCTCTTTTTGATCTTTGACAAAAAGAGATTTTCTGGTCTTTTATCCGAGAACTTTGGGCTGCTGAAGATGCCACCATCCTGTGTGAGGTGACAGACTCACAATCGTGCTGGGGAACTCTGGCCTGCAGAGACCTCTCAGGTTTGGTGAAGTTACGGACAGCATTTGTATGCTGGTCCCGCAAGGCTGGCGAGGCCACATGTTGACTGCTTTTCTTCCAGAACACAACCTCACTCTTCACTCTTCCTCCTGTTCTGCCCTAGATAACCAGTTCAGGATGTCCATCCTGGAACGACTGGAGCAGATGGAGAGGAGGATGGCTGAGATGACGGGGTCCCAGCAGCACAAACAGGCGAGCGGAGGCGGCAGCAGTGGAGGCGGCAGCGGGAGCGGGAATGGAGGGAGCCAGGCGCAGGTACGAGGCGGTGCTGATGGTCAGCTCCCATTTCGCTTCATGTTAATGGATTGGCGAGGCAGTGGATGGATCACAGCCCTCTTCTCTGCTGCTGATGCTTTCCCTGGATTCAGGCAGAAGGCCTGAGGGAGTACTTTATGGTACCTGTGCTTTTAAGCATTATAATCTGTGCAGTATGGAAGAAGCCTTGGAATGTGGAGCTTCTCAGTTGTTTACCCCCCTAATCCTTAAGTTATTTCTATTAATCTCAGAATTCACTACTAAATTACAGGGCAGTGGGAGTTAAGGACAACCAATTGAAAAATAGAGGCCGGCTGGGCGTGGTGGCTCACGCCTATAATCCCAGCGCTGTAGGAGGCCAAGACGGGAGGATTGCTTGAGCCCAGGAGTTCAAGACCAGCCTGGGCAACATACTGAGACCCTGTCTCTATACAAAAAAAATTTTTAAATTAGCCAGGCATGGTGGTACATCCCTGTGGTCCCAGCTACTCAGGAGGCTGAAGTGGGAGGATCACTTGAGCCCGGGAGGTTGAGGCTGCAATGAGCCATGATCACTCCACTGCACTCTGACCTGGTCAACAGAATAAGACCCTGTCTCAAAAAAAAAAAAAAAAAAAAAAAAAAAAAAAAGGCCAGATGGTAACTTAGATCTGCTGGGGTTCAGAATTAATTTAGAATCTTCCTACTTTCTATCTTTCTATTCTGTATTTTATCCCTATCTTAAGTATAGGTATAAAACATAATTGAATTCAGTAATTCATAAGCCTTTTATAAACTCAAGGTCAGTATGAAAAGAGCCCAGAGAAAGTGTTTATGTAATGATTCAGTGTAGAATGACATTATACATTACAATGTCTTTCACAAACTTTCTGTAAGTTCCATGAAGAATGTATGATATTGCCAAGTACAAGTAAATTACCAAACATTGTTTCAGAGTCCCATTGGTCTTGAAGGCTTTATATACATTTCATTTAGGAAGTTCATTTTGGGGAAGTTTCCCAGGGAGAAATTATTTTTCAGGGGACCCTAGAGATAAATTTAAAGGAACTGATGGTATTTCTTATCTCCACTACTCAGTCGTTGCAAAAAAAAAAACCTCAAATAATGCCCCCTCTTTCTCTTCAAGACAAATGACGATTTCCTTTACACAGTTAAGTTTTTAGGTGAATATTTTTGGTTTTATGAACCTCATAAATATCAAGTTTAGTCATATTTTAAATAATAATAGGTTAAAAGAGCATCATATGCCACACCCAAAAAAGCTAGCCTCCTTCTTCCTCACGTTTTCATATTGCTCCCCTGTCTTCAGAAATCAGAAGGAAAGAAACGACTTGGCACACAGTAAAATATTATTAAGGCTAAGATAGGCTTCTTTTTTTTCTTTTTGACATGAAGTCTTGCTCTGTCGCCCAGGCTGCAGTGCAGTGACACAGTCTTGGCTCACTGCAGCCTCTGCCTCCCGGGTTCAAGCGGTTCTCCAGCCTCAGCCTCCTGAGTAGCTGGGATTACAGGCATGGGCCACCACGCCCGGCTAATTTTGTATTTTTAGTAGAGATGGGGTTTCTCCACGTTGGTCAGGCTGGTCTCAAACTCCCGACCTCAGGTGATCTGCCCTCCTCGGCCTCCCAAAGTGCTGGGATTACAGGCATGAGCCACCATGCCCGGCCGATAGTACTGAGTTTTATAAAAGAAGTAATCATTGTTTAATTTACCTCATGGCTCACGTAAGAGATCTCCGTAAAATACTTTTCCTTTCACCAACAAAAGTGGCATAAAAGGAATGGTATGTAATGTCATTTTAAAGCTCAACCACTGTGCAACTGGCTCAAACACTATGCAACTGGCCTAGAATCTCATCCCATATTAACCACTACTGAATATCCTTTCATCAGTTTAAGTTGCCTTCAGTAAACGTCTGTGTTTGCCACGCAGGATAGAGACGTGGCTGTTTTTGTTTAATACAAAAAAAAAAAAATTCCCGTTTCGTTCACTCTGGCCATTTCCATGTGCTCATGAATGTGTCCGGTGTGTGTAGAATGGCTGTGCCTTGGCCTTTTGAGTCAAGGTCAGTTTGCGGCATGTTGGGATCACCTAACTCTGCTCCTGTAGGTGTTTTTTTTGTTTTTTTTTTTGAGACAGAGTCTCGCTCTGTTGCCCAGGATGGAGTCCAGTGGCGCGATCTCAGCTCACTGCAAGCTCCGCCTCCCGGGTTCATGCCATTCTCCTGCCTCAGCCTCCCGAGTAGCTGGGACTATAGGCACCCGCCACCACGCCCAGCTAATTTTTTGTATATGTAGTAGGAACGAGGTTTCACCATGTTAGACAGGATGGTCTCGATCTCCTGACCTCGTGATTCGCCCGTCTCGGCCTCCCAAAGTGCTGAGATTACAGGCGTGAGCTACCGCGCCCGGCCTCTTGTAGGTGTTTTTACAGCTTTGATGAGGCTGAGATAACAATCCCATCATCTGCCTTTTTTATTTTGGGAGGCATTTTTCCACATTTAAAAATAAAAATCAGCGAGGAGCCATAGTATTTCTGTAGTAAGTAAAGCTTATGGAGTTTATTGCCAGAAAAAAAAAAAAGTGCTTTTTAAATAACACCAGAGATACAAATTAGCCTAGAAGTGCCATTTATTTGGGGGAGTGTTAAACATAAAACTGCTATCACAGAGACTCAGATAAGCTGTTGAAGTTACTTTGATTTTATTTTTCTTCCGTTACAACTGGTTCATAGGAAGTAACCCATGTGGTTAAAATTAGTAAACTTCTCTTTCCTATAGCCCTTATTGATCTCTAAATGCTTTTCTCAGTATCCTTTTTACTTTACACAAAGGACTGGATTATTATTGGATACTTTTAGTCATTACTTTAAGGAAAAAACAATCCGTATCTAAGTGATCTAATTCTCCTTCAGAAGAAGCAAGAAGCTGGGCGCGGTGGCTCCTGCCTGTAAACCTAGCACTTTGGGAGGCTGAGGCGGGCAGATCACTTGAGGTCGGGAGTTCGAGACCAGCCTGGCCAATATGGTGAAACACCATCTCCACTAAAAATACAAAAATTAGCTAGAAATCGCTTGAACCTAGGAGGCAGAGGTTGAAGTGAGCCAAGATCATGCCACTGCACTCCAGCCTGGGTGACAGAGTGAGACTCTGTCTCAAAAAAAAAAAAAAAAAAAAAAAAATTAAAAAAAGAAGAAGCAAGAGAGTGAAAGAGCCGCTATATCCGCCAGTGGAAACATTAGGAAAGCTACTCTGCTCCACTGTCTCACAGCAGTTTACTGCCTACAGGAAGGCTAGAACCACTTTTTTTTTTTTTAAGGCTGTGTACACTTTCCCCAAGAAGAATTGGCATGAAGTTCCTAATCAGAGTGTCAGCCCTAATAGATAGACTCGTGTCTGCAGAGCTGTGGACTTCAGAGAAGTGCTACTGAGCTGAAGCTAAGCACATTCTAGTCTCAATTTCGTGGATGGTTCTTGGGGGCTTGGGTTTTTTTGTTGTTGTTGTTGTTTGAGACAAGGTCTCGCTCTGTCACCCAGGCTGGAATGCAGTGGCGCGATCACAGCTCACTATAGCCTCGACCTCTCCAGGCTCAGGTGATCTTCCCACCTCAGCCTCCCGAGTAGCTGGGATTATAGGCACCCACCACCACGCCTGGCTAATTTTTGTATTTTTAGTAGACATGGGGTTAGGGTTAGGGTTGGCCAGGCTGGTCTCGAACTCCTGACTGCATGTGATCTGCCCGCCTCAGCCTCCCAAAGTGCTAGGATTTCAGGTATGAGCCACCATGCCCAGCCTAAATTTTGTACTTTTTGTAGAGACAGGGTCTCACCATGTTGCCCAGGCTGGTCTCGAACTCCCGAGCAATCCTCCCACCTCGGCCTCCCAAAGTGCTAGGATTTCAGGCATGAGCCAGCATGCCCAGCCAATGTTTCTTTATTTTCATTGTTTTATGTTTTCCGTTGTGAGTTTCTGATCGTAAAGCATTTGTTTCCCCTCATCGAAGCGCTGATGGGGTCAAGGGCCTTTAGTCCTGAGGTTGTAACGTGCGCTTTTTCTTGACAGTGTGCTTCTGGGACTGGGGCCTTGGGGAGCTGTTTTGAGAGCCGTGTGGTCGTGGTATGCGAGAAGATGATGAGCCGAGCCTGCTGGGCGAAGTCCAAGCACTTGATCCACTCAAAGACTTTCCGCGGAATGACCCTCCTCCACCTGGCCGCTGCCCAGGGCTATGCCACCCTAATCCAGACCCTCATCAAATGGCGGTAAGGCTGTGGTGCAGCTGGCTGGGGGTCAGCCTCCCACGTCCTCGCTCACATTCTTCCTGAGCACTGCCACCCGTGGAAGAAATCTACCCGTTCAGTCCGCTTTATAGCCAGCGAGCAAAGGGCTTTCTCCTTGGACAGTTTCCAAGGGAGTTTTATGAACTTCTTCCCAAGAAATACCCAGAAAGATAAGAATTAAATGTTGGACTTGTTATTTTCTTTGGACCCTTAGCCAAATGGAGCGTCCACACTGCCCTGGGACTCTCTGTTTCTTCACCATGGGGATCTTATATGCCCAGCTGGGTTTCATCTTGGTGGGGTTTTATAATATTCTGGTGTTTCCTTTTAACGGTGATGAATAGTGTGGTAATTTCTGGTGCTCTCCCTTATAGTACAAAGCACGCGGATAGCATTGACCTGGAACTGGAAGTTGACCCCTTGAATGTGGACCACTTCTCCTGTACTCCTCTGGTAAGGAATGGGTTCCTGTAGCCCCCCTCACCGTTCTTCCTGTGTGGCATAGGATTTGCCTGGCTCCCACCGTTGTCTCTTGCTGACACACGGCATGTTTTGGAGATACTTTGGGATGGGAATCTTCAGTGGCCCCACTGAGATTGCCAGCAAAGACCAGTTTGTCATTTGGCAGCAATGGCAAAAGTCAGGTCTGGTCTTGACCTCTGATTGAGAACGCTTGCTGTGTCTCCCTGTCTTCTAGATGTGGGCGTGTGCCCTAGGGCACTTGGAAGCTGCCGTCGTGCTGTACAAGTGGGACCGTCGGGCCATCTCGATTCCTGACTCTCTAGGAAGGCTGCCTTTGGGAATTGCCAGGTCACGGGGTCATGTGAAATTAGCAGAGTGTCTGGAGCACCTGCAGAGAGATGAGCAGGCTCAGCTGGGACAGAACCCCAGAATCCACTGTCCTGCAAGTGAAGAGCCCAGCACAGAGAGCTGGATGGCCCAGTGGCACAGCGAAGCTATCAGCTCTCCAGAAATACCCAAGGGAGTCACTGTTATTGCAAGCACCAACCCAGGTAAGAATTCAGAATCATGACATCTCAGAGCTTGACAGAGATCCCGTTTGCTTTCATGCAGCTGCCCTCAGCAAAGTCCATAGGATAGTCACATACATTTCAGATTTTTTTGTTAATGTTTCTGATTTTTCTTTAAGAATGCCTAGTGCTCCCCCCTCCCCCAGTACAGAAGAAAGTAGCAAAAGTTCTATGTTCATGCAAGAAATACATAATTTTGGAGGAGGATGATCTGAATCTGATGTATGCTACTGGGGATATTTAAATGTTAGGGGCGTGTCTTGAGTTCCGGCTTTGCACTTTGTGTCTCTCAGGCATAGAGAAAGTGTTGATTCTTGAGGATTCATAGTTGTATCTCCTGTCCTGACTATCCTTTCTACTGTACTTTTCAGAGCTGAGAAGACCTCGTTCTGAACCCTCTAATTACTACAGCAGTGAGAGCCACAAAGATTATCCGGCTCCCAAAAAGCATAAATTGAACCCTGAGTACTTCCAGACAAGGCAGGAGAAGCTGCTTCCCACTGCACTGAGTCTGGAAGAGCCAAATATCAGGAAGCAAAGCCCTAGTTCTAAGCAGTCTGTCCCCGAGACACTCAGCCCCAGTGAAGGAGTGAGGGACTTCAGCCGGGAACTCTCCCCTCCCACTCCAGAGACTGCAGCATTTCAAGCCTCTGGATCTCAGCCTGTAGGAAAGTGGAATTCCAAAGATCTTTACATTGGTGTGTCTACAGTACAGGTGACTGGAAATCCGAAGGGGACCAGTGTAGGAAAGGAGGCAGCACCTTCACAGGTGCGTCCACGGGAACCAATGAGTGTCCTGATGATGGCTAACAGAGAGGTGGTGAATACAGAGCTGGGGTCCTACCGTGATAGTGCAGAAAATGAAGAATGCGCCCAGCCCATGGATGACATACAGGTAAAAAGCAGGGACAGGGTAAGCCCGCAGAGGCCGGTGTGTTCCAGTTGCTGTGATCTTTACAGTCCGTTTCCGAAGGTTGTGTCATTTTCTTCCCCGCGAAGGCTTCAAAGTCTGGTCTTGTGCAGAACGTCGTTGGAGTATCTTCTTTCCTTGGGGCCACATTTTCATTCGGTGAATCGGGCACCGGGAATAGGGCCTGAATACCAGTGACCCCGGTCTCAGCAAAGCCTTCCCTCTTTGTACCACCTCCTCAGAACTCACTCAGGACCCTACAGTACGTCATCTGCTTCCTCCTTGCATTTAGGTTGATTGATTTCACTGTTTTAAGTACTAGTTAGAATATAGTCAAGGCCTAAAAATAGCTAGAACAGGAAGCCTGTGGATAGATTTTGAATTATCTGAGTGACCTTGATCAGCATAGGTATCATCTAGCCATTGTTAAGGGCATATATGGCGTGAGGCTCTCACTAGGGCAGTGAAATATTCCTAAAGCTGATAACTGATTGCCCTTATAATAAATCTAAAAATTCTAGAATCCTTTTAGGACCTTAAACTTGTTACAGACTAAGAGAATATGTACCAAAATAAACTTGACATTAGGCTAATAAGCAAATTCCATCTATTAAAATATGTAGGGGAGGACCATAAAGGCAGCCTAAAAACATGTTTGACTTCCTCTCTTTCCAACTTCCCATTGATGCAACCTAAAACAAACGTAAAAGGGAAAAAAAAACGACTCAGAATTCAACAGGGCACCCATGCCTGTAGAAGTGATACAAGGAGAGGGAGGTGTGTAGAGGAGATCACATGTCCTGGTCAGCACATCTTGGGAAAGGCCTGGTTTCTGAGCCATTCCTGCTCATTGCATCCCAGGGGCCGCTTCATGCCAGCCCTCTGCTGTTTGCAGAGGTTGAGAAAGAAGCTTGCATGCTCACCAATGTGTTCCCATTTCTGGGGAGTTGCTGGGGGCACCACTTCTGACCTACCGTATTAGTCCATTCTCATGCTGCTGATAAGGACATACTCCAGACTGGAGAATTTATAAAGAAAAAGAGGTTTAATAGACTTACAGTTCCACGTGGCTGGGGAGGCCTCACAATCATAGCAGAAGGCAAAAGTCACATCTTATATGGTGGCAGGCAAGAGAGAATGAGAGCTGAGCGAAAGAGGAAACCCCTTATAAAACCATCAGATCTCAAGAGACTTCTTCACTACCACGAGAACAGTATGGAGGAACCCACCCCTGTGATTCAGTTATCTCCCACTGGGTCCCTCCCACAATACATGGGAATTATGGGAGCTACAGTTCAAGATGAGATTTGGGTGGGGACACAGCCAAACCATATCACCTACCGACCACTGCAGTTTCCCTCCCACAGCACGTGAGAATTATGGGAGCGACAGTTCAAGATGAGATTTGGGTGGGGACACAGCCAAACCATATCACCTACCGACCACTGCAGTTTCCCTACCACAACACATGGGAATTATGGGAGCTACAGTTCAAGATGAGATTTGGGTGGGGACACAGCCAAACCATATCACCTACCGACCACTGCAGTTTCCCTACCACAACACATGGGAATTATGGGAGCTACAGTTCAAGATGAGATTTGGGTGGGGACACAGCCAAATCATATCACCTACCGACCACTGCAGTTTCCCTCCCACAACACATGGGAATTATGGGAGCTACAGTTCAAGATGAGATTTGGGTGGGGACACAGCCAAATCATATCACCTACCGACCACTGCAGTTTCCCTCCCACAACACATGGGAATTATGGGAGCTACAGTTCAAGATGAGATTTGGGTGGGGACAGAGCCAAACCATATCACCTACCGACCATTGCAGTCATGGGGAGGACTGACCAGAAAAATCAAATAATGTTTTAGACAAGAGGCTGGTACATTTCTTCTATAAAGAGCCAAGTAGTGAATATTTTTAGGCTCTGTAGGCCATACAGACTTTTTCCTAGCTACTTAATCAGCCCTAACAGCACCAAAGCAGCCTTAACATTAAACAGAGGAGTGTGCTGTTTCCTAGTAAAACTTTATTTACGCAAACAGGCAGCTGGCTGAATTCAGCCTGCCATCGTTTGCCAAATCCTGTTATACACAATTCCTGAAGGAACCCACACCAGACACCAAAACTGAGCAATCTAGAACTATATTTATAAATATCTAGGAATAAGTCAGATTACATCGAAAATCAGTAGCTCAAAAGAGGGGAACCAATTGAGCATCAAGAACAGTGCCATCCACTAGACCTTCCCACAGTGGTGGACATGCCCTGTATCCATGCCACCCACCATGGGAGACACTTGGTGCCACATGTGGAATCAGGCACTTGGTCAGCACAGCTGTTGTCTAGCCATTGTAAAGGGCATATGTATGAAATATAGCCAGTGCAACTCAGGAACTGGGCTTCTAATTTTATTTCAGTTTAAATAGCCATTGGATAGCACAGCTTTTCAGAAAGTGGCCTTCACTGAAACAGAGTTCATGCAGGAAATAGAAAATAACCTTTAAAAAATCCACTTCCTATTTTCACAGATCTGTAAGAGAATAACATCTTGCCAAATTAAGAGCATGTGTCTATGAAAAAAGCAGCAGTCTAAAGAAAGTTTTGTAGCCAAATGAGAAGATAACACTTAAAAATGATGAAATAATTTTAGAAAATGGCAAAATCATTCATAGAGGAGTGAACAATCAAACCAGTAAAACTGAGCAATTATCGATAGTGTGGTATATGTGAGAGGCATTTGTTAGGAAGGGACTCTTTAAATAGAAGACGAAAAATGTTTAATCTCCTAGAACTAAAATTCTAAATTATTTTAACAAAACCAGGGAGGGTAGGGAAATGAAGAGAGTAAAACTGTATTAAAGCTCTCTGGTTCAGGGACAGTAATAGATTTTGTTCCACTCGTGATATAGATAGATGTGCACTGGATAGGCTGAAATATGCTAATTAGAAATGTCAAGTTAGTAGCTAGCATAAAAACGGGCTACAGAAGGACAGGTGCAGTGGCTCATGCCTGTATTCTTAGCATTTTGGGAGGCCAAGGTGGGAGAATCACCTGAGTTCAGGAGTTTGAGACCAGCCTGGCCAACATGATGAAACTCCGTCTCTACTAAAAATACAAAAATTAGCCAGGTGTGGTGGCTGGTGCCTGTAATCCCAGCTACTCGGGAGGCTGAGGCACAAGAATTGCTTGAACCTGGGAGGTGAAGGTTGCAGTGAGCCGAGATTGCACCACTGCCTGCCTGGGTGACAGAGTAAGACTCCATCTCAGAAAGAAAACAAACAAAAAACAGGCTACAGAATTTCTAAGTCATTGAAGGGGAAAAAAGAAAAATTTGGCCCATTTGGAAAAAGTTCAGGAATGGTAACAAAGGAAAACGTAACAATAGAAATCACAGGAAACAGAGGAAGGTTTTCCCATGTGATTCATTCACACTTTAGGAAGTGATAATTCTGTTAAAAGGCAGATTCTTGGATTTGGTTGTTTTTGTTTTTGTTTTTGTTTGAGACAAAATCTCGCTTTGTCACCCAGGCTTGAGTGCAGTGGCGCCATCTCGGCTCACTGCAACCTCCACCTCCCGGGTTCACGCCATTCTCCTGCCTCAGCCTCCCAAGTAGCTGGGACTACAGGCGCCCGCCACCACGCCCGGCTAATTTTTTGTATTTTTAGTAGAGACGGGGTTTCACCGTGTTAGCCAGGATGGTCTTGATCTCCTGACCTCGTGATCTGCCCGTCTCAGCCTCCCAAAGTGCTGGGATTACAGACGTGAGCCACCGCGCCCGGCCTTGGTTTTGTTTTGTTTTGTTTGTTTTGTTTTGTTTTAATAAAAGCAAGATATACTATATTCTACTTGTAAGAAATACAATTGAAAGAAAATGAAAATGAAATGATAGATATAGCTATAACAGATAAACGAGTATAAAAACAAAGATAAAAAGTACAATTCAAGGCAAATTATATATATGTCTGTGTATATATATACAGTTTATCAAGAAGATATGACAGTTATAAACTATTGTGTACCTAGCACCATAACCTTGAAACATTACAGCAAATACTAGTAAATACAAAGAAATATGGACCCACAATCACAGTGTGCTACTAACACACGTTGCTCAGAATTTTTCAGATCAAGCAGATATGAAAAGCATATGAACAAGTTGAACAACAAAATCAGAGGCTTGATTTAATATATATTTACTATATGATAGATTTAATATATGATATATATAACTATATGCATATATGTAGTTAATACACATAGCAACTATGTATATAATTGTTCTTTTCAGATGTCCAAGGCACGTTTATGAAAACTGCTCATATACTAAGACACAAAGAAAATTTGAATAAAAATCCAAAGCTACTCATTTAAAGGCCATCTTCTCTGAGCACAATCCATGAAATTTAGAAATGAGTGACGTGACTTTTTGGGTCCAACTGCTGAGAATGTTACTGAAGATGTTTTTACATTGTTACATGTTTATAAAATGGAGGATTTAGGAAAGTGATTATAGAGTGATAACCTTTTAGGCTTCAGAAATTCCACCTTTTAATATATTTGATTACTTTCATGGAAAAAGAATAAAGGCAAGATTTACTTCCTGCCGTTTGAGTCACACATCAAGAAGGCCAATAGAGAAGGTGAAAGAAAGCTGCAATTTTTTTTTTTTTTCTTTGAGACAGAGTCTTGCTATGTCACCCAGGCTGGAGTGCAGTGGTGCCATCTTGGCTCACTGCAACTTCCATCTCCCGGGTTCAAGCAATTCTGCCTTGGCCTCTCTAGTATCTGGGATTACAGATACTGTAAGAAAGCGCTAGGCCTGCACCACCAGGTCTGGCTAATTTTGGGGTTTTTTTTGGGTAGAGACAGGGTTTCGCCATATTGCCCAGGCTGGGCTTGAACTCCTGAGCTCAGGCGATCTGCCCGCCTCGGCCTCCCAGAGTGCTGAGATTACAGGCGTGAGCCACCATGCCTGGCCCAATATGTTTTTCTTAAATGTTTTATTTTTATTATTATTACAAAAACTAATTATTGTTCTTCGATGAAAATTTATAAAATTATCCACAATAAGCATTTTTAACAGCTTTATTGAGGTATAATTTACATATGATGAAATTGACCCATTTTAAGTGCTCAGGGGATAGCTTCTAGTAAATATATACATCTGAGCAACCATCGCCACAGTCCCTTTCTAGAACACTTCCATCTCATTCCACAGTGCCCTGTGCCCATCTGCAGTCTGTCTCTGCCCAGCCTTAGGCAACCACTGATCTGATTCTATCCCCAGAGGTTTGTTTTTTCTAGACATTTCATATAAGTGGAATCATACACCATGCAGCCTACTGTGGCTGTTTCCACTTAGCAGGATGTTTTTGAGGCTCCTTCATGTTGCAGCAGAAGCATTTTGTCACCTTGTATAGTTCCATCGAGAACATTTTCAGTTCGCTTAAGAACCCAAAGTGCTGTGTTTCCGTTACCACTCCTAAGAGGTATGCACAGACATTTTTAAGAATCAGTCCACATCTCTGATTCTCATAAAGAATATCTTAATCCAGACCAGCTTTGAGGATTCTTTTTTCTTTTTTTTTTTTTTCTGAGATGGAGTCTAGCTCTGTCGCCCAGGCTGGAGTGCAGTGGCGTGATCTCGGCTCACTGCAAGCTCCACCTCCCGGGTTCACGCCATTCTCCTGCCTCAGCGTCCCAAGTAGCTGGGACTACAGGCGCCCACCACCACGCCCGGCTAATTTTTTGTATTTTTTAATAGAGATGGGGTTTCACCGTGTTAGCCAGGATGGTCTTGATCTCCTGACCTTGTGATCTGCCCACCTCGGCCTTCCAAAGTTCTGGGATTACAGGCGTGAGCCACTGCGCCTGGCCTCTTTTTTTTTTTGAGTTGGAGTCTCGCGCTGTTGCCCAGGCTGGAGTGTAGTGGCGTAATCTCGGTTTGCTGCAACCTCCACCTCCCGGGTTTAAGCGATTCTCCTGCCTCAGCCTGCCGTGTAGCTGGGATTACAGGCATGCGCCACCATGCCTGGCTAATTTTTGTATTTTTAGTAGAGACAGGGTTTCTCCATGTTGGTCAGGATGGTCTGGAACCCCTGACCTCAAGTGATCCACGCATCTTGGACTCCCAAAGTGCTGGGATTACAGACATGAGCCACTGTTCCCAGCCTAGACTGGGGTTCTCTAGGCCAAGCAAAAGGGGGTGGTTAGATATTGGTTATGTTACTAATAGTGACACCTCATTAATATTACAGGTTACTCTAGAACTGCCCAGTGTCATTAATTGGTTGACCCTGAGAGTAGGGAGTACATACAGGCCAGAAGTTCTCCAAGACTGGGCTAAAGGTTTGGGGCCAGACTATGACTTGGAGATAATCAGGTCTCAGGATCTCAGCACATTTCAGTGCTTTATGTTATAACCTTAAAATGATATTTGATTGCATTGGATTGAGGTGGAAGTCTGCCCTCCTGCCTTATTATTTTTTTCTCTCCAAGGCGAGGCAGGGGAGGTAGACCCGGATAACATCTAAGGTTCCTTTCTAACCTGAGTGTTCTGTGAACTTCTGACTTCAGGTGAACATGATGACCTTGGCAGAACACATTATTGAAGCCACACCTGACCGAATCAAGCAGGAGAATTTTGTGCCCATGGAGTCCTCAGGATTGGAAAGAACAGACCCTGCCACCATTAGCAGTACAATGAGCTGGCTGGCCAGTTACCTAGCGGATGCTGACTGCCTGCCCAGTGCTGCCCAGATCCGGTGAGTAAAGTTACGGAGGTCCCTACCCAGCATAGATTCCCGGATGTAACTGAAGGCAGGGGTGGCTGATTGTATTTGATGAATGCCGTGTCATAGAAGACCATACCAAGGAAGGAAGGAAGCATTAGAACAAGCTCTGTTGCCACTTTCAAGGCCCAGCTCCTATTCCTACCTCTCCCATTATTTTTTTTACTGCTATGAGAGCACAAGAGATCATGTTAAGCTGGGCGCAGTGGCTCATGCCTGTAATCCCAGCACTTTTGGGAGGCCAAGGCGGGTGGATCACCTGAGATCAGGAGTTTGAGACCAGCCTGGCCAACATGGTAAAAGCCCGTCTCTACTAAAAATACAAAATTAGCCGGACATGGTGATAGGCGCCTGTAATCCCAGCTACTTGGGAGGCTGAGGCAGGAGAATTGCTTGAACCCAAGAGGTGGAGGTTACAGTCAGCTGAGATTGCACCACTGCACCCCAGTCTGCACAACAGAGCAAGATTCTGTCTCAAAAAAAAAAAAAAAAAAGAGATAATGTAGCATAATGTTTCCCCCTAATTCAGCTGAAGTTTTCTAAGGGCAGTAGAGTGTACTGCTACTAGGTTTTAGTATTTAGCATAGTACTAAAGTCATGATAGCTGCTGAGTATGAACTTACTCAATCGAAGGACACTGGGTGTGTTTAGCAACTTGCCTAACTGAATGAAGGCATGTTCCTAATTGCACACAGTGGCTTCTGGCAAATACCATCTTGGCTCATTCATTAATATCTAATGGATTGTGCAAATCAATCATTAATCTGTCTCTCCTTTTTCTCCTCTTGTTTCAGAAGTGCATATAACGAGCCTCTAACCCCTTCTTCTAATACCAGCTTGAGCCCTGTTGGCTCTCCCGTCAGTGAAATCGCTTTCGAGAAACCTAACCTTCCCTCCGCCGCGGATTGGTCAGAATTCCTGAGTGCATCTACCAGTGAGAAGGTAGAGAACGAGTTTGCTCAGCTCACTCTGTCTGATCATGAACAGAGAGAACTCTATGAGGCTGCCAGGCTTGTCCAGACAGCTTTCCGGAAATACAAGGTAAACTAGAACAGAACCTTCGTTTTGTGACATTCTTAAGATCAGGGAGGACAGATGAAAGAATCAAGCGAACGAAAACATTTACCATTTCTTTTTTTTCCTCTGAATTTGTAGAATTTTTTTGGAAGTCTCCAATTTATTAAGATTCACTATATAACATATCTGTGTGTGTATCTGCTTTGTAAACATATTGTGTAAAATATTCATAACAAAGTTTGCCATTTTGTCTATTTTAAAGTATGCAATGTGGGGGCATTAAGTATATTCACAGTGCTGTGCAACTGTCACTGCTGCCCATTTCCAGAACTTTCTCATTCTCCTAAACTGTTTGCTTTTAACCACCAATTTTTAAACAGTTAAACGTGAAATTTTTATCAAATGTCTACAGAGTTCCTAAAGCACCTTCATAGAAGAGTTTCAGAAGCGTGGTCTTCTCAGTTATCTGAGGCATAGAGAATTAACTGGCTGGGACAAGGGCCCATCCATGGTTAGGCCAGGGCAGGAATGGGGCTCTCGCGGCACAGAACAGTACTGATTTTTCTTTTTCTTTTTTTGAAATGGAGTCTCATTCTGTTGCCCAGGCTGGAGAAGTGCAGTGGTGCAATCTCTGCTCACTGCAACCTCCACCTCCCAGTGCAGGTGATTCTCCTGCCTCAGCCTCCCAAGTAGCTGGAATTACTGGCGCTTGCCACCACATGCACCTAATTCTTGTATTTTTAGTAGAGACAGGTTTTCATAATGTTGGCCAGGCTGGTCTCGAACTCTTGACCTCAAGTGATCCGCCTGCCTTGGCCTCCCAAAGTGCTGGGATTACAGGCATGAGCCACCACACCCGGCCTTGATTTTTCTATTCTACCTTGCCATCCCAAGTACAATGTCTCTTTATTATTCCTTAAAACAAATTTCATGAGTTTATAGAATTTTTAATTAAAGTTATTAATGTCACATTAAATAATTCTCAGAAGCTTTAGTAAAATAATATTAGCCAACAATGTAATGGTTATCACCATGTCAACATACTGTTAGTAGTGATAATGGATGCCTATTATTCAGTTAATATAAAGTAAGGTGACCCCTCTGCTGCTAGGAGGTCATGACCTAAAGCAGGAGTTTTCAACTGGAGGTCTGGGGACTGACTCCAGGCAGCCCCTGAACTCCTAAAATTAAGCAGTAAAGCTTTTTCTATGTGCATTTTTGGTGGGAAGGAGACCCATGGCTTTCTACAGATTCTCAAAGTGGTCTCTAACCGCTCCCAAAAAGGTGTTAAAAGCCATTAATCATTGATCCAAAAGTAAAGTAGTTGGGGTTATCTTAGGAAAGATAGTTGAGATCTGGCAAGACAAACAGTTGGATGCCTAACTTGTTAAATACTTTAAAAAGGAATATATTTTTAGTCTGCTTAACCTTCCAATATCATAGTTTTATTTAGAAGCAAGGATAGTCTGAGGTTTATTCTATAAATTCATTTTTCCTCATTTATAATTAATTATCAATATTTTTTGGTAAACCTGGGATCTCAACTCTGAGAAGGTGCATTAAATGAGTAGTAATAAAAAGCTGACATTTCTGGTAGTTAATCATTACTGATTTTTTTTCTCCTTAACTTTACCCTTAAGGGCCGACCCTTGCGGGAACAGCAAGAAGTAGCTGCTGCTGTCATTCAGCGTTGTTACAGAAAATATAAACAGGTAAACCTCAGTTTTGCACCACAGAAGGAAACTGTGCCCCACCCAAGGTCACTGAGGATCCTGGTGTGCAGTTTGGCTAAAGAGCACTACATCTAGTACCTCATTACAGAGACTTAATTTGTTTTTTGGTTTTTTTTTTTGAAACGGAATCTGGCTGTGTCCCCCAGGCTGGAGTGCAGTGGCACTATCTGGGCTCACTGCAACCTCCACCTCCCAGGTTCAAGCGATTCTCCTGCCTCAGCCTCCTGAGTAGCTAGGACTACAGGCATATGCTACCATGCCCAGCTGATTTTTCTAGTTTTAGTAGAGTCGGGGTTTCACCATGTTGCCAGGCTGGTCTTGAACTCCTGACCTCAAGTGATCTGCCCACCTTGGCCTCCCAAAGTGCTGGGATTACAAGCATGAGCCACGGTGCCCGGCCAGAGACTTAATTTGAACTGCCGTGATAAAACAAACAAACAAACAAACAAAAAACGGGAAGCCACACATGATGGTTTGTGCCTGTAATCCCAGCTCCTCAAGAGGCTGAGGCCGGAGGATCTTCCTGAGCCCAGGTGTTGAAGTCCAGCTTGGGCCTTGTCTCTAAAAAAAAAAAAAACAAGAGGAAAACAAATTAAAACCATCTGCAATTAGACTTGCACCGCAAATGAGTTTTTGTCCAAATTTTTGGTCTTTTAGTAATATTACCTACCTGAGATACTGGTCTGATCTAACACCAGTATCTTTGCAGTGAGGATCCGTGGTCCAATACTTTGATAAACTCACTAGTAATTAGAGAACTGTAGGGAATCCAGTGTGTGATATGGTGACTGGAGAAGGTAAATGCTGGCTATTTATTACCTTTGAGTTTGAATTATATAAGGTATTTAATCTTTGGCCATTTTCCTTTCAGCTTCTTATCCATTTTAAAATGAAGAATTGTTAAAATCTTTGAAAATCAGAAGAAGGTCAGAACATCTTAAACTGCTTTTGTGCACCTTAGTTAAAGGTGCAAGAAGATTATCTAAGTACTCTTTCATGCAGTATTTCTGTTTGCAAACCAACCTGTAGGGTTATGTAACTAGTCAGATGCGAAAGGGAAGTCATATTTTTGGGGCAGCTAGTATGTACTAGATTTTTTAGGTGCCCCATCTCATTTCCTTTTTACAATTATTTGAAGTAAGCAGTATTTATTTCCAGTTTACAGATGAAGAAGCTGAAGCTCAGAGAAATTACATGAATATTAGGCTTTTCTCATCATCAAGGTGGTTATAAAATATTAAAAATTGCCTAATGGAGTTTTGACTGGTTCACACGATAAAATTCAGGCCTGTCAGTAGATTCTAGAACCTTTTATCAGATTGTACTTTAGGTAGTTCTAAATTTTTATTTAAGGAATAATAAATTCTAATATATATAATGGTCACATAGAAACTAGGGATTCTATTACTTTGTCATAATCCAGGACTTGCCTCAATTTCTGATACGGGTTGCCGTTTCCTCAAGCTTCTCTAGGATTAAGCCCTATTAATGGGGGTGGGGGGACGTCTTCGGCTTCGAGCCAGTTGAGTTCATGATCCCAGAAAAGGAAGGTTTATTGTGCAAACGCTGACACCACAGTGCCTGTAGCTCTATAGCAGGGAGCCGCACTGGCTTCTGTTTGGTGAGCAGGCTTCCTGGGAGCACAAGTGATACACAGAATGAAGGTTTCAAGTCTGTGATTACAACAGGTATTGATTCCAAAATATAAGTTTGGTTAAAAAAAAAAACAAAAAACAAAACCCTCCCCAGAAACTGTCATCTACAGCTAGGAAGACAGAAGGCATTATTTTTGGAAAGAGTAACAACTATAAAACAAATATTTTGGAAGACGGAAGGCATTAATATAGCCAGGTTGCCTTTTTTTTTTTTTTCTTGGTTGGGAGTTTTATTGATTCTGGTTTTTAATTTCATTATATTCAGCAATGTAACATTAATCTTGTATTTTCTGTTTTTCCCCCAAGCTGACATGGATAGCCTTGAAGGTAATGATACACCCAAGCCCTCTCACAAACCATTCCACCAGAGTCACAAACTTCACACCCATCACCAGCTACAGGGAGGGGCCATTAAGATGGCACAGTCATGGAGTAAACATAGCCCCCTTGCCAGGCCACCTAAGCACAGTGCATCTGTCCTCTGGGGACCACGTGGTTATTCAGTTGGAGTGGGTTTCGACATTAATAACTGGACATTTTTTGGCTGGTGTTAATCCATCTAAGCCAGTTCCTGTGAGCCCTGTGGCCACTAAGTAAATACCCTTTTTCCCAAAGCGCTTCACTGTGGCCTGATGGGTCTGAGTGTGTAGTGTGCACAGGTGGAGATGATGGAAACCACAGGGGCTCTGTAGGCTACAGCATTTTTGTCTTCAAAGACTTTCAGACCAGTGAAAAAGGTAGAGCAGGTCAGATAAGACCAAAGAAGGTTCTTGCAGAAGGGTCCTGGTTCTTGGACAATTCTGAGAAGTCAGTTTCCCTCCCTCATTTCACCTCCTCATACATCCAGAGATACAGTTAGGCAGATACAGGGATTTTCTGGGGAATATTTTTCCTTGCAACGGTAAGTTGCCTTCTTATAAGCAAAGGGCTTCATTGCAACTTCTCATCCCCAGAGTCATACTCTGTTTGATTAGAAATTTGGACGTAGCATTTTAAGACCATGGAGAGCTCTGTATTTTTGGTGCCTAGAGACTGATGTTGAGAATTCACCCTGGGCCTTCGTCCCTCACTTCTGTAGCTCTGCAGCAGGCTGGGTGGAGGACTCCTGGCACTGCCTCCTGGGCCGCCCGCAGCTCTGTGACAGCCGTCCAGGTTTCACGGCTTCACCACCGTGTTGGTCTTACGAATGTTCATCTTTTACAGGTTAAAAGGGCTTAAAGGTGTCAGCGTTTCATGATAAGCCTTGTATTTGGGACCTTGCAACTCAGTCAGAAACTTGTCGTGTGGAAAGATAGTTAAAAATCGGGCTGAATGCTAAGTAGATTTGTGTATGGTGGGAATTGGAAGGCATAAAAAAAATCATGTGTTTCAAAACTGGATAGAAAATATTAATCCAAAGTATTTAAAATTTTACTGTCGAAATCTTTTTAGATTCATAAACGTCTAAGGGTATTGCTATTAAAATTTTTCTCCAAGAAGGGTAAAATATTTTGATATTTTAGGGAACAAAAGTATCTCTGAAGGCAACCCTTAAAGTAATATTTTACATTTTGGAAAGGTAGGTGTAAAGATTCCTCGTTTGCCTCTTTTGTGATTAAACCCCAGACAGAGAATGTGATAATAGAGGGGAAAAGCATTTTCTCTTCTTCCCTTCCCGGTAAGCTCGAAGGATGCTGAGCCCGTGCGGCCCCTGTTGTTACTGTGTCGCTTGTTCTTGTTTCCCCTGCAGTATGCACTTTATAAAAAGATGACACAGGCTGCCATCCTTATCCAGAGCAAATTCCGAAGTTACTATGAACAAAAAAAATTCCAGCAGAGCCGAAGGGCTGCTGTGCTCATCCAGAAGTACTACCGAAGTTATAAGAAATGTGGCAAAAGACGGCAGGCTCGCCGGACGGCTGTGATTGTACAACAGAAACTCAGGTGGGTGGAGAAGAGCTCGTGGAGGTAAAGCTCCCTAGGGAAGAGAACTCTGACTTCTTTGAAAGACTTGTCCTGGGCTGACACTGGAGTCTGGGGCGGGCCTAAAGCATTGGCAGTCACTGTGCTCCAGAACGTTCTAGGCGTCGTGGCTGTATATGTACACCTGTGCTGAGTCTGGTTTTGAATAGTTAGCTCTTTCTCTCCACCTCCCACCCAATTATTTTGATATTGCCACCCAATTTTACCTTATATCAGAATTTGGCAGCACCGGTTTCTACTCAGAAAGTTACCACTCAATTATAGTAGTTTAACCCATTTCCTGTTTAGAAAAAAAAAAAAAGTACAGCCCACTGCCAGCACTCGTGTAATTTTACATAAACGTGCTCTTTGAGGCTGGAGGAAATCTGATTTTCAATGTGAACGTAAAATATGAAAACTATTCTTGGAGTTATTTCTATCAGAACTTGTCCCTGATCCTAATGTAACTGAAATGTATATGATGCTAACATTCGGATTAGAGACAAGACTATTCTTGGGACAAATGAGAAATGAGTGAAATTGTAGAATTACTGCATGTGAGACCTTGGGAGAGTAATTAGGGTTAAGCTGTTCCATTTTAGAGACTGTAATAAAAATGTTGAGCCAAGTAAAATACATTGATCGGTACATTTACAAAATAGCCCAAAGAGTGTATCAGCTCCGGTGAATCACCTTGCAAACTAAGAAAGCCTCTCTAATGCCAGAATGCCTTTTGTGGCAAAATGAGCTTATAATAAATTGTGAAAGAATATTTAAGTGACATTTTATTTTCAGTCTTTGTATAGTCTCTCTTGAAGCTGAGAGCACCTATACACGCCCTCCTTTCGCCTCTAGTGATGCCCGGACTCGATACTATGGAAACAGCATATGCACTCATCCCCCTTCAGATTGTATACATCTTTAACGTATGCTGTTGGCTTTGCTACGTGAACTGCTTAATTCAGTGTCCTGTGTCACTGCTGACCAGTTTTCCATATTGGGCTTTATTGTACCCTTCTTGTGACAATAATATTCTGACTTTTTCAGGAGCAGTTTGCTAACCAAAAAGCAGGATCAAGCTGCTCGAAAAATAATGAGGTTTCTACGCCGCTGTCGCCACAGGTACACTAGTCCTCGTTTATACATTCTGCTCAGGGAGAATGATGAAGCAACCCTGACCTTCTTAACCCTCACTAACTCCTATGTAAAGCTCATCCCCCTGCAGATAATCAGGGCAGACGTCCCAAATTACAATAGGGCTGTAGAGCTCTTTAACTAGGGATCAGGTTGCTACCCTTGGAATGCTGGTAACCATGTCAGACGATGCTGTTTGAACAATGGAGATTTCATGCCTGTGTTTTTCTGTTTTAATTTGGGTGTGAGGTCAATTTAGTCGGACTAGCTTTTAATTCTAAGTTTCTCTTTAACCTGCGATTGATATGCCACATTGCAGTATGTTCTTTGCTCCAATCCTTTACTATGCTAGCGCGTGTCCAAACAGAAAACAGTTTCTAGTCTCAAGGAAGGGAAAGAAAACCATGAATTCCAAACAAGTTTTCTGATGTAGAATTTCCACCAAACAGCTGCTGCCCTCTGCTGGTCATGTAATCGCCAACATGCTCTATTATTAAACTATCAATTAAAGCTGGTCCGTGATGAGGAACAGGAGAGATCACTGGAATGCAGCTGTTCAGGAAAAGAAAGACATCTGAGATTTCTGGGCGCATCTTCAATTAGTAGGAAATGGGGTCCTGTGACCCCATCCCTGTGGGATGCAGCATCTTCTCATGGAACTAAGCCAGAGGAATTTCTCTGTGTTCCTCAAATTTGAGCTTTCTTTATGAAGACTAGCGTCTCTACTTAGATTTCAGAGGGCTGGTGAAAGTGGTTTGTGTTCTTTATCCAGGTGACTATTCCAGTCTGACGTCTATAACTGCGGCCGTCCGAGCTGGGTGTAGACCACCTTCTGTGTGGTTAGGTTGTTGCTCTGTGTGTCAGGAGCTGTGCAGTTTATAATACCAAACATTAAACCAGACTCTCTAATGTCTTACCTCCTCTTCCTATTTAATTATACCAAAAGTCCTAGTATTCATATTTAATTGGATTCCTTGGATGTTCCATTTTGCTTTAGTTTTTCTTACTCCTATAACCATATGATTGCCGGCTTTGAAAATATCTTGCCTTTAAGACTTACTAGGTTTAATGGGTTATTTGTACTCTTACTTAAATTAACAAAAGAATTTATTTTTGTGACCATAGAAGGAAACGTGCCCAGCCACTGCATTAACATCATAAAAACTTTAAAAACGGCATTCACTAGGATAGATGGTTTTCCCCAGCTACGATGCCATGCAGAAGCTAATGTTCACTCGCCCTGTGCCTCAGCAACGTTTACTTTCCACCATGCAAGGATGGGAGATTTTTCACCATGATAGCTAATGAGTAACGTACCAGTGTCAGTACTCTGAAACAGGAAGTCCTGTCAGGAAATGCATCCCCCAAACGGGTATGGCTCTAAGATCATGAAATTAATTCTGCAAGCCTTAACCAAAGGCAGCCTCTTTTCTTTATTATTCAGTCATACCTTTTACTTAGCAGGGGACTTAGGACCAAATAGAGTAGCTGACTTTCTGTATTTGGTGAACAGATCAAGGACTCACCTGGACCCTTTTCCTTACATTCTCCAATACGTTCATAGTTCCTTCCTCCCTTTTCCTCTTAGACCTGCAAAATGAAAAACCTGAGCAAGATCCTATCTAGCACTGAAACCAATAGACTTTGGCCACTTTGAGCAGAATCATATCTTCTTTCATGACACTGTGGTTAATACTTTCCAGAGAGATTTTATTTTCAAGAAAATTACCTAATACCACTCTTCTTTAGGCCACTTCAGACAAACCAGAATGTCTGCAAGTTAAGTCGTGCTAGACTTTTTCCTCATTTCTTCTAGTCTGATCTTCAAACTTTGAATGAATGTGTGGGTAACGTAGGAGCAAAATTGCATAAAGTCCTACACTCATCTCCCTTTCGTTTTTGCCAAAGCTGTGTCCCGTGTTTACTTTGGGAGAGTTAAGAGAATGAGATATTTAAACAAAACATAAATTCATGAAAGGTTGCCCCCACAAAGTAAGCTGAACAAAGGAGTCCTTTCACTTTTGTTTTTAGAGTTCTCTTTCTGTAAACTGGTAGAGAAAAATTTCATGAAGATTTTTGCCTTTCATAAGCGTATATTTTAACTGTTAATAACCTTATAAGATGGATAACAAGAAGGTTCATTGTGAAGAGAACATCAGATATGGGCTCTGGATTCCTGTGCATTAATTGGAATGAAGTAAAAAATGTTATTGGCTCTTTACTTGACCATTTACAGTTTAGATGTTAGAAAAATAGGCAAATTTTAATAACCTCTGTAATAAGATCAGTATTCACTTCCCATTTCTATATATTCAATTAATACGTTCAATTAAGGATCTTGAAGAAATCCTAAAAATCTATCCTGGAAGTTTGTTTTAAACTCATATTTTCCTTAGGATGTGTATAATCCTGTTTTTATTCTCGGTCTAGTTATTTAATGTTATTTTAAAAGAAACTATCATGTCTGTTGTCCTTAGAAGCATTAAAATCTTATTAAGATAGAAAACCTTGGCCGGGTGCGGTCGCTCACACCTGTAATCCCAGTACTTTGGGAGGCCGAGGCAGGCAGATCACCTGAGGTCAGGAGTTTGAGACCAGCCTGGCCAACATGGTGAAACCCTGTCTCTACTAAAGATACAAAAAATTAGCTGGGCGTGGTGGTACGCACCTGTAATCCCAGCTACTTGGGAGGCTGGGGCAGGAGAATCTCTTGAACCTGGGAAGTGGAGGTTGCAGTGAGCCAAGATTGCACCATTGCACTCCAGCCTGGGCGACAGGGAGAGACTCCGTCTCAAAAAAAAAAAAAAAAAAAAAAAAGGAAAACTTTATATGACACACTCTCAGAAAGGTAGGTAGATAGTATCTTCAGGAATCAGTCAGAAGTATCCCATTTCTAAGTCATATGACCCCAATTTTTTAAGACTTAAATTGATGAATTTTTTACCTACTCATTTCACGTACCCCACCATCACTCTCCTTTTCTTTCTTTCCAAAAAAGAAACCATGTTATATTCTTTTTTGTTGAAATAAAGCTATTTATAAGATTTCTGTTGTGACCCTCACGTGCTAATAGCTCTCTGGTGTTGTTTTACTGTCTAAAGCCCCCTGGTGGACCATAGGCTGTACAAAAGGGTGAGTTTAGCTGCCTGCTAGCCAGTTTCTCTTCTCTTCCATTTTCAGTATTTTGCTTTTTGCTTGCTTGCATGAGGCTGCAGCCTAGGTATGCCAGTAAGTTTCACATCCATTTTGAATGAAATAAAATCAAGTAAAAACTAACCCTAATTACTAACACTGCTATTTTATATGACAGGAGAACAGTCACATACATTAGATGTACAAATGCATGAGTGAGTAAAAGGGAGGGCCGTTTGAAACCACTGCAGGGCATGCCTAGGATGCGGTGGAGGAAGCCTCGGGATGAAAACAGGGCTGGTGGGCCACGTACACGGCCAAATAAGGCTGCGTTATACGAAAACATTCAGCAAGTGGCTTTTTGTGATTAAGATAATTTGCCACATGAAATTTTCTCAACAATTGCTTTGTCAAAATTTCTAAAGCAAGGAGGCTCACTAGGAGGTGGTACTAGGGGTTTTTTGTTTTTTGTTTTTTTTTAAATGAATCTATTTCTTACTGAGAATGATTGTTTCCCTATACCCTGCTCCTGTGCTTGCATTTTCTAAATCTCTCCCTCCCTGGTGCTGTGAGGTAAGTCACTATACAAGGCTGCCCTTTCAGAACAAACCCAGGACATTCATTACAAAATAGTGAACTGGCCTTCCAGCATTGATGGTAATGCTGAATAATGATAATGTGGTGTGAAATGTCTCAAATATTTATATTCTACATAACAAGAGTAGGGATTCCAATAGGCTTTGAATTTTAAAGAAATTACAATGAATAATTTTAGTTCCTGAGATTTTAGAATATGATGCTAATTTGTAAGCAGGGCAAAAGGCAAAAGTCTCCCAGAAGCAACTATAATGTGTTTGAATTATAATAAAAGATTTAGTGTTAGAAAACCATTTTTTCAGAGCCAGGAATAGGCCTATAATCTGAGCGCTTTGGGAGGCTGAGGTGGGAGAATTGCTTGAGCCCAGGAGTTCAGTGCCAGCCTGGGCAACATAGGGAGTCTCCATCTCTACAAAAGATAAAAAATTAACCAGGCGTGGTAGGGCATGCCTTTAGTCCCAGCTACTCGGGAGGCTAAGGTGGGAGGATCATGTAAGCTTGGGAGGTTGAGGCCGCAGTGAGCTGTGAATACGCCACCGCACTCCAGCCTGAGCAACAGAGCGAGATCCTGTCTCAAAAAAATAAATAAATAAAAATAAATTTTAAAAAGGCCAGGAATAGAATTCATCAAAATCTAATTAAATGAATTTAGATTAATTTGACAACTTGCTTCTTATATATAATCTTAAGAGAAAAAATGAGTTGAAATTATAACATGGGAATTATCTCTGTCAACTCAACTATATTCAATGCCCCCTCTTCTTAACCTTACACTAATACTTTATTTAGTCATCTTTAAGATTTCTGAGAAAAGGTCATAGTTCAAAAAATCTTAAAACTGCTAATGTTTCTGGAGATATTATTTCCCATCTAACTAGACTTATGTTGATGCTAATCTTTATTTATTATATTTTAACCCAGGAGTTGGCAAATGTTTTTCTGAAAGGCCAGATAGTAAATACCTTAAGCTTTGTGGGCTGTACGGTCTGTCCCAACTACTCAGTTCTTTTAATGTAGCAGGAAAGCAGCCACAGACAACACATAAATGAATGGCTATGGCTGTGTTCTAATACAACTTTATTTATACAAATAGATACTGGACTGGATTTTGGCCCACAGGTTGTAGTATGCCAACTTGATAATAGAATAATTTAGTTTTTATAAGTTCTTCTTAATAATGACCTTAACCCTAGATTTAAAAGCCTTAAAAGGGCCGGCCATGGTGGCTCATGCCTGTAATCCCAACACTTTGGGAGGCCGAGGCAGCCGGATCACTTGCGGTCAGGAGTTCGAGACCAGCCTGGCCAACATGGTGAAACCGTGTCTCTACTAAAAATACAAAAATTAGCTGGCCATGGTGGCATGCGCAGGAGAATCTGTTGAACCCGGGAGGCAGAGGTTGCAGTGAGCCAAGATTGTGCCACTGCACTCCAGCCTGGGCGACAGAGCAAGACTCTGTCTCAAAAGAAAAAAAAGAGAAAAGCCTAAAAAGCCTTAAAATTTTAAAGATTTAAAGGCTCATCTGTTTAAAACTATAAATAATTGCTAAAGGAAAAATTTGTTTTTTGGGGGAAAAAAAGCAGCTATACTCTTACGTAAACTTAACTAATTAATCCTCTTTAGACTTAGGGAATTGTTCTCAATTAAAATATTTCGGGTCCCTTGTGATAGAGCTGGCTCGGAGACGTTTTTTTTGAAATGTAAGAAAAAAAGAGGACAAAAATCTCCATTTTTCCCTCTATTCCCTCTCACCCTCTGCGTATATATAGATAATATTTCTTTCCATTTTAAAAAAACCTCCAAGAGAATAGATGCATGCCCTAGTGTTCAGTTTAACTACAACTTGTAGTATCATGCATGTTATATGCAATTAATATCACCTGCTGCAAGGACAACATTTTACGGGAGGTGGTTGCTTATGCATTTTTGAAACTTGTTAGTTTCTGGTATGTTAATGACCGTTTTTAAGAGCACATTTTCAGAAGGTGCTTCTCAATGCAAACCAGAATCCCAACCTCAATTTCTTTAATGCCTGCTGCATTCTATTGTGAACTCCTGAAACTCCTATCCACGCATGGAAAGTTGGAATCTCATGACACCCCTTATGCCTCACGACATCTATGCAAGTTTGAGGGATAGGGGCTGAGAAGGTTCCTTCTATCCTGGTGATATTTAGCTAACTCTGTGAACCGAGGAATAGCGTATATATGGCTTTGTGTGATTACCAATAAGATCTTCTCTCCCTCGTTCTTCCATCAGAGAAGTCACAGTGGCACTCCCTCTAACAATCCCCAAGTTGAAATTAGTCTTGGGAGGCAGAGCATTCTCTGAGGAAGATTTATAGTCCTGGAAATTATGTTAAGATAAAATACTTATTTTGGGGCCGGGCGCGGTGGCTCACGCCTGTAATCCCAGCACTTTGGGAGGCCGAGGCAGGCGGATCACGAGGTCAGGAGATCGAGACCATCCTGGCTAACACGGTGAAACCCCGTCTCTACTGAAAATACAAAAAATTAGCTGGTTGCGGTGGCAGGCGCCTGTAGTCCCAGCTACTCTGGAGGCTGAGGCAGGAGAATGGCGTGAACCCGGGAGGCGGAGCTTGCAGTGAGCCGAGATAGCGCCACTGCAGTCCGGCCTGGGCAAAAGAGCAAGACTCTGTCTCAAAAAAAAAAAAAAAAGATAATATACTTATTTTGTTAATTTGTAAAGTATTCCATATTTAAAACATGGTTTATACATTGAAAAATAATATTTTCCCAGCTACTGGAGGCTGAGGTGGGAAGATTGCTTGAGCCCAGGAGGTTGAGGCTACAGTGTGTCATGATCGTGCCACTGCACTCCCGCCTGCACAACAGAGTGAGACCCTGTCCTAGAAAAGAAAAGAAAACTAATATTTGGAAACACAGAATTAAATTTTATGGGACAGCATTTGTAAAACACTAATACTGACCCAAACTCCTACGTCAGTGGAGCAGGGGGAGATCTAAAAAGGCAGAATTAAGACACGACAGACAAATTCCAGCAGCAGAGCAATCAGAAAATACCATTTGTGTCTTGAAATGTTTAGTCTTTGCTTGGGGAAGGCTAAGGAAAAGCACCAAATATTTTTCACTGAGTACAGCTCATTTTTATCCCCCCTTTCCTTCAGGCCTACCTCTTAATTTATCCAGTAACTTAAAGTGAAATTAGCAAACTCTAGATACTGTCATCAGGGTTTTTGGTGGTTTTTTGTTTTTTTGTTTTTTGTCTTGGACACAATAGCTGTATTTAGGAGAGAACTTTTGTTCTACACAAAGAGATTATTTAAATCAACAAAAGTGATTTCTCAGCAAATGACTGAAGGATTTTTAAGGTTTAAGAAACTTTTAAAGTACATATGCTGAAAAGATACTTTCAGTTGGATTTTGAGTATATCTAACAGGATATTATTCAGTTGCATAGAGAAAAACCAAGATACCTCATATGTTAGCAGATAGTTCAGTTACATAACAGATTTATCCTCAAGGTATTGAGACTTGCTTGACCTAAAAAATAAAAACTAAAATGCCTGTTTTTCTAGACAGAAAATGTCTTTCCACTTCTCTAAGACATTTATTTTTCATGGATAGTAGAAAGTGTTCTCATAGATGAGTGACACCGCTCTCTGAAAAGCAATTTCTAGACAAATTCCTCCTTTCCCGATACGAGACACTATTTCTGTGAGAAGGCTTTATAAACTGTAACAATCACTGTGGGTATTATTAAAAGCAGTGGGAATGCTAGTATTTAAATAACCTATTTCTTTTAAACTGCTGGCCTAGTCACCTGTGTTCAGTAAAGGCAGGTGCAGTTATTTTACTGGAATAAAACCTTAATTGGAGGAAGAAAAAATAACACTTTTTAGTCACATATTTTCAAACAACATATTTTCTTTTTATTCGAGAACCGGGTTTCCAAACACTTTGCCAGAAGCTGGTAAGTAGTGGTCTCAACGGAGCAGCTCTGCCGTGTGCTTCTGAGAACAGCCCCGAGTCATAGCTGCACTGGGTCATTACCAAGTTCTGAAAATTACGCTTACACTTTTGGCTGTGTTATGTACACTTTTATCCAAGGGACGGTTCTCTAACAATGTGGGGAAGTGTGCTGAGAAGTAAACAGTGCTCTAGGGTCAACAAATGTGTTCTCACACTTCCGTAGCTCAATTTGGCATGAGGCATAGTTTCTAAGTGGCCCGATGTGTTCATGAGAAGTAAGACGTGATGAATGTGGGATGTGTCATCATGGATGTATTTTAAATCTCCAAAGTAATTTTGTCTCACTTGCCTCTTTTAGGAAATGAATATTTTTGGAACACAGTGGTGTGTGTTAAATTGCAGACAGCATGGTCTGTGTCATTCTTATTGGGCCTCTCTGTCTTTTTTGTTTTGCAATCCAAATGAGATTTCTGGAAAATGGCAAGATCTCTCTTTTCCTAAATTCCCCACAAGCTATTGCAGCTCTCAAAGCAACAGGTAATAATCAGAAAGCCGCATCCGCTGCCCTGTCTATTTTTGACGTCCAGCATTGCGAGAATATTCCCGCTGAACTCCACTGACTCATGAGACATTTCTCTGGCTGAGCATCACTGAGTAGATGTAATGAAGCAGCTTTGCCTTACGCTTTACCCATGGAGCCATTGTTTGCTACAAGTTTCTGAAGCAGGCCTACTTCATTGATTCATAAATGATCATTGGACGTCTGATGGAAGTAAACCCTGTGGGCTTTTGCTGGCTTTCAGTGCTGTTGCTTACGACATCACTTCAGTACATTACAATGCAACTTTTTGGGAAGGGGGAATTGAGACTACAACGGTATCCCAGAGTGGTGATTATTCTCAGCCTAGAATGCTTGGGGAAATACTGGGATTGTCTTTAATGTTAATAGCTGAATGGTAACGGGTCAGTCTTGCTATTCTAATTACTGTAAGTCCGAGCCAGTAAGAGTTCTACTTTGCAAGTTACTGATAGGAGTCAGAAATTTGGCCGCACAGCTCTCCTGAGGGCAGCACTGGCGCTGTGGGAACTGTAGCTTCTGTCCTGCATTGCCTCTATGAGCTCAGGGAAGACTGCTTTGCCTGTCTTCTGTGTAAGGGAATTTAGAAGTAAGTGCAATTATAATTTTTTTTTTTTTTAGGTAGCCTGGACATTTTTAGATTCAGTTCTTTCTTAGCCCTGAATGAGTCTAACAGTTGTAATTCCTTAAGAGAACCGAGCACTCAGTAACCCTTAGCTAAGTTTGTGTAACATAACAAAAGTTTATCATGCACCTGTGTTCCAAGTTCTATAAGATATGGTGACCACAGGTCCTGGATTTTCAAGTCAAATTCCAATTTCAAAAATTCTTGTCTATATTTACCCAGTTTGTATACTGAAAAATTTGCTTACAACATAGGTAATGTTAATGAAACCAGTTCAGTCCATTGATTTTGGTTTCAGTCTACAAAATTGAGTTTTTTTCCTTCCTCTGAATTTTTCAGTTGTTTTTACATAATATGAACACAGCATTTGTAAGACAGATTAGTAACAGATGGATAGAAAACCATCTAATTCACTTTTTTTTTTTTTTTTTTTTAAGACTAACAAGCAGCTCATGCCTGTAATCCCAGCACTTTTGGGGGCTGAGGCAGGAGAATTGCTTAAGGCCAGGAGTTCAAGACCAGCTTGGGCAATATATTTAGATCCCCTGTCTAGACAAAAAAATTTAAAAATTAGCCAGGTATGGTGATGTGTACCTGTAGTCCTAGCTACTTAGGAGGCTAAGGCTAAGGATTGCTTGAGCCCAGAAATTCCAGGCCACAGTGAGCTATGACTGTTCCACTGCCCTCCAGGCTGGTCAACCCTGTCTCTAAATAAGTGGAGAAAATAAAAGCTAACAAGCAGGAATAATTATTATTACAAAAGCAGCACATACTAATTGTAGTAAATTCTGGAAATACAAATAACCAAGGAGAATCACCCAGAGATAATAATGGTTAAACTTCTATTTTGTATCCCTCTCATTGGTAAAGACTTATTTTTAATTAACATCTGCCTGAATAATCATTCGTGTCCTTAACTAATAACAAGGTGATCTTAAATTTAGTCATTTGAAACACTCTGATTTGAAACATCTATTTCTTAAAATTTCTTTTAAAATTCTAGTATATGTTATTCTAAATCACTTTGGTGATATAATTGTTTTCTGTTTCTTTGGAGGCAATATAACATTCAAACATTATTTTATCTAGTTGATGTTTGATTTAAAACAAAACAAAAATTAAGCCCCACTGTCTCATCCTAATAATCTACTCTCAAGTAACATAAAACTTCATTTATGATTTCACTAGGGCAGATAGTAAGCCTCTCAATTTCATGTTAACTTTCAGAGGTAAGTTAACATCTATATGGTCTATAAATTGCAAATTGGAGAATAAGGCTAAAAATCTCCGTTGATGCTTACAAACATTCTTTTCACACGTTTTAGGATGCTAAATAATTGTGTTGTAAAATCAATAAGTACATTTTATATGAGGGTCTTTCCCCACCAAGAGTGTTTTTTATTAATAAAATCAATATAGTGTCTTATAAAAGATGACACCTTAGAATTGAGAAAATGTAATTGTTGTTAATTTCATCTCATACCATGGAAATTTTCCAAGTGCATATTTCTTATAAAGTCTTTTGGAAAAAACAATAAAATATTATTTTTAAAAAATTTCTGTGTTATCCTGGGAGATATTTTTAGAGGCAGTGGAATGTTGAAACTATAGGTTTGGAAGTCAGACAAACCTGGGCTCAATTCCCTGCTCTGCCATTTATTAACTGTGTGAATTGGGGCAGATTGCTTAATTCCTATAAATCTCAGGTTCTGCATTTACAAATTAGAGCTAATGGCAGTGTTGTGAGGACTACATAAAGTGACAGATATTAAGTAACCTGTATAGCTATTGGAATTTAATACTGTTCTCTCTCATTTTTCCCTTTTTTTCTAATTCCTCCTTGAACGACTTTCTGTAAAAAATGTTTGTGCCATTTAAGTCATTTTGATGTCATGTATAATGCTAGCATACTATGATAACTTTATCATGAAGCTAAGAACTAAATTCTCCACTTTAACTCAGGAGTTGTGAAAGCCTGGAAAATATATCTGAAAATTGCAGTGTTCTCATTTTTCCTGTGTAGATATTGTACGTGGACATGCACCTCTCCTTAACCTAGTGGTCTGTAAGGCCATCACTAATTCATAGAGTATTTACATGACAACTTTAAAACCGTATGAAAACTTAACTTTTTAATTAGTTCTGAAAGAAACTGAAAAAACTGCAAAAACAAATGTGACCATTTTAACTATAAGGAAAATGTTTTAGGGTATACCTACCCTGACCAGCTGATTATAGATTCTTTGGTATGAAACCACATAAAACACTTCCGTTTTATAATTCACTCTCCTTTTTATTTCATCTCAATGATGAACTTAATATTTCTAAAGCATTCCTGTTCATTCTAGAAAAATTGTGAATGTATAACATCTTTGTGTTTATGCGATCAGATTTTGAGTTCAGAATTCCTCAAATTCTAGACATCTCATCAGTGATGGAGTCACTGTCGCATATTTGTGAATGAGTTCTGTGCTAGTGCAGAAAGAAAACGTAGCATTTGAAGTGGCATGCACACGCTGCGGAAATTCAGCAGATAGGTCTGCACAAGTACAGATATTGCATGTCCAGAGCAAAGTTGGCATCAGTGCATGCCTTGCATTTCCAGCCAAAGGGATGTTAGTATAGATATTGCATGTTTAAAAATTGAACAGACTATAGCATGTTTCAATTTTTAAAAAGCCATTTATTTATCAAGTATGCATGTCCAAAATTAGGGACCTATAGTGATGTACAATTCTATACTGTAATATGACCCAAATTAATCCATGGTATATTTAATTATAAAATTTAAAACTAAATGATATTTGGATCACTCATGAACATAGCAATGTATTCTAACTGTACCTGTTAACAAAAAAAGATTCAACAGTTTTAGAGATACACTGTTTGTCACTGTCATTTATAAAAATCACACTAGGACGAAGCTATGGCTTGGTATATGTAGTAAGTAAATCAGACAAATAAGCAAGTTTTCAAAGATTATAATTCTTTTTAGTATTACTGATAACGTCATAAAGCTTTTCTTCTAAAAGAGAGCATCTTCTCTATGAAGAGATTATATCAACTTTGCAGAATACTCAGAAATGATTCTGCTTGGAAGTGGTAAATATGTTTTCTTAAATTGCTGTTGTACCATATGTGCCATTCCAGATTCTCAACCTTACAATATAGCAATAACTGATTACTGGTTTTTTCACAATATTTTCTTTCTGCCTGAGTATTATCAAGTTTTACTTGAGGCCGGGCCTGGTAGGCTCATGCCTGTAATTCAAGCACTTTGGGAGGCTGAGGTGGGCAGATCACTTGAGCTCAGGAGTTCAAGACCAGCCTGGCCAACATGGCGAAACATCATCTCTACTAAAAATACAAAAATTAGCTAAGCGTGATGGTGCGTGCCTGTAATCCCAGCTACTCAGGAGGCTGAGGCAGGAGAATCACTTGAACCCGGGAAGCAGAAGTTGCAGTGAGCTGAGATCGCACCATCGCATCCAGCCTGGGCAACAGAGATAGACTCCGTCTCAAAAAAAAAAAGTTTTACTTTACTGTTATAACTTAAGATAATAGGAGAGCCTCTTAGAGAATCAGAAAAATATATTTGAGATTATGGCCCTCTGTATAGCACCACGACAAATCCACCTTTTCCTGATCATGCTGTTGCAGTAGAGTATGGTGTCCTAAGAAACTGTTGCTCCTATTTGGCTAAATCAGCCTCTCACACCCATTTTTGGGAAACAAATGTTATTATATGGTTTGCAGTACCACAAACTGTGACTTAAACCACATGCATTGCCTTACATTTGATCATTCTGCTATTAAGGCAGGTTCGTAATTGTCAGTATAGAGAAATACTCTTACAGCAGACAGCTGCTTCCCCAGCACCCCATCTATATCAAGTGGCCATAGCCAAAAAAACTGAGACTGATTTTTATATTAAAAATTACAGATTGGCAGTGATAATAAGTAATTTGCTGATGTGAACTTTCCATGACTCAGTCTATAACAATGTTACTTAAATTTGTTTACTACAGTATGTGTGATGAATAGAACAAAGTACCTTATCAGTATCGCACCCTACGGCTGTCCATCTGGGATCACTGGGAGGAGGAACCTGAATGTCTTTTTAAGTTATAATGTGGAATGGGAGGAAAGTAAGGAATTATAAAAATCAAAGTCTCCACAAAACCTGTGTGAAGGAGTAGAGTTGTACAGATGTATGATTAGGTTCAAGAAAGCTAACAATCTTGAGCCTATGAACAAAGCAGTAGTAGCTTAATCCCTAGATATATTAAAAGCTAAATAGGCTGGGCGCAGTGGCTCACGCCTGTAATCCCAGCACTTTGGGAGGCCGAGGTGGGCGGATCATGAGGTCAGGAGATCAAGACCATCCTGGCTAACATGGTGAAACCCTGTCTCTACTAAAAAATACAGAAAATTAGCCGGGCGTGGTGGCGGGCCCTGTAGTCCCAGCTACTCAGGAGGCTGAGTCAGGAGAATGGCATGAACCCGGGAGGCGGAGGTTGCAGTGAGCCGAGATGGTGCTGCTGCACTCCAGCCTGGGTAACAGAGTGAGACTCTGTCTCAAAAAAAAAAAAGCTAAATAAATGCACATACAGTTTCCCTAATTTACATCATACAGAGTGATAGGACATTAATGGTGGTCCACCAGACTAAAAAGAAAGTTATTTGAATAGTTAAATTTTTAAGATAAACATGTGATTGTCACACTTGATTTAATACATTAGACTTTGATTTTGCTCTACTCTTAGAGCACTTGATGTAGAGCAAAGCTTTAGAATGATTTTTTTTTCACCTTAAGTAGGGTCACATCTTTTCTTTGAATATTTTCTCCAACAATTTCACAGGAGTTTCTTTTGCCGTCAGTCCTCAAAAGGGTTTTAGTCTTGGCTTTTCAGTTCAGAGGGAGTGGTAATACCCCTTTCCTTTACTTGGTCACAATTCACTATAGAGTTATTGCCTGCTGTTTTGTTTTGTTTCTCTTCCAGAGTGAAAGAATTGAAAAAGGCCAAGGAACTTGAAGACATACAGCAGCATCCCTTAGCAATGTGACATTGCTTTTCAGACTGTTTTCATTTCTGTTTTTAGCAGAGACATGCAACAACAACACACACGCACACACACACACACACACGTACACACACATACAAAATCCCTCTGCAGTTTTGGGGAGATCAGCTGCAGGATTTTAACAGGAATGTTTGGTCATTGCATTTGCACTTTCATGGACAACTTTTAATTTGATCAGCAAGACATCTTGGAACTCAATCTTCTGTTGGATCACGGGAAATCAAGACACCCAGGAGGAATTGAAAGAGGCTTCCTCTTCTCAGGAAGAAGCCATTTCCTTCTCATATAGGGCTGTATTCAAACATCGTGTGGAACTGTACAAATATTTATACCAAAAATATAGATAAGAAAAGGTGGGGCTATACTAGCAACAAAAAAAGAATGCTGTTCCTGCACCTGCTGGTTATTTCCAAGAAGCTGAATCTTTGGGACTGATTCTCAGTGGAGGGCTTAGATCATACAAAAATCTTTATTGGGTCCGTGTGTTCTCATTTCCTTCACTGTTTATTTTTGTTTGTTTGTTTGTTTGTTTTAATCTCTACAGCACACTTAATGCAACTTTTGAAATCTGCAGGTTTTTAATGTCTTGTGGAAATTTGCAGAGGGGCAGGTGTGTGGTAAACGGGTAATGCATGGGAAATAATGAGAAGCAGCTCACAGAGTTTAAACTATTTTCTTGTCCCCACCACCTTCCAAGAACCTGCGAGGGTAGTAATCATCTTGTCCCCTTTTTCATGTTCAGCACTTTAATTTTTTTGCCTTACTTTCATGTGCAATGAGAATTACTTAAGAATTGGTAAAGCATGTAGCCTTTTTTAGTAACCTTGGAAGCTGTAGTAATTCTAAGGAATCATGAACCTTGCCTGGACATTTGCCACCTAAACGATCAGTGTGGTGCTGCATTCTGGCCAGTAAATTCCATGTTTTTGGCTATATCTCATCCAAACTGAGCAGTTTCTGTGTATATATAGAAGGTAGAAATGAAAAGTGAGAAAATATTTGAAAGGGATTATATTAATTGCTAAATATTTTATTCACAAAGGTCAATAACATGGCAAGATAAAATTATTTGTATAGTTTTGTCTGAATGAGCGAGAAAAATGTGGATATACTGTTTGTATATATTGTATATATTAAAACAGAGATATGTGCATGAAATCAAGAAAAAAGAAATGAACAAAAGCAAAGCATTAGTGGCTATGGTCTGTAAAATGAAACAAAAAAAACTTTATTTCACTATAAGAGTACTTTATTTTAAATGTTCTTTAGAAGAACATTTTGCTAAAGCATGACTAAACTGCAAAAAAAAAAAAAGAGCTACTGTATTTAGACTTAGGAAAAAAGGCAGAGTAACATTACTTAAAAAAAAAAGGATATGTTTACATTTAATTTTGGCTACCAGGAGTTTAGTTTATTTAAAATTTTTTTGCCAATGGTGCCAAGTAATGTGAATGCTAATACTGCTTAAGAAAATTAAGTTACTTTTGCAAAACAGATAATCATAAGATGAATCAGTATGTAGCTTAACACCATCCACTCACTCCAACAAAGAACACTTAGAATGATTAAAAAAAAAAAAAAAAACCTGACAAAAGAAATAGTATGAAAAGTAGAAAAATGTCACGTTTCCATATCTCCTGCTGGAAATCAGAAAATGTAATAAAATTGCACAAAAAATATAACAATGAAAAAGATGCAGACTGATCTTTTAGAGATGGCATGGTATATTACTATTTCCACATAATGAGGAGCCAAAGAAATCTGATGCTTTTAACAATTAAACTACTAATGTTAAATTGAGAGAATACAGTTCGCATTTGCTGATGCCAGTTTAAAATTCCCAGGTTATGTCTGAGGATCAGTTGGTGTAAAGCTGAGATGTTTTTTCTTGGTTCTGGCTGCCAACTGTGAGTTAAAACTCAAGGCTTGTTGTGAAGCCTAAAAATATTCACAAATAAGCTTTTAAACTGGTGTCTTTGGAAGGAAGGTAGATACAAAAAGATTGTGGTAAAAACTGGGGTCAGTGCTCTTGGTGCCTTTTCTATAATTGTACTTGTTTTTTAATTACTTCCTTTCACTGCCAACCTCGAATTACTGTACAGTATATGTCTTTCTGCTTGTGATCAGCTTTGACAACAGTGACAGCCCCACAACTAGTAGCCACCTGTACATTTGTAAACTGACCTGACTCAATTTTGTTTTTAAATGTGTGGGTTATGTTGCAGCTGTTGCAGTCCCCCAGATACCTATTATTTTACACAATTTGACCTATAGGAGGACACTGAGTGATTTACAAACACAACTGCATTCATAAATGGGAACAGAACGTGAAAGCCAGCTCTTTCAGAATATCCTCTATTAATACTGAATTTAGATATCTTTATTCCATTTATTATGGTACAAATAACTGATCTTTTAACCAGAGTAATGACCTCAGTGGATTTGCTTTAACCCTCACATTTTTTTTTTTTATGTTTCACATGTTACATTATTAGCTGAATACGTTAGAAAATGACAGATGATAGAGATTTCCATAGAATTAAGAGGGTTCTCATGGAGGGGATAGGAAGTAGGTTTAAAGCCTACCGGTGTAAACTACCCGTACAACTGTGAATCCTAGGTGAGGCAAAAATGCACTTCCACTGAAACGAAGCATTTCTGACCGCTTTTTCTTGGTTATGAATCTTAATTTCGAATATAAGATGATAGGTAAGCGCAGCTTTCTTGGATAATCTGAATTCCCAAGTGCCAGGAGTAGGATTTCATTATAAAATTAATAGCTAATCTTATTCTATCTCCTGAAGATTTAATTGCTATTCTTGTTACCCATTCGAAATCAGCTGTACTGTGTGAACGAAATAAAGACAATAATACGAACCCCTCTCTGGCTGCACGGTCGCTTATGGCAGTTCCACACAGTAGTTGGCGCCCAATGGGGGGTCCCTGAGACTTGCATGTAAAACTAGTCTAGATGTCTTCTTTTTTGTAAGTTTTATTTTTGTAATTGTGCATGTAAAGCATCATTGAATCAATGGATCTGTTGAAGAACTCAGCTGCTGGAAACCATGCAAAATGTTTTGAATTGCCCTTAAAATATGGAAAATGTTTTCTGAATGCTTTATATTCTTTCTGCTGTAAATTAAAAATGAAGAAAATTTCCCCATATTACGTGTGTGTTTTGCTTTAATGTGACCAGGTAGTGAAATCTAAGGTGATGGGCACATGTTTCAAAACATATGTAATAATGTCAAGTATTTCCTTCCGATCCAGATGTAATGTTTTGACATTGAATGTTACATTGTTTCAGCTAGGTCCATGAAAGGAAAAATGTCTTCCAGCTACCATTCAGAGAGCTTTTCCCCTATCTTTCCAGACACCTCTCAACATATCAATCATTTGTGTAAGGCAGTGCAGTTATTTGAAAGATAAAGACATTAATTTAATTCACCTTTTCAGTTACAATCCTCTGAAGTCTTCTAAAAGGCATTTTCCAGCAGATTATGAACGTCATCCTTTCTGAGTATTGTGTCATCGCTGCTCCATTCCCTTTCACTGCAGAGCCTCTCCTTATCTCCCTAGTGCTCCCGCTTCCATCTAATCCATCTGGCCGCTACTGCCAGATAAATTTTGTATCATGGATCTCCCACGTCCGTGAGTCAATGGTTTCCAGGGCCCATTACAATTAAATGACATTTTTCTTGTTTGTTTATCCTCTTTATTCAGTCTTTTCACTTGTACCCAACCTGCACCCTCTAGGTGGTCTGCGCACACTGCGTCCATTTTCACTGCTGTCTTTGTTCATGGTGTTTGTCCAACCCTTACTTGGAAAGTTCTTTTCCACTAGTACCCAGCTCAAATCCCACCGCCTTTGTGACACTCTCGTTTATTCGAATATATACTAACGTTTCCCTTTTCAAAGTATTCTATTTAGAGTTGGAAAAAACAGCATAGTATTTAAGTACTGTATTTTTCACTTCTCATCTAAGAGACCCACCAATGACCTATTAGTGTTTTATTTTTTGATGTAGGTAACTGTGTTGGTAGGAATATTTCAGTAACAAATATATACAAGGTAACTCACTGCGTTCAGATTTGTGCTTCCCTCCCTTCGACCAAAACCTGAGGACCTATTCTGTGCTAGGGCCTGAAAATACAGAAATGAAGGAACTATGCCAAGGCTCTCGTAAGCAGATTATAGTATGATCTGCAGTGACAAATATTTGTGTCACCGATGAAAACATGAGCAGGAACCTAACCCAACCCCATGTGACAAATACCCGAAATGGACTTCTATTTCAACTACTTTCTTAGAGAAACATGGTGCCCTCCGGATCACTAGGTTAATCTGGAACATTCAGCAGAAGCCAATCATCTGTCTCTAATACTGTTAGAAATGGTCCCGAGCCCAGAATAACATGAGTTGCCCCCACCCTCACTTATCCACACAGTCCCTCGCCAGTGGCTAATGCACCACGTTTACAGACTACGTCCCCAAGCGCCAGCGCGGACAGCGGTGCGGAGAGGGAGCTGTATTGACCTGCATTCTGCGTTTCAGAGCCCGGACCGCCCTGGGACCCCGGTGGCCCTCAAGTTCCCAAGTGACCTCGTCCGGGGAGGGGACGTCTCGCTCTGACCCCGCCCTGGACGCGCCCACCCACGACGGCCCCGTCCACTTCCGGCGCGCCTCCTCTGCGCCCCGCCCGCTCCCGCCGGCCCCGCCTAGTGACGTCTTTGCCCCGCGCCGCGCCGTCCCGCCCATCTCCCTGGCCTCCGGTCCCAACTTCGTTTCTCTACTGACCCTCGCTCGTCGCCGCCGCCGCCGCCAAAATGTGAGTGACGCTACGCAACGCGGGCGGCTTCGGGCCCCGCAGGCGGCAGCTCGCGCTGGGACCGGCATACTGCCCAGTTGCCGCCGGCCGCCACTCGAACGCAGTCCGGGGCTGCGCGGGGATCCCGAGGCCTGGGGGTGGGCGGTGGCCCTTGGGTCGCGGGCTGCAGACGGGGCGGGTCCCGCGGCCATCGGGCGGACGCGGAAGGGGCAAGGGCGGGGCGGCGAGGCGCTTCCCGGAGGAAGTGAGCTGCCCGCCCGCAGCCCGCTCCTCGCCCCTTCCACTTCTAGTCCCCGAGGTCCCTGAGAGGAACGGGGACGACAGCCCTGGTTCGGGAGCGCCCGCTCTCGGCCCGGTGCTGCACTGGGCCCCGGAAGTTGCGAAAGAAAGGACCTCGGCCCTGTCCTGAGCCCCTATGGGCCGAAGGGCTCCTTGCCTAGCTAGGGGCATCTGCACTGGAAAGATCACTTAACCGTGGGCCTTCGCTCTCTTAAGCGAAAGCACCTTGCAAACCCGTGCTTCCAGTGGTAAGACTCAGAGAATGCTAATGGTTAAGAATCACAAGGACTCCCTCTTCCACCTCCATTCTGCTCATTGCTCACCGTCGGAGGAAGCCCCGGGTTTCTTCCAGGAGCTGGGGACCCACCTCGAAATGTTCCTGCTGAGGCTGCTGTGCCAATAGATCACAGTGGTTAAGATCTAGATCCAAGGTACACAGGACCTGATCTAAAAACAAGCTGTCCTGCAGCCAGCTGTGTTGACTTTCTAAACCACACTTTAACTCATCTGTAAAATGGGAGTAATATTCCCCTCAGAGAGTTATGCGGGTTAAAGGAGAAGACGCATGGAAAGAGTCTAGCACCACGGCATGGTCCTTACTTATCTACCAGACACTAAACTCTGTGAGGACGGTGATGAGAGCTGTTGTAGCCCTGGTCATTGACACATGACAGATGTAAAGTGACTGTTCAAACAGTCCATCAGACTGTTGTATACCAAGGCACATGCTAGGTGCTATCTAGGATACAGAGAAGAGAGTAAGAAGACCCAGGAACCTGTGATCTATTCGAGGAGGCAGGATTTTATACCTGAAAAACCGAAGTGATACTTTCCAAGTAATGGAGCCGATAATGACTTGAGAGTCAGAGTGGTTAAGAAAGATCTGCATGGGGAGAAATAAAGCCTTTGATGAGGATTTTAAAAGATGAGTACCTTCCTGGGCCGGGCGCGGTGGCTCATGCCTGTAATCCCAGCACTTTGGGAGGCCGAGGCGGACGGATCACCTGAGGTCAGGAGTTCGAGACCAGCTTGACCAACATGGTGAAACCCCGTCTCTACTAAAAAATACAAAATTAGCCGGGCGTGGTGGCACATGCCTGTAATCCCAGCTACTTGGGAGACTGAGGCAAGAGAATTGCTTGAACCCAGGAAGCGGAGGTTACAGTGAGCTGAGATCGCGCCATTGCACTCCAGCCTGGGCAACAGGAGCAAAACTCCCTCTCTCAAAAGAGGGGGAAAAAAAAGGAGTACCTTCCTAAAAGAGGAGGCATTTCTTCAGCACACCTTTCCACTCACATCACCCGCTCCCTGCATCCCAGTGTTCCTGACTCTGTTTCTGTAAATTAATCTATTTTTCCATATTGGAAAAAGGGCATTCTATAACTGTTTGTAACTATGAAAACAGTTCCTGCCACAGTGAAAAGATGAGGAGAGTACTGAGTACATTCAAGCAGATGTGTGCCTTAGAACAAGTTTCAAAAATGGACAGTAGAGCTTACCTATCGTGGGATCAGATACTTCAGGGATACAAAGTAGGTCCTATTAAACCTTAACGTTTGTCCCTTTAGTAGGTGGTACAGTCTTGGAAATTATAGAGAAATTAGAAGAAATGCAACTAAAACTTTCGTTCATTGCTTCGAGAAGAATTTCTTTTTCTGCTTTAGTTCTAATGTAAGAGATTGTTAACAGTGAGAGTCCCGGAGTAACATCTTTATACTTAAGAAAATGTATTTGGAATTGTAATTTACTCATGCTCCTGCCTTTACATGTTCCAGGTCTACAGGTCCGACTGCTGCCACTGGCAGTAATCGAAGACTTCAGCAGACACAAAATCAAGTAGATGAGGTATTGCTCTGAAATGTTGGAAATATGAATTTTAAACAAGTATGAGTACTCTGGAAATCTGTTTAGAAAAAGTATCAAAGTGTGAATGTAAAGCAAATTCTGAGTGTATCATAATTGTAACAAAACTTTGCTCCCTGCTGTGCTGGAAGATCTAAGCAAAAGTCAGACTTCCTAGGTTTCATGCTTGTTTTCCTGTGATAGAAACCTGCTCATAACATTTAGCTCAGGCAAAATAAAAAATCATATGCCTAAAATATGAACACCACTCCCTGAGTGCATTCCCCAAGAACCACTTTATAAAATAGGATAATACAATGTTAAGGATTAGGTCTTTAGATTGCTCAAGCCAAGACCAATTCTGATCAGATTTTTTACCAAAATGCTTTGTCTACTTACTAATTGTCCAGCCTGAGCAAGCTTCTCTGTGGAATTCATCTCTAATGTTTGTCCATTGACACACACAAAGTAGATACTGTCAAACTCCATTAGCTCAGCAAATCTCTATTTGTAGAATTCTTGAGCTAGAGGACCTTCGTCTTTTGTTCTGTGCTGTATGTGGAGAACCACAGCAAAAGATTGAGAATTTCAGACTAGTATTTCCATATTCCTAAAAGCTATCACTGTCCGACAAATGTATTTCGGTCTTTGTGCATTTAGCTGCCCTAAAAAAACAGTTAAAGTTATGTCAGATACTGTTGTTAAATAATATAGTAATGTTTTGATCTGATGGTTTTGTTCATGAACTTAAAAACATTTTAGATTTTAACAGTAAGAAACCCATTGTAATTCTGTCCTGCCTGAAACTTCTGTTTACTTACAAAATCAAATTGGATTTTTTTTTAACCAAAGGAATTTTAAGGAGAGTTGTTTTTTTACTGAGGCAAAATTACCATAACATACAACTAAACATTTTAAACTGTATATAATTGAGTGTTATTTAGTATATTCATAATATTTTGCAACCATTACCTCTTTCTATTTTCAAAACTTTTTCATCACCCCAGAACACCTCATACTCATTTAGTAATCATTCACTATTTTCCCTTCCTCCCATTCTCTGGTTACCTCTAATCAGCTCTCTCTTTCTGTGGATTTGCCTGTTCTGGGTATGTCGTATAAAAGGAATCATACAATATGTGGCCTTTTGCATCTGCCTTCTTTCACTTAGCACAAAGTTTTTCAATTCATTCAAGTTGTAACATGTTGTACCATGTTCCTTTTTCCCGTTGAGTAATCCATTGTATGTGTATACACAATTTGTTGAGCCATTCATTTGTTAGTCTTTGAGTTGTTTCCACCTTTCAGCAATTATGAATAATGCTGTTATAAATATTCACAGGAAAGATTTTGTTTAGACATAGGCTTTCATTTCTCTTGAATATATACCTAGGAGTAGCATTGCTAGGTCTTAGTAACTGTATGTTTAATTTCACGAGGAACTGCCAAATTGTTTTCCACAATAGCTGCGCCATTTTATTTTCCCACCAGTAATGTCCAAGAGTTCCTGTTTCTCCACATCCTTGCCAACACTTGTTTTCCATTTTGATTATAACCATCCTACTGAGCTCTTTGGGTTTTCATTTGCGTTTCTCTAATGATTAGTGATGTTAAGCATCTTTTCATGTGCTTATTGGCCATTTGTATGTCTTTGAAGAAATGTCTGTTCAGGCTTTGCCCATTTTTTAATTGGGTTGTTTGAGTTGTGAGAGTTTTTTATGTATTTTGGATATTAAATCTTTCTTCATCAGACGTGATTTGCAAATACTTTCTCCCATTCTGTGGCTTGTCTTTTACATCCTTTTTTATTTATTTTTATTTTTATTTTTTTTTTTTGAGACGGAGTCTTGCTCTGTCGCCGAGGCTGGAGTGCAGTGGTGCAATCTCAGCTCACTGCAGCCTCCAAGCCCCAGGTTCAAGTGATTCTCCTGCCTCAGCCCCCAGAGTAGCTGGGATTACAGGCGCCCGCCACTTTGCCCGGCTAATTTTTTGTATTTTTAGTAGAGACAGTGGTTCACCATGTTGGTCAGGCTGGTCTCAAACTCTTGATCTCAGGTGATCCACCTGCCTGGGCCTCCCAAAGTGCTGGGAATATAGGCATGAGCCACCGCACCTGGCCTGATAATGTTCTTTGATGCACAAAAGTTTTTAATTTTTATGAAGTCCAATGTATCTGCTTTTCCTTTTGTTGTTCTTGATTTTGGTATCAAATCTAAGAATCCACAGTCAAATCCAAAGTAATGAAGATTTACCCTTATGTTTTCTTCTAAGAGTTGTATGGCCTTAGCTCTTACACTTAGATTATTGATCCATTTTGAGTTACTTTTTGCATATAGGGTGAGGTGGGGATTCAGCTTCATTCTTTTGCATGTTGGCTCTTCAGTTGGCCCAGACTGTTTATTGAAAAGACTGTTGGATGGCCTTGGCACTCTTGTCAAAAATCAGTTGGCCATAGATGCTTGGGTTGATTTCTAGACTCTCAGTTCTATTCCATCAGTCTGTGTGTTTGTCCTTATGCCAGTACCACACTGTTTTGATTACTGTAGCTTCGTAGTAAGTTTTGAAATTGGGAGGTGACTTTGGGGAGTACTGCCCCCTTAGCAGTATTAAGTCTTCCAGTGTGTGAACATAGGATGTTTCCCCATTTAATGATGTCTCTTAGCAATTTCTCTTAGCAATTTTTTCTAGTTTCATTGTCCAAGTTGTTCACCTTTTGGTTAAATTTATTCCTAGGTATTTTATTCTGTTAGATGCTATTGTAAACACAATTGTTTCCTTAATTTCCTTTTCAGATTATTTGTTGCTGGTGTATAGAAACACAACTGATTTCTATGTGTTGTTGTTGTACCCTGCAACTTTGCTGAATTTGTTAGCTCTAGCAGTTTGTTGTGGATTCTTTGGTATTTTTTATATAGAGAGAATCATCTGCAAATACAGATAGGTTTATTCTTCTTTTCCAATTTGGATGCCTTTTCTTTCTCTTGACTAATTGCTCTATTCAGAACTTCCAGTACAGTATTGAGTGGCAGTGTGAAACTGAGCATCCTTGCCTCGTTCCTGATCTTAGGGGGGAAGTCTTTCACCACTGAGCATGATATTAGTTGTGGATTTTCCCATAAATGCCCTTTATCATATTAAGGAAATTCCCTTCTATCCTTAATATGCTGATTGTTTTGATCATGAAAGAGTGAGCCCATTTTTTTTAAAGTGAAAGTTTGGCTCAAAGTAATGAAGTGCTGACCTGAAAGAACAATGTGCCCGTAGACAGTCTTTGAAGTCTCTGTGCCTCCATTTTTTTGAGGCGGAGTCTCATTCTGTCGCCCAGGTTGAAGTGCAATGGCGCAATCTCACCTCACTGCAACCTCCTCCTCCTGGGTTCAAGCGAGTCTCCTGCCTCAGCCTCCTGAGTAGTTGGGATTACAAGCACCCAGCACCCCTCCCGGCTAATTTTCTTATATTTTTAGTACTGAGACAGAGTTTCCCCATGTTGGCCAGGTTGGTCTCGAACTCCTGACCACAGGTGATCCACCCGCCTCAGCCTCCCAAAGTGCTAGGATTACAGGCGTGAGCCACCGCACCTGGCCCTGTTCCTCCATTCTTTGTGCATTACTTGCTGTGATCACACTCATCTAGGTGGTGGACATAATGCGAGTTAACGTGGACAAGGTTCTGGAAAGAGACCAGAAGCTCTCTGAGTTAGACGACCGTGCAGACGCACTGCAGGCAGGCGCTTCTCAATTTGAAACGAGCGCAGCCAAGTTGAAGAGGAAATATTGGTGGAAGAATTGCAAGGTAATTATCTTTTAACTCACCTTTACATTTAAGCCCCCTTCTCCATTCTCAGAGAATTAACAGGCTACAGATAATGGACTTTCATGACTCTGGGAGGTGGGTTTGACTTCCTCCACATGGAAATGTGGGTCCACTGTGAATCCGAAACATTGACTGCGTACCCTTTCCTAGCCCCACACTAGGAATCCTCTACGTGCTGTGGCTGATCTTCAGAAGATGCAGGTAGAACAGGAATATCCAAAATCACTCACAGTCATCAGCCCCTCCCAACCCTCTACCCCAGCAGGGCACCAAACAGATAGGAGAGGGCTGGAATTGGTCAGTTTTCTTATAGTTCTGTGAATGGTTCCAAGGTCAAGGGAAAGAAATGCTAGAAAGCCACAGTGTGCCCAACAGAAGAGTAGAAAGCAGCTCTCCCAGGAGCACGAGCCAAAGCAGATTTTATACAGTTAGCGTGCTGGGACCAGATCCAGATGTATCCTGTCCTCTACCTTGTTTACAAGTGACACTTTGAGACACAGGGCAAGCTGAGCAGCCTTTCCATATGTGGAAAACTTGTATACACAAACAAATGCCTAGCTAGAGGCCACACATCATTTGAACATCTTTTAAAAAGCAGATAAGTTACCTTCAGGCCCTAATTGAGAACATTTAATTTAGGCTTTAGAAATTATGAATTATTCCAGACTGTATGCACCTGAATTTCCCTTTCTGTGACTAGACGAATATTATATGATACTCTTCAACAAGCATGTTACGTCTGCATTTGAAATGTGATATGGACATATGTGTTGTTACAGATGTGGGCAATCGGGATTACTGTTCTGGTTATCATCATCATCATCATCATTGGTGAGTTACCCTTTTCTAAACTGATTGGAAAAGTCTTCGCCATGTGTTCACAGACCATTGATTTTGTGTACAAGAACTCAGATTAAAATTTCCCTCCGAAATGTTAGTTTTGGCTAGGTGCGGTGACTCATACCTGTAATCCCAAAGCTTTGGGAGGCCAGGAGTTTGAGACCAGCCTGGGCAACATAGCGTCTCTACAAACAATTGTTAATTAACCAGGCATGGTAGTGCACACCGGTAAGTCCCAGCTACTCAGGAGGCTGAGACAGGAGGATTGCTTGAGCCCAGGAATTCAAGGCTGCAGTGAGCCATGATCATGCCACTGCACTCTAGTCTGGGTGACAGAGTAAGACCTTTTCTCAAAAAAAATAAAGGTTCGTTTATTCTAAGGTTTTCAGTTTTCTTTAATAAATGTTTTAAGTGCTTGAGTTTTGTATAAGTCTGAGATTTGATATAAACATTAATCCTTTGAAGTTAGAGAAAATTTATTCATTTCCACTTCTTTTCTCTGAATATATTTTTTTCATATATTTCCTTTTATGTAATGTAGTGGTTAAAAGCATGGAGTACCTGTGATCCATCCTGGTTCCACCACCATCCAGCTGTATGGCCGTGGACAAGTGGACAAGCAATTTAATATCTCTGGGTTTCTGTTTCCTCATTTGTAAAATGGGGATAATAATAGTACCTGCCTTGTTTGTTTGTTTGTTAAAGGACAGATCTGGTAAATATATAAAAATTGGCCGGGCTTGGTGGCTCACGCCTGTAATCCCAGCACTTTGGGAGGCTGAGGCAGGCAGATCACGAGGTCAGGAGATCAAGACCATCCTGGCTAACACGGTGAAACCCCGTCTCTACGAAAAATACAAAAAATTAGCCAGGCGTGGTCGTGGGCGCCTGTAGTCCCAGCTACTTGGGAGGCTGAGGCAGGAGAATGGCACGAACCCGGGAGGCGGAGCTTGCAGTGAGCCAAGATCGTGCCACTGCACTCCAGCCTGGGCGACAGAGCAAGACTCTGTCTCAAAAAAATAAATAAAATAAAGATTGCTTAGGTTGGTGCCTGGCATATAATAATAAAAATAATAGCTGTATAAATAAATAATATATGTATACACACACACATACAACTATTATTATATAATATTCAAACAGCTCATTGCCATCTGTAGCCCAGTACATGAGAACCAAAACATGACTTCTTTCATTGATAGATGGATGTTAGTGGATGTTTCCTTTTAGCAGGAAGGTACAGTTACTTGGATCCTTTTGACTCTAGTCTCCTTCCTCTAGCCCTCTATAGAATGGAGAGAAGCCAGTAGTAGGAAATCAGCCCAGTCTAATTTCTGATCACATTTAGACTGCAGCAATTGGATGTTGGCTTGGGATTCACACTGAGAGACTAACCTGCTGTTTCTCCTGCCTTTTTGCATCTCTCCTCCTTCTTAGTGTGGGTTGTCTCTTCATGAAGAACCAGCGGAACTCAAAAGTGTGTTCAAGAAACCTCTTCAAGACTTTTGACTTAGAACCTGCTATATTATCAAGCTTACCTACTGTTATCTCTAAAATATTTTTTTTGTTAATGTAAAGTTGAATTTCTAGGAAACGTGCCTTTGTTTTTTAATATGCACTCCAAATTAGAAGTAAGGCCGGCCCCGTCCACATTTTGCACAGTGCCTTTACAGATTTACGTATGGGCTGATGAAGAGGCCTTCGTAAGTTCCAGAGTGCTATAATCTAGATGTAATGTTGTCACTAATTAATTGCCATTACTCCCAGTTAGTTACCCTTGTCATTCGGCATTATTTTCAGAACCACATTTTAAACCTTTGGGTAATCAGATTTCCAACTTGTGCCTTCCAGAAAAAAACACTACTGCCTAACACAAGTCTGTGATAACAACAGGCTGTGCCTTATTTTGATAATTTTCTGATTCCCTAGAAGAGAACCCTCTACTTTTTGTAAGCACTACTGACTCTTGCTGTATTTAAGATAAGATGCTGGTGAAGAGCTTTTGCTCTTGCATTAGATTTGAAGATGTTTACGTTGTTGTTATTGTTATGTATCACTTGCTAAAAATATTGTTTTAATCAGAAATAACCTCTTTAAAAAATTTTTGAAAGAACTATGGCTATGACCAAAGCTTCTATTTTGCCAAAAAGTTAAATACCGATAAAATGGCCTTCAGTGTATTCCTGACAGTTAAATTCAGAAACGTGCCAAATGGAACTCAAGGTGCCCCTTCAGAATTAAAATCATTACCTTGTGTGTGAACCTTCTACATCTTAATAGGCCTTTCTTCCTTTTGAAAGGCTGTAGACAGTGCGGCTCCCCTTCTGATTCAGTATTTTGCATGGGGGTTAGAGGTTTGAGGTAGACTCTGTCTCCTAAAAGAGTTTTACCCAGCAGTTGGCAGATTATCAGCTGTGGACTCCAACATGTTTCTGATAATTATGCAAGCAACAATTCTGTAGCCTCAAGTAAGACCACCTGTGAACTTGATCATTATCTGGCCCAAATATGAAGATAAACTATAACTTTTTGGAGTTTGTTTCCTATTTGTATTCACATTCTGCTTCCTAAATCAGTTTTCTAAATTAGGCCTGCAATTAGGCATTGGTCAGGGGTGAATGGCTCTTTTCACAGAGAGTAGCCAACCAGAGACCTTTGCTTTGATATCATCAGCTGCAGAGAATGCTGTTGATGGGATGCTGGAAGCAGAAACTTTGTCATCGGAGAAACTTTCCTTGTATGCATGAGACTCAACATCAGGATACACAGCTTAAAGGTGGGAATTCAGGTATGAAAGAAAACAGGCAAGGAGGCACTGAGGGAGAAAGACACAGACTTTATCGCTCTGTGGCTCATCGTTACTGGAATATTCTAAAACTCTTGTTCACATGCTATTATGACTTATAAAGCAGCAACAGCTGAGGCGCACCAGGACCCAGCTTCCATTTCTTTAACGTCTGTTCCCTTAACACCGCTGAAATGATTTAATGTTGAAGACATGCCTTGCGGTGTGGCCAGCTGTGAGGAGAAAGCAGCTGGCAGTGTTAGGACATTAGCCCACCCTCAACGCAGGGTCTCTGGCCGGGTCTGACTCTGAAACCTTGGTACTCGCCCCTTGGCCACAGTGTTCAGACCCATGTAACCCACTGGCTCCTGCATTAACCCAGAAATACCTCGCTTGTATCTGTGCACTTAGCTGGGAACTTACCCACTGTAATCACCTAAATAAAGTGTTTATAAACATGATTGTGGCACCTGTGCTCCTTGTAGAGGAATAGCTGCGCCTGGTCCAAGTCCTAAAACTGCCATTCCTTGCTGCTCCCCATACCTGTCCCTTAGAAGCCCTGAAGCTGTGTCTCCCCTTTTCTCACCAGCCCCTCTCTAGGTACTCTACCTTTTAGTACCCAGCATTTCCCCATACCCCAGTGAACAGAAGAAAACCACTCCCCTTGTGAAAAGTGCTTTTTAGTATAGGCGATGAGGAGGAAACTGGCTTTTACGCAATTACCAAAATTCAGGATTTGGCTTTGGAGTTCCCTAAATAGATGGTCTTTCAAAAGTGATGTGCAGAGCTGACCCTGTATGTGGTAGACTAGACGGCTGCTGACATGGACCCTGGGATAGATAAGTCTGGATAGGTGAGGGACATCCCCAGACACATGACGGTTCCTGTAGATCCTTTTTTCCTCATGAATGTATTTCCATTCTTATTGTAGAACCCCTAGGAAACAATATAATATGGGTGGAAGAGGACTTTTGCTTATGTTTACAACAGGAAAATCCAAGTCCCTTTCCCGAATTACAGGTCCCACGATGATCTGGTCCTTTCTAATTTTCTGACCTCATGTCACACGACTCTCCAAGCAAGATACTCCTTCAAAGTATAGCTGTTGATATTGGAGAGACTTGTGCCCATGAGACTTTTAAACATCAGGGTGTGGCTTGAAGGCCAGAGTGAAGCTATGAATGAAAACAGGCAAGGAAGCCCTGAGGGAGAAACGGACCTGATAAAGTTTGTTTCGGTTTCTCATAAGCAAACTGACTTCTTTCCAAAGGTCTTCTGCAGGTACTTTCAGCTCTGCCGGGTCTGCTTCCTCACCCGCGGCAGGCGCCTCTCATCTCGGGTTGAAATCCGCCTTCCCCACCCGCGGCAGGCGCCTCTCATCTCGGGTTGAAATCCGCCTTCCCACAGTCCTGCCGTGCTGATCTGACTAAGGAGGCTCTGGCCTCCCCCCTCCACCTTTCTCCCAGTTACTCTTCCTTCCAGTAGCTTGTTTTCTACACATCGCTTTAGGCTTTATGAACTTGTTTATGGGGTTGTTTGCATGGCTTTCTCAATAAAACGTCAACTCCCTGGGTGGCAGGGACTTTGGGCCACTGTTCTATCCCCTGGGATTCCAAGCGTCCCTACCCAGATCTGCACGCAATAAATGCTTGCTGAACGAATGCAGTTTGACAAAACCCAGCTTCGGAGGAGAGCAAGCCAACCTAGAGTATCGCTTGGAAGAATATGGTTTATTCAATACCTAACATGAACACTCACTTCACTTTTCCCCTCTTCCTTTACATACAATTTCATCCATCCAACAAATACTGAATATTTTTTTCTGTACCAGGCAGCAGAGAGGGGCGGCACTCTGCGCTGTACCTTTCATTTCTAACGTGTTGAGATACAATCTAAACTGAGATTTCAAGACATTTTTTTTAAAGGGCTCTACACCTTCCTTTTCTGAAACAGTGTCTTTTACGTTTGTCTTCCTCCAGTTGCCAAATGAATCTAATTTTAGGAAGTGCAGGGAAGTGTTTTAAGTTCTACCGTCAAAATTCTGTTTCTGGGCCGGTGCAGTGGCTCACGCCAGTAATCTCAACATTTTGGGAGACCGAGGCCAGCAGATCACTGGAGCTTAGGAGTTTCAGACCAGCCTGGCCAACACAGACCATGTTTACCAAAAACACAAAAATTAGCCAGGTGCGGTGGCTGCACCTGCAGTTCCAGCTACTCGGGAGGCTGAAGCAGGAAACTGGCTTGAGCCCAGAAGACGGAGGTTGCAGTGAGCCGAAATCGCGCCACTGCACTCCAGCCTGGACGACAGAGCAAAACCCTGTCTCAAAAAATAAAAAATCTGTTTCTAAAAATCGGGTGGGCTTTTACCAGGGCTGCTTTATGGCCGGGTTCCTCCAAGTCTACCCCACTCACCTAAAGAGTTAGCGGAGAATGGGGGCGGTTGGGGTGGGCTCGGTAGGTCACGGGTGCTGAAAACCCTGTGAACCCAGAAAGACGCCCCAAGCACGATGAGGACCGCTGCCGGCAGCCCGCCCCACCCTGGGCTCCTCCCCACACCCACTCGGGCAGCCGGGAGCCGGCACCCCAGAGAGCTGGCCTGGGCCGCCCCTACCCGCCCCTAGTCCACGCCTTTCCCTCCCCCTTCTGCCCCCGCCCTCGACACCCTCGCCCCCCCGCCCCTGCCTCTCGCTCCCCAAGTCTGTCGGCTCCCCCGCTCCCATCAGCCACCCCCGTCCCCGCCTCTCGCCCCCATCCGTCCCCATTTCCAGCCTCTCCCTGGCCCCGACTCAAGCCCCCCCCCGACCCCGCCTCTCGCCCCTCTCTGCCCCCGCCTCTCCCCTCTCCTTCCCCGCCCGCCTCTCACGTGGAGGTTGGGCCGGACCTGCCCCGCCCCACAGGGCCCGGGTCCCGCCCCCACGTGGCTGGCAGCTTCCTGGCCCTATCATTTCTGCGCTGGCTTCAGCGGCTCCGCCCCGGCGCCGTGCCAGGGGGCCGGACACTCCAGTCGCGCGGCACAGTCCCGAGGCCGCTCAGGGCCATCCCGCCCCCTGCCCGCGCGCCGGCCTGCCGGGATTGGCCGAGCGCCGGCCTCCGCCCGAACCAGCGCGTTATGTAACGCGCCCCGGGGGCCCCGCCCCCTCGCCCTGGCTTATATAACCCGGGCGCACCGGCTCACGCCCCGCCCCAGGGCCAATGGAGGCCTGCGGAGTCGGCCCCGACGGCCAATCGCGCGGCCCGGGGGCGGGGCCGGTCACGCGGCGGCGTGGGGCGCGGTGCCGGCTGCTGACCGGCACGCGGCGGGCCTCGAGACTGCGCGCGGGCGGCCCAGAGAGCGAGCGGCTGCGCGCGGGGCCGAGGGCGGGGGCAGCAGGTGAGTGCACGGCCGGGCGGCAGTTCTGGGCACCCGGGCGCGGCGAAGGAGCCCCGCGAGCCCTGCCCTCGGTACTGGGGGGCCCCCGGAGCGTGGCGCTTCCGAGCCACCCGCCTCCCCGGGCCCCAGCCCTCGGCGCGCGGGAAAGTTGGGGCAGGGGTGAGGACCGCGCGGTTGGGGCGCCCCAGCCAGCCGGGCCGCTGGCGTCGGACTGTCTGTTCCACTTGTCCCTTGTTACCCTTGTCTCCTCCCCTTAGGCTGGACTCCTGAAAGTCGAGCGAGCTCCGGGTTTTGGAAATGCTGGAGGGAAAAACTCCTCGGAGATGAGCGTGACCCCCTGGCTCGTGGTGGCCGCCTGTTCTCACTAACGCCATGGCGCGGACCAGAGTGAGAAACCGGTGTCTGTCGCTGACTGCAAAGTGAGCGAGAAGCAGGCTGCGGGCCGTCCCAGCACGACGTGGAGCCCCGCGGAGACCTCGAGATGCCCCGCGGGGAGGCTCCTGGCCCCGGGAGACGGGGAGCTGAGGACGAGGCCCTGGGCGAAGAATCGGGGGAGCGGTGGAGCCCCGAGTTCCATCTGCAGAGAAAATTGGCGGACAGCAGCCACAGGTGACGCGCTGGCTTCAGGCCCAAGGCCCCATGCGTTCGTTGTCCTTCTCTGGAGCAGGGAAAGGGGGACCTAAATCTTTTTATTCTTTTGTTTTGAAGCCCGGGGGAAAGTGTAAGGGGGAGACTTGGGTAGTGTAGGATGAAGTGATCCGTGACACTGAAGAAAATTACCGAAGAGTATCAGGAGGGAAAAGTGGTTACAAAAGTTAGCTGAGTTGGGGCTCAAGTGGATTAAGGGAAAGTAAGTGGAGAATGTTTGTCATTCACAAGTTGTTTTTCCTGGAGTTCCCCACCTGGAGGAAGAGGGGTCACCACCTTGTGGCCTGAATGAACTGATGCCGGTAGAGCACTTAGAAACTTACCTGGCTTGCAGTTTGTGTTCCCTAAACTGCAAGATGCTGTTGTCTTCACGGGATGAAGTTGTAATTTTTTTTTTTATCTTCCAGTGAACAGCAAGATCGAAACAGAGTTTCTGAAGAACTTATCATGGTTGTCCAAGAAATGAAAAAATACTTCCCCTCAGAGAGACGCAATAAAGCAAGCACTCTGGATGCCCTCAACTATGCCCTCCGCTGTGTCCACAGCGTGCAAGGTAAACAAGCCGGAGAGAAATTTGGTCCTACCAATGCACCAGGACTCACACAAGCAGCCAAAGGAGTGGTCAGTGGGGTCTTAGACAAATAATTTGAGCTTTTTCTGGTGCTTTGTGGAAGATGAGTAGATCTACGCCGATTCCATTCGTGTCTTAATTGTTCACATGTGAAAGACCAGGAAACCTTTATAATAGTGTATAGTAACTATGCAATGTTTTGCGGATTTGTTGCAAGAGAGTAGAGTTTAGCATAAGCACATTTTGAAGGCTGACCTTTTAAAGAAACATTGTCTTCTATGGAAGTTATGGGAAAAAAATGCATTCCACGAAATAGTTACCTTTACATGCCATACACATACTTTCAAAATGCGGTAATGAGGCCGGGCGCGATGGCTCACGCCTGTAATCCCAGCACTTTGGGAGGCCGAGGCGGGCAGATCACAAGGTCAGGAGATCCAGACCATCCTGGCTAATACGGTGAAACCACGTCTCTACTAAAAATACAAAAATTAGCCTGGTGTGGTGGCGGGCACCTGTAGTCCCGCTACTCGGGAGGCTGAGACAGGAGAATGGCGTGAACCCGGGAGGCGGAGCTTGCGGTGAGCCGAGATCGCGCCACTGCACTCCCGCCTGGGCGACAGAGCGAGACTCTGTCTCTAAAAAATAATAATAATAAAAATGCAGTAATGATATATTAGGAATTTACCAAACTAAAAATGAACCATTGTAAACACTTCTCTCTGACATTTCAAGGGATTTCATTAAAGCCATATTCTGTCTAGCACAAACCTCAGTGCTTGATATATGATATGTTCCTGAATGATGGAGTACTGTTTCTGCTCCCCCTCAAAAAAATTGTGTATGCATCTGAAATTTTTAGTTAGTACCTTAAATGTATCTTGCTTCCTGTGATCCAGAACATGCAGAATTCATAAAATCAAATCTTAAGTTTGCACAACTATCAGTATTTTAGGTAAAAGCAGAAAATGATCTGTTTTTGAGAAAAATGCACTGAGGTGTTCTCATCCGAAAAAAAATAATCCAGCTTGATAGTGATAAAATGGTTTCCTGAAGATACTGTTGTCACTGGACTACCTGTTTATCTCCCTGTGTTTCTTAGCAAACAGTGAGTTTTTCCAGATTCTCAGTCAAAATGGAGCACCTCAGGCAGATGTGACCATGTACAGTCTTGAGGAGCTGGCCACTATTGCTTCAGAACACACTTCCAAAAACACAGTAAGAATTCATGCATTTTGCCATATCAACCTGGGTGACTTTTCCTAAGGGCCTGCTCTAGATGTAGGTTTTAAGAAGGATAACAACGTTTCAGCAACCACAATTTGAAAGAAGCAAAGGAGGAACTGCTAAAGAGGCATGGTGTAGCTTCTCCGCCCTTGCCAGAGAAAACATCTAAAAGCAGAAGCAGCCCATTCTGTGTGCTGTGCAGTTCAGTGACTTTGGTTATGAGGTGCTTTTAGCTCCTTAGCATTCCTGAGCTCTCTTGAATTAAGAGAAAACAAAAATTACACTGCAGAGTAATTTCCTGCATCTTATTCTAATCTCCAAATTGTTAATTTCTATTTATATCATTCTTAGTTCCAATACCTACTACTTCAAGTTGTAACAACTGGATGTTATAGAACAGGTGAGTTGAGATGCTGTCATTTTTCCTAAAATTTTGGAAGAGACCTTTAGTATATCTTTTTAATCTCTCTTCTTGTTTGACAGAGTAATTGAGCCTCATGTTTGGTTGTTACAGTGGAGATTACTTATTTTTATGTACAGACCTCAACATAATTGTTACTTAAAGATTTTGTAATAGTGGAACATGAGCTATCCCTACTATTATAACAGTGCTTATTTTATGTGCTGCAGGAGGTGCTATGGAGATTTTTTAAGATAGCTTAAGAAAATATTTGTCTTGTAAGATATTTAAAATAAAGCTAGAGAGGAAAGTATGCCAATGCTAGCAAACACAAACTGCTGATTATAAGTAAGTTTCATTTATGTGTAATGGAAGAAATTAGAGCAGTGATGCTTATGTAATGAGGTTTGTCAAGGACAGCTTCTTGAAGAAGGTGAATCTTCAGCATGTCTTAAAGCATAGAATCTGCGTTGATGACGAGAACACCGTCCACCCAGGTGTATGGCACAGTTTGCAGAGAAGTTATGTGCCATACGTATGTTTAGTCTGCATAGAATAAGCTAGTATATTTTTTGGCGTAGAAATTGAACCTTCAGTAGGTGAAGTGCAGGTCTTAGGAGAATATTTAAGAAGGATGTTGGAGAAAATTATTTGAGGAGTTTTGTTGCATTTGTAGATTGTGCCTGTGTATTTTAAGATACTGATCATGTTAGAGATCCAGAAGAAATTTACCTTTCAGGGAATATTGCTAGTGAATATCTCAATATTTGCATTTATTTTAAATGTTTTTCATAGGATACTTTTGTGGCAGTATTTTCATTTCTGTCTGGAAGGTTAGTGCACATTTCTGAACAGGCTGCTTTGATCCTGAATCGTAAGAAAGATGTCCTGGCATCTTCTCACTTTGTTGACCTGCTGGCACCTCAGGACGTGAGGGTATTCTACGCGCACACTGCCAGAGCTCAGCTTCCTTTTTGGAACAACTGGACCCAAAGAGGTAACAGGACCAATGTTCAGATGTCTATCTTTCCTCATCAAGATCAGTTTCATTCTTAAAGGAATAGTACAGAAATTAACATTATTTAGAACATGCACACTATCTGGTTTTTCTTATTCCTGTTATAGAAAGTCATGTGATGAAAACAGCATTTTAAAAGCTTCTGATAACATAAAGACTCAATACATTTGTTTCCATTTTGTCATGTCTGTTTCACAGATTATATGTCATAAATATTATTTCATTCCCAGCATATTGTATAGTGGTTTAGTTGCTATGAAGGCTCTGTTTCCTTTAAGTTAAAATTAAATGTTTTTCCTCCTTCATGATTTCCTTGTATGAGAAATTTTACTTTGGAGATAAAATTCGGATCATTAGGCTGGGCATGGTGGCTCACGCCTATAATCCCAGCACTTTGGGAGGTTGAGGCAGATGGATCACCTGAGGTCAGGAGCTCCAGACCAGCCTGGTCAACCTGGTGAAACACCATCTCTACTAAAAGTACAAAAATTAGTCAGGTATGGTAGTGCATGCCTGTAATCCCAGCTACTCAGGAGGTTGAGGCACAAGAAGCGCTTGAACCCAGGAGGCAGAGGTTGCAGTGAGCCAAGATCACACCATTGCACTCCAGCTTGGGTGACAAGAGTGAAACTCTGTTTCTGAAAAAAAAAAAAAAAAAAATTCAGATCATTAGCTCTCTTACAGTTTTTCTTGCCCCTGAAACTTATGAGTCTTATTACTTTGTTTTCCTTCTGGAATCCTTTTTTTCCTAATTCAGAGATGCCTGTTGCAGTTTTCTTTGTGACATTCAGTCTCGTGTGATCTTAGTTTATTTCTTTTTAGTCATCCTTTATTATTTTATATTTTTCGTGAAGTGTCTCTTAAAGAGCTTTAAATATCTATATATATAGATACATGTATCTATATATATCAGCCTTCTCTTTGATTCCAAGCCTTTCTCTCTAATAAAAAAAAAAAAATTCATTGTAGTAAAAAACACATACAGTTTACCATCTGTTATGGTTTGGCTGTGTCCCCACCCAAATCTCATGTTGAATTGTAACTCCCACAATTCCCATGTGTCGTGGGAGGAATGCTGTGGGAGATAATTGCATCATGAGGGCATCTTTCCCATGCTCTTGTCGTGATAGTGGATAAGTCTCATGAGATCTGATTGCGTTAAAAATGGGAGTTTCTCTGCACAAGCTCTCTCTCTTTGCCTGCTGCCATCCATGTAAGATGTAACTTGCCCCTCCTTGCCTTCTGCCATGATTGTGAGGCCTCCCCAGCCATGTGGAACTGTAAGTCCATTAAACCTCTTTCTTTTGTAAATTGCCCAGTCTTGGGTATGTCTTTATCAGCAGCATGCAAACGGACCTAATACACCATCTTAATCATTTTTAGGCATTCACTCCATTGCTGTGAAGGATGTTTACATTGTTGTGAAACAGATCTCCATAACTTTTTCATCTTCATATCTGAAATTCTATCTACTATTTCTAATTTTTTACCCAGTAGTTAATTTAATGAAGGATAGCTTTGCATGTTTCTTCTTCCAATTATAGATTGCCCCATCTTTTAAAAATATTTTTACATAAGCTCCAGAAAACATGCGTGTTATCCCTGCTTGCTTCTAGCTCATCTCTTTTCCCATCTTTCAAAAATATTGATTTTATTTCTCATCCCCTTTCCTAAATACACATTTTCAACCTTTAATTGTCTGTATTTGTTTCTCTGCTTTTGTTAGCTGTTCATTCCGTAAACATTTATTTAATAATCACTGTGGGTCAAGAACTAGTCTGGATGCAGATACAGCTGTGAACAGGACATACACAATATTGTCTGCCACGTCTTTCCCATTTTTTCCCCCAGGTATTTTTCCTTCAGCACTGCCTGTGTCTTTTCAACCTTTTCATTTTTGCCAATTACTGGGATATTTCCCTTCTGTATTAGTCCATTCTTACGCTGCTATAAAGAACTACCTGAGATTGGGTAATTAATAAAGGAAAGAAGTTTAATTGACTCACAATTCCACATGACTGAGGAGGCCTTGGGAAACTTACAATCATGGCAGAAGGGGAAGCAAACATGTCTTTCTACACATGATGGCAGGAAGGAGAAGAATGGGAGCCAAGTGAAGGAGGAAGCCCCTTATAAAACCATCAGATCTCATGAGAACTTAACTATCATGAGAACAGCATGGGGGAAACTGCCCCCATGATGGGGAAACTGCCCCCATGATTCAATTACCTCCCACCGGGTTCCTCCCGCCACACATGGGGATTATGGGAACTACAATTCAAGATGAGATTTGGGTGGGGACACAGCCAAACCATATCATTCTGCTCTTGAGCCCTCCCAAATCTCATGTCCTCACATTTCAAAACACAATCATGCTTTTCCAACAGTCCCCCAAAGTCTTAGCTCATTCCAGCATTAGACCAAAAGTCCAAAGTCTCTTGTGACAAAGCAAGTCCCTTTCACCTATGAGCCTGTAAAATCCAAAGCAAGTTAGTTACCTCCTACGTACAATAGAGATACAGGCATTGGGTAAATACACCCATTTCAAATGGGAGAAATTGGCCAAAACAAAGGGGCTACAGGCCCCTTGCAAGTCTGAAATCTGCTGAAGCAATAATTAAATATTAAAACTCCAAAATAATCTCCTTTGACTCCATGTCTCACATCCAGGTCATGCTGGTGCAAGAGGTGGGCTCCTACAGCCTTGGGCAGCTCTGCCCCTGTGGCTTTGCAGGGTACAGCCTCCCTTATGGCTGGTTTCATGGGCTGGCATTGAGTGTCTATGGCTTTTCTGGGCACACAGTGCAAGCTGTCAGTGGATCTACCATTCTTAGATCTGGAGGATGGTGGCCCTCTTCTCACAGCTCCACTAGGCAGCGCCCCAGTGAAGACTGTGTGGGCTCCAAACCCAAATTTCCCTTACACATCTGTCTTAGCAGAGGTTCTATATGAGGGCTTCGCCCCTGTAGCAAACTTCTGCTTGGACATCCAGGTATTTCCATACATCCTCTGAAATCTAGGCAGAGGTTTCCAAACCTCAGTTCTTGTCTTCTGCACACCTGCAGGACCAACACCATATGGAAGCTGACAAGGAATAGGGCTTGCACCCTCTGAAGCTATGGTCTGAGCTGTACCTTGGTCCCTTTTAGCCATGGCTGGAGCTAAAGCAGCTGGAATGGAGGGCACCACGTCCCAAGGCTGCACAGAGTAGTGGGGGCCTGGACAGGCCCAGAAAACCATTTTTTCCATCGTGGGCCTCAGCCTGTGATGGGAGGGGCTGCTGTGAAGTCTTTGACATGCGCTGAAGACATTTGCCCCATTGTCTTGGTGATTAACATTTGGCTTCTTGTTACTTCTGCAAATTTCTGTAGCAGGCTTGAATTTTTCCTCAGAAAATGGGTTTTTCTTTTCCATTGCATCTTCAGGCTACAAATTTTCCAAATTCTTAGGCTCTGCTTCCTCTTTAATGCTTTGCCATTTAGAAATTTCTTCTGTCAGATACCTAAGTCATCTCTCTCAAGTTCAAAGTTCACAGATCTCTAGGCCAGGAGCAAAAATTGCCAGTCTCTTTGCATAGCAGAAGTGTCCTTTACTCCAGTTCCAGCAAGTTCCTCATCTCTATCTGAGACCACCTCAGCCTGCACTTCATTGTCCATATCACTATCAGCATTTTGCTCAAAGCCATTGAACAAGTCTCTAGGAAGTTCCAGACTTTCCCACATTTTCTTGTCTTCTTCTGAGCCCTCCAGACTGTGCCAGTGTCTGCCTGTTACCCAGTTCCAAAGTCACTTCCACATTTTTGGGTATCTATGGTAGCACCCCACTCTGCAGTACAAGTTTACTGTATTAGTCCATTTTCATGCTGCTAATAAAGACATACCCAAGACTGGCTAATTTATAAAGGAAAGAGTTTTAATTGACTCAGTTCAGCATGGCTGGGGAGGCCTCAGGAAACTTAACAATCATGGCAGAAGGGGACATGTCCTTCACGTGGCAGCAGCAAGGAGAAGCGCCAAGCAAAAGAGGGGAAAGCCTCTTATAAAACCATCAGGGCTCATGAGAACTCACTATCACGAGAACAGGATGATGGCAACCACCCCCATGATTCAGTTACCTCCCACCAGGTCCCTCCCTTGATGTGGGGATTATGGGAACTACAATTCAAGGTGAGATTTGGGTGCGGACACAGCCAAACCATATCACCTTTTATGTAAAATCTTAATATGCCCTGAAATAATTCTTTTGGATCCCAAAATTCACTTATGCCATAAGGCACGATGTAATTCTAGTTTACTCTTTATATTGTACTTCTGCCTTATGAATCTCAAGGATTGATACTCTTACTGAGAGCAGTTGGTTAATGCCACCCCATTTCTAGGCTATGCCTGTGTTACCCCCTTCGATTCCTTACTTTGAGCACATAGAACATCAAGAGGACTTAGGAAGCCATCCACTCAGCTGTTGTCAACCTCTGGTCCTATATTAGAATTTGTTTCTATTTAACATGTCTTGTACAAACCTGTTAGAAGGATCTGACCATTACTTCTTCAGAGTACGCTTTTAGAAACAAGCATCACATATTTACAGCCTAGGAATGGAAATACATTGTGGGCTCATGTCTGCTGTCTTAGATCACGTAGTCTGGCTTTCAGTGGTCCAGGACTTCCAGTGAGTGCAGTTGGAGTTCAGGTGTCTGGTGTGATGAATAAATGGTATAAGCAAACTGACCTCACAGTAGAGGCCGTTTTCTGTAGAAGATTATACCAATCTTCAGTGCTTTATTAATGCTTTCTGACTCTTCGGTGATCGTCTCTTAGAAGTATCAAGACCTGGGCTGCTTATTCAATATTTTAGTTCTTTTGGATTTTCACTGTTTATGCTACCTTCAGTGTACATTTTTTGAACTTCTCACAGTTTTCCATGGTTCCTATAACTGAAGACTTCTTGTTTCAGTGAACAAATGCCCAAAAGATATTCAGGAAGCTCTAATTAGAGGAAATACATATAGTCAACAAACACTGGGCAGAAATTTCAGTCTCCTCATCTCCTAAGGCAAGTTTAGACATTTCTGAATTGTCACCTCATAAATCAGTAAAACTGGTGCAGAAATCAAAAGAATTGCTAGCAAATGATTGGCATGAGGGTTGTGAGAAAACATTAATAAAACTCTGAAGATTGGTACAGTTTTCTGGAGGTTTATCCATACACAATAAAGTCATAAAACGATTCTATCATTTAACCTAGGAACACAACTTTTTGAAATTTATCCAAAGAGCTTAAAGAAAAAAAGAAAATTATATATCATACAGCTAAGAAGCTGAAAATAGTCTGAATTCCCAATTTTTTAGAAAGGTCCAGACTATTACAATGGGATGGAATATTAACCACCAGAATAATTGTGTCCAAGGATCATTACGTTGACCTTTGAGATGATGAACATGGGCAGTTTGGAAACTATGAAAAGTAGTAAGGGGAAGAGATAAAGCCGATTCTCACTGTTGTACCTGAGGCTCACAGTTCCAGTACGAAAACCAATACTAGTATTTCCCAATTCTAGTATTGTGACTGGATCTCAAAATGAAGGAAGAGGGTTCTATTTTAATCAAGGAGGCCTCTCTCTTTTTTAAAAAATAGTTTGTTGTTCGGTAATGGTACAACATTGTTTCACTGAGAAAGACCTGGCTAAGAGGGAGTGACTGACTAGGCATCTTTCTTTCTAGCAGCTCCACGTTATGAATGTGCTCCGGTGAAACCTTTTTTCTGCAGGATCCGGTAAGTATAGTGGCTCGTGGAAGCCAGCAACAGTAGATTATGCTCTGAGTTTATTTTGCAGTTAGTTTGATTCTTGTGTATTCAGCTCACTTCTGTTGTGAGATACAAAAAATAAGACTTGGTTCTTGCCACAAGGAGTTCGTATTTTGATTAAGAAGAGACATACTCATGAGAAAACTAGATAATGATGCAATAGGAGGCTGGGCACAGTGGCTCATGCCTGTAATCCTAGCACTTTGGGAGGCGAAGGCGGGTGGATCATAAGGTCAAGGGGTCGAGACCATCCTGACCAACATGGTGAAACGGCGTTTCTACTAAAAATACAAAAATTAGTTAGGCGTGGTAATGCACACCTGTAGTCCCAGCTACTCGGGAGGCTGAGGCAGGAGAATAGCTTGAACTTGGGAGGTGGAGGTTGCAGTGAGCCGAGATGGCGCCATTGCACTCCAGCCTGGCGACAGAGCGAGACTCTGTCTCAAAAAAACTAAAAATAAATAATAATAATAATAAATGCGATAGGAAAAAAGTCTAGAAAAATCTTAACTCTAGGAGCGTATAAGAATCACTAGATGTGAAGTACACTTTAAAGTGACCATTGTTTTGGGCGCTTTTTTGTTTAGCTTTTTGTTTTTCAGTCACATTTAAAATTAATTTTTGAAATTTTTAATAGCTTTAAAGAAAGCAAGAGATTTATATTTGTGAGAAGGATTTAAAAGATCTAGAGAGAGTGAACCAGAAGAAAATAGATGAAAATTTTAACAGTAGTTGATTGCTGGTAGGAATTACTACTGAATTTTTTATCTTCTAAATTTGCTGCAATATATTATTAGTGTTCCTTTTGTGTTATATACATAATATATGTAATATATATATTCTGTTATGTTATATATTATGTATATAAGATGACATAATATATTATGTTCTTTCATAATAAAACAAATATTTTAAAATGACATCGTGATTGCCAGTTTTAGTATTGAAGTTACTAAATGCTCAAGATGTTTAGAGAGAAGAAAAACCCTCATGATGAAATAGTCTAATATTCCAGTGCTCCATGGAATTGGGGGACTGGAGCTCATAGGCTCTGGATGCTTGGGAGGGACGGCCTGAGGAAGGGCACAGCGGTGGGAGGGGCTGTCTTGTTCCAGTGGGTCATTCACAAGTGAGTTGTATGAAGATCTTAGAACAGTTCCTGCCTCCTAATAAGTGCTATATGTGTTTCTGATGTTAATAAATATTTTGGGGTGCTTTCTCTGAGCCAGGCACTTTATCAGTGCTGGGATCCAAACAGAGTTCTTGCCTCATGTGCCTTAAATTCTGTGAGGAGGAGACCAATAATAAACACATGTTCAAATGCCTGTGTTGGCTGGTGATAAGTTGTGTGTAGACAGTAAAGCAAAGAGCGGGAGTTCTGGGAAGTGGGAGATTGCTGTTGTATTCAGGGTGATCCAGGAACTCTTAGGAAGCCTAATTGGAAACAGCGACCAGAAGGAGGGCAGGGGGTGAGCCACACCAGTATCTGAGGGGTGGCAAGTGTCTGAGAAAGTGTGTTCCAGGCAGAGGGAGCAGCAGGCGCAGAGGCCCTGGGGTGGGCCATGCCTGGCCTGTGGGAGGAGTGACACGCAGCTGCTGTGGCCCGAGTGGAGGAAGGAACGAGGATGGAAGAAGACGGGCAAGCATGGGCCACACCACAGGAAGCAGTGACTTCTGCACGAAGTGTTTTATTTCAGTTCATCACTTACTTATTTTCAAAGCGTTTTACTTTGGGAATTTTCAAACATAACACAAAAGAAGAGAAGATAATGTAATGAACTGCTACGGTCTCATCACCCAGCTTTTTAAGAACTTGAACCCTGGCCAGTCTGGCGTCATATCTGCCAGCACCAGTTCTTTAACCCCCTCTTCCCAGGTTACCAGGCAGCATAGCTCAGATCTCGTCTGATTTCCTGCATCAGTATTTCAGAATGTCATTCTAAGAGACACAGTTCTCATTCACGTTTGTGAGGTTCAAAATGGTCCCATCTTTGGCCAGTAGGAATCCCTTCGGGTTGGCCCCTGTACCCTTGTGAGAGTGCCCCATGGTCTTTGACAGTTTCCATTGTTTTAAGCATGAGACGCCCCAGACTCATTTTAGACATTCCTTAACCCAGACTTGGCATCAGTCATTTCTCTAAGGATCCCTGGTTCTTTGTGGTGGGAAATGGCATTCACATTTGGAGGCCAAATCTGGATGGTAGGGATGGTTATTGCTACAGGGTTATCATTGCTTCTAGAAATTTTCAGTGAACGGAGGTAGGAAATGTTCATTTCAGTTTCTTTTTTTTTTTTTTTTTGAGACAGGATCTCACTGTGTCCCCCAAGCTGGAGTGCAGTGGCACGATCTCGGCTCACTGCAGCCTCCACCTCCTGGATTCCAACAATTCTCCCACCTCAGCCTCCCGAGTAGCTGGGACTACAGGCATGCACTGCCACAGCTAATTTTTATATTTTTTGTAGAGACGGGGTTTCTCCATGTTGGCCAGGCTGGTCTCGAACTCCTGACCTCAAGTGATCCAACCTCCTTGGCCCCCCAAAGTGTTGGGATTACAGGCGTGAGCCACCATGCCTGGCCCGGAAACAGTTTCCATTATTAAAGGCTGGTATTGGCTGCAGTGTTGAAGATACTTTGGAGGGGGAAGAGGGAAGGCAGGGAGGGTAGTTGGAGGCTGTCACAGAGGTACAGGGTATAGGCCAGCGTTCCAGGGGAAGGTATAAATATTTGTATATTCTGGATATTTTTTACACTTGATCTTAGCCAAAAGGCCAAGAAGCGATATTCTGGATATTTTTAAAGAAATTACCAGAATTTATTAATGGGTTATGTTTGGAGTGAGTGTGAAGGAAGAGGAGTTTTGGGCTAGAGTTATTTTTTGAGGCAGACGAAATTGTAGGAAAAGCAACTTCCTGGAGGTGGAGGGAAAGAATGTGGTGCTTAGTTTTAGATGAGTTAAGTTTGAGATACCTGTTGAATATCCAAGTGGAGACTCTGTGAGAGTCTGGAGTTAAGGAAAATTTCCAGGCTAGAGGTAGATATTTGGGTCATCAGCATGTAAATGGCATTTAAAACCTTTGGACTGGATGAGCCGGGAAAATGCATTCGTGGATGTGGAGGGAAGCTGGAAGGTGTGAGCATGGATGTGGGTCGGCAGCACCGGGACACAGCTCACTTCCCGATGATTCTGTTTTCTTGGTGAAATGGGAAGCAAGGTCATCAGTTGAGGGTGCAGAGTGGGAGAAGATTCTGGAGTGTGTGGTAGAAGAGAAAGAGCAAGGTGGGGCCGGGCACGGTGGCTCACGCCTGTAATCCCAGCACTTTGGGAGGCCAAGGCGAGCTGATCACCTGAGGTCAGGAGTTTGAGACCAGCCTGACCAACATGGTGAAACCCCATCTCTACTAAAAATACAAAAATCACCTGGGCATGGTGGCACGCACCTGTAATCCCAGCTACTCAGGAGGCTGAGGCAGGAGAATCAGCTTGCACTTGGGAGGTGGAGGTTGCAGTGAGCCAAGATTGTGCCATTGCACTCCAGCCTGGGCGACAGAGTGAGACTCCGTCTTTTAAAAAAAAAAAAAAAAAAAGAAAAAAGCGAGATGGAAATAGGAACAGACTAGAGAATCTCTGGCAGCACTAAAGACCCCCTTAGGATTGGCAGTCACACCTTTACGTGCTGGCGAGAGAGTAAGCGGGTGATTGGTAAAAGTTGGGGAGTGTGAATTCAATCTTGGGCTTTTTGACTTCTAGGTGAAGTGGCATCTCCCAGTAGAAGCATCCGCTGGGCAGCTGCAGTGGTAACACAGGGTGGTGATCTTTGAAGTCATCAATCAGAGCCGCCCCTGCCGAGAGGTTCTTTGTGAGGAGTGGAAAGGGGTGCGCCCTCCGGGCCAGGGGCAGGGCTTGCTGAGCTCAGTTTTAGCCTCAACTTTTTCTTTCCTCCTCAGCCAGATGCCTTTATAGATGGAGCGCATGACATCATGCAAGGGCCCTCATCACTGAAGCTGGAGATGAAATTGGTTCTTAGAGAGTGTAGAAAGGGACGACTGAGAACTAGCCCCGGGGCATGATTGCAGGGGACCCTGTTTTCTCTCTTGTGACATCTGATGTAGATATGTGAAATTAGACAGTTATGCTTGTCCCTCTTCACAGAAGAAGGGGAAAAGTCAAACTGGGAATTCAGCACATGGAGGCCAGGAGAAAAGTCATGGAACCACTAATTCTGTTTTTACACTCACAGTAATCTAAGCCAGTTCTTTACACAACCTCTTACTCGTTGAATAATATCGAAAATTTAAGCTAACATTCTTTCTTTTGAAAACAAACATGTTTAAACATTTTAGATGTGGGTATGTCTCTCTTGGAAATTACCAATAAAATATTTCTCCCAGCCTTGTTTCGCCGTGGGCTAGTAGGATGCGTCAGGACCAGCACTAATGTCTTTAATCTCCTCAGTGGAGGTGAAGACAGAAAGCAAGAGAAGCGTCACTCCCCATTCCGGATCATCCCGTATCTGATTCATGTACATCACCCTGCCCAGCCAGAATCGGAATCGGAACCTTGCTGTCTCACTGTGGTTGAAAAGATTCACTCTGGTTATGAAGGTAGGTCACTAGATAAGATGCAGAAATGTCAGCAATCAGATAGGAACATGGGAAAGTCTGTTTACATCAGTCATAGAACAAAAAAAGAGCTCTTGGGTCTCCAATTTGACCCTTAAACTCTTCAGGCATTTGAAGCTGGTTTTCATTGATGTCTCTGTTTACTGACTTTTGGCTTCTTGTATGGTCATTGCCTTCATGGTCAGCATGGCTGAACGAATGGTCTCAGCACAGGACTTGGTGACAGATATAGTTTTCTAGTCCTCTCTCTGCTGGTGACCCATTCAGTGTAGCCTTTTGCTTGTGTTGTGTGAAATAAGAGTGCTGAAATTGTTTCCCAGAGAGGCCACAAGAGTGATTTTATGTTTTTGAAGTCTGAAACTCCCCGAGTAAAACGTGTATTTTATCTTTTACGAGCAGAACTGTATTTCTAAATGCATATATCAATACATAGGCAGCTTCCATGTATTACTGAAAAGTCAGTTCAGATGTAAAATGACATATGCTTTCCTGCAAATTACCATCCTATGCAACAGTCACACAATAAAAACCACAGGGCTTATGGGAAAAATGGGTTTAGGAGCACAAAACTCAAAAGCTTAGTTGCATATTAAAAATAAGACAGGAATCAAATAAAAATGATAATCATGCTGGGCGCGGTGGCTCACGCCTGTAATCCCAGCACTTTGGGAGGCCGAGGCAGGTGGATCACAAGGTCAGGTATTCGAGACCAGCCTGGCCAATGTGATGAAACCCCGTCTCTACTAAAAAATACAAAAATTAGCTGGGTGTGGTGGCGTGTGCCTGTAATCCCAGCTACTCAGGAGGCTGAGGCAGGAGAACTGCTTGAACTGGGACCTGGGAGGCGGAGGTTGCGGTGAGCTGAGATTACACCATTGCACTCCAGCCTGGGCAACGAGTGAAACTCTCAAAAAAAAAAAAAAAAAAAAAAAAAAGATAATAATTTCATACATGTTAAATGATTAGGAAATATACAAACACTACAATAGATATGGCTCATACCACAGGACGGACTGAAGTAGCAGGTAGATGTTTGAGGTGTGTATGCATATTTTTGTGTATTCTTTTTTTGTTGTTGTTTTGCTTTGTTTTGAGACAGGGTTTTGCTCTGTCACTCAGGCTGGAGTGCAGTGTGTGATCATGGCTCATTGCAGCCTCAGACTCCCGGGCTTCAGTGATCCTCCCACCCCAGCCTCCAGGGTAGTTAGGACCACAGGCACACACCATCACGCCTGACTAATTTTATTTATTTATTTATTTTTTGTAGAGACAGGGTCACACTATGTTGCCCAGGCTGGTCTCAAACTCCTGGGCTCTAGTGATCCTCCTGCCTTGGCCTCCTAAAGTGCTGGGATTATAGATGTGAGCCATCACACCTGTTTTTGTGTATTTGTAAGTGGTTCCTTTCAACTGGATGCGTTTTCTGCCTTCCCTTAAGGTTTTTTGAAAATGAAATAGTGCACAAGCAAATGAGATATTAGCATTTGCTCATATTGTTCACTAATATATCAATCACTTCATTTTTTTTTTTTTCTTGAATCTTGCTCTGTTACCCAGGCTGGAGTGCAGTGGCACGATCTCAGCTCACTGCAACTTCCGCCTCCTGGGTTCAAGCAATTCTCATGCTTCAGCCTCCCGAGTACCTGGGATTACAGGCGCCCACCACCACACCCTGCTAATTTTTGTATTTTTAGTAGAGACAGGGTTTTATCATGTTGGCCAAGCTCGTCTCAAATTCCTGACCTCAAGTGATCGGCCTCCCAAAGTGCTGGGATTACAGGCGTGAGCCACCGAGCCCAGCCACACTTCATTTTTAAAGCAAGCATTAGAATAGAACTGACCATACCAATTTTATTACACAAAGAATATCCATATGGTACTAAATAACATTTGTAGTATTTTCGTTTGTTTAGTTATATGCAGCTACTAAATCTGATTAAACTTTTTAGTTACTCCAGTTTTAACTATTAAATTATTTATGATGAGCCAAGTGTGATGGCAGGTGCCTGTAATCCCAGCTACTCAGGAGGCTGAGGCATGAGAATCGCTTGAACCTGGGAGGCGGAGGTTGCAATGAGCTGAGATCCTGCCATTGCACTCCAACCTGGGGGATAGAGCGAGACTCTGTCTCCAAAAAAAAAAAAAAAAAGAGAGAGAAAACTATTTAATGTGCACATTCTTTCTCTCTCTGTTTAAAATTGACTTTAATAGGCTTCACATTTTTACCTAATTAAAATGTAGTTAGTAATGAAATTATTATCATTTAACTGTAGCTTTGGCTGCTTGAAGGCCAGGCCCCTAAATGAGATTTCTACCATTTCATATAGATTTGGTTCTCTTTTTAATATGTTAAGTGGTTAGTTAGGTGGATAATTAATTAGATATTTGCCTTTAAATGGGTCTTTGTTTTTTTTCCATAGCTCCTCGGATCCCAGTGAATAAAAGAATCTTCACCACAACACACACCCCAGGGTGTGTTTTTCTTGAAGTAGATGAAAGGTAAGTACTTTTTTAAGCCTAAAAGAAATTTGTTTCTGAAAATAAATATAAATGTGAAGTTTACATTATGTTTGCATGTTTATACATTATATAATTGAAATCTGTCCATTTGCCTATTTGATTTTTGTTACATGGAAATGTATGTTGTCTAAATTTTTAATATAAATATCTTGCATATTATAAAGTGATTACAAGTTGTATTTGATTTCTCAACAGTATGCTTTAGGTAGGCCAAGAATTATTTCATTTTACAGAGAAGACAATGAACCCTTGGGCCAGTTTGCTGAGAACAGATGTATAGTATCTGATTGCACTCAAACTGGGACCAAGACTCTGGTCTTCTAGCACTTATTCTGGTGTTATTTCCACTTGCCAAGTGCTTCTCAAATCAGTTTATGATGAAATTTCAGTTAGTCCAAAGTGGGGGCAAAGGTGGGGAGAACAGATTATTTTTTGTAAAGAATTGTTCTTTATTTTGAACTTCTGTGCTTCCTACTTTTGGGGGATGTTGAAATAGTCTTTGTTATTTAAAGGATAGTGATAGTAGGTAGTAGTTATTGCTTAATGCTGTTTTTTAATATCTTTATTTGGAAAAAGAAAATATCAGTATCACTACATCAGTATCCCACATTTTTTCCCCACATTTATTTTAGCATTTTACTTACTCATGAAATTCAAAAATCTGGGAACCAACGCACCACACCACACATAACTGTAAAGCAAAAATGTCTGTAAAGCAAAAACATTTTCTTGATAATAACAAAAAACTGTAAAGCAAAAACATTTTCTTGATAATTTTTTATTTAAAAAATTTAACATCTGAAAATCAGTGTATTTGATAGTTTACCCTGAAACCAAATAGTAATGTGTGAGATACTTAATCTGTATAAAGTAAGAAAATTCAGCTAAATATAATGCTAAAAATAGCTTATATCTCTTGTATTAGAAAATATTTGTGGGTTTCTACACAGGGAAATTATTTATGGAATCCAGTTTTTTCTGAGGCATCCTTAGTCTTACCATTGTAAGTTTCCCATGAACCTTTATCCTGAAACTATTTCTGTGTACTAGCTGTCTGTCTATCTGATACTACCTTTTGAGTGACATTGTTTTTTTGTTTTATTTTTGAGATGGAGTCTCACTCTGTTGCCCAGGCTGGAGTGCAGTGGTGCGGTCTTGGCTCACTGCAACCTCCACCTCCCTGGTTCAAGCAATTCACCTGCCTCAGCCTCCCGAGTAACTGAGATTACAGGCACACGCCACCACGCCTGGATAATTTTTTTATATTTTCAGTAGAGATGGAGCTTCACCATGTTGGCCAGACTGGTCTCGAACTCCTGACCTCAGGCAGTCTGCCTGCCTCAGCCTCCCAAAGTGCTGGGATTACAGGCGTGAGCCACCGTGCCTGGCCTAGGTGACATTGTTTTTATGTAATTTTAATTATGCTGTATGAATTAGCAACCTGCATTATTCATTTAACATCATCAGCATCTTTCTACGTTACGATATGCTTTTTGTAGACTTTTTAAATGGCAACATAAACATAATTATGGAGGGCATCAGAGTCCTCTAAGGAACTTGCTAAACATACAGATGCCTGGTCTTATTTCCAGAGCTGCTGATTTAGTAAGCTTACAGTGAGACTGTGGATCTGTATTTTAGCAAGTTCGCTAGATGATTTTGATGCAGTGTGTCAGATAACCAACATGTGTTACATTATACAGCCATTTCCCCCAGGATGGGCACTTGGGTTCTTTGCTGTTTTTATAAATGCTAAGATAAACAGCTTTGCATAAAATTGTCTCACATTTAGAATGAAATACAGAAGTATTTTTAGAAGTATATAAGAATTACCCTGATGAGTATAACATGCCACCTGTGTTCTGTATCTGTATCCCAGAGCAGTGCCTTTGCTGGGTTACCTACCTCAGGACCTGATCGGAACATCGATCCTAAGCTACCTGCACCCTGAAGATCGTTCTCTGATGGTTGCCGTACACCAAAAAGGTCAGGACCTACTCCTTTATAGGAGGAAATGTTTTTCTCTAATTGATTTGTTCTAATTTTTCTTTTCATCTCATTAGAGCACAACCTTTAACCAGAGAGGCATTATATTGAAGCTGCTAAAGCAATTGTTTTCTATTTAAACATACTAAAACAGGCTAGGCGCAGTGGCTGACACCTGTAATCCCAGCACTTTGGGAGGCCGAGGTAGGCAAATCGCCTGAGGTCAGGAGTTGGAGACCAGCCTGGCCAACATGGTAAAACCCATCTATACTAAAAATAGAAAAATTAGCCAGGCGTGGTGGTGCATGCCTGTAATCTCAACTACTCAGGAGGCTGAGGCACAAGAATTGCTTGAACCTGGGAGGCAGAAGGTGCAGTGAGCCAATATCGTGCCACTGCACTCCAGCCTGGGCAACAGAGCGAGACTCAATCTCAAAAAAACCACTAAAACATTTACAAATAAATGGCTTTTGTTTTTTTTTTTTTTGAGACGGAGTCTCGCTCTGTCACCCAGGCTGGAGTGCAGTGGCGTGATCTCGGCTCACTGCAAGCTCCGCCTCCCGGGTTCACGCCATTCTCCTGCCTCAGCCTCTCCGAGTAGCTGGGACTACAGGCGCCCGCCACCACACCCGGCTAATTTTTTGTATTTTTAGTAGAGACGGGGTTTCACCGTGGTCTCCATCTCCTGGCCTCGTGATCCGCCCGCCTCGGCCTTCCCAAAGTGCTGGGATTACAAGCGTGAGCCACTGGGCCCGGCCAATAAATGGCTTAAAAAGGACATTTGTAATCAGTATCTGTGTTAAGTAAATCCTATTTTTGTCTTCTTCTTTTATATAGTCTTGAAGTATGCAGGGCATCCTCCCTTTGAACATTCTCCCATTCGATTTTGTACTCAAAATGGAGACTACATCATACTGGATTCCAGTTGGTCCAGCTTTGTGAATCCCTGGAGCCGGAAGGTTTCTTTCATCATTGGTCGGCATAAAGTTCGAACGTAAGCCAGCAGTTTTCATATTTTTTAAAACATCTCTTGTATAAAATAATATTCCTTAGCTTATTGACTGCCCTCTGACTCAGTTGACACATAAACTAAATAAAGCACAGATTTGTTTTCGGTGCTTTGGGGAGATAGTTTGACAGTGTGTACCGTGAGCCTTAAAACAAGTCATAATATCGCCTGAGGTCAGGAGTTGGAGACCAGCCTGGCCAACATGGTGAAACCCATCTATACTAAAAGTACAAAAATTAGCCAGGCATGGTGGTGCATGCCTGTAATCTCAGCCACTCAGGAGGCTGAGGCACAAGAATTGCTTGAACCTGGGAGGCGGAAGGTGCAGTGAGCCAATATCGTGCCACTGCACTCCATCTTGGGCAACAGAGCGAGACTCAAGCTCAAAAAAACCACTAAAACAAGTCATAATATCAGCCTTAAAGTAGCTTAAATGTCCATCATTAAGTAAACTCTGGAATATTTGCTTGATGTATTATTATATTGGTCAATGAAAATTTTTGCAGATATCACATAACATGGAAAAATATTTGATTTTTAAATACAAAAATCGCATACAAAATTATTTATACCTATGATTATAATTATCTTTGAAACAAACATACTATGAAATAAGGAAAAGAGAATTGAAAGGAAATAAAATATGAATTTTGGTTAAGTGTAGGTACTAGGACCTACAGGTGTTTTTTTTCTTTTTTTTTTTTTTTTAAGATGTCTTTAGTGAGCGTGTAAAACTTTTTATATCAGCCTTCTGCCATCAAATTCCACTTGTTTGTGTCTTTTTTTTTTTTTTTTTTTTTTTTTTTGAGACAGGTTCTCACTCTGTTGCCCAGGCTGGAGTGCAGCGATGCGATCACAGCTCACTGCAGCCTCAACCTCCCCTGGCTCAGGTGATCCTCCCACTTCAGCCTCCCGAGTAGCTGGGCCCACAGGTGCGTGCCAACACATTCAGCCCATTCTTGTATTCTTTGTAGAGATGGGGTTTTGCCATGTTGCCCAGGCTGGTCTCAAACTCCTGCGCTCAAGCATCCTCCTACCTCAGCCTTCCAGAGTGCTGGAATTTTGAAGGTGCGAGCCACTGTGCCCAGCCTGTGTCCATTTTTTAATACTTCTTTTCCTGCCAGCACAGCTGACACCAGCTTGTTTGCTTGCTGTTGCCCATCCACATAACAGCATCATGTGGAATGGAACAAGACCAACCTGGCCCACGACTTCTTGTAGGCTACAGTACCCCCAGGCCCTTGAATCTTTAGTCCTTTTTTTTTGAGACAGGATCTCACTGTGTCACCCAGGCTGGAGTACAGTGGCGTGATCACAGCTCACTGCAACTTCCGCCTCCTGGGTTCAAACGTTTCTCCTGCCTCAGCCTCTCCAGTAGCTGGGATTACAGGCACACGCCACCACACCCAGCTCATTTTTTGTATTTTTAATAGAGACAGGTTTCATCATGTTGGCCAGGCTGGTCTCGAACTCCTGACCTCAAATGATCCACCCGCCTTGGCCTCCCAAAGTGCTGGGCTTACAGGTGTGAGCCATCACGCCCAACCCTTTGGTCCATTTTTAATTGAACTCTAGGCCTTTTGACCTGGCTCTAGCTTTCCCTTTGATGTCTATCTTTTTTAAGCATGGAAATTTTACTTCAGTATCATGCTGAGATCGAGAAGTTACGTTTTTTTGGTATCTTGTTATACAGCATTGTCTACATGAACATGAAACTGAGAATAGTAGATCTATCAGTAAGACGTATTTGATCACCTGTTAATATTACAGTAGAGATGATGCAGAGCCATGGTGAGAAGAGGTCTCAAGGTTGCTCTTACCTCTTTCTACTCCAGGGTTTGGCCTCTCCGCAGAGCACGGCTAGAACTTAATGGAAGAAATGGGCTCCTGGCCGCCCTAACTCATGAGACTGATTTGTGCTAGAAAACGAATTTGAGTATTAAGAAATACAGCTGCCAAGTAATTACCATTGGTATTGCTCAGAAAGGACTTTGTCCCTTCTCCCCACCCCATACCCCCCAAGTATGGAAACCTATTGGGAAATGAACATGAAGTCCGATGGTTGCTTGGCATGAATGTAGGAAACCTCAGCCAGTAAGATGCCTTCATGAGGCTTCCATCTGGGGCTCGTTGATGGTCTGTGTTCCCCTGCCCCAGTCAGGGTTAAAGATACGGCCTAGATTTCTGAAGCTCTCTTTTCAGTTCTTTGATGAAATATATGTGAAATTACCCAACATATAATGAATATTCAGAATGTTTTCAGTATTTTAAAAAATTACACCAGTATTTACATTTTAACGACAAAGATTATGTGAGGGAAGGGATTTAAGGTCTAGTACGTATTAATCTCGCTCATAAAATAATAATTATTCATTATATTTATAAAGTATAAAGCTCTGTGTAAGACAGTGTGCCGGGCCTTGAGAATGTGATGGTAATCAAAACGTTCTCTTTACCATCAGGAAACCCACACTGTAATGGGAGAGACAGTAAATAAAAATGGCACTGTCATGTATAACTAGAGTTTGGTAAGTGTGACAGTTGAAATGGGAAGGGGGCTGCGAGACTGTTCAGCAAGGGACCCTGCCTGTATCTCTCTCAGTCCTTCCCAGCAGCACTGCCGGCGGGCAGGTCAGGTGTCCTCAGCTCTCATTTTACAGGTAAAATCCATACTCGGTAAACTAGAGTAGCCTTCCCAGGGATCACTTCGGGAGGAGTGAAAGTGGAGACTGCAGCCAAGTTTTCTCTCTTACTCCTACTTCACTTCACATACACAGCAACATAATAAATACTTCATGGTATTTTTGTTGCTATTTCATGAAGGCTGTCTCCTTATTGCCTGCAGATTAATCAGTTTTGCATTACATAATTACTGATTTAAAATACATTTTAGTGTCTCATGCTTATAATCCCAGCACTTTGGGAGGCTGAGACAGGAGGATCATTTGAGGCCAGGAGTTCAAGACTGGCCTGGGCAACATAGTAAGACCCCATCTCTACAAAAAATTTAAAAGCAAAAATTAGTTGGGCATGGTGGTACGTACCTGTAGTCCCAGCTACTTAGGAGGCTGAGGCAAGAGGGTTGCTTGAGTCCAGGTGTTCAAGGCAGTAGTGAGCCAGAATTGCACCACTGCACTCCAGGCTGGGCAAGAGAGCAAGACCCTGTCTCTTAAAAAAAAATATATATATATATATATATATTACATACACACAAACATACACATATATACACAATTTAGTTTTGTAGAAATTTTCACGACTAGGAATATGTAAATCTCATAAAGCAATCTGTTCTATTTCCATTTCACTCAAAAAACAAATTCCAAATACCTCTGAAAGGTTTTCAAGCTCACAATGTGTTTATGTTAGGAACCAGGTGTACTTTTATTCCCAGATCAATCAATAATGTATTTGTTCCTTTAGCAAATATGTAGTGAGTGCCTGCTATGGACCAGACACTGTTCTAGGTACTGAAGATCCAGGAGTGAACAAAATAGACAAAATACCTCACCCCGTGGTGCTTAATCTGGCAGTGGCATATAGGGAGAGACAGTTACATAAAACGTATAGTGTGTTAGGTTGTGAAATAAGGTTATATATTCAGGTACTGCTTGCCACAGACATATGGTGTACCTGACGCCATGCAGATAGATATTGATCTAGATACAGTCTAGATGCTAAGTGAGAGAAAGGCAATTGGTGCAGCTGTTCCACTGTGATGGGAATGTGCAGGGTGAGTGAATAGTCCCTACACGTGGAGATATTCCTGACTGCTTTTATGACACTGTCAGCATCCTGTGATTTTCTTGATAATTTCTGCCTTTGGGAAACTGTTTCAGTTTTTAGGTAACTGAGCTGCATGTATCAGTTGAGAAACGGCAGGCTGGCATAATGGAAAAAGGACAGCCCAGGCTTGGGGGTCAGACATAGGCGGATTCAAATCCTAACTGCTGCTTCTCGGTTATGTGAGCTTGGGCCAGTTCCTCAGACTATCTCATCCCCTGACTTTGTGTATTGGGGATAATTCCTACTTTCTGGTTGTTGTGAGAACTCCGTGAGCTGATGCAGCTGATTCAGTATGCCTCATGAATGGGACTTGCTTTACCAAGGTACCCACAGGCAGTACAGTGTGGTGGCACACAGGGTGGACTCTGGAGCCCAGACTCTGGTCCCTTCGTCAACACCTGCTTCCCCCTTACCTGCCAGGCCACCTGGAAAAGGTATTTAATCAGGTGAAGGAGAAAATACGTGTAAAGCACTTGGAATAATAAGGATTTTCAAAATGTTAGGTATTCTTGTGTGTTATAAAAACTAGTACAGGCTGGGTGCGGTGGCACACTCCTGTAATGCCAGCACTTTGGGAGGCCGAGGTGGGTGGATCAGTTGAGGTCAGGAGTTCAAGACCAGCCTGGCCAACATGGCGAAACCCTGTCTCTACTAAAAATACAAAAATTAGCTGGGCATGGTGGTGGGCGCCTGTAATCCCAGCTACTCGGGAGGCTGAGGCAGGAGGATCTCCTGAACCTGGGCGGCAAAGATTGCAGTGAGCCAAGATTATGCCACTGCACTCCAGCCTGGGTGACAGAGCAAGACTCCGTCTCAAAAAAAAAAAAAAAAAAAAACAGTACAGTGCCTGTCACATAGAAGGTCCAAGTAAACATCAGTTCCTTCCCTTCTTTGTGATCCTCTCTGTTGGCATGTGTGCCATTCACTGTATTCAGGTCATAGATTGAAGATGCTCTAAAATTTGAGTATAAGACCGAAGGTATTGTAATAGCTACATTTTCACCACTAGGGTGGGTTGCAGAACCGTCTTAATTAGATAGCTTAAGTGTTAGGTGCAGTAAACATTAAATGTTTGGAAAACTTGGGGTCTTTAAAATTCTTACAGTAAGTTACTCAGTTACTGTCAAATTTTGAAACCAGTTATTTGCTGAAGATATTTTAGTAGGTAAGGAGGTTACTTGTCCCTGATTTTAAATTTGTACATATATAGCACTGAAACCATTACAGAAAGATGAGTGCTTTAGAGAAACTTAAGGGGCCTGTTAATGTCTCATTTGTTTCTTATTATTTTCTGTACCTTCATGAATAGAATTCTAGCCTCATATTTTCTCTTTGGAGTCAAAGAATTGTTTTGTAAAAGCATAGATCTATTCTTGGAATAGTCTATTAAAAATCATTTTCGACTTCATTTAAATTGTTTGACTCAGTCTCTCACTGGGCATTTTCTAGGAGCCCACTAAATGAGGATGTTTTTGCTACCAAAATTAAAAAGATGAACAATAATGACAAAGACATAACAGAATTACAAGAACAAATTTACAAACTTCTCTTACAGGTAAGGTGAGATTTTTAAAAATGCAAAATTCCCTGAATTGTGTTTTGTTTTAATGCTCAGTAAAGTCACTTCACAAAAATAAACTGTAAAGGGAGACAAATCTTTGCCCTCTACATTCCATAAATTTTTGTCTTTCTCTTTTCGTTTTTAAATTAAATTTTATCCTTTGTTCCTTATTCTGTGTTACACAGAATATTTTTGTAAGAACCCATTGTAAGACAGCAAACCATGTGACTGAGAGAATTATTGCATTCCAGAGGCACCAGCGTGCTCAGCCTTTGGGTTTTGGCGTCAGGATTTTTTAAATAATTTCAGTTTTAAAGATGGGAAGAGAGGGATGGTAGGTCTCAGTTTCTCTTAACTATTGTAAGGTAAAAGTGGGAAAATGTATGTGTTGAAATAACCAAAGGTGTTTTCTACAAGAGATTCAATGAATAAGTGGTAAATAGAACTAATGGTGTCACGTAGAGTAACTGTCCTCGGCGGTTTTCAGAATGTCTCCCATAAAATCTCTAGGGTGCATGAGACACCTGCCACATTCTTGGAAAAAGTATAATATATATTTAGTTTGTTCTCTCTATTCTAAACTGGGCATAAAGAACTAGAGTTTATTTTCCTGTTTTAAAAAATTAATTATACTGTGGCTTTTTAACAATGTGTTGTCCTGGAAATACCTACCTAGACTAGAACATAAGACCTTGCCCTTGAGAATTACCGAAATGACAGAGGAGTGCCTTTTGTGTCAGCGTCAGCATTAAAAAAACCAACCTGCACACACCTAATTTAGGATTTCAGGAATTGTCATCTTAATTTTTACATGATTCTAGGTGAGCTCTGAGGTGGCTGCATTTTAACACCCAGCAATTCTGGACTTGTTCCTCTTTGTCCTTCCAGCCAGTTCACATGAGTGTGTCCAGCGGCTACGGGAGCCTGGGGAGCAGTGGGTCACAGGAGCAGCTTGTCAGCATCGCCTCCTCCAGTGAGGCCAGCGGGCACTGCGTGGAGGAGACGAAAGTGGAGCAGGTGCATGGGCTTATGTCACATTCTTATCGTGTTTTCTGTACTACCTCGGTTCTGCATGTGGTGACATCTTAGTATATATTCCTGACTTGAAGACCTCATCTGATAACAGATATTTTCATCCATTTTGGTTTGGAAAAAAAAAGTCTGTAAAAAGAAAATATCACCTTTGGAAAGTGATATTTGAATTAATTGTATGCGTTCTAAAAATCAGCATATTGTGAACAGATTTATTTAGAATTTGTTGGTACCAGTATACTGTGGCATGGTGCAGGAAACTGAATTAAAGTGATTACTGTGCTTCAGTTATTATATCTTCACAGAAACAGAAGCTAAGTGTATTTTCTTTATGTATCTTTTAGTGGACATTTTTATAATTTTTGAAACATATTTTATCATTCCTTTCCCTAAGATGACCTTGCAGCAGGTCTATGCCAGTGTGAACAAAATTAAGAATCTGGGTCAGCAGCTCTACATTGAATCAATGACCAAATCATCATTCAAGCCAGTGACGGGGACACGCACAGAACCGAGTGGTGGTGGTGAGTCAGCGAATGGTGGTGGTGAGTCAGTGAATGGTGGTGGTGAGTCAGCCGGCAGCCCCAAGGATCTCCTCCCATGGGCTGTCACTGTCTGCATAGACGTCACGTATGTGATTCGTGAGCATAAAGTCATGACCCTGTGTTGCTGCTTTTCATATTTCTTGATTTGCCTAGATAGCAATAGTAATAGTAATAGTAGTAATAATAATGGCAGCAGCAAATACTGTTCTGAAAGGAAATGGTATTAGAATGTATTTGTAATAGTTGCAGTTCACTTTTACTGAAGAATTAACTTTTCTGTAAATACCAACAAATTATAGATTTCCCTCCCTACATGGGCATCTCTTTAAACAAAAAGAGTGGATTTTAGAATGCATTTTAAATAATGAAGTATATTAAAATGAAAATCCCTTTCTGTCATTTCAAACAAAATCTTTGTGACCTAAATTCAGTGAAAAACTTTGGCTCTTTTCTTGACATGTATTTACTTTTCTCAAATACAAGGTAAGGAGCACTCAAAAAGAGCTGGATCACTAGTAAAACTGGCATCATATTGAAAAGTTAACCTAGTTGCATTGTATGGCATAGGGGAAGTTCAGTAATATAGAAATCAAATTAGATTGACATTTAAATTTAGCTAACTTTCCCTTCATTTTTCTTCCTGAATGTTAATATAATTTGGAAGTTGTGATGGATCTTGGTCACTAAATGTTATTAACCTCTATCATTTTCAAATGTAGACGTTTTACACAGTGGGGTGAAATTTCTAAGGTCAATAATGATAACAGCTATATGCTTCAGGACTTGACATGATTTACGCCACAAAAAGTCAAACTGCTGCTCCCATAGGTGACATCACTGGGAACCTTCTTAGTTTGTACTGCTGTAACAAAATACCTGTGACTAGATAATGGATAAAGAACAGAAACCTATTTCTTACAGTTTTAGAGGCGAGGAAGTCCAAGATCAGGGCACCGGCAGGTTCAGTGTCTAGTGAGGACCAGGTCTGTGCTTCTCAGAGAACATCACTTCCTTGAAGGGGACAAATGCTGCGTCCTCACATGGCACAAGGGACAGAAAGGCAGAAAGAGACTTAGCTAGTTCCTTCTAGCCCTTTTGGAAGGTTGCAAATCCCATTCATGAGAACAGAGTCCTCATGACTTTGTCACTTCCTAAAGGCTGTGGCTGTTCACTGTCACATTGGGTTTTAAGTTGCAACATAGGAATCATGGGGGACACACACATTCAAGCCATAGTAGAGCCCATAGGACTCCCCAGATAGAGCAAGTCCTGTTCTTTCATTTTTTTTCTTTTCACCTCAATAGGAAGTTGAGCATTCCATTGGTTTCTTCTGCTGTTACATGTAAGGGCACAAGATAGGAATAACAGCTGCTTTTTTTATTGTCCCTTGAAACCCCCACATTTCTCTTCTGCAAAAGAATTTATCTTAAATACAATTTTTACTATATAGATTATTATTCCATGTCCTAGCAGAGAGAATTCTTTTAGGAGGTTTTTAAAGCTGAAGTCTCTAAATGTTTTTCTCACTGTCTGGTCCTGCTAGTCCTGCTCACAGCTGCCTGGGCCTAGGATCTCATGGTAGTATCACAGTTTCACACACTGACCTCTGTCCTCATCTCTGTATAGCTTCCTTTCTCACTTGCTGCATTATTCAATTTCTTATCATCTACCATGGATCTTGTAATGCCATCGGTACTATTTTTTTTTTGAAGGCTATATCTTTAAGTAGACAGCAATATTCCATCATTGACTTTTTATAAAATTGAAGCTGCAGGTGGCCAGGCGCAGTGGCTCACGCCTGTAATCCCAGCACTTTGGGAGGCCGAGGCGGGCGGATCACGAGGTCAGGAGATCGAGACCATCCTGGCTAACATGGTGAAACCCCGTCTCTACTAAAAATACAAAAAATTAGCTGGGCGTGGTGGCAGGCGCCTGTAGTCCCACCTACCCGGGAGGCTGAGGCAGGAGAATGGTGTGAACCCGGGAGGTGGAGCTTGCAGTGAGCCGAGATCGCGCCACTGCACTCCAGCCTGGGCAACAGAGCGAGACTCTGTCTCAAAAAAAAAAAAAAAAAAAAAAAAAATTGAAGCTGCAGGTAACTCCGTGTGCTTATGCAGCTACTTTAGAAACTGAAATGTTCCCACTCCTTAGATAGATTCTTACATTTGGCTGTAATAGCACACACAGGATGTGACTTTGGAGAAGAAAGAAGATCTCTTGCCATTTGGCACAGCTTTGGAGAACCAATGTTTCTGGGAGATCTTGATTTTATTAACATTTGGAGACCTACAAGTTTAAAGAGCTACAGAAACCTTTATACTCTTTGCTTGAGAGACATGAGGATGCAACTTAAAAATGTTATAATATAAATGTTAGAAATTGACTAGAGATATATACCAATGAAAAGGAAAATGCTTAGTTAAGCATGATCATTGTTTACATGTTATAGGAACTTAAGTTTAAAATTTATATTTACCTTTCTTACAACATAAGAGCAAATAATGCTTTAAAGAGAGATTTTAAAAGTTAGTATGAGTTAATATGGGAGGGCAAGGAATAACAGGGATATGTAAAGCCCCTTCAGCTACATGTACAGAGGCCAACTGCAAGAGACATCATTGAGGAAATCTGGGAAAAGTAAGTGTCCATGTCTAGGGTGATGTAATGTCTGAAGGAGAGAAGATGACCCATAAGCTGAACAGGTTCAGAGTGAGATTGCTTCCAGTTTCTGCTCAGGGATGTAGAGAGCCAGAAACAGCATCACCCCAAACTTAACAACAGAAAAATCTAGATGAAAGACAAGTTCAAGACCTTTCTTGACTTCAGAGTGCTGAGGTTACAGAGCAGCCAGCAGGCCTAAAATCTAAGGAGAGAAACATATTTGCAGGGAGGAGCAAGATGCAGCACTGGATTCCAGTGCACTGACAGCCTGAGTTAAGTAACTTGCAAAAGACAGACCCTCTCCAAGGCACAATGCCAAGGAAAGACCAAAAGCTGAAAGTGGAGCAGATATTGAGAAAAAACAAAAAAATTATCCACCAAACCAGCCACCAGCTGAGACAAGAAGTATAACTAGAGGAATTTGAAAGCTGTTGTACATGCTGTAAAACCATTACAATACTCAAACCTGCCTAAAAAATAGGTTAATTCAGAGGTCTAAAAGAAGGAGAGGCATGCCCGGTCTCTGTGTCCTACAGAAGTTACACAGTTCTCAACAAGAAATTATGTAGCATATGATGGGCAAGAAGGGAAAAAAGAAACCTCCCAAGAGACGAAACCATCATCAGAACAAGACTCAGAGAGGACACAGAAGTTGGAACTATCTGACAGAGAACGTAAAATAATTATGAATGATGTATTAAAGGCTAGTGGACAAAGTGGGCACCATGCAGGACTGGGTGGGTAATCGCAGCATAGAGATGGGCATGAAAGAAATCCTCAAATGGAAATGTAACATCTGTAACATCAATGCCAGAGATGAGGAACGCATTTGATAGCACTCAACACAGCCTGGAAAAGAATCATTATTCAAGCTGAAACAGAGAAAGAAGAATGAAGCAAACAGAATAGAGCATTCTAAGAATTTGGAGACAGCCTCAAACTATCCAACATAGGTGTAATTGGAATCTCAGAAGAAATATTTGAAGAAATAACAGGAATTTTCTACTGAGCCAAAGACCATCAAGTAAGTTAAATACAGAACAAAAACAAAACACTTGGGCATATCATATTCAAACTGATGGAAAAAAGAAAATCTTGAAAGCAGAGAAAAAAGACAGATTACATACAGAGAAACAAAGATAAGAATTATAACAGACATTTCTTCAGAAACCATGCACACTAAAAAGACAATAGAGTAGCATCCTCAACCAGAAAAACTGTCAGCACAGAATTCTGTACCTAGTGAAAACGATCTTTAAGAAAATAAAGGTGATATAAATATTTTCTCAAACAAAAATCATGGGAATTTATTTCCAGCACACTTATTCCATAAGAAATGCTAAAGGAATTTCTTTTTTTTTTTTTTTTTTTTTTTTTTTTGAGACGGAGTCTTGCTCTGTCACCCAGGCTGGAGTGCAGTTGCGCAATCTCGGCTCACTGCAAGCTCCGCCTCCCAGGTTCACACCATTCTCCTGCTTCAGCCTCTCCGAGTAGCTGGAACTACAGGCGCCCACCAACACGCCCGGCTAATTTTTTTGTATTTTTAGTAGAGACGGGGTTTCACCGTGGTCTTGATCTCCTGACTTCGTGATCCGCCCGCCTTGGCCTCCCAAAGTGCTGGGATTACAAGCGTGAGCCACCGCGCCCGGCCAGGAATTTCTTAAGACAGAAAGATTATGATACCAGACCAAAAACTTGGATCTACACAAAGAAGTGAAAAGCACTGGAAAGGGAATAAATGAAGATAAAAGAAATTCTATTTTTTAATTTTTAAAATTACTCATAAAGATAATGGACTAAAGCAAAACCAGCAAACTGGATTTATAGCATATATAAAAGTAATCTTTGTAACAACAATACTACAGAGAGTGGGAGGAAGGTATTGGGAATATACTGTTATTAGGTCTTTACACTGTATTTGAAACACTATTTTATAATTTGGAGGTAGACACTAAGTACTCAAGAATATATATTGGAAACTTTCGGAAAACAATTCGAAAATATTTTTTAAGTATAAATAATAAGTTAATAGAGGAGGTAAAATGGAATTTAAGACACTTAACCCAAAATGGTGGTCAGAAACCAAATGGACTGAAGCTGGGAGTGGTGCCATGTGCCAGCTACTAAGAACACTGAGGTGAGAGGATCACTTGAGCCCAGGAGTTCAAGTCCAGCCTGGGCAACGTAACCATACCTTATCTCTAAAAATACACTTAAAAATAAATAGCAAATGGAACAAATAGAAAACAGCTAGTGGCTGGCATATTTTAATCCACAACATCAACAATCACTGAATGTACTGAATATGATATGAATCATATTCAATTCAGTTATTCATATTCAATATTAATCTCAGTACACTAATTTACAAGACTGAAATTGTCAAATTGGATGAAAAAATCTAGCTACATACTATCTACAAGAACCCATTGTGAAGATAAACAGGTTAAAAGCAAAAGAGTAGAAAAGATATACCATGGTAACACAAAAGAAAGTGGGAAGCTGTATTATTACACAAAGTGAACTTCAGAACAAGGAATGTTAGCATAGTTAGAAAGAGAGACTGTATAACAGATAAAGGAGTTGATTCCTTAATGTAAGAACAGTCTTACATGTTTATGTATCTAATATCAGAGCTGTTTATTCTCTAACCATAATGGATTAAACTAGAAATCAGTAACAGAGGTATCTAGAAAATCCTCAAATGTTCAGAAATGAAATAACTTCATACTTGCAAATAATCCGCAGGTCAGAGAGGAAGTTTCAAGGGAAATAAAAACATTTTGGGCCGGGCGTGGTGGCTCACGCCTGTAATCCCAGCACTTTGGGGAGCCGAGGTGGGCAGATCACGAGGTAAGGAAATCGAGACCATCCTGGCTAACACGGTGAAACTCTGTCTCTACTAAAAATACAAAAAAAAAAAAAAAAGAAATTAGCCAGGTGTGGTGGCACACACCTGTAGTCCCAGCTACTCAGGAGGCTGAGGCAGAAGAATTGAGTGAACCTAGGAGGCGGAACTTGCAGTGAGCCAAGATTCCGCCACTGCACTCCAGCCTGGGCGACAGAGTGAGACTCCGTCTCAAAAAAAAAAAAAATTGAACAAAATGAAAAGAGAACATAAAATATGTGGGATATACCTAAAACACTGCTTAAAGGGAAATTTACAGCATTGAGTGTTTATATGGAAAAAAGAAGAATGGTCTCGACTCAGTAATCTAAGCTTCCTCCTTAAAAATAAGAGAAAGAAGAACAAATTGTATCTCAAGTAAGCAATAAGAAGGAAATAATAAAGACCAGATATCAATGGAATTGAAGAGAAACTAAGTTAAAGGGTAATAAAATTAATAAGTCTTTAGCCATACTGAACAAAAGAAAAGAAAGGAAGGACAGGTTGGGCTTTATCAAAATTTAAAACTTCTCCTTTTTGAAAGAGCTGATAACTGTGGCCATACCACCCTGAACGCACCCAATCTTATCTGAAAGACATTGATAAGACAATGAAAAGACAAAATAGTTGCAAATGATATATACAATAATGAAGTTATATCCAGTGTACATAAAGAACGCTCAAAACTCAAGAAGACAACCCAATTAGAAACATTTTTCCAAAGAAGATACATAAACAGCAAATAGCATATGAAAAGATGCTGAACCTAAGTCATTAGATGAAGAAAATGTAAACCATATGAGATAACACCACACATTTGTGAGAATGGCTAAGGTTTTTTTAAAAAACAGTACCAAGTGTTGGCAAGGACACAGAGTGACCGGAGCACTCACCTATTGTTGGAGGTAATGCCAAATTGTACAGCCACTTTGGGAAAGTTTGACATTTCCCATAAAGTTAGACATACTCTTACCACTGTAACTTAGCAATTCTATTCCTAGTGATGTACCCAACTGAAATAGAAACTTAAGTTCACGCAAAAACTTGTACGTGAATATTTATTACACTGTTACTCTCCAAACACAGAAACCCAAATGTCATTCAGCAGGAGAATGGATAAGCTATGTATATCCACACAGTGAAATACTACTTAACGGTGAAGAGAAATGAACTTGATTCACAGACCATTGTATATATAAATCTTAAATACGTTTCATTAAGTGAAAGAAGGCAGAACCAAAAGGTTACATATTGTACAATTCCATTCTGGAAAAGTGTTCTTTCTGGAATGCTCTAGCTCTGGAAAACAGATCAGTATTTACTATGATTGGGTAGAGGAGGAGGTGACTACAGAGGGACAGCTGTAAGAACATTTTTAAGTCATTGAAATGTTCTTTTGGTTACTGTGGTGATGGATACACACCTTTCCATGCATTTGCCAAAACCCACAGATTTGTGCACTCCATCTCACCCCAAAATGCAGAGAGAACCCAAGATGAGATGCAGGCGTTGACAACTGAGTCCAACTGCATTACAGATGACAGGCCTAAACACACGGAAGGGGTGGGGAAGAACGGAGCTCAGTAGCTTTGGAAAACAGTGCTTCAACTGGATCTCCTAGGGCTAAATACAAAATTATGAATGTGCACAAACACTATACTCAAGTTGGTGTATTCGTTTCCCACCAGAGTACGGGTTAGCAATTCCAAAGCAACTTTATACTAGGGTTGAACAAATTGTGGAAGCCGCTATAGATAACGATAACCAGACTCCTCACTATCAGAGGAAAGCCACACAAAGTGGAAGGGAAGGAACTCCATGGTGCTGGACTGGCGAGAACAGTTTCAGTGTGGACTCATGCCTCTTTTGTTTAATATACAGAGGGATGGATAGACACGGGTCAGTATACTATACCAAATAAATAAAGAATAAAACAGATGGTTCAGGCAAAGATTATCAAGGAATGAAACTAGAGGTGAAAGGTTAATGGGGAACTTAGTAGTTAATTATGTAACTCAGTAGTTAATGACATAATTGGTTACTCCTTCCTTGAGAAAGTTTTCATTCTTGGTCACTGTGAGGCCGAACCTTGCAGGATTTTCTGTTATCTTTCCAGCTGCCCTTTTTCAGTCTCCTTTATTGGCTCAATGTCCTTTATAGGAAGTTTTTAGTGCTGAAGCCTGGAGGTTTTTTCTCCTCTCTGTACCTACATCTACAATGATGTCCACTTGCCACATTTGGCAATTTAAATTCAAATTCAATACAATTAAAGGTAATACAATTAACATTTAGTTTCTCAGTTGCTCTAGCCATATTCCAAGTGCTTAATAGGTACGTTAGCACATACAATACTAGTCAGCACAAATAATCCATCAGTCATCACAGAAAGTTCTGTTGGACACAGGCTCCACGTGGGAGATGCGGTGTACTTCACACAGCATCACGTAAGACGCGCAGGTCTTCCCACATTCCACCCTTAGTGATTGCCAGGGTTGATCAGTTGTACAGGCAGCGTCAGCTTAACATTGGAAAGTTCCCCATCAACCGTAAACCTATGGTTTCATTCCTTGATAATCTTTGTTGGAAATTTTTGTTTCATTCCTTATTTTTCTAAATACAATTGTAGCCATCCTATGTGTAATGTGCTGTGCACCTTATTTTATTCACATTATTTGTTGTGGATATCTTTCTATTAGTGCATTTTAGATCTGCACTCATTTTTAATAGCTGCATAATATTCTATTGATATATACATGATAAAGTGCCATGATTTAATTTTGGTAAGAAAGTATATGTTCTTAATTACATGCTGGGTACTTTTAGTTGTACATCCCTTTATTCTGTTTCAGGTGAATGTAAGACCTTTACTTCCTTCCACCAAACACTGAAAAATAATAGTGTGTACACTGAGCCCTGTGAGGATTTGAGGAACGATGAGCACAGCCCATCCTATCAACAGATCAACTGTATCGACAGTGTCATCAGGTATGAGACCGCAAGTTTAGATACCATGTAAGTCTGTTCCAGAAGCATACACTGTCACTGTAGAGACTTTATAGAATTTTTAATAGCTGCTCTGACTTGGTTTTTCATTATAAATCAGTAGATGTTTATGGCATGCCTAACACATACGCTGAACATTTCAGAAGGCACAAAAAGCTAGAAGATGCATCCCTTCTTTGAAGGAACTGTGGTATAGTTCAGAAGACAAGACCTAATTTTGTCAAAATTAAATGGTGTAAGGCAAGCTTGTCCAACCCATGGCCCACAGGCTGCATGTGGCACAGGATGGCTTTGAATGCAGCCCAACACAAGTATGTAAACTTTCTTAAAACGTTATGAGATTTTTTTTGTGTGATTTTTTTTAGTTCATCAGTTATGATTAGTATTAGTGTATTTTATGTGTGGCCCAAGACAATTATTCTTCTTCCATTGTGGCCCAGGAAAGCCAAAAGATTGGACGCCTGTGGTATAAGATATGAAGGTTAATTCAAGACTACAGTAAAAGAAATGTTAGAATCCAGTGATGGAGGTTGGGATGGTCAGGGAAGACTTTATCAAAGAGGAAAGTAGAAAGTATCCCAAACACAAGTGGCATGAGAAAAGCAAAGAGGTGGGAAATGGCACAGTTAGGGAACAGGTAAGAATGTGTGGCCTAATTATGTTGTTACAGATACCTGAAGAGCTACAACATTCCAGCTTTGAAAAGAAAGTGTATCTCCTGTACAAATACAACTTCTTCCTCCTCAGAAGAAGACAGACAGAACCACAAGGCAGATGATGTCCAAACCTTACAAGGTAACAAGAATGCCCCTCAGAGTTAAATTCAAAGAACTGTAAATACATCCTTCTTGTTTCTCTTTAATGTCTTACATTTATTTTGTTGTAAGCATAAAATTCTGGTTTCATATTACCTCTTTATGGCCAGTAAGGTTTAATTTCTCAGTTACAAACTTCTGTAAACTGGGTCTTTTATATAAATTTCTCGTTGGAATGTTTCTTTTCACTGTCGGTTTCTCTTACACCACCAGCTGGTTTGCAAATCCCAGGCATACCTAAATCAGAAATGCCAGCAAATGGACGGTCCACAGACACAGGAGGAGGAGCTCCACAGATCCTGTCCACGGCGATGCTGAGCTTGGGGTCGGGCATAAGCCAGTGCAGTTACAGCAGCACCATTGTCCATGTCCCACCCCCAGAGACAGGTACCACACTCACCTCTTACTTTGAAAATATACTCAACTTTAACTACATTGTGATGAGAAAACAAAAGTCATGAATACCATTTGCTCGGTTATAACTTCTAAACTACACATTTTTTCCTTTCTTTAGTTCAGTTAAAGTATTTCTGGAAACATTATCATGTTTATGTTGGTTACATATTTTGGACAGTATTTCTCAGTTACGTTATTTGTCAGTGAAATCAGTTGACACATATAAAGCACTTAATACAGTACCTAGTAGGTGGGTATTAGTAAGCCCTCAATTAGTGTTAGCCATTATTAATGCAATTATTGATGGGACTGTGTTAGGTTACTTCCTTGCTGACTTTTATTTTTATTTTATTATTTTTTTTTTTTATTGAGTTATTAATCTGTAGTGTTTGTTTTTGTTTTTTTTTTTTTTTAAATCTTTTTATTATACTTTAGGGTTTTAGGGTACATGTGCACAATGTGCAGGTTTGTTACATATGTATCCATGTGCCATGTTGATTTCCTGCACCCATTAACTCGTCATTTAGCATTAGGTATATCTCCTAATGCTGTCCCTCCCCCCTCCCCCCACCCCACAACAGTCCCCGGAGTGTGATGTTCCCCTTCCTGTGTCCATGAGTTCTCATTGTTCAATTCCCACCTATGAGTGAGAACATGCGGTGTTTGGTTGGTTCAACATACGCAAATCAATAAATGTAATCCAGCATATAAACAGAACCAAAGACAAAAACCACATGATTATCTCAACAGATGCAGAAAAGGCCTTTGACAAAATTCAACAACCCTTCATGCTAAAAACTCTCAATAAATTAGGTATTGATGGGACGTATCTCAAAATAATAAGAGCTATCTACGACAAACCCACAGCCAATATCATACTGAATGGGCAAAAACTGGAAGCATTCCCTCTGAAAACTGGCACAAGGCAGGGATGCCCTCTCTCACCGCTCCTATTCAACATAGTGCTGGAAGTTCTGGCCAGAGCAATCAGGCAGGAGAAGGAAATAAAGGGTATTCAATTAGGAAAAGAGGAAGTCAAATTGTCCCTGTTTGCAGATGATATGATTGTATATCTAGAAAACCCCATTGTCTCAGCCCAAAATCTCCTTAAGCTGATGAGCAACTTCAGCAAAGTCTCAGGATACAAAATTAATGTACAAAAATCACAAGCATTCTTGTACACCAATAACAGACAAACAGAGAGCCAAATCATGAGTGAACTCCCATTCACAATTGCTTCAAAGAGAATAAAATACCTAGGAATCCAACTTACAAGGGATGTGAAGGACCTCTTCAAGGAGAACTACAAACCACTGCTCAATGAAATAAAAGAGGATACAAACAAATGGAAGAACATTCCATGCTCATGGGTTGGAAGAATCAATATCGTGAAAATGGCCATACTGCCCAAGGTAATTTATAGATTCAATGCCATCCCCATCAAGCTACCAGTGACTTTCTTCACAGAATTGGAAAAAACTACTTTAAAGTTCATATGGAACCAAAAAAGAGCCCGCATCGCCAAGTCAATCCTTGCTGACTTTTAAAGAATATGTTCCTTTCACCTGCATTTCACCATCCTGTATTGTTGTGATGAGCTCAGTCACACATACATTCAGATTTTTGTATTGGTGTGATGGCAATGAATAGAGGACTTTAAAACTCTTCATTTAACACCATAATTTCTTGGTAAATTATTCTACTTTCTTATTCCTCTTTATTGCCACTTGTCCTTTTGACATTTTCATCACTCATAACAATTTGGGTAGATGAAGGAATGGTGACGAATATGTTAAATTGGATTTTCACATGATCTCTGCTTTATCTTTGCTAGTCTTCAGTGGCCTATCAGCTAATATGTGTTGAGCCATTTCTGTGTGCCACTGTCTTCTCTTAGTTCTTCACTGGTGTGATCTCATGAAATCTTTCCAACAACCTGTGAGATGGAGAGCGTGGTATTGACAGATCTGTGGATTGGTGAAGAAAGATCAGAGAGCATTACGTTTCTAATTAGTCAAAAGTAGACTTTCACTGGAACTGAGCTAGCCCCTCCACAGAGGAGCATATGCACATTTTTTAGTGTGCCTTTTAATATTTTGCATTCCTGTGTGGGCATGTAGCTGTTCATAATACAGCCCATACAGGAAGGGAGGGTATCACCCAATATGAAAAGCTCTTTTTTTTATATTCTGCCACTCTGCTTTCTATACTCTGCTCTTATATTACCATTTTTAATGAATTTATACTAAAGTCCGTATGCTTTAGGAAATTTTTACTGCTGTTAGTTTCTTCTGATCTTCAATCAGCCTCAACATTTACAGGGCCACATCTTTATTCCATGGAGAAAAAGCAGAATCAGAGCCCAGATATTCCTTAAAACATATCTCTATGTCTTTTGCTTTCTGAAAAGCTTATATTCATTAGCTCAGTTTGCATCCTGACTCAGATGAGTTGTGTCTAAGGACGATGGTCACAAATGCATTTCCTTGCAAGTTAATATCTTCATTTTATGTGTGGAACAATTAAGCCACAAATAGGCAAAGTAACTTAACTTGCCCAATATCACACAGCCCTGAGTAGTAGAGTAGGGAATCAAGTGTTGACCATTAGTCTCTAGGATCATTGCCATTACAGATATTTTGAACCTAAAGCAGGGTCTAATTAAGATGGAATGTAGGCCAGGCACAGTGGCTCATGCCTGTAACCCCAGCATTTTGGGAGGCCAACACAGGAGGATTGTTTGAATGCAGGAGTTTGAGACCAGCTTGGGCAACATAGTGAGACTGTCTACAAAAAAATTAAATTTTTTTTTTTTTTTTTTTTGAGAAGGAGTCACCCAGGCTGGAGTGCAGTGGTGCGATCTCAACTCACTGCAGCCTCCACCTCCGGGATTCAAGCAATTCTCCTGCCTCAGCCTCCCGAATAGCTGGGATTACAGGTGCCCGCCACCACGCCCAGCTAGTTTTTGTATTTTTAGTAGAGACAGGGTTTCACCATGTTGGCCAGGCTGGTCTCGAACTCCTGACCTCAGGTGATCCGCCTGCCTTGGCCTCCCAAAGTGCTGGGATTACAGGCATGAGCCACAGTGCCCAGCCCTAAAATAATTTTTTAAAAGATGGGATATGAGATACAATGACTAAGCCAATCAATAAAATGAAATTTTAAAATATACTCAATCCCAAAGAAGAGCAGGAAAGGAGGAATAGATTAACAAAAAAGAAGCAGAGAGAACAAACCAAATAAGATAATAGCTCTATATCCAGCTATGTCAATAATGACATAAAATTGACTCAACACTTCAATTAAAAGGCAAAAATTGGGCCAAGCATAGTGGTTCACACCTGTAATCCCAGGGACTCAGGAGGCCAAGGAGGTAAGACTGCTTAAGGCCAGGAGTTTGAGACCAGCTTGGGCAATACAGTGAAACCCCATCTCTACAAAAAATGTTTAAATTAGCCAGGTGTGGTGAACCACACCTGTTGTCCCAGCTACTTGGGAGGCTGTGGCAGGAGGATCAGTTGAGCCTAGCTTGAGCCCATCTTGGGTTCGTTGCTACAGTGAGCTCTGATCACATTACTGTACTCCAGCCTGAGTGACAGAGCAAGACCCTGTCTCTAAAAATAAGTAAATACATGAAAGGCAAAAATTCTCAAAACAGATTTTAAAAAATCAAGAGCTAACTATATGCAAAATACAAATGAAATTCACAAATGGATTGAAAGTAAATGAATGGAAAAAGATGCACAAGTGAAACAGTAAGCATCAGAAGGCTGCAGTGCCTTATTAATATATGTAAAATAGATTCCAGGACATCTTTTCATAATGACAAGGCGGTCAATTCATCAGGAAGACATAACAGTCATAAATGTATATTCACTAGTAACAGCTCTGAAAGCTGTGAAGCAGCCGGGCACGGTGGTTCACGCCTGTAATCCCAGCACTTTGGGAGGCCCAGACGGTCAGATCACCTGAGGTCAGGCGTTCAAGACCAGCCTGACCAACATGGAGAAACCCCATCTTTACTAAAAATGCAAAATTAGCTGGGCATGGTGACGCATGCCTGTAATCCCAGCTACTCAGGAGGCTGAGGCAGGAGAATCGCTTGAACCTGGGAGATGGAGGTTGCAGTGAACCAAGATCACGCCATTGCACTCTACACTCCAGCCTGGGCAACAACAGCAAAACTCCGTCTCGAAAAAAAAAAAAAGCTATGAAGCAAAAATAAGGAAATAGACTTTCCATGATTATATTTGGAAAATTGTACACTCCCTCTCTGCAACTGATAAAAACATAGAGAAAAAATAAGAAACAGATGATCCATACAACACTATCAACCACCTTGATCTAATTGACAGAGAACGTGAGACCCAGTAACTGCATAATCCACAACCTTTTCAAGTACACACAGTATGTTCACTGAGAAATACAACATGTTGGGCTATAGTATGTCTCAGATTTAAAAGGATTGATGGTGTGTGAACTGTGTTCTCTGGCTAGTGAATTAAATTAAAAATCAGTAATAAGATGTTTCAACCCAAATGTTTATAAATCAGACAACACATTTCTAAGTGTGATTCAAAAAAGAAATCACAGAGAATCAGAAAATATTTCCAAATCAATGATACTGAAAGTATAGCATACTAAAATGTATGGAATACAGCTAAAAATGGGGCCTGTAAGAAGATCAATAGCTTTAAAAATGCTGTTAGAGAAGAAATGTCTCAAATCAATGATCTAAAGTTACGGTTTAAAAAGTCAGCAAAAGAAGAGTGAAATAAGTCCAAGACAGAATGAAGGAAATAATAAAGACAAAAGCAAAAATCGACAAAATAGAAAACAGACAATAGAGAAAATTAAAGCTAAAAGTTGGTTCTTTGAAAAGATGAACAAAATTGATAAACTTATACCAGTATAGAGTGGTCTTGGTTCATGTAGCTGTACAGTGAGTCTTGAAATCAGGTAGTTTAAATCCTTCAGCTTTATTCTTCTTCAAGATTGCTTTGACTGTTAGGTCTTTTGTATAAACTGTAGACTCAGTTTCTCGGTGCCTTTTTTCCTTATTATGGGGTTGTATTTTCCTGCTTCTTTGCATGCCTGGTGATTCTTTCTAATTGGATGCCAGATACTGTGAATGGGTACCAAATATATTTGTATTCCTATAAATATTCTTGATCTTTATTCTGGGTCCCAGTGAAGTTACCTGTAAACAGATCGATCCTTTCAGGCTTTGCTTTTTAAATTTGCTAGGCAGGACAAATAGTGTGTAGTCTAGGCCTATTTTTCCTCTGCTACCAAGGCAAGACCTTCCTGAGTGCTCCTTGTGGTGCCTCAGGAGTTAGGACAGTCTCTAGTCTGGCAGATGGGAACTGGCACTACTCTGCAGCTTGCGTGAGCTTCAGCTCTTATTCCTGCTAATCCTCTCAGATGTTTTTTTCCTCCCATGAATGCCCTGGTGAGTCCCTGGAAACCCTCCAGGCTGCACGCTGGGGCAGTCCTCGGGCTCACCTCCCTTGTTTCTTATCCTCGGGGGTCACTTTCCTTCAGTGTCTGAAACCTATTATTTTATATATTTTGGCTTTTTTTTTTTTTTTTTTTTAATCTCAGGAAGGTAAGTTTGGTCCCTGTTACTCCAACTTGGCCGGAAGCAAAGCCCCCTGTGGTACTGATTTAGTCACAGGCCACTTCTGGATGTGGAGTGGGCCACACCCACCCAAACCACCCAGATAACTGCACCACAGGGGTGAGCCGGAATGGATATTGGGGGAGCCCTCTACAGTGTCCACCACAAAATCTTTTGTTGTTAGAAGTAATTTTTTAGAAGCAACCCCAAAATAGATATAACCATTCTATATCAATAAAAGTAATTTTAATGTACAACTATTATATATCAATAATAAAAAAGAGGCAACCCAAAATCCATCCACAGGTGTTCACTTTAGTAAACTGTGCTATTCATATAAACTGGAACTCCGCAGCAGTGTAGAAGTATGAGACAACTGTCTAGCCACTGATAAAGTTCTCCAAGGGATATGGTAAAGTGAAAAAGGTGCGTTGATGACTAATGTACATATGTGCCTTTGGGTAAAGATGGGGTCAGAGAGGAAGATAATCCATATTCATCCTTGTTCATATGTAATAAACTGGAAGGGCCGGGTACGGTGGCTCATGCCTGTAATCCCAGCACTTTGGGAGGCCAAGGCAGATGGATCACCTGAGGTCAAGAGTTTGAGACCAGCCTGGCCAACACGGTGAAACCCCGTCTCTACTAAAAATATAAAATTAGCCCGGTGTGGTGGCACATGCCTGTAATTCCAGCTACTTGGGAGGCTGAAGCAGGAGAATCACTTGAACTCAGGAAGCAGAGGTTGCAGTGAACCAAGATCATGCCATTGCACTCTAGCCTGGGCAACAAGAGCGAAACTCCATCTCAAAAAAAAAAAAAAAATTAATTTAGCCAGGCGTGGTGTGGCGCACGCTTATAGTCCCAGCTACTTGGGAGGCTAAGGCGGAATCGCCTGAACCTGGGAGGCAGAGGTGGCAGTGAGCCATGATGGTGCCACTGCACTCCAGCGGAATGGTCTTCTGCAGGGGAAACAAATGAGAACTAGACAGAGCGTGGACAGGGATGAGGGGAATTTACTACATGTCTTTATTAATACTTCCTGGTTTTTGAACCACATGAATATATTACCTATTTAAAAGGTAAGTTCAAAGACAAAAAGAAATTTTGAAGAATTCAAGGAGAGAGAAAAATGTTTCCAATAAAAGCAAGATTTAAATAAATGTGTACATATTATTACAACTGTAAAATGTATGTGCATTGGTGCAAAGAATATAAAGGAAGACAGAAAATCAAGAATTTCTGTGCTAGGCTAATGAAGATTTTTTGTATTCCAGCAGTTATAATAATGTTTGTAAAAATGAAAGGCAGTTAACAAAGTAAAATAAATAAATACAAATAATTGATAGGAATTAAAATTAAATATGTCTTCTTCCACCTCAGCCAGGGATGCCACCCTCTTCTGTGAGCCCTGGACCCTGAACATGCAGCCAGCCCCTTTGACTTCGGAAGAATTTAAACACGTGGGGCTCACAGCGGCTGTTCTGTCAGCGCACACCCAGAAGGAAGAGCAGAATTATGTTGATAAATTCCGAGAAAAGATCCTGTCATCACCCTACAGCTCCTATCTTCAGCAAGAAAGCAGGAGCAAAGCCAAATATTCATATTTTCAAGGTACGTAAGTTTTTAAAAATAAATGCCATTAATCTTTGTAAATGTTACAAACTATATCTAAGGACCAGGAGATAAGGAGTGAACAACAGGAGTTTTACTTGTAAGAAACTGATGGAGAGATGCTGAAACAATCCATTTACATCAACAATTTAGGTAAATTCTTTCTTAGATCCTAGATCTGAGAAACTTCTTTTGTGAGAAACTGATCGAGAGATGCTGAAATAAGTTTATTCGATAGCAACTATTTTTATCCGGAATTTTGTTCATCTTTTTAGAGCCACTTTTTGCCATTCTGGTAGTATTGGCAAATGCGCATTCATTTGTCAGCTACCTATAACTACCTGTAAGTGGCATCCTTCTCTTCTTTTTGGGTTTAATTTTCCATAATTTGTCTCTACCTTTATCCTTCCAGGAGATTCTACTTCCAAGCAGACACGGTCGGCCGGCTGCAGGAAAGGGAAGCACAAGCGGAAGAAGCTGCTGGAGCCGCCGGACAGCAGCAGCTCGAACTGGGGCTCTGGTCCCCGCAGGGGAGCGCATCAGAACGCACAGCCCTGCTGCCCCTCCGCGGCCTCCTCTCCGCACACCTCGAGCCCGACCTTCCCACCTGCCGCCATGGTGCCCAGCCAGGCCCCTTATCTCGTCCCAGCTTTTCCCCTCCCAGCCGCGACCTCTCCCAGAAGAGAATACGCAGCCCCCGGAACTGCACCGGAAGGCCTGCATGGGCCGCCCTTGTCCGAGGGCCTGCAGCCTTACCCAGCTTTCCCTTTTCCTTACTTGGATACTTTTATGACCGTTTTCCTGCCTGACCCCCCTGTCTGTCCTCTGTTGTCGCCATCGTTCTTTCCATGTCCATTTCTGGGGGCGACAGCCTCTTCTGTGATATCACCCTCAATGTCCTCAGCAATGAATCCAACCCTGAACCCACCCCCTTCAGTCACCAACCAAAGGAGAGAGGAGGAAAAGTGGGAGGCACAAAGCGAGGGGCACCCGTTCATTACTTCGAGAAGCAGCTCACCCTTGCAGTTAAACTTACTTCAGGAAGAGATGCCCAGACCCTCTGAATCTGCAGATCAGATGAGAAGGAACACGTGCCCACAAGCTGAGTATGTAAGTGATGCTCATTTTCAACACTCAAGTGAGAAAGTGAATATCTTACTAAAGTTAAGGTGGTCGCGTTGGGACTCAGCGCTGACATCCTCAATAGGTAATCTGCATGGCTACTGTGAGTGATCCTGTTAGCCTAATTCTGTGTAAACACGAAACACATCTGCCTGGCTCTGTTTGGAAAGTAGACACGAAAGAATCATCTATATTCTAGTTTCTTACATACTTTGTGAGGTTTTTTCCAAAGTGCTATCTTTTAAGTTTTCATGTGAACTGGATTCCCTCCACTCTTTAAAATTCGATCCAGGTATTACGTGTAAGTGTTCATTGCCTATAATACGTATTTGTTTACTTACAACCGGGGTTATGGTCTGGTAAGATAGGAATAAGCCATATTGACAATTTAACGATTGTACTTCATGCACAGTCACAGGACAACAGGTGTGTATGAAGAGGTAGGAGCTATTTTATTTGTTGTTATCAGTAGAGTAGGCAGTTCCTAGTTTCCCACTTAAACATGTCATTTTTTCAAAACCAAAAGCTTTTTTGGTCTGCTTCCTTTAACTTTTCTTCCGTTTGCCTAAAAAGCCATTCTCAGGTTTATTTAGCAGGTTAAACTTTGGAATCTGATGTTCCTGTATTTAGGTATAGAATCCAAGGCAAGTGTGAATATTTACACAGATTTTTCTTTGACCTTCTCTTTAAGGTGTAATACCCTTCTTTAACAGATATTCAAAATCTAGTGATACAAATCAAGAAAATATGCTCACTTTTGAAACCCTGGTATATAGTGTGCTTGCTAAAAATCTAAGGCAAGGCAGTATATTACAGTGAGTAAAGCCTGGGCTATGGAATAAGACATGGATTCAAATCCCAGCTCAGTCACTAGTTAGGAGGATTCATTTAGACAAGTTACTTAACCTTTCTTTGCTTCTGTTTCCTTATTAGGAAAATGGAAAGATGAATCCCTCATAGCTTACTCTGAGGGCTAAATGATGTATTTATATAGTACTTCTCCCTATGCAGTAGGTGCTCCTGGAGAGCTGGAACTTTGTTTTGTTCATTATTATATTCCTAGTGTTTGACGCAGTGCCTAGAACATATAAAATGTTCGATATGTATTTGCTGAGTGACAAAAAAACTACTTGTGCGGTGCCTGGCATGTAGCAGGTACTGAGAAAGTAGTAGTGCCTTAATATTACTTACAAACGAACTTATTTCTTAGGGATAGGCTGGAAAGTTTTTACTTCTTAGTTATATATGTAAATTTTATTCTGTTTAACATATGGAGTTGAAGATCTGCCAGTTACAGTAGTCTCTCCCTTACCCAGGGGATATGTTTCAAACCCCTGGTGGATGCCGGAAACCGTGGATAGTTCTGAACCCTATATACAGTATGTTTTTTCCTAAACATACTATACATATCTGTGGTAAAGTTTAATTGATAAATTAAGAACAGTAAGAGATTAACAGCAGTAACTAATAACATAGAAGAGTGATAACAATATACTCATCACAGTTTCACGGATAGAAGATTCATTCTTGCCTAAAATTGTAGCACTCTCAGCATATGGGTTTTTCCTTTCCTTCTTGAGAACTTTCACCTTTTCACTTAAATGAAGCACTTTATGACTTCTCTTTGGCATATCCCAATTGCTGGCATCACTCCTCTTGCACTTTGGGGCCATGATTAAGTAAAATAAGTGTTACTTGAACACAAGCACTATGACAGCACAACAGTAGATCTGATAACCAAGACGGCTACTGAGCGACTAACAAGTGGGTAGCACATACAGTGTGGAGGTGTGAAATAAAGGAATGATTCCTATCACAGGCTGGAAGCAATGAGACAGCTCAAAATTTTATGACACTACCAGAATGGCTCACAATTTTAAACTTAAGAACTGTTTATTTCTGGAATTTTCCATTTACTATTTTTGGACCTCGGTTGACCACAGGTAACTAAAACTACAGAAAGCAAAACTATGAATAAAGGAGGACTACTGTATTTTGTGATAAGAAGATTAAAGTGTCTTTTCATGTGCCCTTACTTTCTAGCAGTGTGTTACAGGCAACAGTGGCAGTGAGAGCAGTCCTGCCACTACTGGTGCACTGTCCACGGGGTCACCTCCCAGGGAGAATCCATCCCATCCTACTGCCAGCACTCTGTCCACAGGATCACCTCCCGCAGAGAATCCATACCATCCTACTGCCAGCACATTGTCCACGGGATTGCTTCCCAGCAGGACTCCATCCCATCCTACTGCCAGTGTTCTGTCCACGGGGTCACCTCCCAGCGAATCTCCATCCGGAACTGGTTCAGCAGCATCAGGTAGTGGATTAGGACAACTAATGTTTCAAACCCCATTGCCAGGCATTCACTATGTGATGAGCTCTCACTGTGTACCCCAGGCACTGATGTGGAAGTACAGGGTTTTTTTTTCTTTTTCCCTTTTTCCTTTTTGTCAGGTATATTGGGGTATATTTATACACAATAAAATTCACCAATTTTAGGGGTACAAACAAGAATTCTGACAGATGTGTACCTTAGTGTAAGCACTACCACAATCACCATATAGAACATTTCTGTCACTCCAAACAGTTCTGTGACCCTCACCAGTCCATCTCTGCCCTGCCCGTTGGTCTCCTGGCAGCCACTGGTTTGCTTTCTGTCACTTTAGTTTTGCTTTTCCTGTGATTTATGTATAGAATCAGACAGTATGCTGTCTTTCGTATTAGGATTCTTTCAGTTAGCATGATGCTGTTGAGATGCACCCTCAATAGCATTTATAGCTTAGATCTGTGATCCATTTTGAGTTAATTTTTGTGTATGGTATGAGGAAGGGTTAATATACTTTCTTTACATTGGGATATCTAACTGTTCCTGCCCTGTTTGTTCAAAGGATTAATCTTTCCCCCATTAAACTGCCATGACACCTTTGTTGAAAATAACTTGACCATATACGTGTGGGTCTATTTCTGGACTGTCTTTTCTGTTCCACTGATCTGGATGGTTAGCTTTAGGCCAATACCACACTCGAGTAATGTAACTTTCAAGTAAGTCTTGAAGCCTGGTGAAGTAAGTCCTTCAACTTAATTCTTCTTTTCAAAATGATTTTGAATATTCTAGGTCCTTTGTCCATGTAAATTATAGACTCCATTTCTCAGTTTCTACAAAAAAGTCTTCTGGTGTTTGGATTGAAATTGTGTTGAATCTGTAGATGATCAATTTGTGAATAATTATCTTCCTGATGATATTGAGTATTTTGATCCACAAGTACGATTTCTCTATGTAGGTCTTTAATTCTTCTCAACAGTGTTTTATAGTTTTCAGCCTACAATTCTTACATATATTTTGCTAAATTTATCTCTAAGGATTTTATAATTGTTGATGCTACTGAAAATGGCATTTAAAATTTTCAGTTTGCAATTGTTTGTTGTTAGCATATAGAAATTTAATCAAATTGTGTATTTTTAACTTGTATTCTGCAGTCTTGCTAAACTCATTGATTAGTTTTAGTAGCTCTTTTGTAGATTCTGCAGGACTTTTCTACATAGTCTTTATTATCTGCAAATATAATTTTACTTCTTTTTTTCCGTCTGTATGTCTTTATTTGTCTTGCCTCATTGAACTGGCTAGGACCCACAGTGAAGTGTTTAATAGAAATAGGAAAATAGACATTCTTGCCTGGTTCACAGTCTTAATGGGAAAGCAGTCAGTGTTTCACCATTAAGTATGATGTTAAATATAAGTTTTCCTTGAATGCCCTTATCAGATTGAGGAAGTTCCCTTCTATTGCTGCTCCACTGAGTTGACTTTTCTGCGTCTGTTGAGATAATCATGTGGTTTTCCTCCATTACTCTATTAATAGAGTGAATTACATCAGTTTTCTGATAATAAATTAACCTTGCATTTGGTCATGCTCTTTTATCCTTTTTTATATATTGTTGGATTATCTTCCTAATATTTTGTTACCCATTATTGCATCTCTGTGCAGAATATTGGTCCATTTACTTTCTTTACTTGTAATGTCTTTGTCTGGTTTTGGTATCAGAGTAATTCTGGCCTCAAAAAATGAGCTAGGAACTATTCTATGCTGTTCTGTTTCCTGGAAGAGTTTGTGTTGAACTGATATTATTTCTTCTTTGTATGTTTGGTAGAATTTACCAGTGGATGTTTCTGGGCCTGGAGTTTTCTTGGTGAGAAGGATTTTAACAACAAATTTAAATTCTTTAATAGATATGGGTCTAATCAGGTTATCAGTTTCTTAGTGATCTTTGGTAATTTGTATCGTTTAAGAAATGTATATTTTTGGCCGGGCGCGGTGGCTCACGCCTGTAATCCCAGCACTTTGGGAGGCCGAGGCGGGCGGATCACGAGGTCAGGAGATCGAGACCATCCTGGCTAACACGGTGAAACCCCATCTCTACTGAAAAATACAAAAAAATTAGCTGGGCGAGGTGGCGGGCGCCTGTAGTCCCAGCTACGCGGGAGGCTGAGGCAGGAGAATGGCGTGAACCCCGGGGGACGGAGACTGCAGTGAGCCGAGATCGCACCACTGCACTCCAGCCTGGGTGAAAGAGCGAGACTCCTTCTCAAAAAAAAAAAAAAAAAAAAAAAAAAAAAAAAGAAATGTATATTTTATCTAATTTGTTGAATATATTGGCATAAAGTTTTTAATATTCCCTTTTCCTTTTAATGTCTGTAGGTTTTATAGTAATGTACCCCTCTTATTGCTGGTATTGATATTTTTCCTGATCAATCTGACTGTATGTTTATCAATTTTAATAACTTTTCAAAGAACTTTTGATCTCATTGGGGTTTTGTTTCCTATTTTTTTTTTTTTTGGTTTTTTATTTTATTGATTTATGCTCTAATTTTTTTTTTTTTTTCCTGAGACGGAGTCTGGCACTGTCACCCAGGCTGGAGTGCAGTGGCACGATCTCGGCTCACTGCAACCTCCACCTCCCAGGATCAAGCGATTCTCCTGCCTTAGCCTCCTGAGTAGCTGGGATTATGGATGCCCGCCACCACACCCAGTTGATTTTTTGTATTTTTAGTAGAGACGGGGTTTCACCATGTTGGCCAGGCTAGTCTTGAACTCCTGATCTCATGATTCGCCCGCCTCGGCCTTCCAAAGTGCTGGGATTACAAGCATCAGCCACCGTGTCCAGCCTATGCTCTAATTTTTATTAGTTCTTTTCTTTTTACTTTGGATTTTGTTTTTTTTCTTATTTCTTAAGGTAGAAGCTTACTTGTTAGATCTTCGAATTGAGATTTTTCCCCCCTAATATAAACATTTAATGCTATTGAATGCTCTAACCATTGCATCCCTCAAATTTTGGTATGTTGTATTTTTATTTTCATTCAGCTTAAATAGTTCTTTTTTTTTGGAACCAAGGTCTCACTCTGTTGCCCAGGCTGGAGTGCAGTGGCATGATCCCAGCTCACTGCACCCTCAAACTCCTGGGCTCAACAATCCTCTGGCCTCAGCTTCCTGAGTAGCTGGAACTGCAGGCATATGCTACTGTGCCTGGCCAGTCTAAAATATTTCTAATTTCACTTGTATTTTCTTCTTTGATCTTTTGGTTATTTTAGAAAGGCTTAATTTCCTAATATTTGGAGATTTTTTTAGATATTTTTATTTTATTTATAATTTAAATGCAGTCAGAGAACATTGTTTTGTATTTTTTAAATTTACCAAGACATTGCGTAATGATCTGGAATTTGGTCCATCATGATAAATGTTTCATGTGCATTTGAAAAGAATATGCTTTTTGCTGTTGTTGAGTCATGTGTTCTGTAAATTAGATCAAGTTGTAATTAGATCTGTAAATTAGATCAAGTTGTTCTGTAAATTAGATCAAGTTGGTTGATAATGTTGATCCATCCTTCTCTATTCTAACTGATTTTCTATCTGTTTTATAAGTTATTATGATACAGCTCTTATATGTCCAGGTATAAATGCGAATTTATTTTTTCTCATAGTGCAGTGAGTTTTTGCTTCATGTATTTTGAAGCTCTTTTATTAGATGCATATACACTTAAGATTATTATATCCTCTTGATGAATTGCTCTCTTTATCCTGAAATATGTCTTGCTTTGAAGTCTGCTTTGTCTGGTATCAGTATATCCAGTCCAGCTTTATTTTGATTAGTGTTTGCATGGTAAATTTTTTTCATCTTTTTACTTTTAACTTATCTGTGTCTTTGTATTTAAAGTAAGTTTCTCGTAACCACCATATAGTTGGGTATTGCTTTTTATTCATGTGAGAGTCTCAGCCTCTTAACTGCAATGCTTGCTTAGACTATTTACATTTAATGTGAATATTGATATGGTTAGGTTTAAGTTAAATCTTTCATCTTGCTACTAATTTTCTGTTTGTCTCATCTGCCCTTGTTTTTTTCCTCCTACCCTCCTCCTTTTGGGTTGTGTATTGGCTTCTAAGCATACCTCTTTTTTTTTTTTTTTTTTTTAAGTTTTTGCTCTAGGATTAACTTTTTATTTATTTTTATTTTATCTTATTTTTTTCTTTGAGACTGAGTCTAACTCTGTCACCCAGGCTGGAGTGCAGTGGTGCCATCTTGGCTCACTGCACCCTCCACCTCCCAGATTCAAGCAATTCTCCTGCCTCCGCCTCCCAAGTAGCCGGTACTACAGGCGTGCACCACCACGCCTAATTTTTTGTATTTTTAGTATAGACAGAGTTTCACCATGTTGGCCAGACTGAACTCAAACTCCTGACCTCAGGCAATCCGCCCGCCTCGGCCTCCCAAAGTGCTGGCATTACAAGTGTGAGCCACCATGCCCAGCCTGCTTTAGGTTTTACAGTGCACATCTTTTACTTATCACAGTTTACCTTCAAATATTATACCTATTGTATCACTTTATATATTAGAACCTTAAGACAGAGTACTTCCATATCCCTTTTGTCTTTTGTGCTATTTTTGTCATACATTTTAACGTGTAAAAAAAACCCACAATAACATTGTTGTTATTTTTGCTTTAAACAGTAACAACCTCTTAAAGTTGTTTTGTGTGGGTGTTGTTGTTGTTGTTGTTGTTGCTGTTTTGACACAAAGTCTCACTCTGTTACCCAGGCTAGAGTGCACTGATGCAATCATAGCTCACTGTAGCCTCAAACTCCTGGGCTCAAGCAATCCTCCAACCTTAGCCTCCTGAGTAGCTAGGACTACAGGCATGTACCACCACACTCAGCTAATTTTTTATTTTTATGGAGATGGACCTCACTGCGTTGCCCAGGCTGGTTTCAGACTCCTGGCCTCAAGCAGTCCTCTCATCTTGGCTTCACAAAGTGCCAGGATTACAGGTGTGAGCCACCACGCCTGACCTAAAGATATTTTTTAATGAGGAAAATGTTTGTATTACTTTTTTATTTACATACTTACTTTAAAAAAAAAAAATTAGACAAATATTTGTGTTTTGTATTTTTAATTCCTTCAAAGTCAGTGAGAAGGATCTAGAAGGGTCAAATGCAAGATAGGAAAAGAAGGATCCATAAAGCTTCATAGCAGCCATAAAGGGATGGTCCTTGGGATGAACAATTTCTCTGTTGTGACAGGAGGAAGGTGAGGAGGGGGTACATATGTCATTAATTGTGTATGTTTGGTATCATAAAGGTGATTAATTTGCTTTCTGATGGCTTCTTTTTTCCTTAAAAAATAGGTGAGATTGAGGCAGGAAATAGGTTGCAAATAATCATTGCTGGGGGTAGGTTAGTGCATGACCAGAGAACTGTAGCAGGATTCCCAGGCATTTTGATGGTGCATTTGAGGTTGGTGATGATGAGTTTATTGTAGAAACACTGTGCCCTGTTATATGTGACTTTCTGTATGTATTTGGCGACTTGGGTTTAGGTAAGAACAAAGTCAATAATTGGCTTTATTGGAGTTGGCATTTTGACAGTTATGAAAATTCAGAGGGAAAAAGAAGTCTAAGGTATTGCAAGGTGTGTTACTGAATGATGAACTGAGGACTCCACTACAGGAAGACTAAGACGCCATTAACACATTTATAGTTGAAATAATAGAACAAGCCAATGAGAGAGTGAAGCTGAGATGTTAATGATTTTGGAGATGGAACAGTTATGGGTGATGATAAAGGACAATATGTGTAGCTTTGAGAGTGACAGCTCATTAGGAATGGAAAAAGAGATCTCAGGAAGACCAAAGAACCAGGAGGCTGTCCACAGGGAGGAGGAAGTTTCCCGGAAATAATGGTTGGGCTGGCTGAGGAGGAGGACTGTCCAAAGCAAGAGTCTGAAGAATGAGAGCCAGTTTGGCAAATCAGTCAGACAGGTCTTTTCTAATTATTTGTTGTTGATTTTTGACAGGAAGCAGCGACAGCAGTATATACTTTACTAGTAGTGTTTACTCTTCTAAAATCTCCCCAAATGGGCGGCAATCTCAGGATGTACAGAAAAAAGAAACATTTCCTAATGTCGCCGAAGAACCCATCTGGAGAATGATACGGCAGACACCTGAGCGCGTTCTCATGACATATCAGGTACCTGAGAGGTAAGAAAGCACTTTCGAAGACCCACTTCTTATATTTTTATGGTTTCTTTTTTCCTTTTCTTTTCTTTTTTGAGATGGAGTCTCACCCTGTCACCCAGGCTGGAGTGCAGTGGCACGATCTCGGCTCACTGCAACCTCCACCTCCTGGGTTCTAGCAATTCTTCTGCCTCAGCCTCCCGAGTAGCTGGGATTACAGGTGCGCACCACCACGCCTAATTTTTGTATTTTTGGTAGAGATAGGGTTTGTTTGTTTGTTTGTGAGAGAGTCTCACTCCGTCACCCAGGCTGGAGTGCCGTGGTGCCATCTCAGCTCACTACAACCTCCGCCTCCCAGGTTCAAGATTCTCCTGCCTCAGCCTCCCAAGTAGTTGGGATTACAGGTATGCACCACCACACCCAGCTCGTTTTTTGTATTTTTAGTAGAGATGGAATTTCCTCATGTTGGCCAGGTTGATCTTGAACTCCTGGCCTCAGGTGATCTGCCCACCTCGGCCTCCCAAAGTGCTGGGATTACAGACATGAGCCACTGCACCCAGCCTATGGTTTCTTAATGTGTTTTTAAAGACAAAATAATTATTGAATGTTTTATAAATTCCCTTTGAGAAATGTATTTTCAAATGTATTCATTTGAAGTCGTGATGAATGATTTCTTAAAATAAGGGTGGCAGTGGTAGTGTCACCTATATTCAGATCCAGACTAAACAGATCTTACACATCATGAGACAAAGAAACAAAGTCTGTGCTTTCCAAGATGGCACACAAGTACAAGAACTTTTTGTTTTAGACTCTTGATTTTTTTGCCCCTTCTAAAAGAAAAGAGCTAAGGGAAATCTCTTTCTTCCATACACCTCATTAAAACATCATATAGATATTTTCCACCAAGAAAAAAGCCTTTACCAACTTGACAAGGAAATGATCTAGTTATTTTTTTAATGTATGCCTCATGTGTTAGAAAATGTAAGGTGTATTACCAACCAAAAAGAAGTGCTATTCCTAGATGACAGGAAAAGAACCCTGTGTCTTATTCAGGACTGTTAAGATTCTGTTTGTTTGTTTGTTTTCAGGGTTAAAGAAGTTGTACTAAAAGAAGACCTAGAAAAGCTAGAAAGTATGAGGCAGCAGCAGCCCCAGTTTTCTCATGGGCAAAAGGAGGAGCTGGCTAAGGTGTATAATTGGATTCAAAGCCAGACTGTCGCTCAAGAAATCGACATTCAAGTAAGCACAGTAATAATGGCTGTCATATACTCATGTAGTTTGGCCAAGTAGTGCTTTTAATATAGGTCATGCTCTTGCATGATCCCACTAAAAACTGTAATCCTCACAGTTTGCCTCTATGGTAGGTGTTATTATTCCCTCTTTACCAATAAGCAACAAGTAAGGCATACACCTGTTAAATAACATACAAGGCCATGCAGTTCATTGGGTTTTGAATACAGGTCTTTTTGCCTCCAGGTGGTTTTTTCTTCTACCAGTTGGAATGTTATGGGATGATAAAGAGTAAAAACACCTGCTTTGATGTGTGATTGACTGCATTTGATAGGTCATTTGTTATGTATTTCAAATATGTCTGCATTGTTTGAAAAGAGTTAAAAAAGATGTAAGATTCACACCAGAGGTAGTATTCATACCAAGCAGAAACTTTAATGGGACCTAAGTGTCTTCTTGCTGTTATGAGTTCTTCTCAATGAGATTATTTGTGAATAGCCTGAACAGTAAAGCTTTGATTTACCAATGGTCCCAACCAGTGTTGGTGGCAGCTGTGGTAGTGGTAGTGATGGTTGTACTAGTAGTGAGATCTTTATTCCCACATACATCAAGATATGGGAGGTTGAAGAGTCAAGTTAACAACAATAACAAGTAGGCCTAGTCCAGTGGCTCACGTCTGTAATCCCAGCACTTTGGGAGGCCAAGGTGAGAGGATCAGGAGTTGGAGACCAGGAGTTAGAGACCACGCTGGGCAGCATAGCCAAACCTCGTCTCTAATAAAAATCAAAACAATTAGCCAGGTGTGGTGGCGTGCACCTGTAGTCCCAACTACTCTGGAGGTTGAGGCAGGAGGATTGCTTGAGCCTGGGAAATTGAGGCTACAGTGAGCTATGATCTCGCCACTGCATTCCAGCCAGTCTCAAAAAAGACAATTTGTGTGTGTGTGTAAAAATATTTTTAAAAAAGAGAGTAAAGTTAGGTGTTAAAAAAAAGTATGATATTAAGGCTTATGAAGTAAGCAAGGCAATGAAATTCTACTACCCCCTCTTTCTAAAAATTAACACTTTTATTGTGGTATAATACACATAACATGAAATTTACCTTCTGAACTATTTTTAAGTGTATAATTCAAGAATATTAAATATTTTCACATGCAACCATCACCACCATCCATCTCCAGAACTCTCTTCATTTTGCAAAACTGAAACTCTGTACCCATTTAACAATAACTTCCCCATTCCTCCTTCTCCCAACCCTTTGCGACCACTGGTCTACTTTCTCTTTTTTCTTTTTTTTTTTGAGACAGGGTCTTGCTCTCTTGCCCATGCTGGAGTGCAGTGGCGTGATCTTGGCTCACTGCAACCTCTGCCTCCTAGGTTCAAGTGATTCTCCTGCCTCAGCCTCCAGAGTAGCTGGGATTGCAGGTGCACACCACCATGCCCAGCTAATTTTTGTAGAAATGGGGTTTCACCATGTTGGCCAGGCTGGTCTCAAACTCCTGACCTCAAGTGATCTGTCCGCCTCAGCCTCTCAAAGTGCTGGGATTACAGGCAAGAGCCATATGAATTTGACTACTCTGCACACCTCATATGAGTGGAATCATACATTATTTGTCTTGGTGTGACTGACAGACACACCTACTCTCTTGGTTACTATTTGCATGTAGTAACTTTTTACATCCTTTCACTTTTGACCTATTTGTGTCTACATTTAAAGTGAGTAGACAGCATGTATCTGAATAGTGCCTTTCAAAATCGGTTCAGTCGATCTCTGTCTTTTGATTGGAGAATTTAGCCCATTTACATTTAAAGTAATTACTGGTAAAGAAGGACTTACTTGTGTCATTTTGCTATTTGTTTTCTATGTGCCTTAAAAGATTTTTTTTTCCCTAATTTCCTGCATTACTGTCATCTTTTGTGTTGGTTTTTTGAAGTGAAATGTAATGCCCTGCTCGTTTCCTGTTGTGTATATTGTGTAGCTATTTTTGTTGTGATAACCATGGGGATTACATTTAGCATTCTAACATATCACTCCAGTTTGAGTTTATACCAGCTTAATTTTGATAACCTACAAAAACTCACTTCTATAGAGCTCCATCTCCATCTTCTTCAGTTACTGAAGTTATAAAATTAGGTTTTTATACATTGTGTTTCCAAAAACAATTATTTTTATGCATTAATCTATTAAATAATATAGAAAGCAAAATATGAGATTACAAATCAAAGTTAAAATAATACTGGATTTTACAGACTACTAGTTTTCTTTGAATGTATTAGTTTCTTAAATCATGTAGAAAACAAAAAGTGGAATTGCGCATTGTTGTTGCAGTCATACTTACCTTCACTGAGATCTTTATTTCTTCACACAGCTTCAGGTTACTGTCAGTGTCCTTTCATTTCAACCCCGCAGGACTCCTGTTAGCATTTCTTGGATGGTAGGTCTAGTGGTATCATACTCCCTGGCTTTTGTTTGTCTGGGAATGTCTTCACTTCTCCCTTACTTTTGGCCAAAGGATTTCTTAGTTGACAGTTTTTTTCTTTAAGCACTTTGAATACACTGGGACACTGCCCTCTGGCCTCCACAGTTTCTGACGAGATATCTGCTGATAATCTTATCGAGAATCTCCTGCATGTGTGAGTTGCTGCTCCCTTGCTGCTTTTAAGATTATCTTTGCACGGTATTTAATTATAGTGTGGATCTCCGAGTTCTGAGTACATCCTAGTTGGAATTCATTTAGCCTCTTGGACGTTTACATTCATGTTTTTCATCAAACTTGGGGAGTTTTCAGCCATTATGTTTTCGAATAATCTTTCTGCCTCTTTCTCTTTTCCTTCCTCTGGGGCCCCCATAGTGCTTATGTTGGTCCACTTGATGGTTTCCCACATGTCCTCCAGGCTCTGTTGACTTTTCTTCAGTCTTTTTTCTTTCTGTTGGTCAGACTTGACAATTTCAATTGTCTGGTCTTCGTACATGTATTCTTTCTTCTGCCTGCTCAGATCGGCTTTTGAATCCCTCTAGTGAATTTTTCATTTCAGTTTTGTACTTTTTATTTATGGAATTTCTTTCTGGCTTCTTTTTAGGTTTTCTATCTCTTTATTGATATTTACATTGTTTGTACATTGTTTTCTTGATTTTTCTCCATGTTTTTAATTCTTTTTTTTTTTTTTTTAGACAAGGTCTCACTCTGTCACCCAGGCTGGAGTGCAGTGGCATGATCATGGCTCACTGCAGCCTCAGTCTCCTGGGCTCGAGCAATCCTCCCACCCCAGCCTCCCAAGTAGCTAGCACACACCACCATGCCCAGCTAATTTTTTAATTTTTGTAGAGATGGGGTTTTGCCACATTGCCCAGGCTGGTCTTGAACTCTTGAGTTCAAGCAATCCACCTGCCTCAGCTACCCAAAGTGCTGGGATTATAGGTATGAGCCACTGCACCCAGCTTTTTCTTTTTTTTTTTTTTTAAGACAGTCTCACTTTGTCACCCAGGCTGGAGTGCAGTGGCATGATCACGACTCACTGTAGCCTCTACCTCCTGGTCTCAAGTGATCCTCTCAAGTGTGTACCACCATGCCTGGCTAGTTTTTTTTTTTTTTTTTCCAGAGATGGGGCCTCAGTCTGTTGCCCAGGCTGGTCTTGAACACCTGGGCTCAAGCTGTCCACCTGCCTCAGCCTTCCAAAGTGCTGGGATTACAGGCATGAGCCACTGTGCCCTACCAGTTCTTTGATCATCTTTCAGTTGTTTTAAAATCGTTGTCTTCCAATTCTTTTATCTGGTCTTTCTCAGAGACTTTTACTATTGGTTTATTTTTTTCCCTTCGAATAGCCTATACCAGAGGTGTCCAATCTTTTGGCTTCCCTGGACCACATTGTAAGAAGAAGAATTGTCTTGGGCCACACATAAAGTATACTAACGCTAACAATAGTTGATGAGCTAAAAAATAAGAAATCACCAAAAAAAAAAATCATGTTTTAAGAAAGTTTACGAATTTGTGTTGGGCCACATTCAAAGCCATCCTGGGCCACGTGTGGCCCATGGGCAGCAGGGGGTTGGACAAGCTGGGGCTGTATTTTGGCGTTTCTTTGTATGCCTTAATGATTTTTTTTATTATTGAAAACTAGACATTTGAATCTAATAACGTAGTAATTCTGGAAACCAGCTTCTCCCCTTTCCCAGGGCTTATTGATTCTTGTTTTTTGATTGTTGGAAGACAGGGTCCTTATTACCCATGCTGACTGACTCCCACAAGCTTTGTGCAAGCTGCTCCAGAATACGTGCCTTGCCCAGAGTCAGGGATGGGTAGTTGCTGCTGTGCTTCAAGCTGAAATTGACCACAGGCAACCACAGCTTACCCTCTAAGCATTTCCCAGAAAGTTGCAGGCCTTCAGATAGACTCGAGTTCCAAATAGTTACCTCGGACTGATTTTGTCAGTCCGGTTGTTGTCTAGGTGAGGAGACAGGGTCCTAGTCTTCCTACTCTGCCATGTTCTCAGAATAATCTCCCCATCTCCATTTTCAAAGAAAAGAATGAGTGTCAGTCATATAAGAATGGCTGGGTACAGTCTCACCACAAAGCATGAGCTGGGCTGGTTATTGTAAGTGTCTTTGTTTTTTTCAGTGTTGTTCTGGTTGTAAATAAACAGGTATATGAAAAATGAGCCCCACAGCAATTTAAACAAAAGCACAGTCCTTTCGCCACTTAGTAATGGCGATGTTTTGTGCAAGCGTCCTAGAGTGTACTCACACAAGCCTCGGTGGAGTAGCTTGCTACAATCACTCCTAGGCTCTGTGGGACAGCCTTTTGATCCTAGGCTACAAACCTGTACAGCTGTTACTGTCCTGAATACTGTAGGCAGTTGTAACACAGTGGTACTTGTGTATCTAAACATAGAAAAGGTACCATAAAAATGTGGTAGGATAATCTTACAAGACCACCATCATATATGCAGTTTTGACCGAAACATCATGTGGCACATGACTGTATTTAAACAATTTGTCATTTGCCTTTTAATAATTAAGAATGAGGCTGGGTGTGGTGGCTACTACCTGTAATCCCAGCACTTTGGGAGGCCAAGGTGGGCAGATCATGAGGTCAGGGGTTCAAAGACCAGCCTGGCCAACATAATGAAACCCCATGTCTACTAAAAAACAAAAATTAGCTGGGTGCAGTGGTGGGCACCTGTAGTCCCAGCTACTTGGGAGGCTGAGTCAGGAGAATCGCTTGAACCCGGGAGGCAGAGGTTTCAGTGAGCTGAGATCACACCACTGCACTCCAGCCTGGGCGACATAGCAAGACCGTCTCAAAAAAAAAAATAGTTATATTAATAAGAATGAACTATAATGAAATATTTTCAGACGTGAACAAGTTAGGGAGTTAGAAACATGTGACCAGCCTTTTACTGTTTTAAAACTCTTTAGGTGACATTGACATCAAGTAACTCGCCTGCTTTTGTTCTTTTTTGGAGGCCTGTGTCCCTTGCGAAAATGAAGATTCAGCTGATGGTGCGGCCACATCCTGTGATCAGGTTCTGGCAGAAGACAGCAGTTGAGTGACTGTGAGGATGAACCTTCATACCCTTTCCAAGACATGTTACACATACAGACCTTTTTAAGTCCCAGACTTTTAAATGACCATGAAGTTATTGAACGTTAAGATTTCTTCTTCTTGATTTTTAAATACTCATAATCTTTTTGAAGCAGACATTGTATACAAAATCTTCTCTTTGTTCCTGATATGTTAAAATGGCCAGTTAGGCTCTTTTTGTAGTTGAATTGTCTTCTAAAGAGATTGGATGGCCTCTAAAGAGGTATGTGTATCTTTATTTCAAATGTCACCCAGCGTAAATTATAATTAGAAGTATAGCTAGAATGAGCCCCAAACCTTAGCCTCATTTATTTTGTTCTGTTCATAAGTCATTTTCCTCTTAGAGTGCTTGAAGAAATCCCACCTACAGGTTGTATACTTTTCATAATGGTTTCCATGAATGTAGTACGTTCATATAGGCTTCATTCAACCTGGCGTTCCCCTCCATAATTAAAACATTCCGGTTTTCTCACAACACATTAGCACATATTGTCCATTAGCATATCTGGGATAACCAGATTTTGGGGGTTGAGTTTTGACCTCCATCCTTGTAGATCCCTTTCCTATTGATTTCGACCTTCCAGTGAAATTCTGAAAGTCTTATCTTAAAAATCGATCAGCTTACCATGGGCCTATTCTTGTGAGAGTTTCAATTAGCATTTGCATGTGTAATATTGAAATGAAAGAGCTTCTTACCCAGTGCTGTTGCCCTTTGGAATGTTTTTAAAATAATGTAAAAAGTTTTACAAGTAAGGTAAAAAAGCTAGTATCATTCTGTGTTTAAATTTTCATTCTTACCAAAACTAACAGTTAACTCTTTCCAATCAATTTATACAAAAAAGGTCACTCCAGCCCTACCACAGGTCTGATTGGCACTGCCTTTTGTTTGCCCTTGAACAGGGGTCAGTGTCTTGGGGACTGCAAAAGAGAAAACGTCCAGGCGAGCCCAGTTGTCCTCGCCCACGGGGCCCTGCAGGCTCCATCAGTCACTGCTTTCTGTGGCATTTATAGTTGTGTCTTTTAAGAAGTGAGTGTGATTGTTTACTTGATAAATCAGCTCACTCTCTGGTGCTCTTTAGAGAAGTCCCTGATTTCCTTCTTAAACTTGGAATGATTGATTGATACATGAAATTCACACCCCTGCAGGTCAGAAAAAACAAATAGAAGAAAATGAAGGTTACAGTAACCTTTTGTCTTTATATAACTTGCAACAAACTAACTTATTTTTTTCTTTTTTTTATGGTTTTTTAAGGAAAACACTTCTTTCTCCTTTGAAGTTTTGAAGTTTTACAGCTTTTTGTAAATGCATCCCAATAATGGTTAGGAAAATTGACCTTTTTATCCATGATGACCATCCTTGTAGCTCAGATTTCCTTTCGAAGTAGTGGTTTTCTGGATGGTAATTCCATCTTAAGGTGTCAGAACTATTTTCAAATGCTGCCTTTGACAGTTCTTGGAATTTTCTAATATTAAGCAGTTCCATGCAAATATTCCTATTTTATAAATAGCTGTCATAGCCTCCTCCATCTTGATAGTTAAGTGATTTCTGAAGCGTTTGTGTGTGTGTGGATCAGGTTGTGTGATATTTTTGCTTGATAAAGAATCAAATTTGAAACAGTTAACCAGCCAGTAGATTGTCAGTGACCTTCTGTAGTAATAAAGTTTTTGCCAATGTAAATAAAAACGGTATCTGTAGCTATCAGGATCATTGCGCATTCATATATGCTAAGCCTTATGTTCTCTAATAGAAGCCTTTCTTTTCCATTGTTTCTGGATATTTGTATTATCCAAATGTGCTTATTTCTTTGCCTTAGCACACATTTTATGGAGTACTTGTTATACTAGGTTTGATTTGAAACTGGTGCTTGTTGCAGTACTGTCAGAGCATGAGGAGCGCTCCTCCTGTGGGTGGACGCGTTCACTCACTCACAGGTTGCACCTGCTGCTGGCAGTGAGCAGGGGGCTCAGCAGCTTGACCGCTGCCCCCTGAGGGGGCTCTCCCCAGCTTAAACTTTGTTGTTTAAATTTATTAACTTTTTATATTAATGACTATTGAAAGTGGTAATAAAAATTTATATTATAGGCTTCAGTGTTTACATGAATGTTACCCAAAAAGCTGTCTTTTCTTTGGTCAGAGGTCAAGATTTATGAAAAACAAGATGCTGTATGAATGGAAATCATTTTGCAATTGAGTGAAACTTCATTGTAATTCACAGTGTAAATTTAATCCAAACTGAAATTTTGTTTCAACTAAGTTTATAATTAACTCTGAATTTGTTTTTAATCATTAGTAATATTTCAGTTGGGTATCTTTTTAAGTAAAAACAACAAATAAACTCCGTACATGTAAAACGTGAGAAATTGTCCTGCCCTGTGTCAACAACAAATCTTTGAATGTGTATTCTGTATCATTTAGAACTGTTTCTTATGATCTATTGAAGGGCCCTCATATTAGTTAACCTTGCGTTTCTCAGCCACATTCTGTGTTTGCCTTAGCCAATGTTTCCGAGCACCTACTATGTGGAGGATGAAGATGCAGGCACTTTGAAATGTATTGGCTTATTTAGCCCATTTACACCTAGTGTTCCATTATTGGAACGCTAAGCATATGGGAGCTAGGGTGAACCTGTGTACAAGATCTGACTGTGTAACTGGTGGCAACAAAATCTAGAAATTAAAATAGGGAACAAGATCCTGAAGCCAACAGAGCTTTTTAAAGTTTACACCTTTCAGACCATGTGCACCTTTCTTTTCTATAACAAAAACCATAATAAGAGCAAGAAGAAAAATAGCTAAGTGTACTTTGTGTGTATACTACTCTGACAGGTGCTGGTCTAAGTGTTTGTTTGACATGAATTATTTAATCCTCACAACTGCCCTGTGAAATAAGCATTGTTATTGTTCTCATTTTACAGAGAAGTAAACTGAGGCAGGGGGAGTCAAGTAACTGGATCAGAGACTCACAGCTGGTGTGCACTAGGAGTAGGAATCTGACCCTAGAAACCTGATGCAGAGCCCCAATCTGTATGAATCATCACCTGATACACTAAAATAAGTAGGGATTTCAGAATTCTGCAGTGGAATTCCACTTCTAAGTTCTGATACAGGAACAGTTTTATGGTGCCAACATTCTGTTCCAGAGAACTAGTACTGGTTTAATTTCAACACTGAGAGACACACCACAGTGTTATCATAGCTATCCTCAATGTTAGCATGTTTCTGAGCTTGTGTATTCATTCGTTTAAAACATCTCTCCCTTAGATTTGTTCTTGATGTCTTTTTTTTTTTTTTTTTGAGACAGAGTCTTGCTCTGTTGCCAGGCTGGAGTGCAGTGGTGCAATCTCCGCTCACTACAAGCTCCGCCTCCTGGGTTCACGCCATTCTCCTGCCTCAGTCTCCTGAGTAGCTGGGACTACAGGGCGCCCGCCACCATGCCTGGCTATTTTTTTTTTTTTTTTTGTATTTTTAGTAGAGACGGGGTTTCACCATGTTAGCCAGGATGGTCTCGATCTCCTGACCTCTGATGCGCCCGCCTCAGCCTCCCAAAGTGCTGGGATTGCAGGCGTGAGCCACCGTACCCGGCCAAGTTCTTGATGTCTTTAGGGTAAACTCTCTCAGACCTGTACTCTCTAGGAAACTTGTGATGGTCAGTGACAAGATTGACACAAGTTGCGTGTTGCTGTTTGGTTGGTGCAGACCCCTCTGGAATGTGGTGGGATGTCAGCTCAATGAGAGAAACGAGTTTCTCATAAACATCCAGGCCTCCCCTATACATGGTTCTGTGTGAGAACCACACACAACTCTCAGGAGTTCACACTGTGTATTCTATACATATACAAACCACATTTATACAGATGTATTCACGGAATAGAAGTCAGTACTTACACACATAGTTTTCAAAAATTCGTAAGCCAGGCTCTTTCTTCCACAATTAAATCTTGCCTCAGCTTTCTTCTCTCTGTAAGAGACAAGGTGTTTTTCCCAGTGTAAGAAACTGTGATCCTTGAGCTCACAGAAACTGAGATCATACAAGTTTCAATGTTAAAAGATTAAAATTGTCAAGTGTTCAGGACTTTGGTCAGCCAAGAGAAAGAATCTCAGCACATGAACTTCCCCCCACAAACTTCAGAAACTAAGGAGCATCAGACGCTCCCACCCTTCATCTCAGACACCCGTAACTAGAGATTTTTCCAAGCTAAGATACTGGCTTCTTTTTATTTTATTTTTTATTTTTTATTTTTTATTTTCGAGACAGTCTTCCTCTGTTGCCCAGGCTGGAGTGCAGCAGTGCAATCTCGGCTCACTGCAAGCTCCGCCCCAAAGATTCGAGTGATTCTCATGCCTCAGCCTCCTGAGCAGTTGGGACTACAGGCACCCGCCACCATGCCCAGCTAATTGTTGTATTTTTGGTAGAGACAGGGTTTCATCATGTTGCCCAGGATGATCTCAAACTCCTGGTCTCAAGTGATCCACCCATTTCAGCTTCCCAAAGGGCTAGGATTACAGGCGTGAGCTACTATGCCTGGCCATGATTTATTTTTTAAGTAATATGTTGTCTTTTTAAAAGGTTGAGAGGACATCATAGCTACAATAATGTAGTTTATTTAAGTGATTTGCCATTTAACAAGTTTAACTTTCGTGACTTTTTCTTAGTGTTTGCTTTTGTTCATTCATTAGCTTTGCTTCTGAATTTTCAAAGAATTTTCTAAGGATAAATGGAAGAAAAGAATAATGATAAATTTTCAGGACACGTTTATAGGGAAAATAACCACTCATGATATGTGCAAAACGTAGAAGACTTATTTTCCAGGTAATAATGAACAGGGTGTAGTTTGCCTAGTTTTTCTCCACGCTGTTTTCAAATCAGGCATTGTGTTATTTTTCATGTTCTAAGGTGGGTGTTTCTGAGCTAACAGATGCTCATTTCACTTCAGACACAGTATTTCCAGAAGCAATCAGGAGTCTCACGTTTCTTGTATGGTTTCCAGGTTCTGGCCAAAAGATGACTCAGTAAAATGTTGGGATCTTGTCCAGAGAAATCCTGAAACTAAAACAACCCAAAAAAAAAAAGAAAAACAGGTAAGTTACCAATGAGTGAAGATTCCTGTAAGAAAAAGGAATCTTGAGTCAAGACATTGGACTTCTTAAAAGTATTTGCATTTTTCCCTGGACTGTAATTGTAACAAGAGTGTCCCAGGCCTGTGGGGCTCCTGTGCCCACCTCCCCACCTCTAATGAGTGTCCTTCCAGTCTGTTCAGCCCAGTGATTGTCCTGAATTTTCCTAAACCCTCATTGACCGATTTCTACTTAAATCATTTCAGCGGCTGGGCAGGTGGCTCACGCCTATAATCCTAGCACTTTAGGAGGCTGAGGCGGGCAGATCACTTGAGCCTAGGAGTTTGAGACCAGCCTGGGCAACATGAGAAACCCTGTCTCTACAAAAATTAGCTGGGTGTGGTGGCGGGCTCATGTAGTCCCAGCTACTCGGGAGGCTGAGGCATTAGAATTGCTTGAACCTGGGAGGTGGATGTTGCAGTGAGCCGAGATCACACCACTGCACTCCAGCCTGGGTAACAGAGCAAGACCCTGTCTCAAAAAATAAAAAATAACATGTTCTGTGCATTCATTGTCTTCTGTGTATTGTGTGTATTGTGTATACTGTATTCTATTGTACTGAGATGGAATCTTGCTCTGTTCCCAGGGCTGGACTGAAGTAGTGCGATCTCCTCTCACTGCAACCCCCACCTCCAGGTTCAAGTGATCCTCCTGCACCAGCCTCCCGAGTAGCTGGGATTACAGGTGCATGCCACCATGCCCGGCTAAGTATTGTATTTTTTGTAGAGACGGGGTTTCGCTATGTTGCCCAGGCTGGTCTTGAACTCCTGGCCCCAAGCGATCCGCCTACCTCGGCCTCCTGTGTGGGATGACAAGTGTGAGCCACTGCGCCCGGCCTTCTGTACGTGGTTCAGGTCAATGTCTAGAGCATGGCCTTCTTCTATTAGATGTTATCTTGCAGTGCCCTTCACACTTCCCCATGTATGTGAATCACCTGGGAATCTTGTTAAGATGCAGATTTTGCTTACGCAGGTCCTAGGTGGGCCTAAGATTCTGCATCTCTCACTGGCTTCCAGGTGCTCCCAGTGCTGCTGGCGGTGGGCCGCACATTAGATGGTGAATGACAGCACAAGTGGATGCCAGACTTGAGAGCAGGGACCCCACCTATTTTTTTCATTCTTTCACAACTTATTTGATTTATCCAAAACAGGCACTGGGTAGATTCCTGTTGCATTCAGATCTTATATCAATCAAAATTTGGAAAAATTAATGCTTTGAAATAATGCTGGCCAATTATTATTATTTTGAGATGAAGTCTCACTCTTGTCCCCCAGGCTGCAGTGCGATGGCGTGATCTCGGCTCACTGCAACATCTGCCTCCCGGGTTCAAGCGATTCTCCTGCTTCAGCCTCCCGAGTAGCTGGGATTACAGGCGCCACCACTCCCAGCTAATTTTCGTATTTTTAGTAGAGACGGGGTTTCACCATGTTGGCCAGGCTGGTCTCAAAATTCTGACCTCAGGTGGTCTGCCCACCTCGGCCTCCCAAAGTGCTGGGATCACAGGCGTGAGCTACCGTGCCTGGCCATGCTGGCCAATTATTTTAAGGTGTGGTTTCCACCAAGAGCACTCCTCTAGTTCATGAATTCAGAGTCCTGTAAAATCAGTACAGAATGTTCGCCTTTTTAAACCTAACTCATAAATAGAGTCACTTACCTTTCTCAAATTTCCTCTTGGGTTAAAAATGTTGGTACTTGAGTCTGAAAAACAGTTTTGAAGCATCAGATCTGTTGTTTCTCTTGTATGCTTGTTTTAAAATATACAAAATAATATTACTAAATTATGTCTAGTTTCTGGTCTTTTTCCACATTGCAGCAAGCTTTTCATGAATGCAGACAGATAGGCACTCCTGTTCTTATCTCGAGTTCACAAAAGTCACTGCATTGTCCTCAGTAACTTAGCAGTCCAGTAGCTCGTCAAAGATATTTTATAACAAATAAACTCCTATTAAACAATACCTATCTGAAAGGCTCAATTTTTTTTTTTTTTTTTTTTTTTTTTGAGACAGAGTCTTGCTCTGTCACCCAGGCTGGAGTGCAGTGGTGAGATCTTGGCTCACTGCAACTTCCGCCTCCTGGGTTCAAGCAATTCTTCTGCCTCAGCCTCCCTAGTAGCTGGGATTACAGGTGCCCGCCACCATGCCCAGCTGATGTTTGTATTTTTAGTCGAAATGGGGTTTCACCATGTTGGCCAGGCTGGTCCTAAACTCCTGACTTCAAGTGATCCGCCCACCTCGGCCCCCCAAAGTGCTGGGATTACAGGTGTGAGCCACTGCGCCCAGCAAAGGGTCAATTTTGTTTCCAGAACTTCCTGAGCATTTGTGTCAATGCTTGGAGGAATGTGGCCACGGGAGAATAAGCTGACATTTTATTAATTACTTTCTGTGTGACTCGAGCATTTTACTGGCCTTGACTCATTGACTCTTCACAAGTTACCTTCTGAGGTGGAAACTTAATCATTCCTGATTACAGATGAAGAAACTGGAGTACAGAAAGATTAATTTAAGGTTTCAGTAAATGGGAAACTAGGATTTTAAATTGCACTCACTGGAAACTGGAATAATTATCACCAACCCCTACCCTGCAAAAATAAAAGTCCACACAGAAAGACAAAATGCTGAGGTACCAAAGAGCACAGTGCATGCAAGGAGCTGCTGGGGAAATGAAGGTTGCACAGGCCGGGAGGGGAGAGTGTTGGTAATTACTTATTTTATATAGCTCATCTTTAGATTCCAAAATAGGGCTTTACCTCTTCCGGATCAGGACAGATGGTAAGTTCAGTAGCAATTAAATCAGACACGCTATAAACACGAGAAGCATTTTACCTGCGTTCCTGAGAACACCCCTTCTTTCTGCACCCAGCATCTCTGGCAGTATCTGTAGAAGGGAAGGTCTTTCTAGCTCCTCCGGAGTTAAGCGCGCATCTTCATGAGGTGCTACAGAGTAAAAACAGATACTTACAATTAGGTTCATCCTTCAGTTAGTTATTTCTGTTCCTTGTGTCTTTGGCGAGTACCAGAGATAGGGAGATGAACAGTAGAAAAACTTCCAACGCTAAGTTCATGATGTGTCATCAGTGGTATTCTTTTTTTTTTTTTTTTTTTTTTTTTTTTTTTTTTTGTGAGACGGAGTCTTGCTCTGTCGCCCAGGCTGGAGTGCAGTGGCACAATCTCGGCTCACTGCAAGCTCCGCCTCCCGGGTTCACGCCATTATCCTGCCTCAGCCTCTCCGAGTAGCTGGGACTACAGGCGCCCGCCACCACACCCGGCACCACACCCGGCTAATTTTTTTGTATTTTTAGTAGAGACGGGGTTTCACCGTGGTCTCGATCTCCTGACCTCGTGATCCGCTCGCCTCGGCCTCCCAAAGTGCTGGGATTACAAGCGTGAGCCACCGCGCCCGGCCATCAGTGGTATTCTAAAAGAGGCGGAAATGCTATCAGCCTGTGTGCCAGCCAGCAGAACGGGAAGCCGGGAGACATGGATCTGACACCCGCGTGATGCGCCGAGCCCCTCAGTTGCCTTGAACGAGAACTGAGGGCTAAGCCTCTCTCAAAACCATTTTGGTTCAAAAAGTCTGACTCTCCCTCATTTCTACCTACCTACTGCTGCCTACTGCCTTTTTGCTTTTAGATATTTGGGTGGTGAAATTGGAGAGGAAAAAGATTGTTTACGATCTTCCTATAAAGCCAGTGGGATGGTATCACCTCTTCTCTTACTGAACTTCAAGATTTCAATACGATTATTATACTTAGAATCGGCTTCAAAATCATCTGTAAGGAACTTGATTGTGGCGTTTCCTATGTGAAATGTGGTCGACCAGATGGCATATAGAATGCATGGTAAGTGTGCTTAAGGTGGTGGGAAGGGCACTCCGGAGTGTGCTAAATGAAGTGCGTGTGACGTGTGGTAAATGCAGACCTGCTGCTGTGTTGCGATTCCAGGCTGTGGGAGTCAGGGTAGGAGGCCATGTGTGGCACTGGCGTGCCGCAGGCTTACAAATAGCTGCAACCTTGACTGTGAGCAGATTGCAGGACAGTGAGCAGATCATCATAAAGGCATCTGAGCACATTCACAGCACTTCTGAAGACTGTTAACGAAAATCTCTAAAATTTGATCATCTATAAATGCTGATAGGAAAGCTCATTTCTGGAGAAATAAATGAGAACAAATTCTGAGATAAGCTGCCACTTGTTTAGAATTTGTGTGAGATGCTACACTCATTTCATCTACGTTTCTTAAATTACTTGTAAATTTTTTAAGATGACAGTAGTAGCTGAATATTTTCACTTATTTCATCTTGAGATGTGTGCTGTTTCTTTGTAAGCAGCAGAGATTCAGTAAAGTTAATGCCTGTGTTTAACCATTAGTAGGACAGCCAATGATCATCTCAGTGACTCGGGAAGTTGGTTGGCAGTGCCTGATGACAGTGCTTGACGATCATCAGAAAGCTGCTCGGGATGAACTTTTAGAGACCAGAAACTATAAAATCCTTGGCTTAAAAGAGGGGTTTTTTTTTTTCTTTATTTAAAAAAAGGCTAGAAGTACTCAAGATTAAAGATAAGATTAAATCTAGTTAAGTTTTTGATGGAACCTAATCCCCAAGCATTAGCCTTCTCATTTCTTAAACTAAATGGAAAGATAATGGCAAAATGAGAACCTACTTGACTGATACGTATTTCTTTAACTCAACTTAGACTTAAACTGAATTAACATAAATCAAAAGGAAACGATCAATATACTTGGAAGTCTGTGAACTCCCTAGCTCCCTAGTTTGTCATTTAAAAAATTTTTAGTAAACATTTTTGTTTCATAGAACACATATCAGATGGTTTTTTAAACATAAGATGAAACAAATCCATTAATAATCTGTAATTAGAACAACCAGTGCTACATTCAACCAGTTCATTTAAAGTAAAAACTAAAAGTAATCATGTTTTAAATTTCATGCAATTTTTAAAATTGGAAGAATATATATATTACCCAAAACAAGAGTTTGAACTGCAGAGGTAACATGAAACAAGCAATTATCGTCTTCTCCTTTTACATTGTAGAGATAGAAAAAAAAAAACTATATGCATTACTACATCTAAAGTGTGCAGTAAGGATCCTTTAACATTCTTTTCAAAGCTGGGACTATTGATAGAACAAGACTCAAGACTCCTTTGAACAGGAATCCCATTCTTATCTCTAACATTGAATTTAAGACTGGTAAAGGCTCTTTCAAGACTAACATAAGGGGAAAAAAAAAGTCTTACCTGAGAGTTGAAAGGATATTTCCCTGGAGTCAAGGAGAGGAAGAGATAAGAGAGGATTTAAGAATCCTATGAAAAGCAAACAGCAGGAGGCCAGCTTATACATGATTGCTACAAGGTAGACGGCTTCCTTCTTGGCTTCTGTTGTAGAGAACTTTCAACTCTCTCCTCATTCTGCCTGCTCACTGATTATATATATCATCCTATGACCTTACATCATCCTCTCCAAAAAAAAAAAAAAATTAATTTATTGGCTATGGAGGCTAAAAGGCAATCACTTTGCATTGATGTGATTTTTCAAGGTAACAAGTCATAGACAATAAATTAACTATCTTGTTGCCTAGTGTACAAAGTAGGTATTATATAAAGAACAGTGAGTTTATAAATCTGGCGAAAGAGGTAACTTACAGCAATAAATCATGAATTAAAGAAAGGCTTGGATATGAATTGAAGTGGCCAAAGCAAAGAGACATGGATTTATGAGTCCGAGCAGAAGTGACGCAGAGCATAAGATGAAATACGTTGGTTTCCATTTTTTAATCTTTCATGAGTGAGTAGATGAGTTGTCATGTTGTGTTTGGGGCTGCCATTCCTGAAGAATGACAATCTGTGGATTAAAACTTAAAACCAGCTATTTCCTTTAAAACAGTGAAAAGTTAAAATACATAGCAAACATTGCTCCAGGCTCAAGACAATTCTGTACATACACATGGCCTCATGTGAAGCCGCAAGCACTTCAGTCTTCAGAGAAAGGAAATAACTTCATAAAGTTGATTACTATTCAGCAAGGAGGGAGGAAGGACTTACACCAGAAAACTCGCTGATAAACATTTCCAGAATGTGGCCTCTACTCCCAACTGTACTCTGCCCAGGCTGGTCCAAGCCCGGATGGGTGGAAAGGTCCCCGACAGGCGTCCTCAAGTCTGCCTTCGGGCCTGCCACAGGCTCAGCACAGCAGAGTGATGCCAGAAGCATCTGCATAAGTCAGATCTTGGTAGTTCTTTGCTCAAAACTTTCTGTGGACCTAAACACAAAAGTTACAAAGATAGGCCAGGCACGGTGGCTCACGCTTGTAATTTCAGCACTTTGAGAGGCTGAGGCAGGAGGATCACTTGAGTTTAGGATTTCAAGACCAGCCTGGGCAACATAGAGAAACACTGTCTCGGCCGGGTGCAGTGGCTCATGCCTGTAATCCCAGCGCTTTGGGAGGCCGAGGCGGATGGATCACGAGGTCAGGAGTTTGAGACCAGCCTGACAAACATGATGAAACCCCGTCTCTACTAAAAATACAAAAATTAGTCGGGCATGGTGGCACGTGCCTGTATTCCCAGCTACTCAGGAGGCTGAGGCAGGAGAATTGCTTGAATCCGGGAGGCGGAGGTTGCAGTGAGCCAAGATTGCACCACGGCACTCCAGCCTGGGCGACAGAGTGAGACTCTGTCTTAAAAAAAAAAAAAAAAAAAAAAAAAAAAAAGAGAGAGAGACACTGTCTCTACCAAAAATACAAAAATTAACCAGGTGTGGTGGTGCATGCCTGTATCACTTGAGCCTGGGAAGTTGAGGCTGCAGTGAACCAAGATTGCCCCGCTGCACTCCAGCCTGGGTGACAGAGCGAGACCCTGTCTCAAAAAAAAAAAAAGAAAGGAAAAAAAATGGTTACAACACAATGATAGAACGACTAGGGGAAAAAACATGAACACTTTCACAACCTCAGGTTAGGCAAATATTTCTTAGACAAGACACAAATCACACAGGAAAAAAATTGAGACAGGAGGAATAAGTTCAAGAGATCTATGTACCTCAGGGTGACTCTGATTAATAACAATGTATAGTTGAAGATTTCTAAAAATCGATTTTGTGTTCTCATCACAAAAAAATGCTAAAAATGGGAAGTAATACACATGCGAATTAGCTTGATTCAGCCATTCCACAATGTATGTATATATCGAAACATCAAACTAATAATAATAATAATAATAATGGCCAGGCACAGTGGCTCACGCCTGTAATCCCAGCACTGTGGGAGGCCGAGGCAGGTGGATCACCTGAGGTCAGGAGTTCAAGACCCGCCTGGCCAACATGGTGAAACCCCATCTCTACTAAAAATACAAAAATTAGCTGGGTGTAGTGGCAGGTGCCTGTAGTCCCAGCTACTTGGGAGGCAGGAGAATTGCTTGAACCCGGGAGGCAGAGGTTGCAGTGAGCTGAAATCATACCACTGCACTCCAGCCTGGGCAGCAAGAGCAAAACTCCATCTCAAAACAGACGAACAAACAAACAAGTCATGATGTATACCATAGATTCCATTTTTGTAAATTAATAGATGAACAAAAGTGCTAAATTGGACTTTATCAAAATTAGAAACATTTGCTCAAGATAATGGTAAGAAAATGAAAAAGCTGATCAAGTCGTGCTGACTCACACCTGTAATCCCAGCACTTTGGGAGGCCGAGGCAGGCAGATCACCTGAGGCCAAGAGTTTGAGACAAGCCTGGCCAACATGGTGAAACCCCATCTCTACAGAAAATAAAAGAATTAGCCAGGCATGGTGGCGGGCACCTGTAGTCACAGCTACTCGGGAGGCTGAAGCAGGAGGATAGCTTGAACCTGGGAGGCGGAGGTTGCAGTGAGCTGAGATCATGCCGCTGTATTCCAGCCTGGGCGATATACAAAAGGTTTGAAAAGGACTTCAGGCTGGTCTTGACCTCCTGGCCTTAAGTGATCCACCTGCCTCAGCCTCCCAAAGTGCTGGGATTCCAGGTGTGAGCCACCACGCCTGGCCATTACTATTACTATTATTATTATTATTTTGAGACAGGATCTCACTCTGTCACCCAGGCTGGAGTTCAGTGGCGTGATCATGGTTCACTGCAGCCTTGACCTCCCAGGCTCAAGCAATTCTACCTTGGCCTTCCAGATAGCTGGAACCACAGGCACATGCCACCATGCTCAGCTAATTGTTTTTTTTTCCACATGGGGTCTCACTGTGTTGCCCAGGCTGGTCTCAAAATCTTAACCTCAAGCGATCCTCCTGCCTCAGCCTCAGCCTTCCAACCCTTTGGGATTACAGGCGCAAGCCACCATGTACGGCTTTTTTATTTTTTGTACAGACAGGGTCTTGCTATGTTGCCCAGGCTGGGCTCAAACGATTCTCATGCCTCGGACCCCTGAAGTGCTGGGATTCCAGGTGTGAGCCTCTGCACCTGGCTATCACACTATTTTATGTATTTATCCTTTACAGTAGGCAGACTCGATAAATACTTGTTGAATCAGTGAGCGCGGCACCAGCCCTATGGGAGTCTCTGTTTAGGGGAAAGAGTGGTGAACAAAATAAAAAGTTTCTACTCTCATGAACTTTCTGACTGGAGGTGATAGACAACAACATTAACATACGCTGTAGGAATTGTTTATTGCTATGAAGAGCAATAACAAGGAGACAGTACAGGGGCAGGTGGTCAGGGCACGCGTGATTTCAGACAGGGCCCTCGGGGCACCCTGGGAAAGGGGCATCTGAGCAGGAACCGAAAGGAACAGGGCAGCCATCCGTTCAGTGGTGAGTGGAGTGTGGAGCCTCCAGCGAGAGAAGTCGGGGAAGCGTGGCCTCCGAGGAGGAGGAACTGAAAGAAGATTCCCGGACGGCAAATAAAGTGAAGAGAGTCCCTGGGGGGCCCCTGCTGCTGACAGTTGGGGAACCTTCCTGAAGGCCCAGGCTGGCTGTGTGGGAGCGCCTGGAGGCCTTGGAGGAGTGCCCAGGGCGAGTGCTCGCACACTGTCCTCTAAGATGGAAAGTGCTCGAATCACTTAAGACTTGTTAACTCTTTTGACAGATATTTCTCAGCACCCCCATGTGCCAGCAGGGTCGGACAGAGGACGGAACCGAACGTCCAAGAGAAACCACTTCGATCCAATTTAAGAAAACAGCCAGGCACGGTGGCTCACACTTGTAAGCCCAGGACTTTGGGGGGCCAAGGCAGGTGCATCACCTGAGGCCAGGCGTTTGAGACCAGCCTGGCCAACATGGTGAAACCCCATCTCTACTAAAAATACAAAAATTAGCCAGGAGTGGTGGTGGGTGCCTATAATCTCGGCTACTCAGGAGGCTAAAGCAGGAGAATCGCTTGAACCCAGGAGGTGGGGGTTGCAGTGAGCTGAGATCGCGCCATTCCACTCCAGCCTGGGCCACAAAGGAAGACTCTGTAGGAAAAGAAAGAAAGACAGAAAGAGAGAGAGAGAGAGAGGAGAGAGAGAAGGAAGGAAGGAAGGAAGGAAGGAAGGAAGGAAGGAAGGAAGGAAGGAAGGAAGGAAATGAAGGAAGGAAGGAAGGAAGGAAGGAAGGAAGGGAAGGAAGGAAAGGAAGGAAGGAAGGGAGGAAACGAAGCACGTTGGAAAGACACTGGATAGCTTCCAGAATCCCAGGAAAAGTGGAGGAGCAGGGACCAGGATCCCACCGGCCTTCTGAACTCTGCCCTCTGCCCTCAGTGACTTGACTCCTCCCTCTTCCCTCCTTCCTCTCCCTACTCACCCTTGCTCTCCCCACAATCCCCCATCTCTCCTGTAATTCAACCTTTTGGCCTCAATGCCCAAAATATGTGCATTAAGTATCAAAATGTAATTTTAGTAATCATTAAAATAGTAACTAAAAGATTATAAAAATCTGGAAAATATAATAAAAGAAGTAGAATATCAGGTAGTTACTACTATGTTAAAAAAAAAAAAAAGATGAGCTTGTGGGCAAGCACTGGTGGTGTCATTTTACAGAATTGAAAATAAAGGGATTTTTTTCTTTTCTTAAAATGTTTTGGTGGAGCATGGTGGCTCACACCTGCAATCCTAGCACTTTGGGAGGTTGAGGCAGGAAGATCGCCAAACCCAGGAGTCTGAGACAAGCCTAGGCAACATAGTGAGACCCTGTCTCTACAGAAAATACAAAACTTAGCCAGGAGTAGTTGTACACCTGTGGTCTGGGCCACTTGGGAGGCTGAGGTGGGAGGATCACCTAAGCCTGGGAGGTTGAGCTTGCAGTGAGCCGTGATCATGCCATTGCACTCGAGCCTGGGCAACAGAGTGAGACCCAGTCTCCAGAAAAAAAAAAAAAAAAAAGTTGTTTTACATTGTCTTTCTGTGTATTACATGTGCATGTTTATGCGCATGCATGTTTATATATATGTAAAGCACTCATGAAGTCTCACGAAGAGGAAGGAGGGACTCAGGCCAAGAGACAGGGGGTCTTTGAAGACCCGTGAGGACCATTTCAAAATGAGGTGGGAGGTGAACTCCTAGGCTCCAAGGAAGAGGCTGTTTGCCAAGCTTTGTCATTCCCTGGTGACTCAGGGGGTACCTCTGACAGTTATTAGTGATGGTTTTACAGCATGGCCTAATTAAGTTACTACTAAAGGCTTACGCTTAAAAGAAAATTAGCTTCTTTCCTTCAACAGACCGTCAATGACAGTGTCACCTTGTCCCAGAAATGTACTGAGCACGTCATTCCACCCTAATGGCCCTCGCATTAAGCAGCATGGCTTCACATCTGTGCCAGGACATATATGAACAACAACCACCCTGAGAAGTGGGATTCCTCTAATTAGCTGCAAACAAAGTACATTCTGAAAAGAAAGGGGCATTTTCTGCGTGTCATAAAGAAGCAAACCATTAATATTTGGAGTGGCTTTGTCCATGGAGCACTCCTATCCACTGGATAAGCATATCATAAAAATTACAAACCTCTTTTCAGTTTTTGTTTTGAAATTGATCTAAACTCCCTCTCCCTGCTGACACGTTTGTCCTTGTATAATATGCTCATAACTTCTATTAATTTTTTTTTTTGACACAGAGTCTCAGTCTGTCGCCCAGGCTGGAGTGCAGTGGTGCAATCTCAGCTTACTGCAACCACCACCTCCAGGGTTCAAGTGAGTCCCTATTCTCACGCCTCAGCCTCCCAAGTAGCTGGCATTGCAGGCATGCACCACCACACTCAGCTAATTTTTGTATCTTCAGTAGGGACGTTGTTTCACCATGTTCATCAGGCTGGTCTCAAACTCCTAGCCTCAAGTGATCCACTTGCCTCAGCCTCCCAAAGTGATGGGATTACAGGTGTGAGCCACCACGCCCAGCTGGTCATAACTTCTGAATATGAGGTTACATTGATTCCCCTTGGTTGTGGGGATTCCATGAAGAGAAATTGATAGGAATTGACTTTGCCAAATATTTAAAGCCTATTCACTGATTGCCAAATAAATATCATAATTTGGGGTGATCTGTGAGGAATATGTTTGTGTGTGCTTCGAATACTGCAATGTTTGTGCCATTTTTATGCGCAGACTTGGGTCCAGAGAAGTTCAGGATACCGGAAACAAGGGCAGCTCACATTCAACTGACATTGAACTCCTGAACTTCCTGCAGACATCATCCGGGTCCATTCTTACTTGTGTTCATGTAAAATCATAGGTTAGAGGCTCTCAGATAGACTTAATTTATATTAATTAAAATTAATTAAAATTTTAATTTAATCTCTACATGAATTCTAGATTTCGTTTCTAGTCATCTATATTTCAGACAAGCATTTGGCTTCAGTGGCTACTGAATGCCTCATCTGTCAGCTGCAGCAATAACCCCTGGGGGGTCACAGGCTCCGTGCTGGTCCCCTCAAGAGATAGTGGGGAGAATGGTGGGGACTTCACAGGAGAGGCTGTCTTCCTGCAGAGGGTCAGCACAGGCTTGCAGGAAACGTGGAGAGGGCCTCGAAGCTATCTGAGAGGAAGAGCCTCCAGGCAGACGGAACAGTGAGTGCAAAGGCCCTGGGGTCAGAGGAGGGAACAGCCTGAGCCATGCGCCCAGCATGTTTGCCAAGGGCTGGACACAGCCAGATAAAACCAGAGATCAGTGGGGCTATGTCTCGTGACCATATCGAGGAATTTGGGGTTTTGTCATTTACTAGCAATGAGGAGCCTGGGCATGGTGGCTCATGCCTGTCATCTCAGCACTTTGAGAGGCTGTGGTGGGCAGATCACTTGAGCCCAGGAGTTCAGGACCAGTCTCGGTATCATGGTAAAACCTTGTCTCTACAAAAAATATGAAAAATTAGCCAGGCATGGTTGCATGCACCTGTAGTCCAAGCTACTCAGGAGGCTGAGGAGGGAGGATGGCCTGATCCCAGAAGGCAGAGGCTGCAGTGAGCCAAGATTGCACCACTGCACTCCAGCTTTGGCAACAGAGTGAGATCCTGTCTCAAAAAAAAAAATACATACATATAGAAGATAGATGATAGATAGATAGATAGATAGATAGATAGATAGATAGATAGATAGATAGCAATGAGGAGACAAAAAGGGTGTTTATTGAACAGTGAGTAATGTTATTCTCTCACTCATTCAACAAACATTGAGCATGTGCCAGGGACTGTGTGGGGTACTAGGGATGTAGCAATGACCAAAACAGACAAAGCCTCACTGAGTTTATGTTCAGTGTCAGGTGGTGATCAATGCCACAGAGAACTAAGTAGGTTCATATGGGTGATGGGATGGAAGGGCTCTTTTCCTGGAGAGGGTCAGCATAGGCTTGCCAGAAACGTGAAGAGAGCCTCACAGCTAGCTGAGAGAAAGAGCCTCCAGGCAGATGGAACAGCGAGTGCAAAGGCCCTGGGGTGGGATTGTATTAGGCCCGTTTGAGGAACAGCCAGGAGGCCCGTGTGGTTCAGCATGATCAAGGGGGAGAAGTGTGGGAGTTGAGGCCAGAAAGATGCAGAAGGGCAGGTCACACAGGCTCCGGAAGCTACTGTAAGGACTTTCCACTTTAAAATGAGATGGAGGTCCATTTTGAAGAACAGTATGGCACAATCTAAATTGTGTTTTATTTCTATTATTATTTTTCAAGACAGGGCCTCACTCTGCTGCCCAGGCTGGAGCACAGTGGTGCGATCACTAATCACTGCAGCCTCAAATGCCTGGGCTCAAGCCATCCTCCTGCCTCGGCCTCCCAAGGTTCTTGGATTATAGGCATGAGCCACCATGGTCAGACTGAATTATGTTTAAAAGGCTCAGTCCGGGCCGGGCCTGGTGGCTTACACCTGTAATCCCAGCACTTTGGGAGGCCAAGGCAGGAGGATCACTTGAGATCAGGAGTTTGAGACCAGCCTGGCCAACATGGTGAAACCCTGTCTCACTAAAAATACAAAAGCTAGCTGGGCATGGTGGTGGACACCTGGAATTCCAGCTTTTCGGGAGGCTGAGGCACGAGAATTGCTTGAACCTGCGAGGCAGAGGTTGCACTGAGCCGAGATCATGCTACTGCACTCTAGCCTGGGTGACAGAGAAAGGCCTTATCTTATCTAAAAAAAAAAAAAAAAAAAAAGGCTCACTCCAGCCCCTGTGAAGGGGTCAAATCCCTGCATCTGTTGAAGGAAGAGCCAGCAGTACATGCAGGAGTGCTGGATATGAAAGCGGAACACCAAGGATGATCCCAGAGTTTTGGGCCTGAGAACCTGGCAAGGTGACGTTACCTGTAACCGAACTGTGCAGTGAGTTTGGAATAGGTTAGAGGGGATCGTCAGTGATTTGGTTTGGAAGTGTTGGTTTGAGGTGCCTGTTAAACCCCTGGGAGAGAGGTCAAGAAGGCAGCTGAATTCTGGCAACTTTGACGAGCCATTTTGGTGGCCTAGGGGGTTAAAAGTCTGGTTGGGGTGGGTTCAAGAAACAAAAGGGGGAAAAAGGTAGAAAGCATAAGCACCAAGTCTTTTGCAGAGTCTTGCTGGAAAGGGGGCAGAGAAGAGGGCCAGCAGCTGGAAGACGCTCTGGCGTCAGGAGAGAGATGGTTCCAGAAGGGCAATCACGTAGCTGGGTTTTCTTGCAGTGGGCTTGACCTGATTTGCCTTTTGCACACGATGTCCTCACAGCAGCCTCCTCAGCAGACCCCAGGTCAATGCTAGTGAGTGGCAGAGCCCAGCCTGGCCCCAGGCAGACAGGCTTGGTGCCCACCACTGCCCCGTCCCTCAGAAAACAGTCCCCTTTCCCTGGGACAAAAGGCAGAAGTGAGCAGGTCCCCAGGGGTGGTTTGGCACAGCATCTGGCAAGTGGCATGGAGCGTGAAGAACATGTGAGGGCAAACTCGGTTCATATTTCTGCTCTGGTGACAAGTAGGTTTTGGACTTCAGGATTCCCCCAGGTGCCAATGACCAGAATACTGGTTTCTAATAAAACACCTTTTTTTTTTTTTTTTCTGAGATGGAGTCTCACTCTGTTACCAGGCTGGAGTGCAATGGCACAATCTCGGCTCACTGTAACCTCCGTGCCCCGGGTTCAAGCGATTTTCCTGCCTCAGCCTCCTAAGTAGCTGGGATTACAGGCGCTCACCACCACGCCCAGCTAATTCTTGTATTTTTAGTAGAGATGGGGTTGCACCATGTTGGCCAGGCTGGTCTCGAACTCCTGACCTCAGGTGATTCCCCCACTTCGGCCTCCCAAAGTGCTGGGATTACAGGTGTGAGCCACCGCGCCCTGCCTAAAAGACCTCTTTCTTCTGAGAAAAGCAAAGCCCTCACTGTGGGCCTGCTGGGCCAGGCCTCTTCTCCTGCAGTTCTCCCGCCACGTCCCCTGCATGCTCCTACCTCTGAGCCTGTCTAGGTCCATTTACTGCTGCTGTAAGAGAATATAACTGAGAACACCTGAGGATACCTGAGGATACCTGAGGCTGGGTCAATTATTAGGTTGGTGCAAAATTGATTGCGGTTTTTGCCATTACTTTCAACGGCAAAATCTGCAATTAATTTTGCACCAACCTTAATATTAAGAAAAGAGGCTTATTTGTCTCACAGTTCTGCAGCTTGTACAAGAAGCATGGCGCTGGCATCTGCTTCTGGTGAGGGCACTCATGGCAGAAGGCAAGGGGGAGCTGGTGTGTGCAGAGACCACATGGCAGGACAGGAAGCAAGAGACGGGAGGGGCCAGGCTCTCTTAACAACCAGTTCTCTCAGGAACTAACAGAGCAAGAATTCACTGTACACCCCACACCCCAGGGAGGGCATTCATCTATTCATCGGGATCCACCCCCGTGACCCAAACACCTCCCATTAGAGCCCACCTCCAACACTGAGGATCAATTGTCAATTTCCAAACTACAGCGGGACCTTTGCACTGGCTGTTCCCTCTGCTTGGAATGCTCTCCCTCCAATAGCTATGTGGCTACCCATTCACCTCCTTTCAGTCTCTCCTCAAATAAGTAGGCAATAACGTTTCCAATAAGGCCTACCCTGACAGCCGTTATTTATTTTATTTTATTTTATTTGAGACGAAGTTTTGCTCTTGTTGCCCAGGCTGGAGTGCAATGGCACAATCTTGGCTCACCACAACCTCCGCCTCCCGGGTTCAAGTGATTCTCCTGTCTCAGCCTCCCAAGTAGCTGGGATTACAGGCATGCACCACCACGCCTGGCTAATTTTGTATTTTTAGTAGAGAATGGGTTTCTCCATGTTGGTCAGGCTGGTCTCGAACTCCTGACCTCAGGTGATCTGCCTGCCTTGGCCTCCCAAAGCGCTGGGATTACAGGCGTGAGCTACCAAGCCCAGCCGACAGCCGTTATTTAAAATTGCAGCCTGCCATCTTTTACCCCTATATTTCCTCTTACCCTATTTAGAATGTTCTCCCATCTCACCACGTTTTACTTTTTACTGTGTGTATCGGGGTTATTATGAAAGCAGAGAGCTCTGTCTGTTTTGCTCACTGATGTATCCCAAGTGCCTAGAACAGCACCTGGCCTTGGTGGGCAAATGGCATTTACTGAGTGGGTGTATTTTGGGAAATCGTTTTAGCCTGGTGCATGGGCTCTGTATTTATTTTTATGTTATTTTTAATTATTTTATTTAGTTTCCAGCCCAAATTTAATGTCTAGTTATCCATTGCTGTGTAAGAACCCCCCATCTCCACCAAAATATATTGACTTAAGACAACAACCATTTAATTGGTTCATGATTCTATCTGTGGGTGAGCATTTGGGGTTGCTGTGGCCCAGGGTCGCTCATGTAGCCCCAGTTGTCTAAGACGACATGGCTCGCCCATCTGGAGGCTGGTGCCGGCTGACAGCAGGGCCTCCCTCTCCACATGGCCTCATCCCCTGGGGGGTCTGCCCGGGAGAATTCACAAGGCATCTCAGGGCAACAGGAGGGCAAGAGTGGAAGCATCAGTGTGTCTCGAGGCACTTCCACCGCGTTCTCCAGGTCACAGTGAGGCCCCAGGCCAGCCTAGATTCAAGGGCTGGTGTGTGTGTTTGTGTAGGCTGCCGTCACAAAGTACCACAGACAGCTCCAAAAATGTAAAGTTAGTTCTCACAGCTCTGGAGGCTGGAAGTCCCAGATCAAGGTGTTGGCAGGGCTGGTGTCTCCTGAGGCATCTCTCCCTGGCTGGCAGATGGTCATCATAGGGACTCAGGAACTGATACTCCACAACATGATACTTTGTCCTACTGGACTAAAGAAGCAGCCTCCGGGCCTCTCCGACCTTCCCCCTCTCCCTCCTGTCTCTCAATCCTCGGTCCCTCCCAAAGCAGAGAGGAAGCCGTCCTCTGAGGCTCCCTTGTCTGCCTCATGTCTGCACTCACCAAAGAAGGCAACAGTGGCCTCTGGTCCCTTCTTTGAGTTTTTTTTAACTGAACTCGGATCCCAGGAAGAAGGACTGATGTCTGTCAGCATGCTTGGAGAGACTTTGGTCACAAACCATTCTCTGCTCTGCAGGCCCAACAGACTTTGTCCCAGAACATTGTATGTTCTCCACGCCCATTGAATTCTCCTAAAAATCATGTACTGTCCCCCTAAAATCATTCACACCTTCCCGTATGCTTTCCCCTAAGAAGAGGGGTATGTGAGTATCAGTACCCCATGCACTGTGGGGAATCACTCTGTGATCTGCCTCTATGCACATTAATAAATCTGTGTGCTTTTTCTCCTTCTAACCTACCTTTTGTCAGTTGATTTTCTGTGAACAATCAGAGGGTGAAGGGGGAGTTTCCCCTTGGCCCCGATAACATCTTCCCCCTGTGTCCTCCCACAGCAGTTCCTCCGTGTGTCTGTCTGATACCATCTTCCCCTATGTCCCCCCACAGCAGTCCCTCTCTGTGTCTGTGTCCTAATTGCCTCTTCTCATAAGGACGCCAATCATATTGGATTAGGGCCCACCCTAATGACCTCATGTTTACCTTAATTACCTCTTACCGACCCTATCTCCAAATATAGGCTGAGCATGGTGGTTCTGTAATCCCAGAACTTTGGGAGGCTGAGGCGAGAAGATCACTTGAGGCCAGGAGTTCCAGACCAGCCCAGGCAACGTAGGGAGACCCCATCTCTTCAAATAAAATGTTAAAAATTAGCCAGGCATAGTGGCACACACCTGTGGTCCCAGCTACTCGGGAGGCTGAGGTGGGAGGATCACTTGAGCCCAGGAGGTCAAGGCTGCAGTGAGCCAAGATTGTGCCACTGCACTCAGCCTAGGTGACAGAGTGAGACCCTGTCTCAAATAAACAAACTAATACAATTCCATTCTAAGGTAGGATCTCAATGGATGAATGTGCAGGGCACACGAGTTAGCCCATGACAGGTGGGGAGAGGAGCTCCACCCGTCCATGAAGAGCCACAGGCACCGTGGAAAGGGCTCTGGGCCAGGGTTAGAGGAACCGTCATAGTCGACCACGCTGACCATGCCCACGCTCTGGGCCCCTTGCCTGGTGCCCTTGTAGCCTCCTCACAGCTGAAAGTAGGCAGGAAGAAATGTCCAGTGGGCTGGGAAGAGCTTCCACTCAGCTTCACCAGACTCAGTTTCTCATCAGGGACACCAGTGACGATAGAGGAGGTGTCAAGTGAGCGTGAGTGTGGAGAGCTATGAAGCAGCACTCAGAAAGCTGGGTTCCCGTGGGGCAGGGCCCACAGGAGAAAGTCCAGGCCCCCTCTACATAAGGCTCCAGCCCTCTCATAATCTAGTTTCACGCCAGCTTCAGAGTCATGTCCTCAGCGCCACCCACACCCATCCTAGGCCCTGCACTTTCTCCTCTGCTCATGGTGCTCTTGAGTCATACAAAACTGAATCTCATCTCCAAGACGCAGCCAAGGGCTCCACTTAGCTTTCCCCCTCCTCCCTCCCTGGGAGCCTAAAGGAGGGAAGGCACTTACTAAGCGGCACGCTTGCCCGTCTCCTCCACCCGGGATAGAAGATCAGGGCCAGTGTGTGATGCCAGTGCCGGTGCCACACGAGGGCTGTGAAATGTCACCCCATTGAACCCCACCATCATTTCATCCCCAGGGCTGACCATGGTACTGGGCCTGGAAAGGGCTCTATCACTGATGATCAAATTAAGTAAGTTTTTTGTGTTTTTGCTTTTGTTTTTGGAGACAGAGTTTTGCTCTTGTTGCCCAGGCTGGAGAACAGTGGCGCAACTTTGGCTCACTGCAACCTCGGCTCACTGCAACCTCCGCCTCCTGGGTTCTAGCAATTCTCCTGCCTCAGCCTCCCAAGTAGCTGGGATTACAGGGATGCATCACCACGCCCAGCTAATGTTTGTATTTTTAGTAGAGGCGGGGATTCACCATGTTGGTCAGGATGGTCTTGAACTCCTGACCTCAGGTGATCTGCCCACCTCGGCCTCCCAAAGTGCTGGGATTACAGGTGTGAGCCACCGCACGTGGCCCAAATTAAGTTTAAAACACATTATTGATTCCGGTTGCAAAAAAGGGGAGATCCCCAAAATATGAAGAACTTAACACAATTAGATATTGCCTGGTGTCATGCACCGAATTGTGTTGGCCCCAAATTTATATGTCAAAGTCCTAAGCCCCAGTATTTCAGAATGTGACTGTATTTGGAGAGAGGGCCTTTAAGGACATCATTAAGATAAAAATGAGGTCAATCAGGTGGTCCCTCATCCAACAGGCCTGGTGTCCTTATAAGAAAAGGAGATTTGGCCACACAGAGTGACATCAGACACATGCACACGGAGAGAGGACCATGTGAAGATGCAGGGAAAAGACAAACATCTACAAGCCAAGAAGAGAGGCCTCAGGGAAGCCACTCCTGCTGACATGTTGATCTTGAAAAAATAAATCTGAAGACCGGGCACAGTGGCTCACGCCTGTAATCCCAGCACTTTGGGAGGCTGAGGCAAGTGGATCCCTTGAGGTCGGGAGTTCAAGACCAGCCTGGCCAACATGGTGAAACTGTCTCTACTAAAAATGGAAAAATTAGCCGGGCGTGATGGTGGGCACCTATAGTCCCAGCTACTTGGGAGGCTGAGGCAGGAGAATCGCTTGAACCCGGGAGGTGGAGGTTGCAGTGAGGTGAGATCACCCAGTTGTCCTCCAGCCTGGGCAACAGAGCAAGACTCTGTCTCAAAAATAAATAAATAAATAAATAAATAAATAAATAAATCTGAAAAAGTAAGTCTGTGTTAAGCTCCCCCAGTCTGTGGTATTTTGTTAAGTAGCCCAAGTGCACTCATACAGCTGGTTGCAATGAAGATGTATTAAATCAGACCAAGAAAAAAAAATTAGAAGAGGATTAGCACGAAATAGCTCACACGTTCAAAATGTTGCCTCTCTCCCTGCACAATAGCTTCTACATCCTGAACACGAATGCATAGTTCTGCCAGAACATCACCCAAAAAAAAGGCTGTCTTCTGCTATTCTGTGCTCTGACAATTTTGTTAATGAGGGTGTCTTGCAGGGTTAGTCTTCTCCTAATGCATGTTCCTCTCCACTTTCATGGCAGAGTCACACGATAATGCCGCTACTGCTTTATTGCAAATAGGGTGATGGCTTTCTTGTGGGCACATATTTCATCCAACCCAGAGATAAGGCCTCATCCAGTTGCAGAAGGATGAGCTTGGGTTTTAGAGTCCTAATTTTTGCTTCGGTCTCACAGGAGGCAATTTTATAATCTTCCTACCAACATCTATTGATGCAGCCTGCAAGCACTCGGCCCTGTGGGGTAGCAGGGAGTGTGGACATCAGAGAACTGACTTGACAAGGGTACCCCCAAAAGACTGTGGGGGCAATGAGGGCCCAGCCAGCCCAGCAGACACACCCACCACAGTCCATAAGCCTGTCTTCACCCGTGAGGGCCAGAAGGCCCATGTCCCTGTTGGCCGGTGTGGCAGTGAGCAAACAACCTAGGTGGCCTTGGCATATTCTCTGTCAGTGGGATAATGATGATGGTATTAACATTTATGAAGGTGCCCCAGGGCTCTGTGCATTCTGTGGGCAGTGCCATGGACTAAATATATCCTCCAAAATTCATACAATCAAGCCCTAGTCCCCAGTGAGATGGTATTTGCAGGTGGGGCTGTTGGGAGGTGATTGGCGGAAGATCAGATCATGAGGATGGGACCCCGATGATGGGATTAGTGCCCTTATAAAAACAAGAGACAAGAGAGCTCTCTCTGCCTTGTGAGGACACAGGAAGAAAGAAGGCCAGCATCTGAAAGCCAGACGCCAAATCTGCCAGTACCTTCATCTCAGACTTTGCAGCCTCCAAAACTGTGAAAAATGAATATCTGTTGTTTAAGCTCCCACTCTGTGGTATTCTGTAATAGCAGCCGCAACAGACTAAGGCAGGCGTCACATGCCCAGTGTCTCTAGGAAAGAGGTACAGAGCTGCAGCAACACCCCCTTTTCAGATGGCAGAGGCTGCCCAAGGTGGAGAGGCTTGCCAAGGTCCTGCAGCTGACCTTGATGGGCCTGCAATGGGAACCCAGGTCTGGCAGGACTGTTGGTTCCTTTCACTGTATTTGACATCCCCTCACATGACCTTGACCATCTGGGAAGGTGGGAGGTGTGTGGCTGAGCCCTTTCAAGGGCAGCCCCTGGCGGCTAGGGTACCGCAACTGTGGAGGTGCCCAAGAGAAGCAATTGTGTGAGGTTGGACCACATGGCTCTGCACATGCCTCCCCAAAATAGGGGTTAGCATGTGGGGAAAGGGCTGCATTCCTAGTGATGAGAGTGCTATTCCACAGGCCGAGGTTTTTATAACATGCTTTGAAAAACAGGCCTTGAAAATGCTGCCTTTCTAAGGGACCTTGTGGGCAGCCACAGACGGGCTGAAGCTTAACTTCCAGGCATCATTTTTCTTGCAGAAATGTCCATCACCATCCTGGTGACCTAGAAGGCTGCTGCACAAAGAAGAATGGGCTGCCAAGGAGCGATGTTCCGGGTCTGGATTTAGTCCAACGGGGGATGTGTCATGCACCCAAGTGGTGGCCAGCGGAGAGGAAGGCTGACGTGGAAATAAATATCCGCTCTGCTTATTGATCTGATTCATCCAATTACCTAGGAGGTTCGATTGAGAGAGGTCCAAGGAAATGACTCAAATGTCACCTGAATGATGCCTGAAAGGCTTCAGCCAGCATTTTTCTCATATCACTGATATCAGAGGAGACTTTTAGTTACTGAGAATATGAATTGCTGCTGAGAGCCGGGTGTGAAGTTAAATGGAAATGAAAAACTCCAACAGCTGTGCTCTGTGTGATGGCTCGGTGGGGAGAATGGATGCTGAGCTGAACTGGGCCAGCTGGCTAATTTTACTTGACAGTTTTCATTTCTGTTTCTTCTCTTTAACTCATAAATAATGGAAAATCGCTGTTACATGCTGAGTTGTGTCCCCCCCAAAACTCACATGTTGAAGGTCTAACCCCCAGCACCTTCGAAGGTGGCTGTATTTGGAGATGAGCTCTTTAAGCAGGCAAGTAAATTAAGGTAGGCCCTGGTCCATGAGGACTGGTGTCCTTATAGAGAGGAGATGAGGACACAGACACACAGAGGCACGACCCAGTGAGGACACAGGGAGAAGAAGGCGTCTACAAGCCAAGCTCAAGGGAGGCATTGTAGGGAACCAGCCCTGTGAACACCTTGACCTTGGACATCCAGCCTCCAGGACTGCAAATTCATTTCTGTCATTGAAGCCTCTCAGTCAGTTTGTTGGTTAGCTTGTTATGGTAGCCCCAGCAAACTAAGACAGTACCCTTGACACTTCTATTCCATTTCCATTCTAATCACCAAACTAAGTAAATTCTGCATAGTGCATCAGAGGACCTAACAATTCACAGAGGAATGTGATTTTTCAGCTGAGAAAACTTTCTTGTCCACTGAAACAGTAACTAAGCTTTGATTTCCAAAGTTCTCCTTATGGTCATTCAAGGCCTTTTGCTTACCAGAGTCCTCCAGTGTAGAGATAGAGGAAGAGAATCTCTTTTCAAGTTTCTAAAAACAGAGGATATTAAACTATTGTTTCTGCTCAAATCATTTAATTTTTATTAGTTTTCCATTGTCAACATTCTCTAACCAAAGACCACCAGGAGCACACTTATAGCCAAACAAAATTGAGGTTTTTAACTTGTTTCATGAAACCATAAACCATGGGTAACCGTGAGGAGGTCTCAGTGATATCAAAAAGGACTTATAATGTCTGGGCTTGAGTTGGGTGATTCAGGGGAGGATCCAAGATGCTGTCAGGAAGAAGGGGGGTGATTCTGTGCTTGGCTATCTTAATAATTCTCACCTAAAAGGCTAAAAGAACCGTGTGAGGCTAAAGCCACTGTTGGCAGAAAAGCAGCCATCACTGACATCAGCCAGGATAGGCGATGAGGGATCATTTTTTTGTTTCAATCTTCTTGCTTTGGTCTGAGCAGACAAAATTGCAGGCAGAGTGGTCTTGTTTTTGTCTTGATCTGGTGCCATCACGCATGCTCTTGACCCATCCCACTTGCTACCACCAGCACTTGCACGCACCTTTTGGGGGCCTGAGAATGGGTCCACCCAGCCTGTCACCACCAATGCTGGTGCCAGCATGTGCTGCAGAGGGGGGGAGGGCATGGATTCATTCACCACCAGTACTGGTATCATCAATGCTAGGCAACCATGAGACCCACTCACCCACCCAGCCCACTACTGCCAATGCTGGCACCTGAGAAAATCACCTGGAGACCCAAAGATTGCCCTGCCTATACCCACTACCACTGATACCCTTATATACCACCCAGGTGCCCAAGGACTGGCACATCTGGCTTGCCACCACCACCACTGGTGCTGAAAAAAAATCATATAAAGACTATACTTCTGTGCCCACTTAGAATAAAAGCCAAAGTGCCCTACCCAACCAACACTATAGACACATATACAGAAAAGAGTCTTTTTCTGTGAAAGTCACTCCACATATTAGAAGAAGCAACTGTTGCACCGAATGTGTAGATATCAATATAAGAACACAAGCGGCCGGGCACGGTGGCTCACACCTGTAATCCCAGCACTTTGAGATGCTGAGGCAGACGGATCATGAGGTTAGGAAATCGAGACCATCCTGGCCAACATAGTTAAACCCCATCTCTGCTAAAAATACAAAAATCAGCCGGGCTTGGTGGCACATGCCTGTAGTCCCAGCTACTCAGGAGGCTGAGGCAGGAGAATGGCATGAACCCGGGAGGCAGAGCTTGCAGTGAGCGGAGATCACACCACTGCACTACAGCCTGGGCTACAGAGCGAGACTCTGTCAAACAAAACAAAGCAAAACAAAACAAAACAAAACAAAACACAACACAGGAAACATGAAAAAGCAAGGAAACATGATACTTCCACTTCCAAAGGAACACAATAATTTTCCAGCAACAGACTCCAGTGAAAAAGAGATCTACCAAATGCCAGAAAAAGAATTCAAAAATATGATATTAAAGAAGCCTAGTGAAACACAATGGAACACAGATACACAATGCAAAGAAATCAGAGAAGCAATTCATCATCTGAATGTGAAATTCAACAACAACAAAATAGATATCATAAAAAAGAACCAAACATAAATCCTCAAATTGAAGAATTCAATGAATAAAATAAAAAATACAATTTACAACTTCAACAATTGACTAGAGCAAGCAGTCTAGATCAAATATTTAAATTTTGGATACTCTGGAAGAAGAGATGGGCAAAGGTATAGAAAATATACTTCATAAAATTTTCATTGAAAAGGCTGGGCATGGTGGCTCACACTTGTAATCCCATCACTTTGGGAGGCTGAGGTGGGCGGATCACAAGGTCAGGAGTTCGAGACCAGCCTGACCAATATGGTGAAACCCCGTCTCTACTAAAAATACAAAAATTAGCTGGGCGTGGTGGCATGCACCTGTAATCCCAGCTACTCAGGAGGCTGAGGCAACAGAATTGCTTGAACCCAGGAGGCAGAGGTTGCAGTGAGCTGAGATTGTGCTATTGCACCCCAGCATGGGCAACAGAGCAAGTCTCTGTCTTAAAAAAAAAAAAAAAAAAAAAAATTTTGATTGAAAATTTCTCAAGTCTTGCAAGACATGTAGACATCCAGATACAGGAAGCTCAAAGATTCCCAAATAGATTCAACCCAAAAAGGTCTTCTCCAAGGCACATTATAGTCAAACTGTCAAAAGTCAAAGACAAAGAGAATTCTAAAAACAGCAAAAGCGTCAAGTCACATATAAAAGAATCCAGCAGATTTCTCAGCAGAAACTTTACAGGCCAGGAAAGAATGAGACAATATATTCACACTGCTGAAAGATAATAAAACTGCCAGCCAGGATACTATACCCAGCAAAGCTATCCTTGAAAAACAAAGGAGAAATAGTCTTTCCCAGATAAGCAAAAACTGAGGAAATTTATCATCACTAGACCAGCCATACAAGAAGTGCTTATGGGATTCCTACATCTGGAAGTGAAAGGATGGTAGATACCATCATGAAAACACACAAAAGTATAAAACTCACTGGTAGAGTCAACGCACAAATTAGAAAAAGAAAGGACTCAAATGTTACCACTACAGAAAACAACAAAACTGCAATGATAGCAAGAGAGAAAGAAAGGAACAAAGGATAATATACAAAACAACCAGAAACAATTTTTATTATTTTTTAAACAAATTTTAAAATGACAAAAATAAGTTGTTTCCTATTAATAATAACCTTGACTGTAAATTGATTAAATTAAGTTGTCTGCTTAAAATATAGAGAGCCAGGTGTAGAGCCATGTGCCTGTAGTCACAGCTATTCAGGAGGCTAAGACAAAAGGATCACTTGAGCCCAGGAGTTTGTGTCCAGCCTGGGCAACACAGCAAGACCCCATCTTTGAAAAAAAAATGAAATAGATAAATAGATTGACTGAGTGTATAAAAAAATGACCCAACTACATGATACATACAGGAAATTTACTTCACCTGTAAAGACACATATGGACTAAAAGTGAAAGTACAGAAAAAGATATTCCCTACAAATGGAAACCAAAAGAGCCAGAAGTAGCTATACTTAGATAAAACAGGCTTTGAGTCAAAAAGTGTTAAAAGAGACAAATAAGGTCATTATATAACTATAAAGGGATCAATTCAGCAAGAAGATATAATTCTAAATATATATGCACCCAATACCACAGTACTAAGATACATAAAGCAAATATTATTAGACTAAAGGGAGAGATAGACTCCAACACAATAATAGTTGGAGACTTTAACACCCCACTCTCAGCACTGGACAGATCATCTAGACACAAAATCAACAAACATTGGATTTAAACTTCACTTTAGACCAAATGAACCTAACAAACATTTACGGGACATTTTATCCAACGGCTGCAGAATACACATTCATTTCATCAGCACATTAACATTTTCCAGGATAGACCACATATTAGGCCACAAAACATATCTCAACAAATTTTTAAAAATCAAAATCACATCAAACCACAGCAGAATAAAACTAGAAATCAATATCAAGAGAAACTCTGAAAACTATACAAATACATGGAAATTAAATGACATGCTCCTGAGTGACCACTGGGACAATGCAGAATTTAAAAAGGAAATCTAAAAAGTCTTGAAACAAGCCAGGCATAATGGCTCACGCCTGTAATCCCAGCATTTTGGGAGGCTGAGGCAGGTGGATCACTTGAGGCCAGGAGTTTAAGATCAGCCTAGCCAACATGGAGAAACCCCATCTCTACTAAAAATACAGATATTAGCTTGGCATGGTGACACATGCTTGTAGTTCCAGCTACTCGGGTGGCTTAGGCATGAGAATTGCCTGAACCTAGGAAGCAGAGGTTTCAGTGAGCCAAGATTGTGCCACTGCACTCCAGCCTGGATGACAGAGCAAGACTCTGTCTGACAACAACAACAACAAAAGTCTTGAAACAAATGAAAACAGAACATATCAAAATCTATGGGATACAGCAAAAGCAGTGCTAAAAGGGAAGTTTATAGCAATAAATGCCTACATCAAAAAAGAAGAAATATTTCAAATAAAAAGCCTAATGATATACCTCAAGGAACTAGAAAAACAAGAACAAGCCAAACCCAAAATTAGTGAAGGAAAGAAATAATAAAGATCAAAGCAAGGTGCAGTGGCTAACACCTGTAATCCCAACACTTTGGGAGGCTGATGGAGGAGCATTGATTGAGCCTGGGAGTTTTAGACCAACCTGGGCAACATAGTGAGACTCCATCAATATAAAAAAATTTTAAAAAATAGGCCGGGCGCAGTGGCTCACGCTTGTAATCCCAGCACTTTGGGAGGCCAAGGCGGGCGGATCACAAGGTCAGGAGATCGAGACCACGGTGAAACCCCGTCTCTACTAAAAAATACAAAAAATTAGCCGGGCGTGGTGGCGGGCGCCTGTAGTCCCAGCTACTCGGAAAGGCTGAGGCAGGAGAATGGCGTGAACCCGGGAGGCGGAGATTGCAGTGAGCCGAGATTGCGCCACTGCACTCCAGCCTGGGCGAAAGAGCAAGACTTCGTCTCAAAAAAAAAAAAAAAAAAAATAGGCAGGCACAGTGGCATACACCTATAGTCCCAACTACTCAGGAGGCTGAGATGAGAGGATCACTTGAGCCCAGGAGGTCAAGGCTGCAGTGAGCTGTGATCATGCCACTGCACTCCAGCCTGGGTGACAGAGCAAGACCCTGTCTCAAATTTTTAAAATAAAATAAAAATTTGAACGATCAGAGCCAAAGCAGAACTAAACCTAACAGAGACTTAAAAAATCACAAAGGATCAGAAAAGCCAAAATGTGACTTTTTGAAAAGATAAACAAAATCAATAAAACTGCTAGCTAGACTAACTGGCTGGGGGTGCGGGGGGCAGGAAAGAACACTAAAATAAAGAAAATCAAAAACATAAAGGAGACATTACAACTGATACCACAGAAATACAAAGGATCATTGGAGACTTTTATGAAAAGCTATACACTAACAATTTGGAGCACCTAGAGAAAATGGATAAATTATTGGACACATACAACCATCAAGATTGAACCAGGAAGAAACAGAAAACTTGAACCGGCCGATAATAAATAATGAGATTGAATCAGTAATAAAAAGTCTCACGAGAAAGCCCAGGACTGAAAGATTTTACTGCTGAATTCTACCAAACTTACAAAGAACTAACACCAATTCTTCTCAAACTCTGCCAAAAGAGAAAGAATTCTTCCAAACTCTTTCTACAAGGCCAGCATTACCCTGATACCAAACCCAGACAAGGACACAACAGAAAAAGAAAACTACAGGCCAATATTCCTGATGAACATAGACATGAAAATCCTCAACAAAATACTAGCAAACTCAATCCAACAGCACATCAAAAAGATAATACATCATGAGCAAGTGGGATTTAGCCCAGGGATTCGGCAAAGATGGCTCAACATACAAATGTGATACATCACATCAACACAATGAAGGACAAAAAAATCATATGATCATCCCAATAGACACAGAAAGTATTTGATAAAATTCAACATCCCTTAATGATAAAAATTCTCAATGCATTAGGCAGTGTTTTGTAGTTTTCCTTGTAGAGGTATTTTACATCATTGGTTAAATTTGTTAAATGGAGGAACATAGTTTAACATAATAAAAGTCACATATAACAAGCCCTCAGCTGACATCATACTGAATGGGGAAAAGCTAAAAGCCTTTCCTCTAATAACTGAAACAAGACAAGGATGCTCACTTTCACCACTCCGATTCAACATATTACTGGAAGCCCTTGCCAGAGCAATCAGGCAAGAGAAAGAAATAAAAGGCATCCAAATTGAAAAAGAGGAAGTGAAATTGTTCCTCTTTGCAGATAACTAATTGTACATAGAGAAAATCTAAAGACTTCACCAAAAAACTCTTAGAACTGATAAGTGAATTAAGTTGCAGTATATAAAACCAACATGCAAGAATCAGTGGTGTTCCCATATACCAATAATGAACTGAGAAAGAAATCAAGAAATAAATCCCATTTACAAGAGTTATAAAATAAATGAAAAACCTAGGAATTAACGTAACCAATGATGTAAAATACCTCTACCAGGAAAACTACAAAACACTGATGAAAGAAATTAAAGGGGACACAAAGAAACTGAAAGATGTCTCATGTTCATGGATCAGAAGAATTAATATTTTTAAAATGACCATAGTCCCCAAAGCAATCTACATATTCATGCAATCCCTATCAAAATGCAATGACATTCTTCACAGAAATAGAAAAAACAGCACTAAAATTCATATGGGACCACAAAGACCCTGAATAGCCAAAACAATGCTGAGCAAAAAGAACAAAGTTAAAGGCATCATATTACCTGACTTCAAAATATCTTATAAAGCTAGTAACCAAAACAGCATGGTATTGGTATAAAAATAGACACATAGACCAATGGAAAAGCACAGAAAACCCAGAAATAAATCCATATATTCACAGCAAATGGATTTTCAACAAAAGCACCAAGAACAGACATTGGGTAAAAGACATCCTCTTCAATAAATGGTGGCCAGGTGTGGTGGCATATGTGTGTAACCCCAACACTTTGGGAGGCCAAGGTGGGAGAATTGCTTGGGCCCTGGAGATCAAGGCCAGCCTGGGCAACAAAGGGAGACCCCATCTCTAAAAAAAACTTTTAAAATTACCCGACTGTAGTGGATAGTGCCTGTAGTTCCAGCTACTTGGGAGGCTTACGTGGAAGTATTGCTTGAGCCCGGAAGTCAAGGCTGCAGTAAACTATGATAGTGCCACTGCACTCCAGCCTGGGCAACAGAGTGAGTTCCTGACTCTAAATAAATAAATAAATAAATAGTGCTGGAGAAACTGAGTATCTATATGCAGAATAATTAAACTAGATGCGTATCTCTCCCCATATACAAAAATCAACTCAAAATGGATTAAAGACTTACATGTTAAGACCTTAGAAGAAAACATAGGGGAAATGCTTCAGGACATCAGCCTTGGCAGATTTTATGGCTAAGACCTCGAAAGCATAGGCAACAAAAACAAAAATAGACAAGTGGGACTATATTAAACTAAAACTCTGCTGCACAGGAAAAGAAAACATTCAACAGCGTGAAGAGACAATCTATAGAATGTGAGAAAATATTTGCAAGCTATTCATCCAACAAAGGACTAACATCCAGACTGTACATGGAACTCAAACAACTCAACAGAAAACAACAACAAATCATTCAATTAAAGAGTGGACAAGCGATTTGAATAGACCTTTCTCAAAAGAAGACATACAAATGGCCAAGAGATATATGAAAAAATGTTCAACATTGCTAATCATCGGGGAAATGAAAATCAAAATCACTGTGAGATACATATCCCAACTCAAATGGCTATTATCAAAAAGACAAAAAAATTAATGCAGGTGAGAATGTGGAGAAAAGGTAGTCCTTATACACTGTTGGTGGGAATGTAAATTAGTGCAGCCATTATGGAAAACAGTGTGGAGGTTTCTCAAAAAAAACTAAAAAGCTGGGTATTTATCAAAGGGAAGAAAATCAGTATATCAAAGGTATATCTGCACTCCCATGTTTATTGCAGCACTATTCACAATAACCAAAATATGGAATCAACCTGTGTCCATCCAGGGATGAATGGATAAAGAAAATGTGGTACATATACACAATAGAATACTATACAGCCATTAAAAAGAATAAAATCCTGTCATTTGCAGCAACATAGATTGAACTTGAATTATGTTAGATGAAACAAGCCAGGCACAGAATGACAAATATTACATGTTCTCACTCAGATGTGAGAGCTAAAAATGTTTATCTCATGGAGGTAGAGAGCAGAACGATAGTTACCAGAGTCTGGGAAGGATGGGGAGGGGGTGAAGAGAGGTCGGTTAATGGGTACAAACAGTTTGAGAGAAGGAATAAGTTCCAGTGTTTGATGGCACAGTAATGTAACAATATATTTCATATTTCACAACTAGAAGACTTAAAATGCTCCCAACACAAAGAAATGGTAACTTTTCAAAATGACGGATGTCCTAAATGCCCTGATTTGATCATTACATATTATATGCATGTATCAAAATATCACATGTACTGATAAATATGTTCAATTATCATGTATCAGTTTTTAAGAAATGTTTAAGGAATTGCCACAACTACCCCAAACTTTAGCAACTACCACCCTGATAGTCAGCAGCCATTAACATCAAGGTAAGACCTCCCACCAGCAAAAAGATTATGACTTGTCAAGGGCTCAGATGCTCATTGACATTTTTCAGCAATAAAATATTTTTTTTTTTTTGAGATGGAGTTTTGCTCTTGTTGCTCAGCTCACTGCAACCTCCTCCTCCCGGGTTCAAGTGATTCTCCTGCCTCAGCTTCCTGAGTAGCTGGGATTACAGGCATGTGCCACCACACCCAGCAAATTTTGTATTTTTAGTAGAGACGTGGTTTCTCCATGTTGGTCAAGCTGGTCTCGAACTCCTGGCCTCAGGTGATCCACCTGCCTCGGCCTCCCAAAGGGAAACCAAACAATTTGTGTGACTCACTTTATTGCAATATTCACTTTATTGCAGTGGTCTGAAACTGAATCTGTAATGTTTCTGTGGTATGCCTGTATTTTTTCACTGATGTATCCTTATCGCCTGGAACACAATATGTGCTCAATAAATATTTGCTGGCAATGCTGAGCATTAATTAAAGAACATGTTTTCTGTGTGATACATATGTACCTGACCAAATAACATCTGATTTTTTTTTTTTTTTTTTTTTTTTGAGACAAGGTCTCACTCTGTTGCCTAGGCTGGAGTGCAGCAGTGTGATCATGACTCACTGCAGCCTTGACCTTTCAGACTCAAATGATCCTCCTGCCTCAGCCTCCTGAGTAGCTGGGACCACAGGTGCACACCACCACACCCAGCTAATTTTTGTGTTTTTTTTTTTTTACTGCAGAGACAAGGTCTCACTATGTTGCCCAGGCTGGTCTCAAATTCCTGGGCTCAAGCAATCCTCCCATCTTGGTCTCCCAAACTGCAGTGATTACAGGCATGAGCCATCACATCCAGCCAACATCTGATCTTTTCTAGTAGAATATTTCAATGGCTTGATTCTCAGGACCACTTTTTCAAAAGATAATTAAGAGCAGCTTCATCCATCCAACCACACAGTCACTCATTATCCACAACCCATCCATCCATTTATCCACTCAATCTTTCACCATCCATCCACCCATTTTATCCACCATTCATCCACCTACCCACCCATCCAGCCAGCCACCCACCCATCCATTTACCCATACACCCATCATCCATCCATCATACACCCACCATCTATCCATCCACCCACCCATCCACCCACCCATTCAGCCACTCATCCATCCATTCATCCATCTGCCCATCATCCATGCATTCATTCATCCATCCACTCACCTATCATTCATCCATCCATCCATCCATACGCCCATCATCCATGCATCCATTCATCCATCCACTCATCCATCCACCCACCCACCCACCCATCCATCCACCCACTCATTCAGCCACTCATCCATTCAGACATCCATCCATCCACCCATCATCCATGCATCCATTCATCCATCCACCCACCTATCATCCATCCATCCATCAATCCATCCATCCACAACTTTTACTGCATTGTATGTAATTCTCTTTTGGAAAGGGACCAAAAGGGAACATCTTTGGAAAGTTTTCCAAAGGTAAATTTTCCTTTCTTGTTTCTTGCTTGTCCATATGTCTGTGTCCTTGGTAGTCAACATGTAACCACAGGGCAGCCTTGGTAGGTACTTTGCTAACCAACATCTGGGTCGAGCCCATGGGTCTGGGAGGTGGACAATGGCGGCCCAAACGGAGGTTTCATGCCAGCCTCGGGGAGTATGGGATACTTCCTCCCAGGAAGGACAGGAGATGGCCTCAGTGTAGGCTGGCCTTAAGACAGGACAAGGCAGGGAACCGTGACTCGGGATCCTTAAGGTTGCCTCCAGCACAACCCACCCAGCCTCCACTCCTGCTGCCTAGAATTCTACTGAGCCTGGATAGAGACGGGGCCGGGGAGGGGAGCGAGGTGAGGACATGCCAGAGCTGGGTGGGGTCTGGCAAGGTGAAGCAGGTGAGGCGGGGCATGACTTGAAAGGGCATGGCATGGGCCAGAGGGGCGGGGCCAAGGAGTGGGCGTGGCAAGGGAAGGATAGGCATGGCCTAGGGTGGTGAGCAGAGCTAGAGGACATAGTCAAGTCTGGGCGGGGCTAGGACAATGTGGGGCAGAGCCAGGAAAGTTGACGTAGGGAAATCAGGAAAGGCGTGGCCAGGAAAGGCAAGGAGGGGCTTTTCGGGCCAGAGGCCCAGGTGCTGGTGGGGGGGCGTGGGAGAGGTGGAGGTCGGAACCCTGGGCCGGTGTGGCCCTTGTGGGGCCCCAGTTTCTTGCTCCATCCCTGGAATCAAAGGATTTTGTCTCTCGGACCCATCGGAAGTCAGCTGCACTGCACCTGTTCCGAGGTGTAAGGTATCCCAGGTACCCAGGTGTAAACCTCCATGTGGATCTGTGCCCTACCCGGTAGTAGGACTTCGACGTCGGGAAGATCTGACACAAATTGCTCCCTGCCCACTCCGAGTCTCCCCGGGAGGGGTCTCAAAACCCCCGGCACTCTCCTGCTATCAGCACTGCTGGCTCCAAACCCATCTCGGCCCAGGCTGAGGGAACAGATGACAGCTTTATTCCAAGTGACATAAATTATTAATATTTATAAGTGGAACAGAGAAAAATATGTCATTTCTAAATAGCTTTATCCAACTCGGACAGGAATGCTTAATATATTGTTCAAGCTAGTGTTAATTTTAAGTAACCCACATCTGTAACTATAACACATTATTTTGAATGAGCAGTACTTGCTTTCTGAACGATGTAGAGCAATCAGTCTCCGTGGTAGAGTACATTTTTCATTAAAAGGCAGCTCACAGATGAGCTTACGGGAGCGGGTTCTGCCAGGTGGAAGTGAAACCGATGGCTCACAAAGGAGCTATTAGCAGTTGCCAAAGAATGAATTAAGTCGTCAAGACCGTGGCATTATCCCAGAGCATCATTTTCCTTGCCTTTCAGTCTTGCTTTCTCTTTCTGCTTCAGTTTTCTAATTGGCACCGCCATTACATTACACAGCAACTCTCCTACTGCTTGTTTTGGGTCAGAAAATAATCAGAGGGGAAAAAAAACTCGGCCGGGCACAGTGGCTCACGCCTGTCATGCCAGCACTTTGGGAGGCCAAGGCAGGGGTATCACGAGGTTACGAATTCGAGACCAGCCTGACCAACATGGTGAAACCCGTATCTACTAAAATACAAACCCGTCTCTACTAAAAATACAAAGATTAGCTGGCCATGGTGGCAGGTGCCTGTAATCCCAGCTACTCAGTAGGCTGAAGAAGGAGAATTGCTTGAACCTGAGAGGCAGAGGTTGCAGTGAGCCAAGATCGCGCCACTGCACTCTAGCCTGGGCGACAGGGCAAGACTCCGTCTCAAAAAAAAAAAACAAAAAAAAAAGGCTCAATCTGGCCATTCCTGTGGCCAGGCTGTTTTTTCTTTCTCTCTGCATTTTCCCTGTTCTTTACTACCAAGTGGCATGTGGGGGACTTGGACCATGACAGTATCATGAAAATTGCCAGGCTGTTTTGTACTGTTATTTGAGAGGTTCCATGATGGCATTAGGGTTGGAGCAGCTTTTTCCATTGTGGGAGCCCTACAAGTGGCCCTCCTTGCAGGCAACACCCTGCAGTGTGTCTCCCTCCACAGCAGGATGTGAGCAGCCAGAGGAGCCCCTCCATTGCCACTGGACTTGGGCACATGTTTACAATCTGGAGGGCAAAGTAGAGACTAAAAGTAGGAAAGTAGGAAGCAAAAGGATGAAATTCTTTTTCCCAATAATGAATGTAATCACACGTAACACTGAGATTCAATCTTTGTGGCTCACACCTATAATCCCAGCCTTTTGAAGGCTGAGGCAGGTGATTTACTTGAGCCCAGGAGTTTGAGACCAGCCTGGACAACATGAGACCCAGTCTCTACACACACACACACACACACACACACACACACACACACACAATTAGCTGGACATGGTAGCACATGACTGTAGTCCCAGCTACTCGGGAGGCTGAGGTGGGAGGATCGCTTGAGTACAAGAGGAGGCGGAGGTTGCAGTGACCCACCACTCCAGCCTGGGCAACAGAGCTAGACTCTGTCTCCAAAAGGAAAAAAAAAAAAAAAAGATTAAATCTTTATCTGCAGCGATAAATGTATCTGGAATTTAAAGCAGATTATAAGTGAACTTGGGATATTTATCAGTGAACAGTTTTTAAAACTGTTCTAAGTGTCTAAGCCACTTAGACTGATGTTCAATAGGATTGAATTTCAGCTGGGCTCAAAGGTAAAAGTGACCACAGCAGCACAAGGGGCTCTTTCCAAAGACCAAAGTGCATTTGTGAAAGATGTTACGAGTCTTGGCCTGGCTCTTGCCTAAGTGGTCTAAGATTCTAGAGGACTAGACTGGGAACTGAGCACATTAAACAGCTTCGCAGGTTAAACACTTGCTTCTCCCCATCAGGTGAACCAAAACAACCCAAATCCCAGATTGATTCATTTCGTTGTTGGGCCACACTTAAAGTTTAACTTTTACCTCTCAGTTTATGACTTCCACATCTGTCTCTCTAATCCCCTTTTCCACCTAAGCTATGTTTCCAGCCACACATTCATTTTCACATAAATGGCACTTTCTCCTGAAATGCAGCAATTCCAAAAGAGCACTTAGCATTTTCTTCCTTCCTCCTCCCCATCCCTCAGACTGGCTCTGCCTGCATGTCCCCACACCCCACCCCATGAGGACCTCTGTTCCCCCAGAGTCCAGACTCAACTTCTGATGCGTCATCTGTGAGTCACTGCCAGCACTCATTCACTAAGGTCAGTAGTATAACTTTTTCCGGAAAATGTCTGTACCTTTCTTTTCATTCCTTCTCCGTTTTCAGTACTGTCACTACTCCAAGGTTTCCATTGTCTGCAGAAGCCAACTTGAAGCCCTGGCTGCTGAAAATCCTCTGGCCATCTCATCAAAGACGCAATGTCTAAGACGAAGGAGGTTAAAATTCTGTGCTCCTACTTCATCAGAGCACACAACAAGTGTGAGATTTCACGAGAACTTTTGACAAAGCCAGTTGTGTCCAGGTGGAAACCATCACTTAGATTAAGGAATACTTGAGTCAACCAAGAACAATCAGCTGTGGGATGGTTGGAGGAACACAAGAGCTGACTGTGAACATTTTGAGAGTTGTCCTGTGGACGTGAGTAGATCCATGGGGCTCTGGACAGACTTTCTGGGTGAGAATCCTGCCCTGCCTCTGACCAACTATGAGACCTTAGCCAAGTTACTTCCCTCTGCTTCTTGATTTCTTCACCAGCAGATTGTGGAAAATAAGAGCATGCTCATAACTCCTCGAGGGCTGGTGTGGGGTTAGGGTGCTCATAAAGGGAAACGTTCAACGTATATTAGCTGTGACAATAATGGCAGTGGACTTCTTGATGAAAAAAAAAAAAGGCCCAGAGAGGACAAATGAAAAAGTGTAACAGAGTAGAATTTGGCCAGGTGTGGCAGCTCACGCCTGCAATCCCAGCACTTTGGGAGGCCGAGGTGGACAGATGGCTTGAGCCCAGGAATTTGAAACCAGCCTGGGCAACATAGGAAGACCTCATTTCTACCAAAAAAAAAAAAAAAAAAAAATTACAAAAACTAGCCAGGCGTGGTGGCGTGAGCCTGTGGTCCACGCTACTCAGGAAGCTGAAGTGAAAGGATTGCCTGAGCCTGGAAGATTGAGGCTGCAGTGAGCCGAGATTGCACCACTGAACTCTAGCGTGGGCAACAGACCAAGATCTTATCATCAAAAAAAAAAAAAAAAAAAAAAAGAAAAGATGAGAAAAGAAAAGAAAGTGGAATTCAACTCAATATAACAAAGATCCGGCCAGGTGCAGTGGCTCATGCCTGTAATCCCAGCACTTTGGGAGGCCAAGGCAGACGGATCACTTGAGGTCAGGAGTTTGAGACCAGCCTGGCCAACATGGCAAAACCGAGTCTGTACTAAAAATACAAAAATTAGCTAAAAATACAAAAATTAGGCGGGAGTAGTGGGCACCTGTAGTCCCAGCTACTCAGGAGGCTGAGACAGGAGAATCACTTGAACCTGGGAGGTGGAGGTTGCAGTGAGCCAAGATTATGCCATTTGGCCAGGTGCGGTGGCTCACACCTGTAATCCCAGCACTTTGGGAGGCCGAGGCAGGCAGATCACGAGGTCAGGAGATCGAGACCTCCCTGGCTAACACGGTGAAACCCCGTCTCTATTAAAAAATACAAAAAATTAGTTGGGCGTGGTGGCGGGTGCCTGTGATCCCAGCTACTGGGGAGGCTGAGGCAGGAGAATGGCTTGAACCCGGGAGGCGGAGCTTGCAGTAAGCAGAGATCGCACCAATACACTCTAGCCTAGATGACAGAGCGAGACTCCATCTCAAAGAAAAAAAAAAGATTGTGCCATTGCACTCCAGCCTGGGCAACAGAGCAAGCCTCCATCTAAAAAAAAAAAAATCCTCCTTTAAGCTCTCTTTAAAAATAGAGCAGCCCCTCCTCTCTCCATTAAGAGTGGAATCAAAATAATAAAAACAAAATCAACCACAAGAATTATTTTCTTAAGTGCCCTAAAAAGTCTCCTCAGCTTCTCCACATTCTAAGCCTTTCTCTTGACTTAACTGCCACGGGCTAAGAGTCAGGTTTTTCTCCGCCCTTGCAAGTGAACTCAGAAGTGCCTACCCTCTCCCTAAGGGCCATGGACAGAGGGAAGCAAATACCAGCCCAGGTGGCTCTTCTGTCTTCACGGTGAAAATTTAGGAAGCCCTGTAATAGGAATGTGACTCAAAAATCTTTAAATGTAGATGATCTTTGATCTGGCAATTCCAGTTCAAGGAACACATGCTAGGGAGATAATCAGAAGGTTTACAGATGCATTTACGAAGATGTTAATAGCAGCATTAAAATGATGAGGTAAATTAAACATTGACATAGAAAGATGCTCACAACCTATTAAGAGTAAAGGATATTGAGAGGCCAAGGCAGGAGGATCACTTGAGGTCTGGAGTTCGAGACCAGCCTGGACAACAACAGAGTGAGACCCCATCTCCACAAAAAATAAAAAAATAAAAAAATAAAATGAACCAGGCGTGGTGGCGTGCACCTGTAGTCCCAGCTACTTGAGAGGCTGAGGTGGAAGGATCACAGCACTGCAATCTGAGTGACTGAGACCGTCACAAAAAAAAAGAAAAAAGACCTGACCACTCTGTTCCTGGGTATTTACCTGAGAGAAAAGAAAATACTTCCCCACAAAGACTCACGTACACGTGTTCCTTCCAGCTTTATTTGTGATACCCCCCCAAAACCAGAAACAACCCAAATGCCTGCTAACAAGTGAATGGGCAAACAAACGGTGGTACAGCCATGCAGTGGAATATTATTCAGCCCTGAAAAGGAATGAGCTATCGACACATGCATGGATGAATCTCCAGATCATTATGATGAGTGAAAGAAACCAGAAAAAGAACTCATAGAAGCAGAGAGTAGAATTGTGGTTACCAGGTGATGCTGAGCAAAGGATACAAAGTATCAGTTAGAGAGGAGAAACAGTTCAAGTCTGTTTTACAACATGGTGACTGTCATTAACGATACATTATATACTTGAAAATTGCTGGGAGGGCCGGATCATTTGAGGTCAGGAGTTCCAGATCAGCCTGGCCAACATGGTGAAACCCCATCTCTACTAAAAATACAAAAATTAGCCGGGCTTGGTGGTGGGCGCCTGTAATCCCAGCTACTTGGGAGGCTGAGGCAGGAGAATCACTTGAACCAGGGAGGCTGAGGCTATGATGAGCTGAGATCGCACCTCTGAACTCCAGCCTGGGTGACAAAGCCAGATTCCATCTCAAAAAAAAAAAAAAAAAAAGAAAGAAAATTGCCAAGAGTAGATTTTGAATATTCTCATCACAAAAATTGGTAAGTATATGAGGCAATGAGTATGTTCATTAGCTTGCTTCAGCCATTCCATGATGTATAGATATCCTAAAGCATCATGCTGTGTACCATAAATACATACAATTTTTATTTGTCAATTAAAAAATAATTATTAAAATGTTATAAAGAAAGAAACCAGATCAAAAAAGGAGCACATACTCTATCGTTTCATTTATGTAAACTCTAGAACATTCAAGCTCACCTATAGTGACAGCAGACAGGTGAGTGCTGTCACTCACCTGGGGGATTCAAGGAGGTAAAAGGACATGAGGCCCTGGGGGATGGCTCTGCCTGTGGTCTTGATGGTGGCAACAGTTTCACACGTGTATACACATGTGCCGGCCCTCTGCCTGGTGAAGTTCCACCTATCCCTCAAGACCCAAGGCTGGGAGGACCGGCCAGTGGCCTCCCTGGGCCCCTACCTTGCCCTGCAGTAGCTGTAGCTCCATTGTGCCTGAGCGCAGCGCTGCAGAACGCTTGTCACTGCGTGGTCACTGTCGGTGCATGAGTTTCCTGTTGCTACTGTAATAAGTTACTATACTATATACCTGGTGGCTTCAAACAACACAGTCTATTCTCTTACCATCCTGGAGGCCAGGAGTCTGAAATGGGCCTCACTGAGCTAAAATCAAGCGGTCACCTGGGCTTCCTTCCCTTTGGAGGCTCCAGGGAAGCATCGGTGTTCTTGCCTTTCCCAGTTTCTAGGGGCCGCCTGCGTTCGTGGGCTGCTGGCCCTGCCTCCATCTGCAAAGCTTGCGATACAGCATCTTCAAGTCTCTCTCTGACTCTGACACTGGTTCTCCCTCATGCATCTTTTTTTTTTTTTTTTTTTTTTTTTGAGACGGAGTCTCACTCTGTCATCCAGGCTGGAGAGTGCAGTGGCACAATCTCAACTCACTGGAACCTCCACCTCCAAGGTTCAAGTGATTCTCCTGCCTCAGCCTCCTGAGTAGCTGGGATTACAAGCACCTGCCACCACGCCCGGCTAATTTTTGTATTTTTAGTAGAGGCAGGGAGGCGGGATATGGCCATGTTACCCAGACTGGTCTCAAACTCCTGAACTCAAGCAATTCAGCTGCCTCGGTCTCCCAAAGTGCTGGGATTACAGCTGTGAGCCACCTCGCCCAGCCCCACATTCCTCTTTCACTTAAAGGGACCTTTGTGATTACACCAGGCCCACCCAGATAATCCAGGGAACTCTCCCGTCTCAAGATCCTTAACTTAATCACATCTGAAAAGTCCTTTTTGCCATGTAAGGTAAAATATTCATAGTTTTTGGGGCATAGGACACGGACATCTTTAGAGGTTGTTATTCTGCCTGCATTGTTTGGTTTAGTATTAATAGTTGTCTTGTGAAATCTCAGAGCAGAGGCTATGCTTTCTTTATCTTCATGCTCCTAGCTCCTAGCACAAGGAGCTTAGTAAGTTTTTGTTGGCTGAATAAAGTGATAATGAATGTTATTAAATGTCTATATTATGCTTATTTACTTTTTCTCTCTTTCGGACAGTTCGTCAAGATTTTGCAATCCTTGAACACGGAGACTGGCTCATAGTAGGAACAAAATATTAAGGGGATTTAGGCCAGGCGCAGTGGCTCACGCCTGTAATCCTAGCACTTTGAGAGGCCAAGGCAAGCAGATCACTTGAGCCAGGAATTTGAGGTCAGCCTGGACAATGTGGTGAAACCCCATCTCTACTAAAAATACAAAAATTAGCCAGTGTGGTGGCACCTGCTTGGAGCCCCAGCTACTCAGGAGGCTGAGATGGGAGGATGCCTTGATCCCATGCTGCAGTGAACTGAGGTTGTGCCACTGCACTCCAGCCTGGATGACAGAGCCAGACCCTGTCTCAAAATAAATAAATAAATAAATAAATAAATAAATAAATAAATAAATAAATAAATAAAACAAACCAAACCTGGGGATTTAAATGCCTCCAGAAATACCAATTTTGCAAAAATAGGTGACGACACATCGCAGACCCCCAACAGCATTGCCATGTGGAGGACAAACATCCTGTGAGGACTCGAAGACCAAGAGCTGAATATTTACTGGCCTGGTTACCTCCGTGCCTGGTTTGACACACAGTCGCAGGACTGGGAGTGGGTGCACCTAACGCGGTATTGCCCTCGAGCCTGTCTCCATACACTCACCCGTATATTTTGTTGCACTTTTTAATATTAACTTACAACCCACTAAAATATGACCATCCTTCTCTCCCTCACCTTGAACAGAAGGAAAAAACCCACACCATCATTCGCTTTTATGCCACAGTTGGGAAATTATAGATTCTTCTTTGTCTAAAAACCGTAGAGTGAGTCAGAGGCATAGCTAGAGAGAGAATTCGGGTCTGGATGCCGTGCCAAGCTCTTTCTGCCCAATGGTGGGGTGCTTGGCCCCCTTAACTGTTGCTTAGTCACTCTGTGTCTTGCCAAAGTAAATGGAAATGTTTGAACTCTATCCCATCCACTGTTCTCTCTGGGTTTGCACCACTTCTCTGATTTTTTTTTTCTTCTTTTTCTTTCTTTATCTCTCTCTCTCTCTTTTTTTTTTCTTTTTTCTTTTTTTTTTTTTTAAGATGGGGTCTTGCTCTGTCTCCCAGGCGGGAGTGCAGTGGCAGGATCATAGCTCACTGCAGCCTCAACCTCCCAGGCTCAAGTGATCCTCCCACCTCATCCTCCCAAGTAGCAGGCCCCCACCACCACATCCAGCTAGTTTTTGTATTTTTAGTAGAGACAGGGTCGCACCATGTTGCCCAGGCTGGTCTCAAACTCCTGGGCTCAAGTGATCCACCCTCCTTGGCCTCCCAAATTGCTGGAATTATAAGCATGAACCACCGTGCCCAACTTCTTCTCTGATGTCTTAGCACAAGGGCTGTGGTGAGACTCTGCGTTGCTAATGAATTCCCATGTCATTCCAGGGGTAGAGGCCCATGGACACCACCCTGAATAAACAGAATAACAGTTTTGCAATAAAAAATATGGCTGGGCGCGGTGGCTCACACCTGTAATCCCAGCACTTTGGGAGGCTGAGGCAGGCAGATCACAAGGTCAGGAGATCGAAACCAGCCTGGCAACATGGTGAAACCCTGTCTCTACCAAAAACACAAAAATTAGCTGGGTGTGGTGGCACAAGCCCAGGAATTCAAGGGTGCAATGAGCTCTGATCACACCACTGCATTCCAGCCTGGGCAACAGAGCAAGACCCTGTCTCAAACAAAACCAAACCTGGAAGTTGTTTATAATCTTTTATTTATTTTTTGCCTCTATTATTTTTTATATCTGTCCAGCTGTTTAACTTGTATCTTCTTCATCAGCTTGGTGCATAAGGAGAGCACACGACTCAGCTTATGGGTTAAAATTAGGCCTAGGCCTGGCAAGGTGGCTCACACCTGCAATCCCAGCACTTTGGAAGGCTGAAGTGGGTGGATCACTTGAGGCCAGGAGTTTGAGACTAGCTTGGCCAACATGGGGAAACACTGTCTCTACTAAAAATACAAAAATTAGCTGGGCATGGTAGTGGGCGCCTGTAATCCCAGCTACTCGGGAGGCTGAGGCAGGAGAATCCCTTGAACCCGGGAGGCAGAGGTTGCAGTGAGCCAAGATTGAGCCACTGCACTCCAGCCTGGGTGATAGGAGTGAGACTCCATCTCAAAAAAAAAAAAAAAAAAAAAAAAATAGGCCTAAACTGAAAATGTCTGCAGTGATCTTTTTTCCCCCTCTTAATCCTATTCCCTTTAACTCTTAGGGAACAGAATGATTCAAAGCTGGTGTGCTCAGTGCAGGAGAAAATTCTCAGGACTGAGCATCTCAGTAAAAGGAAGATGAGGAGTGCAGGCTTGTTTTGAAATCAGTAAATTGTCAATTATTAATTGACAGATAACTACCATCTGACGTGATGGAAACTGAAAAATCCTCCTTCATAATAAGAGCCAAACAAGACCTTGAACAGCCCGATCTCAATTTTTTACTCAAAAATTGCTAAAGTTCATTCAGGAATTTCATTTTGTAACTGAAATAAAAGAATTGGATATGCTTCATGGGATCTGTGTATATTGAAAAAGCAGCTTTATGAATTATTTATAAAATTCTACTTGAGTGATTTTCACTTCCAAATTACATGAGGTTTCTGCTTCTACATTTTCTCAGTCCTGGCATATTTGAGGATATGAATCAAGCCATTATGGTACAAAGTCTGGGTTCTCTCCATTTTCCAAGCCAGTGCTGGATATGCTAAACCCTAGATGCAACATGCATCTTTATATCAGTACTTGAGATAAACGACAGTCTGTGTTCCTGTCATCAGACAAGATAACAGAAGTGGAGGGAGCAAATGCCACATTTCCCTTTCGAATGAAAATGCTCCTGAAAATGCTTCCCAAGGAAAATATTATCAGTGTAGAGTAGAATTGTTTTCTAGGTGTTATTTGAACTTCAATATCTTAGTTAAGCTCAAAAACTGTGTTTTCATTTTTTCTGTAATTAAATACTTGAGTTCTCAAAAGTGATCTTGCAGATAAGTGGGGAAGGGATGTTTATCCATGAAAAAAAAAAAAGTGTCCCTACCTCACACCAAATATAAAAATCAGTTCTAGATGGATTAATTAAGACAGAGGTTATAACTTCATCAAATTAAACCTAAACCCAGATGACTTTACAGGTGATTTCTACCAAATGTTCATGTAACTGAGCATTAATCTTATAATATTATAGTATAAATTATAGGCTTTGAATACAATTTTAATATGTGTGTGTGTACGCATGTGTTGTTCTTAGAGGAAAATGTTCTTGAGGAAGCCTTTAAGAACTTTTAAAATGTTTTTCCATATTGGTTTAGAAAAATAAATTATTCTATTACATAAAAATTTTTAAAATATAGTCACTGTAATATCTGATAAGATTTTCTGTGCCAGATGCTAGACTTTTTTCTAATTTTTCTTTGACAATTAGGTTCATCAGAACCTGTATATTGAAAAAGAAGCTTTTTTTTTTTTTTTTTTTTGACAGAGTCTCACTCTGTCTCCCAGCCTGGAGTGCAGTGGTGCAATCTCAGCTCACTGCAACCTCCACCTCCCAGGTTCAAGCGATTCTCCTGCCTCAGCCTCCCCAGTAGCTGGGACTACAGGTGTGTGCCCCCATGCCTGGCTAATTTTTGTATTCTTAGTAGAGACGGGGTTTCACCACGTTGGCCAGGCTGGTCTCGAACTGCTGACCTCAGGTGTTGCACCCACCTCGGCCTCCCAAAGTACTGGGATTACAGGCATGAGCCACCGCGCCCGACCATGTTTCATAATCTTTATATATGTTGTATCCTTCTTTTGGTAGAGCATTCCTAGGTACCTTCTGGTTTTGTTGTTACTATGCATTGTTGCTGATAGGTTACAAGTCAACTGATTTATGTACATTAATATTATGGCCAACCGTCTTGATAAACTTCTCTTGTTATTTCTAGTATTCTATAGATTTGGGGTTGTCCATGTATACAACAATGCCATCTGCAAATAAGAATGGTTTTGTTTCTTCCTTTGGAATCTTCAAAATTTAAATTTCTTTTTTCTTGTCATAAGTTACTGTCTAGAAACCCCAACACAAGTAAAATATAAGTGGCGATTGTTTTGTCCAAACCTGTGGCTGGAGTTACCCCCAAAAGTGGAGGCAGGGGAATTCCCAAAAAGGAGTACCCCAAGCTGTCCTGAGATCAGGCCAGTTAAATTTACAAAGAAAAAAAGCACTAAATGCCAGCCTGGAAAAAAGCATTTATTAGGGGAACTTACATACTGAGAACTGCAGAGTACCCTCAAGATGGACAGAGAGAAAAGGGGTGCCCTGAGTAGGTATCTCACAGCAAGGGGGCTCAGAATATAGAGTTATATGAAGGTTTGGTCCAGAGCTACGGACAATTTTTTTCTAGTAAACCTAGATACCTTCATCAGTGCCTGGGAATATTCAAGACCCTGATTTGGGTTCAAGCCTGTTGGACAAAACCTATACAGTTGGCTGGGTTACTATATTAGTCCATTCTCACACTGCTATAAAGAAATGCCTGAGACTGGGTAATTTATAAAGAAAAAACGTTGAATTGGCTCGAGGTTCCATAGGCTGTACAGGAAGCATGGATGGGGAGGCCTCGGGAAATTTACAATCATGGCAGAAGGTGAAGGGGAAACAGGCACATCTTACGCGGCTGGAACAGGAGGAGCAGAGAGAGAAGGGAGGTGCCACACACTTTTAAACAACCAGATCTTGTGAGACCTCATTCACTATCGTGAGAACAGCACCTGTCCCACGTCCCAATCACCTCCCACCAGGCCTCACCTCCAACATTGGGGATTACAATTAGACAAAAGATTTGCTGAAGACACAGATTCAAACCATATCAGAGAGCAGTCAAGGCAATCTGATTTTCGGTAAGAACACAGAAAGAAAACAGAGAGGCCTGAGGGACCCTACAGCGATCGTGACCATCTTTATCCTGTTTCAGCTCATAAGTAAAACACTTTTAACATTTTCTCATTAAGAATAATGTTTACTTTGAGTCGATGCAGTTAGGTGTTTCAAAAAAATAAAATAATAATGTTTACTAATTTTTTTTCTTTAGATATCCCTTATCAGTTAAGGAAGTTCCTGTCTAGTCCTTTTTATTTTTTGAGACAAGGTCTCACTCTGACACCCAGGCTGGAGTACAGTGGCGTGATCATGACTCACTGCAGCCTCAACCTTCCCAGGCTCAGGTGATCCTCACACCTCAGCCTCCTGAGTAGCTGGGAGTACAGGCATGAACCACTGCACCCGTCCTTATGATCTTTTTTAAATGCTGTTAGATTTTGTTTGTGAACTATATTAACGTAAGAAGTTATCCCACAATTTAGTGGCTTGAAACAGCAAGCGTTTGTTATAACATGTTTTCTCAGGAGTCCAGGAGTGGCTGAGCTAAATAGTTTTGGCTCAGGGTCTCTCATGAAGTTGTGGTCAACATGTTTGTCAGAGCTGAAGTCATCTGGAAGCCAGGCTCACTGTGTGACTGTCAACATGTAGGCCTCTCAGATACAGCAACTGGCTTCCTCCATAGACAGCAATCGCAGAGAGGGTGAGAGTGTACCCAACTGGGAAGCCACAGACTTTTTATAACCGGAATCATCAGATGCAAGTCACTCCATGCTCAAGTGGAGGAAAGCTTAGCTCCACCTCCTGAATGTAGAAATAGCAAATAAATGGCCAGGCACAATGGCTCACACCTGTAACTCCAGCACTTTGGGAGGCCTAGGCAGGAGGATCACTTGAGCTCAGGAGTTCAAGACCAGCCTGGGCAACATAGTGAGACCTCTTCTCTACAAATAATTTAAAAATTAGCCAGGCATCGTGGTGCATGCCTGTAGTCCCAGCTACTCAGGAGGCTGAGGTGAGAGGATCACCAGAGCCTGGGAGGTCGAAGCTGCAGTGAGCCATGATTGTACCACCACACTTGGGCTGGTGACAGAGCCAAACCTTGTCTCCAAAAAAAGAAAGAAGAAAAGAAAGAAGGAAGGAAGGAAGGAAGGAAGGAAGGAAGGAAGGAAGGGAGGGAGGGAGGGAGGGTAGGTTAAATAATGTGTGGACATGAAACACCACATTAATATTTTGTTTTGGCCAGGTTGGTGGCTCACGCCTATAATCTCAACACTTTGGGAGGCCGAGCCAGGTGGATTACCTGAGGTCAGGAGTTCGAGACTGGCCTGGCCAACATGGCAAAAACCCCATCTCTACTAAAAATACAAAAATTAGCCAGGCGCAGTGGTGGCCAGTGCCTGTAATCCCAGTTACTTGCAGGAGGCTGAGGCAGGAGAATTGCTTGAACCCAGGAGGTGGAGGTTGCAATGAGCTCAGATCATGCCACTGCACTCCAGCCTGGGCTACAGAGCAAGACTCCATCTCAAAAAAAAAAATTGTTTCATATTTTTGCCTCTCTTTCTTTTACTGTCCTTGCCTGGTTTTGGTATCAGGTTTACACTGGCCTCATAGAATACCTTGGAGAAGATAAACCACTTTCTTCTATTCTCTGGAAGAGTTTTTATAAGATAGGAATGATCCACTCCATGAAAGTTTAGGAGAACTTACCTGGAAAGTCATCCACGTCAAAGTTTAATTTGACAAAGATTTTTACTTCTGTTTCAATTTCCCTAATCATTTTATGACTATCCATACATTTTCTTTCTTCTCAAGTCAGTTTTGGTAAGTTATGTTTTTTCTAGGGAATTGGTCATTTTGTCTGAGTTTTCAAATGTATGGGCAAAAAGCTGTTCATAGTAGTCTTTTATCCCATGGTAAGCTTTCATCCTACATAGATTAAGTAATGGAGCTTGGATTTGATGCAGGCTATTGGAAGGCTACTGCAGTAATCCAGGCCAGAAATAACACAGGCATGAATTAGGACAGTGGGAGTAGGATGTGAAGAACGGATTGCATTCTAGAAATACACACTGGGATGTGTTGTTTCATTAAATGTGGGTGGTGAAAGACAGGAAAGAGTCAAAAGGTACTAATCTGATATCTGCCTTGGAGAGGAGGTGGAAGGAGCTGCTTTATGGAGGAAAATGTTAGCATTTACTGTAAAGGTTGCCATTCATTGAGGTGTTCTATGGATCAGGCACTGTGCTACATGCTTTATATGTATATATGTATATGCTATATACATACAGCTGCTATATACTTGTATGTGTACATATATTCATCTATGTGTGTGTGTGTGTGTGTATATATATATATATATATATATATATATATATATATATATTCTCATTTAATCCTCACGAAAGCCTGTAAGGTAGGTGCTATTGTCTTCATTTTACAAATGAGGAAATGGACTTCATGGAGGAGCTGGTTCAATCCAGTGCCACCAAAACAAAAACTCTCGGCCATTTTGGAACATCCTGGGTTTGAGATGCCTGTGAGGATCCACGCAGACTGGCCCAGCAGATCACTGAATGTGTGAGGTCTGTGGGGAAAAGCATTTGAGAAAGAAGGAACAGCAAACTCCAATGTCCTAAGCCAGAGAAAAGTTTAGTGGATTCAAGGAGCAGAAGGATATTCAGTGACCCTAGAGGGAGCGGGTGCAAGGGAGAGGGTGATGGATGAGGTGGGAGAGAATGGCTGGGGGTGACTGAGAGCAGGGCTGGACTCAGTGCTGGTAACATCAGGCTGGGAGGGAAGCTTTTGGGCTCTGTGGCTCTGGGTAGGGAGGACTACGGAGGGCAGCAATTCCCCACCAGCTCCTCCAACAGGGTCTGGGATCAGACATAGCGTTTGGGCTCCAGGCTCTCTCTGCCCCCTCCAGGTGGGGGTTATACAGACCTGACTCCTTCAGGGAGAATTTTGTCCTGATGGGACCACCCTGCTTTTTTGCATGGAAATTATCTTCTCTCTGGGCTCTGGGCAGAGTGCCTGTCTCTTCAACAGGGAAAGGGTGATTCTCTGGGGGAAAGCGGGAAGTCAGGGAAGTTCTGACAATGTAGTCATTTTGGTAAAGACTCTGAAAATCATTCCCATTCACATCACAGGGGCCTAAAGATGGCCTGGGTCGTCAGTGCGGCTTTGTCCATACTTTCACTCCCCACACATTTTCTTTCTTTTGGAGACTTGCACATCATTGTTGGACTATTAAGTTATGGGGGAAGGGCGTCCCTACTAAGGAGCCTCCTACTTCTTTTTGTTGTTGTTGTTGTTGTTAATCTAATTTTTTATAGAGACGGGGGTCTCGCTATGTTGGCCAGGCTGGTCTTGAACTCCTGACCTCACGTGATCTTCCCACCTCGGCCTCCCAAAGTGCTGAAGAAGTGAGCCAGTGTCCCCGACCAGCACCTCCTATTTCCTTCCCTTGAATTAGGCGGCACGTTAGCCTTTAAGGATAATAGACCCGGGCCACTGGCGGCGTGGTTTCAGCTAAGTCGCTGACCTTCTTTAGCCATCTCCTTCCCATCCCTGAAGATGAGGCCTAAATTAGAGAATCCCGGGTTCCTTCCGCGCCCAGAGCCTTCCCTTTGATCCCGAGGGAGGCCTGCGCGCTGGTGGTGTCTACTGCCCTCTTGTGGTAGAGCGTTTTTGTTCTCCAGTTTACTGCCTGACTTTTCTCCCTCCCTCCCCACCTTCTCCCCTCCTTCCCCTCCTTCTTTTTTTTTTTTTTTTTTTTTTTTGAGACAGTCTCCTCTGTCGCCCAGGCTGCAGTGCAATGGCGCGATCTCAGCTCACTGCAACCTCCCTTTCCCGGGTTCAAGCCATTTTCCTGCCCCAACCTCCGGAGTAGTAGCTGGGATTACAAGTTCCCGCCACCATCCCTGGCTAATTTTTGCATTTTTGGTAGAAACAGGGTTTCACCATGTCGGCCAGACTGGTCTCGAACTGCTGGACCCAAGCAATCCTCCCCCGTTGGCCTCTCAAAGTGCTGGGATTACAGGCATGAGCCACCATGTCCGGCCGATTGTCTGATTTTTAAATTCCTAAGGAAATCCAAAAGATTGGGGGTTGCAGGAGTAGACGCTTGCACAGGAGTGTCACATAGCTACATTTAAGCGTCAGGCTTAGCAGTAGCAAGAGAAGGGAGGGAGGGAAGAAATGAAGAGCCACAGCCCCTTTAGAATCTGAGAGCTTTCATCTTTCCCATGAAAATACACTGATACTTTGTTTTCACTTAACCAGTACTTCAAATTTGGATTTCAAAAACGAACTTCATTTGTTTTATTACCCGTCTGATGTACCTTTCACACAACGGTTACGTCTGTTGCCCATAACTGCTAAAGTTAGAATTTTAGGGCTTTGTGATTTTAGAAATTTAGATCTTAGAATAAATTTTTTAAAATAAATTTATCTTACAATCTTTTTTCATTGATTTAATTATAACCTAATTTTTGGGGAGTTCTAATATAAATTTTATCTCATACCTGGCTTTTAAGGAAAGTGTCTAATGAAAAGTAAAGACGGCCGGGCACATTAGCACTTTGGGAGGCCCAAGGCGGAAGGATGGCTTGAGCCCAGGAGTTTGAGACCAGCCTGGGCAACACAATGGGACCACGTCTCTACAAAAAATAAAAAAAAAAATTAGCTGGGCATGGTGGTGCATGCCTGTAGTCTCAGCTATTTGGGAGGCTGAGGTGGGAGAATCTCTTGAGCCTGGGAGGTTGAGGCTGCAATAAGCTATGATTGTGCCATTGCACTCCAACTTGGATGACAGAGCAAGACTCCATCTCTTAAAAAAACAAAAAAAAAGTAAAGATGTGTCGTCAATTTGTTTTTACTTTGATTTCAGAATATATGCTGATTATTGCTGTTTATTACTTAAATATTTACATGTTATGCAGTATTTATGTGTTATTAAGACATGGAAAAGGTGCTGGGCATGGTGGCTCACGCCTGTAATCCCAGCACTTTGGGAGGCTGAGGCAGGCGGATCACCTGAGGTCATGAGTTCGAGACCAGCCTGGCCAACATTGTGAAACCTTGTCTCTACTAAAAATATAAAAATTAGCCGGGCGTGGTGGCGGGCGCCTGTAAACCCAGCTACTTGGGAGTCTGAGGCAGGAGAATCACTTGAACCTGGGAGGTGGAGGTTAGAGTAAGCCAAGACCGTGCCACTGGACTCCAGCCTGGGTGACAGAGTGAGACTCCGCCTCAAAAAAAAAAAAAAAAACCCACATAGAAAAGGGACTTAAAGGATAATTTAATGAATACATGCATATCCACTGCCCAGCTTAGAAAATAAACATTGCCAACACAGCTAAATACCTCTGCGATGGTTAATTTCACGTGTCACCTTAGCTAGGCTATAGTACACAGTTTTTGGTCAAACATCAATCTACATGTTGCTGTGAGGGTATCTTTTTTTATATGTGATTAACATTTTTTCTTTTTTTTTTTTTTCTTTTTTTTTATTAATTTTTTTTGCATACAAAAACAATAAACATTTTCTAAAAATACATACAAACAAAAAGATGCGTATCAAACATATTAGGAAGGTTGCACATGGGAAGTCGGGGAATAGAAATGGGGGTGGGAGTTAAAATAAATGAGAGAGGGACTTTATATGGATCAGTGATAATAACTCAATCCTCTATTTGACAAAGAGGGAGAAGGAAGAGGAAGAAAAAGAAAGTGGGATAAAGGATCAGAAAGGGAGGAAAATAGAAAAAATTAGAGTATGACTCCAGGGTAGACCTGTTTTGTTGTCATTGAGTTGGTTGGTTGGTTTGTCTGTTGTATTCTTCATGTTTCGCCAAGTTGGCCAGACTGGTCTCGAACTCCTAGTCCGAAGTGATCAACCCGCCTCGCCCCCCAGAGTGCCGGGACCACAGGCGTGAGCCACCACGTCCAGCCCCCACATTGCTTCTGGCCTCCATGGTAGACCTCCCAGACGGAGCGGCCAGGCAGAGGAGCTCCTCACTTCTACCCAGACACGGGGCGGCCGGGCAGAGGGGCTCCTCACTTCCCAGACGGGGCGGCCAGGCAGAGACGCTCCTCACTTCTTCCCAGATGATAGGTGGCCGGGCAGAGGCGCTCCTCACTTCCCAGACGATGGGCGGCCGGGCAGAGGCGCTCCTTATCTCCCAGACGATGGGTGTCCGGGCAGAGGCACTCCTCACTTCCCAGATGGGGCAGCCGGGCAGAGGCGCTCCTCACCTCCCAGACGATGGGTGGCCTGGCAGAGGCGCTCCTCACCTCCCAGACGATGGGTGGCCTGGCAGAGGCGCTCCTCACCTCCCAGACGATGGGTGGCCGGGCAGAGGCGCTCCTCACCTCCCAGACGGGGCGGCCGGGCAGAGGCGCTCCTCACTTCTTCCCGACGGGGCGGCCGGGCAGAGGCGCTCCTCACTTCTTCCCGGACGGGGCGGCCGGGCAGAGGCGCTCCTCACTTCTTCCCGGACGGGGCGGCCGGGCAGAGGCGCGCCTCACTTCTTCCCGGACGGGGCGGCCGGGCAGAGGCGCTCCTCACTTCCCAGACGGTGGGTGGCTGGGCAGAGGCGCTCCTCACTTCCCAGACGATGGGTGGCTGTGCAGAGGCGCTCCTCACTTCTTCCTGGATGGGGCGCCCGGGCAGAGGCGCTCCTCATTTCTTCCCGGACGGGGCGGCTGGGCAGAGGCGCTCCTCACTTCCCAGACGGGGCGGCCGGGCAGAGGCGCTCCTCACTTCCCAGACGGTGGGTGGCCGGGCAGAGGCGCTCCTCACTTCCCAGACGATGGGTGGCCGGGCAGAGGCGCTCCTCACTTCTTCCCGGATGGGGCGGCCGGGCAGAGGCGCTCCTCACTTCTTCCCGGACGGGGCGCCCGGGCAGAGGCGCTCCTCATTTCTTCCCGGACGGGGCGGCCGGGCAGAGGCGCTCCTCACTTCCCAGATGGGGCAGCCGGGCAGAGGCGCTCCTCACTTCTTCCCGGACGGGGCGGCCGGGCAGAGGCGCTCCTCACTTCTTCCCGGACGGGGCGGCCGGGCAGAGGCGCTCCTCACATCCCAGACGATGGGAGGCCGGGCAGAGGCACTCCTCACTTCCCAGACGATGGGTGGCCGGGCAGAGGCGCTCCTCACTTCCCAGACGGGGCGGCCGGGCAGAGGCGCTCCTCACTTCCCAGACGGGGTGGCGGGGCAGAGGCGCTCCTCACTTCCCAGACGATGGGTGGCCGGGCAGAGGCGCTCCTCACTTCCCAGACGGGGCGGCCGGGCAGAGGCGCTCCTCACTTCCCAGACGGTGGGTGGCCGAGCAGAGGCGCTCCTCACTTCCCAGACGGTGGGTGGCCGGGCAGAGGCGCTCCTCACTTCCCAGACGGTGGGTGGCCGGGCAGAGGCGCTCCTCACTTCCCAGACGGTGGGTGGCCGGGCAGAGGCGCTCCTCACTTCCCAGACGATGGGTGGCCGGGCAGAGGCGCTCCTCACTTCTTCCCGGACGGGGCGCCTGGGCAGAGGCGCTCCTCATTTCTTCCCGGACGGGGCGGCCGGGCAGAGGCACTCCTCACTTCTTCCCGGACGGGGCGGCCGGGCAGAGGCGCTTCTCACTTCCCAGACGATGGGTGGCCGGGCAGAGGCGCTCCTCACTTCCCAGACGGGGCGGCCGGGCAGAGGCGCTCCTCACTTCCCAGAGGGTGGGTGGCCGGGCAGAGGCGCTCCTCACTTCCCAGACGGTGGGTGGCCGGGCAGAGGCGCTCCTCACTTCCCAGACGGTGGGTGGCCGGGCAGAGGGGCTCCTCACTTCCCAGACGATGGGTGGCCGGGCAGAGGCGCTCCTCACTTCCCAGACGGTGGGTGGCCGGGCAGAGGCGCTCCTCACTTCCCAGACGGTGGGTGGCCGGGCAGAGGCGCTCCTCACTTCCCAGACGGTGGGTGGCCGGGCAGAGGCGCTCCTCACTTCCCAGATGGGGCGGCCGGGCAGAGGCGCTCCTCACTTCCCAGACGGTGGGTGGCCGGGCAGAGGCGCTCCTCACTTCCCAGACGGTGGGTGGCCGGGCAGAGGCGCTCCTCACTTCCCAGACGGGGCGGCCGGGCAGAGGCGCTCCTCACTTCCCAGACGGTGGGTGGCCGGGCAGAGGCGCTCCTCACTTCCCAGACGATGGGTGGCCGGGCAGAGGCGCTCCTCACTTCCCAGAGGGTGGGTGGCCGGGCAGAGGCGCTCCTCACTTCTTCCCGGACGGGGCGCCCGGGCAGAGGCGCTCCTCATTTCTTCCCGGACGGGGCGGCCAGGCAGAGGCACTCCTCACTTCCCAGACGGGGCGGCCGGGCAGAGGCGCTCCTCACTTCTTCCCGGACGGGGGCGGCCGGGCAGAGGCGCTCCTCACTTCTTCCCGGACGGGGCGGCCGGGCAGAGGCGCTTCTCACTTCCCAGACGATGGGTGGCCGGGCAGAGGCGCTCCTCACTTCCCAGACGGGGCGGCCGGGCAGAGGCGCTCCTCACTTCCCAGACGGTGGGTGGCCGGGCAGAGGCGCTCCTCACTTCCCAGACGATGGGTGGCCGGGCAGAGGCGCTCCTCACTTCCCAGAGGGTGGGTGGCCGGGCAGAGGCGCTCCTCACTTCTTCCCGGACGGGGCGCCCGGGCAGAGGCGCTCCTCATTTCTTCCCGGACAGGGCGGCCGGGCAGAGGCGCTCCTCACTTCCCAGACGGGGCGGCCGGGCAGAGGCGCTCCTCACTTCTTCCCGGACGGGGGCGGCCGGGCAGAGGCGCTCCTCACTTCTTCCCGGACGGGGCGGCCGGGCAGAGGCGCTTCTCACTTCCCAGACGATGGGTGGCCGGGCAGAGGCGCTCCTCACTTCCCAGACGGGGCGGCCGGGCAGAGGCGCTCCTCACTTCCCAGACGGTGGGTGGCCGGGCAGAGGCGCTCCTCACTTCCCAGAGGGTGGGTGGCCGGGCAGAGGCGCTCCTCACTTCCCAGACGGTGGGTGGCCGGGCAGAGGCGCTCCTCACTTCCCAGACGGTGGGTGGCCGGGCAGAGGCGCTCCTCACTTCCCAGAGGGTGGGTGGCCGGGCAGAGGCGCTCCTCACTTCCCAGACGGTGGGTGGCCGGGCAGAGGCGCTCCTCACTTCCCAGACGGTGGGTGGCCGGGCAGAGGCGCTCCTCACTTCCCAGACGGGGCGGCCAGGCAGAGGTGCTCCTCACCTCCCAGACGGGGCGGCCGGGCAGAGGCGCTCCCCACCTTCCAGATGGGGCGGCGGCCGGGCAGGGGCTGCAATCCCAGCACCCTGGCAGGCCAAGGCAGGCGGCCGGGGGGTAGAGGCTGCCGCGAGGCCAGACCACGCCACCGCACTCCAGCCCGGGCAACACCGAGCACTGGGTGAGCGAGACTCCGTCTGTAGTCCCAGTACCTCGGGAGGCTGAGGCGGGCAGAGCACTCGGCGTCAGGAGCTGGCGACCAGCGTGGCTAAGATGGCGAACGCGTGCCTGCATCCAAAGGAGAAAAGGCAGGCAGCGGTGGTGCGCGCCGGCAGTCCCAGGGAGTCCGCGGCGCGGGCAGCAGCAAGCCGAGTAGATTGTAGCCTGGGCCAGAGAGGGGAAAGAAGAAAAGAAAGAAAGAAAGAAAGAAAGAAAGAAAGAAAGAAAGAGAGAGAGAGGGAGGGAGGGAGGGAGGGAGGGAGGGAGGGAAGGAAGGAAGGAAGGAAGGAAGGAAGGAAGGAAGGAAGGAAGGAAGGAATGGAAGCGATTAACATTATTTCTTTTTTTGAGACAAAGTTTCGCTCTTGTTGCCCAGGCTGGGGTGCAATGGCGCGATCTTGGCTCACCGCAACCTCTGCCTCCCAGGTTCAAGCAATTCTCCTGCCTCAGCCTCCTGCGAGTAGCTGGGATTACAGGCATGTGTCACCACACCCGGCTAATTTTGTATTTTTAGTAGAGACGGGGTTTCTCCATGTTGGTCAGGCTGGTCTCGAACTCCTGACCTCAGGTGATGTACCCGCCTCGGCCTCCCAAAGTGCTGGGATTATAGTCGTGAGCCACCGTGCCAGGCCATAATTAACATTTATTAGGTCGGTGCAAAAGTAATTGAGGTTTTTGCCATTAAAACTGCAGTGTTCCAAGGAAGAGGGGAATTCTGCTTCTAGATGGCCTCCAGGCTCAAGACTGTAACATCAGCTCTTTCCTGGATGAAATGAACATCTTTCTTCAGTATTTAAGGACAAGTTGTATTTCTTCCTTGGTGAATTGTTTCTTATTTTCTGGTGGTTCCAAGGTCAGCAGGGATGTAGGGCTTGTTGAGGTTGGGCTGACAGTTTCCTAGGGAAAGGTGGGTGATTGGTTTTACATTTAGCTTTCTTCTTGGACATTTTGTAGTGATGAGGTGGAGCAGTGTCTTGCCGGGGTGAGGGGTGTCTGGGGGGCTTGTCTTGCTGGGCACACAGGGGGGCCTGAAGGGCTCCTTCACAGCCAGTGGAGGGGGCGGTGGTTGGGAACACTCGGCGTTCTTTCCAGGTGAGCATCTTGTTTTGAGGAACCAACTGCTGCTATAAGGCTTTCACTTAGCCAGCAGGTACTTCTTTCAACACCCATAGAATTGTATGAGGTGCGTGGGGTTCTTATTCAGTAGGGGCAGTTCCTGTTTTCATAAAATTTGTGAAGAAGCATTTCATGATAAGTGGAGTAAATTATACTAAATATTGAAATGGGAATCAATTTTTCTAAACATTCCTTTCCATGTTCCTGCAAAGATACTGGTTTCACTTGCATTTGAATGGAGGCACACACCTTTCCTTTGTCCATACAGTCAGAGGCCTCTGCAACAGGAAGTGGTGAACGTCTTAACTGTTTATGTCACTTTATGACATAGCTAAAAAGAAGAAGAAGAAGAAGAAGAGAAACTTCTAGATCATTCCAGAATTTTTTTCTTGACTTTCCTCCCTACTGCCCCCTTGAAGTTCATACTTGCACACAGAAACTCTTCAAACTTCCTGTCTTGAGTACATGCTGGACAGAAAACTGTAGAGAGACATCAGCACCATGAATGCCAAGATCAACAGCAATACCAACTCAACACCAACAGTGAGAACACCAACATGGATGCCAGTACCAACCCAACAGCAACACCACGAACACCAGCAGTAGGAGGAAGTTCCAGGGTGCGAATGCAAAATATTGAACACCAGTTAACTTACAGAGCCAAAGAGTCTCTAGTGAAGCCCTGATCAAGGAGAGTATGTGCCTAATATCTATAAACATCCCATAACTACAATCAGAGAGACACATATGATCATTATTAGCCTCTGCCAGTGAAGCTAAAATAATTATTGAAAGAGTATGGACTGCAGGCAGTGGCTCACACCTGTAATCCCAGCACTCTGGGAGACCAAGGGGGGAGGATCACCCGAGGTTGGGAGTTTGAGATATGGAGCCTGGGCAACATAATGAGACCCCATCTCTACCAAAAATACAAAAAAATTAGCCGGGTGTGGTGGTGTGCGCTTGTAATCCCCACTACTTCAGAGGCTGAGGCGAGAGAATTGCTTGAACCTGGGAGGTGGAGGCTGCAATGAGCTGAGATCGTGCCACTGCACTCCAGCCTGGGTGACAAAGAGACTGTCTCAAAACAAAAACAAAAAAGTGTGAGTGGTTGATCTTATAAACTAGTAGATTTAAAAAGTGAAAGAGTGTGAATGGAAGCAGAGCTCTGACTGTCCTTGGGTGTCAAGAAATCAGGTTATGCCAAGTACAATGGCTCACACCTGCAATCCTAGCACTTTGGTAGGCTGAGGCGGGAGGATTTCTGAAGACAAGGAGTTTGAGACCAGCAGGGCATCATAGCAAGACTTCATCTTTACAAAAAAATTTTAAAAATTTTAAGAATTAGTAGTCATAGCTACTCAGGAGGCTGAAGTAGGAACCCAGGAGTTCAAGGCTGCAGTGAGCTATGATCATACCACTGCACTCCAGCCTAAGCAATAGAGCAAGACCATGTCTCCAAAAAAAAAAAAAAAAAAAAAAAAATTAGCGACCACAACAAAATGTAAATAACTAACTGACAGTGAGTTTCTGAGCATTATGTCAGAGATTTTTTTATTTTTTAAACTCCCTTAGGCCCCTACTTCAACAACTCCAAACTCAGAGTAGGGGGAAAAGAAATACACAATTATCGTTCCTTCCGGAATACTAAGTTTTCGAAGCCTCAACTTCACAGGTAGTTGTTTACCTTTTAAGATTATGGCTAGTAGGCCGGGCACAGTGGCTAGCACCTGTAATCCCAGCACTCTGGGAGGCCGAGGCGGGCGAGCAGATCACCTGAGGTCAGGAGTTCAAGACCAGCCTGACCAACATGGTGAAACTCTGTCTCTACTAAAAATACAAAAATTAAGCCAGGCATGGTGGCTCATGCCTGTAATCCCAGCATTTTGAAAGGCCGAGGCAGTGGATCACCTGAGGTCAGGAGTTCCAGACCAGCCTGGCCAACATGACAAAATCCCATCTCTACTAAAAATAGAAAAATTAGTCAGGCATGGTGGTTTGCGCCTGTAATCCCAGCTACTCCGGAGCCTGGGACAGTAGAATCACTTGAACCTGAAGGCAGAGATTACAGTGAGCCAAGATCACACCACTGCACTCAGCCTGGGTGACAGAGTGAGACTCCATCTAAAAAAAAAAAAAAAAAAAAGTTAGCCAGGTGTGGTGGTTTACACCTGAAATCCCAGCTACTCCGGAGGCTGAGGCAGGAGAATTGCCTGAACCTGGGAGGTGGAGGTTGCAGTTAGCTGAGATTGCACTGCTCCGGCCTGGACAACAGAGTGAGACTCTGTCTCAAAAAAAAAAAAAAAAGGGATCATGACTAGTAAACTAAGACCATCCCTAGAAGCCAGTAGAATCCAGTACTGGTCAGATCAGACACCAGCTACACAAGCTTCAGAGGCCACTTCTCCCCCTGGGCCTGGACTTCTATTTCCCCTCTGATTTAGAAATTCTGTGGCTCTGCATCATTGATTGGTATATAAATTGGCATATATATTACTCTGTTCTCATGCTGCTAATAAAGACATAACTGAGACTGTGTAATTTATAAGGAAAGAGGTTTAATGGACTCATAGTCCCACATGACTGGGGAGGCCTCACAATCATGACAGAGGCAAAGGAGGAGCAAAGGCACTTTTTTTTTTTTTTTTTTTGGAGATGGCATTTTGCTCTGTTGCCCAGGCTGGAGTGCAGTGGCATGATCTTGGCTCACTGCAACCTCCGCCTCCCAGGTTCAAACCATTCTTCTGCCTCAGCCTCCCGAGTAGCTGGGACTACAGGTGCGTGCCACCACACCCAGCTAATTTTTGTATTTTTAGTAGAGACTGGGTTTTACCATATTGGCCAGGCTGACCTCGTGATCTACCCATCTTGGCCTCCGAAAGTCCTGGGATTACAGCCGTGAGCCACCATGCCTGGCCTCAAAGGCACATCTTACATGGCGGCAGGTAAGAGAGTGTGTGCGGGGGAACTGCCCTTTATAAAACCATCAGATCTTTTGAGACTTATTCGCTATTACAAGAACAGCACAGGAAAGACCTGCCTTCATAATTCAATTACCTCCCACCAGGTCCCTCCAGGAGACATGGGGATTATAGGAGCTACAATTCAAGATGAGATTTGGGTGGGGACACAGCCAAAGTGTATCAGCGTACCTTTTTGAAAGGTAATTAAAAAATATTTTTTAGGACTGGGCTTACGCCTGTAACCCCAGCATTTTGGCAGGCCGAGGCGGGCGGATCACCTGAGCTCGGAAGTCCGAGACCAGCTTGGTCAACATGGTGAAACCCCATCTCTGCTAAAAAATACAAAAATTAGCCGGGCATGGTAGTGTGCCCCTGTAATCCAGCTACTCAGGAGGCTGAGGCAGGAGAATTGCTTGAACCCAGGAGGCGGAGGTTGCAGTGAGCTGAGATCGCACCACTACACTCCAGCCTGGGTGACAGAGCAAGACTCTGTCTCAAAAAAGAAAAAAATTTAGGTCAAAAGTAGAATTTTATTTTTAAAAAGTTCTTAAACAGCATTATTTTATTTTTTATTTTTTTTGAGACTGGGTCTCACTCTGTCACCCATGCTGTAGTCCAGTGTTGAGATCTTGGTTTACTGCAACCTCTGCCTCCCAGGTTCAAGCAATTCTTCTGTCTCAGCCTCTCAAGTAGCGGGAACTACAGGCTCCCGCCACCACGCCCAGCTAATTTTTGTATTTTTTAGTAGAGACAGGGTTTCAACATGTTGGTCAGGCTGGTCTAAAACTCCTGACCTCAAGTGATCTGCCCACCTTGACCTCCCAAGATTACAGGCGTGAGCCACCGCGCCCAGCCTTAAACAGCACTCTTGTGCCACAGGAGCACACACAGTACAGTCATCTCATCTGCAAAGCATATGTATGTGTTAACCTTACACAAGCCATCCAGGAACTTGTCTTTTAAAAGTAACAGAGGGTTGTTTAAGGAGGATTCATTTGTAAAGCTTAATACATGACATTGCTGGAGTTCAAAATGAAGGCCTCAGAAGCAAGTTTTTCTCTAAGCTTCTCCTGCCCTCCTGTCTCTGGCCCCTCATTCTCCCCCTAAGGCTACCATGAAACTAGAATCCCCCTTCCCCAAGGTGGGTCATAGAAATCAGAACCCCTTTTTCCCAAAGCCAGCCATAAAACCTGAGAAGATTACTCTAACTCTCCCTGCCCGCCCACCCTGCCTTTCTTTGTAAAAACCGGGCATAAAGAAATTCCCTGACCTACCTTGTTTGGCTGTAGGTCATCAAGCTCCCATTCCAGAGAGGGTCCTGCCTCACACCCAGAAGGAATGAAGGCTGCACAGAGAGGCCAAGAAGGACCTACATAGACCCCCCCGGGGGTCTCCCCACTCAGTCCATTAGCATCAGATCAGAGCCTTTTTGTCCAATCCTATCTCTACGTAGCTGTCCACATTCTGTTGAACCTAAGCATAAAAATTGACATCTGTATCTTTGGGTCTTCACTCTGAAGGCTCCCATGTAACATAAAACTATGATCAAATAAATTTGTATGCCTTTTCTCCTATTAATTTGGCTTTTGTCAGTTGATTTTCAGCAGCTCTTTAGAGAGCGAAGGAGAAATTTTCCATTGGCCCCTACAGAATATTTTTTGTTTGTTTGTTTTTGGGATTTTTTCAGACAGGGACTTGCTCTGTCTCCCAGGCTGGAGTGCAGCGGCACAATCATGGTTCACTCAACCTGTTGGCAGCCTCAACCTCTTGGGCTCAAGTGATCCTCCCACCTCGGCTTCCCAAAGTGCTGAGATTATAGGCGTGAGCCACCATGCCTGATTCTACAGAATGTCTTACATCAAAGAGAAGCCCAGGCTCATTTCAACTTCCCAGTACTTTTGTAGTGAATAAGGAGGAATTGGGACCCAAGACTGCAAAGGTGCACAGCAGGTGTCCCCAACATTACACAGTTTGCTTCGATTGCCTTCTTGGGACCTCTTAGAACCAGGGTCTATATTTGGAAACAGCACAATTGCAGGATGTGTGATCATAATTGCACTGAATTATAAGCATTTCTTGCATCAGAAATTTTAAATTACTTAATAGAAGTGAGTGTTATTGTACTGAGCATGGCTAAATACGTTACTCATGTTTATTAAATGAGAATCCAAGAAGAGCATTTATTGGGTGCTTGATTTGTGTGAGGCACTGGGCTAAATACCTTATTCATTTATTCTTTGAAACAGCCCCACGTAATTTTACAGACGAAGAAGGGTTGAGGATTATGTAAACTGCCTAAGAGCCCTCTGCTACCAAAAGGTGGTGGCTGCAATCCAACCTCAAAATGACTGGGTCCAAAGCCCGTGAAGTTAACCTTGACACTATATGGCCTCAAAATTGTTTAATTAATTCTATCAGGCCAGGCACGGTGGCTCACCCCTGTCATCCCAGCACTTTGGGAGTCCGAGGCAGTGCATCACCTGAGGTCAGGAGTTCGAGACCAGCCTGGCCAACATGGCGAAACCCCATCTCTACTAAAAATACAAAAATTAGCCAGGAGTGGTGGCGGGTGCCTGTAACCCCAGCTACTTGGGAGGCTGAGGCAGGAGAATCGCTTGAACCCGGGAGGCGGAGGTTGCAGTGGGCCGAGATCGTGCCACTGCACTCCAGCCTGGGTGACAGAGCGAGACTCCATCTCAAAAAAAAAAAATATATATATATATATATATATATCAGATGGAGGAGTTTTCTGTGGATTCTGGCTTGTCATATACCTTAAATAAACAACAGTAGTGAAAAGAAATCTTTAAGAACTATCATCCAGGGATTTCTTTGGTATGCCAGCATGTGCTGGTCAAATACCATCTTATCTCACTGATCTGGGTTTGACAGGCTCATGTCTTTCTCACTGTGGTCACACTTTTATTTCTGTGAAGAAATATGAATCTGAAAGAGGCAATTCTTCAAGACAGATCCCTAGTGGCTAACTGAGCCTAAATTTAAAATAGAGCCAAGTGGCCATTTGCTAACTAGAAGTCACACAGGTACTCTGAGATTCCTGAAAACCAGCACCTTCTTAATGTCGGGACTTTCAGAGCTCACCTGCCTCCACCAACCAGGGCTCAGCTGTATTGACTAATGAGGACTCAGTGGCATAAACCAATCAAAACTAAGCAAGTTTCAGTCTTTCATTTGCATAAACAGACCTGATTGGGAACCTGGGCAGGAACTTTATAACACCCAAATCCCCCTTTTTCTGGTTTTTTTTTTTTTTTTTTTTTTTTTTTTTTGAGATGAAATCTCACCCTGTTGCCCAGGCTGGAGTGCAGTGTCATGATCTCAGCTCACTGCAACCTCCACCTCCCAGGTTCAAGTGATTCTTTTGCCTCAACCTCCTGAGTAGTTGGGACTGCAGGTGTGTGTCACCATGCCCAGCTAATTTTTTTATATTTTTAGTAGAGACGGTGTTTCACCATGTTGGCCAGGTTAGTCTCGAACTCCCAACTTCCGATGATCCCTCTGGCTTTGACTGTGACCTCATGTGCCCTCCACTGGGGCCCCCACAGGGTCCAGAGCTGTCCCTGGAACAGCTCTCCTCCCTCCCCAAGCTCCATCCCAGGGCTCTGCCCTGCCAGCAGCCCTGCCAGGAGCCAGCAATCCCCTCTGCAGCATTCCTGTCTTCATTCACTTGTAACCACGTACGCCCATTTTTCTAAGAAATAGTTTATTTTTTTTTTCTCTCTCTCTCTTCCCTTTTCTCATTCCTCTGGTTCCCCACTTCCTACTTAGCCCTTTAAAATGCAAGTATAGATTTTTTTTGTTTTTATAGAGGGCAAGTTCCTCTAACTCTGTGCTCCAAGACTCTCCTCAAGAGCTAATAGTCGATTTACAAACCAAAGCATGCGTGCCTGCTACGGAACTCTCACCCTCCAGGAGGTTGCCTCGGAACTCCCTCCCACCAAGAGACGTGAGAGATATGGGACTCTCTCCTACCTGGGGAATTTTTGGCCTAGTCCTGTCCATGAAGGCACCGTCAGTCACTAGCTCAAGCGCCCAGTAGATAAAGCACTGGATCTAGCCTGCAGACCACGCCCGGCCCTGCTCACTTCCTCTCCTGACTTTTAAAAGTGCCCTCTTTCTGCTCCAAAAGTGAAGCGGGACACTTAAGGCAGGACACCTGTATTTCTTCCCCTAAGCTAGCTTTGAGATAAATCACTGTCTTCATACCACACCTTGCTCTTGTTAATCGGAGTCTGCAAGTGAGTGACTAACCTGCGTTTCAGTTACACCCTCCCTGCAGTCAGGGAGCGCTTTCTAAAAGGCAAATCCAATCAAATCTCTTCACTGGCTTCCCAGTGACCATACGTTAAAATCAAAGCTGCTTTTTGTTTTGTTTTTGTTTAAGAGACAGAATCTCACTAGGTTGCCCAGGCTGGTTTTGAACTCCAGACCTCAAGGGATCCTGCCACTTTGGCTTCCCAAAATGCTGGGATTACAGGGTGAGCCACTGCTTCTGACTAAAATCCGAGTTTGTTTGTTTGTTTGTTTTGAGACAGAGTCTCATTCTGTTGCCCAGGCTGGAGTGCAGTGGCGCAATCTTGGCTCACTACAAGCTCCGCCTCCCGGGTTAACGCCATTCTCCTGCCTCAGCCTCCCGAGTAGCTGGGACTACAGGCGTCTGCCACCACGCCCGGCTAATTTTTTGTATTTTTTAGTAGAGATTGGGTTTCACCGTGTTAGCCAGGATGGTCTCTATCTCCTGACCTTGTGATCCACCCGCCTCGGCCTCCCAAAGTGCTGGGATTACAGGTGTGAGCCACCACAACTGGCCAAAAACAGCATTCTTCTTTTTATGAGACAGAGTCTCGCTCTATTGCCCAGACTGGAGTGCAGTGGTGTAATCTTGGCTCACTGCAACCTCTGTCTCCCAAGTTCAAGCGATTTTCCTGCCTCAGCCTCCCAAGTAGCTGGGATTACAGGTGCATGCCACCACGCCTGGCTAATTTTTGTATCATTTAGTAGAAATGGGGTTTCACCATATTGGTCAGGCTGGTCTTGAACTCCTGACCTCTGGTGATCCACCCCCCTTGGTCTCCCCAAGTGCTGGGATTACAGGCGTGAGCCACTGCACCCGATCAACAGCATTCATTTTTATCTGACTAATAAGTCAATTGTTGGAAGCAAAAGGAATCTCATACTGGAAATCTTTAGCATCCTTCGGCACTAAAAGCCTAAGATTCCATTGTTCACAAAGAATGGCACCTTATTTCATGAATAGCCTTTATGATTTGATGTTGCAATAGTTATAAAAAGCTTTTTAAAATAAGGTCTTTTTTTCTTATTTTTTTTTTCTGTGATCATCATAGTTTTGTGTTTTATTAGACAGTCCTTTAAATAAAAACGTTGATAAAGATCATTCTCCAAGTCCTACCACACACAGGGCACACATAACCTGCCCTGGCTGCGGTGGGCACCTTTCACCCACAGACGGAAACATCTTCCTGTGAGGGAAGACGCCCACTTTAGTAGTCATCCTCCCCTCACATCAAAATTTTCCATCAGAGTAATATATTCCATTAAAGAAAAAAAATCAAAACTTTCTTCTGAAAAAAACTTAAGCTTGTTTTTAGCATTTAGATAATGATTTATAATTTGTATATCCCTAAATATGCTAATTTATTTTTAATCATAGAAATTTACATTATTTCTATTAAACCTAATTATGGAACTTTCTAAATTAAACCCAGAAGGGGATCATTTTATTCTGTCTCAGTGTTCCTTCCTTATTAATTGTCATTTAGGGGGAGCAATGACTCACATGCCAAGTTCCTGTGTTTTTCATTTATAGCTTTTGCACGTGATACCAGAATAGGCTATGATAAAAATATCACAGTCTGTATCATAAACACAGCCTCCTTTATTCGCAGAATAAACTGTGGATTTTCGGTTTGTAATCTAGGACACATGAGAGCCTCCCTCGGTTATCTTGGATACCCTAACCCTGTGGGGCATGACCAGTCTCTTTCTGTTTGTGGATAGTGAACAGCAGGTAATTAAACGCCATGTGTCCAAAGCCAAGAGGAGAAATCACTTTAGAACTTACAGCGTCATGATTCGGAAAGACAAAAGTATTCGCACCTAGCTTGCTCCTGAAATGGCACCAGTATACTTCCTAAGCTTTGCTTTGCCTACTATTTGGCAAGAATTGTACAGCCAATAATTGTTCTCTTATTCTTATTGGAACACCAGATGACTCAATTCTGTAAAATTGTCAACTCTCCCTAAATTGACCTGTCGATTTAATGAAATTCCAATCCAAATCTTTTCAAATTCAGCTTCTAAAATTTATATTGAAGAATAAAGAACCAAGAATAACCAAGACATCTCTTTTTTTTTTTTCCTGAGACAGAGTTTCGCTCTGTCAACCAGGCTAGAGTGCAATGGTACGATCTCGGCTCACTGCAACCTCCGCCCCCCGGGTTCAAGCAATTCTCCTGCCTCAGCCTCCCAAATAGCTGGGATTATAGGCACATGCCACCATGCTTGGCTAATTTTTGTATTTTTTAGTAGAGATGGGTTTTCACCATGCTGGCCAGGCTGGTCTCAAACTCCTGACCTCAGGTGATCCACCCGTGTCGGCCTCCCAAAGTGCTGGGATTACAGGCGTGAGCCACCGTGCCTGGCCTAGCTAAGACATTTCTGAAGTAGAAAAAGAAGGTGGAGGGAGATGTCCTACCAGATATCAAGAGCTGTTACAAAGCTATTGTAATAAACACAGTGTGATATTGGCACAGGATAGACAAATTGACAATGGAACAGAACAGGGAGCCCAGAAGCAGACCCATGGCCGTATGGAAACTTGATGGATGGTAGATGAGATGGCAGACCCGCAGGAAAAAGATGAAGTATTGAATACATGGCGCAGGGACTAGTGGTTACCTACATGCGAAACATGGAATCGGATCACTACCTCCCAACAGGCACGAGAGCCAATTCCTGATACGTTAAAGATGAAAGACAGAACTTAAAACTTTTGGAATAAAATGTGAGCAAACCTCTTTATAGTATTGAGCAGAAAAGGATTTCTTTAGCCAGGCAAGAAAAAATATTAACCATATGAGAAAACAGTTATAAATTTAACCAAATCAAATGAAGAACTTTTTGCTTATTACCAGAAAGACAAAGAAAGACACCATTAATTAGAGAAAAACAGGAGAGGCGCGGTGGCTCATGTCTGCAATTCCAGCACTTTAGAAGGCTGAGGTGGGAGGATCACTTGAGCTCAGGAGTTCAAGACCAGCCTGGGCAACATAGTGAAACCTCACCTCTGCTAAAAATAAAAATAAAAAAGAATTTTATAAAAAATTTTAAAAAGGGAAAAATAAATTACAAAGGACATATATATATATATATATATATTTTTTTTTTTTTTTTTGAGACAGAATTTCACTCTTGTCACCCAGTCTGGAGTGCAATGGCACGATCTTGGCTCGCTGCAACCTCTGCCTCCTGGGTTCAAGCGATTCTTCTGCCACAGCCTCTGGAGCAGCTGGGGTTACAGGCACCCGCCACCACACCCGGCTAATTTTTGTATATGTTTAGTAGAGATGGGGTTTCACCGTGTTGGCCAGGCTGGTCTTGAACTCCTGACCTCAGATGATCCACCCACCTCAGCCCCGCAAAGTGCTGGGATTACAGGCGTAAGCCACTGTGCCTGGCCACAAAGAAGATATTTTTTAACACATATAACTGACCAAAGATTATTATCTAGAATACACAAAGACCTTTCAGGAATCAGGACAAACAACCACGTTTGGGTTTGTTTCTGAGAAAAGGGTTTTCTCTGTTGCCCAGGCTGAAGTGTAGTGATGCGGTCCCAGCTCACTGCAACCTCTGCCTCCCAGGCTCAAAGCGAGCCTCCTGAGTAGCTGGGACTTCAGGTGCACACCACCACGCCTAGCTAATTTTTGTATTTTTTGTAAAGACAGGGTTTCGCCATGTTGCCAAGGCTGGTCTTGAACTCCTGGGCTCAAGCGATCTGCCCACTTTGGCCTCCCAAAGAGCTGGGACTACAGGCATGAGCCACTGCACCCAGCCCCAAGTTTTTCTGCAAATGGGCAAAAAAGCATGAGCAAGCATTTTATTTTAAAAAATAAACACAAATGGTATATAAATATGTGACAAGGTGCTCATCAGTAACCAAACAAATGCAAACTAAGACCACAGTGAGATCTCATTTTATACCCACTGGCTTGGCAAAATTAAGGGCACCTGATAGTACCAGAGGGTAGCAAGGATGTGGATCAATGGGATACTTACATGACACTTATATGACTGACGGGAGTACATTAGGACAGCCACTTTGAAAAGCAATTTGGCACTGCAGTAGACTATTGTTCAGAAATATTTTCTCTTCCCCCCTATTTAAAGATTATACTTTTCTGCCCTATGGATGCCTGGCTTGGCTGCATGATTTGCTCTAAAGGTTACAGTAGAACCAACTAAATAGGAGCAGAAGTGACAGATATCCATTTGCCATGCAATGCCCAATGTTCCAAATAGAAGCTGCTCCCTTCACCTAAATCCCAGAGTAAAATAACATGGGACAGAGGCACGCAAGCTTGCAATAGGCATGTCATACAAAAGTGTAAGAAATGGCCAGGCATGGTGGCTCATGCCTGTAATCCTAGCACTTTGGGAGGCCGAGGTAGGCAGATCACCTGAGGTCAGGAGTTCGAGACCAGCCTGGACAACATGGTGAAACCCCGTCTCTACTAAAAATACAAAAATTAGCCAGGCGTGGTGGCACATACCTGTAGTCCCAGCTACTCAGAAGGCTGAGGCAGGGAGATCATTTGAACCTGGGAGGTGGAGGTTGCAGTGAGCCAAGATTGTACCACTGTACTCCAGCCTGGGAGACAGAGTGAGACACTGTCTCAAAAAAAAAAAAAAGAAAAGAAAAGAAAAAAATACACCTTTCTTGTTTTGTTGTAATCCATTAAGAGTTGGGGAATTATTTGTTATTTCTGCATAACTTAGCACGTCCTAACTGATGTAGGCACCAGCTCATAAAGTTGAGCATCACATGCCCTAAGACCCAGCAGTTCCACTTTTAGAAACTTTCCCTGGAGACACTTCTGCAGAGGAGATACATAAAATAACATCTATGACAACATTGCCCATGATTGTGAAACACCTGGCAAAACCTAACGTCTCTTGGTAGAGGATGGATCTATAAATAATGGCATATTTCCAGCAGAGTCAAGACAAATGCACTAAAGCTACACACGACAACACGAGTCTTTTTTTTTTGAGACAGTCTTGTTCTTGTCGCCCAGGCTGGAGTGCAGTGGTGTGATATCGGCTCACTGCAACCTTTGCCTCTCTGATTCAAGCCATTCTCCTGCCTCATCCTCCTGAGTAGCTGGGATTACAGGCACACACCACAACACCTAATTTTTGTATTTTTTGTAGAGACGGAGTTTCACCATGTTGGCCAGTCTTGTCTCGAACTCCTGACCTTAGGTGATCCACCTGGCTCAGCCTCCCAAAGTGCTGGGATTACAGGCGTGAGCCACCATGCCTGGCCACAGTGAGTCTTATAAATATAATTTTGAGTGATTCAGGCAAGTCACAGAAGTCTCCATACAGCCCAATACAATTTTCATAAAGCTCAAAAACAAGCAAAACTAAATAACATAGTTTTAGGATACATAATTATATGATAAATTATTTTTTTAAGCAAGGGAAAGACAGACTCAAAATTCTTAAGAGAGGCTGCCTGGGGATTGGCAGAAGATGAGGGGAGAAAGCAGCACGTGGATGGCAGCTCTGACCTTGACTTTGACCCTGTAAGTGTTCAGATATTAAATATTCTAGGATTTGTGGTCTATGGAGTCTCTGTCACACCTACTCAACACTGCTTTTGTAGTGCAAAGCCAGTCTTAGTACATAAATAAATGTGTGTGGCTGTGTTCCAGTAGAACTTTACCTATTGACTCTGCAATTTCAGTTTTATATAATTTTATGTGCCATAAGCTGTTATTCTTCTTTTGATTACTTTTAAATCATTTAAAAATGTCAAAGCTGGCTGGGCCCAGTGGGTCATGCCTGTAATCCCAGCACTGTGGGAGGCCGAGGTGGGTGGATCACTTGAGGCCAGGAGTTCAAGATCAGCCTGACCAACATGGTGAAACCCCGTCTCTACTAAAAATATAAAAATTAGTCAGGTGCAGTGGTGCGCACCTGTAATCCCAGCTACTCTGGAAGCTGAAGCATGAGAATTGCTTGAACCGGGAGGCAGAGTTTGCAGTGAGCTAAGATAGCACCACTGCCCTCCAGCCTGGGCGACAGAGTGAGACCCTGTCTCAAAAAAAAAATAAAATAAATAAAATTTAAAAAGCTATCCTTAGATCATAAGCCAAACAATGGCAGGCATGCCAGGTTTGCACCTGTAATCCCAGCTACCTGGGGGACTGAGGCGGGTGGATCACTTGAGCCCAGGAGTTTAAGGCCAAAGTGTTCTGTGATTGTGCCTGTGAATAGCCACTCCATTCCAGCCTGGGGAACATAGCAAGACTCTGTCTCAAGCAAACAAATAAACAAACAAAGGCAAATGGTGCACCAGGTTTGGCCATGGGAGTTTGGCGGCCCCCACTCTAGTGCTGTGGTAGGACAATGAGCTCACAGGTGTTCATTTTCTCACTGTACTTCATACCTATCATATGCAGTTCATTTATTGGCTTTTGTATAAAATATTGTGTTAAAAGTTAAGAATTTTTAGAATGTAACCTGGCTGAAAAGGGAGCAGGACAAAGGCAGAAGGTGTGAGGATGGAGAAGACCATAAGATACGCAGACACTTGAACTCTTTCCAAAACTTCCTCCAGGCCTGAGGTTTTTTGCCCTTGACCCTAAACTCAGGCACTCTGCTCATAATCCCCCTGACGGTGGAGCATGTCGTGTTACCTGACAGAACCCACGGAAACTTTCATCGGGTACTCACTGCACCTCGTGGCTTATTGTCATATGTCATATTAGCACCAAAAAACAAACCTGCATTGATTTGGATTATAATTGTAGTTGGACCAGTGGACTATGTAATTGAATTTAAACTATAATTTTCTTTGGATTTCAAAAAAACTAGCTCAAGCCTGTTAAGTGGTATCTAGAAAATGCTTTTTTTTTTTTTATCACCAGCTCTGTCCTCATCTGTCTGTTCTGTTAAAAGTGGTGCATTATTTTGGCCGGGCATGGCAGCTCATGTCTGTAATCCCAGCACTTTGGGAGGCCAAAGTGAGCCTAGGAGTTTGAGACCAGCCTGGACAACATGATGAAATGCCATCTCTACCAAACAAAAAACAAAAAACAAAAAAGTTAGTCAGGTGTGGTGGCTCTTCCTTGTAGTTCCAGCTACTCAGGAGACTGAGGCGGGAGGATCACTTGAGCTCCCAGAGGTCGAGGCTGCAGAGAGCCATGATGATGCCACTGCACTCCAGCCTGGGTGACAGAGTGAGAGCCTGTCAAAAAAAAAAAAAAAAAAAGTGGTGCATTTTTAAAGGCCAACTCATTGGCATTTAGAAAAGAATGTGTGTTGGGGGAATCCTGGGTATTATGTAGGATGGTGTTCTTGATTTTGAAAGCTGTGATAGCGGATGACTCATATTTCCTTGCTTCTTTTCAAGAAAGTCCCAACAGCCCTATTGACTTCCATTTCACAGTTCACATCCTCCTTCTTCTTCTTCTGGAAATCGGCAGCTACAGCCATCTTCCTCTTGAGTAGTTTGTACTGGTGTCATAAATGCTAAAAAAAAATTTTTAAGATACATATTGTTGTCATCTATTTGAATCATTTAACACTTATTTTCCATAAATTATAGCTGCAGAACATCTCTAAGCAGCAAACATTCTCCCCTTTAATTTTAACAAACTCAGCCAGGCATGGTGGCTCATGCCTCTAACCCCAGTACCCTGGAAGGCCAAGGTGGGCAGATTACTTGAGGTTAGGAGCTCGAGACCAGCCTGGCCAACACAGCAAAACCCCATCTCTACTAAAAATACAAAAATTAGGCGGATGTGGTGGCAGGTGCCTGTAATCCCAGCTACTCGGGAGGCTGAGGCAGGAGAATTGCTTGAACCCAGGAGACAGAGGTTGCAGTGAGTCAAGATGGTGCCATTGCACTCCAGCCTGGGTGACAACAGTGAAACTCTGTCTCAAAAAAAAAAAGAAAAAAAGAAAAAGAAAAAAAAAGGCCAGACGCAGTGGCTCATGCCTGTAATCCCAGCACTTTGGGAGGCTGAGGCAGGTGGATCACAAGGTCAGGAGTTCAAGACCAGCCTGGCCAAGATGGTGAAACCCCATCTCTACTAAAAATACCAAAAAAATTAGCTGGGTGTGGTGGTGGGTGCCTGTAATCTCAGCTACTCGGGAGGCTGAGGCAGAGAATCGCTTGAACCCGGGAGGTGGAGGTTTCAGTGAGCTGAGATTGCGCCACTACACTCCAGCCTGGGTGACAGAGTGAGACTCCATCTAAAAATAAAAATAATAATAATAGTAATAATAATTTTAACAAACTTATCCACAAGAGAGGTAACAGCAAGGATGAACTTCCTCTAGAGATTATTTGAAATTTGTTTCCTTTTACCAAATATTCGTATTGGTCTTTAAGAACTGTTTTCTTTATTTTCTACATTAGCTAAAAAAGAAGTCTTAAGCATGAATCACTAAAGCATAAAATATTAGCCATATCTCAATCATAGCTCTAGTTTCAATTCAGCAGCATTTATTTTCGTCTTGAGGGTTACTGAGATTCGAGATCCAATGGTTTCTTTGGAACGCAATGTTATGACTCCAAGAATGTGAAGGCATCCCCACTACTTCCATCTGTTAGGAACCAAGAACTGATCTGTGCGTGAGCTGCCAGGCTTTCTTTTACATGTTAGTGAAGTATTTGTGTTACTACTCAGCAATTTTCAATCCTAAGCAGATATTTATTTACAGACTGGCAAGGCAAAAAGTCCTACCCCAATTTCATATGCTTGTTGCTTTAAAAAATAACCTCCATCTCAAAAAAACACACGAAAAACTAAGAAGAGCTTGTAGTCTCTAGTTATGAGACTAGGAAAGGGGCAGCATAGCAAGACTAAAAACTTCTTTTTTTTTCTTTTTTTTTTGAGATGGAGTCTCACTCTGTTGCCCAGGCTAGAGTGCAATGGCGTGATCTCGGCTCACTGCAACCTCCGCCTCTCGGGTTCAAGCGATTCTCTTGCCTCAGTCTCCTGAGTAGCTGGGACTACAGGTGCCCACCACCACACCCGGCTAATTTTTGTATTTTTAGTAGAGATGGGGTTTCACCATATTGGCCAGGCTGGTCTCGAACTCCTGACCTTATGATCCGCCCACCTCGGCTTCCCAAAGTGCTGGGATTATAGGCATGAGCCAACACACCCGGCCCAAAAACTTCTAGGCAATAACCACTCAATTCTAACAAAACACCACAAAAAACACCGTGGTTCCATCTGCAAGCCCATCAGGAAAGACTGAGTAGAGAGCCTGGACTTCCTCCCTTACAGTGGATTAAGGCTCATCTCCCCCTCCCTCCTGGGGTTGTGTCAGAGGAGGCCTAGTGGGAGCCGCAACTCCCAAGTGTCTAGCAGTGAAAAGGGGACCCTCACCCTCCAGGAGGTATAGCACAGAACCCAAACTTCCTCCACCCCTGCCTGGCTGTGACGAGCTGCCCATCCTCCTTCCTTCCCTAGGGTGATGTCAGAGGAACCCTGAGAAAATACAAGATCTAAATTAGATCCAGAAACTGGGCATGGGGGCCCATGCCTGGAATCCCAGTACTATGGGTGCCAAGGCAGGAAGATTGCTTGAGTCCAGGAGTTCTAGACCAGCTTGGGTAACACAGCAAGACCCTGTCTCTACAAAACATTTAAAAATTAGCCAGGGGTGGTGGCACATGCCTGTGGTCTCAGCTACTCTGGAGGCTGAGGTGGGAGGATCACTTGAGCCCAGGAGGTTGAGGCTGCATTGAGCCGTGATCATGCCACTGCACTCCCATCTGGGTAATAGAGCAAGCAAGACACGCTGTCCTCTAAATTTTTTTTTTCTTTTACTTAGGCCTAAATCTAACAAAACACATACAGAACTTGTATAGTGAAAACTACAAAATGCTGGTGAAATAAAATTTTAAATGTATAAATGAAGAGACATACTATGTTCCTGCACTGGAATACAGTCATACAGCGTATAATGATGTTTTGGTCAAAAACAGACTGCATATATGATTGTGGTCCCACAAGATTATAGTGGAGCTGAAAGGTTCCTGTTGCCTCGTGATGTCCAACCATCATAACATTGCAGCACAGCCCATTGCTCACGTTTGTGGTGGTACTGATGTAAAAAACCTACTGAGCTGCCAGTTATATAAAGTGTAGCATATGCAATTATGTACAGCACATAATACTTGAAAATGACAATAAATGACTATATTAGTAGTTTATGGACTTACTATACCATACTTTTGATAGTTATTTTAGAGTATATTCCATATATATATATATATATATGGAATATATGGCCTTAATCAGTTAAGGCCGGGCATGGTGGCTCACACTTGTAATCCCAGCACTTTGGGAGGCTAAGGCAGGTGGATTGCCTGAGCTCAGGAGTTTGAGACTAGCCTGGGCAACATGGTGAAACCCCATCTCTACTAAAGTACAAAAAATTAGCCAGGCATGGCAGCATGCACCTGTAATCCCAGCTACTCGGGAGGCTGAGACAGGAGAATCCCCTGAACCCGGGAGGCAGAGGTTGCAGTGAGCTGAGACCACCCCATTGCACTCCAGCCTGGGAGACAGAGCAAGACTCCTCTCAAACAAAAAACAAACAAACAAACAAACAAAAGCCAGTTAATTGTAAAACAGCCTCAAGCAGGTCCTTTGGGAGGTATTCCAGAAGAAGACTTTGTTCTCATAGGAGATGACAGCTACATGCATGTTTTTGCCCCAAAGATCTTCCAGTGGGACAAGATGTGGAGGTGGCAGACACCAACTCTGTGTGGGTCTAGGCTAATATGTGTGTTTGTGTCTTAGTTTTTCACAAAAAAGTTTAAAAAGTAAAAAGCAATTTAAAAATTTTTAAATAGATAAAAGCTTATAGAATAAGGAAATAGAGAAAATATTTTTGTACAGCTGTACAATGTGCTTGTGTTTTAAGCTAAGTGTTATTACAAAAGAGTCAAAAAGTTAAAAAAAATTTTTTTAAATTTATAGGCAGGGTGCGGTGGCTCATGCCTGTAATCCCAGCACTTTGAGAGGCCAAGGTGGGCAGATTACCACAGCTCAGGAGTTCGAGACCAGCCTAGCCAACATGGTGAAACCCCATCTCTAATACAAAAATTAGCCAAGCGTGGTGGCAGCTGCCTGTAGTCCCAGCTACTTGGGGGGCTGAGGCAGGAGAATCACTTGAACCTGGGAGGTGGAGGCTGCAGTGAGCCAAGATCTCACCACTGCATTCCAGGCTGGGCAGCAGACCCTGCCTCAAAAAAAAAAAAAAAAAAAAAAAATTAAAGTTTATGAAGTAAAAGGTTACAGTAAGCTAAGGTTAATTTATTATTGAAGAAAGAAAACATTTTAAATAAATTTAGATTAGCTTAAGTGTACAGTGTTTATAAGACTACAGTGATATACAGCAAAGGTCCCCAACCTTTTTGGCAAGAGGGACCAGTTTTGTGGAAGACAATTTTTCCATGGACTGGGTGGGTGGGGGGATTGTTTCAGGATGATTCAAGCGCATTACTTATTGTGCACTTTATTTCTATTATTATTACATTGTAATATATAATGAAATAATTATACAACTCCCTGTAATGTAGAATCAGTGGGAGCCCTGAGCTTGTTTTCCTACAACTAGACAGTCCCATCTGGGGGTGATGGGAAACAGTGACAGATCATCAGGCACTAGATTCTCATAAGCAGTGTGCAACCTGGATCCCTCACATGTGCAGTTCACAATAGGATTCATGCTCCTATGAGAATCTAATGCCGCTGCTGATCTGACGGGAGGCGGAGATAAGGCGGTAATACAAGTAATGGGGAGCGGCTATAAATACAGAGGAAGTTCCACGTGCTTGCCCACCACTCTCCTTCTGCTCTGTGGCCCGGTTTCTAATGGAGTCTCGCTCTGTTGCCCAGCCAGGAGTGCAGTGGTGTGACCACGGCTCACTGTAACCTCTGCCTATCAGGTTCAAGGGATTCTCCCACCTCAGCCTCCCGAGTAGCTGGAATTATAGGCACGTGCCACCACACCCGTCTAATTTTTGTATTTTTAGTAGAAACGGGGTTTCACCATGTTGGCCAGGCTAGTCTCGAACTCCTGACCTCAGGTGATCTGCCCACCTTGGTCTCCCAAAGTGTTGGGATTACAGACATGAGCCACTGTGCCTGGCAAAAATCATATTATTTTCACGGTACCTCTTCTATGTTTAGATATGTTTAGCTACACAAATACCATTATGTTACAGTTGCCTATGGTATTCGGTACAGTCACATGCCCTACAGGTTTGTAGCATAGGAGCGATAGGCTATACCATCCAGCCTAGGTGTATAGTAGGCTGTACCATCTAGGTTTGCATAAATGCCCTCTATGATGTTCACACCACAACGAAATCACCTAACACCACATTTCTCAGAAGTACCCCTGTCATTAAGTGATACATGACTGTACTTCACATAGTAAAGATGTCAATTTGCCCCAAACTGATATGCAGATTTAACACAATTGTAATCAGGATTTTTTGTAAATATAGATATTATCTTTATCTTTTTGTAGATATAGATATTATCCTAAAGTGTATGTGGAAATGCAAAGGAACTAGAATTGATAAAACAATTTTGAAATGAAATAATAAAGTGGGAGAGACTACCACCCTCTACCCAACTTCAGTATTTATGTATAACTACAGTAATCAAGGCTGTGTGGTATCGGCAGACGAAGAAACACATGGATCAATGGAACAGAAGAGGGAAACCAGATAGCCCCACGTAATTGCAGACAACTGACTTTTGACAAAGATGCAATGACGGATGACTAATGTTTTCCACTAGTGGTGCTAGAGCAATTAGACGTCCATAGGCCAACAACAACAACAACAAAAACTTGGCTAAAACCTCTCACATCTTATATGAAAAACTTAAAACGAATCAAGGCTGGGCACAGTGGCTCACACCTGTAATCCCAGCACTTTGGGAGGCCAAGGCAGGAGGATTGTTTCAGGCCAGGAGTTCAAGACCAGCCAGGGCAACATGGTGAGACTCTGTCTCAAAATTAAAAAAAAAATTACCCAGGCATGCAGGGAGCCAAAGCCCGTGAGACGTGACCAACTCAACATTCCGCTGGAGGCTATATGATCATACAGCAAAGTGTTTATCATGAATGCGAGATGTGAGCAAACTCACACTGCCCTGCCACCAAAAGGTTTGCTGAGGGACACTACTCCCTGGCTCTGGAAGTTATCTATTAAGAAATCTAGCACCTATTGTTCAAAGGATGCAGTCTCACAAGCCTGCTGTGAACCAAACACCAAACGGCTAACTGACAATTACCCGACAACCATCCCCGCTTTCTCACTATCTCTTTTGCCTAATAAATACGGAGGGCTGTGTAAAGCTCAGGGCCCTCGTCCACCAGAGGCAAGGTGCCCCCTGACCCCTTCTTCCAAATATACTCTTTTGTTTCTTGTCTTTCATTCCCGCTTCCGCCCCGCTTTGTTCAGACCAATAGGTCCGAGGCAAGTGCTGGCACACTCCTGCAGTCCCAGCTACTTGGGATGCCAAGGAGGGAGGATCACTTGAGCCCAGGAGGTGGAGGCTGCAGTAAGCCGTGATCACACCACTGCACTCCAGCCTGGGTGACAAAGCAGAGACCCTGTCTCAGAAAAAAAAAAAAAATCAAGATTTAAATATGGAATAGAAAACTGTAAAAGTTATACGAGATAGAGGAAGAAAAAAAACCTAAATCATTGAGACCCAGGACTCAATGAAGAATTCTTAGACATGAAAAAATCCATAAATTGGACTTCATCAAAATTAAATAGCTTTTCTCTGTGGAAGGGCCTGTGAAGAGGATAAAAAGGCAAGCTACTTACTGGGAGAAAATATTTATAAACCATATATATGCCAAAGGACTCCTATCTGGGAAATATAAAGAACCTTCGAATCTCAACAGTAAAACAAACAAATAATCCAACTAGAAAATAGGCGAAAGACCTGAACAACACTTCACTGAAGAAGATATAAAGATGGAAAATAAGCACATGAAAAGATGTCCACCCATAGGGGAAATGCAAATTAAAGCCCCAATGAGATGTCACTACACACCTATTAGAACAGCTGAAATAAAAATTGTGGCAATGCAAAATGTGAGCAAGGATGCAGAGAAACTCCACTGAGAATGTAAGATGATACACTTCCTCTGGAAAATAGTTTGACAACTTCTTAAAAACTAAACAAGCACCAAACATATAGCCCAGCAATTGTACTCCTGAGCATTTATCGTAGAGATGAAAAATACGTGTCCACAAAAACCTGTACATAATTATTCCTCGCAGCTTTATATGTAATAGTCAAAACAGGAAGCAAACAAAATACCTTTTAATGGGTGCATAGTAAAACAAACTGTGGCACAAGCATATCGTGGAATACTATTCAGCAAGGAAAAAGAATGAACCATTGAAACACACAGCAACTTGGATAGATATCAAGGGCATTGTGCTGAGTGAAAAAGCAAAATCTTGAAAAAAGTTCACATTTGTGAAAGTCGTCAGAATCAAAATGGAGTAACTTGTGTCAAAACCCTGACAAATGGGCCGGGCATGGTGGCTCATGCCTATAATCCCAGCACTTTGGGAGACCAAGGCAGGCAGATCACATGAGGCCAGGAGTTCAAGACCAGCCTAGTCAACGTGGCAAAACCCCGTCTCTACTATAGCCGGGCATGGTGGCAGCTGCCTGTAATCTCAGCTACTCAGGAGGCTGAGGCACGAAAATCGCTTGAACCCAGAAGGCAGAGGTTGCAGCGAGTGGAGATCACGCCACTGCACTCCAGCCTGAACGACACAGGGAGATCCTGTCTCAAAAACAAACAACAACAACAAAAAAAAAACAAAAAACAAAAAACAAAACAAAACCCTGACAAATGGAGCCAGGGAAGGCCATGAAGGGGGTTTCTTATGCATGCATGCCTGATAAAAACAACTATCACAAAAGACGGCAGAAACCACAACCTTGCACCAAGGTTACTGTATCTTACACAAAAAAATACTTCTGCCGGTATTGATCTTTGTAGCAAAGGATAATTGTTTCAAAATAACTTACATAACCCTCCTCAGTTTTTCTTTTTTTTCTTTTTTTTTTTTTTTTTTTTTTTTGAGACAGAGTCTTGCTGTCGCCCAGGCTGGAGTGGAGTGCAGGACGCGATATCAGCTCACTGCAACCTCCGCCTCCCAGGTTCAAGCAATTCTTGTGCCTCAGCCTCCCAAGTATCTGAGATTACAGGCACGTGCCACCATGCAGGGCTAACGTTTTGTATTTTTAGTAGAGATGGGGTTTCACCATGTTGGCCAGGCTGGTCTCGAACTCCTGACCTCAGGTGATCCATCCGCCTCTGCCTCCCAAAGTGCTGGGATTATAGGCATGAGCCACTACACCTGGCCCCTCATTTTTTCTTTTAAAAACTCTCGTCACCTTTACCTCCCTGAATACACCCAACGTATTCCCACTGCAATGCTACTCCTGAAAAAATATCATAATCTTTTAGAGAGCCTCTCCCTGTCTATGATTTAGCTTGACACATACCGTATGATCCTATTTATACTATATTCCTTAAATAACAAAAATATAGAGATGGAAGGCAGATAAGTGGTTGCCAGGGGATGGTGGGGAGAGGGAGAGGACCTGACTAGAAAGGAATAGTGGGAGGAGATCTCTGCAGTGATGGATAGTTCTGATTTTATTGTGCTGGTTGTTATACGACTCCACATGTGTGATGAAGGGACAAACAACTACACACGCACACCGTGCCAATGTCAATTTCCTGCTTTGCCATTGTACTGGAGGATGGAACCCAGAAACGGCATGAGAGATGTTCCTGTCTTGGCAGATTCCTGTGAATCTATAATTATGTCAAAATCGAAAGTTCTTTTGAATGACCTAAAACCCTTTTTTTTTTTTTTTTGAGATGGAGTTTCGCTCTTGTTGCCCAGGTTGGAGTGCAATGGCACGATCTCAGTTCACTGCAACCTCCACCTCCCAGGTTCAAACGATTCTCCTGTCTCAGCCTCCTGAGTAGCTGGGATTACAGGCACGCACCACCACGCCTGGCTAATTTTTTGTATTTTTAGCAGAGACAGGGTTTCACCATGGCCAGGCTGGTGTTGAACTCCTAACCTCAGGTGATCTGCCCGCCTCTGCCCCCCAGAGTGCTAGGATTACAGGCGTGAGCCACAGCGCCCAGCCAGAAGGAAGGCTTCCCTGACCAGGAATCGAACCCGGGTCGCGATGGTGAGCGCGGAATCTTAACCACTAGACCACCAGGGAGTGTCCTAAAAACTTTTAAAAAATGGATTACGGTTCCATGGAAACTCACTAATTACTCATACATACTTTTGAAAAGCATTTTATAACGAACTTTGTTGCAGTCTGGGGTGTGAATGGAACTTTGTTGCAGAGATACTCCTTTAAATCAGGATTAAGTCCAGCACTTTGGGAAACCGAGGTGGGAGGATCGCTTGAGCCCAGGAGTTTAAGACTGGCCTGGACAACATAGTGAATCCCAGTCTCTTCAAAAAAATTAAAAATCAATTAAAAATTAGCTGAGTGTGGTGGTATGCACCTATAGTCCCAGCTATTTAGTAGGCTGAGGCAGGAGGATTGCTTGAGCTCTGGAGTTCGAGGCTACAGTGAGCTGTGATCGCACCGTTGCACTTCAGCCTGGGTGACACAGTGACACTCTGTCTCAAAAAAACAAAAGACAAAACCGAAATCAGGCTTAAGTGAGAACGTAGAGGTTTAAACTGGAGGTGTAGACCTCAAAAAAAGAATGAAAGAGCAAACCACAGAATAGGAAAAGATATTTGCAGCTCATGAACAGCAGACTAAAAACTTCCTATACGTTAGTAAGAAAAGGACAGACAATCCTATGAGAAAATACTCAAAAGACTTGATCAGGCCCTTCACTAAAGAGGAAATCCAAATAGCCGAAATAACATGAAAAGGCGTCTAACCTCACTAGCAACCAGGAAGTGTAAGTTAAAACCACAATGAGATACAACTATCCACCCACCATATCGATAAAAATAATCTGATGATACCAAGAGTTATCAGGGGATGTGGAGTAAAAGGAACCTCATTACCGCCAGGGGAGTGTAAATAGGGTCCAATCATTTTGGAAAACAGTTTGGCATATTCACGACCAAGATACACATGTTCCTTGTAGATCAGCAATGTTATTTCTAGGTTAAAAAACAAAACCAAGCCAGAAACACGTGTTTACGTGTGCTGAGATACACGGACAAAAATATTCAAACGTCATTGCACGTAATAACACCAAGCTGGAAATGACCCCGCTGTCCATCAGTATTAGAATAGGTGAACAATGATGTCATCATTCAAAAAGAGTGTGCAACAATGGAAATCAACTAAAGATGAACTCAACATGGATGAATCTTCATGATACAACGTTGAAAGAAGAAGCAAGATACAGAAAACACAGTGTGATTCTATTTGTATGAAATTCACAAGCAGCCCGATAAAACTGTGTTGTTAGGTAGCAAAACTACAGCAAAAGGAAGTTAATACCATATAACTCTAGATGTGGTTAGCAGTAGTGGGCAAGGAGGGCTGTGATCTAGAAAGCGCATGCCAAGGGCTTCGGGAATGGGTTATGTTCCACTTCTTGACCCTGGTAGAGTTATTTGAATGTTTGTCTACAACGATTTGTTAAACTTTACATTTATGCATTTTTCTGTATAGGTCACAATGTATACAAGTTCTATATTGCTTTAGAAAGAGCATTTAAATAAATTAGCATAATTTATTAGATAAGACTTTACTGGCTGAGCGCAGTGGCTCACGCCTGTAATCTCAGCACTTTGGGAGGCCAAGGCGGTAGGATCACCTGAGGTCGGGAGTTCAAGACCAGCCTGACCAACATGGAGAAACCCTGTCTCTACTAAAAATGCAAAATTAGCTGGGCGTGGTGGCGCATGCCTGTAATCCCAGCTACTTGGGAGGCTGAGGCAGGAGAATCGCTTGAACCTGGGAGGAGGAGGTTGCGGTGAGCCGGGATCACGCCATTGCACTCCAGCCTGGGCAACAAGAGTGAAACTCCGTCTCAAAAAAGAAAAAAAAACACTTTACTAATGCTGTTCCTGCATATATATTTTTAACAATCTCCAAATAGACACATTCTGGTCTTACATGGTGTTTTGGGTTAAAATTTTGCTCTCAAAAAGCTCCTTTTATTATATCCCTCTTATTAAGTCTTATTAAGCCTGTTATGTCTCATTCTAACCTCCATGAAGACAAAAAACAGGTTGCCTTCCATCTATATACTTTTTCAAATAAATATCAATGGCTTTTGTCTAGTGCGTGCTGACTCTGTGCCAGGCACTTGCTGAGTGCCTTATAGAAATAATTGTTGAACAAGTGAATGAATGAAATTCATGATTGAAATTTTTCATGTAATCCATACCGGTGCTGTAATAATTCATTTGTTAAACCCCCTTCAAACTCCCTCTTTGTTCTCCCTGCCTTCCTCAAATATGGGTCTAAACTCATTTTAAGCCAATTTATCAACCAGAGGGACATAGGGGAAACATGGTTTTCTGATTCTTCTTTGCCAGTGTCCTCCACATGCACACACACACACATACACACACATGCACGCACACACACACACGCATGCACACACACACACGCACAGACATGCACGCACACACATACACACACACGCACACACACACACACACATGCAATAATCCAAGGCTGCAGCATATTTAAATCTGTCATTTTTCTAGAACCAAGGTGTGCTCTTCTATATGCAAGCTTTCTCCACCTCAGCACTACTGACATTTGGGGCAGCATCATTCTTTGCTGGGAGGCTGTCCCGTGCATGGTAGGAGTTTAGCCGCATCGCTGACCTCTACTCACTAGATGCAATAGCCCCTAATCACCACCACCATCACCAAGTGGTGAACACTGCAACTGCCTCCAGACACTGCAAATATTCCCAGGGACGAAATTGCCCCTGCGTGATAACCACGGGGCTATACGAATCTCATTTCTAGAATTTTTTTTAAAATCATATTTTCCTTTCTATTATAAAGAGCCTTGCCTTGTCAGAGCTCTAATATGATTATGTTAATCTTACGTTGTTTGAATATATACAGGAGTTTCTTTCTGCCCCGTTTAACAACAGAGAAACGGAGCATGAGGAAGAACAGCAGGAAGAGCAACGCAGTCGACGTCAGCGCAAGAAAGAAGGAGATGATCTGCGGAGAGTGTCCTGCAAAACACAGCAAAAGGAGAAACACATGCAGAAATGTATTGACACTCATACACCCATGTATATATTTACATTGGTAAACTCCTAAGCATGAGAAGAATCAGAGCCTTGAGCATCTCCAACCTGCTAATGGAGTAAACTTAGAAAACTTTTTAAAAGGCCGGACATGGTGGCTCACGCCTGTAATCCCAACACTTTGGAAGGCCGAGGCAGGAGGATCACTTAGAGTCAGAAGTTCAAGACCAGCCTGGCCAACATAGTGGTGGCAGGAACTTGTAATCCCAGCTACTTGGGAGGATGAGGCAGGAGAATGGCTTGAACCCGGGAGGCGGAGGTCGCAGTGAGCTGAGATGGTGCCACTGCACTCCAACTTGGGCAACAGAGTGAGACTCCATCTCAAAAAAAGAAAAGAAAAAGAGAAACTTAATGGCCGGGAGCGGTGGCTCACACCTGTAATCCCAGCACTTTGGGAGGCCAAGGTGGGCAGATCACCTGAGGTCAAGAGTTCAAAACCAACCTGGCCAACATGGAGAAACTCCATCTCTACTAAAAATACAAAAATTAGGCGGGTGCCGGGCGCCTATAATCCCAGCTACTTGGGAGGCTGAGGCAGGAGAATCGCTTGAACCTGGGAGGTGGAGGTTGCAGTAAGCCGAGATTGCGCCATTGCACTCCAGCCTGCATGACAGAGAGAGACTCTGTCCCCCCGCAAAAAAAGATAAAAGAAACTTAATAATTGAGCAGTTTATCCTTTCTAGCACATAGTAAATATGGGACCTGGGGGCCAGGCGGCTTACACCTATAATCCCAACACTTTGGGAGGCCAAGGCAGGAGGATTGCTTGAGCCCAAGAGTTTGAGAGCAGCCTGAGCAACATAGCAAGACCTCAACTCTACCAAAAAAAATTAAAAATTAGCCAGGTGTAGTGGTGTGTGCCTACAGTCCCAGGTACTGGGGAGGCTGAGGTGGGAGGATTGGTTGAGTACAGGAGGTGGAGGTTGCAGTGAGCCAATATTAAGCCACTGCACTCCAGCCTGGCACAGAGCAAGGGACTCTCGGGGGAAAAAAAAAAAAGAGACAGAGAGAAAGAAAAAGAACAAGAAAATATGGGACCCTGGGCAGGCGCGGTGGCTCACACCTGTAATCCCAGCACTTTGGGAGGCCAAGGTGGGCGGATCACGCGGTCAGGAGTTCAAGACCAGCCTGGCCAGCATGGCGAAACCCCATCTCTACTAAAAATACAAAAATTAGCTGGGCATGGTGATGCGTGCCTGTAATCCCAGCTACTTGGGAGGCTGAGGCAGGAGAACTGCTTGAACCCAGGAGGTGGAGGTTGCAGTGAGCTGAGACTGCACCACTGCACTCCAGCCTGGCACAGAGCAAGACGCTCTCTTAAAAACCAAAAAAAAAAAGAAAAGAAAAGAAAAGAAAAAATATGGGACCCTATAATCCCCTTTCCTTGACATTGATAAAGATATAGACTCTGTTTGGGTGAAGTGTCCTCCGGCACTGCTTACAAATGTGTATCTCAGACTGAACAATAAATGTCTGGGAAGAAAACCGATGGGTCCCTGAGGGCAGGATTCAGGAAGGAATGCACGTGGGAGGTGCCTGATGTGAGATATCATGATATTGGGGCGATTTAGATACAATCTGGAATCACCATAAGATATGCACTTTGATGTAAAGGCATAGCCCAGCTACCTGGCTCTCTCGCAGGGGCAGGCGGGGTCGCAGAGGATGCTCCTGGAGAGAGGTCGGCTGGAGATGGTCCACAGACCACGTCCCTCTCCTTCGTCCCATTCACAAGCACAGACTTTCCATCCAAAGAACAGCTTAGACAGTTCAATGAAAAGAATTTAAATAATTAACTTAGGTCCAGAGGATTCTGATTTAAAACTTTGTCATTTTTCACCCAATGAAGTAGCCTAGTGAAAAAGATATATGGGTCTGGGTTTGAAGGCGATGCAAAGATATTTTGAAAGACTTCCACTTGGCCATCTGGCTCCCTGCAGCTTTCCATGGCTTCCTTCTGTTTAGTGACAGCTTAGTTCAGGCTGTCTTGCCTGGTTAGTCTCTCACCCCCAGTTTCTTTTTTTTTTTTTTTTTTGAGACGGAGTCTCGCTCTGTCGCCCAGGCTGGAGTGCAGTGGCGCAATCTCGGCTCACTGCAAGCTCCGCCTCCCGGGTTCACGCCATTCTCCTGCCTCAGCCTCTCCGAGTAGCTGGGACTACAGGCGCCCGCCACCACGCCCGGCTAATTTTTTTGTATTTTTAGTAGAGACGGGGTTTCACCGTGGTCTCGATCTCCTGACCTCGTGATCCGCCCGCCTCGGCCTCCCAAAGTGCTGGGATTACAAGCGTGAGCCACCGCGCCCGGCCTCACCCCCAGTTTCTTAATTGGACTTGACCATCTCCGGCACAGATGAAGGCTAGCAAGGTTAGGAGGTCCAATACTGGCATCAGGCAAACCAGGGTTTGAGCCCTGGGTCTGCTGCTTTCCAGAATGACTTTGAGCAAGTCAAGAAATCTCTGTAACCCCGGCATGGTGGCTCACGCCTGTAATCTCAACACTTTGGTAGGCTGAGGCCAGAGGATCACTTGAGACCAGGCGCTGGAGACCAGCCTGAGCAACATAGCAAGACCCCATCTCTACAAAAATTAAAAAACAAACAAACAAAAATTAACGGATGGTGCATGCCTGTGGCCCCAGCTACTCAGGAGACTGAGGTGGGAGGATCACTTCAACCCAGGAGTTTGAGGCTGATCACTTGAACCCAGGAGTTTGACGCTGTCTCAGAAAGAAAAGAAAAAAGAAACCTCCCTAAGCCTCAGTTTTCTTATCTGCAAAATTAGCACATCTGTATGTGCTGCCAGAACTGTTTCAAAGAACAAATGAGTGAGAGTCAGTGACACACTCTTGCACGTCTGACACGCTGAGTAATTAAATGGTAGTTGTCATCATCATCATCACCATCATCGCCATCATTGTTGCTGTTGTGACACCGTTCCCTCGTCCCTTTACCTACCCCAAATCCACCCATCCTCCAGAGCCCAGTTCAAACCCATTTTTCCATGCAGACTCACTTAACAACTCTGAAAAATTTGTATTGAAAGACCTTTTTTAAAAAGCCACTTTCCAGCCGGGCACAGTGGCTCACTCTGGTAATCCCAGCACTTTGGGAGGCCAAGGCGAGTGGATCACTTGAGGTCAGGAGTGCGAGACCAGCCTAGCTAACATGGGAAAACTCATCTCTACTAAAAATACAAAAACACTAGCCAGGTGTGGTTGCGTGCACCTGTAATCCCAGCTACTCAGGAGGCCGAGGCAGGAGAATCGCTTGAACCCAGGAGGCGGAGGTTGCAGTGAGGCGAGACTGCGCCATTGCACTCCAGCCTGGGCAAGAAGAGCGAAACTCCATCTCAAAACAAACAAACAAACAAAACAAACAAATGGACCTTTTAAAAAAGCCACTTTCCAAAGAGAGAATTCAGCTAAGTCCGAGAAAATAGTCAATACTTTTCTTGTGAATCATGCTTCCATTTGTCAGCCACTCTGATGCTGATAAATTGTAAATGACAAAAGCAGAGGGATACCATGATTCCTGTTTTAAAACACTTTATTTTCTCTCAAAAAAGTCACTTTCCAGTCTGTTACAAACCAATACACTTTGGAAATACAATAAAAATGTAAAAGGAAAATAATAAAAATGATTTTCTAGTAAGAAAATGAAACGGAAAAAGAACAAATACATATAAAATACAACGCCCAAATTTTTATTCTTAGTCAACAGACCACATTACTCTGCCAATTTGCCTTAAAAGTTTCTAAATGTTTACTCTCTAACCCGGTACCACTGTTGATGAGGGCACAGCAAGCCATTTGTGGACCAGCACCCATCCACAGACCACAGTGTAAGTTCTGGTTCCACAAAACAACAGTCACATTCTCTCTTATACTATTGGCTTTTTACCACCTGTGATGGCCTCGTGTGCCCAAGTGTGTGCCACATTTTGGAGGGTAATGAGCAACTGTTAGTTTCTTCTGTATCGTTCTAGGGGCTGGCATGGAACACATGGAGATGGGTTGATCAATGAGAGAAGATAAGAGGCAGCAAAGGAATGAGAAGGAAACAGCAAAGAGGCAGACAGCGGCAAATTTCCACTGGCAATTCTTTTCCTTTCTTTTGAGACAGGGTCTCTGCTCTGGAGTGCAATGGTGCGATCATAGCTCATTGCAGCCTCAACCTCCCAGACTCAGGTGATCCTCCTGCCTCATCAGCCTTCCCTATAGCTGGGACCATAGGCATGTGCCATTATGCCTGGCTAATTTTTTGATTTTTTGTAGAGACAGGGTCTCACCCAGGCTGGTTTTGAATTCCTGCGCTCAAGGAGTCCTCCTGTCTCAGCCTCCCAAAGTGCTGGGATTATAGGTGTGGGCCACTGCACGTGCCCAGCCTCCATTGGCAATTCTGATCTAGACGTTCCAGGCACTATTTCTGGAAAAAATGCCCACTTTGCTTATTGAGTTGCTACAACCTCACAGTGTTCCCACGCTGCCTATTAGTACGTTACATTCTGTCTACACTTGATGGGTGCAAAAAAGCTTCAATGATAGCATTCCTTATCTTCCAAAAAATTTTACCCAGATTCTTTATTCCAGAAACTAAAGGAAATTATACATACTTTGTCCAGGGTCGACAGACGCCACGTTTCTGATCATTAAATGTCCCAAAGCAACAGTCTTTACAACCTTGTATTAAAAATGAAAGCAATAATAAAAAGGAAGCATTTTCATCATTTTGTAACCTTTCCTGTGATGAACTTAATATAAGTCATTACCATAATGCAATCTGCACAAATTGTTCAATAATTCTTGAAACAACACCCTAAGATGGCTAGTTTTTGTTCTAATTGTACACAAAGTATTGTATATGTCTGAAATCTGTGAAGAATGGTTCTGGCAATTAACAAATGTTATGATTTAAAATTATTTCCACTTATGAAGAAATAACAGAAAGATTTTATTAATTAAAATATGATATATCATATACTCCCTTGTGACTTTAAGGTTCTACAAATCTGTTTGCTTATTTTCAAATGATCAAGATCTAAGCTAAGTTTGTCTACATCACAAAACTACACTGGATCAAAGAAACACAAACGTACCTTTTTTTGTCAGTTCTTGACCTTGTTTACAATCCTGTTCACACATGCTGCATCCTGCCCCCAGGCAGTGAAATCCTGAAATGCAGTCACACTCTGCATTGCTGGTGGAGGAACACTCCTTCTTGGTCCTGAAAACACCTACAAAGTCCCCCCAGCCCCCAACATTTTATTACACTTGACCTCCAAATCCAGGAAGCGAATTTATGCTCTGCAGTAAAAATCATGCTCACTCTACTTATAGTGTTCCCAGTGATTTTAAAGTTTACTTTTAAATCTCCATAAAGACATTTGTACATTTTGGTAAGTAAAAACTTCTCTCTTGTCAAATGAATGCTTCCTCTAATATTTAGAAAGCTCAGTCCACAAATAATTGCTGTCACTGGATGTTATTGTCCTGGACCTGCTGGTTGGCAGAAGTATCAGTCTTTGACACTTGAGATTTTCAAAAGAGAGCAGTCAGTAAATGGGAAAGAAAAGCTTATCTTCCCAACTATCTTCTAGAAGAAGAAAATATCTTTGAACGCATACCTTTACACTGCCTGCATATGTCACAGGTCCTTTGTCCACCTGCGCTGGAGAAACTATTTGGAGGACAGGGACTGCAAATCTGATTCCTGTTATTATCACAGAATGTACCTAAGAAAGGCAGACAATAGTGGTACACGTTTGACAATGAGCAATCGTCACCCAAGGCATTCTGAAGTTTACAAGAAAATCAGATTATAAAAGAATGATGAGTTTTCTAGATGCCACAGTGGTGGACATTAGTTTGATTGACTTCCTAAAATGATACATTTGCAAGATTATTCTTTGTGTAATCACAGAATTAGAAATAACAAAATACAGGCCAGGCGCAGCGGCTCACGCCTGTAATCACAGCACTTTGGGAGGCCGAAGCGGGCAGATCACTTGAGGTCAGGAGTTCAAGACCAGCCTGGCCAACATGGTGAAATCCTGTCTCTACTAAAAATACAAAAATTAGCAGGCACAGTGGTGCACGCCTGTAATCCCAGCTACTCCGGAGGCTGAGGCAGGAGAATTGCTTGAACCTGGGAGGCCAAGGTTGCAGTGAGCTGAGATCATGCCACTGCACTCCAGCCTGGGCGACAGAGTGAGACTCTGTCTCAAAACAAAAAAAAACAAAAACAAAAAAAAAACAAACAAAAAAACAGATATTGTAACAAATAAATCAGCTCAGCAGAAAGAAAATACTTTATCTATTGAATAAAACAAAATGATTATCTTGATTGATCTAGGAGATGAATATGACTGGATCCAAGAGGACATCAATGTCCTACACCAAAATTTAAATACGCCTGACTATCCCCACTCTGTTAAGCCCTTTACCACCCGCTTACTCGCTGCTATGCCCCCAGTCTGAGCACAAAGCCCTACACACAAAACTAACATTTATTGAAGTCTTGCCATGTGCCATGCACTGTTCTAAGCCCTTCATTTGATCCTCCCAGCCATCCTATAAAACAGGTTCTCTTATTATCCCCAGATGAGAAAGTCAAGGCACAAGAGGTTGAATGACTTTGTTGTGTTCACACAGCTAGGTTGTAGCATCCAATAAATATTTGTAAATTAATGAATTTTCATTTTCCTTTCCTTAAAAGGGAGCTCATTAGCCCTGACTACTAGACTAACTGAACCATACTTCCAACAGAGTAGATCAAATGCACATGATAACTGGGTACTCACCAGCCGGGCAGTTACTACACGGATCCTGCAATGATCTTGTCCTCTCAAAATTGAGGACCAGCAACAGAGTGGCTACTATGTTGTAATAGCTGTTTCCCATGATGAAATCTGGCACAAGTATGATACTAGCAAAGCTGATTCCAAGAGAATTTTAATCAAATTAGCTGGTCTCACAAATGTCACTCTGCAAAAGGTAAACATTTCCAAGGAAAGGTGGTTTCTCCTTTCAAAATTATCTATATTGCAATCATTACCTATACAATTCTATAAGAGGATAACTCAGGGTTTTTCAGGAACAATTAATGATGCAATTTTATGGAAAAGTAGCAAATTCATAGAAACCACTAGGACAAAGCAGGAGTGGTTAAACACACAGCTTTGTGCCACTTTGCCAAAGTTTGAGGGTGTGTTTTCCATAATGTTCTGCCAAAATGCGGAAATAATAATAGCCAGAACTTTTGGGGACTTTCATAGGTACTTTGCAGTACCATCCAGCAATAATGCCAATTACTTACTGCCCCTGAAATAAACTCCTTACAAAGAGAATCTGTCAGGGGCATCAGACAATTCAGTTCAAGAAGAAGCTATCACATAATCACTCTTCCCCCTTTAGCTGAACACCTAACTACTAACATGTGGAAAGACCTCCCTGTTCAACTCACTAACACATTTTCTTAAACAGAGACATGTTTTGCGATATGAAGTTTGTATGGTAACAAAACTAAGGAGTGAAAAACTCTCTTCAGGCCAAGTTACTGATGTTTATTTAATGGGCTATTGAAGAGAAGTTATTATATATTAGGAGAAAAAGTCTAGAAATGGGCAAAGGGAGCAAAAGTTCCATCCTCACCCCCTCTCAGTGCCTCCACCTCGCCCCCAAATGGACAGACCTTGAGATCTCAGGGCTGCCGGAGAACTTTCCACTCCTTGGTCTTCAGGCTTCTGCAGCTCGGGAGGACTTCAGGTCAAACACAGGAGTGCGGTGACTCAGCCGGGGGCGGGGTCTCATGGGAAATTCCCACCACAGCTCTGTGACAGCTCTGTGAAATCGTTCATTTCATATCTGCTGACCCCAAAATCCCCTAGAGCCCCTGTCCCCGCCTGATAATGGCACTTCAAATTGCTTCTTGGAAGCAGCTCCCTACTGTCAGGATGTGTCACAGATGACGTTGGGAAAAGGATTTTGTCCCTTAAGATAGCTCTCCAGGACAAAGCATTTAGCATGTCCTTAAAATACTGGATTTGAGATTAGAGGAATGAAACCAACTTCAAAACAGTGATCAGCATTTTGCCATATGCGGTCCCCTAACTCCATAGTCACTGTAATGCAATAGCTGTCATTACTTGAGCACAGCCGATGTGCCAGGCATCAGAGATGCACTGCAGTGAATACACACTATCCTCGAAAGAACCCTAGAATTTGGTATGACTGCTGTTGTTATTGGGAGAACACTATGCAAATGAGGAAAGTGGGGCTGCAAGTGGAATCAGAGCGTCAACAGGACAGGGAGCCGGCAGGGTTGGAACCCAGGTCAGCCTGGTCCCTTATCGTGCTCCTCCGGGCATGGGTGACAGAGGGAGGAAGGAGGGAGAAATGGAAGGAAATGGAAACAGGGGAAGCACAGCAGTCACACGGCAAGTGAATGACCAGGACATGGTTCGGTGAAGCTGAGAGCTAGGAGGGATTTTTAGAAAACCTTGATTTCAATTTTTCTTTAAAAAAAAAAAAAAGAGAACAGGCGCGGTGACTCACGCCTGTAATCCCAACACTTGGGAGGCCGAGGTGGATGGATCATCTGAGGTCAGGAGTTTGAGACCAGACTGGCCAACATGGCAAAAACCTGTCTCTACTAAAAATACAAAAATTAGCGGGGAGTGGTGGCGGTGGACCCCTTTAATCCCAGCTACTGAGGCTGAGGCAGGAGAATCGCTTGAACCTGGGAAGTAGAGGTTGTAGTGAGCCGAGATTGCGCCACTGCCCTCCAGCCTGGGCCACAGTGCAAGACTCCACCAAAAAAAAAAAAAAAAAAGGAAGAAGAGGAAGAGGAGGGCAGAAAGCAGAAGGAAAAAAACAGAGGAGAAGAGGAGGATAAGGAGAAAGAAGAGGAGGAGGAGGAGAAAAATAAAGAGAAAAGGAGGAGGAGGAAGAAGAAGAAAAGAACAGAAAGAGAAGGGGAGGGGGAAGAGGAGAAGGAAGAATGAGGAGGAGAAAGAATGAGAAGGAAGAATGAGGAGAAGGAAAAAGAGGTTTCTGGAGGAGGAGGAGGAGGAGGAGGAGGAGGAGAAGGAGGATGCTCCAGGTCGTAGATGAACCTGCCCATCATTGAGCAGCTGGAGAACCTCAGGAAAACCACGGGAACTGTGGCTGGGGCAGGCGTGGGCTGGGGAAGGACATCGAGAGCGGTTTGGGCCATCGCCCTGCCCCGCGGTTCCCAGCACGAGCTCTCTGGTCAGAACAGGAAAACGCGGAGCGACTCGGTTGGGGGACAGCGCCGAGATGCGGACCTTCTGTCGCCGCCTGCAGGCAGAGGGACTCGGAGATCAGGCCGCAGAAGCAGAAGAAGGCAGACGGGAAAGAGGAGGAACCCAGGAGCTTTGTGGCTTCGTGTCCGACCCTTCCGCCCTTGGCCCGCGTGCCTGGAGCCAGCCCCACCGCGCCCGCGTTTCCTCCTGCGGGACTTCCCTTGGCCCTGGGTCTGCAGCGGGTCCTGCCGAGCTTCCTCCCCTTAGGCAGCCTCTCTCCCCCTGGCCACTCTCGGGGGTGAGGGGGGTTACCGGTTCCCACTGATTTTTATTCACTTTGCTCTCTCACGCCTCATGTTCCCCATTCTCCTGCCTCAGTTGTGTAATCTTGAGCAAATTTCTCAACCTCCCTAACTCCGTTTTTGCAAGCACATCTTACAGGTGCAGTAACACCATACATCTTCCTCGTGAGTGAGGTTTAAATGAGACAATGAGCATGAAATACTCAGTTCAATGCTTGGCACATAGTTCTCAAGAAAGTAGGAATTGTTAAGATCAGACTTACTGGTTTGAAGTGTTCCTTCCCTGCCTCCCACACTGATCATCAGTAGAGCCACCACAGGGCAAGTCATGACAGAAAAGGAGAAAAATGTATGAGCTGCCTACAAAATGTGTTCCCAAATACTGACGGTCATCTGAGAGTCATCTTACCTGTGACACCTGTGGGGTCCCTCCTTGCCACACTTTGGCAGAAATTGGCTGAATGTGAGAGTGTCACGCCATAAAAATCGGACTGCTGATCCCCTCCTAACACTTTGAAAGTCACCATCTAACCAAGTAACCTCCTCGTTTACATGTAGTACTCTGTTTAACATTGCAGTGTGACATTTAACTGGGCCGTACTTCATATAACTAAATGCTACTCACTAGTCTACGTTTTGGACATTCTGTAGGCAGAGACATTACTTCCTCTGAAACTGACATATTTAGTTTCCCAGCACAGTAATTAGCTCACTATTTCAGGCTTTTATGCCAGTAACATGAGAGTCTTTACTGAGCTAAAAGAGCCTCAACATTAGTTTTGCCAGCCCACAGTTAAACAAAATCAACCACTTCAGAATCTGCTACTGAAGGCTATGCTCAACTTTACTCAGGCATTTAATAAATTCATGGCCAGGAACAGTGGCTCACACCTGTAATCTCAGCACTTAGGGAGGCTGAGGTGGGAGGATCGCTTGAGCCCAAGAGTTCAGGACGACTTGGGCAAAATGCCCAGACCCTGTCTCTACAGAAAATACAAAAATTAGCTGGGTGCGGTGGCATGCGCCTGTGGTTCCAACTACTCGGGAGGCTGGGATGGGAGGATTGCTTGAGCCTGGGAGATCGAGGCTGCAGTCAGCCATGTTTGCACCTGTGCACTCCAGCCTGGGCAACAAAACTAGACTGTCTCAAAAAAAAGAAAAAAAAAGAATTCATGTTACTGCATGCATTTTTGTGTGGTATAAAATCATCATAGTAAGCTAAGTCAAATTATATAGTTAACCAGATATACATACTATCTAAGCTAGCCAAAGGTGTAATACTCTTTTGGTATAATTTTCATTTGCTTTATAATACGTATCATATTGTTTTATCCATTGTAGCCCTGTAATCTTTCAAATGAAACGAAAAGTTTTTCTATTCCATAAAACCATCTCAAACTAAATCAGAGATGACCCCAACAAGACAGCAACACATTAGCAGTATTAATAATATTAATAATATGTTTCATCACATCCTAAGCAGTATTAATAATCTGTTTCATCACATCCTAAGCATTTCATTCTAAACCAAGAAATAGGTCGGGCGCGGTGGCTCACGCCTGTAATCCCAGCACTTTGGGAGGCTGAGGCGGGCGGATCACAAGGTCAGGAGATCGAGACCATCCTGGCTAACACAGTGAAACCCCATCTCTACTAAAAATACAAAAAAAGAATTAGTGGGGCATTGTGGCGGGCACCTGTAGTCCCAGCTACTCGGGAGGCTGAGGCAGGAGAATGGCATGAACCCGGGAGGCAGAGCTTGCAGTGAGCCGAGATTGCGCCACTGCCCTCCAACCTGGGCGACAGAGCAAGGCTCTGTCCCCCCCCCCAAAAAATAATAATAATAATAATAAAATAAAAATAAATAAATAAACCAAGAAATAGATTTTATTTCATTTTGATTGATTATAGGTCTAATCTTGAATATCTCAAGCAGCTAAATATTTTGAGGCTAAATAGCATGAAGGCCCAACAATTTTAAACAAGATAAAGAAGACATTTAGAAAGATAAAGCCCTCAAAATAAGCTTCCTATAAAATATTCTTCTGTTCTTCCAGGGCGCATTTTAAAGGGAATCTCTTCTGTGGGATATTCACTATTTACACTTGTTTTCTGCCTGAAAGATCTATTCTTTCAAGATTCAGTGTCACCACCCCTACCCCAAACACCCAAACTAGTAGTCACTATTAGACATTCCTGGTGCTTGTGATGTCAGTAGGTGTTCTGAGGCCTGGGAAGGAGTAAATTGTTTTTAAACTTGGAACAAAGAAAATGAGCAGGACATCAAAGAGGAAGGAGGCAGAGTAAGGAGAAGGAAGTACGAATCATAAGGAGAGGCGAGGGTCAGCAGTCATCAACTTTGCTCACCTTTCCTCCTTGTTCTGCCCTTTCTCCAGGTGGCATCCACTCATATGCTAAGGCTTATCAATAGTTGTCTCCAACTTCAAACCACCCCCAACACTGTGCAGTCCCCAGGACAAGAGTACAAACAGAGGCCTGCTTACCATGTGTCCAAATATTTAGAAATTGTTCCTCAATCCAAATACGCTGTTAAGTATGTTCTGTCCAGAGCAGAGACACAAACACACACACACAATGAACACAGAGCTGCGTCTGTGACTGGGTGTTTGGCGCACGGTGCTGGCATAGGGACGCATAACTCGGCTCCATCTGCTCTCTGGACCCACACTGCCGGGCCTGGGTGAAGACTCCCCCACATCCCTGGATCCATGTCCTTGAAACACCACTTGAGGGTGACACGGTGCTGTGAGAGTTGTGAGCTGTGCTGTTGCCTCCACGGACGGCAGGGAGGGTGTGAGCCATAGGAGTACCAGGCAGACAAAAGGCAAGTGGATTTGTCAAATCCATCTCAGATACCAAGGGTGTAACAGATTCTTGTATAATCTATTATTATGCAAGAATATCACAGACAGTGGTATTTCCCTGCAGTCCCAAGTATCCCCTTTTTTTTTTTTTTTTTTTTGAGACAGGGTCTCACTCTGTCACCCAGGCTGTAGTGCAGTGGTGCAATCTCGGCTCACTGCAGCTTCTGCCTCCAGGTTTCAAGGGATTCTTCTGCCTCAGCCTCCCGAGTAGCTGGGATTACAGGTGTGCACCACCTTGCCCAGCTAAATTTTGTATTTTTTTGTAGAAAGGGGTTTTGCCATGTTGCTCAGGCTGGTTATCCACTTGCTTGATCCTATTTATGGTCCACTTGGCGGTTTTGGAAGTTCTTGTATATTGCCATGGAATTCACAGCAGTTATGCACAAAGTCTGAGGAAGCCTTTGTAATATTAAACAATTCATATTATTCTTGAATATGCACATATGTAATATGTAGAATAACGACTGCAGCATTAATTCTTTACTAGAATCACCTAGGACTGAGCCCCAGAATGACAATTTCAATTTTTATAAAAATATTTAAAACAATTTAAATTTCAAAAGATTAAAAATCTCACTTCTTTAATACAAATAAGTTTTAAATATTTGACATTTATCCACTATAATTTGTTTTTAATTCTAATAATTTTGAAACTTTTAGAAAAATGAAAAAACGAACATAGAAACAAATTTAAAATTTTACATACTCAAATTCACACATTATATTAAATACATACAAATGCTCTATATGTTAAGTATAATCATATTTTATTTCTTAATCCTTTAAGTCATTACTGTCCAAACACAAATTATGCAAAATTATCTATTGTAACAAATGAAATGAAAGCAAGAAAAATAAATTTTATAGATAAAAATACAATAATTTATGAACTATGTGTGTCTTTTTTTTTTTTTTTTTTTGAGACAAAGTCTCGCTCTGTTGCCCAGGCTGGAGTGCAATGGTGTGATCTCGGCTCACTGCAACCTCTGCCTCCTGGGTTCAAGCGATTCTCCCCACTCAGCCTCCCGAGTAGCTGGGACTACAGGTGTGTGCCACCACACCCCTCTAATTTTTGTATTTTTAGTAGAGACGGGGTTTCACCGCATTGGCCAGGATGGTCTCAAACTCCTGAACTCAGGTGATCTGCCCGCCTTGGCCTCCCAAAGTGCTGGACTTACAGGGGTGAGTCACCATGCCTGGCCCTGTATGCCTTTATTTACCACTAATTTAAACATTTTCAGGTCATCAGAAAACATCTACACATTTGTAATATTAATTAAACTCAGTCATCTTTGCCAACTTTGTCACATAAAAATAATTTGTTATTTAGTTACTTTGAAGACTTCTCTGTGAAGTAGAATATTCTCCTTGCGCTTGATTTGCCACTATTAAATATTCGGACATGGTGTGTGGGCTCCATTTCTATACTTGCTCCAGGCCCCAAAAGTGTTAGAGACAGTGCTGAGAGACACACAGTCGGTAGTCAATAAACCTTTATCAAATGAACAAATAAATACATGGATTTGTTCACTCCAGTCCTGGGGTCTGCCTATCTCTTCATGACCTAAGGTTTTATTTTCACTCTCTTCCTGCGGAAATCATTCTGGCATGCAGACCCCAACCTGAGCTGTCATTGTCCTTTCTCAGGTCTCATGTCAAATGCTTTTCTGATCACGGCTAACACTGGCTGAGGGCTTACTACGTGCAAGGCACTTTTCTATGTGTTTACATAAGTTCCCACAATTATACCTTAGGACAGCCTTTGTCCCTATTTCACAGGTGAGGAAACAAGGGCACAGAGAAGCCAGGTAGCCTGCCTGGTGTCACCTGGCTGGTAAGGAGCTGAGAAAAGGTTAGAAACTTGGCTGTCTGGCTGCAGAGCCCATGCTCTTTTTTTTTTTTTTTTTTTTGAGACAGAGTCTCGCTGTCGCCCAGGCTGGAGTGCAGTGGCGCGATCTCGGCTCACTGCAGGCTCCGCCCCCGGGGGTTCACGCCATTCTCCTGCCTCAGCCTCCCGAGTAGCTGGGACTACAGGCGCCCGCCACCTCGCCCGGCTAATTTTTTGTATTTTTAGTAGAGACGGGGTTTCACTGTGTTTGCCAGGATGGTCTCGATCCCCTGACCTCGTGATCCGCCCGCCTTGGCCTCCCAAAGTGCTGGGATTACAGGCGTGAGCCATCGCGCCCGGCCTGCAGAGCCCATGCTCTTAACCAGACTCTTAACCTGCCTGTGCCCAAGGCCCCGTTCTCTTGTGGGTCCTATGCTTGTGGAGCCCTCAGAATAGGATTCGTAATTCATAAAATATACTACAAAGGATCCAACTGAATTGAAATGTACCTGCCAAATATTTTAAAAGCCAATTTGTGACATGCTAATATATGGATTTAACACATATCTGGCATAATTTCAAGTTAACCATGAATCAAAATGGTATTCCGGGATATCTGCAAGAACTGTAATGTGATATGAAGATGACTTTCAGTACTATTGGTCCCAAGCCATGAGTACTGTTCCTTCAGCTATGCTTTGTGAATTACTATATTCAAAATGGGAGGAAATGTTAGATTTAGATTTCCATTAGAGGTTAGTGAAAATAAAGATGGAATTTAAATCTAAGTTCACAGACTCCCTGATTTTTATCTGTGCACCCTTGGGCATCTGTGGACCTCAGGGTCACAACCCCTGTATGAAGTCTCTTTGCTGTCGCTGATAACGCTTAAACAGTTTGAGATCTGGGAACTTGCTCTTACTCCAAGAGCAAGCTTCACTTTGATTATTTCTCCAGATGCTGTCATTGTATCTTAAGGCAAAAACTCTATGTCATTTCTGTCCCTCACCACCCTCACCAAGATGGCACATGTTTATGGTGTATCACTTTCTGTGGTCCGTTCCTCTGGTCCCTTCATCACTGAATTTAAACAGATTGAGACTACTGATAAATAAATGTTTTCTAATAATAAGAGCTAATACTTATGGGTGGCTTCCTGCATTGCAGATGTTAGGCTAAACAATTCAAATGTTTTATTTAGCCTCAGAAGACAGATTTTGTTTCCTTCTGAAGAGGCTAAATAAAATATTTAAAGTGTTTAGCATAGGCTGGGTGCAGTGGCTTATCCCTGTAATCCCAGCACTTTAGGAGGCCGAGGTGGGCAGATCACCTGAGGTCAGGAGTTTGAAACCAGCCTGGCCAACATGGTGAAATCCCGTCTCTACTAAAAATACAAAAATTAGCTGGCATGGTGGTGTGCGCCTGTAGTCCCAGCTGCTTGGGAGGCTGAGGTGGGAGCATCACTTGAACCTGGGAAGTGGAGGTTACAGTGAGCCGAGATCACACCACTGCACTCTAGCCTGGGCAACAGAGTGAGACTCTGTCTCACAGATGCACACACAAAAAAGTGTTGAGCATAATATCTGCAATGCAGGAACTCCATGAGGTAAGAATTATTGTTACTATTCTAATGTGAAGAAACAGAAGCCAAGGGAGTTGAATTCCTGAGACAAGGATTAAGGGCAGCATTTGAGGGTTTATTCCAGGCCAGTGTTCTAGCTTTACCTGTATTCATTCATTTAATCCTCATAGTGACCCTGTGAAGTACACAGGTTCTGTGATCCCCGTTTTATAGATGCGGAACCTGAGGCATGAGGGATAACTCATTTGTTCAAGATCACTTAGCTAGCATGGGACAGAGCTGGGCTTAAATCCAGACAGGTTGGACTCAGAGAGCGAGAACAGGCTCTCCCACCACACCATACTGCCACATTTAAGGAATGGAGACACCAGGGATGGAACTGGACGTTGTCTCATTCCAAAGGTACCTTAACATCTGGCCAAGAGGTATGACTAACACAGGAGCTAACTGTAATGGTGCATTCCTGTGAATTAGTAAAAAGATGTGTTGACTCAGCAACCAAGGGTAAGACTGTCAATTCCGTGGTTTAAGAGCTGAGTTGGAAACCACATCAGAGCTCATCTACATGAATGACTACCAAGAAACTGACAATCAATTTAAACTTTGAGAAATGTGATGAAGAGCAGAATTGATAGCCTCATAGTAGTCACTTTTTGGAGGAAGTTAGACTAGCTTAAAATAAGAGCACGTAATCAAAAACCATTAAGTAAACGCAGGCTCTTTATTTTTAAATTCAGATGGAGAGAGATAGTTGCTACATGCCATTAAGGGAAAACTATTCTTTAGGGTGCAGGTGACAACTGTGATCAAACCAGTATCACCCCAAAAGGCAACATTATCCTGAAGTAACATGACTTTGTACTAAAGGCCACCTTCTGGCTATGGGGTACTAGCTCCCCGTCCCTAGCATTCACCTTAACCCTTGGGAAGGAAAGTACTATTAAAATTAAGGAATATACAAATTTATCTCAACTACTGTCAATTAATATTCTAGGGTTCTTATTCAACAAATCAAAAGCAAGGCAACACCAGGAGAAGCATTTTGTTTCCTTCTGAGCTTTTTAATGGTGATCAGCATTTTCTACCAAATAATTCCACTCACAAGTCGTTCTCCACAAAATCCGTCTCCTGTTCTTCTGTGTTTCCATTATAATGGAAGATTGTTGGATAAACCATTGGTTTTCGTAAGATTTTTTTCTTCAGTTAAGTATCACCACACTAAATAAGTATCACCACACTAAATAAGTATCACCACACAAAATAAGAGTTCCACTGTCCCTGTGTGTAAGTTATAAGTACTCCATATATATGCCTATAGGGTCTGTTGCACTCAACCTCAAGCAATTTCCAAGTTTCATTATTATTATCATTAAATTACTCTCTGTCCCTTATCAACTCAGTAAATTTAACTCAACAAGCATTTATCGAATGTTTAATGCAAATTTGCACATTTTCTAACCCGTTTACTTCTCCTGTTTTGCATCCTACCACTCCCCTCTAGCCTGGCTTGTTTTTAATTTTTAAATTTTTATTTATTTTTGAGATGGAGGCTTACTCTGTCGCCCAGGCTGGAGTGCAGTGGCACCATCTCGGCTCATTGCAACCTCCACCTCCTGAGTTCAAGCAATTCTCCCACCTCAGCCTCCCGAGTAGCTGGGATTACAGGCACCTGCCATCATGCCCAGCTAATTTTTGTATTTTTGGTAGAGATGGGGTTTCATCTTGTTGGCCAGGCTGGTCTGGAACTCCCGACCTCAGGTGATCCGCCCACCTCGGCCTCTCAAAGTGCTTACAGGCGGGAGCCACTGCACCCGGCCACTCCCTCATCTTATTTGGGTTTTCTCCTCAGAAAACAGCATTCTTTGACCAGTGTCTAAACGAGAACCCTCCCCCCACCATTATTCTCTATCTTCTCTCCCTCCTTTGTTTTCCTTCATAGTACATACCACCACCTGGCATGCTATTTATTTGTGCTTTTGTTTACTGTCTGTCGTTTCCCCATGGAACAGAAGCTTCATGAGAGGGGACACTGTTCACTGCTGCATCCCTGGCACCCAGAGCACTCCTAAGAACACATGACAAGCGCTCCATAAATAATTCCAGAATGAGTTTTACTGTCTTGTGTGGCATATATAGATAAAGTGCCATCCCAACAGTTTCCCCAACCTTGAGTGGAAGGAAGAGGTTACACAAATAACTAAGGCCACACAGCCGTACAGATTCTATAATAGGAGGGCAAAGTGCTATGGGAATAGAGAAAGTTTCCTGGAGGGATTGGCACTGTAACTGGGTTTTCCAGGATGGGTAATACATTGAAAGGCTGATAAAGGCCGGGTGCAGTGGCTCACGCCTGTAATTGCAGCACTTTGGGAGGCTGAGGCAGGTGGATCATGAGGTCAGGAGTTCAAGACCAGCCTGGCCAACATGGTGAAACCCTGTCTCTTGGCCGGGCGCGGTGGCTCACGCTTGTAATCCCAGCACTTTGGGAGGCCGAGGCGGGCGGATCACGAGGTCAGGAGATCGAGACCACGGTGAAACCCCGTCTCTACTAAAAAAAATACAAAAAATTAGCCGGGCGCGGTGGCGGGCGCCTGTAGTCCCAGCTACTCGGAGGCTGAGGCAGGAGAATGGCGTGAACCCGGGAGGCGGAGCTTGCAGTGAGCCGAGATCGCGCCACTGCACTCCAGCCCAGGCGACAGAGCGAGACTCTGTCTCAAAAAAAAAAAAAAAAAAAAGAAACCCTGTCTCTACTAAAAATACAAAAATTAGCTGGGCATGGTGGCGGGTGCCTGTAATCCCAGCTACTCAGGAGGCTGGGGCAAAGAATTGCTTGAACCCAGGAGGCAGTGGTTGCAGTAAGCCGAGATCGAGCCACTGCATTCCAGCATGGGCGACAAAGCGAGACTTCGTCTCAAGAAAAAAAAAAAAAAGAAATAAAAGGCTGATATGGAAGTAGAGGTATTCCCGGCTGAAGGAAATGCTTTTGCCAAAGCACGAAGGAAGTGAAGTTCCAGGAAGTTCCTGGAACAGATAAACTGAGTGAGGGAGTGTTAAGAGGTACGAATGTGGAAGATAAGAAAGAAGGGATTTGTTGAAGCACATTGTGGCAGGATTCAAACTTTTAATCCTCTACATAGGAGTCACTGCCAAATTCAGCAGATTCACAGAACTACAGACATACAAAAGGTCACCAGAATATAGTTCTCATCCTGGGTGTAGCCACTGCTTACCAACCTCCAGAATAGGTGGGCCTCAAGATAAGGAAGGGATCTCCAGGATACAGTAAAGGACAGGTGGCAGACAGTAGGCCAGGAAAGTTTTGCTAGATTCAAGTGTCTACTGCTGGGTGGAATATGGATTTTGCCTTGCCCATTGAAATACTGGCGTAACTCCTTTATCACTGTATTTCCAAGGTATTGGAATTTGAAAGCATTACGGAAACAGAATTAGAGAATTATAACAGGAAATATTAAGGGACTCAACATTTCAACTCCTTTGAGCTTGGTGTTTTATGTAAGATCTCACTAGGTCCTCACTAACCTCTGGGCAGGCATTGCTATTCACATTTGCAAGTAAGTTATCTTAAAGGCTTTTTGATAACCCCTGACTGAAACCCTAAGTAATGGGATCTTACTCTCACTTCAAGAAATAAGATACTGGCTGGGGGCGGTGGCTCATGCCTGTGATCCGAAAACTTTGGGAGGCCAAGGCGGGAGGATCGCTTGAGCCCAGGGGTTCAATATCAGCCTCGGCAACATAGCAAGACCCCGTCTCTACTTCTCAGAAAAAAAAGAAATAAGATGCCATGGAAGGGATGGCAATAAGTGTTTTCCATAAACAACCCGAGAGAAACAAACAGAAAACGCTGTCCAAGCCACAGCCTTGCTTCCACACTGGGCTTTGCAGATTTTCCAATGAGCCACCAACGAGGTGGTTAAAACATCAGAGACTGCATCCGATTCCCCAAGACATCAAGGCTCTCGGTATGGGAACAGGCAAATCGTTGTCGTTCTTTGCTGAGCCCGTGGGCTGCGGTCACCAGGACGAATCTGGGCCCAGCAGGTGCCAAGGACTCGACCTCCCGCCTTGTATCCAGCAGGCCGCACCCACCCCTCGGAAGTCGGCGAGATCGCTGAGGCAAGGCGACTCCAGGGCGCAGAGACCCACACGCGACGCTCTAAAGGAACTGACCTTTAGGGGCTGTTACTCTGAGGCCAGGCCCAACAGCGCCCGGCACATTTACGTCGGATCTGACACCTGCAAGCACCTGCGCGACCGCGCTAGCAGCTGGGAACACGCGACAGACCCGCCCACTGAGACCTGGCTCGGCCAATCCCGGGTGCCGCATGCTGCGGCTGCCGGAAGTGGACTACGTCATACGGGTCAGCCGGTCGGTTTCCGGCGCCCAGCGCCCCGTGGGAGTTGTGTCTGGTGGCCCACGCTGGGGGGAGCTTTTCACACTGGTGGGCGCAGAGGCGAAGCCGTTCCCGGGGCCCCTCACAGACCTCGGTGTCAGAATTTCCCCCCTTGCACCAGCGCCGCCTCAAATGTCAGGGCTCGCCCACTCTTCTCCGGTCTCGCCGACATAACCTTTCGGGGGCTCCAGAGGGGAAATTCGCCGTTTCTGCCGGACCTCTCTAGAGCGTGCCTGAACCTAGCCTTTATGGGATGTTGACAGCTACGTTTATTCAGTGCCCCAGAGGCCTTCATGCCCAGTAACTACAATTCAAATTCCTGCTCTGCTTCATTTTGTAGTCGTCTGGTGAATTTGACGTGGGAAATAAGATTAAAATAGGAATAAGAAATTAGTTGAAATCACATTGTAGAGTTCTGCAAATGTAAAATATTAATTTATAGCAATAAAGAAGGCTGTCAAATAACAGAGGGTGAAAGCAGGATAATACTTGGTCAGCACCTGCTGTGTGCCAGGGGCTGTGACAGATGCTGGAGATTCAGTAACCAAGACAAGAAGGTTCTCCCGGCGTTCACAGGACTAGGGGAAGACCCAATAAATAAAGGCAAAATGCTAGAATGATGCGCTCTCTAGAGATGAAATATAGAAATTGATTTATTTTTATTTTTATTTTATTTTGAGACGGAGTTTCGCTCTTGTTGCCCAGGCTGGAGTGCAGTGGCGCGATCTCGGCTCACTGCTACCTCCACTTCCCGGGTTCAAGCGATTCTCCTGCTTCAGCCTCCCAAAAGTAGCTGGGATTACAGGCGCCTGCCACCATGCCCGGCTAATTTTTTTTGTATTTTTAGTAGAGACAGGGTTTCGCCATGTTGGCCAGGCTGGTCTGGAACTCCTAATCTCGGGTGATCCACCCGCCTCGGCCTCCCAAAGTGGTGAGATTACAGGTGCGAGCCACCGCGCCCAGCCGAGAATGATTTTAGAGTGTTTACTTAATGAGATGCCAAATGTAAGAGTGACCCATGGAAAAATAATAACTTGGCAGTAATTTTTTTGCCACTAAGATCAGGATAATTCTGAGGGGAGTCGTTTTTTTGGAATGATGACCAGATGGCCGTGGGTGGCTATTACTAACACTGTCAACGCCATTTCTCTGTTACTGCCTTGTGACCTCCACAGGCAGAGCAATATTTCATCATTAAAAGTTGCAGCTGCTACGAGAAGCTACGTTCCTTGAAAACGGAGTTTTTGGCCAGGAATAGTTGCTTATGCCTGTAGTTCCAGCTACTTGGGAGGCTGAGGCGGAAGGATCCCTTAAGCCCAGGAGGTGGAGGCCAACCTGGGCAACATAGCCAGGCCCGGTCTCTAAAAAAGAAAGAAAACCGGAAGTTTCTTCCTTCGTACCTCCCGCAGTGCATAGAGTTGTCAAATGTTGAGTTAAAAAGGTAGTGGATAAGATGGGGCGGTTCTGCCTGGAAATTGGAGACTGAACTAGGAAGTGTCTTCATTGTCAGTACTACAGCAGTATTTTTTGGTAAATGGTTTAATTTTTTGATTTTATCCTATGAATGTGTGATGAGAAATAAGCACGAACTATAGAGTGTCAGTCTTAGTAACTGACTTTTAATACTGACAGTATATGGTGGGTAGAGTGTGAAATTTAGCATCAGAAATCTGAATTTGACCAAGACTGCAGGACCTTATACAGTCATTTCACCCTTCTGGACCTCAACCTTCACATCCGTGGAAGGAAAATTATAACACCTGCCAGGAAGTCAATATATAAGGTCTAAAGCTGATAAATGAGAAATAAAATATTAGCATACTGTTTCAAAATACTGATATACTACCAGAAGAAACAATTGAAAGTTGAAAATACTTGCTTCTGGGGAGCAGGGCTGAGGGGAAGTACTGAGTTAGAGGGCTGTTGCTGCATGGATTAACTACTGCTCTGTAGCAAAACCTGGCTGCTACAGTTCACCATTGGGTTGTAGTAACTCTGCTTCAGATTGTTAGTTGTGCAGGTTGGCTGGGGCTGCTCTGTTCCACATGTTCATTCTGAAACCCAGGTTGAGGGAACAGCAGCAACTTGCCTGGGGGAAAAGCTCTTCCTACAGCAATTCAGCAGTAGAAGAGCACAACCTAATCATCAGGGCAGACTTTTCAAGGCTTTGTTACAGGTGTCTGTTAGCATTCCATGGACCAAAACAAGGCCAAACCCAAAATCAAGGGACAGGAAGTAGACTCCACCCATGCAGGTGGAAGGGGAGTGACTATTTCTGAAAAATAATCCAATCTGCCGCAAGTAATACTTGACTTTGTAAAACTGCAGTGTATTCACTTGGTAAGAATTAATGCTGACTGTGGTCCATTTCAGGTCTTGATGGTGATGCGTATGTCTCAGGAATGTTAACTCCAGTTCATTCTCTCTGGCTCTCACTGCTGAAACATCTGTCATCTTTACACTATCGTGGCTGTCTCATGCTGTAGCAGACCAGGAGCAGGAGCATTGTTGACTCCTTTTAGGAGTTTACCAAGGGGCCCGGGCATGGTGGCTGACGCCTGTAATCCCAGCACTTTCGGAGGCCAAGGCTGGTGGATCACTTGAGGTCAGGAGTTTGAGACCAGCCTGGCCAACATGGTGAAACCCTGTCTCTACTAAAAACACAAAAAATTTAGCTGGGTGTGGTGGTGCTTGCCTGTAACTCCAGCTACTCAGGCCTCTGAGGCAGGAGAATCACTTGAACCCCAGAGGCAGAGGTTGCAGTGAGCTGAGATCACGCCCCCACACTCCAGCCTGGGTGACAGAGAGACTCAAAAAAAAAAAAAAAAAGAGTTTACCACGCGGACTGGATCAAAAAAGCCTGTCTTCTTTTGGTTTTCCTTCCGTCCAACTGTTTCCCTCCTTGGTTCTAGAAGCACACATCTGACCACTTGTCTTTCCTGTCATTCCTATTTTCCACACTCCTTCACAGCTGCTTCCTTTGCAAATAGCCAAAAGTGAAGTAATTCCAGAACTCCTGAAAGTTTCTTCATAAGTGTCATATGATTAAAGACATTTCAAACTTTTGCACAAGTTCAGTGTTCATCAATTATTCTTTTTTTTTTTTTTTTTTTGGAGACACAGTCTCACTCTGTCATCTAGCCTGGAGTGCAGTGGCATGAGATCACGACCCACTGCAGCCTTGACCTCCTGGGCTCAAGTGATTCCCCCACCACGCCGTCAGCCTCTCAAGTAGCTGGGACCATCGGTGTGTAATTTTTTATATTTTTTGTAGAGACAGGGTCTTGCCATGTTGCCCAGGCTGGTCCCCAACTCCTGGGCTCAAACAATCCTCCTGCCTTGGCCTCCCAGAGTGTTGGGATGAGACACCCCGCTCAGCTCCAATTTTTAAAATTAAATAAAATAAATAACACACTCACCACCATTGTAAGAATCACATGAAATATACCGAAGTGCTTTGTAAACTAACAAAAAAATTATTTCTTGAAATAAATATGGCCAGGTGCAGTGGCTCACAACTGTAATCCCAGCACTTTGGGAAGCCGAGGTGGGCAGATCACTTGAGGTCAGGAGTTTGAGACCAGTTTGGCCAACATGGTGAAACCCCATCTCTAATAAAAATACAAAAATTAGTTGGGCATGATGGTGCATGCCAGTAGTCCCAGCTACTCGGGAGGCTGAGGTACGAGAATTGCTTGAACCTGGGAGACAGAGGTTGCAGTGAGCTGAGATGGTGCCACTACACTCCAGCCTGGGCGACAGAGCAAGACTCTGCCTCGAAAACAAAACAAAGAAAAGAAACGTGATTTTTTTTTTGAGACAGTCTCGCTCTGTCGCCCAGGCTGGAGTGTAGTGGTGTGATCTCAGCTCACTTCAGCCTCTGCCTCCCAGGTTCAAGCAATTCCCCTGCTTCAGTCTCCTGAGTAGCTGGGACTACAGGTGCGTGCCACTACGCCCAGCTAATTTTTGTATTTTTAGTAGAGACCGGGTTTCACCATGTTGGCCAGGATGGTCTCAATCTTTTGACCTTGTGATCTGCCCACCTCGGCCTCCCAAAGTGCTGGGATTACAGGCATGCGCCACCGCGCCTGGCCAGAAATGCGATTTTAATATCTAAATTGAAACCTTAAAAACACTGATGTATTTAGGCCAGGTGCTGTGGCTCACACCTGTAATCCCAGCACTGTGGGAGGCTGAGGTGGGCAGATCACTTGAGGTCAGGAGTTTTGAGACTAGCCTGGCCAACATGGTGAAACCTCATCTCTACTAAAAATACAAAAATCAGCCAGGCATGATGGCAGGTGCCTTCAATCCCAGCTACTCTAGAGGCTGAGGTGGGAGAATTGCTTGAACCTGGGAGGCGGAGGTTGCAATGAGCTGAGATTGCACCATTGCACACCAGCCTGGGTGACAGAGCGAGACTCTGTCTCAAAAAAAAAAAGAAAAGAAAAGAAATTACTAGAAGAAAACACTGGGGGGCCAGGCGCGGTGGCTCACGACTGTAATTCCAGCACTTTGGGAGGCTGAGGCAGGTGGATCACCTGAGGTCAGGAGTTCGAGAACAGCCTGGCCAACATGGCGAATCCCTGTCTCAACTAAAATACAAAAATTAGACAGGCATGATGGAGGGTGCCTGCAATCCCAGATACTCGGGAGGCTGAGACGGAGAATCGCTTGAACCCAGGAGACGGTGGTTGCAGTAAGCCAAGATTGCGCCACTGCACTCCAGCCTAGGCGGCTGAGTGAGACTCCATCTCAAAAAAAAAAAAAAAAAAAAAAAAAGAAAAGAAAGAAGGAAAACACTGGGGAAATGTTCCAGGGTATTGATCTGGACAAAGACCTCAAAGCACAGACAACAAAAGCAAAAACAGACAAATGGAATTACATCAAACTAAAAAGTATATGCACAGCAAAGGAAACAACAAAGCAAAGAGACAACACACAGAATGGGAGAAAATATTTGCAAGCTATCCATTTGATGAGGGACTAATGACTAGAATATATTAGGAGCTCAATAGCAAGAAAACAATCAGATTTAAAAGTGGGCAAAAGATCTGAATAGACATTTCTGAAGAGATACAAATGGCCAAGAGATATGAAGAAGGGCTCAATGTCACTCATCAGAGAAATGCAAATAAAGACAGTAAGATATCATCTCATCCCAGTTAAAATGGTCTTTATCAAAAAGGGAATAACATGCTGAGATGGATGTGAAGAAGGAAACTCATACACTGTTGGCAAGCATCTCAATTAGTGCAGCCACTATGGAAAACACAACTATCATATGATCCAGCAATCCCACTACTGGTATATATCAAAAAGAAAGGCCAGGCCAGGCGCCGTAGCTCACGCCTATAATCTCAGCACTTTGGAAGGCCGAGGCAGGAGGATCACTTGAGGTCAGGAGTTCAAGACCAGCCTGGCCAACATGGTAAAACCCTGTCTCTACTAAAAATACAAAAATTAGCCAGGCGTGGTGGCACACACCTGTAGTCTCAGCTACTCGGGAGACTGAGGCACGAGAATTGTTTCAACACAGGCGGAAGTTGCAGTGAGCCAAGATGGTGCCACTGCACTTCAGGCTGGGCGACAGAGCAAGATGGAATCTCAAAGAGAAAAGGATATCAATATATCAAAGAGATATTTGCACTCCCATGCTTATTGTAGCACTGTTCACAGCAGCCAAAATATGGAATCAACCAAAGTGTTCATCAATGGATGACTGGATAAAAAAAATGTAAATATACACAATGGAATACTATTCAGCCATAAAAAATAATAAAATCCTATTTGCAACAACATTGATGGAACTGGAGATCATTATGTTAAGTGAAACAAGCCAGGCAAAGAAAGACAAGTATCACATGATCCCATTCATAAATGGGAAGCTGAAAAGTGGATCTCATAAAGATAAGCTGGTGGTTACCAGAGGCCAGGAAGGGTAGCCAGGAGAAAGGGATGAACAGGGTGATTAATAGGTACAAAAATTGGTAGAAGTGCTGGGCAAGGTGTCAAGAGCCCCAGCATCAGAAAGTGGTCGACTTGCTGGTTGGTAAGAAGAATTTATTGACAACAATATAGGTTTGAAAAAGGAAAGTTTTATTAGAAAGAACGCTGCAGAAGAGTGCAGCCTCAGCAAGAGAGAACTGAGCATGCCATGGTGGATTTTTCATGTCCCTTTTCCAATGTCTCATCTTTTGCAAATTCAATCCAAGTTGGGTTCATTTAGCCAGGATCCTTCTAAGCTCATTCAAGAATTTTGGGCTTTAACTATTTCCTTTGATTTAACCTGGTACCAGGTGCCAACTTTAGATAATAGGGATATCTAATTACTTCTAAATTCCTCAGATAAGGGGAGTGCTTGATGGTCACCAAGTGATCTGTGCTCTCCTCAAGGAATAAGACCTAGTGTTGGAGAGTTCTGTAGGGTGACTAGTTAACCGTAATCTGTTGTGTATTTAAAAATATTATAGAAGAGAGTAACTGGAATGTTCCCAGTATAAAGACAAATGTTTAAAGGTGATAGATATCTCATTTACCCTGATTTAATCATTACACATTATATGAAAGTATCAAAATAGCACATGTACCCAGAAAACACATACGTCTCTTACATACCAATAAATACAACTTGAGATTATGATGTAAATACATCTGACCAACCTGGTACTTATTAGACTTATGTGCTCAGCATTGCTCTAGTCCTGTGGGTGCAGCAGCATCAGGATCGTTAAAAAAAAACAAACAATGCTGAGAAAAAAACTCACACCCCTGAGACATCCGGGTGTGAATAAACGCGGAAGAGTCGCCCGAGATCCGGGGACCAGGCGCGGCGGGAGAGGTCCAGGGAGGCCTGGACCAGAGTCCTTTCAGACCAGGGGCGAAACGGGAAGGCGCGCCAGAAAAGGAACAACGCAAAGGGAGCAGGCGTGCACGGAGCGCGAACTAAGGAAACCCTCTGACAATAACCCCAGACCCTCGGCAGCTCCAGAGACCGGCTCCTCACGGAAGGTGGCCGTAGAGACTGTTAAGACCCGCGGGCGCCGGGGCAGGCCGGACTGTGCCATTCGTGGGGGGGTTCCATGCGGGAGCGAGCCGCCTCACCCACTCCCCGGCGCCACCCCCACCTCAGTCCGAGGTAGGCTCGGCCGGACGTGACGCAGCGTGATGCCAAGGCGGCGTGAGTCTGCGCAGTGTGGGGCTGAGGGAGGCCGGACGGCGCGCGTGCGTGCTGGCGTGCGTTCGCCTTCATCCTGGTGTGGGCTGAGTGGTTCCCTACGGGCCGGGGCGCCGCGTCCGCGGGAAGAGGCGCGAAGTGCAGGTCAGGGCCAGCGGGGGCGCGGCGCATGTGTGGGCCGTGGCGCTGGGCGGCGTGGGAGCGCTGGACGGTGTCCCTCTGGCCCACAATGGGCGCGGGGCCTGGGTCGGGGCCGCCCTCGCTTCCGGCCTCCCAGTCGGGCCCGGTCGCTGGCGTTGGATTTGACTGACCGCCAGTGTGGTGGCAACGCTGAAGCGTCCAGAATCTTCTGCCTAACCTCTCGCCGGCATGGAACTGGCTAACCGTTTTATTAAACTCTGTTTTGCGTGGACAGTAAAACCTCCAGATAACCTCTAAATAGGCTACAAAAAATTCGGAACCTCACTGTCGTTGGCAGTGAGAACTCCGCACGGAGAGACAGAATGTAGTTGGGTTGACTTCAGTGAGGGGATTTCCATCTTTCTCAGTCATTAAAAAAAGTGTTCAGACATTTAACACTGTTGACACACACACACACAATTTTTTAGTACAGTTATAACTAAGAAAACAAAATCCCCTCCAAAAAATTACAGGTTAATTGCGAAAGACCACATTTAAATTTTTGCCCATGAAATTCAGTTTAGTCGTTTCTCTGAAACAGTGCTTCAAAAAAGACTGTCTCCCCGCATTGTGTGAAATGCAGGAGACCCACGTACTTGTATTTTAAAAAACCCCATTTGCAACATATTATTAAAGTTGGATTTAAGAGAACGTGGTAGAAGAAAATCTAAGCAATACTACACCTTTGAGCACCCTCATTATGTTTTCATCTCAGAGCAATTAAAACTACTATACAAATCATCGTTAAGATAACTAAACTGCTGCTTTTTTGGTATTCAGTTGTCTTTGAAAACCGTTTCCCTAGGAAGTACTTACTCTGCTTGAAAATGCTCTTAAACTTTAAATTTTGGGGTATCTCAGGGTTGCAGTGAAAGTTTTTTGAAATCTTTTTTTTTTTTTTTTTAAGCCTTTTAAACGTATAACATAAAAATGGCTTCCAAAAGAGCTCTGGTCATCCTGGCTAAAGGAGCAGAGGAAATGGAGACGGTCATCCCTGTAGATGTCATGAGGCGAGCTGGGGTAAGTCCCACATCAATGTTTAGCCATTCCTGTTTTAAATGTTTGTGGATTTTTAAATCATTTTGAATAAAATGATATTCAAAGTGCTTTATGAAATATTTCAAATATACACAAAATTTCAGAGATTACATAAGAATAAATACCTGTTGATCCACTGCCCACATTTAATGATTGATAATGTCTTGCCATATTTCCTTCAGACCCATTTCTCTTTCGTTTTGAGCTCTGTCGTCCAGGCTGGAGTGCGATGGCAGGATCTCGGCTCATTTCAGCCTCTGCCTCCTGGACTCAAACCATCTTCCCACCTCAGCCTCCGAAGTAGCTGGGACTACAGATGCATGCCACCACACCTGGCTAATTTTTGTATGTTTTGTAGAGACAAGAGTTTTGCCATGTTGCCCAGGCTGCTCTCCAACTCCTGAGCTCAAGTTGTCCACCTGCCTCAGGCCTCCCAAAGTGTTAGGACTACAGGCATGAGCTACTGCACTGTCCTTAGACCCATTTCTTTTTTCTTTTCTTCTTTTTTTTTTTTTTTGAGATGGTGTCTCTCTGTGTCGCCCAGCCTGGAGTGCAGTGATGTGATCTCTGCTCACTGCAACCTCTACCTCCCAGGTTCAAGATATTCTCCTGCCTCAGCCTCTTGAGTAGCTGGGATTACAGGTGTCTGCCACCATGCCCGGCTAATTTTTGTATTTTTAGTACAGATGGGGTTTCACCATGTTGGCCAGGTTGGTCTGGAACTCCTGGCTTCAAGTGACCCGCCAGCCTCAGCCTTTTACAGTGCTGGGATTACAGGCGTGAGCCACCATGCCCAGCCCCTCAGACTCATTTCTTAAAGAGCAAATGCTTCAAAGAAATACATTTGCAACCCCCTTTGTAAATTTCTCCAATCCTATGCCCCTTCTTTCTTCCTTAAAGATAACTGCTATCCTCGTGCTCTTGTGTATCCATGCATGCGTGTCTTTTTTTTTTTTTTTTTGAGACAGAGTCTTGCTCTGTTGCCCAGGCTGGAGTGCGGTGGTGTGACCTCAGCTCATTGCAACCTCTGCCTGCTGGTTTCAAGCAGTTCTCTGCCTCAGCCTCCCAAGTAGCTGGGATTACAGGTGCGTGCCACCATGCCTGGCTAATTTTCTGTATTTTTAGTAGATGGGGTTTCACCATCTTGGCCAGGCTGGTCTTGAACTCTTTTTTTTTGTTTGTTTTTTTTTGAGGCGGAGTCTGGCTGTCGCCCAGGCTGGAGTGCAGTGGCGCGATCTCGGCTCACTGCAGGCTCCGCCCCCCGGGGTTCACGCCATTCTCCTGCCTCAACCTCCCGAGTAGCTGGGACTACAGGCGCCCGCCACCTCGCCTGGCTAATTTTTTGTATTTTTAGTAGAGACGGGGTTTCACTGTGTTAGCTAGGATGGTCTCGATCTCCTGACCTCGTGATCCGCCCGCCTCAGCCTCCCAAAGTGCTGGGATTACAGGTGTGAGCCACGGCGCCCGGCCTACGGTCTTGAACTCTTGACCTCGTGATCCACCCACCTCAGCCTCCCAAAGTGCTGTGATTACAGGCGTGAGCTACCGCATCCGCCCCCATGCATGTCTTTAAGGTAGCGTTTGACCGTGGTTCTCATTTTGCGTGTTTATATATTATCTCTCTCTAACAATAGTGAACAGTGAAGTAGAACTAACTCTGTGCCAGGCGTCATTCTAAGTGCTGATAAACCTCACAACAACCCTGTGAGTTAGATATCCTCATTTTACGGTTGAAGAAACTGAGGCACAGAGACATAAATAATGTATCCATGTCACATAATAAGTATAAAAGCCAGAGCTCAGACCCAGGCAGCCTGGCCCCAGAGTCTGTTAACCCTATACTCCTCTGGTTCTCAGGAATGGAGATACATGTCGATTCAGTTTATTCATTTAAAATTGCTGCTTGGTGTTGCACTGAATGCCACAATCTACCCATTCCTCTAATTACAGCGTTACAATTCTGTAATAAGTATTCTTGTGTAGATTTCCTTGTGCAAATGTGTGGAAATTTTTCCAGGTTATATATCTAAAAGTAGAATTACTAGGCCGAAGGACAGCCCATAGTCAGCATGACTAGGTTTTGCCAAGTTGCTTTCCAGTGTCCCAGTTTTTAGTCCCACCAGCAGTGTAGGAAAATTTGCACTTTCCCAGTGCCAGCTCTTGGTATTGTTGACTGTAAAAATTTTTGAAAGATAAAGCAGTATTTCATTGTTTGGACTTGCATTTCTATTTTACAAAAATACCATGAGGTTTAAATGGCAACAGTAAACTTGCAAGATGAGTTGTTAATAGTATGATCATATAACTGGTCACCCAAACCAGAACATTTGTGGGAGAAAGGGTGTTCCAGTCACACAGAGTACAGGGCAGCAGCTATAAGTAGGGTCTGTCCCAGGCAAACCAGGGCAGACTTAGTTATTAAATATATTTAGCCAATGTATTAGCTTAAATTTGGTATAGTTGTGGTGCAGTATTTCCTGTCATGTTACTTTCAAACACAGGGCAGCTGTGTAAATGTTACTCTAGCTGGGTGTGGTGGCTCATGTCTGTAATCCCAGCTACTCGGGAGGCTGAAGCAGGAGGATCATTTGAGCCCAGGAACTGGAGGCTGCAGTGAGCTATGATTGTGTCACTGCCCTCTAGCCCAGGTGACAGGGTGAGACCTCATCTCTTTTTTTTTTTTTAAGACAGTGTTACTCTGAATTTATGTTTCAGTGTTCTTAAATATGATAACGTCTTTCTCGTAGATTAAGGTCACCGTTGCAGGTCTGGCTGGAAAAGACCCAGTACAGTGTAGCCGTGATGTGGTCATTTGTCCTGATGCCAGTCTTGAAGATGCAAAAAAAGAGGTTTGTAATCCATACATGGAGTTATGCCTTCAAAAGGCTTCTTTGTTTCTTGAAATGTCTAAGACTGTTGTTAGCACAGACTCATTTTAGAAAATTATTTTGCCTGAATGTCTTCCCTTGACAGATTAAGAGGGTAAGGACTTTGTCTTTCTATTCTGTATCCGTAGAATGTGGCAATTGCTTGATACAGAATGTGCTCAGTAAGTGGGTGGCTGGGTGGGTAGGTGGCCCGTTGGATGTGTGGCCAGATGGGTGGGTTGGTGCTTAGATGGATGGCTGCATTGTTTTCCCATCAGTATTTTTCTGGCTTACACAGGCATCCTTGCCTCCTATTACACATTTTTACCTGATGTAAATCAACTGCCACATTTTCCATTTATTATTATTATCATTTTTTTTTTTTTTTTTTAGAGGAATGGTCCCGCTCTCCCCTAGGCTGGAGTCCAGTGGTGCAGTCACAGCTCACTGCATCCTCAACCTCCCAGGTTCAAGCAATCCTCCCACTTCAACCCCCCAAGTAGCTGGGACTACAGGCACGTGCCATGCCCGGCCATTATTTTTTCTAAAGATACTTCTAGAGTTCCACTTTAGTTGTGTTCTTTTTTCAGTATCTTTAGAATTATGGCTCTTACCTTTAAGGACGATGGACACTTTTGGAAGCTAGCATCCCTTTCCTCAGAAACATGCTCCCCCACAGGCGCTTTTGCACACTCCGTCATGGGGTCAGGGTGACAGGAGTGTGGACTGTACCCTCTGACAGCAGGGTCATAGCGGGAAAGGAGGCAGAGTCGGCTCACAGATGGCTGGTTGTGCACTGCTGAGGAACCTGGAGTGCGGTTCCCTGGGCCGAGCTGTCCTCAGATACATAGGAAAAAGTTTAATCCTTTCTAATAAGTTCAGATTTTTCATTACTGGATTGTAGAAAGTTAGATTGTTGGTATTTACATATGATACGTTGAAACAAAAATGACAAGCAGAAGTAACTATTCCAGGCCAAGTGCAGTGGCTCACCTATAATCCCGGCACTTTAGAAGGCCAAATTGGGCGGATCACTTGGGGCCAGGAGTTTGAGAGCCGCCTGGGCAACATAGCGAGACCCTTTCTCTTTAAATTAAAAATTTGTAAAAGCCAGGCGTGGTGGTGCATGCCTTTAGTTCTAGCTACTTAAGAGGCTGAGGCAAGAGGATCACTTGAGCCTAGACGATTGCTTGAGCCCAGACGATTGCTTGAGCCCAGGAATTTGAGACTGCAGTGAACTATGATTGTGCCATTGCCCTTCAGCCTGGGTGACAGAGCGAGACCCTGTCTCAAAAATAATAATAATACTTTTTTTCATCTCTGTTTGTGTTTTTGTCATATGATGTCTGGGCACTTTAAAACAGTGGTTACCTTTATTTTCAATCGACAGATAATAAGTGTACATATTCATGGGATATGTGATGTTTCCATGCATAATATATAGTGATCGGATCAGAGTAATTAGCATATCCATCATCTCAAACATTTCTGTGTTGGGAACGTTCAATATCCTCCTAGCTATTTGAAACTATATATGATTGTTAACTGTAGTCATCCTATGGGGGTATAGAACACCAGAACCTATTCCTCCTATCTAGCTATAATTTTGTATCTTTTAACAAATCTCTCCCTATCCCCACTTTCCCCTATCCTCCCCAGCCTCTGATATTCTCTGTCCTACATTGTACTTCTATGTGATCAAATTTTTTTTAGCTTTCACATATGAGTGAGAACATGGAGTGTTTAATTTGCTGTTCCTGGCTTCTTTCACTTAATATAATGTCCTCTAGTTCCATTCTTGTAGCCACAAATGACAAGATTTCATTCTTTTTTATGGCTGGATAGTATTCCATTGTGTATAAATGCCACATTTTCTTTATGCATTCATCTGTTGTTGGACCTAGGTTGATTTCATATCTTGGCTAGTGTGACTATTGGTGTAGTTAACAAGGGAGTGCAGGTGTCTTCAGTATACTGATTTCCTTTCCATTGGATACATGCCCAGTAGTGGGATTGCTGGACCATATGGTAATTCTGTTTACTTTAGTTTTTTGAGGAAGTGGTTACCTTTTGTGTGTTTTTATTTTTCAGTGCAGATTCTAAAAGGAATAAAATAAATTCTATACTTTACACATTTTCTTTTGAGTTTTGAGCTTTGCTTGGTTTTGAATCAACAGTAGGATGTTTATGGTCTTAAAAGTGATTCTAAGCCAGCCACAGTGGTTCACACCTGAAATCCTAGCACTTTGTGAGGCTGAGGCAGGAGGATTACTTGAGCCCAGGAGTTTTGAGACTAGCCTGGGCAATGTAGCGAGACCCCATCTCTACAAAAATAAAAAAAATTAGCTGGCTGTGGTGGTGCATGCCTGTAGTCCTAGCTCCTGGGGAGGCTGAAGTGGGAGAGTTGCTTGAGCACAGGAGTTCAAGGCTGTAGTGAGCCATGATTGCACCACTGCACTCTAGCCTGGGTGACAGAGTGAGGCCCTGTCTCTAAAAAAATTTTATAGGTTGCACTAAATACATAATACATTTTTACTTTGTAATTTGTTTAATGACTAGATTTTTTTTAACCACTTTTTAAAGTCCTAAAGTATTGTTGGCCGAGCACAGTGGTTCACGCCTGTAATCCCAGCACTTTGGGAGGCCGAGACGGGTGTATCACGAGGTCAGGAGTTTGAGACCAGCCTGGTCAAGATGGTGAAACCCCGTCTTTACTAAAAATACACAAATTAGCCGGGCACGATGGCGGGTACCTGTAATCCCAGTTGCTTGGGAGGCTGAGGCAGGAGAATGGCTTGAATCCGGGAGACAGAGGTTGCAGTGAGCCGAGATCACTGCACTCTAGCCTGGGCGACAGAGCAAGACTCTGTCTCAAAAAAAAAAAAAAAAAAAAAGGAAAAGAAAAATAAATAAATAAAAAGTCCTAAAGTATTGTTAAAACAGTTTCCATTTTGTAATTTCAGAAAGTTTGAAATTAATTAGATTTCTAGGATTTTTTTGGGGGGTTACTAAAATTCTCCCCCCATTACGTTTTTCATAAAGTTAAGAAAAATTTTTTTGTGACTTTTACTTAAAATTTGTTTCTGTATTTTATTTATTTATTTTTTTAGACAGAGTCTTGCTCTGTCACCCAGGCTAGAGTGCAGTGGCGCAGCCTCAGCTCACTGCAGCCTCCGCCTCCTAGGTTCAAGTGATTCTCCTGCCTCAACCCCCCAAGTAGATGGGACTACAGGTGTGCACCACCACGCCCAGCTAATTTTTGTATTTTTAGTAGAAACGGGGGTTTTGCCATGTTGGCCAGGCTGGTCTCGAACTCTTGAGCTCTGGTAATCTGCCTGCCTTGGCCTCCCAAAGTGCTGGGATTACAGACATGAGCCACTGTGCCCAGCCTGTTTTTCTATTAATTTTTTAAGTTGCTCATGTACATTCTTGTTGAACAATAATTCAAACAATATAGACACATATAAAGTCAAAATGTTAAGTGTCCTGTTCTCATTCTCCCTCTGCCCCATCCCACACTACTCCCATTAGCAACTAGAGTGTCTTCTTTTGTCTGTGACTACCTGTATACACAATATGTGGGGTGGGGGTGCTTGTGGTGATTGTACACATACACGCATATATCTACACACAAATACATATATCCTTGTCTTTTACAGGAAGGAGATTATACTACCCCTGCTACTCTGCAGCGTGGACATCCTTGCATGTCACTACATACAGGTTTTCTCCATTTTTTGCTAGTTAAAACACCATTCCATCGTGTGGATACACCTTAATTTATTTAACTGTTCTATTGGCAGATAGTTAGGCTATCTCCTGTACTTCCCACATTTAAAATAGGAAAGTATTATTGGACTGTCACTTTAATGCACAGTTGAAATGAAATGTTTTTGTTTTCTTTATGTTTTAAACTGTTACAGGGACCATATGATGTGGTGGTTCTACCAGGAGGTAATCTGGGTGCACAGAATTTATCTGAGGTAAAAATCTACTCAATTATACCTCAATAAAGCTGGGGAGGGAAAAAAACTAAAGAATTTCAGCATCTGCTTGTATTCTGTTCATTTTGTTATTATTCAGATATTTCAGAGAAGAGGCTGTGAAAAAAAAATAGAAACAACTGGCCAGGCGCGGTGGCTCACGCTTGTAATCCCAGCACTTTGGGAGGCCGAGGCGGGCAGATCACGAGGTCAGGAGATCGAGACCACGGTGAAACCCCGTCGCTACTAAAAATACAAAAAAAAAATTAGCCGGGCGTGGTGGCGGGCGCCTGTAGTCCCAGCTACTCGGAGAGGCTGAGGCAGGAGAATGGTGTGAACCTGGGAGGCGGAGCTTGCAGTGAGCCGAGATCGCGCCACTGCACTCCAGCCTGGGCGACAGAGCGAGACTCCGTCTCAAAAAAAAAAAATGTAGAAACAACTAAAATTAACAAAATGGTGTTGTAGCATTAACTCAAACATTTTTTTTTTTCTTTTTTTGAGACAGAGTCTTCCTCTGTCGCCCAGGCTGGAGTGCAGTGGCACTATCTCGGCTCACTGCAATCTCTGCCTCCTGGGTTCAAGCAGTTCTCCTGCCTCAGCCTCTGAGTAGCTAGGATTGCAGGTATGCACCACCACGCCCTGCTAATTTTTGTATTTTTATTAGAGACGGGGTTTCACCATGTTGGCCAGTCTGGTCTCAAACTCCTGACCTCGTGATCCGCCCACCTCGGCCTCCCAAAGTGCTGGAATTACAGGCGTGAGCCACCACGCCCGGCCTCAAGAAAACATTTTTAATATTTTCTATGGAGGTCAGGTGCAGTGGCTCAACGCCTGTAATCCTAGTGGTTTGGGAGGCTGAGGCAGGAGGATTGCTTGAGGCCAAGAGTTTGAGACCAGCCTAAGTAACACATCGAGCCCCCATCTCTACAAAAAATTTTCTTTTAATTAGCTGGGCACGGTGGTGCACACTTATAGTCCCAGCTACTCGGGAGGCTATGGTGGGAGGATGGCTTGAGGCTAGGGGTTTGAGGCTGCAGTGAGCTGTGAATGCACCACTGCACTCTAGCCTGGGCAACAAAGCAAGAACCTGTCTTATCAGAAAATAAATAAATAAATAAATTTTTGTCATGGAAGTAAGCTGAACTGGTGGAACCGTTATGAACAGATGTCGATGAATACAGTCCAAAGTAAGATGATGTAGTTTTTTTCCACCAAGAGAAGAATGATCAGATTTTGTGTTTTGGGAAGGGCAAATTGTCTACTCAAAGTCTTAACTGGGGGAGGCTGCGGGGCTAGGGCTGCCAGCAGGAATGACAAATGCCATCAGCAGAGACCATTGTTCCTCATTTTAACTCATATGCGAGGAGTCAGAGGCCAGGGTGAGGGGCACACCAGCAGGCAGAGTTGGGGCTGCCAGTAGCACTCAAGAAGTGGGTTGTGTCAGACACGAGGGATCTTTTCCTGCTAGATTCTGTTCCTCTCTCTGCCATCTGAAAACACCCAAAACACCACATTCCCTCTCTCCTGTTTCTTTCTCCCTGGAGTACAAAATGGCAAGGGTCAAATTGCTTCTTCTGATCTTTAAATGTGGAAGAATGCGTTTCTCTTACGAGAAATGCCTTGCTTGGGTTTAAGAATATAATATAGACACATTTTGATCATTTTTATACCAATGATTTAGAAATATTGTTGGAAAATAGGTCAGAGAGCTTGTGGTTTAAACTAAAATCAAATTTTTCCAAAGTTTCCTAGTGAGTGATTGGTTAGTGGCTTAATGATAACTTGATGTATTTTTGGTTTTCTTTTCACTAGTCTGCTGCTGTGAAGGAGATACTGAAGGAGCAGGAAAACCGGAAGGGCCTGATAGCCGCCATCTGTGCAGGTGACATGCAGGGGCAGCCTGTGTTGCAGCATCATTGGTGGGTGGGGTAGCCTTTCATTCGATGGTTTGATTCCAAATAGCTCTTCCCCTTCATAAAGCATGCAGGGCATCTGTGTTGGTGTATTTAGTTTGGGTGGCATGAAGTTGGTGTCATTTCAGAGATGAGGACAATTGTTCTGTTTTCTGCCTCTCCATGCCTTTGGTCTACATGCTGTGAAACTCAGTGTTTTCCCTGTTTGGTTGACCTTGGAGGAAAATAAGGCCCTCTGGAATTCAGTAAACAGCTTGTTACAGCAAGTCTCTGTGCCAGAAAGTCTTTGTGCCTGCACACAATCAGCAAAATCCATCAAACATCAACACAGCAGCTCTGCCCTGTGCTTGCCCTGCAGATTCAGAAGCCCCGTGGTGCTTTCTGCTGGCTTCTTGGGCGTTTCTGATTGTCTCAGTACTGAGTGATCTTGGGCACCGTATTATCTGCCACATAATTGAGAACAAGGACATTTGGTGCTTCACAGATGTCCTCTTGTCTTTGTACCTTAGTAATATTTTATTTTCTCATAACCATTTTAAGATCCGTTCTTGTTGCTTTCATATCAGATGATGTTCTGCCATCTTGGTTTTTTCCCATGCTGTAATTTTTGCCAGCACCTTCCTTGTTGTGTAGGTCTTCATTAAATATTTGTCAGGGCTGGGCACAGTGGCTCACGCCTGTAATCCCAGCACTTTGGGAGGCCGAGGCGGGAGGATCACCTAAGGTCAGGAGTTCGAGACCAGCCTGGCCACCATGGTGAAACCCCATTTCTACTAAAAATACAAAAATTAGCCAGGCGTGGTGGCGGGCGCCTGTAATCCCAGCTACTCGGGAGGTTAAGGCAGGAGAATCGCTTGAACCCGGGAGGCGGAAGTTGCAGTGAGCCGAGATCGCGCCGTTGCACTCCAGCCTGGGGGACATGAGCGAGATTTCGTCTCAAAAAAATAAAATAAAATAAATAAATATTTGTCAGAAGAGTGAATGAATAAACGAATGAATGAATGGATGGTTTGGTAAACATCAACATCAAAATGTTGCTGTTGCTATTTTGTTCAATACAGTAGGCTTTTCAAAAGAAGTTACGGGCCAGAGGTCCTGGGGACTTGATACATTCGATCAGTGGTTCTCAATGTTCTTTTGGTGCACTTGCAAGGTCAAAGCAGATACTACTGAGGGGCCAGGTGTGGTGGCTCATGCCTGTAATCCCAGCACTTTGGGAGGCCAAGGAAGAAGGATCTCTTGAAAGCCAGGAGTTTGAGACTAACCTTGGCAACATAGCCAGACCCCATCTCAACAGACAAAACAAAAAATTAGCCGAGCACAGTACTGCATGCCTGTAGTCCCAGCTACTCAGGAGGCTGAGATGGGAGGATCACTTGAAGGCGAGAGTTAGAGGCTGCAGTGAGCTATGATTGCACTCCAGCCTGGGCAACAGAGTGAGACCATGTCTTTCAAACAAAATGATGTTTGCCTTTTTTCTTCTCAGTCTTTCAGGAGTGACATCAGAGTAGGATGATACCATCATTTGAGCATCTATTATTGTGTTTTAAAAATTTCCCAGTTTTATTAGGTTGGTGTAAAAGTAATTGTGGTTTTTGCCATTAAAAGTAATTGGCCGGGCATGGTGGTGCATGCCTGTAATCTCAGCACTTTGGGAAGCCGAGGTGGGCAGATCGTTTGAGGTCAGGAGTTCAAAACCAGCCTGGCAAACATGGTGAAATCTCGTTTCTACTAAAAATACAAAAGTTAGCTGGGCATGGTGGTGCACGCCTGTAATCCCAGCTACTCGGGAGGCTGAGGTGGGAGGATCACTTGAGGTCAGGAGTTCGAAACCAGCCTGGCCAACATGGTGAAACCCCGTCTCTACTAAAAATACAGAAGTTAGCTGGGCAGTTAGCTGGGCATGGTGATGCATGCCTGTAATCCCAGCTACTCAGAAGGCTGAGGCAGGAGAATCTATTGAACTCGGGCGGTGGAGGTTGTGGTGAGCCGAGATCACGCCACTGCACTCCATCCTGGGTTACAGAGCAAGACTGTCTCAAAAAAAAAGTAATAATTTTTAATATGGCAGATGTTCGTAGATATAACCCACATAAAAGCTAAAGGGATTCCAAGACCTAAATGTTTGAGAACCATGGCATTAGGGGCTGGGAAGAACCACAGAGGTCAACCACCCTGGCAGGTCTTGTACGTGGGCTTACTACAAGAGTCACCACTAGCCTTTTGACCTGCCCTGAGGCTCAGGTAATTATCTCTGCCAAAGGGCACTGCAGTCACTGCAGCCCAAGCAGCTGCTCCCCTCTTTGGAGAGAAAGTCACAGATCCTTGAGTTTGGTTTTCATTGGCTCTGCTGCTGTGAAGCAAGCCTCAGTCCTAGATGCTTTGACCAAAGGAAGAAAGAGTTTGGGCTGAGTTTGTTTCCTTATGATTCTGCTGAAAGTAAAAACTGCATGTCAGTTTGTCCTGTGCCACAAAAGTAGCAAAATGATCAGCCATGGCCAGGCGCAGTGGCTCACACCTGTAATCCCAGCACTTTGGGAGGCTGAGGCGGGTGGATCACCTGAGGTCAGGAGTTCGAGACAAGCCTGGCCAACATGTCGAAACCCTGTCTCTACTAAAAATACAAAATTAGCCAGGCATGGTGGCGTATGCCTGTAATCCCAGCTGCTCGAGAGGCTGAGGCAGGAGAATCGCTTGAACCTGGGAAGTGGAGGTTGCAGTGAGCCAAGATTGCGCCATTGCACTCCAGCCTGGGCAACAAGAGCGAAACTCCGTCTCAAAAAATAAATAAAATAAAATAATAAAAATAACAAAAATTAGCAGGGCATGGTGGCGCATGCCTGTCATCCTAGCTACTTGGGAGGCTGAGGCAGGAGAATCGCTTGAACCCAGGAGGTGGAGGTTGCAGTGAGCCAAGATCGTGCCACTGCACTCCAGCCTGAGTGACAGAGTGTGTCTTCGTTTCCAAAAAAAAAAAAAAATCAACCACATTTGGCTCACGGTTTTGTGCTGAGGCTAGATGGAATGCCATGCTAAGAGGCATGGGCCTTATAGTACTTTAAATCAACATTAAAAAATAAACAGGCTGGCTGTGGTGGCTCATAGCTGTAATCCTAGCACTTTGGGAGACTGAGGTGGGAGGATCACTTGAACCCAGGAGTTCAAGACCAGCCTGGGCAACATAGTGAGACCTCCCACCTCTACAAAAAAATATCTTAAAAAATCAGCCTGGTGTGGTGGTGCACACCTGTAGCCCCAGCTACTCAGGAGGCTGAGGTGGGAGGATCACTTTGAGCCCAGGAATTTGAGGTTACATTGAGATGTGATAAGCACACCACTGCACTTGAGCCTAAATGACAGAGCAAGACTCTATCTCTTAAAAAAAAAAAAAAAGTAAAAATAGGCCAAGGGTGGTGGCTCACACCTGTAATCCCAGCACTTTGGGAGGCTGAGGCGTGCAGATCACGAGGTCAGGAGATCGAGACCATCCTGGCTAGCACGGTGAAACCCTGTCTCTCCTAAAAATACAAAAAATTAGCCAGGCGTGGTCGCAGGTGCCTGTAGTCCCAGCTACTCGGGAGGCTGAGGCGGGAAAGTGGCGTGAACCCGGGAGGCAGAGCTTGCAGTGAGCTGAGATCACGCCACTGTGCTCCAGCCTGGGCGACAGTGCGAGACTCCATCTCAAAAAAAAAAAAAAAAAAAGTTATATAAAAAACAGTAAAAATAGAAAACACACTAGCATTGTGTTTATACCATTGAATATCCTGTACCACTGTTGTGGGCACTACACAAAAAATAGGAAAAAATGTGATGATGAGCTGAGCTAATTGAGATGAGGGTTATGGGAATGGAACAGAGGAGTGATGGAAGAGATTTGGATCTTTTAAATTGGCAAACAGAAAAATAAGATTTTTTTTTTTTTTTTTTTGAGACGGGAGTTTTGCTCTTGTTGCCCAAGCTGGAGTGCAGTGGTGCAATTTTGGCTCACTGCAACCTCCACCTCCCAGGTTCAAGCGATTCTCCTGCCTCAGGCTCCCGAGTAGCTAGAATTACAGGCGCCTGCCACCATGCCCAGCTAATTTTTGTATTTTTAGTAGAGACAGGGTTTCACCGTGTTGGCCAGGCTGGTCTCAAACTCCTGATCTTGTGATCCGCCCACCTTGGCCTCCCAAAGTGCTGGGATTACAGGCGTGAGCCACCGCACCCAGCCAAGATTATTCTGAAGTGTTGCAGTTAGGAATTGGAAACATTTTGAACACACAAAGAATATTAGCCTAGTCCTTAATATTGAGTGAATGAGGAACGCACACTGGAAGGGAGTCTATGTTGAGAAGAAAATTAAATGATATTTACTTTGAGTGGGGGAGGGGGGGAAATGTGGAGTTGGAGGAGTGGACAGTTGTCAGCTGAGATGCCCAGGTCTAGGAATAAGGCCTCTGGAAGCAAGGTCTTGGCCACCTTGGAGTAGCTGGGGAGTTGGCAGAGGTGGTCATTTTGCAAGTCACTACAGGGTGGCGCTGTTGGCTGCAGAAGGGGATGTGGTCAGCTGCGCCCTCTGCACTATAGTGCAGAGTACAGAGCGTTTTCATCCATCAGAATCCCAGGTCCTAGGAGAGTGAAACATCTCTTCGCCAGTATTCCAAATAGAGTTCTGACGCCCCAGAAAGCAGTAATTATGAGCTTACCATGGTAAGTAAGAAAGGCATCAGTAAATTCCTGCATCCAACTATAACATAAATTTATTCACATCGTAGCAGTGATTTTATTACCACCTTGAAGGGAGCAGCCTAAAAATTCTCACTCACCTATCACTTTCCTCACTGTACGATCATCTATTAAAGTTTACTTTAAAATACAAAGATGACGTAGGAATTTCTTCTTAAATTCTTAACAAATAAAAATTAAAAGCAATTTATAAATCCATTCAAATAAAAATTGATAATTATTCAATTCTTACAGACTTTTAAAATTTGCTACCATACATAGCTGTCTTGTGTATACAAATAACGTGGAGAAGAGACATTTGAGGCTTTTAAGAGCTGTAAATCAGGACTTGGTCTGAAACTGACACCTGATATTAGGCAGAAAGCTTATGTAATTAGGTAGTATTTGTGTGATCTTCCTGTTTGTAACAGCTACGGTCTGAGTAGCTTGTGGGTATATTATATAACTCCTTCCTTGGAATCTTGTTGAAAAATGAAAGGTCAGTAAGACCAAGACCTCAGGTTTGCTGACACTAAAAGTGTACAAACTGTGCCATAGGATCTTAGCCATCCAGGGCACCCTAAGTGTTTCCAAGATCAAGGTGCTGTTCTGCAATATATCCTTCTAAGTGTCATGTGAGGCCTTAGAATTTTTCTATGTGTGGCTTAGAGAAAAAAGGTAGAATGAATACTTTGTAAAAAGCTTTAAGATGAAGTAACAAAGGATACAAAATCTTTGTTTTTAATCCTTATTTAGGACCATTACATAACGCAATATGCTTGTGACCCTCCCTGAAGTTGGCCATTTTCAGTGAATACATTTAAATAAAAATCTCAAGTTAGGACCTGCCAATTTGGAAAGACTTCATTAACTGACACTTCCATGTGGTTCTTTGCTTAAGTAGCTTTCGTAAAGTGATGCTAGTGCCTTTATATTTCACGCTTCCAGGCACTTCACAGGCTATCTCCTTCAGGGACAGTGTGCTGTCCATTTTAATCCTACCACCTGGTATACCTGGATGGATAAGTGGATGAATGAGTGTTAATTTCCCATTTTATTTATTTTGAGACAGAGTCTCACTCTGTTGCACAGGCTGGAGTGCAGTGGCGTGATCTTGGCTCACTGAAAGCTCTGCCTCCCGGGTTCACGCCATTCTCCTGCCTCAGCCTCCTGAGTAGCTGGGACTATAGGCGCCTGCCACCACGCACAGCTAATTTTTTGTATTTTTAGTAGAGACAGGGTTTCACTGTGTTAGCCAGGATGGTCTTGATCTCTTGACCTCATGATCCACCCACCTTGGCCTCCCAAAGTGCTGGGATTACAGGCATGATCCACTGCGCCCGGCCTAATTTCTGATTTTCAAGTAGAAAATAAAATTACAAAAGAGCAATAAAATCCAGAAGTTCAGAGAGTACCAGTTGCCTTTAGCATGTAACTAAATCTTTCCTTTTACTAAGAGTGAGGTAAGAAGTTGAGCCCGCCCCAGTGATCCTCCCCCTTCTTTGGACTCCTGGTATATGTGGTCCCTGTGCTGGGGGTGGGGAAGGTGAGAGAGGTGCGCGCATTTTGTTTATCTGTGTATGCTCTGCTGGTATCAAGGTAAATCTTGAGTAAATGGTTATTGAAGTATTTTGAGTTTCTGTGCTTTTGCCAGATGTGCTCAGCAAATCGTTTGTTATAAACATACTTTATCTCTCATACTAGGAAGTGTTTCATTTCAGAATCGTAGCTGTATGTTTGGTAAGAGCCTCTTGATTTTGAAGAATACTTTGCTGTTGCAGTTTTTGTTGTTGTTAGAGAAGGGGTCTGTGTTGCCCAGGCTGATGTTGAATTCATGGGCTCAAGCAATTTTTCTACCTAGGCCTCCCCAGTTGCTGGGATTACAGGCATGAGCCACTGTGCCAGGCACTATTGCGATTTTTTAAACATAGGGTTTTCTATATCCGCACTTAGATCTTTTTATTTTTATTTTTAGGTCCTACTGCTCTGTTGGCTCATGAAATAGGTTTTGGAAGTAAAGTTACAACACACCCTCTTGCTAAAGACAAAATGATGAATGGAGGTAAGTATATGCTTGTTTTTGTTTGCTTGTTTTTGTTTGCTTGTTTGTTTGTTTTTTGAGATGGAGTCTCACTCCATTGCCCAGGCTGGAGTGCAGTGGCACGATCTTGGCTCACTGCAACCTCCGCCTCCTAGGTTCAAGCAATTCTCCTGTCTCAGCCTCCTGAGTAGCTGGGATTACAGGCGCATGCCATCATGCCCAGCTAATTTTTTTATTTTTGTAGAGATGGAGTTTCACCATGTTGGTCAGGCTGGTCTCAAACTCTTTTTTTTTTTTTTTTTTTTTTTTTTTTTTTTTTTTTTTTTTTTAAGACAGAGTCTCGCTCTGTTGCCCAGGCTGGAGTGCAGTGGTGCGTTCTGTGCTCACTGCAGCTTCCGCCTCCCGGGTTCAAGTGATTCTTCTGCCTCAGCCTCCTGAGTAGCTGGGATCACAGGTGTGTTCCACCACGCCTGGCTAATTTTTGTATTTTTTTAGTAGAGACAGGGTTTCTCCATGTTGGTCATGCTGGTCTTGAACTCCTGACCTCGTGATCCACCTGCCTCAGCCTCCAAAAGTGCTGGGATTACAGGCGTGAGCCACCGCGCCCAGCCTCAAACTCTTGACCTCATGATCTGCCTGCCTCAGCCTCCCAGAGTGCTGGGATTATAGGTGTTAGCCACCACGCCCGGCCCATATGCTTGTGGTTTGTTTTTTTTTGTTTTTTTTGTTTTTTGAGATGGAGTCTCTCACTCTGTTGCCCAGGCTGGAATGCAGTGGCGCGATGTCGGCTCACTGCAACCTCCGCCTCCCGGGTTCAAGGGATTCTCCTGCCTCAGCCTCCCGAGTAGCTGGGATTACAGGCATGTGCCACCGTAAGTTTCTTGTAGACTGGGCACAGTGGCATCCGCTTGTAATCCCAGTACTTTGGGAGGCTAAGGCGGGTGGATTGCTTGAGCCCAGGAGTTCGAGACCAGCCTGAGCAACATGGTTAAACTCCATCTCTACTGAAAATACAAAAAACATTAGCCAGGCATGGTGATGCACACTGATAGTTGCAGCTGCTCGGGAGGCTGAGGTGGGATGATCGCTTTAAGCCTGGGAGGTCAAAGCTGTGGTGAGCTGTGATCTCGCCACTGCACTCCAGCCTGGAGGACAAAGCAAGACCCTATCCAAAAAAAAAAGAAAAAAAAAGTTTCTTGTGTACCTATAGAATTTTATCTATCACATACTCACTATCCTTCTTATTTTAACTAAAATGAGATCTACTAAATGTATTGTTCTGCAGCTTGCTTTTTTTAACTTAACGTTATATCTTATGTTATCTTTTAACAGCACATGTAGATTTAGATTTGTTTCATCCTTGTTAAGTACAGCTGCTAGTCCAGTGTTGGAATGTGCCGTGCTGTATGTAACCTTCTCCTGGGGGCGGGCATGAAGGTGGTTTTCTGCTTTTGCCCTTGTAAACCATGCTGTAATGAACATCCTTGAATGCCGTTGTGAGCATATCTGAGCTCCCTTTTAAAAGTGATGCACTTTTCATTATACTGCATGTTTTTTAATTACTAAACTTTATTTTTTTAGAGCAGTTTTAGGTTCACAGCCAAATTCCCATCTACCTTCACCCACTCCCCACTCCCCACTCCCCTGCCCCTGGCCATGCATAGCCTCCCCTACTATCAACATCCTGCACTAGAATCTGCACCCACATTGACACATCATCATCCAGAGTCCACAGTTTACATGAGGGTTCTGTATTGCTGTTGTACATTCTACATACAGTTACATTTGATCCAGAGCAGTGTTTTCCTGAAAATCCATGGTTTGTTTATTTAATGTATTTGAGACAGAGGCTTGCTTTGTCACCCAGGCAGGAGTGCAATGGTGTGCTCTCAGTTCATTGTAACCTCCACCTCTTGGGATCAGGCAATCCTCTCACCTCAGCCTCCCGAGTACCTGGAACTATGGGTATGAGCCACCACACTTGGCTAATTTTTAATTTTTTTGTAGAGACAGGGTCTAACTATATTGCACAGTCTGGTCTTGAACTCCTGGCCTCAAGTGATCCTTCTGGCTTGGGCTCCCAAAGTACTAGGATTACAAATGTGAGCCACTGTGCCCCGCTCATGGTTTTATTTTAGTTGCTAGAAAGATACTATGTTATCATTAAAACTATCTGTTTGAAAATTGGTACTTTTTGCTGGGCGCGGTGGCTCATGCCTGTAATCCCAGCACTTGGGGAGGCCGACGGGGGTGGATCACGAGGTCAGGAGATTGAGACCATCCTGGCTAACACGGTGAAACCCCGTCTCTACTAAATATACTAAAAAAATTAGCTGGGCGTGGTGGCGGGTGCCTGTAGTCCCAGCTACTCAGGAGGCTGAGGCAGGAGAACGGCGTGAACCCAGGAGGTGGAGCTTGCAGTGAGCCGAGATCTTGCCACTGCACTCCAGCCTGGGCAACAGAGTGAGACTCCGTCTCAAAAAAAAAAAAAAAAAAAAAAAATTGGTACTTTTTAATAAAAGTCTCTGGTTTCTGGGCATTTTAAATTTAGGAATTTAAGCTCATGGAGGGATTTTAGAGGGTTGAAAGAAATGGAAAGAACAGAACTGGGCTTCTTTTGTGATGTCTTCAGAGGGAAGACTCAAGCGGAGCGCACTCTTGCACTACCTGAAGGTGTGCCTGTTGCATCTGTTTTCCTTTAGTGCCTCAAAAACATTCAGGTTGGTCAGGCATAGAAAAAGATCAGATTGTTGATGCTCACACTCGGAGTTTACAAAGCACGTTCCCCTGCGTTACCTTGGTGGAGCTTCCTGGTCCCCAGTGCCCAGCAAGGCAGGTGGCATCATCCTGGCTTCACAAACAAGGAGAGACTGAGGCCAGAGCTCAAGCCCAGCCCGCTGCCTTGCATCCAGTTTTGCCTTCCTGCCCCTCTCCTGCTCTGTGGTAGCAAAAGGCTCCCACACACATTTAAGTTACCAGGTGTTGGATTTAGTCAGTAACCTCTATTATAAGAAATGGATACTTGAAATGTCTACCCCTTCAGGACACTTCGAGAGGTAGGGCTGCAAGTGAACTTGAAAGATCAGTGTGACAGTTTCTCCTCAGATAAGCAATCCCATCTGATGGCCATAGTCTTTTTTCTTTTTTCTTTTTTTTCTTTTTTTTTTTTTTTTTTTGATAGATTTAGGGTCTCACTATGTTGCCCAGGTGGTACTTAAACTCCTGGGCTCAAATGACCCTCCCACCTCGGTCTCCCAAAGTGCTGGAATTACAGGTATGTGCTACCAGCCCCAGTCCCCATAATCTTTTAATTCCTCCGATTTTAGAATAAGTCGGTTATAACTGTAATGTGTGATTCCGTTTCTCATTTGTCCGCTGTTTGATGGCATCCACATGCCTGGTCCCATACCTGAGCACTGAAGAGCAGGGTCTCTGGAGCCTGGTGTTGTGGGGTGGCCCTCAGCTTCCCCACTCACTGTGAGAAGTTTCCTTAGTTTCTCGGAGCCTGTTTCCTCATCCGTTGCCTGAGGATAAACCTGCTTCAGGATTGTTGGTGAAAAGACTGCCCTCACCTAGCCTCTGTAACGCCACTGCATGCCACCAGTGCTGAGTACTGTTTGTTTGCTAGGTTGGTGTCATTCTCATTTTACCAAAAAGTGAAGCTCTGAGAGGTCAGACAGCCACTAAATGGCAGACCTGGGATTTGAACCCAGAACTCTGCTCAGGGGTCGACTGACTGCTCCCCAAAGGCCAGGTGGTAAATACTGCAGGCTTTCTGGGACTTCAGCTCTCTGGCAGCTACTCAACTGTTGCAGCTCCACAATAGTTGCAGACAGTGCTAAACACACAGGGTGGCTTTGTGCCAGTGAAGCTGCGTTTGCAAAAACAGGCAGCAACCTGGCCTCGGCCCTCAGGCTCGTCGTTGCTGACCTATGTCCTGAGCCCTCCCATTGTCTTTTTTGTTTTGAGACAGAGGCTCGCTTGCTGGAGTGCAGTGGCATGATCTGCGCTCACTGCAAGCTCTGCCTCCCAGGTTCACGCCATTCTCCTGCCTCAGCCTCCCAAGTAGCGGGGACTACAGGCACCCGCCACCACGCCTGGCTTATTTTTTGTATTTTTAGTAGAGACGGGGTTTCACTGTGTTAGCCAGGATAGTCTCAATCTCCTGACCTTGTGATCCGCCCTCCTCGGCCTCCCCGTGTGCTGAGATTACAGGCATGAGCCACCGTGCCCGCCCCTCCCCCCCTTTTTTTTTGAGACGGAGTCTTGCTCTCTCACCCAGGCTGAAGTGCAGTGACGCATCTCGGCTCACTGCAACCTCCGCCTCCCGGGTTCAAGTGATTCTCCTGTCTCAGTCTCCTGAGTAGCTGGGATTACAGGTACTGGCCACCAGGCCCAGCTAATTTTTGCTTTTTTTTTTTTTTTTTTTCAGTAGAGACAGGGTTTCACCATGTTGGTCAGGCTGGTCTTGAAATCCTGACCTCAGGTGATCCACCTGCCTTGGCGTCCGGGAGTGTTGGAATTACAGGCATGAGCCACCGCGTCCAGCTTCCCATTGCTTTTTCTCTGAAGAGACTTTAAGACTTGGAGTCTGGTTTAAAAAAATAAATAAAAATCAATGCCTTCTACTGGTTGGAACGGGAAGTGTAAAATCTGAATTCGCTATAGGGTCACAATCCCAGCCTCAAGTTCGCACAGTGCCTTCCTGGCGCTGACGGGGTGCATGTTCTGTCTTTGCCACTAGGTGGAGGCAGTTGGTAACCTTAAACCTTTTGCCTTTCCTGGTTAAAAGTCTGACAAGAACCGTAGAACCTTTAAGCATATTTAACCAGTTTAAGCCCTGTTTGCACTGTTTTAGCCACAAAGATACTGTTCAGTTGTGCCTCGCGTTGTCCCACTCTCAGTTGTGCATCTCACCGTCGCTCTGGAAGACCTAGCCCAGCCAGTTTCTAGGTTAGCATTTGAAATGGTCTTGGCCTGGTTTAACCATCAGTAAATGAGGTCAGATTATGATAAACATTTTCCCCTCAAACTAGGGATCCTCTTTTTCTCTCCAATAGTTAAATTGGAAATTTTTAATGTACTCTATTCATTTATTTTGGTGGGTGACCTGATTTTTTAAATTTTTTAGATTAGTCAAGCACAGTAGTGAGAAGAGGAGAAAGAGTAGAACAAGGAGTAACTGCCTGTGAACGATCAATTGAGATAACTCACTGCCCTCGACCAGCGGTGGCTTGGTTTCTAATGACAGTAAGACAAGTTCCTATAGCCATTGTTAATCTCCTTGGAAAAGAAATGAACACTGACTGTGTGGTTTCAGAAGCTCATTAATACAGCAGAAGCACTCTGCTTCTGTTTGAAGGGAGGTTTTCAGATGAATTTTTCTGCATGTTCATTGAACAGACGTTTCCTAAGCTTCTCCTTAGTGCCTGGCACTGGGAACAGAAGAAGGAAGAAGAGAAAGCTGTGCCCTCCGGGTGTTCTCAGGTCTGCACCGAGCTGTGGTGGCCAGAGCCACCCGCCTGCCTACGCAGCCGGTGCATCAGGATAGAGCAGGAGTTCACAGAGGAGCTTTGTCGCTTCCCCCTCCGCTAAATCTGTTCTGTGTCCCCACATCACTGAGTGGTGTCGCCATCATCCAGTCACCTGGGACAGGCAGCTCGGAGTCATCCTTGAAGCCTCCTCACCTAGGCCTTCATTGCAAACCTCCATTTCCTCTGGATCACTGTCACCAGCCTAGTGCAGGCACCACCAGCTTCTACCCAGACAGCAGGTTACTTTCCATCTCCCTTCTGGTCCCAGCCCAGTCTCTGTGCAAAGGCCAGACCACAGAGGGCTCCAGGCCCCGTGACATGGAGTTCATTGTGACCTTCAGATGCTGGAGAGAGTTGGCAAGGGCTTTCCATGGGGAACTGGCTATGCCCTGCTTCGCACTCTGGAGAGTTAGCTTTTGGGTGCTGGGCATGGATTGAAGGGGTGCACAGCCAGAAGAGAGAGCTGTAATCATGCAGAGATCCTTCCTCTTTAAAGCAGGGGACAGGGGAGAAAGGAGATCGAGTGAAGAATGGTGTTTGGTGCCTTTGACCTCACACTTCAGGGGTGCCTCCTGTGTGCCATGGATATCATTGGCCAGACAGGGACTGATGAAGACCCAGCCTTTTTAAAGAGTAAACAATAAACAAGGAAATGAAATGTTTATAGATTGTGATAGATTGTATCAATGCTGGGAGGGCAGTAAATAGGATGCGGTGATAGACTCAACAGAGGAACCTAATATGGAGAGGTGGGGGTCATCACAGATACCCTCTCTGAGGGGTTTTTGTTGATGCAGAAACTGAAGGAGCAAGGAACTGGGAAGAGCTGGTCTCTGGGTGGAGGGAGCAGCCCTTGAGCTCTTCCTGGAGCAGAAGAGAACCTGTTGTATTCAGTAAGGGAAGCTCCAGGTGGGAGAGTGATAGGGATGGGTGTGGGGAGGGAGGTTAGGCTCTGTGTGCAGTGGAGACGCTGGTGACTACCTGCTGTGGAGGGGCAGAGCTCAGGGCATCCATGCTCAAGAGTCCCAGTTTTGATATTATATTTGCCAAGAAATAGCCAACCGGCGGGCCTGGGGGTGCGGGGATGCAGAAGGAAAGTAGTCCTTGAGAGTGAATGTGGTTTCTACCTGCACACGCACACTCACATGCATACCCGCCTCCATTACGTTGTGCTGTGGTTGTTTTTGAGGCATCAGAGGGTGTGCGTGCCGCCACATGTTGATCAGGGTGGCTTCTGCCTTCGGCGCTGCTGCATCCCTTCACCCTTCCCCGGCACTTCAGAATTGACACTTGAGCTTTGTTGTAAAATAGTGATGTGAGTAACTGTCATTCGCTGACATCTCCCCCAACACTTAAAGTCTTAGCAGCTACATTTAACTTACACATATGTGTTTCAGTCTAACAGTGGTTTCTCTCACCCTTTGCTCTGCACAGTTTTAAAAATACTTTTGTAGGGGGCTTCTAAGAGCTTGGAGTGCCTAGTAAATGTTTTTGAATGGTTAGCTACAGTGTTGGGCTTATATGCTGTAATAGTGAATTTAATTGGTAAGTAATCGTCTTTCTCGTCACATAGCCTATTAGGATGTCACCTTTTCTGTTTCTACTTTGCAGGTCATTACACCTACTCTGAGAATCGTGTGGAAAAGGACGGCCTGATTCTTACAAGCCGGGGGCCTGGGACCAGCTTCGAGTTTGCGCTTGCAATTGTTGAAGCCCTGAACGGCAAGGAGGTGGCAGCTCAAGTGAAGGCTCCACTTGTTCTTAAAGACTAGAGCAGCGAACTGTGACGATCACTTAGAGAAACAGGCCGTTAGGAATCCATTCTCACTGTGTTCGCTCTAAACAAAACAGTGGTAGGTTAATGTGTTCAGAAGCCGCTGTCATTACTGCTTTTGCAGAAGTATAGTTGTGAAGTCACAACTACACAGAGATTTCTCAGCCTACGGATTGTGTCTATACATTTCTAAGCCTTGTTTGCAGAATAAACAGGGCATTTAGCAAACTACTGATTGTTTCTTGTTTTGTCTGTCATTTATTTTGTGAAATTAAATTCCGTATCACCTTCATTTGCAGCTCTTAACTGTCCATATAGCACTGAAATAAAAGAACAGTGAACACATTTTACACAGCAAGGAGGAAAGGCATACAAGCAGAATTTAAGAGGCTTGTGATTTTCTCTGCTTATTAGCTGTGTGTTTTTAATGTGCTATTAAAAAATACCAATGAGGGCTGGGTGTGGTGGCTCATGCCTGTAATCCCAGCACTTTAGGAAGCCGAGCCAGGAGGATTGCTTGAGGCCAGGAGTTCAAGACCAGCCTGGGCAACATAGCAAGTCTCCATCTACAAAAAAAATACAAAAATTAGCCAGGCATGGTGGCATGCACCTGTAGTCCCAGCTACTTAGGAGCCTGACGTGAGAGGATCACTTGAACCCAGGGGGTCAAGGCTGCAATGAGCTATGATCACACGACTGCACCCCAGCCTGGGTGTCACAGCAAGACCCTGTCTCCAAAAAAAAAAGGAAAAAAAGTTGGCAGTACTGGTGAATTTTTATACATTAGTTCCTTTTTCCCTTATGGAAAGAGTCCTTGGATAAAAACTTTTCAAGGTTGGCCCAACATCTCTTTTCCCTTCCCCAGGTAATAGCACCCAGCATTCCTTGTGAACCACTCAATTCCTCCTGGGTGGGCACATGACCCAGACCCAGCCAATCAGAGCCCTGCTTACCACTGGCCGTGTGACCCAGGTGAGCTCCTTCAGTCCATGAGACTCCATCCGAGGGTTTCATAGCTGCTGTACTTTCTCTGCTGGAGTGGCCAAGGGGATATGCTGGCAACCCAGAGCACTGGCAGCCGGCTCGTCACTGCCAGCAAAAGACCTGCTTGGGAGGGCCCTCAGGCTGTGGGTGGCTGACCCTGGTCCAGAAGGCTGGGCAGATGTTAACTTTTACAATGCAAACACGTGTAATTGTCTATTTTAGTAAACGCTTTAACATAATAATGCTAAGGGAGAGAGGATTTCCATGGTGGGGAGTGGGGAGGGAGGCTTCTGAGGAAGTGACATTTCAGGTGTGAAGTAGGAGCAGTGCTTAGGCTTTCATTCCTTCCCCAGCTGTGTGCTCAGTCAGTACCTACTGTGTGCCAAGTGCTGTTCCTGCTGCTGGGAATACGCCAGGGAGAAACACAGCCTTTGTCCTTGGGGAGCTTATGTTGTGGGCGCCAGGGAGAGATGAAAGCAAATAATAAAATACCCACATTCTATGAAGAAAATGAAGGAGGGTAAGGAGGCAGTGACGGGAATTGCATGATGGGAAGTGAAGGCCTCTCCGAAAAGAGATCTTAGTGGGAATCTGAGGACTTTTGGGTGTGAAAGGGACAAGAAGGTGTTCAGAGCGTAGCAGGCAGCAGGAGCAGGGAGTGTAGAGGCCCTGCTGCAGGAGCAATGAAGGGCGGGTTAGAGGAACGTGGTAGGAGGGAAGTTGGAGAGGTAGCCAGGGCCACGGTGAGGTGTCAAAACAGAGACAGAACCACCAGAGAGAGACCTGACCCACCTGGTTCAAAGACTGGCCCTGCGGAGAAGAGACCCTTCTGGAGCAGGCATGCAGGCAGGTGGGATGCTGGGGCAGTCAGGTGGCAGCGTTGGGCACCCACTCAGTGTGAGAGGAAGGGCGTCTGGGACGACCCCCACTTTTTTTTTTTTTTTTTTTTGAGACGGAGTCTTGCTCTGTTACCCAGGCTGGAGTGCAGTGGTGCGATGATCTTGGCTCACTGCAGCCTCCACCTCCCAAGTTCAAGTGATTCTCCTGCCTCAGCCTCCCGAGTAGCTGGGATTACAGATGTGCACCACCATGCCCAGCTAATTTTTGGTAGAGACGGGATTTTGCCATGTAGGCCAGGCTGGTCTCGAACTCCTGGCCTCAAGTGATCCACCTGCCTCGGCCTCCCAAACTGCTGGGATCACATGTGTGAGCCACTGCGCTAGGCCACAACCCCCACATTTCTGACTTGAACACAGATCATGTGGAGATTCAATGTCCTGAGTTTGTGAAGGAGCCCTTGGGGGAGGGGCTGGGATGAATTTAGAGTTCAGATTGGTGAATTTGAGGTAAAATACACTTTTGTTGTTTTTTTCTTTAGAGACAGGGTCTCACTGTCGGTCAGGCTGGAGTGCAGTATCTCGATCTCGGCTCACTGCAACTTCTGCCTCCTGGGTTCAAGCAGTTCTCCTGCCTCAGCCTCCTGAGTAGCTGGGACTACAGGCACGGGCCGCTGTGCCCAGCTAATTTTTGGTATTTTTTGTAGAGATGGGGTTTCACTATGTTGCCCAGGCTGGTCTCAAACTCATAGCCTCAAGTGATCCGCCTGCCTCGGCCTCCCACAGTGCTGGGATTACAGGCATGAGCCACCACGCCTGGCCTTGTTTTGTTTTTGAGGCAGGGTCTCGCTGGAGTGTGGTGGTGCAACTATGCCTCACTGCAGCCTGGACCTCCCCAGCTCAAGCGATCCTCATGCCTTAGCCACCCAAGTAGCTGAGACTACAGGCACACGCCACCATGTCCAGCTAGTTATTTTTTTTGTAGAGATAGTGTTTCACTATGTTGCCCAGGCTGGTCTCAAACTCCTGGGCTCAAGTGAGATCCTCTCACCTCAACCTCCCAAGTGCTAGGATTGCAGCGTGAGCCACCGTGCACAGCCCACTTTTAATAAGGAAAGAAAACTGGACACTTGCTGTTTGTTTACTGGATACCTGCTATTTGTTTTGTTTGTTTGTTTGAGATGGAGTCTCTCTTTGTCTCCCAGGCTGAAGTCCAATGAATGGCCCTATCTCAGCTCACTGCAACCTCCACCTTTCAGGTTCAAGCAATTCTCCTGCCTCAGCCTCCCAAGTAGCTGGAATTACAGGTGCCCACCACCTTGCCCAGCTAATTTTTGCATATTTAGTAGAGACAGGGTTTCACCACATTGGCCAGGCTGGTTTTGAACTCCTGACCTCAGGTGATCTGTCCACCTCAGCCTTCCAAAGTGCTGGGATTACAGGCATGAGCCACTGTGCCTGGCAGATACCTGCTATTTGAAAGTCACAGGCTGGGTGTGGTGGCTAATGCCTGTAATCCCAACACTTTGGGAAGCCAAGATGGGTGGATCATGAGTTCAGGAGTTCAAGACCAGCCTAATTAAGATGGTGAAACCCTGTCTCTACTAAAAACTACAAAAATTAGCTGGGCGTGATGGCGGGCGCCTGTAATCCCAGCTACTCCGGAGGCTGAGGCAGGAGAATCGCCTGAACCTGGGCAGCAGAGGTTGCAGTGAGCCAAGATCACGCCACCGCATTCCAGCCTGGGCAACAGAGTAAGACTCCGTCTCAAAAAAAAAACCAAAAAGTCAAATTGCTGATCTGAAACCCATTTATTACTAATAGTGAACATCTGTAAACTCTCTCAAGTTTGCTAGGTGTTTTGCCAGCATCCCTTACCTCTGAATAAGCTCCTTGGAATTTTAGAGATATCTACAGGAAGGGAGATAGTGAAAGAAATTGGCTCTTTGAGTTTTTGTGCCCTCAGGGCAGCAGGAAAAGGTGTTTCTAGATGAGCATTTCTAAAAGAGCATCTCTAAGAGAAATCAGTATTATCAGAGCCCAGGCATTGCAGTGAAGATTTATTTCCCTTTCCCTGACAGTGTTTGGGATGGGGGCTCCAGGAACCAGCTTTATCTAAACCTTGGGCTTTTTCTGGTCCTTCTTGAATGACTAGCTTTTGGCATGTTGATAACATTTTTAAAACCTCCACTCTCTCTTATCTGCCCGCTTTCCCAGGCAGAACAAACTTGCTTCCTAACTTCTGGTAAGTTAAGGGGAGGGGACAAACAAAAATTGGGAACTTAAGTGGGAGGGGCGCTATCTACAGTTGAAAAGTGACCTGGAGTGAGAATTCAGATGTGTAATTAAGATGTATGGCAGGTGGCTTGACTGTGCTCCTCCTGAGTTGGGGGTGAGGGTGTGACAGGCGTGAGCCACTGCGCCCGGCCAATTTTCTTTCACACTTTATGCAAAAGGATCAACTTCTATCCAAAATCCCAAGAGGGGTCGCATTCTTCTGCCCCTGCTTTTTCACTTACCATATCTTCGAGAATTTCTCTCTACCAGTATGTGGACATTTGTGTGCTGCATCTCCAACTCTGTCCGACCAGTAACCCTAAAAGTGGTCATTGGTATCATCCATTACAGAGAAGAAAGTCTTTCTAGAGGTCAAGAGCCTACTGGGCCTATGCCATAGGATTCATTTCTGTAACTGCAACATCAAATGTAAAGTATGATTTTACTTTAGTAGCCAAATGTATCATCTGAGTCTGGTTACTATATATTCTAGGGTGTTGGTTTCCTTTCTTTTTTTTTTTTTTTTTTTTTTTTTTTTTGAGACGGAGTCTCGCTCTGTCACCCAGGCTGGAGTGCAGTGGCGCAATCTCGGCTCACTGCAAGCTCCGCCTCCCGGGTTCAAGCCATTCTCCTGCCTCAGCCTCCCGAGTAGCTGGGACTGGAGGCGCCCGCCAACACGCCCGGCTAGTTTTTTGTATTTTTAGTAGAGACAGGGTTTCACTGTGTTAGCCAGGATGGTCTCGATCTCCTGACCTTGTGATCCGCCCGCCTCGGCCTTCCAAAGTGCTGGGATTAAGGCGTGAGCCACCGCGCCCGGCCTGGTTTCCTAAGGAATGAGGAGGACATCATATTCTCCTGCAGCCAATTCTCCTGTAGAATCATCTGGTTGTTTTTTTTAGAAAACACCCTCCCTTTGCCCTTAGTAAGGGGAAGCAGCAGCAGGGACCTGGGCATCCAAGAGCGCTGGGGGGGTCTGGGCTGCTCTCAGACTCTTCCCTGTTTATTAGCTACAGCATCTTCCCCATGCACACAAGGGGTTTGTCAGCACAGTGCAGAGGAAGGGGCTGTTCCTTTTCACATCTGGGCTGGACACACTCTTCACGGTTCCAGCATGAGGCCTTTCCAGAGCTGGCCCTTTCCCCAGACCCTAGCTTGAGTCCCAAGGCATCCAGGCTGGGGCCAAGGGCTCTTATGGGACTGAGCACTAAGGAAGGTCTTTAGCACTGGGAAGAATGTGAATGCTGGATTCACCACCATCACCATCACCACCACCATTATCACCATCACCAGCAACATCACCATCTCCATCATCATCAACATCCCCACCGTTGTCACCACCACCATCACTATCACCATCATTACCATCACCACCACCATCACTATCACCATCACCACAATCACCATCACCATCACCACCATCACCACCCTCACCACCACCATCACCATCACCATCATCACCATCACCACCATCACCACCACCAGCATCACCATCACCACCATCACCATCACTACCACCACCACCACCACCACCATCACCACCACCACCATCACCACCATCACCACCACCACCACCACCACCACCATCACCATCACCACCACCATTATCACCATCACCATCACCACCATCACCACCACCAGCATCACCCTCACCATCACCCTCACCACCACCACCACCATCACCATCACCACCACCACCATCACCACCACCCTCACCACCATCACCATTACCACCACCATCACCATCACCCTCACCACCACCATCACCCTCACCACCACCATCACCATCACCATCACCACCATCATCATCACCACCATCACCATCATTATCACCATCATCATCATCTTTTTCACTTCTTGCAGCTTGCAGGTTCCCAAACAAGTCCCAGACCAGCTGATCAGATGGGATCTCCCCACAGGGCTGCATACCTGCTGGGCCTCAGAAATTCAGCTACTTCACAGAGCTGCTTTATTTTGCTTTGCTGTTTCAATTCTGCATGTGATCACGTTCTCAGGTTTTCTTTTTTTTGAGATAGAGTCTTGCTCTTGTCGCCCAGGCTGGAGTGCAGTGGCACAATCTCTGCTCACTACAACCTCCGCCTCCCCTGTTGAAGTGATTCTCTTGCCTTAGCCTCCTGAGTAGCTGGGATTACAGGCATGCACCACCATGTCCGGCTAATTTTTATATTTTTACTGGAGATGGCGTTTCACCACGTTGGCCAGGCTGGTCTCAAATTCCTGATCTTGTGATCCACCCACCTCAGCCTCCCAAAGTTCCGGGATTACAGGTGTGAGCCACCGCGCCTGGCAAGTATTTTGTTTTTAAATTCAGCCTGCTCCTGGAGGTTTTTACTTGGCTTAAAAATAACATTAGACTTGAAAGTTCATTGTCTTAAAAAATAAAGAAGAAAAGACAAAATTGTGGCAATGGAGGCGCAATCTCCAGACACAAAACTTGGATTGATGATGGTAAAATCTGAGAGCCTGTGTTGGAAGACAGCAACCAGGAGCGAGATGTTGCCCTCTTTAGATTTCACGTCTTTGCTTCAGTGGTTTTCTTTAAAGGCAAGCAAAGGTAAGTAAGCCATAACAAGTGTGCTTAGTTCAGATTTCTTCTTTCCAGAAGAGAATAAGATTTCACAAAGTATACTGAAGAGAAAGTTATGTTTCCTTTTTTTTTTTTTTTGAGATGGAGTTTCACTCTTGTCGCCCAGGCTGGAGTGCAATGGTGCGGTCTCCGCTCACTGCAACCTCCGCCTCTCAGATTCAAAGGATTCTCCTGCCTCAGCCTCTCAAGTAGCTGGGATTACAGGCACCCACCACCACACCCGGCTAATTTTTATATTTTTAGTAGAGATGGGATTTCACTATGTTGGCCAGGCTGGTCTCGAACTCCTGACCTCAGGTGATCCACCCACCTCGGCCTCCCAAAGCGCTGGGATTACAGGAGTGAGCCGCTGCTCCAGGCTGTTTCCTTGTTTTTTAGACCTAGATGGAATGTGGGCTGGCGACAGTCCCATATTCACCCGGTCCTGAAAATTCCTCCCTCCAGCCCTCCGTATCTGTTGCGCGGCGGTCTTAGGCCCTGCCTGCCTGGCGCCTGGGGCCCTACTGTGGTATGTGGTCAGTCTTACAAAATGCAGAATTCTCTCTATTTGCATTGCTGAGTGACTAGCTGAGGCAGGTAGGGTGACTGGGAGGAAGCTTTGTTACAGATAACTTGACAGCCAGGGGTGAGTTAAAGGATGATGGTAATAAAAGGATGGTCAAGCCTCAAATTTGGGCTTCAGCAGTAAATCAGTGCAAGAATAAAACTTACAAAGGTCACAGGCAAGAGTGAGATCATCCTCTTTTCTAATACTTGCTTCTACATCCCTTATTGAGGAATACCAGCCACTCAGCACACTTATGAAAGAGTAAATTATCTCCAGATGGTGGATAATACCATGTCATTAGTCCATGAGGCATCTAGCTCAGCGCCACCTGGGTCTTAAAGCACTTAAAAAATGTAATTATACAACAAATACACCAATACCTATTCATTGGGAAAGACTCAAATGATACATGAATACATAAAGCAAGTCTTGAAAGTTCTCTGTCCCGCCCTCCCTCCCCCGCTCCCTCCCCTCCCTCCTCCTCTCCCCTCCCTCCTCCTCTCCCTACCCTCCCTCCTCTCCCTCCTCTCCCTCCTCTTCCTTTCCCCAAAGTCCCACTTTGAGGTCTCGCTTACAGTCTGTTTTCTAGGAATTTACAAATGTGTAACTCTACACACCCACATCCACACACATTATGTTTTGTACATACACACAGATTGTACATTATTGTGTCAATTGTTAAAAAATAAAATAAGGCCGCGCGCAGTGGCTCATGCCTGTAATCCCAGCACCTTGGGAAGCCGAGGTAGGCGGATCACCTGAGGTCAAGAGTTCGAGACCAGCCTGGCCAACATGGTGAAACCTCGTCTCTACTAAAAAAAAAAATACAAAAATTAGCTGGGCCTGGAGTCCGGCGCCTACAATCCCAGCTACTCAGGAGGCTAAGACAGGAGAATCGCTTGAACCCGGGAGGCAGAGGTTGCAGTGAGCCGAGATCACAGCATTGCACTCCAGCCTGGGCAACAAGAGCAAAACTCCGTCTCAAAATAAATAAATAAATAAATAAATAAATAAATAAATAAATAAATATACATAGGATCCTATTGGGTATATTGTTTTGCAAATTGAATTTTTTGAAACAGTATGTCTTAGAAATCTGCTCATGTTCAGGTCCACTTTGTTTATATAATGGTTGAACAGAATGTTATAGTATAACCACACTGTAATTTATTTAACTTTTTTTTTTTTTTTTTTTGAGACTGAGTCTTGTTCTGTCACCTAGGCTGGAGTATAGTGGCGCGATTAAGGCTCACTGCAGCCTCCACCTCCTGGGCTCAAGCCATTCTTTCACCTCAGCTGCCCGCCCCTCCACCCCCAGTAGCTGGAACTACAGGTACCTGGCACTGCAGGTGCATGCCACCACACCCAGCTGATTTTTTGTATTTTTTTGTAGAGATGGGGTCTCACTATGTTGTCCAGGCTGGTCTCAAACTCCTGGGCATTCCTCTATTAATGGATTTCCCCCATTAAATTTTTTTATTGCAGTAAAATACATACAACATGAAATGTACCATCCTAACCATTTTAAGTATATGGTTCGGTGGTATTAGATAATTTCATCCCGTTGTGCAACCATCAGCACCATCCATCTCCCGAACTCTTTTTCATCTTGTAAAACTGAGACTCTGTATCCAGTAAACACTAACTTTCCTTTCCCCCTACCCCCAGGCCCTGGCAACCACCATTCCACTTTCTCTCTCTATGAATGAGAGTACCCTCAGTACCTCCTATCAGTGGAATCACATATTATTTGTCTTTCTGTGACTGGCTTATTTTAGTTAGCAAATCATCCTCAATGTCCACGTTGTGGCATGTGTTAGAATTTCCTTCCTTTTTTTTTTTTGAGACCGAGTCTCGCTCTGTTGCCCAGGCTAGAGTGCGGTGGTGTGATCTTGGCTCACCACAACCTCCGCCTCCAAGGTTCAAGCGATTCTCCTGCCTCAGCTCCCAGGTAGCTGGGATTACAGGTGCGTGCCACCACACCAGGCTGATTTTTGTATTTTTTGTACAGACGGGGTTTCGCCATGTTCTTCAGGCTGGCCTCAAACTCCTGACATCAAATGATCCACCCGCCCTGGCCTCCAAAAGTGCTGGGATTACAGGTGTGAGCCACTGCCCCTGGCCCATAATTTCCTTCCTTTTTAAGGCTGAATAAAATTTAAGTGTATCTGTGTTCCACATTTTGCTTATCCTTTCATCCCTTTATAGATTCTTGGGTTACTTCCACCTCTTAGCTTTTGGGAATAATGCTGCTGTTAGCATGGTGTCCACAGCTCTTCTGGACCCTGCTTTCGATTCTTTGGGGTATACACGCAGAAGTGGAATTGCTGAATCATACGGTCATTCTCATTGTGGTTTTGGTTTGCATTTTCCTAATGACTAATGATGTGGAGCATCTTTTCATCTGCTTATTGGCCATTTGTACATCTTAGAAATCTTAGTACATCTGCTTATCGGCCATTTGTACATCTATTCGAGTGCTTTGCCCATTAAATTTTTTTTTCCAGGGGCCATGCTAATAATCTGTGTTGTTCCATTTTTAGTATTTGTGCTACTGAAGCGTGCACTTTGCCCAGTTTTGAATCGGGTTTTTGTTGTTGTTGCTGATATGATTTTTTTTTTTTTTGAAACAGTCTCACTCTGTCTCCCAGACAGGAGTGCAATGGCGCGATCTCAGCTCACTGTAACCTCCACCTCCCGAGTTCAAGCGATTATCCCACCTCAGCCTCCCATGTAACTGGGATTACAGGCATGTGCCACCATGCCCGGCTAATTCTTTTGTATTTTTAATAGAGATGGGGTTTCATCATGTTGGCCAGGCTGGTGTCGAATTCCTGGCCTCAAGTGATCCACTTGCCTCAGCCACCCAAAGTGCTGGGATTACAGGCGTGAGCCACTATGGCTGACCCACGCATAAGCCAACTTTAATGTTTTTCAATAAAGTTTTGTAATTTCCCCATTAAGGGTTTACACATCTTTTGGATTTGTTAGGTATTATTAGGTCTTTTTCTTTCTTCTTTCTTTCTGTCTTCTCTTTCTTTCTTTCTCCTTTCTTTCTCTCTCCCTTTCCTTTCTTTCTTTTCTTTTTCTTTCTTTCTTTCTTTCTTTCTTTCTTTCTTTCTTTCTTTCTTTCTTTCTTTCTTTCTCTCTCTCTCTCTCTCTCTCTTTCTTTCTTTCTTTCTTTCTTTCTTTCTTTCTTTCTTCTCTCTCTCTCCTTCCTTCCTTCCCTCCCTCCTTTCTTCTTTCCTTCTTTCTTCTTTCTTTCTTTCCCTCCCTCCCTTCCTTCCTTCCTTCCTTCCTTCCTTCCTTCCTCTCTTTTTCATTGTTAATTCCTTTTTTGAATTGTTTTCTGATTGTTGCTGGTATATAGAAATGCAGATACTTTTATTTACTTATTTACTTTTTTAAGAGACAGGGTCTTGCTCTGTCACCCAGGCTGGAGTACACTGGTGTGATCAAATTTATGACCTGCTTTTAGGCAAAAAGGGGGAGGGCAGATAACTCTTTCTAGATCTGTTGATTCTCAATTGCCTTCAGCTCAAAATAATCTTTATGTCAAAGTGGCATATTCTGTGATGGCCTGTCTGGATTCCCTTCAAGTCTCTCTGACCTTTCTTCTGCCCTTCAGCCTGGGTGACAGAGCTAGAGTCTGTCTCAAATAATAATAATAACAATAAATAAATGAATAAATAAATAAATAAATAAAGTACACTTTCTATTCTTGGTTTGCTAAGAGTTTTTGTCATGAGTAGATGTTGAAATTTATTGAATGGTTTTCCATCATCAGTGACATCTTCTGGCTTTTCTCCTTTATTACCATGGTGAATTATATCAGTAGATTTTCTTTTTTTTTTTTTTTTGAGACAGAGTCTCGCTCTGTTGCCCAGGCTGTGGCACGATCTCGTCTCACTGCAAGCTCCGCCTCCCGGGTTCATGCCATTCTACTGCCTCAGCCTCCTGGAGTCACTGGGACTACAGGCGCCCACCACCACGCCCGGCTAATTTTTTGTACTTTTAGTAGAGACAGGGTTTCACCGTGTTAGCCAGGATGGTCTCGATCTCCTGACCTTGTGATCCGCCCTCCTCGGCCTCCCCGTGTGCTGGGATTACAGGCATGAGCCACCGCGCCCGGCCTAAAGTCATATCTTGAGTTGGGGAGCATGTTAGGCCGTTCTTGCATTGCTATAGAGAAATAGCTGAGATTGGGTAATTTATAAAGAAAGAGGTTGATTTGGCTTATGGTTCTGCAGGCTGTACAGGAAGCATGGCACTGGCATGTGCTCGGCTCCTGGGGAGGCCTCAGGGAGCTTTTGCTCATGGTGGAAGATGATGTGGGAACAGGAGTCTCACATGGTGGGAGCAGGAGCAGGAGCAAGAGACGGGGGTGGGAAGTAGATGCCACACACACTTGACAACAACCACATCTCGGGAGAACTCACTACCGAGAAAACTGCACCAAGCCATGAAGGATCCGCCCCCATGACCCAAACGTCTCCCACCAGGCCCCACCTCCAATACTGGGGATAATTCAATACCGAGACTTGGGTGGGGACAAATATCCAAACTATATCAGGGAGTATCCCTCTTTTTCTTTTCTATAGAAATATTTCTGAAGGGTAAGAATTATCTATTCTTTGAATGTTTCATGGAAATTTCCCCTAAATCCACCTGGGTCTCATGTTTTTTAAAAATTGAGCTGAAATTCATCTAACAAAATGAACCATGTTAAAGCAGACAATTCAGTGGCATTTAGCACATTCATAATGTGCAATCATCACTGCTATCTAGCTCTGTAATATTTTCATCCCTCAAAGTAGACCCTGTACTCATTAGAAGTCACTCCTCACTCCCCATTCCCCTCTCCCACAGCCTCTGACAATCCCTATTTGACTTTCTACCTCTATGGATTTACCTATAATGGATGTATCATATAAATGGAATCATATAACATAATGGAGTAATATTGGATGGATGTACCACATTTTGTTTATCCATTTATCCACTGATAGACATTTGGGTTATTTTCGTCTTCTGGTGATTGTGAATACCACTCTTATGAGCATTCATGTACAACCATTTATTTCACTACCTGTTTGCAATTCTTTTTTCTTCTTTTTCTTTTCTTTTTTTTTTTTTTTTTTTTTTTTTTTGAGATGGAGTTTTGCTTTGTTTCCCAGGCTGGAGTGCAGTGACATGATCTCAGCTCACTGCAACCTCTGCCTCCCGGGTTCAAGAGATTCTCCTGCCTCAGCCTCCCTAGTAGCTGGGATTACAGATGCACACCACCATGCCCAGCTAATTTTTGTATTTTTAGTAGAGACAGGGTTTCACCATGTTGGCCAGGCTGGTCTCAAACTTCTGATGTCAGCCTCCACCTGCCTTGACCTCCCAAAGTGCTGGGATTAACAGGCATAAGCCACTGCGCCCGGCTCTCACAATTTTTTACCTGTGTTCATTCTGGTGCCTAATGCATCCATTGGTATAATAATTTTAATTATTATCTGTAAATTTTATTTTTAGATGTTTTATTTCGTTCTTTTTTTTGGTCTTAGTTCATTTTTGCTGCTATAACAGAATACCTGAAACTGGGTAATTTATAAAGAACAGAAATTTATTGTCTCACCATTCTGGAGGCTGGGAAGTCAAATAGCAAGGTGCCAGCATCTGGTGAGGGCATTCTTGCTATGTCATCATATGGCAGAAAACATCACATGGTGGAAAAGCAAAGAAAAAGTAGAAGAGGCCAGGTGAGGTAGCTCACACCTGTAATCCCAGCACTTTGGGAGGCCAAAGTGGGTGGATCTCTTGAGATCAGGAGTTCGAGACCAACCTGGCCAACATGGCAAAACCTTGTCTCTACTAAAAATACAAAAATTAGCGAGGCGTGGTGGCAGGTGCCTGTAATCACAGCTACTCAGGAGGCTGAGGCAGGAGAATTGCTTGAACCTGGGAGGTGGAGGTTGCAGTGAGTCAGGATTGCACCACTGCACTCCAGCCTGGATGACAGAGTGAGACTCCATCTGAAAAGAAAAGAAAAAAAAGTAGGAGAGAGAGCAAGCGGGGTTGAAGCCACTCCTATGATAATGAGAACCCATTCCTGCAGTCTGACATTAGTCCACTCACAAGGGTGGCACCCTCATGATCTAAACACCTCTTAAAGGTCACATCTCTTAGTACTGTTATAATGGCAACTAAGTTTCTTTCTTTCTTCCTTTCTTTTTTTTTTTTGAGACAGCATCTGGCTCTGTTGCCCAGGCTGGAGTGCGGTAGTGTGATCTTGGCTCACTGCAACTTCAACCTTCCAGGCTCAAGCGATCCTCCCACCTCAGCCTCCCAAGTAGCTGGAACTACAGGCATGAACCACCACGTCCAGCTAATTTTTGTATTTTTTTTTTTTTTTAGAGACAAGGTCTTACGACGTTGCTCAGGCTGGTCTCAAACTCCTGGGCTCAAGCCATCCTCCTTGCCTTGACCTTGGGATTCTAGGCGCAACTCACCACACCCAGCCTCTAAATTTTTCAATGACCAGAATTAATCAATTCTATCCTCTCCTCCAAAAAGATAAAAACCTTAGTCTGTTCTCACTTCAGTCCTTATTCTTCTCCTTGAATTAAGGATCCTTGCACTTCTCCTTGAACTAAGATCTGGGATCTTAGTTCTCTATTATTATTAATTTTTTAGTTATACATAAAAATTACTTAAACTTCTCTGACTCAAAAACAACTTCTCCATGATGTGATTATTATGCACTGCATGCCTATATCAAAACATTTCATGGATCCCATAAATATATACACCTACTATGTACTTGCAAAAATTAAAAATTAAAAAAAATTTTAAAATTACTTAAACTTAACTATAAGTTACAATGGCTGCTTTGCTTATAATTGCCCACTGGATACCACATTTTTCTATTTTTCGGATTTTTTTTTTTTTTTTTTTTTGAGACAGAGTCTTACTCTCTCGCCCAGGCATGAGTGCAGTGGCGCAATCTCAGCTCACTGCAATCTCCACCTCCCCGGTTCAAGTGATTCTCCTTCCTCAGCCTCCCAAGTAGCTGGGATTATAGGTATGTGCCACCACGGCTGGCTAATTTTTTTATTTTTAGTAGAGATGAGGTTTCATCACATTGACCAGGCTGGTCTTGAACACCTGACCTCAGGTCGTCCACCTGCCTTGGCCTCCCAAGGTGCTGGGATTACAGCCGTGAGCCACTGCGCCCAGCCCCTGAATTCTCTTAGTCTTATTAGGTTGCAATCTTTGAGCAATTATTTCAGAGAGCAAATCTGAATGTGACAAACTTCCTGAGGTTTTGTATACCCCCAGGTATTTTATTTTGACCTTTCATTTGAATAGTAATTTGGCTGAGTACAGAGTACAGGACTTTGGATACAAAATAACGTTTTGTTTTTGTTTGTTTGTTTGTTTTGTTTTTTGAGATGGAGTTCCGCTCTTGTTGCCCAGGCTGGAGTCCAATGGCATGATCTCGGCTCACTGCAACCTCCGCCTCCTGGGTTCAAGCAATTCTCCTACCTCAGCCTCCCAAATAGCTGGGATTACAGGTGTGTACCACCACGCCCAGCTAATTTTTGTGTGTGTTATTAGAGATGGGGTTTCACCATGTTGGCCAGGCTGCTCTTGAACTCCTGACCTCAGGTGATCCACCCACCTTGGCCTCCCAAAGTGCTAGGATTATAGGCGTGAGCTTCTGTGTCCAACCTAACTTTTTTCTTAGAACTTTGATGATATTAATATTATTGCATTTTCTTTTAGCATTCTGTGTTGCTGTGGCTTGTATAATTCTTAGTCCTCTGTAGGTGACTTTGCTTTTTGTTTTTCTCTTTGGAAGCTTTATTCTTCTTTTTTTTTTTTTTTTTTGAGACGAAGTCTGGTTCTGTCCCCCAGGCTAGAGTGCGGTGGCGCGATCTCGGCTCACTGCAAGCTCCGCCTCCCGGGTTCACGCCATTCTCCTGCCTCAGCCTCCCGAGTAGCTGGGACTACAGGCGACCGCCAACACGCCCGGCTAATTTTTTTGTATTTTTAGTAGAGACGGGGTTTCACCGTGTTAGCCAGGATGGTCTCGATCTCCTGACCTCGTGATCTGCCCGCCTCGGCCTCCCAAAGTGCTGGGATTACAGGCTTGAGCCACTGCGCCCGGCCTGGAAGCTTTATTCTTCTTATACTTGGTGTTCTGAAATTTTGGGAAACGTGTCTAGGTGTAGTCTTATTTTCAAGCAAATCATTTGGCATTCAGAGGGCCCTTTCCACATGAAGACTTGTATTTTTCTTCAGATCTGAGAAATTTTGATGTTATATTTTAATTATTTAATCTATGCCACCACCCTGTACTCTTCTCAGATTCCAAACGTCTCTTAACCTTTCTTCACACTTTCTATCCCTTGGCATTTTTACAAAACAGCCTGTTCTTGGCCGGGCGTGGTGGCTCACACCTGTGATCCTAGCACTTTGGGAGGCCAAGGTGGGTGGATCACGAGGTCAGGAGATTGAGACCATCCTGGCTAACACAGTGAAACCCCATCGCTACTAAAAATACACAAAATTGCCAGGCTTGGTGGCACACGCCTGGGAGGCTGAGGCAGGAGGAGAATCACTTGAACCCGGGAGGCAGAGGTTGCAGTGAGCCGAGATTGCACTGCTGCACTCCAGCCTGGGCAACAGAGCAAGACTCCCGTCTCAAAACAAACAAACAAACAAACAAAACAAAAAAACAGTCTGTTCTTTTTTTTTTTTCAAGATGGAGTCTTGCTCTGTTGCCAAGCTGGAGTGCAGTGGCACCATCTCGGCTTACTGCAACCTCTGCCTCCTGGGTTCAAGCGATTCTCCTCCTGCCTCAGCCTCCTGAGTAGCTGGGACTACAGGTGCCCGCCACCACACCCACTAATTTTTTTTGTATTTTTAGTAGAGACGGGGTTTCACCATGTTGGCTAGGATGGTCTTCATCTCTTGACCTCATAATCTGCCAGGCTCGGCCTCCCAAAGTGCTGGGATTACAGGCATGAGCTACTGCAGTCGGCCCTGTTCTTATTTTTTATTTATTTTTAGATGGAGTCTCTGTTGCCCAGGCTGGAGTGCAGGGGCGCGATCTTGGCTCACCACAACCTCCGCCTTCCGGGTTCAAGCGATTCTCCTGCCTCAGCCTCCCGAGTAGCTGGGACTACAGGCACGCGCCACCATACCCGGCTAATTTTTGTGTTTTTAGTAGAGACGGGGTTTCACTATGTTGGCCAGGCTGGTATCGAACTCCTGACCTTGTGATCTGCCCGCCTTGGCCTCCCAAAATGCTGGGATTAGAGGTGGGGGCCACCATGCCCAGCCTAACAGCCTGTTCTTATTTCACAAATATAATATTCTGTCTAATCTCCAAGGATTGTTTTAACATCTGTTTGCTTTGTGAAATGTTTGCATGGGGATTAGTCTTTGTTTATTGAGTTTTGTACTTTTCTTGATATTAATTTTCCTCAAATGCTTGGCAGTTTAAATTTTGGGCTCATATTTCAAAATTCCTATTCTCCTGTCTGTTGAACCAGGTTCTGATGACATGAGTTTGCCTCTGATAACCACAGCAGAAGAAACGCAGGGCAGTGTGAGGAAGGCTGAGTCCTCTCAGTCAGGAGGGCCTTTCCAGCCCACCTAGAAAAGTGCAGATTTCTTGCTAACCAGGGTCTTGCTGTGCCTCTTGTCACCAGTGCTCTGGCCTGTGGGCACACACTCACTGTGACACAGTTTAGCATGAGAGAGGTGGGGAAGGAGGCGAAGGCAGCTGGCTGATCCTCCAAAAGCCCCCAGATAATCACCCTGACTCCTGCCCCAGGGCTCCTTCCTGTTCCCTATTTCCATAAAGGGCAGAGCTTTCTCAGAACTCACAGCCACCTTCTCAGAAGTCATCTCCTATAGATTTGTTTTTTGAGACGAATCTCACTCTGTCCCCCAGGCTGGAGTGCAGTGGCAAGATTTCGGCTCACTGAAACCTCCGCCTCCTGAACCTGGGTTCAGCAATTTTCCTGCCTCAGCCTCCCGAGTAGCTGGAACTCCAGGTGCGAGCCACCATGTCTGGCTAATTTTTGTATTTTTAATAGAGATGGGGTTTCACCATGTTGGCTAGGCTGGTCTCAAACTCCTGGCCTCAAGTGATCCACTCGCCTCGGCCTTCAAAGTGCTGGGATTACAGGCGTGAGCCACTGCACCTGGCCCCTCCTGTAGATCTTTTAGCCTTTGGTCTTTTCTTTGGTCTTATTTCTCCATCAAACAAGACCCATCTGTTTTCTATCTTTCATGAATTCCTGAAACAGTCTGGTATGCCAATAAACACTTTTGTTTTTCAGTAATGGGTTTATTCTGAATTTCAGGAGATTTTCAGATGTGTAGCAGGAGGGCTATGGGACTCTTCATGGCCCTCCATATCCATGTTCCATTACACTCCTGGCTATGACCTGTCGCATAGTTGTTCTGTGCCACTTTGATTAATAGCACAGTGTACCTTGTCTTGGTTGGTCTTCATGCTTACAGGAAAAAGACCTGCCAACGTCAGGATCTGTAACCAGAAGAGGTGTTGAAAACATATCCTCAAAATCACGCTATCAAATTTTAGAAGAAAACCTTTCAGACCTAGAATCAGTTATGGAGAAGTGAGATGATAAACAGTTCCAGAAACTGTAAATGGACTGCTTCTAAGCCACAACTTGTCTTCGTACACACTGATGTATACATAATACGGCAAAGTTTTATGTGCAACTGAGGGTGTGGCATTTATGATTCAGAAAGAATGAGTTCGTGTAGATGGAAATGGGCATTTGGGTGGGGATTAGGCAAGGACAGAATTATAATGCACGCCCGGTGGATGGTAACACCTCTTTTTGTCTATACCAAAACTGTTCAGAGAAAACTGTATCCATAAAACTGACTTTTTGTGATTACTAAATACATAGAATCATTTAAGTATCCAATTTGAGAAAAAAAATCACATGAGTAGAAGTCATCCACAGATGAGTACTCCAGGTTTTAGAGGAAAAAAAATTTATTTATTTTTATTATTTATTTATTTATTTATTTTTTTTGAGACGGAGTCTCGCTCTGTCGCCCAGGCTGGAGTACAGTGGCACAATCTCGGCTCACTGCAAGCTCCGCCTCCCGGGTTCACGCCATTCTCCTGCCTCAGCCTCTCCGAGTAGCTGGGACTACAGGCGCCCGCCACCACGCCCGGCTAATTTTTTTTTGTATTTTTAGTAGAGACAGGGTTTCACCGTGGTCTCGATCTCCTGACCTCGTGATCCGCCCGCCTCGGCCTCCCAAAGTGCTAGGATTACAAGCGTGAGCCACCGCGCCCGGCCGGAAAAAAAATTTAAATGAACATTTCAGTTGGGTAAATCAGTTTCTCAGTGAGAATCTTCTCAATCTCATCTTGCCAGATGACAAATGACTGTCTATTATTGTTAAAGTTTGTGGACTCTTGCAAAAGGAACAGTCGAATTGATTCAGCATCAACTAAGCATGGAAGAAAAAAAATATGTAACTGTGAAAACAAAAACAAAACAGATTTCTGGCTGCTGTCCTCAGAAGCCTCCCACACAGATGATGTTCCTGACAGGATCAACAAACGGTGCTTTTCACTGTCCCACAGCGCAGCTTCTTCCATCAGCCACTAACTGGCATGGGCCAGGAGCAGTTTTGGTCTCGGCGACAGTGACTTCCTTGCTTTGCTCTGAACGAGTGTCCTTTCTGTGAAGGTAGGTCTCATGGTTCTAGGGCTGATCCCAATGCCATCCCACAACATTTCAGCGTGCCCGACAGCATGCCTGGCAAGCAGTGAGCTTCTGACAACTGGAAGCTGCTGATGCTGTTACAGACATCTGCAAGCAAGTCAGATCAGCCAGATTCCATCACGTGAGACACCTTGAGGACAAAGCCACATTGTGTGGAGGAAAACACACCACCATTCAGGCCCATCGTCATCCTGCTTTCTCCTACAGTCAGTCTCCCGCACTGCCAGGTAGGGTTCTGCCTGTACTAAGAAGGGTGAATGGAAAGGTGAGATGTAAAAACAAACAAACAAAAAAGGGCTTGAAATGTCTATGGGAAGATAAAATTGTGGCAGTGTTTTAGAAAACAAGAAGCGCATGATTAAATGGACTGTTGTTTTCTTTAGAATGCGGGTATTATAATTGGTATTGAGGTGACGCATTAGGGCTTTGAGGTGCCTCCCCCACCCTGGCCTCTGCGCTGGCAGTGAGAACCCAGCCCGTGCTATCTTCACAGTTCTCGGCCCATGGAAGCGCAGGCCACCTGGGCTCCTGCAAACACCAGACGTGTAATTAGAGGCTCCTGGGCTGGAATGATGTGGTGCACAGACAAGTCTTATCACGCGTCTGAGCCGCTGTGGGTGCCTGGAGTTGCCTCTGCAGCTCGGAGCGGGTGAGCGGAGGCTCCTGTGACTCACCCAACTGCAGGAACTGTCAACTGGCTTCTGCCCAGCCAAGAACTTTTATCAGTCACTAAGTAGAGACACTGTGTACAAGGACACTGGTTCATCCAAGAACATCAGGACAGCCAGGAATTCAAAACACAAAACACAGCTTCCTGCATGTTGCACCCCAGGCAGCTCTGAGGCTCAGCCCAAGGAAGGTTTGGGGCTCGGGCCAGAAAGACACGATTCACTCTGACTTACACAAGAGGGGAGTGTACAAAAGTCATGCAGTCTCAGGGGAAGGCACTGGGCTAAACCCTCATGACTGTAAAATGAAGAAATAGGCATGAAGCATGACTAGGGTGTTTATTTGACGAGGACCCAGAGTTATGTCCAAGGAATGAAGGCGTTGCCTTTCTACAACAGAGCAAAATGTCAAGTTAACTGATAACATGTACATTCCTCAAGACTGGTCCCTGAGTGAGACAATGTTTTTAGCGGGGAAAAAAAGAACAAACATATGTGTTTTCCTGGATGCTGTTTTAGGGAGCTTGCTACAGGTTTACTTGCTTGCGGTTCCTGGTAGGTTTCAGGATTCCCAGGGTGAGAGGTGATGGGCCGAAGATAGGCACGCTAAACTGATAGCCTGAGATCACAGATTTCTTTCTTTTCTTTCTCTTTTCTTTCTTTTCTTCTTTCTCCTTTCTCCTCTCTCTCTCTCTCTTTTTTGAGATGGAGTCTTGCTCTGTGGCCCAGGCTAGAGTGCAGTGGCGCAATCTTGCTTCACTGTGAACTCCGCCTCACGGGTTCAACTGCCTCAGCCTCCAAGTAGGTGGGATTACAGGCGCCCACCACTGCGCCTGGCTAATTTTTGTATTTTTAGTAGAGACGGGGTTTCACCATCTTGGCCAGGCTGGTCTCAAACTCCTGACCTCGTGATCCACCCGCCTCAGCCTCCCAAAGTGCTGGGATTACAGGCGTGAGCCACCGTGTCTGGCCTGCTTGCTTGCTTGCTTGCTTGCTTTCTTTCTTTCTTTCTTTCTTTCTTTCTTTCTTTCTTTCTTTCTTTCTTTCTTTCTTTTTTTTTTTTTTTGAGACGGAGTCTTGCTCTGTTGCCCAGGCTAGAATGCAGTGGCGCGATCTCCGCTCACTGCAAACTTTGCCTCCCAGGTTCAAGCCATTCTCCTGCCTCAGCCTCCTGAGTAGCTAGGATTACAGGCATACGATACCATGCTCGGCTAATTTTTTTATTTTTAGTAGACAGGATTTCACCATGTTGGTCAGGCTGGTCTCGAACTCCTGACCTCAAGTAATCTGCCCACCTCGGCTTCCCAAAGTGCAGGGATTACAGGCATGAGCCACCATGCCCAGCCCCCACAGCTCTCTTTCTAAGACAATTGCAAACTAGTACCTGGAAAGGAGTCCTTTCTTTCCATTCCCGAGCCCCCTCCCCACACCAAAACCCCACCTGCTGCCATGTGGCGCGGACGCTGAGGAACACTGACTATCACAGAGCTGCCTTAATGTAAATGATTTCCTCAGGTGCAGAAAAACATACACACCAAGTATGGTTTGCCACTCTGAATTCTGGACAGATAACATGACGGCAGAAGTAAGCTTGTTTAAACACGCTCTAGTAATAGCTTCTTAGTGGCTGAGGTTAAAGCATAGTGAAATTTGATACATTCAGGTGAAAAGCAAACATGAAAATTTGCATCCTCCCAGCAATCAAATTACATTAGACATGGCTAAATCATATGATTTCATGTAGTTAACAAGCAGTGAAGGGTGAGGCCAACCAAGTTCAGACAAATTGAACCTTCTACCCAATTCTGCTCTCCTCTCCTCCTTTCTCCAAATAAAACCCAATACTCCTCTTTAACAAGTTGTATGATTCACATGCCAAGAGGAAAAGGGCTAGGTTGTTTGTCAATTGATCTAGTCTAAAGAAAACAAGTCCTTGACTGTATTTTAGTTTGAATAAAACTTATTTTCCTAAGAACAAGAATACCTCGAAGCTCCAGTACTAAGTTAGAAATTCACACTATGCCTCCTGGCTTGTTACGCACTTCCAATTTGAAAATATGGGACCTCAAGGCTGTAGATATTCAAGGCCCTTAAGAGAAAAACAATTCATGCTTTTTTTTTTTTTGAGACGGGCTGTCGCCCAGGCTGGAGTGCAGTGGCGTGATCTCGGCTCACTGCAACCTCCACCTCCTGGGTTCAAGCAATTCTGCCGCCTCAGCCTCTCGAGTAGCTGCGACTACAGGCACACGCCACCATGCCCGGCTAATTTTTGTATTTTTAGTAGAGATGGGGTTTCACTATGCTGGCCAGGCTGGGCTTGAACTCCTGACCCCGTGATCTGCCGCCCCTCAGCCTCCCAAAGTGCTGGGATTACAGACATGAGCCACCGCGCCCAGCCATGAATTCTTAAAGTGTAAAGGAGTGTTTTCATTACAGCAAATGCAAATTAACCTTGCAGGAAACCATGGCAGATCAAAGTTAACATGCCTTAATTTCATCTTTTCAATGACAATGGCCATAATGCATTATTTACATGACAACATATATATAAATAATATATAAAATAATATATATTAATAATATGTATAATATGTAATTATATATTAATAATATATATAATATGTAATAATATATTATATATTAATAATATATAATAATATATATTACATATATTATTTTTTGAGACAGAGTTTTGCTCGTTGCCCAGGCTGGAATGCAATGGCGCAATCTTGGCTCACCACAACCTCCCCCTCCCAGGTTCAAGCGATTCTCCTGCCTCAGCCTCCCAAGTAGCTGGGATTAACAGGCTTATGCCACCACACCCAGCTAATTTTGTATTTTTAGTAGAGATGGGGTTTCTCCATGTTGGCCAGGCTGGTCTCAAATTCCCAGCCTCAGGTGATCCGCCCTCCTCTGCCTCCCAAAGTGCTGGGATTACAGGCGTGAGCCACCGTGCCCAGACTGACAACATATTTTTAGTTTTATTAGCTTTTTACAAAATGCCAGAAGGCCAAAATTAATTTCTAAATTAATTTTTAAAAGTAGCACCTAAGTTCATTTTGATAGTAACTACTTCCAAATAAAATCCTATATGAGTATTGTGCGAATGTCAGTTTCCTGATTTTGATAAATTCTATGTCATCACTGGGGGAATCTGGGTAATGGGCATAGGGGATCTATTTTGCAACTTTTGAGTGTATAATTACATCAAGATGAAAAGTTAAAAAAAAAAACTATATAAGAAATACATAACTGTGCTAGGAGCTTTACTTATTTTTAAGAGAAAAGCTCCAGTATACCCTAAAACTATTAATTATGTGATGAAATTAAGAACCAAGATAGAGACTAGCTTAAAATACATGTTGATTCTTGAACCAGTAGACATATGAATATGGCTCTCTTTTCTCTAGTCAACTGTGAATTGCTCTGGAAGACAAAACTCTATGGCCTTTTTTTTTAGGGCCCCTAATAGTGAAGAAGCATCCTCTTTTTTTTGAGACAGAGTTTCACTGTTGTTGTCCAGGCTGGAGTGCAATGGCTTAATCTCAGCTCACGGCAAATCTCCGCCTCCCGGGTTTAAGTGATTCTCCTGCCTCAGCCTCCCAAGTGGCTGGGATTACAGGCATGAGCCACCACGCCCAGCTAATTTTTTTGTATTTAGTAGAGATGGGGTTTCACCATGTTGGTCAGGCTGGTCTCGAACTCCTGACCTTAGGTGATCCACCCGCCCTGGCCTACCAAAGTGCTGGGATTACAGGCGTGAGCCACTGCACCCAGCCAAGAAACATCCTCTTAAAGAGAGTTCTTACTTTTTACAGCATGGTTAAGACATCTCTTGAGACCTGAGATGGATAAGCAACAAACAGTATTAAACTTCCATTAGTGTTTTTTTGGAATTTATTAAAAATAAGAGGATACACATCACATATTTGACTGCTGCAGCATAAGAACTGACAAAATTGGCTGGGTGCAGTGGCCCGCGCCTATAATCCCAGCACTTTGGGAGGCCGAGGTGGGTGGATCACCTAAGGTCAGGAGTTTGAGACCAGCCTGGCAAACATGGTGAAATCCCGTCTCTACTAAAAATAAAAAAATTAGCCGGGCATGGTGGCAGATGTCTGTAATCCCAGCCAATTGGAAGGCTGAGGCAGGAGGATCGCTAGAACCCTGGAGGCCGAGGTTGCAGTGAGCCGAGATGGTGCCACTGCACTCCAGCCTGGGCGACGAAGACGACTCTGCCTCAAAACAAAAAAACAAAAAACTTGACATTTACTATTACCCAAATTTTGAATTGACTTGTAAGACAGCCCCCTTATCCTTGGCTTCTGTTTGCTGCCACGAAATGGTACCTACTAATCAGTCCCTTAGGTGTGCATAGCACTGCAGTGTGCTCTTGCATGGCCTCACATATACTGACAAGGAGCTTGAAGCTCAGGGAAGCGAAGTGAATCCTTCCTATAGAAAGTGGGAGGTCAGCCGGGCACAGTGGCTCACGCCTGTAATCCCAGCACTTTGGGAGGCCGAGGCAGGCGGATCACCTGAGGTCGGGAGTTCAAGACCAGCCTGACCAACATGGAGAAACCCTGTCTCTACTAAAAAAATGCAAAATTAGCCGGGCGTGGTGGCGCCTGCCTATAATCCCAGCTACTTGAGAGGCTGAGGCAGGGAGAATCGCTTGAACCTGGGAGGCGGAAGTTGCGGTGAGCCAAGATTGGTGCCACTGCACTCTAGCCTGGAGCCTGGGGTGACAAGAGCAAGACTCTGTCTCTCAAAAAAAAAAAAAAAAAAAGTGAGAAGTCAAGACAGGAACCTGGATTTTAGGCCAGTACTTTGTTCTGTGACATAACCATCTTTGAGAACTCAACAGTGCATAAAGTGGCAGCTAACACGCAGCTGATTTCCCATTGGTACCTTACTTAGCAACAGAGAAGAGTGTCAGAAGTGCCAGGCTTGACCTATGCCACTAGAACTCTTTAGAATTAACTTGCTTTGTGTGCTGGTTGAGGAATAAGTTGGCAGGCAGAAGGTGCTAGGGGATGTGTTCCGGTGGTAGTGTGGCATTGGCATGACGGCTAGGCACATTTGCTTAGCCAGGAAAAATCAGGAAAAAGGTGTATGCTTGCAAACACAAGTAAAAATACAAAGGTAAGATGGAAAGCAAACAGAACTAATGAAACATATTCTTGACCATATGGCCAGGAAAAGGAAGCAGAGGGGAGGGGAGAGGCAAAAAGTCTGAGAAGCAGATGAAGTCCTGCAAGTGCTGCATTCAGACATCCAATCAGCAAGGACTTACCGCACCCCTGGGTCAGGCAGCGCGTCATGACAGGGCACAGGAAGCTGAGTCCCTGCACTTGGGGAGCTGTCCCTCTTTGGCAAGGGTGCCGTGCACACGGGCCTGCATGATCTGGAACTTAACTGTTTCTGCTATTCCCAGGTGTCTTTTACTGTTTTTCTCCATCTCCACTGGCCAAAGCAGTCTTGTCTTAGTTCAGGACTACAATAGCCTCTGTCCATTAAGTCTTCCCGTTTCCTTTTGCTTCTCTCCAATCTGTCCTCCACACAACAGCCACTGTCTTCTTAAATCACATCACTTTCCTCTCCTGCTTAGGATCTTCCAGTGGCACCCACTATGCTTTTCCAGGCCCTCCTCCTCCTGACAGCCACTTTCTGGAAGCTGCTCAGCTGTTTCCTGCTTCAGGGTCTCACACATCCTCTACTTCCTCCGCTGGTAACACACCTTCCTGTTCACTCCCCTCCCTCAGCTTCCATTCTAACCCTTCAGAGCTTAACACCTCACAGGTCCCGTTATCTGTCCTCACTGCTCCCATTGTTCATTACCTTTTTATTTAGCGCTTAATGTAAGATATCATCATAATTAACATGATCTGCTTTAAATTCCATAAGGGAAGGGGATGTGTTTTCGCAGGATCCAGCATGGGGCTGGGATTTAACAAATGTCTGTTGACTGAATGTCCCAAGCCTGCTTCTCCATCTGTAAAATGCCATAAATGACACCCAGCCTTTAGATGACAAAAACAGTTCTCACGTATGGGGCTCTCACTATGTACCAGATACTATAGTTTATATGCAGTTGTCACAAAATAATTCCCACCTCTCTGCCCATTTTACCAATGAGAAAACTGAGGTACAGGGATTTAAAATAATCCGCCTCACACAGAATTAGAAAGAGATGAAGTTTGAACTTCAACCCAGATAATTTGAGCCCTCACTCTTCACTCTGGAGAGTGGGAAGACAGTGCGGGTGCCCGATGAAGGTCTTGGAGGGCTCCCACCCTCTCCCAGGGGACAAAGGAGCCTGCAGAGGACAGTGAAGAGAACCAGGCACAGGGCTAGGTTACATGGGACTAAGTCCCCTCACAAACAGCACTCCAGCCCCTGCCTCCATCCAAAGGCTGCCAGGAGCCCATTTGTCCACTGTGGATTTGCCATCTCCGTGACAGGCCAAGGCAGGCGCAGATTCCTTGAGTGGCTTTAAACAAGCAAGAAGCAAAGCCTGCCAAAGGGCCCAGAGTAACCGGGACCTCGTCCTAAAAATCAGAATGAGTCAAACCAAGTCTACACATCAGAACTGGTTTCTTCTGTCACATTCTCCTTGATGTGGGCTCCCACCCCCCAACGTAATTGTTTTTAATAATAACCCCAGAATCCAGTTCTCTTTCAGTTGTTAAAGGTAAAAACAAACAGCTCATTTCCACTGTATACTTTCACAATATGTGAAAAAGATTGCACAAATTATGTTTCATTCTAAAGAATAAGTTTCAAGAATACATTAGACTTCAAAGAATCTTCACTTGTGCTTAAAAATAATTAATGCTGTCAAATTGCTTCATACACTTTATAAGACTTTAGGCAAGAAACATTACTAATGGTATCATAAATAAGTATTATAACTTTATTAAAATGAAAAGACAATATTCAAAATAATGCAACAAAATGAATAAAATCCTTTGTCCAATACTGTACACATAATGCAGAAATCAGTGCATTTTTCTTAAGCATGTTTTAACCTTCATTTAGTTCATACTAAAATATAATAAGCTTTAAATAGCTCAAATAATATTCAGCAGTTTAAACTGTAAACAGCTTGTTTAACTGTTAAGAGAACATTGCGGTAATGTACCTCTGTTAGTGAGCACCTTCTCTTCTGTGCTTATCTCTTCAAGATAAATACATGGAAGGATGTGAAAATCGGAACACAAACTATGTGTCTCACTGCATCTAAGTGAAGCAGCCAGCTGTGAGAGTTTTCAAAGCAGAAAGATGCTGATGTGACCTCTGGAATTCAGACATACTGAGCTATGGGTCAGAAGTGTTTTACTTAAAAAGCAAACAATCCCCAGGAAATACTGAATAGGAACCAGCAACACAAGGCCAGCTTGTGTTGTATTTGTTTATTAATACAGTCTAAAAAAAAAAAAAAATAGCAAAACCACAACACACATCCCCAAACAATAACTCTCAATCACATAGCTAATTGCTTCATTATTTTGTAAAACTGACGTCCTAACACTGGCACCTAGTATACTTTTCCATCTGAGTCTAACGTACCCCACTGCCTCTAATACGGCCCGCACTACGATGAGCTACTTCAATGGGTGGGACCAAGCGGGAACTGTAAGGGAAAATTAGTCACTAGTTCTATTATCGTTTTATTTTTCAAGATGTGTGACAAGTACAGGTGACAATATGGTTGCCAAGTAAGCTGCTCTCCCTCCCTCAACAAGACGCAACATGAAACCTGGAAGTATGAGGCCTTGGGATGATTTTTAACCTAAGTAGGTACACCCATGGTAAAGAATGGATACCCTGCCCTCCGTGGAAAAGACTACCCGCAAAAATAAACAAAATAGAAAAGGCCTAAAAGCCAAAAATCTTCAAACTTACTAAACAAAAATATTTTTTAATGATTCTGATCTAAACAATACTGTATCTTCTTCCATTTGCTCAATTTTCAGTCTATCAGGACTCATTTTTCTCCAGCTTGAGTTTATTATTCTGAATATATATTACTCTAAGATAGTAACTAATTGGTTAACCTGCAGCTATGGTCTATGGTTATACCACAAGTTTATATATAGGTATGTAATGTATGCGTATATAAAAAGCTTCCCCATCCTCCCCTCCCCACCATCACATCTTTAAATTATAGACTGAAAGACTTTTTTCCAACACTAACAAAGTCAGGGTTTCTCAGCATAACAGCATCTCACAACTGCTCTAAACCTTCGCATGAAGACAGAGAGTTCAGCTATTTTATTTTGCAATCTAAGAAATTTTTCTGTGCACTTCAATCAAACTGGAAAATTGAGAACCATTTGCTCCTACGTAACCTCTGCTGAACCATGACCCCAAGGTCTAAGGAGAAACCACATAGGATAAATGTTTACGCTTCACGTGGCCACCCAGATCCATTTTTGTTTTTGAGTCTGGCTTTTCTGTGGCTGAAGATATACCGCAGTCAGCAGGTAATGGCTGGATTTGGGCGCTTGCATTTGTTTCTTCTGCTTCCCTAAAAAATTTTTCATATTTGTCCAGGTATGGTGGTCGTTCAGGTAGTAGGTAATAATGTGTTGAACTAACCTTCTTCCCATTTTCAATAATGGGCAGAATGCAAGGAACCTTATTGGCAGATCCTTCGCTGTTCTGTCTTTGCAGTGCTTTGCTGCTGACATACTTGGGATCAGGGGCAAAGCTCTGTGTCGGGGGCATGACCCCATTGAGGTAAGACGGAAGGCTTTTGGGACTCGGTGTGCGCGAGTTACTCGGTGACAAAGGTTCTCTTGGCGGTACTTTGGGAGGCCTGTCTTCATCACTATAGGTGCTCGAAGTAACTTCTGCTGACCATCTTCTATAATCTGGCTTTACTGGTCTAGGAGGTATGGGAACTCTGGGGGGAACCTCAGGTTTGTCTTCATCAGAGTTAGGAGAAGCTCTGTGTATACAACAGTTGGATATCCTTATGGCTGGCTTGTTAAAGGAGCCAGCTGGTCCCGAATGAGACCTTCTTAATCTTCGGTGGGTCTGAGGTGGAGGAGGATTTGGATCTGGGACACCTCCATTTTGGTCAGACACATAGCTGAGATCTGCTGCAGAAACAGCTGGGGTATCAAAATATGCATAGTTGATTTGTCCACACCCACGGAAGCTTCGCCTGCCAGGAACATCGTATTTGAAATCAGAAAGTGTAGAGTCTTCTAAAAGGAAGTCCGTATCTGAGCTAGTTAGGAATTCCACCTCGCAATCTGTGTCATCCAGAGACAGGGCTTCAGAGATTGGCAACGGTGGAAGAGGCCTAGAACCGCGTTCACAAAGAGGGGCACAGGGGAAAAGGGAAGGGGAGTTTTTTATGGGTGTCAGTGGAGGGGTGGAAGCACAAACCCCGTTCACTGTGAGTTTCTTAAAACCACATACAACTTGATCCTCTTCATGTGGTCCCAAGTTTTCACTTGGGGGAATAAGAAGAGGGGGCAAGCTGGACTTTTGAGATGGACCATTTTCTGCAAAGCAGTGGCCATTCATCGGAGCAGATTTGGAAGCGTGCCCTGGAATGAACAAGAGATATTAATAAAAGATCAACAATCCTCTCTCCACCTGTGTGAAGGAGAGAGCACCCCACCTACCTATGCTCCTACAGCTTTCTTCCTGAGTGAAACACTTGACTGCTGTCACCCTGAGAACACCCATGCAACAACCACAGGTGTAATTAGAGAGCAGAAGATTGTTAACGCACATGGTGTGGTTCAAAGAACAAACTATCTCCTCTATCTCCCTTGGACATGTGCACAGTGCACACCCACATATCACAGGAAAGTTTTGTGCTGTGTGTAAAATTCGCGGAAGATGAACAGCATATAATTTACATGAATACCATACTGTATCAGCCTTGCCATTTAAGACATGCGACCATACTAGGCACGTAGGGTACCAATGAGATAAGACAAAGTCCTTATTGCTAGCACATCATAATATCGTGAGTGAATGCACTTGCCTGCAATGTGTTCAGTTCACACACAGCTCTTGACAAAGATCCAAGGAACAGAATATTCACATTAAAAATACTATTTTCTAAGTTTTGAGGAACATTTAGACTATTTTCATCTATTACTGTCAAACATGCATTCGATACTAGTAAGAAAGGTGGGAAATCTTGCCTAAGGTTTCATGGAGTGAAGTATGCATCAGAGCTGGAATGAGAACTAATTCTTGATTTTAGAAGATCCCACGTCCACAAACAGTCCTACTTAGGAATCAGTGACTCAGAATGAAGGCAGTCGAGTACAGTAGCTTGAGAAAAACACAGTTATCTTCTGAATCTGTTGCCACTAGGGGTCAGGCTGTTGTTGGAAATAGTTCAGGTTTCCTCATTTAAAAAATAATGCTGGAGGACAAGCTAACCCGAATCCAGACTGTTCTTCTCAAATGCTTACTGTGATCAGATTTTCAGAATACATACCAAGTGGTATTAGGCGCTCCTGAGCAGAAGAGTTCAGACTGTAGGCCATGGTTATCGAGTCAATATTTAAAAAGTTGCTGAAAGGAGAGGAAGATACTTTGGTCATAAGCAAAGAGCAATCACAGCCTCTTTCATTTTAGTGTCACATATTTATCCAGATTACAGCAGCATTACGTCCTCTACTTACTTTTTAAACTCACTGCGACTGCTCCAGCAGGTCTTCCTCATATTCCCCATGGCTCGGCCATTATGTAGAAATCCAGTTTTTAATGGGACTCTGATCTCCTGAGCAGCAACTCCTGCTATTGACATTGTGCCTTATTCTGGGACATCTCCAAACCTGTGAGGCCCAGGCATTTTAAAATCAACCAGTAGCTTTCATTCCCTAGGGGGGTAGAAGAGATGAGAGAATAAAGAAAACAATTTAGAAATACCTCCATTAGGACAGTCTAAATTACAGCAAAGCTAATATGAGAGAATTTGGGGGGATGCTGAATAGAAAAAGTCAGTTGTGGACTTTCACTTAATTCTTACTTAATTCTTACATCTCATGAGGGTGCTTATATGTTAAACGCTAAAAATGATTTTTTGTGTAAATGCTAATCCAAAAGACATGAAATGTTTTAGTGAAATGAGAAATAATCTATTGCCAGCAAAAGCAGACCTCCTACTGCAGAGCCTGAGAGTTAAACAACAAATCACACTCACTTGGCAATGCACACAGACCCTCCCCTGACCTATTAAACCAGCCTTCTAAGTTACGGCTGCACTGGGCATGAAGCACCAGTGGATCCCGCTTATTTTTCCCAAGCTAAAAAAGCAATTTCAGGAGCCACTGTATTTTATGCTACAGAACTAATACTCACTAAAACCCAATGCTGAAACTAAGCAAGAGTTTCTACAGTATTGGCACCTGACTACCCAAGGGTCTAGCATTTATCTGGATTTTGTATTTCAGGGTTGGCCATGGGAAGACAAATTCTCCAGTTACTACTTGTTCAAGGAACAAACAGTAATATATGAAGATACTAATTTCCATTATCCTGTAAAAAACAAGTTCTGCAAGATTACTAGCTTCAGTAAAAGCCTGGGACAGCTTCCTCCCTCCCTTTTAAAGACAAGTTAAAGGTACATTCTTTACATTCTCCTTGGTGAAATACCCAGTAACTCATATCTTGCTTAGCTGCAAGGCATGGATAACAAAGGCTAAGTACATTTTTCTTAAATTAGTAGTTCCTCAACTTTAGGACCGCCAATCTCTCCTGTCAGATGTTACAGGTCTGGAGTCCCTATAGCCCCCTTTTCACTTTCCTTTTTTATTATTCGTTATGTGTTAGCATCAATCTCTGCTGTCTTCAGATAGCGAAGTTTACTTATGATAAGTTTAGGTTTTTTTCCTTAGGCACCAGGATATTATTTGTCAACTATCTGCATAACACTGACCCCTTTTGGGGGCATGTACATACACACTGTTTAACACGATCTCATTCTCTCACTAAATATTAGTAAGGGATCAGTGCAAATAATATCTGCACAGCTGAGTGCTGGACACTGTGCAAAGGACTGAAGATGACCGTGACACATTTGCTGTGGGGGAGAGGTACACAGCTTTTTTGTTTTTTTTTTTTGTTTTTTTTTTTTTGCTCAGCAACTTCAAATCTATTATTTACAAATCTGTCACCTCCTACTAGACTGTAAGCTCAGGACAGAGGCTGTGTCTCAATCACCTTTTAACAATCAGTACCTGGAACATTAGTAGGTGCTCAGTAAGTGAATGTTTGTTGAATGAATGATTGTATAATACCCTCTAATTATCATAATCAGTATCAACTCAATATACACATTGTGTAAGGCACAGGGTTTTTTTTTTTTAAAGCTAAAAACCTTTAAAAAATACTCTGCAAGTGTTTATTATTATTTTCCCATTAGAAAGGAACACAGTGATAGTAATGTTCTACAGGTCCAAGATTTCAGTAACAAAGTAGAGAAGGGAGATCCAATGACTGGTTCTCTGCATTTTACCCTTCCGCAGTCAGCTGTTCTACCAGGCAGAGATTTTATGATAGGGTTAAAATATTATTTCAGATAGTCAAGCATTATTTTTCTTTAAATCAATCTCTCAAATATATGATAAAGAAAACATTCTGTCACTTAGGAATTCTAAATTATTGAGAGGTCGAGGATTGGTTTTTCAGTTTACTTAAATGAAGCAAATGTGTTATCTACCATCAAGCTATAAAAAATTTAGAAACCAATTTAAAAATACTGCTAGCCTCTCCCTCTGTGTGCTTAGCCCAGTGGTTTATCAAGCCTTTTCTAAGCATTCTACAAGCACTGGCAAGACTATGAGGAAAGTATCTGTGGTAATATAAAAATGAAAGGCAAGATAGGAAGAATATGGTATTTAAGTAGTTTGAAAGCACACGTTTGAAGATCGCTCATCCAGATTACAGGAAAATGCTGCAGGGGATTCTGGAGGCCCAACCCCCACCTGTCTGCAAGCCAACAAGTACTACTAGTAATTACTGTGTGTCAGCCTCCTAATGCCATCTAAATCTTAGCTTTCAACAGAATGATTGTGTAACTATCGCCTCTGCAGAAATTGCCTTGGAATTCTAAACTTAAATTTCAATGGTCACTTAAAATTATTTATATGTTCTAGAAAAAGTTATTTTTTATTCATTGTTTCCATCACCTACTTGTTAGCTTTCTTAAGAAAAAAATTTTTTTAGTATAAAAAGAATTGTGTTCACTAAGCCAGCTCACTTCTGATCACAATAGTGTCTTTGTGTATTCATAGAAGGTGACCTGCCTCTAAATTTCAATGGGGAATTGTGAATGGGCCATGTTATGAAACTGTCCGAACTTCCTACTTGCTAGCATGGGAGACGAGGGGGGCAATATAACTGCCATGTTCTTTTCTTTTGGAAAATAACTTCAAATTGTAGACTCAAAAAGGGCAATGTGCTACAGGTTTGGAAGGAAGCTTTTAAAAAAAAATGTTCTCAGATTGTAAACTGAGGATATGAAACCACCTGAAACTTTCTCTCTCTCTAAAAACCTTCTAATATTCAGTGCAAATGGAAGCGGGGGGTGGGCGGGGGAGTAAATAAATCCATTTTACCAACCTCAAGCTAAAAAGAAACAAACTCTTCCCAAGTGACGTTTAATGCTGCAATTTTTCACATTTTATCTGTCTTACAACTCATTAGAAGAAAACAATTGCAAAAATGTACCTATGTGGGAAAATCAATACCTAAAAAGTACAAGATGGGATTATGTTATGGAATCCAAGAATAGGAATCCAGGCAGCATGGTTTAGACGAGGACCCAAATAACCTTAGGCATAACTTCTCCAAACTTTATCAACTATTTTTAGCTGTTTTAGTGGGTCTAAAATGCAGTTAAATACCAAATTTCAGATGTGAACCACCTTTTCCTGTTAACATAACTTGATTCTTTTTTAAATTCAACAAAAAAAGAAGCCCTAAAATCATCTGCTTCTTGAGGTTATCCTTTTATTAATCCACTTGTATAGCTTCAACTCATAGACAGCTCCTGAATCAATGACTCCAGCCTGGCTCAAGCTTCAACTTTGCATTTCCTATTGTCTGGTGATTATCTTTCCACTCGGATGGCCCTCTGGCATCTCAAACTCTACAAACCAAACTCCTCCTTTCACTTCATACTCCATTCCCCACTCCCCAAACCAGTTCAGGGTCTAAGAGGATCACACTTCTCAAGGCACCATTTTTAACCTGAGGCCATGTACATTCAATTGCCAAGTTCCACAGACTACTTTTACATGGTTTCTCAAATCTTACCCTTCCATTGACAGGCATCATTCTTCCTGCAGTCTGGAAATATGCAACCTGTTCTACACACTAGTACCAAGTCAATATTCCTTAACAACAGCTCAAACTAAGATCTGCTGCTGCTCAAAAAACCTTCAAAGGCTCCTAAACAAAACCTCCTCAGCCTGGCATTTAGGGCCTCCACAATATAAACCTCATCTATATTTTCAAGCTCGCTTCTATTTTCCCCAAATCTCTGTTAGAATTCGATTTATCCTTTAAGGTCAACTCTACCCTACCTTCTCCACGAAGCTGCTCCCTTTTATGAAACACCAGAGCAGCGGTGCTCTGTTCTTGTGTTATTTTGTGCTGGGCCCCAATTCCCCTTCCACTCTTCAAATCATCTAGGACAGAACTGATGTCTGATTGATGCTTTCCCCCGTAGATCTTGGCATCATTCATGTCTATTATTTATTAAATGGATACTGAGAAAATATCCATCTCATTTTAAAAAAGTAATGACATGAAAGATTCACATACACTGTGAGTCAGTGAAGAGCTCAGGGGAGAAGCAGATTTATAAAGGATAAAGTTAATGCGTACTGGAGTGAGGCGACTACCCAATAATAATGTAATAAGCTTAGGATATGTAACAGGAAGGAATTTTTATGAAATTCATTTCCAGAATTCAAAATAGACAGTTTGTAGACTGAGTAAAAATTATAAGCTTCAGTGGTGAACAGTGTAGCTTTCTAAACTGGTTTCTGTTACAGTATATTTACTTGAAGCAATTGGGGGGATACTTTCTGAAAACTGTTTTGCCTTCTCTTAAAACACTTCCTTCTAGACTGTTTTTGCTGCTGAATTTAAGGTCACTTTCATTTTTCTAAAAAAGTTACACCAAAAGCACACTGCATCTTCTTCATTAAGGTGAAATCACATGCCTTTAGCTTGAGGATAGTCTCTTTGAAACTGCTTAAGAAAAAAAAAAAAAAAAAAAAAAGACATGCAGGCTACCTTAAGGCAGTAACCTAGATATGCCTACCTGGCCACCAGATCTCATTAATAAATCTCAGAAGCCATCCATGGGAGGAGGAGGGGCACATTTTTGTCATACAACTCACCCAGTTCTGCCCAGTGCTTCCTTATTTAAGAGTGTGATGTAATTTCCTCCTTTCAATCTGGTTCTAGAACCTGATTTCTGTTTATTCAGGGTGATAAATGGTCTTTTCAGTTCCATTTAAGAATCACCTACATTAAATACTTCCATAACCAGGGAAGATAATAAGGTAACTACATTTAGAGGCAAAATTTATAAAAAGAAACCGATTTAGGAATATGACAAACTCCATGATTTTAGATCCTCCCCAAATATACCAATCTCTGCATGTTTATTTTTTAAAATGTCTAAAATAATCACCTGTGAGGAATTTAAAACAAACAAAAAAAACACCAATTTTTTTTTTTTTTTTTTTGAGACGGAGTCTTACTCTTGTCACCCAGGCTGGAGTGCAATGGTGCACATCACAATCTCCACCTCCCAGGTTCAAGCGATTCTCCTGCCTCAGCCTCCCGAGTAGCTGGGATTATAGGCATGCGCCAACACGCCAGGCTAATTTTTGTATTTTTATTAGAGATGGGGTTTCTCCATGTTGGTCAGGCTGGTCTCAAACTCCTGACCTCAGGTGATCCGCCTGCCTTGGCCTCCCAAAGTGCTGAGATTACAGGCGTGAGATACCGCAGCCGGCCCAGATTTCATTTTTATAGCCTATGATTTAGGTAGGGGTAGGAAAAGAAGGAGGGAGGCAAGTTAAGAAACCTTCCTTAGTTGTACTATCTACCATGGTAAGCATAAATAGCCTTTAAATTAAAAACATAGATTACTTTTAAAGTAAGGTCATATTTTAATGTAATTAAAATACTCCTGCATGAATTCAACAAAAGCTTGATGGCTTCAGTAAATATTAAAATGTAGCTCAGTGTGGCAAAGATGAACATTTGTGTCTGTGTTTGCAGCTCCATTCCTCAGAGGCTCTTAAACATGTCCAGAACATAATGGACCATTTGTAGGTGGTGAAATAGAGGCAACAGAGAAAATAATTTATCTTCAAACTGTCAAATAAAAAATAAATGACACAATTTATTCAATAATTCAGAATGCTTTCTAGCTAAGTATTTTAAAAAATGGTGAACTAACAAAAAACCCATTCCCTCAACTACCATAATCCAGTCTTTCAACTCACTTAAGCCTCCTACACAATTTTAGTGTGACAGCAGAAAAGTAGGATAGCAGGAATATATTCTTTTGTCCTTTGTATTTTTCCTACAGAGTAGCACAATCAGTAACTATATATACACACAGAGGGGAGAAAAATATTATTTCTTTTTGACATATACACAATAGATTATTTCTTATTATAAAAGCGAATTCTAATCTAAAGACAACGAGCACAATGGTCTAATGATGGGAATCAAGTCTTTAAAACTTCAAATTTATTTAACAAGCATTTAAGTTATCCAGTGGGTAACTCTAGATTGTTACAATTAATATAAAACCCATTAATAATAACTAACATTCACTGGGCATACAACTGCCAGGCAAGCACAGTTCTAAGTGCTGTATGTGTATGAACTTATTTAATCCTCTCTACAATGCCATAAGGTGGGCTACTATTATTACTCTCACTTACTTGAGGCACAGAGTTAAAGAACTTGCTCAAGGTCAAACCTGGTGAGCAATGGGGCCAGGACTTCAACCAGACAGCCCGGCCTCAGTGTCCAGGCCCTTCACCAACACACCACACTGCCTCTTCCAGTCCCTACGGCTTTTTAAACTAGCGAAATAGGATCCGACCGACTGTAATGCTCAACTTGTAAGGGTAGCACAGATCCTTTTTTATGGATTTACTGGTAATAGCTTTTCTTGGGTAACCTGTAGCCTATGAAAGTTCCTGTTTTACTTCAACTCCCTCAAATTCTCCTATTAAAAGTTATTAATTGTAGATCTGACCTATGTATCCTCTAAAATGGGTGAGTTAAGGCATCAATCTGACATTCTATTACCACTTCAAACAACTATTTTGAAGCCCTCAGTCTTTAACGATCCACGGATGCCCCACCACAACAGAACTCTTTACAACACGGTTATTTCATATAACACAAGTCTGTTTTTACTCGTAATAAGCGGTTACTACATATACCCAACGGGCCTCCTTTTAACACGCTTTCACAGCATGGATCCCAATGATGGCATTATAATCACACTGTATTGTAAAATCCGGAATTTAACAATAGAATACCTTATATTTGTAAAGCACTCAAGTTACAAAGCACCTTCTTACACATTATCTCACTTGATCCCCACAACATCCCTGTAAGAAGAGGCAGGGATTATAATCTCCATTTTGCAGATGAGGAAACAAAGTGAGGTTAAATATCTTGCTATAAGCAAAAAGGCTATCATGGCTCTTCTGTCCTATAATCCAGCATTTTCCCCACACTTTCACTACCTCTCCACTCTATAGTATCTTCATGTTAGGCAACAACCTCATTTCTCCTTGTAACATTCTTGTTTATAAATGGAGAAACTGAAGCAAAAGGCTATTAAGTTAAATGCTCAAGACCTAAGTGCTAGTCAATAGCAGAGGCAGGAACAGAAACTCAACTCATAGTGCTCATTCAGCTCAAAAATTCTTAGACGGCAAAGATTAATTCTTTTCACAAATATTTATCAAGTGCTTATTTTGGATTAGATACCATGTGAGGTGAAAAACAGAGATGGTTGTTGCCTGAAGAAGCCTTCCATCTAATGAGGGAGGAAGAGAATAGCCAAGCAAGCAAACAATTTTAGATGGTGATACCTTCCAAGGAAACAAGCAGGGTACAGCAATAGGATAAGGAGGCAGAGGAGCATATATTTACACAGGTGGTTTGGGAAGGCCTCTCTGAGTAGGTGACTTTTACAATGGAAATCTAAAGGCTGAAAAAGAGGCAGCCCTGATAAGAGTCAGAAAATTCTACTGAGCGAATAGTTTAAAAAACAATCTGTAACTAGTCCAGTTTCACATCTGGGGTATTGAATAAGAGCTTTTGGATAATGTCTTTCAATCCTTGCCTTCCTATTGTTTCCAAGCTGAAAAGAGCTCCATTTCTGTAGCCAAAGCCCCACATTTTTTTTGTTCGTTTATTTTTTAAAGACAGGGTCTCACTCTGTCACCAGGCTGTAGTGCAGTCGTGTGATCTTGGCTTACTGCAACCTCTGCCTCCCAGGCTCAAGCAATCCTCCCACCTTAGCCTCTTGAGTAGCTGGGACTATGGACATGCGCCACCATACCCAGCTGATTTTTGTGTCTTTTTGTAGTGACAGGGTTTCACCATGTTGCCCAGGTTGGTCTCATACTTCTGGGCTCAAGCCATCTGCCTGCCTTGGCCTCCCAAAGTGCTGAGATTACAGGCGTGAGCCACTGGGCCCCGCCAAAAGCCCCACATTTTAAAGACACATTCGTTGAGACCTGGAAGAGTGGTCTTTTTGTAATATTGCCCAATTTTATGGTGTGAGGAATTGGACTACAGTATCAACAAAGACTTCAAATCTCAGAATCCTCCCCGCCACCTTCTGAAATCTGAACCCCTCAGTAACTTTTCCCTACCTTAAAACTAATTGTTAAGGTAGTAACTCACATTTAGGACCCTCAAACTCATTCGCCCCATCTACCTTTACAAAGCACGTGTTTATGCTGTGTGAACAATGCCAGAATACCACAACTGGACTGCGTTTATGTAGGGAGTTCTTTATTAGCTTTTATATAGCCAGACACCCGCAAAGGATGCTAAATGTATCCAAATGTATCCAAATGATGAGGTACCAATTCAAACTTATTTAGATTAAGAGCAGAGTTGTTTCTCTGGTAGAGGGAGCCTATGCCATTCAAATTCCTGGAATTACCCTTGGCACCTCCTTTCTCCTCCTCTGCTCCTTTCTAAAGCAATCTGATGGTATGCAGACAATCAGGTCAGTTTCAAGCATGTTAGATTGTGCCTGTAATTTACGCAAATTGCTTTGAAAAGCCACCATTAGTTTCAGCAGAAAGGAAGTATTATCTAGCTCAACTTTTGAGAAGCAGCAGTCAAGAGGTACTTTCATACAAAAACTCAAGCATAATTAAATCCTATAGAGTGACCAGTATATACTGTGAACTGCAAGTAGGAAAACCGATGACTGAAACAATAGTTTTACCCGTCAAAAATATCAATAATTCAGACATTTCATAACAGCCATAAAAAAATTAAACAGATTTGCTTTCCAACCCTTATCAATGACTGGTCCAATCCTGCTGAGCCTTGAAAGGTAAAACATGCTTTCATGCAATTATTTATCAACATCAACTATGTGCAAGGCTGCATAAGATAGAAGCTATACAAGGCAGAGTGCCTACCCTTAAGGAGTTTACAATCTAACATATCTGTCAGGTTATAAATCGTTAGTCCAAGACCTCTATCACTTATTATCGAGTGTCCCCTGGAACACACAGGTGAAAATAAACTTCTGCTTGAAGTGAAGGGAATGACAAATAGTTTCTGAAGTCCATGCTAAATCCTCTGTTATTTTTCTTCAAACTTGCTAATATCTGGAAAAGAGTTTGCCTGATAACATATTGGTAACCAATTATAGCCAGCATGTTAGCAGGAAACCAGCTTCTTTTATTTTGGTCCTTGCAAAATTTGGTCATTTGCTGATACCTAGCCTGTCTTTGGTCTCTGTTCAAATAAAATTTCACTTAAAACTGTATATTGTAATTACAGAAATATAAGAAAAGAAATGCAGTTAAAAAAAACAGGTACGGTGAACTTGGGATGTTCAGTCTCAACAAATATGTGTACCCATTGCATTCTTACACATTTATAAAAGGTTGAACATTTGTTCTGGAAGGGAAAAAAAAGGGCATTTTAACCTCACCTTTCTTCACCCCTGACAGTTGCCTAGAAACCAGTCTTGCCCTACCTGTGTTGCAGGTGTACCTCAAGTCACCGACACATCTCTTTTAAAGCTACAGTCTCCATTCTGACTGACTTAAGTTTATGACTAACCATCTATTCATATTTTTATCAGGTAAGAGACTGGTTTCTTTCAAGCAATGATGAAATCCTAATAAAGACTTAGCAAGCACCAATACAGCACCATTCACGGTTAGAGTCATCTAATTTGTACAGGGCTACGATATACATATAAATACACACACAAAATTCCCAATAAGCATTCACGTCTTGAACACAGAATTCTGCAGTCCCAATCCATTCAAAGCCGTACTTAAGACATTCAGAGCAAAGAATCACGTTTCTAGAAGAGAAGGAAGAGTTCAGAACAGCTCAGACGAATTTTTAAATACTGATTTCGGCATTACCATCGTCGCTGGGAGATGAGGCAGAGGGACCGGGGCTGACCGCCAAAGAGAACCGGTACCAACCACCGCAAGCAATCACCGACCCTCCCACCCCAGCTTTCAAGACAGGATTTACGGGTACACGGTGTGAACAAGACAATGTAACCCCGATTTTTACAAAGAAAAAAAAATCAAACAAGCCCCCAGGCCCGAAGACGCTCATCCCCGCCGGGCAACCTTGCGAGCGCAGGCTGCGGGACGAGGACCTTCATGCTTGCCGCTCCCGAAGCCCCGTCCGCTCCTGCGGTCCGGGTGCTGCGGGGACGTGTCCCGGGCGCTCGGGAACATGGCCCCGGCCAGCCGAGGGGCCGCGCGGCGACCACGGCCGGCGTGGAGAAGGCGGGCGCCGGCACTTCGCGGCGTCCCCAGGCCCGGGCTGCGCCGCCGGGGAGGGTCCCGCCCTCCACACCTCAATGAGGAGAAGCCCGCGAGCGACCCGCCGGCCCCTCCCTCCGTCCCAGAGACTCCGCGTCGCGGCGACCCTCCCCGCGCCCTCCACGCCCCCGCCCTCGCGTCGGGGAGCCGCCTGGATCCCGGCGCCCGGCGCGGGGCCCCCTGAGGGAACTGAGCGCTGCGTGGCCCTCCCCACCCCCTCAGCGCGCCAGGCCCCTTACCCCGGAGGAGCGGCGGCTGCCCTGCGGCGCCCTCCCGCGCATGTCAGTCCCGGCTGGCTCAGCGCCGCGGGCTCAGGGGCCCGGACACCGCGCAGGCGCCTCTTGCTGGCTCGCGCTCTAGCTAGCGCTCTACCTCGCACTGGGCCGCCGTCGCCGCGGCTGCCGCCGCCGCCTCTATATATAGCATATGCCGCCGGGCCGTAAGGTCGCCGCGTCCCGCCCCGCCTCCTCCCGCAGCCAATCAGGGCGCGCGCCGCTTAAAGGGGCGATGCCGTGGCCGAGGCATTTGCGCCGGGCCCACCGTGGCGTAGCGCGGCGCTGCCGGGAGCCGGCTTTGTCTCCGCGGGAGGCGTCTCCGGGAGATCGCGGCTGCAGCTCCGCTCCTCTGCCCGAGCCGTGCAGTAGCCCTGGGAGCCTCTCAACGCCGAGCTCTCCTCAGAAGCCCGCGGCCACCCGGGCCTCGGCCGCCGTTCCTGCCCGAACTGAGGGCACATCGCGCCTCGCGCGGGATTTCCCATAAATTCAGGCTCCGGGCAAGATTGTATGTTTTTCCGTCTCCGCGGGCCGCCGCTGGCCGTGTGGGCCGAGGAAGCCCTGGAGGGGTAGAGGGGAGCCGCTCTCGACTGGGCCTGCGGCGTGAGAGGGACAGTGAGGGACACTTAGGGACTGTGGGGCAGTGAAGGACAGTGTGAGATGATGAGGGACCGTGTGGGCCGGTGAGGGACTGTGTGGGACAGTGCGGGACACTTAGGGGCAATGAGGAACGGTGTGGGACCGTGAGGGACAGTGCGGGACTGTGGTACAGTGTGGGACGGTGAGGGACAGTGAGGGATTGTGTGGGACAGTGAGGGACTTTGGGACTGTGAGGGACCCGGACAGTGAAGGATGGCAAGGGACAGTGTGGGACAGTGTAGGACAGTGGACAGTGAGGGGCGGTGAGGGACAGTGTGGGACTGTGAGGGATGGCGAGGGACAGAGTAGGACAGCAAGGGAGGATGAGGGGACAGAGTGGGCCGGCGGGGGTGGTGAGGCCACGCGGGGGAAGCCCAGGGCTCCTCTGACTGCGTTGGAAAATGGAGGAAAGGTCCTGCTCGAGGTTGAGCCCTTCAGGGTCGCTGTGGGTTTCCAGGAGGAGCTCCCCCACTGCTGACTTAGGGGGCCCTCGGCTTCCCGGGTTTGTGTTTACTCAGGCGACCTGAGCTGGCCCCGACGTCTTTTGGCTTTGGAGAGGCCACGGATGCCCAAGGACAAAGCCCCAGCGGGCCTGTGGGAGGAGGTTTCTCGGGGCGCCAGTGATGCAACTTAGGCTTATAGTTTAACCGTAAAATAAATAATACAAATGATAACAAACCAAGAGTGACTAAAGTAAGAAAAAAAGCAAACAGACGGAAACCCTCTAGTTTTAACTAGAACAAATCCCCTGGCTGGTCCTCTGTTGCGAGAGCCCAGAGACCTGTCGCTGACCTCTAGCCTCCTGGAGCCCCTGCTTGCACTTCAGCAATAATGCCTGATAGTTAGACACTGAGCACTACCTAATTGGGGTAGTTTAACATATGGAATGAGATTTTGGCCTTATTATCAGGTTAACTATTAACTCTACACCCCATGAAATGATTTGCCTTTCCCCCACTATTATTTACTTACATTCTTTTTAATTTAATTCAAAAGCCTAATTTTGAATTAAAGGCGTTAAGCACGAAAAGGAAAAAAAAGAAAAAGAATCTGAAGTATCTTTGCCCTCTCTCAGTTGCAAAACAAACGAACGCCTTGCAGAGAGAAATCTGGCTTCCTTTCTGATGGCTCTTCTGGCTTACAAGGGGCTGTTGGGTCATTTTCATGCCTATGCCATTTGTCAACAATTCAGTTAACCTGTCTCCTTACTGCCATTCATTTAGTATTATTTTAGGATGATGGAAATGAGTCACAACTAATTGCTGAGTTCCTTACCAACTAACTAGGTTTTTTGATCCAAAGAAAATCTGTCCTGATTTTCCTCCCATTTTGGCGTCATTTATGTTCGTGGCTTACCCATATGCTGTTATCACTGTAAAAAAAAGATCAGCCTGAGAACTTGCCAGGGTACATCTTTTCAAACCTCACAGGACAGTATTTACTGAATGGACACCTAAAGAAGCTCAAGTTTCATCTGAAAGGAGCCCTGGCTATACTATTTCAAGTTACTACAATACAGTTGTAATTTGTGCTTGGGCCTTATTGGCGTGCTTTTACATTCCCCTATTCATAAAACAGTGATAATCACCAGAGCAACCATCAAACACACCCCTTCTTTAGAGAAAGAAGATCAACAGGATACTCACTCTACAGTTGTGAGCTGTATGATGTGCTAATGTTTTGGTAAATTATCAAAAATCATAAAATCACATGAGTAACACATGATTAATCTGATTTTTCTATTTTAAACAACTTGCAAAATAAACTTGATTTATTCATTTTTTGGGAAAAACCTGTTTAGCCACTAGTTTGCCGTGTTTAGCTTATAGTTATATAATATGGCTTTCTCAGCTGTGGAAGAATTACATGAGAAGACTTACACCCCACAAATTTTTTGTCTAATAGTCTGTTAATGATGTGTTATAATAACACTGATATGTCAGTAATATTGTAGAACATCTTGGGAAGAGTTTAAAAGCAAAATGCTAAGCATCTTGAAGTAATACTAACATATTGTGTTTATTAAGTGATTATTCATTGACCTTTAATAGATTAGAACACTACACCAGAGATTCGGGGAAATAGTCTCTTTTTCCTGAACCCAATTTGTTTTAAATTATCTCCTGTAAAGCATGACATTTAAAGTAAGACAGTGTTTTTTGTATCTCTCACAGTCTGCTTAATTTTGAGGCCATTTTGCAAGGAATTTATGTTAGTTGATTTTTTTAATAGAAAAGAACTCAACATCTAAAACGTTAGACTTGCATCACATTGACCCAAATTGTCACTTTTCACTTGCCCTTCTTTCAGTGTAAGAGGAAGCTGTCTTTGGAGTGAGAACAAGGGCGAGGTTCTGGCTCAGAAACCTTAGAATCACAGACACTGTTTTCCTGAAAACATTGCTTCTTTCTCTCCTCTCAAAGAAATGCCACAAGTCATGTGTAAGCATAACATGCTGGACAGGAGCCTTGTTAAATTTATATTTGTATTTTGATATTATTTTAATCCTGTAGAAGAACATATACATTTTGGTGTTTATTCTTCTTGATTATAGATGTTTTTGTGTTTCTACTTTGTTTATAATAAATATTTTAAAGTTAAATACATTTTGTATGTCCCTCTTGGTCCTAGAGCCTTTGTTTCTGTCTATACGTAATATAACTGTATATTATGCACTTAAACTATTTTGTAGATAAGTGTGCAATAAAAAAATACAACCAAGGGAGGAATTACATTTCCTAGAGGGCGTTTGCTTAGTGTGCTACATTGCATTTTGGGAACATTCATATTTCTGTTCATGGATGTTTCCAAAACGCATGCACGCACACACACACACACACACACACACACACACACTCACATATAAAATAAACTCTAGATGATTCTTTTTATTTTTTTGAGACAGAGTCTCACTCTGTCCCCAGGTTGGAGTGCAGTGGTGCCATCTTGGCTCACTGCAACCTCCGACTCCCGGGTTCAACAGGTGGGCACCACCACACCCAGTTAATTTTTATATTTTTAGTAGAGCTGGTGTTTCACCATGTTGGCCAGGATGGTCTCGATCTCTTGACCTCATGATCCGCCCGCCTTGGCCTCCCAAAGTGCTGGGATTACAGGCTTGAGCCACCGTGCCTGGTGAACTCTGGATGATTCTAAAACACACATGCTGATAAGAGCCTGGATTCACCCATGAGGAGTACCACAACCCCAAAGAGATTTCCATGGACTTCTCACTTTTCAACCTTAGTGGCCATTTGAAAAGTAGCACAGAAAATATATTTCTTGGCAACATTTCATTTTTCCTTTTTCTGTTTTTTTTTTTTGGGGGGGACGGAGTTTTGCTCTTGTTGCCCAGGCTGGAGTGCAATGGCGTGATCTCAGCTCACCGAAACCTCCGCCTCCTGGGTTCAAGTGATTCTCCTGCCTCAACCTCCCGAGTAGCTGGGATTATAGGCATGCACCACCACGTCGGCTAATTTTGTACTTTTAGTAGAGACGGGGTTTCTCTATGTTGGTCAGACTGGTCTCGAACTCCCGGCCTCAGGTGATCTCCCTGTCTCAGCTTCCCAAAATACTGGAATTATAGGCATGAGCCACCACGCCCGGCCCATTTTTCCATTAGTTCATTAGGGATACTGCTCTCCCTTCCTAGTTTTTCCCCAAAAAGGATACTTCGCCTGTGAGAAGTCTGAGCAGGTTGGTTTTAATTTCCCAGTCTATTATTTTAAGTGTTAGGGCCAAGGCTTCACTACTTTTTCTTAGTATGAGTTTTAGACAGGCTGTTTGCATAGTTGTTTATTTTTAACTGAGCTACCTTTCATTTACCAAATGCTCTCTTAACATTAGATGCTATTGGTGGTTATTATGTTTCTAATTCTATCCCATCTCTAAAATGTATAACTGTTGGAAATTTTTTAGTCTTATGGATACATTAATTAATTAATTTATTTATTTATTTATTTTGAGGTGGAGTTTCACTCTTGTTGCCCAGGCTGGAGTGCAATGGTGCAATGTCAGCTCACTGCACCCTCCACCTCCCAGGTTCAAGCGATTCTCCTGCCTAAGCATCCCAAGTAGCTGGGATTACAGGCATCCACCACCATGCCTGGCTAATTTTTTGTATTTTCAGTAGAGACAGGGTTTCACCATGTTGGCCAGGTTGGTCTTGAACTCTTGACCTCAGGTGATGCACCTGTCTCGCCCTCCCAAAGTACTGGGATTGCAGGTGTGAGCCACCACACCTGGCCAAGTCTTATGGATACATTAATTTCGATACGTAATCTAGATGTTTACAAGACAATTTTTCAAATTTCTTTTAGACGCTAGCCTGACTTTATTTTCAAATTATTTAAACATTTAAGCATTTTCTCCTAAGTAAATGCTGTATTTCCTATTAGCTGGCCAGTAGGGTGTGCTCTAGTCCCTTGCCAAATTAATTAATTAATTAATTTAAAATGTTAATATAAACTCTTCGTTGAGAGATGTCAGCAATATATTTCACTTCTTCATTGCCACTGGTCACATATGAGATACGTTTATATAGATGCAGGTTATATGCAGATGCAGGGTATAAGGAAAGTAACACTGCTATATTAAAAAAAGAAAACTTTGAGATGCTTACTCCTTGGCTTAGTTCTAAAATAATTTGGTATTATTTTACCAAGTTGATGCCTTGGTAGCAGGTATTTTCTTTTATTCTGGATAAAGAAGAACAAGAAAAGTGGTGTAGAAATGAAAGGCATACGCTCTGGACTCAGGGTTTCGGTTTGAACACTGGCTGTTCCACTTCGGGCAAGTCACTTAACCTCTTGAGGCCTTGTAATATGGGATAAGAGTGGTTCCTATTGGACAGATAATTGAGATAGTACATGTAGAAGAACTTATAACATTGTCTAGCACAATCAGGGTTCAATAAATGTTAGATTTATTATTATTATTATTTGAGACAAAGGTTTGCTGTGTTACCCTGGCTGGAGTGCAGTGGCGTGATCTTGGCTCACTGCAGCCTCCGCATCCTGGGTTCAAGCGATTCCTGTGCCTCAGCCTCCTGAGTAGCTGGGACTACAGATGTGTGCTACCATGCCTGGCTAATTTTTGTATTTTTAGCAGAGACAGGTTTTCGCCACGTGGGCCAGGCTGGTCTTGAACCCCTGGCCTCAAGTGATCTGCCTGCCTTGGCCTCCTAAAGTGTTGGGATGACAGGCGTGAGCCACCGCGCCCGGCCTGTTTTTATTATTGTTATTCTTGTTGTTGTGGTTACATATTCTTTGGGAGATTTTTGAACATCTGTGATTGCAAGATTGAAAAATTCTTGATTGCTTGATAGTATACATGATTTAATTGGTCCAGAAGGTTGTTTCCTTAAATCCCAGGGGGCATAAATGACTTATAAGATAAAATGTCTTAATTGACTCTGCAGTATTCCACTTAAGAGACTATAAAACCTTAAGACAAAGAAAGGGCTCTGTATTGGTTGATAGCACCAGCAATCCATAGGGGAGATATGCTAAGGGCACAGAGAATCTTCTTAGCATTCCTGAAGGCAAGCTTACAAGTAACCGTAAGTCTGTGAGCAGTTACTTCTAAGCCCATAGTCATAAACATCCATGGACATGTTTCCTTTAAAAAACACATTTAGCCTATACATAAATCTATTTAACATAAAAGTCCTTGCAGAACCTTTTGATAGGAACAGCTTTACAATTTTCTCTGGAATGTAAGGACAACAGATATACTCAATGACTTGATGCAGTAATGTTGTAAAAGCTGAATGAATGCCAACACTTCTTGGGATTTCTAACTGCTCATTCATACATGTGTTCATTTATCCATCAATAAATATCTATTGAGACTGAGCAGGGTGGCTCAAGCCTGTAATCCCAGCACTTTGGGAGGCCGAGGCAGGTGGATCACCTGAGGTCAGGAGTTCAAGACCAGCCTGACCAACATGGCAAAACCCCATCTCTACTAAAAATACAAAGTTAGCTGGGCATGGTGGTGGGCGCCTGTAATCCCAGCTACTCGGGAGACTGAGGCAGGAGAATCATTTGAACCCGGGAGGCGGAGGTTGCAGTGAGCTGAGATCATGCCACTGCACTCTAACCTGGGCAACAAGAGTGAAAATCCATCTAAAAAAAAAAATTATATATATATATAGCTCCTACTATGTGGCAGTCCTATGCTAGGTATCCAGCAGTGTGCAGGAGTTTCAATCACTGTCTTTAGTGAGCTTTCAGTGCAGTGGGGGCTATAGATAAGAACACAGGAAGCTGTGATGTCATGCTGTGATAGGAGCCTGTGGGGTGCTATGGGGGTACATAGGATAGACACCAGCTGCGAGAATTGAAAGGTGATTCAGAGTGGATGGGGGACAACAAAGGGAGAAGGATGTTCTTAGGAGGGCAAAGAGCAAATGTTCAGAATGTGACACATCCGAGGAAGCCAAATTCACTGTAAATGAAGGTAAGAAATGAGGCTGGAGAGGTTAACTAGAGGCCAGATTTTACTTGATTACAGAAGTGTTAAGAAGTTTGGACTTTGTGCTAAAAGTAGAGGAGTCATTATCAAGGTTCAAGTGGATAGTGAAAGTTGACGTTTGCATTTTAGAGAGATTCTTTTGTTGCCAGAGGTGTTGTATGACCAGAAAGTTTAGAACTTGGGTCTGGGGAGTGCTGGGCCATCTTCTTAGTTCTGAGTTATCATTTCCGGCTAGGGCATCAATTCTAACTCGGGGACACAGACATTTGCACCAATCCTTGGCAGTAATTATGTTTATTTTATTTTTAAAATTTATTTATTTATTTATTGTAGATGGAGTCTTGCTCTGTTGCCCAAGTTGGAGTGCAGTAGCACCATCTTGGCTCGCTGCAACCTCCGCCTCCTGGGTTCAAGCGATTCTCCTGCCTTAGCTTCCCAAGTAGCTGGAATTACAGGCACCCGCGACCATGCCCAGCTAATTTTTGTATTTGTAGTAGAGATGGGGTTCCACCATGTTGGCTGGACTGGTCTCGAACTCCTGACTTCAAGTGATCTGCCCACCTTGGTCTCTCAAAGTATTGGGATTACAGGTGTGAACCACCACACCTGGCCCCCTGGCAGGAATTATGAAACAGACAGGAAAAAAGGAAGGGGATGTAGAGACAAATATGCACAGATTTTTGGAGAGGCATTGCCTTTCAGAGAATGTTAGGTACAAAAAGCTGCTTTTTTATTTTAAAACAAGCTTTTACATAATTGAAGTTGGAAAGAACAAAACAACACAGTTAAACTATTGAACAATTTAAGGAGAGTAAAACATTTGTGTACCAAGGTATGCAAATTTGGGTATAATCATTAAAGAAACATATTTACCAGGCCAGTAGAGGAACACAAACTGGGTATAATTATTAAAGTATCAGTGTCAAGGCCGGGCGCTGTGGCTCACGCCTGTAATCCCAACATTTTGGGAGGCCAGGGCAGGAGGGTTGTTTGAGCCCAGGAGTTCAAGACCAGCCTGGGCAACATGTTGAAACCCCCTCTCTACAAAAAATACAAAAATGAGCTGGGCATGGTGGCGCATGCCTGTAGTCCTAGCTACTCAGGAGGCTGAGGTGGGAGGATTGCTTGAGCCCAGGAGGTTGAGGCTGCAATGAGCTGAGATCACACCGTTATATTCCAGCCTGGGCGACAGAATGAGACTCTGTCTCAAAAAATAAAATAAAAAATAAAGTATCAGTGTCAGTTGAGTTTTACTAAACTACTCATATTTGCACTTTGCTTTTTTAAAAAAAGATTATTGAGTAGGAAAATGTTTTTTAGCCATGTCACAGAACCATAAAGCTGTGAATTAGGTTTAATTTTTATTATTTTTATTTTTTGAGCCAGAGTCTCACTCTGTGCCCAGGCTGGAGTGCAGCGGTGCAAACACTCACTGCAGCCTTGATCCTGGGCTGTAGTGATCCTCCCGCCTCAGCCTCCAGAGTAGTTGGGGCCACAGGTGTGGCCCACATGGTGTGCCACCATGTCCGACTACTGTTTAAAAAAAATTTTTTTTTTTTATAGAGATGGGGTCTTGCCATGTCTCCCAGGCTCATCTCGAATTCTTGGGCTCAAGGGATACTTCCGCCTTGGCCTCCCAAAGTGCTGGAATTACAGGTGTGAGCCCCCGTGCTCGGCTGAATTAGGTTGTAAAATTAATGTATGTAGTTCATTTCCTGTACTTCGGTTAGTTCTCCATTCCTGTGACTGTCACACTAAATTGTTTTCTTTAAGAAGCTAGTGGGTCCTCTTCTGCTGTGTTGATTTTAATGAGGTCCTGGAGCGAGTTTGCCTTCCAGCATCTGAAAGGGAGAAAGCACCGCTTCAGCTGGAGAGACCACTGGGGAAGCTGGGTCCTCACAGAACAAAATATGAGTCAGGAGCATGCAGGTGGAGGACGTGTTCAGTGAAAAGGTAGCGAATGTAGGAATTTGTTGCATTCATGGCACATGGTAAGTCCTCTGTGCCCAGTAGAAAAACTTGTCTTACCTAAGACAAAAGTCTTTGGTAAGAGGAATCTCAAAGCACTCATTCATTTATTCAACCAGTACTGACGACTGCACCTGCATGCCAGGCACTGTCCTACCACTCACTGAGTGTGCATTGGTGAACAAAATGGATCTAACCCTTGCCTCTGCGAAACTTACAGTCTAATGGGGAAGAAAGATGATACATATTTAGCAGATATGTAAGTGTGATGGTTAATAGTGTCAACTTGATTGGATTGAAGGATACAGAGTATGGAAACTGAGTGTGTCTGTGAGGGTGTTGCCAAAGGAGAGTCACATTTGAGTCAGTGGACTGGGAAAGGCAGACCCACCCTTAATCTGGGTGGGCACAATCAAATCAGCTGCCAGCGAGGCAAGAATATAAACAGGTAGAAAAATGTGAAAAGAGAGACTGGCCTAGCCTCCCAGCCTTCGTCTTTCTCCCGTGCTGGATGCTTCCTGCCCTCGAACATCGGACTCCAAGTTCTTCAGTTTTGGAACTTGGACTGGCTCTTCTTGCTCCTCAGCCTGCAGATGGCCTGTTGTGGGACCTTGTGATGATGTGAGTTAATACTTAATAAACTTCCATATATATATGTATATATTCCATGAGTTCTGTCCCTCTAGAGTACCATGACTAATACAGTAAGTCATTCTAAAAGTAGTGTGCTCTCAGAAAGTCCTGAAACAGAGGGCAATGGGGTGGTGGCGGGAGATGAGTTTTTAGACTGAGTGGACAGGGAAGGCAACCTTGGGGGAGATGGCATGTTGAAACCTGAAGTGTGAGAAGGAGTGTCCAGGTGAAAAGCCTGGGGAAAGCACACTTTGGGTACAGAAACAGCAGGAATAAAGGCCAGAAAATAGGAGAGAACTTGGTGTGTTGGAGAAACTTGGAGGAGGTCAGTCTGAAATCACGTAGGAAGCTATTGCCTGTGTCTAAGTGAGAACTGATGGCTTGAGGGAGAGTTGTGGTACTTGGAATGGAGCAGAGCAAAAAGGTTCCACGAAGACTGATTCTAGGTTTACATTTTGGATTTAGGCCGGGCGCGGTGGCTCACACCTGTAATTCCAGCACTTTCAGAGGCTGAAGCAGGCGGATCACTTGAGGTCAGGAGTTCACGATCAGCCTGGCCAACATGGCGAAACCCCATCTCTACTAAAAATACAAAAATTAGCTGGGCATGGTGGTGCCTGCCTGTAGTCCCAGCTCCCAGCTACTTGGGAGGCTGAGGTGGGAAGATGACTTGAGCCTAGAAGGTCGAGGCTGCAGTGAGTGGAGATCATGCCACTACACTTCAGCCTAGGTGGTGGAGTGATACCCTGTCTCAAAAAAATAAAATAAAATAAAATAAATAAATTTTGGATCTAGAATGGACAGGACTTAATGGTAACTTGCACATGAGAAATGAAGGAAAAATAAAATAAATGATGATTTCCAGCTTTCTGGCTTAAATAACTGGGTGAACGATGGTGCAGAAGTTTACTGAGTAGGAGATGGAGGGAGCTGGGCATTGGAGTATGGGAGATGGTACCCCTGATAAACAGTGGGGCTTATAACTTAGCTGAAGACCTAATGGCAAGAGAGATGTGAAGCACAGTAAGTTTTCCAAAATGCTTCATTTCAGCAGTCCTGTGTAAAATGTGGGTAGAAGTGGGCAACCTGGTTTCATGTTACTCAAGAAAGCTTGTGCAGAGATCCCTGTGGTTAGCAACCTGGATTCTAGGGATGAAGGGCAGCTCACGCAGAGGCTCAGCTCGTTGGTCTTCAGCCACTGAGGGTAACAGAAATGGTGTCTGGCTGGCAGTCTCATTTTGGGAAATACAGGTTCCTATCCATGATCTGTCTCTTGGAGTCAACAGCATTGCAAAAGCAACAGATATCTAATGGAGACACCACTAGAACTCAGGACTTTGGGTTCAATACTCCTTTTATAAGAGAGGATATAAATTTCAAATCATTTATGAAGGTCAGATGAATATTGATTGATCCTTGAATTAAATTTGCCAATGCATCTGGAACCATAATTTCTTTTGAGTTGTTTCTGACCTCTTCCTCAGTCCATCTAAGACTGTGGGATTAAAGTAATCTTTCCAAATTATACTTTTAAAAATAATGACTGTAAATGCCTGATATCTTAAAGGTGCCAGATGTTTTTTATTTTTATTTTTTGAGATAGAGCCTTGCTCCGTCGCCCAGGCTGGAGTGTAGCAGCAGTTTCAGCTCACTGCAACCTCTGCTGCCTGGGTTCAAGTGATTCTCATACCTCAGCCTCCCGAGTAGCTGGGACTACAAGCGCCCGCCACCACAAATGGCTAATGTTTGTATTTTCAGTAGGGATAGGGTTTCACCAAGTTGGCCAGGCTGGTCTCCAATTCTTGACTTCAAGTGATCCACCTGCTTCAGCCTCCCAAAGTGCTGGGATTACAGGCTTGAGCCACCGCGCCCAGCCAGATTTTTTTTTTTTTTTTTCTAGAACAGGCGTGTGTGTGTAATTAAGACACATGACCATTCCTGTGTTGTTGAGTTTCTCTTGTAAAATAGGTGTAACTAAGTCATTAACCTTAGAGAGCTGTGATTCATAAAAACTGGGAAAAATGTAACAAAATCTTAGTTTTCACTGACTTAGAAATATAATAAAATCGACTTCCTATTAGTGCACACCATCTTGAGGCATCAGAAGGTACCCCAGGACATCCATGGTAACCATTACATTCATTCAACAAACATCTACTGAGTATCTTGCTACATATATTTCTAATGGTTTCTATTTTTTCAAAGTAAAATCCAGGAAAATTTCTAGTCATTTGAACTTTGCTTCTATTTGAAGTTTTCTTTAATTCTTTATATGCATTTGTCCTGTCTCATTACAGTACATGATCCTAGTAAAGATTATGATTTCTTTTGTATCTCTTATAGCACACAGCACCATTGTTGACTGTCTTGGCCATAAGCTTAAATTACAGGATGGAAAATTCAGGTGGATACAAACAGCCTAATTGATATAAAAATGGAAAGGAAGCCTCATCAGACCAAGGCTGTAGATTCTACCTCCTTAAAATTTTTTGAGAATCAGATAAACTCTTTGAACCAGTATTTTTACCAGCACTCTAAGGAAATAAAGCAGGCGCGGTGGCTCACGCCTGTAATCCCAGCACTTTGGGAGGCTGAGGCAGGTGAATTACTTGAGGTCAGGAGTTCAAAACCAACCTGGCCAACATGGTGAAACCCCATATCTATTAAAAATACAAAAATTAGCCAGACATGATGGCTTGTGCCTGTAATCCCTACTCAGGAGGCTGAGGCACAAGAATCGCTTGAACCTGGGAGGTGTAGGTTGCAGTGAGCAGAGATCCCGCTGCTGCACTCAGCCTGGGCGACAGAGTGAGACTCCATCTCAAAAAAAGCAAAAAACTAAGGAAGTAATCACAATACAGAAAGCTTTATACCCAAAGAGGTTCAATATGGTGTTATTCATAAGAGTGAAAAACTGGCCTGGTAGTAGGACAACTGGCCAAGTAAAATACAGACTATCTATTCATATGCTAATGAGAATTTTATAATTAGGAGTAATATGATTATGAACATTTTGTAATTGGGAATAATGCCTAATAATAGCTAACACTTTTGTAGCATTTACTAAGAACTAGATACTGTTCTAAGGCTTGACATGTATTAACTTAACTTTCATAACAACCCTACGAGGTACATCCTATTGTTGTACCCAGTTTACGAGGTGAGGTTAGGTCATGTGCTCAAAGTCATACAGCTAGGAACTAGATTCCAACCTAGGCAGTTAGTTTCCTTTTAACCACCACAAATTCTTTCATGATCATGTTCAGTGAAAAAAGTCAAACACGTAGTACCTGGCTGACAAAACAATCTGTACAACAAATTTCTGTGACATAAGTTTACCTGTAACACAAACCTGCACATGTACCCCGAACCTAAAATAAAAGTTTTTTTAAAAAGTAGAATACAAAATTGAGTATGGAATATCTATCCTCATGTTATCAGTTAGGATTTTTTGTTAGTGACAGGAAACCCAACTCAAATTGGATAAATAAAAAAAGGAATTCAGTGGATCAGTACTGGAAAAGACTAGGGATGTCACTGCACACATTGCTTTGTTCACATGTTCAGATGACATCATCCAGGGCAAGACTTTCTCTAACTTTTGGCTTTATCCACGTTTGTGTTGACTTCATTTTGAGGTTCCTTGGTGGCATGATGGCTGCCAGCAAACCCTCGGATCATCTAATTAAAATTTTTTTTTTGAGATGGAGTCTTTCTCTGTCCCCCAGGCTGGAGTGCACTGGCGCGATCTCGGCTCACTGCAAGCTCCGCCTCCCGGGTTCACGCCATTCTCCTGCCTCAGCCTCCCGAGTAGCTGGGATTACAGGCGCCCGCCACCACACCCGGCTAATTTTTTGTATTTTTAGTAGAGACGGGGTTTCACCGTGTTAGCCAGGATGGTCTCGATCTCCTGACCTCGTGATCAGCCCGCCTCGGACTCCCAAAGTGCTGGGATTACAGGCTTGAGCCACTGCGCCCGGCCGTAAAATTTTTAAAAATAATGTATTTAATAGTTTGAACAAAAACCCTGGGCCTGATTCTCACAAATCAAAACTGAAGGCCAGGGGAGTGCAATGTTCCAGTTGGCCAAGCCTGAGTGTGGGACCTCATTTGGAACCATGGGGGGAGAATCAAATCCATCTGAGGCTCAAGTGTAGAGGAGGACCAAGAGTAGAGGAGGTGGTAGCTTCCCAGAGTAAGACTGAAGAATGGACTAGGAAAAAAAGGAAATGGATATTGTCAGCATACATCAAGTGTCCACAACAGCCATTTTCTTATGTACAGCATTTGACACTGTTCACTTACAAATTTCTTAAAGTTTTCTGTTCTTGGACCTCAGTAACACTACACGTCACACCTTTTGATGCCTCTCCTCAGTCCTGCTGGATCATTTATTCTTCTCTTCCTTGTATGCTTAGATGTTGGCATCTTTGAGGCTTTCTTTACTTATTCCTTAGTTCAGTCATCTCATTCTATTCCTGAGCTTTTATTAAGACCTCTATGTAAATTACACCAAAATCTAATTGTAGTCCCATTTTCTCTCCTGGCCTGTAGTCCCATTTTTACTTCTCTCCTGGCCTTTAATCCCATATTTTTAATTTCTTACCAGTGCATCTCTCCTGGATATTTGTTGCAGACTGGCTTCCTTGACAAGCAGTCTTTGAGATGGAGATGAACATGGAGGACATTTATTAGAGTGTTGAAGGGAGGGTGAGGAAAAAGAATTGGGCAGAGGGAGAAGTTAAGTTGTGATCCAGGTACAACATAGGCCTTAGCTAACTACATGGAAAGCTCTGGAACAGGATTGACCCTTTGGAGTTGTCCTAACTTGGGCAAGAGAGCTGGACCTTTATTCCTCTAACTCTTATTGGTCAGTCATTGATATGGCTTGCCTTTGGAAGGAAGAGTAAGCTTGGACAAGGCAGTTTTCTTCAGCTGAGGCACTCTCCAAACAGGGTTGACAGCTAAGGGCCATGTTCTGGCAGCATTCCCAGGAGCTTGAGGAATAAGGCTTTTCATAACTCAGTGGGGATCTGGGTAGCTCATCATGGAAACTTCCTTTTGTTCTCTCTGTTGTTAGTTTATCCTTCCTCACTCCATTTTCCTAGTAGTTTTGTTGATGTTTCTACTTTGATATTTTATTATTATTATTATTATATTATTATTATTATATTATTTGGAGCATACATGTTTAGAATTGTTAAATCTATTTGATAAATCCAACATTTTGTTAATTTGTAGTAAGCCTCTATCTCTAGTAATCATTTTTGCATTAAAGTCTGTTTTGTTTGATACTTCTTTACTTTCTTTCTTTCTTTTTTGTTTTGTCTTGTTTTGTTTTGAGACAAAGTCTCACTCTGTGGCTCAGGCTGGACTGCAGTGGCATGGTCTTAGCTCACTGTAACCTCCACCTCCTGGGTTTAAGCGATTCTTGTGTCTCAGCCATCTGAGTATCTGGGATTACAGGTGTGTGCCACCATGCCCGGCTAATTTTTTGTATTTTTAGTAGAGATAGAGTTTTACCATGTTGGCCAGGCTGATCTCAAACTCCTGGTCTTGAGTGATCTGCTTGCCTCAGCCTCCCAAAGTGATGGGATTATAGGCAGGAGAGACCACGCCTGGCCTGTTTGATATTTCTAGAGTCACAATGGCTTTCTTTTGGTTAGTACTTTGGTGTATCTTTTTCTAAAATTTTCTTTTTACTCTTTGGGTGTCCTTAAGTTTTTGGTCTGTTTTATAAACAGCACAGAGCTGGATTAAAAAAATCTTTGTCTACCGTTGGTGAGTATAGTTCACTTATAATTATTATGATTACTGATATATTTTACTGATAATTTCAATTCATTTACACCATGCTATTTTGAACTTTCTATTTGTCTTGATTTTAAGGGTTTTTCTTTCTCCTTTCTTGCTTCTTTTCTTTACTCATTGCATTTTTTTCTTATCTCATGCTCCCAATTTGGAAGTTATATCCTCTATTTCTCTTTTTTGGTGGTTACCTAGAAATTGTGAAATGCTTAACATAGCAAAGTCTAAAGCTAGTATCTTTACTCTCCTGAAAAATACAAGAAACACTTAAGAATATGCTAATTCACATCACTGCCTCCTAATTTTCATGTTCTTCCACCTCCCAATTTTCATGTTTTTGTCCAGAATTTAAACTTCTGTTTTTTTTTTTTGAGATGGAGTCTTGCTCTGTCACCAGGCTGGAGTGCAGTGGCGAGATCTTGGCTCACTGCAACCTCTGCCTCCCAGGTTCAAGTGATTCTCCTGCCTCAGCCTCCCTAGTAGCTGGGACTACAGGTGCGCACCACCACCACGCCCAGCTAATTTTTATATTTTTAGTAGAGACGGAGTTTCATTGTTTCTTCCCCATTCTTTTTTCTCCTGCTATAACTTTGATTAGATAAGTATTAGATCTTTTTACTCTGTCCTTGGTGTCTTTTAACTCTTTTGTATTTTCTATTTCTTTCTCTTTCTGTGCTACATTTTGTATAATTTCTTCAAATCTATTTTTCAGTTTGCTATTGCTCTCTTCAGCTATATCTGCTACTTAAACATCAATTGACTTTATAATGTAAGTTATTATATTTGTCATTTTTAGATGTATTTTTTCAAATGCACCTAAAAATAATCACATATCAAAAATAATCAAGATGTATTTGATTATTTTTGATAATTTTTTCCTTCTCTGATAACTTCTTTTATTTCTTCAATTACTGTAAACAAAATTTTTTATTTTTATAGATTAAGGGGTACAAGAGCAGCTTTCTTACATGGATATATTGTGTAATGGTGATGTCCGGGCTTTTAGTGTACTCATCACATGAAGAGTAAAATATTGTACCAATAGGTAAATAGTGAAAATTACCATTAGGTAATTTTTTATCCCTCACCCACCCCTCCCACCTTCTCACCTTTTGGAGTCTCCAGTGTCTATTATTCCCCTCTGTAGGTCCATGTGTAGCCTTTATAGTAAACATTATATTTTATATTTGTTATCTAATGATTCCAACATCTGAGGTCTTTGTGGGTTTACTTAGGCAGTTTGTTTATTCTGCTTAGTTTTACTTTCAGTAAACGTCATTCTCAGCAGTGTTTCCTCATGCGTTTTGTGCTTTTTGATTCAAAGCTTATATTCTTTGGAACTTTATTTGTGAGAAGTCAAGGATTGGAGTTGGTTTATGCTAGACACCTAGAGCCACTTCTAGCCAGATCACGTCAATAAACTAAATTTTTGGCTAGAACTGTTTTTTGGGCCAGCACACAGATCTCTCTCTCTCTCTCTTTTTTGAGTTGGAGTTTTGCTCTTGTTGCCCAGGCTTGAGTGCAGTGGTGTGATCTTGGCTCACTGCAACCTCTGCCTCCTGGGTTCAAGCGATTTTCCTGCCTCAGCCTCCTGAGTAGCTGGGATTACAGGTGCTCGCCACCATGCCTGGGCAATTTTTTGTACTTTTAGTAGAGATGGGGTTTCACCATGTTGGCCAGGCTGATCTCAAACTCCTGACCTTAGGTGATCCACCTGCCTCGGCCTCCCAAAGTGCTGGAATTATAGGTGTGAACCACTGCACCTGGCCCAGATATCTCATTACTGTGTGAGGATGAACTTGTGGTGAAGAATTCTCAGGGAAACTTTTTTCTTTCGATCACAGCCAAGACATGAGCAAGCAACTATTCCCTCCATCCCCTTCTTCAGAGCAAACATTTTCTAGGGTCCCAACTTTATGCAGCCTTTCTTTTGGCATCCCACTCTATTAAGTCCCAGGCTTTGTCTCCCAAATCCCACAAACTCAACCTACTAAAACTCAAGGCTAAGCATCAGCGAAGTTTTTCTGTCAGGGGCCAGATGTCAACGTTGTAGGCTTTGTGGGCCATATGGTTTCTCTCACAACTACTCATCTCTGTGGTTGTAACATGAAAGCAGCCATAGACAACACATAAATTGATGGGAGTGGTTGTGTTGTAATAAAACTTTATTTACAACAATGTGTGACAAGCCAGATGTGGCCCACAGTTTGCTGACTCCTGATCTAGGCCATCGGGAATTGGCAGATGCCCTCAGGGAAGATGCCAACTTCATCATTTTCTTGCCCAGTTGGTGTCATGCTTTCTCTCTATGTCATGCCTCTGAGGATTTCACTTACTATTTTGTCAGTTCAGTCATACATTTATAAAGATTTAAAAAATATTTTGCTTGCAGTGTTGAAGTATTCCATACCAGGAGGGTTTCTATGGATGTCACCAGGCTGGAGTGCAGTGGCAGGATCTTGGCTTACTGCAAACTCCGCTTCCTGGGTTCAAGCGATTATCCTGCCTCAGCCTCCTGAGTAGCTGGGATTACAGGTGTGTGCCACCCCGCCCAGCTAATTTTTGTATCTTTAGTAGAGACAGGGTTTCACCATGTTGGCCAGGATGGTCTCGATCTCTTGACCTCATGATCCATCCGCCTTGGCCTCCCAAAGTGCTGGGATTACAGATGTGAGCCACTATGCCTGGCCGGAGTTACCAGTTTTTGAGAGGAAGACCACAGAGGTAAAATTCCATTTTCATGACATCATATCATGGATAAATGCAGTAACATGATTTATCACCATTGATGTTGACCTTGATCACCTTGCTGAGAAATATGTAGCCTTCTAAGGCCTACATAAACATAATCAGTGATGTTCAGGTCAACTATTCTGAACAAAATTTGAGGGGTTGAGTCATTGAATCACCATGAAATCCACAACAGAAAACTGTCATATTCATTGCAATTCATGAACCCAAATACATATGTTGATGGGAATTCTTTAAGCGTAAGGTTAATTTGGTATAGTGTGAGAGCCGGACGTGGTGGTGTACACCTGTAGTCCCAGCTACTTGGGAGGTTGATGTGGGAAGGTTGCTTGAGCTCGGAAATCCAAGGCTGTAGCACACCATGATGGAGTCTGTGAATAGCCACTGCACTCCTGCCAGGGCAACATAATGAGACACCCATCTCTAAAAAACAATACAAGTATGCAGTGTGTTTTTGGTGATGCTGTGAACTAGAAATTAATGTTAGAACAGAGTCTTTTTCTTTTTTTTTTTTTTCTGTTGCCCAGGCCAGAGTGCAATGGTGTGATCTCAGCTCACTGAAACCTCTGCCTCCCAGGTATAAGCGATTCTCCTGTCTCAGCCGTCCGAGTAGCTCAGATCACAGGCATGCGCCACCACACCTGGCTATTTTTTTTGTATTTAGTAGAGACAGGGTTTCACCATGTTAGTCAGGCTGGTCGTGAACTCCTGACCTCAGGTGATCCACCAGCCTCAGCCTCCCAAAGTGCTGGGATTACAGGCGTGAGCCACCGCACCCAGCCTAGAACAGAGTCTTAAGATCTGTTCTTTAAGGGAGACTGAGGCTGGTGGATCATGAGGTCAGGAGATCAAGACCATCCTGGCTAACACTATGAAACCCCGTCTCTACTAAAAATACAAAAAATTAGCCAGGCGTGGTGGCGGGTGCCTGTAGTCCCAGCTACTCGGGAGGCTGAGGCAGGAGAATGGCGTGAACCTGGGAGGCGGAGCTTGCAGTGAGCTGAGATCGCACCACCGTACTACAGCCTGGGTGACAGAGCAAGACTCCATCTCAGGAAAAAAAAAAAATCTGTTCTTTAAAACTTTTGGCATATTATTCTAACTGCAAAAATTTTTGCATGTATCCATGTGGAGGTGAGAACATCTATATGTATCCATATGTCAGATATAGTCCTTGATTTTCTAGAATTGCTTTGCAAAGGAACACATCTTCTCTAGAAATGATTTAGCTGTCTGATGACACTGATTCTTGTTTCCATTCACTGAATAAGCCTTTTGAATGTTTGAACGGTTAAATTTTCCATATCTTACATTTGATCTTTTCTAGCAGCCAATAAAAAAGTTTAGTAAAATGAAGCCGGGCATAGTGGCTCACGCCTGTATTCTCAGCCCTTTGGGAGGCCGAGGCAGGCGGATCACCTGAGGTCGGGAGTTCAAGACCAGCCTGACCAACATGGAGAAACTCTGTCTCTACTAAAAATAGAAAATTAGCCGGGAGTGGTGGCACATGCCTATAATCCCAGCTACTTGGGAAGCTGAGGCAGGAGAATCGCTAGAACCCGGGAGGCGGAGGTTGCGGTGAGCTGAGATCGCGCCATTGCACTCCAGCCTGGGCAATAAGAGCAAAACTCTGTCTCAAAAAAAAAAAAAGAAAGTTTAGTAAAGTGAATCTGAATGATTTATTTGTACAGAAAAAATGAATTTCCTCTTAGTCATACATCCGACACCCACACGATACCTCGTCATTTTCAGAAGAAATCTGATGCCCAATTAGTGTGTTTTAATTTAGCCAGTGGATTTTCCATCTGGCTCTAATGTGTATTCTGGAGAGTGGACTAATATGGAGTTCAATGGTTTGTTAGGTTGTGAGATGGAGTTATTGGCTACAAAGAACATTTCACAGAAGCAGGACTTCATAGATTCTGAGTTTTTTCCCCCTGTTTTAGTTAGTTGCAGGATGAATGGGGACAGAGGAAGCAGATGCTACTTATTTTGCGATTACATGCCTTAATATAAATAGTTTAAAATGAGGAAAAACCTTTACAAAAATAGACGATAGAGCAAACTGTTTTCTTGTCTAGCAAAATTTCTGGCAAATAGGTAAATGCTTCCTTATTCTAGGATATAAGTCACAGATTTTAGATAAGCATATTTTGCACAAATAACAAGTTCTCTTTTTAAAAGTTTTAGGTCGGGCGTGGTGGCGCATGCCTGTAATGCCAGCACTTTGGGCGGCCAAGGTGGGCTGATCACTTGAGGCCAGGAGTTGAGACTGTCCTGGCCAACATGGTGAAACCTCGTTTCTACTAAAAATACAAAAATTAGCAGGTATGGTGGTGCACTCATGTAGTCCCAGCTACTCAGGAGGCTGAGCAAGAGAATTGCTTGAACCCAGGAGGTGGAGGTTGCAGTGAGCCGAGATCGTGCCATTGCACTGCAGCCTGGGTGACAGACAGAGACCGTCTCAAACAAGAAACAGAAAACAAAAAACAAACAAAAATTTGTCATTTTTGCAGATACATACACACAGAGAGAGAGAGAGAGAGAGAGAGAAAGAGATCGATCTTGTCAACTTTTAAGACTTCCCTGTGTTGAGTGCATTCACATACTAATATTGAAATTAACGATAAAACTCAACCCACAGAAAAATCTAAGACTAAATAAGCCTATTATAAAATGGAAGTTTTCAGTAAGGGTGTTGATTCCTGTTATAAAAATAGAGATTCCAGGTGTAAGGGCTCCTGGACAAAATATTCTGTTTTCCATTTTGTGGAATGGATTGTTTCAGTCCATTTCCAACAGGTTCGCATTCTGTTTTCATGTTAGGTTTTCTGACCTTCAGTGGTTCTGTTTTCATGTACTTGAGCATATGGCCTCAGACAGCTGACATTGTTCATGTCCTTTACTTCCCTAAGAATTACACAACCTTCCCAGGCTTTCTCATCTCCAGCAGTTTTGTCACACTGTTGAGTAACGTCCACCCTTGGTAATCTCTTAACATTATTTCCATTCTGTATGTAGACAACAAATTAGCATTTATGACCTAGGTTTTCTGTTTTTCATGAAGGTATCAGACAATCTCAAATGTCTGTAGAATGTTACGTTTGAATAGGAAGGTGTAAATTGTTTCTTTTGATAGTTCTTAATTTCAGATGATTAGGAATTCATTATTTTTAATGAGAGAAAGGTGGTTGTATACCTGCGAAACTTTTAAACATCGACCTTTGGTAAAACACAATTCCAATTGTGTTTAATCATGACTACTTAGATATAACTGAACAAGCCCCAGGCACAGAAGTTTACGACTAAAACATTCAGCTCTTCCAGGAACAGAACCAGAAATTTCTCCATATGTCTGTAGACGCTGAACTTCAGGATGTCTGTGAATATTTTCTGTGTTCCACTGTCCCCTCGAGTTTGTTTCCCAGCCATGGAAAATGCCCATGAGAAAGAGTTGTGCAATTGCTAACTGTTAGTCACTTTATATTTCCTGTATCCCCTATTTAATTTCCCTGGTAGCTGGCAATAACATCTAGGATTTAAGTTGCTGAAGGGTATTTGGGAAAACCCACATAAATGTCTAAGATGAGGTTTGGCAAGCAATGAATCTTGGTGACATAACAATATTATAACTAGAGATTTCATCAAACAGAGGAGACAGGAAATCCCTGATGCTGCCAAACACCCACTTAAACTCACTTGAGTCCGAGGACCATCATTTGTTAAAAATGGATTTTACACAGTTTTTAATTTGATGAGGCTGCTGAAATAAAAATTTGGACCTGAATTTTAGATGCAATGAGATTTCTCAAAGGGACTTTAGGAAAAAAGAAAAGAAAGAAAAGAAAAAAAGAACTTACGTAAAGTTCCCGTAAGGAGAGCAACAGCTGCTATGGAAAAGCCCAGCCCTGCTCCACCAGGAAGGGGCCTGAGCTTTGGCAAGGATACACTTAGCCTGACCAATCCACAGACTCAGCCTCCACCACCAGTGGGATGACAGATTTCCCAGTCATACTTTTCTCACACCCAAGAACCTAATGGGCATAATTTTAAGTTTAAGGCAGCATTATCTATGGGCACAAAAATAATTAGAAAGGATAAATAAGATCTAGTACTTGATAGCACAACAGGGTGACTACAGGCAATAATAATTTAATTGTACATTTAAAAATAACGAAAGACCCCCTCCCATGCCATTACCTCCAGCCTTCCCAACCCCTCCCTGCAAAAAAAGAAAAAATAATAACTATAAGTATAATTGGATTGCTTGTAACACAAAGGATAAACGCTTGAGGTGATGAATACCTCATTTACCCTGATGTGATTATTACACACTGTATGCCTGTACCAAAATTTTTCATATACTCCATAAATGTATATACCTACTACGTACCCACAAAATTAAAAATCAAAAAAAGACAGCAGTATCTAAATAGAGGTATTATAGTTATCTTTTCCGCTGTGAATTCACTGGTCTGAATTTTATCCCAGCCTAGACATTGTTTAATAGTTTGTAAGTTTTAGCTTCTTCAAGGTACTTTTTGTTCATCTTTTGTTTTCACTGTAGTCTTGCTCAACACATATGATCAGTTTCTGTTCTAGAATTTGTTAACTTTTTATTAGAGGGGCATGTGCACTTGAAAAGGAGATCTATTGTCCTATTCTTTACTTTTCCCAAGCTATGCCTGCCAATTCTTTTTTGTTTGTTTTTTGTTTGTTTGCTTTTATTATACTTTAAGTTCTAGGGTACATGTGTACAACGTGCAGGTTTGTTACATATGCATACATGTGCCATGTTGGTGTGCTGCACCCGTTAACTCATCATTTACATTAGGTATATCTCCTAATGCTATCCCTCCCCCCTCCCCCCACCCCATGACAGGCCCCAGTGTGTGATGTTCCCCACCCTGTGTACAAGCGTTCTCATTGTTCAGTTCCCACCTATGAGTGGGAACATGCAGCATTTGGTTTTCTGTCCTTGCGAAAGTTTGCTCAGAATGATGTTTTCCAACTTCATCCATGTCCCTACAAAGGACATGAACTCATCCTTTTTTATGGCTGCATAGTATTCCATGGTGTATATGTGCCACATTTTCTTAATTGAGTCTATCATTGATGGACATTTGGGTTGGTTCCAAGTCTTTGCTATTGTGAATAGTGCCACAATAAACATATATGTGCATGTGTCTTTATAGCAGCATGATTTATAATCCTTTGGGTATATACGCAGTAATGGGATGGCTGGGTAAAATGGTATTTCTAGTTCTAGATCCTTGAGCTATCGCCACACTGTCTTCCACAATGGTTGAACTAGTTTACAGTCCCACCAACAGTGTAAAAGTGTTCCTATTTCTCCACATCCTCTCCAGCACCTGTTGTTTCCTGACTTTTTAATGATTGCCATTCTAACTGGTGTGAGATGGTATCTCATTGTGGTTTTGATTTGCATTTCTCTGATGTATGCCTGCCAATTCTGTTGTACTTACTGTATCATCCTGGCTAGCTACTTTCTTTGTCAAATTCTTTGATATTTAATTGTATCACTTTGATAAGTATTGAGGACATCCATTACCATGATATATGTCTATTTATTCCATTTCCACTATTTAATATATTTTTATTATATGAATTGGATCATGAATTGAGTGTTACATTTGTATGATTTAATATTTTACCATTATTTAGCAATTTTATCTGCTAATGCTCCTTGCTATGGGCTTTGGTTTCATCTCATACCATGGCGATCAGTTCTGCTCCTCTTCAGTTTGCACAGATACCTTAGCCTGACGACCATCGTCTTACTTCAAAGGTCGGCGTCTGTTTGTGTTTTCATAACTCCTGTGGACAGCAGATGACTGGGTTTTGCTGTATAGTGAGGTCTAGTGTATTGGTTCATAGTGTTATATGTAACTTATCTCCACATTTACATCTTCAGCCCCATTCCCTGGATGCCAGGTCTTGGATGTCTAATAGGTATCTGTATTAGAGATTTCTCTCTCTTTTTTTTTTTTTCTTTCTTTCTTTTTTTTTTTTTTTGAGACAGAATCTTGCTCTGTCGGCCAGGCTGGAGTGCAGTGGCATGATTTCAACTCACTGCAACCTCTGCCTCCTGGGTTCAAGCGATTCTCCCGCCTCAGCCTCCCAGGTAGCTGGGATTACAGGCATGCCCCCACCATGCACAGCTAATTTTTGTATTTTTAGTAGAGATGGGGTTTTGCCTTGTTGGCTGGGTGGGTCTTGAACTCCTGACCTCAGGTGGTCCACCCACCTCAGCCTCCCAAAGTGCTGGGATAACAGGCGTGAGCCACCGTGATGGCCTTTATTTCATTTTATTATTATTTTTTGAGACAGGGTCTTGCTGTGTCCCCCAAGCTGGAGTGCAGCCATACGATCACAGCTCGCTGCAGGCTCGACCTCCCAGGCTCAATCAATTCTTCAGCTTCAGCCTCTGAAGTAGCTGGGACCATAGGCACATGTCACCTCACTTGGCTAATTTTTGATTTTTTTTTTTTTTTTTTTTTGAGACAGAGTCTCGCTCTGTTGCCCAGGCTGGAGTGCAGTGGCACAATCTTGGCTCACTGCAACTTCCGCCTCCCAGGTTCAAGCAGTTCTCCTGTCTCAGCCTCTGGAGTAGCTGGGACTACAAGCACCGGCCACCAGGCCTGGCTAATTTTTGTATTTTTAGTAGAGACGTGGTTTCACCATATTGGTCAGGCTGGTCTCGAACTTCTGACCTCAGGTGATCCACTCGCCTTAGCCTCCCAAAGTGCTGGGATTTCAGGCGTGAGCCACCGTGCCCGGCCAATTTTTGATTTTTTTGTACAGACGAGGTCTCACTATGTTGCCTAGGCTGGTCTTGAACTCCTGAGCTCAAGGAATCCTCCTGCCTCAGCCTCCCAAAGTGCTGGGATTACAGGCATGAGCCATGGCACCCAGCCCAAAAAAGTGCTTTAAGTAGTTTCATGGAGGCATAATTTACATACCATGAGATCCACTTGTTTTAAATCCACAATTCAAAGATTTTTAAATAAACCTGTAAAGTTGTGCAAATATCATCACAATCCAGTTGGAGAACATATCACCCCAGAAGATCCCCCATATCTGCATACATAATGAATTCTTTTTAAGTTTCCTTGAGGTATCTTCTTGTGGTTTTTATAAAAGATATTTTCTGGCTGGGCACTGTAATTCCAGCACTTTGGGAGGCCGAGACAGGCAGATCACCTGAGGTCAGGAGTTCGAGACCAGCCTGGCCAACGTGGTGAAATCCCGTCTCTACCAAAACTACAAAAAATTAGCCAGGCGTGGTGTCATGCACCTGCAGTCTCAGCTACTCGGGAGGCTGAGGCAGAAGAATTGCTTGAACCCGGAAGGCAGAGGTTGCAGTGAACCAAGATTGCACCACTGCACTCCAGCCTGGGTAACAGAACAGAGTGGGACTCCGTCTCAAAAAAAAAAAAGGTATTTTCTGCCTTGGGACCTTAGTATTTGCTGGTCTCTTTGCCTCCAGCTTCTCATGGCTTACTTAGGCCCTTCAGTAATCTGCTTAAAACTTTCTTCTTCAAAGAAGCCTCTTCTGACCACCCTGTCTAAAATAGAAACTCTCATCTGCTTACACTTCATCCTGATCTTATGTCTGTTTGTTTGGTGTTGCTTTCCCCAGAAAGGACCTTGAGAGCAGGAACTTCGTCTTGCATCTGATCATTACATCCCCAGGGCCTAGAACGGTGCCTGGGGTACAGAGGTGCCCAATAAATACGTGTTTAGTCAATGCAAGAATGAAGGTAATTGGAGCATCGTCAATTTCCTTATCACTTTATTGCCAGTCTTTGCTTCTTTTAATTCACGGTGTTTCTTTGAGTGAATGTCTTAGGGCTGCTTTAAGAATGTAAATTGGGTGGTTATTTTGACTTTTATGTCTGCTTTTCAATATTTCTACTTTTAATTTATTTCACTTACCTAAACCTTGATCTTCCTTCCAGGAAAGATAAATTTGGTTCATTCTAATCCTCTTTCTCCTCCAAATTGTGGTTTAGTAGTCTAACCTTCTTTTTGAAATTCTACATGTTTTATAGTTTTTACACTGTTTACTGATTGATAACTTGCTGTTACTGGTTTTGCTTTTTATTGAGTTGATCTACTTATCTGTCTGCTTTCACATACTTTAAGCTGCCAATTTTATTCTGATTGTGATCAAAGCTGTCACTAGTGTATATTGATTTTTTTCTGTTCTCTCTCTCTCTCTTTTATTTTTACGTTTCTACAACATGAAATTTGTACTCACTAGTCTTTCTTTTTTTTTTTCTTGGCAGAGTCTCACTCCGTTGCTCAGGCTGGAATGCAGTGACGTGATCTCAGCTTCTTGTGCTCAAGTGATCCTCCCACCTTAGCCTCCAAAGTAGCTGTGACCGCTGGCGTGCCACCATACCCAACTAATTTTTGTATTTTTGGTAGAGATGACATTTTGCATTTTGCCATGTTGCCCAGGCTAGTCTCGAACTCCTGAGCTCAAGCAATTCACCCACCTCAGCCTCCCAAAATGCTGGAACTACAGGTGTGAGCCATCGTGCCTGGCCTGTATCGCTCGTCTTTACTGATTATTTCACCTTTCTAATTCTGAAAATCATCTCCATTCACCTTTGAGAAATGTGAGCTTGGTACACTGTAGCTGTGGGACTAGTAACCTTTCTCTTAGCTCATGAGGTCAAATCTCTTTTATTTGGACATGTTTTCTGGGTTTCCTTTTTAAGTTTTGGTTTGAAAACTTAAGAAATGGATGTATGAATGTTTAGAGCCTTGGTTTCTGTTGTTTTCTTTTGTTCTTGTTTTTAAGAGTGTTCCTGAGAAAATTCCTATGCAGCCTAATAATGATACTAGGATTTCATTGAGAAAATTTTAATTTTAATTTTAGAAAAGTTACTTTTACTGGCCAGGTGCAGTGGCTCATGCCTGTAATCTCCCAGCACTTTGGGAGGCTGAGGCCGGCGGATCACTTGAGATCAGGAGTTCGAGACCAGCCTGGCCAACATAGCAAAATCCCATCTCTACTAAAAATACAAAAATCAGCTGGGTGTAGTTGTGGGTGCCTGTAGTCCCAGCTACTCAGGAGGCTGAGGCAGGAGAATCGCTTGAACCCAGGAGGTGGAGGTTGCAATCAGCCAAGATCACACCATTGCATTCCAGCCTAGTTTCCACATTGCTGATCTTTCCTGATTACCCTGGTACATTTGTTTAGCACAAATGGATTTCTTGGATTCATTCTCTAAGTCTTGAATATCTCTTGCCTTGTTATAATCTATTTGTTTAATTTGCAGGAGAGGGATTTGCTATATATTAAGCACAGTTAATCCTTTGCTCTTGGCATCCATTTTGCCATTTTCAGCTTTTGTTGGGGTACAATTAAAAATTATTTACAGGTTTAGCAGGGCGTTTTTTCTTTTCCTTTTTTTTTTTTGAGATGGAGTCTCGCTCTGTTGCCCAGGCTGGAGTGCAGTGGCATGATCTTGGCTCACTGCAACCTCCGCCTCCCAGACTGAAGAGATTCTCATGCTTCACCCTCCGGAGTAGCTGGGACTACAGGTGCCCGCTATCACACCTGGCTAATTTTTGTATTTTTAGTAGAGATGGGGTTTCGCCATGTTGCCAGGTTGGTCTCGAACTCCGGACCTCAAGTGATCCACCCGCCTTGGCCTCCCAAAGTGCTGGGATTACAGGTGTGAGCCACTGTGCCCGACCTCTTTTTCTTTTCTTCTTTTTTTTTTTTTTTTTTTTTTTGAGACATGGTCTCCCTGTCACCCAGGCTGGAGTGCAGTGGTGTCATCATGGCTCACTGCAGCCTTGACTTCCTCAGATCGGGCAATCCTCCCACCTCAGCTGCCCTAGTAGCTGGGACTACAGGCATGCACCACCATGCCCAGCTAATTAAAAAAAATTTTTTTTAGAGACGAGGTCTCACTGTGTTTTCCAGGCTGGTCTCGAACTCCTGGGCTCAAGTGATCTACCCCCCTCAGCCTCCCAAAGTGCTGGGATTACGGGCGTGCACCACCACACCCGGCCTGGTGGGTTTTTTTTCTATATTGAAAGGCATCGCTTTTGAAGTTATCTATTTTCTTTCATATCCTCAAGTAATTTGACGTAACGCATTTGTGATGACTCATGAACCCAGGGAAGACGTGGCAATTTTACTGTTCTATGTATCTTCTGTTCTTTCTGGCTTGCTCTTACACTTGTAATGCATTTATGCATTCCACAAATACGTATTAAAAGCCTATTCTGTTCCAGGTGCTTTTCTGGGTACTGAGCTATATCAATGAGCAAACGAAGTTCCTGCTGTTAGGGCACTTACATTCTAGAGACAGATAATGTATCTATTTATATACAAGACAATAAGTAGACAAATGATTAAGGGAAAAAGGTGCAGTAAAGTTAGAAGACAGAGCAGGGCTAAATGGGCTATTTTACTTTTTTGAGATGGAGTCTCGCTCTGTCACCCAGACTGGAGTGCAGTGGCACGATCTCGGCTCACTGCAGGCTTTGCCTCCCAGGTTCCAGTGATTCTCCTGCCTCAGCCTCCCAGGTAGCTGGGATTACGGGCACACGCCACCATGCCTGGCTAATTTTTGTATTTTTAGTACAGACGGAGTTTCACCATGTTGGCTAGGCTGGTCTTGAACTCCTGGACCTCAGGTGATCCTTCTGCCTTGGCCTCCCAACAGTGCTGGGATTACAGGCGTGAGGTGCTGTGCCTGGCCTGTAAAGGGGCTATTTTAGATGGGATGGTCACTGATATGGGGCTATTGAGCAGAGATCTGAATCAGGGTGAAAAATGAGAAGACACAGGGGAAGAGTGTTTGAGGCCATGCAAAGGGCCTGAGGCAAGAGAGTGCTTCGCTTGTTCCAGTGGAGCAAGGCTGGCCTTAGAGTGAGGGCCAGTGCTAGGAGATGCATTCAGAAAGGTGGACCCTGTCGAGCCACTGTCCCCTTGATTGTGATTTGCCGGCCACCTGGCCTTGTCACATTCCTGGAACACACCTGTCCTTGCTGCCTTGTGCCTTTTCTCTTTCTGTTCTCTAGAGTGCCAGTGTTCTTTCCGTGGCTGTTCTCATGGGCATGGGTGCCTTCTCATTGTGCTTTTTACAGCAGTATATTTGTTTACATCTTTTTTTTTTGAAGGAAAATCTGTATTATTTTAATTATTTTTATGTACTGAAAACTCAACAGTGTACATTTAATCCAGCTTGGTGGCAAGTTCTGTAGCCTTTGCCTTTCTGAGATTGGCAATGCGGGCCACAGACTTGGAAGCCAGGACATTGCCTCCCCAGTGACAGCAGATCTCATCGTGTCTGTCTTTGTAATTGGTCCTGAGAGCTTCCACCAGCTTAGCCAAAGCTCCTTTGTCTTCCGAGTTAACCCATGCGAAGGCAACAGAGGTGCAGGTCTTCCTGTAGACTAGACATCCCAGTCTTGCCTTCCCCTTGATAGTGCAGTAAGAGACCCCCATTTTACGACACAGGGCAGGCAGGAAGACAACAGCTCGATGGGATCCATGTCGTGTGCAGTGATCACCAGCTGAGCCTTTTTGTTCTCCACCAAGGTGGTGACGGTGTTAACTCCTGCTTGAAGGACGTTGAAGGACCGGTGGTCTCTTAGTGGGACGTCCCCTTTGCTGGCAGCTTTCTTCTCAGCCCGGAGCCAACAGCCTCTGCTTCTTCTCTTGCTTTGTCTCTGGTCTGTACTTGTGGGCCAGCTTAAGCAGCTGAGGGCTTGGGTGAACGGGTTCATTACAGGAGGCGCTTTCAGCCTCTTATAGAGGATGGCTCTCTGCCACTGCAGCCTGATACAGTGGGGCCATTTCACAAAGCCGGTGAGGTCCCTTTTGGGCTGCTTGTCCTGTCCAATGCCAAAATTCTTAGGCTTTTCTTTTCTTTCTTTCTTTTCTTTTTTTTTTTTGAGACAGAGTTTTGTTCTTGTTGCTCAGGCTGGAGTGCAATGGTGCGATCTTGGCTCATGGCAACCTCCGCTTCCCAGGTTCAAGTGATTCTCCTGCCTCAGCCTCCCAAGTAGCTGAGATTACGGGCATGTGCCACCACGCCCAGCTAATTTTGTATTTTTAGTAGAGTCGGGGTTTCTCCATGTTGGTCAGGTTGGTCTCGAACTCCCAACCTCAGGTAATCCGCCCACCTTGGCCTCCCAAAGTGCTGGGATTACAGGCATGAGCTACTGTGCCTGGCCTGGCCTTTTCTTAAACAGGGGATTCACCACTTTCTTGGCTTTCTGCTTCTTCATGACAGCAGGGGCATGAGCCACCTTCTTCCCCCTGGGCTTCTTTCTTTTTGGCATCTTGGGTGGTGGGAGGAGAGATTGTTTACTTCTTTATTGACTTGCCCTAGCACCCCAACTGGCATATCAGTGCCACGTGGGTCGAGACCAAGTTTGTTTGATTACCGTGTACTCCCAGGACCTACTACAGCACCTAGGACTCAGCAGGCTCCAACAAGTGTTTGTTAAGTAAGTGAACAAAGATAAACATCTTGGCCGGGCATGGTAGCTCACGCCTGTAATCCCAGCACTTTGGGAGGCCGAGGTGGGCGGATCACCTGAGGTCAGGAGTCCCAGACCAGCCTGGCCAACATAGTGAAACCCCATCTCTACTAAAAATATAAAAATTAGCCAGGTGTGGTGATAGGCTCCTGTAATCCCAGCTACTCAGGAGGCTGAGGCAGGAGAATCACTTGCACCCGGGAGGCGGAAGGTGCAGTGAGCCGAGACTGTGCCATTGCGCTCCAGCCTGGGAAACAAGAGAGAACTGTCTGAAAAAAAAAAAAAAAAAAAAAGCTTGTATTGGTCAGTGAGTTTCCCTGAGTAGTTTAATTCACTTTATATAAACATGTCCCTCTTTTACTTGGAAGAGAGAACCAGGAGAAGAAAAGAAAAAGACAACCACAACCAAATAAATATGTCCCCACCTGCTCATCTTATTATCTCCATCTCCCATGTTTATTACCAAATAACACAGTTCGTATTCCTGGGATTCCCCTATTTGACATTTTTCTGTTCTCATGACCCTGATGTCGATCCCATATGAATACTAAGGTTCTGGTATTTCTGTCACCACATGTATCAAGCTCTTGCCCAACGTATTGTCCCATTGCTTCTTGGTTTCCTTTCGACATATTCTTCATTCTTAACCTTATAAGGCATATAAACAGTTCTTTCTTTCTTTCTTTCTTTCTTTCTTTCTTTCTTTCTTTCTTTCTTTCTTTCTTTCTTTCTTTTTTCTTTTATTGAGACAGGGTCTTGTTCTGTCACCCAGGCTGAAGTGCAGTGGTGCAGTCACAGCTCACTGCAGCCTTGACTTCCCAGGGTCAAGCGATCCTTCCACCTCAGCCTTCTGAGTAGCTAGGACCACAGGCATGTGCCACCATGCCTGGCTAATTTTTAAATTTCTTTTTGTAGAGATAGGGTCTCACTATGTTGCTCGGGTTGGTCTTGAACTCCTGAGCTCAAGCGATCCTCCCACCTCGGCCTGCCAAAGTACTAAGAGGCGTGAGCCACCACGCCTGGCCCAGACCTGGTCTTTCTATCCTGACTTCTTGTTAAGTGATGACAATGTGCTCCTTTTGCATTCTGCCACAGTAGATGGGTTTCTTTTATTATTATTATTATTATTATTATTATTTTCTTTGTAGAGACAGGGGTCTTGCTTTGTTGCTCAGGCTGGTCTCAAACTCCTGGCTTCAGACAATCCTACCTCAACCTCCCGAAGTGTTGGGATTACAAGTGTGACACCCTGCCCCTGGCCGAGTAGATGGGTTTCTATTCTGTGCAGTTATACGCAATTTCTAATTAACACAGCTTACTTGAGAAGGTGAGATTTGATCAGGGCTTTGAAGGATGTGAGTAGCAACTAACTGGGAGAAGGGGGCCAATGAAAGAATAATTCCTAGAGGCTCTGTTCAGACTTAGGGCTTTTGAATATCAGGGGTTCATCATCTGAGCTGCTGAATTAGACTAGGACTTCTTAAATACTTCTAAAATTGGTCTTGGGAATGAACCTGCAAGAAGAAAAAAGCCTAATAAAAATAGCAGTACTAGTAATAGCTGGCTGAGCGTAGTGGCTCACACCTGCAATCCCAACGCTTTGGGAGGTCGAGGCTGGAGGATCACTTGAGCCCAGGAATTCAAGATCAACCTGGGGCCAGGTGCAGTGGCTCATGCCTGTAATCCCAGCGCTTTGGGAGGCCCAGGTGAGTGGATCACCTGAGGTCGGGAGTTTGAGACCAGCTTGGCCAACATGGCGAAACCCTGTCTCTACTAAGAGTATAAAAAATTAGCCGGGCTTGGTGGTGGGCACCTGTAATCCCAGCTGCTTGGGAGGCTGAGGCAGGAGAATTGCTTGAACACAGAAGGTGGAGGTTGCAGTGAGCCGAACTGGCGCCATTGCACTCCAGCCTGGGCAACTCAAAAGAGCAAGATTCTGTTTCCAAAAAAAAAAAAAAAAATCAACTTGGGCAACATAACAAAACCCTGTCTCTACAAAAACCAAAAAAATTAGCCAGGCGTGGTGGTGTGTGTCTGTGGTTCCAGCTACTCAGGAGGCTGAGCTGGGAGGATCACTCGAGCCTGGGAAGCCTAGGCTGCAGTAAGCCACGATTGCACCACTGCACTCCAGCCTGGGTGACAGAGCAAGACCCCGTCTCAAAATAATAATAATAATGGCAGGGCGTGGTGGCTCACGCCTGTAATCCCAGCACTTTGGGAGGCCAAGATGGGTGGATCACCTGAGGTCAGGAGTTGGAGACCAGCCTGGACAACATGGTGAAACGCTGTCTCTACTAAAAATACAAAAATTAGCCTGGTGTGGTGGTGCTCGCCTGTAATCCCAGCTGCGTGGGAGGCTGAGGCAGGAGAATCGCTTGAACCCAGGAGGCAGATGCTGCAGTGAGCCTAGATTGTGCCACTGCACTCCAGCCTAGGCAACAGAGTGAGACTCCGTCTCAGAAAAACAAACAAAAAAAAAAAACAAAAAAAAACCGAACCCTTCCAATGTAATAGGCTTTGTTCTAAAGGACTTACAGGTGTTGCCTCCTCCTTCAGTCCTCACAGCTACTCTTTGATGAACGGTAGTTCCCACTTTATGGCTGAGGAAACAGAAGCAAAGAGAGGTCAAGCAACTTGCCCCAGGCTGTACAGCTAGGAAATGGATGAGTCAGGATCTGAACCCAGGCAGTGTGGCCTGGGCCTGAGCTCATTAGTTCATGCCAGGCAGGGTTTGACCAAAACCTTGGACTCACTCCTGTCTGCTTTCCTTCAATGACTAAGAGGATTCCTGAGATGGATGTACAAACATGAAGTGTTGACTTTCCTCCATGGGAATGTACTTCTGGGTTCTACTCCTCAGCTGCTGCTGCTGCTGCTAAGCCAATGAGGTAGGTGGTGGTTTGGAAACACCTTCATGTATGTTTCTTCTTTTTGTTGTTTTTGGGATTCTTACTGAATGAATTTTCCCCTCATTTTATGAAATATAGAGGTTCTTGCTGTATCTTATACCTCACCCCAAATTCTACTGATTTGTACTGAGCTGTGATAAAAATAATGATCCCAAGTACATGCAGGGTTTCTTCCAGCCTCTAGAACCTGGCTTTGTCTTTCACTGCTCCTTCTGGGATGCTCCTCTGAGAACCAAAATCCTACCCTTTACATCCAGATCAGGACAAACTGACAGAGTAGTTTGTGAACTACTAGTTTAGAACTAATTCAAAATCTGCTTGTTACGGTTTGTGACAAGAGGAGCACAGAAATCGAAAGTAAATAAGAGTAAGAGACTTTTTAGCAATTTAGCATTTGCCCCCAACACCCAAGCATGTGATTAGGGAATTAGTCTTGACGGGGCATGGACCCCTTTGGATGCTGTTGAACTTGTGATGAGTTGCATGCTGCATAAGCTGTGTTAAAGTCATGGGCAATAGGACTGATTTTTGGTTCCTGAAGGGGTGGAAATTAAAACAAAACAAAATAAAACCAAACCAAAGAAAGTGAAACAAAAGAAGTGACCCTTTATCACAGACAGTTTGCGAGTCACTTCTCTAACCCATATCACACTTTTCCACTTGTGAATCACCGTAGTATTTCAGTCTACATCACATAATCTAGGACTGGACTATACAGCTTTATTATTGTTTTTTTTGAGACGGAGTCTCACTCTGTGGCCCAGGCTGGAGTACGGTGGCGCCATCTTGGCTCACTGCAATCTCTGCCTCCCGCCTCCTGGGTTCAAGTGATTCTCCTGCCTCAGCCTCTCGAGTAGTTGGGATTACAGGCACGCGACTGGCTAATTTTTTTGTATTTTTAGTGGAAACAAGGTTTCACCATGTTGGCCATGCTGGTCTTGAACTACTGGCCTCAAGTGATCCACCCGCCTTGGCCACCCAAAGTGCTGGGATTACAGGTGTGAGCCACTGCACCCAGCCTGGACCACACAGTTTTTATTTATGATTTATTTATTTTATTCTGTTTTTTATTTCATGGAGATGGGGTCTCGCTATGTTGCTCAGGCTGGTCTCAAACTCTTGTCCTCAAGTGACCCTCCCTCTTGAGCCACCCAAAGTGCTGGGACTACAGGCGTGTGCCACCTTGCCTAGCTTTTTTTTTTTTTTTTTTTTTTTTTAGAAACAGGGTCTCACTACGTTGCCCAGGTTGGTCTCCAACTTGTGGGCTCAAGTGATCCTCGTGTCTCAGCCTCCCAAAGTGCTGGGATTACAGGCATGAGCCACTGTGCCTAGCTCAGAGATACGTTTTTAAAACCTCATTCTAGTTGCTTCATCTGTGGAAGTCTCACCTTCTTGTTTGTATTCAGGACCCATGAGTTGGCACTCAAGGATTTTTGCTTCTGTTTTTGCCTTGATTCAAATCAAGAAATGAGATAGGAGCCAAGGCAACTATCTCTACAAAAAAATACAAAAATTGGTGGGGCATGGTGGCTGACGCCTGTGATCCCAGCTACTTGGGAGGCAGAGGCGGGAGGATTGCTTGAGCCCAGGAAGTCATGGCTGCAGGGAGACATGAGGGTGCCACTGCATTCCAGCCTGTCTCAAAAATAAAAAAGAAATGTAGCGTTGGACAGAAAGCAGAGTCAGCTCTGCCTCACTTGGTGGTAAAAGGAAAAAAGAAAGGCTCAAAACATTTATTTATTAGAAATGCAAAGCCAACAAAGAATCTTCAGGCAAATGATTGTAGTGACTGTTTATTGGAGGTTATTGTGTGCCAGGCATTGTGCATTTACATATATTATTTCATTTAACCTTTATACTGTAATCTCTTAAAAGTAGGTATAATTATCACCATTTTGCAGATGAAGAAAATGAGGTGTCAGAGAGGTTAGGCAACTGGCCCAAGGTCACACAGCTACTAAATGGTGGCAGTCTGTCTGACTTGGAAGCCTGTGTGCTTTTGCTTATTCCCATTATTGCTTGGTGACACCAATTATTGCTAAAAGGGAATGTTACTGGATTTAGAGGATATGTGTACTCTGTCATTTTTCTAAAACAGCCTTCTTTGGCGTTGTTTCAGGGTCTTATATTTCCATCAAAGCCTTTCCTTTAGATACTTAGCTTTTACTTCAGAGGGTGGTGCGGGAGTTACAGCTTGGGTTAGGCTATCCTGCAAATTGCAATTCCAGCTTTTCTTTTCCATCTCTTGAGAGAAGACAGAGACAAAGCCTTCTTCTTTGGCTTTAATTAGGCTGTAATTCAGCCTGATCGCTGGGGAGGTCGGGACCTGCAGCTTTAGGAGAGATCTGCGTCCTGTCTTTGAGGACAGCAGATTTGCTTCGGGACTCTCTGGAGTGCTGTCAGCACTGTGACCAGGATGGGGTTTTCAGAGGCTGCTTTCCGGTTCTTTAAGGCTAATTTTTAAATTTTATTATTATTATTATTTTAGTGCTTTAGTAGTTTTCAAAGGCTTTTATTGTTTAATTGAAAAACATGTTTATTAGGTCATATTTTTTATTTTTTAGACAGAATCTTGCTCTGTCACCCAGGCTGGAGTGCAGTGGCACAATCTCTGCTCACTGCAATCTCCGCCTTGGGGGTTTAAGTTACTCGTTGCCTCAGCCTCCTGAGTAGCTGGGACTACCAGTGCCCGCCACCACACCCAGCTAAATTTTGTATTTTTAGTAGAGACAGGGTTTTGCTATGTTGGCCAGGCTGGTCTCGAACTCCTGACCTCAAGTGATCCGCCTGACTCTGACTCCCAAAGTGCTGGGATTACAGGCGTGAGCCACCATACCCGGCCAATTAGTTCATAATTTAATCAGCTTTGAACATTATTCAAACAATTTGCGATCCTGAATTAGAATTCAATTGCAGTTTATATAAGATAAAGGGACATTTAATAAAGGAACATTTACCTACTAAGATACTTAACTTGGTTGTTGAATTATCCTCAGAACATAAATTTATAATCGTATTCCTTTAAATGTACTGTATTTTTTAAAACCGAATCAACTACTTTAAGGATGCAGGTACAGCTAAAAAAGTCATTTAGAACTTTTTAAACAGTACTTTGAGTTGCTGTTTTAGAATTTTTTTACACGTAAAACATAACTGAATTTATGGCTGGTATTTACATTTCTAAATCAGAATATCAGATCTATATTTGAAAAACCTTTTTTAAAAAAGTGTTTTAAAAAACAAGATTCCAGGCCAGGCACAGTGGCTCACGCCTTGTAATCCCGGCACTTTGGGAGGCTGAGGCAGGTGGATCACTTGAGGTCTGGAGCTTGAGACCAGCCTGGCCAACAAGGTGAAACCCCATCTCTACTAAAAATACAAAACTTAGCTGGTTGTGGTGGTGGGCGCCTGTAATTCAAGCTCCTCAGGAGGCTGAGGCCAGGGAATTGCTTGAGCCCAAGAGGCAGAGGTTGCAGTGAGCTGAGATCGCACCACTGCACTCCAGCCTGGGTGACAGAGTGACACTCCATCTCAAAAAACAAAACAAAACAAACAAACAAAAAACAAGATTCAAGAATTGCCTACATTCAATATGAGTTCTTCGACATGATTTGATTTTGATGATTATGCAAAGGCGTAATTCTGGAGAAGCAAATTCTCTGCTTTTCATATTTTGCTTCCTTTGAGGTGACCTAGTAATTAATAGAGAAATCAGAATAATTGTGGTTCAGGATGTTATTATAAGGAAAGGGAATGTCAGGAGGGAAACAAATAGACTCCCCTCTTAGGAACCTAAGTGGTCTTACAAAAAGTAGTTTACTTACTGTGTGTATTAGTCCCTTTTCACACTGCTGATAAAGACATACCTGAGACCGGACAATTTACAAAAGAGAGAGGTTTAACTGGACTTATAGTTCCACACAGCTGGGGAAGCCCCACAATCATGGTGAAAGCCAAGGAGGAGCAAGTCACGTCTTACATGGATGTCCACAGGCAAAGAGAGAGAGCTTGTGCAGGGGAACTCCTCTTTTGAAAACCATCAGATCTCGTGAGACTTATTCACTACTACCAGAACAGCATGGGAAAGACTTGCCCCATGATTCAGTTACCTCGCACTGAGACCTTCCCACAACACATGGGAATTCAAGATGAGATTTGGGTGGGGACACAGCCAAACCATATCACCATGACACCTCTAAAATATATGTGTATGTGTGTAACTAGTTTCTAGTTTTTCTTTGGTCAATTATCTCTGTCACACTGTTATTGTTCTTTTTTTTTTTTTTTTGAGATGGAGTTTCACTCTTGTTGCCCAGGCTGGAGGCTGGAGTGCAATGGTGCAATCTCAGCTCACAGCAATCTTCGCCTCCCGGGTTCAAGCGATTCTCCTGCCTGAGCCTGCCAAGTAGCTGGGATTACAGGCATGCACCACCACGCCTGGCTAATTTTGTATTTTTAGTAGAGATGGGGTTTCTCCATGTTGGTCAGGCTGGTCTCAAACTGCCGACCTCAGGTGATCCACCTGCTTCAACCTCCCAAAGTGCTGGGATTACAGGTGTGAGCTACCCCGCCAGGCCTGTTACTGTTCTTTTAATCCCTCAGATCTAATTGGGGATCAAAGCCTTGAGTTCCAGCTGCTAAATGACTCTTCATCCATCCCTTCCCTGCAGTCCAGCTGCCTGCAGCTGCTATATCTCTTGCCTTTTAACTGGTCTTCTTGATTCCAAGATCTTCCATTCTGCAACCCATCTTTCACACTGCCACCTGGGTGATGGTCGTTTTGAAAACAATACCTGATCATGTCACACTGCCACTTAAAATCCTCCCATCTTCATTTCTCACAGAATAAAACAAAAGACAACATAAGACGCAGGCACAAAATAAAGGCAAGGTCAGACACAGATCTCTTGCCTCTTAATCGTTGCCCATCGTTCCTTCTGCATTTGCAGGTGTTCTAGCCTCAGGGACAAACCATGGTCTGTCCTTTCAGTTAAACTTTACTCTTGGCCTAGAATGTTCTTCACCAGCCTGCCTCCCCGACCTGGGACCTCCGTGGATGCCTTCGCATCATCACCTCCTGGATAAGCCTTCCTTGATCATCTCTTTCCTCCCTCTCCTGCTTCTTCTTCTTCTTCTTCTTCTTTTTTTTTTTTGAAATGGAGTTTCTCTCTGCTGCCCAGGTTGGAGTGCAGTGGTGCAATCTCAGCTCACTGCAAACTCTGCCTCCCAGGTTCAAGAGCTTCTCCTGCCTCAGCCTCCCGAGTAGCTGAGATTACAGGCATGCACCACCATGACCAGCTAATTTTTTTTTTTTTTTTTTTGAGACAGAGTCTCACTCTGTTGCCTAGGCTGGAGTGCAATGGCTCGATCTTGGCTCACTGCAATCTCCGCCTCCCAGGCTCAAGTGATTCTGCTTCAGCCTCCTGAGTAGCTGGGATACAGATGTGCATCACTATGCCCACATAATTTTTGTATTTTTAGTAGAGACGGTGTTTTACCATGTTGGCCAGGCTGGTTTCAAACTCATGGCCTCAAGTGATCTGGCCAGCCTCGGCCTCCCAAAGTGCTGGGATTACAGGCGTGAGCCAACACGCATGGCCCGTCTTCTGCTTTCTCATGAACCAAAATCCCAATGCATTCTAAATATTAATCTAGGTTACATGAGTTTTAATTATGATATTTGTATCTAATTATTGCATTTTAAAAACAGGGTTGCACAGTAGTTGAGGCCTCTGGCTCTGAAAGCTGACTGCCTGGATTGCTGTTCTGCCTCTGGCATTTCCTCTCTGGGTTATATGGGGAAATTACTTAAGCTGCCTGTACTTCAGCGTGCTGCCTGTCAAATGGGGATAATAATAGGGCCCACTTCATAGGGCTGAAGATTTAGTGAATCAATATATGTAAAGCTCTCAGCTGTGACAGTAAATAATATTTACTGAGCCCTTTATTCATCCCATGAGGAAGCCACTATGTAAATTGCATAGATTTTATTTGAGAAAATACTTTTTAAAATATCTTATTTAAATTATTGCTATATTCGTCTGTGAAATAAATAATTGCATAATGTAAAATCAATTGTAATAAATTGCTAGTTATCCATAGTGTTTTTCCTCAGGAAAATGAAAAACTTCAAACAAAGGAATTTTATATTCTTTTCCTTTTTTGAGATGGAGTCTCATTCTGTCACCCAGGCTGGGGTGCAGTGGTGCAATCTCGACTCAATGCAACCTCCTCCTCCTGGGTTCAAGTGATTCTCCTGCCTCAGCCTCCCCATGCGTCTAGGATTACACATGTGCACCACCACACCTAGCTAATTTTTTGTATTTTTAGTAGAGATGGGGTTTCACCATGTTGGCCAGGCTGGTCACAAACTCCTGAACTAAAGTGATTTGCTTGCCTCGACCTCCCAAAGTGTTGGGATTACAGGAGTGAGCCACCTCGCCAGGCCGGAATTTTATATTCTTGGGCAGAAAAGTTTAATGTACTTCTTGGGTTTAGTAATTTTAGTCAGAGCCTTGACTGACTGGTAGATTACCTACAGTTTATTAAACTAATATATTCTGTTTCTGAAGAATCCAGCGCCTACACTGCCTGCCTCATGTTAACGTACTTAGCAGAACTAAAAGTGATAATTGAACATTTCTGGTCGGGCATGGTGGCTCAAGCCTGTAATCCCAGCACTTTGGGAGGCCGAGGCGGTGGATCACCTGAGGTTAGAGTAGGAGACCAGCCTGACCAACATGGCGAAACTCCGTCTCTACTAAAAATACAAAAATTAGCCGGGCGTGGTGGCGTGTGTCTGTAATCCCAGCTACTCGGGAGGCTGAGGAGAAGAATCGCTTGAACCCAGGAGGCGGAGGTTGCTGTGAGCCGGAATCGGGCCATTGCATTCCAGAATGGGCAACAAGAGCGAGACTCCGTGTCACACACCCACAAAAAAACCAATTCTGATGCTTGGTTCCGTGACCATACCAATCAGGGAATTGCAGTTTATTTTCTCAGTTCTCCTGTGCATGGGTGATTCTAATTTTGACCATTATAAATGATCCTGAAACGAACAACTTTTCACCCCAAACTTTTTGTACATCTTTAATTTTTTTCCTTCGAAAAAATTGATCAAGACAGAACGATCAGGTCAAAGGAAATGATTGAATCTTTGGATACCAATTGCTAGCTTACCTTTCAAATAAGTTAAACTAATTTACACTCTGACCAACAGTGTTTGAGTGTTCATTTCCTCTATATTTTGCTATCAATGAGTGTTAATCTTTTTTTAAAAAATCTTTCCGAACTTTATAGGCCAAAAAAAAAAAAAAGAAAAAAGAAAAATGAAGGTGTATCATCCTCTTACTTGCATTTATTTAGTTTATTAGTTTTTAATAAAAGATTTATGCTTCAGATTCCACTATTTTTCTGATTACAAGGTTGGTTTCTTTTTTTTTTTTTTTTTTTTTTTTTGAGACAGAGTTTCACTCTTGTTGCCCAGGCTGGAGTGCAATGGTGCAATCTCGGCTCACTGCAACTTCCACCGCCCGGATTCAAGTGATTCTCCTGCCTCAGCCTCCCAAGTAGCTGGGATTACAGGTATGCGCTCCCACGCCAGGCTAATTTTGTATTCTTTTTTTTTTTTTTTTTTTTTTTTTTTTTGAGACGAGTCTCGCTGTGTCACCCAGGCTGGAGTGCAGTGGCGCAATCTCTGCTCACTGCAACCTCCGTCTCCTGGGTTCAAGCGATTCTCTGCCTCAGCCTCCCAAGTGGCTGGAATTACAGGCGCCCGCCACCACACACGGCTAATTTTTTTTTTTTTTTTTTTTCACACAGAGTCTTGCTCTGTCGCCCAGCCTCCCGAGTAGCTGGGACTACAGGCGCCTGCCACCACGCCCAGCTAATTTTTTGTATTTTTAGTAGAGACAGGGTTTCACCGTGTTAGCCAGGATGGTCTCGATCTCCTGACCTCGTGATCCACCCGCCTCGGCCTCCCAAAGTGCTGGGATTACAAGCGTAAGCCACTGCGCCTGGCACATTTTTTTGTTTTTGTTTTTTGTATTTTTAGTAGAGATGGGGTTTCACCATCTTGGCCAGGCTGGTCTTGAACTCCTGAGCTTGTGATCCACTCGCCTCGGCCTCCCGAAGTGCTGGTATTACAGCCGTGAACCACCGCACCCAGCCCCTAATTTTGTATTCTTTTTTTTTTTTTTTTTTTTTTTGAGACAGAGTCTCGCTCTGTCGCCCAGGCTGGAGTGCAGTGGCGCAATCTCGGCTCACTGCAAGCTTTGCCTCTTGGGTTCACGCCATTCTCCTGCCTCAGCCTCTCCGAGTAGCTGGGACTACAGGCGCCCGCCACCACGCCCGGCTAATTTTTTTGTATTTTTAGTAGAGACGGGGTTTCACCGTGGTCTTGATCTCCTGACCTCGTGATCCACCCGCCTCGGCCTCCCAAAGTGCTGGGATTACAAGCGTGAGCCACCACGCCCGGCACTAATTTTGTATTCTTATAAAGATGGGATTTCACCATGTTGGCCAGTCTGGTCTCCAACTCCTGACCTCAGGTGATCTCCCGCCTCCGCCTCCCAAAGTGTTAGGATTACAGGCGTGAGCCACCGCGCCTGGCTTGATTACAAGATTTTTAATAGCCAAAACCTTTTATATCTAATAAGTTTTAATTGCATGTATCAAGTATGATGAAGAAGAATCACAAGACCTTAAACTCCAGACAGTGAAAACATTATTATTATTATTATTTAACTTTTATTTTAGGTCCAAGGGATACATGGTCAGGTTTGTTACCTGGGTAAATTGTGTGTTGCTGAGGCTTGGTATACGAATGATCCCATGACCCAGGTAGTGTGCATAGTACTGGAGAGGTAGTTTTTAAACCCTTGCTCCTCTCCCCTCCTCCTCCCTCTAGCAGTCCCATGTCTATTGTTCCCATTTTTATGTCCATGTGTGCTCAATATTTAGCTCCCACCTAGAAGTGAGAACATGTAGTCTTTGATGTTCTGTTCCTGCATTGATTTGCTTAGGAAATGGCCTCCCGCTGCAGCCATGTTGCTTCAAAGGACATGGTTTCATTCCTTTTTATGGCTGCATAGTATTCCATGGTGTATATGTACCACATTTTCTGTATCCAGTCCACTGTTGATGGGCATCTAGGTTGATTCTGGATCTTTGCTATCGTGAATAGTGCTGCAATGAACATACGAGTGCATGTGTCTTTTTTGTAGAATGATTTATTTTCCTTTGGGTATATACCCAGTAGCAGGATTGCTGAATCAAATGTTAGTTCTGTTTTAAGTTCTTTGAGAAATCTCCAAACTGCTTTCCATGGTGGCTGAACTAATTCACATTCACACCAACAGCATACAAGCATTCCCTTATCTCTGCAACCTCGCCAACAGCTGTTAGTTTTTGTCTTTTTATGTATAATTTTTTTTTTTTTTGAAACAGAGTCTTTCTCTGTCACTCAGGCTGGAGTGCAGTGGTGCAATCATGGCTCACTGCAGCCTCAAACTCCTGGGCTCAAGCTATGTATATGTTTATATATACATACAGGTGAAAAAATGTGTGTGTGTGTGTGTGTGTACACACACAGGTTATTTGAATTTAAAATATATAGATATACACATATATACATGTTTTAAATTCAAAAAACCTTGATGGTGTTTGAAGGTAGACTCCTGAGGACTCGAGGGAAGGAAGGGGTTAAACAAGGCACTGGGCAAGCGTGGGGCAGGAAATCTGGTATTTCAGGTTGGACTGGACTTTGGAGATGGCTGTTCCTTTGTTCAAGTGAAAAAATGCTTTAGATCTGGCTGCGCTCTCAGAGGTGACTTGTACAAAATGAATTCTAGACTTTTCTCGCACCAAGAAAGTGACGAGGGGGCCTTCCGGTAACTTGAACAGACTTTACCCTGGGAATCCCAGACAGCAGCATCTCCTATTCCCTAAAGTGTGCACAATTACAGCTGTGGCAACCGACCCTAGGAAGGCTCAGCACCACAGCGAACCCGAGAATATTGGGAACAAACGGAAACGTGGAGATAGGTTTGACAAACCTTTGGGTGTTCAGCTATTTTTTTACACAGAGCCGTTTATTTACTATTAGATTACTGTGAGATTTCACATTTTCCGTGAGAGGAATTCTTAAGTAACAGTAACAGTGAAGTTGCCAGGTTTACCCCCACACGATTTTGTTTTCCTAGTCTCTGTATTTTGGGATTCATTTATTTATATTTCTCCAATGACCCGCACCTATCCTGTAGATCCCTTCCTGCAGGAACTTTTTTTTTTTAGTTGCTTCATTTAACCTGTGACTAATTGGTTAAATAAAAACAACATGTACTCCTTGTATTTACAAGTACATTTCGTTCTGGGCCAGATAAAAAAGAGTAAATTGCACTGTTCATTCCTGTCGTTTTTTATCCCTCCCTTTCCTTCAAAATTATAAACAAAATTTACATTAGAAAGTTCTTAATTGCTTAATAGTGTTCCTAGTGTTTATTTAGGTTTATTTTACTCAATTTATTTTGTGAGACGGAGCCCCGTTCTGTCACCCAGGCTGGAGTGCAGCGGCATGATTTTGGCTCACTGCAACCTCCATCCCCCTGGGTTCGAGCAATTCTCCTGCCTTAGCCTCCTGAGTAGCTGGGATTACAGGCGTGAGCCACCACGCCGAGCTAATTTTTTTTTTTTTTGTATTTTTAGTAGAGCTAGGGTTTCACCATGTTGGCCAGGCTGGTCTTGAACTCCTGACCTCAGGTGATCTGCCGGCCTGGGCCTCGCAAAGTGCTGTGTTTACGGGCGTGAGCCACCGCACCTGGCCTACTTAGGTTTATTTTGAATTACACTGATTGGTTCCTTTAGGAATTTACCTACTAAGCACAAACTCGCCTTTCATTCATGTATGTATTATTCTGTAACTATTTTCAAATTCTGTATTTGTGTGTGTTCTCACTGCCAGGTTATGACTTCTCAAGTCCTTCGGTTTATTCACAACTTAAAAAAGGGAGAAAGTAGGAAAAGGAACTGATTAGGAAGGAGATCAGTTCCAATGAGACTGGGAAACCTGGGATGTAAATGAAACAGCAAAGTTGTGATTTAATGGAGAGAGCGGTAGACCAGAAGTCTAAACATCTGGGTTCCAGGCTGGGCACTCACCTTATTAGTTGTGTGAAATCACATGATTTCAGTTTATCTCTCTAAGTCCTTGTTTTCTTCACTTGTGAAATGAGCATTATCAAAGTTGTCTGGCCATTTTCATAGGATTGCTGTGAGAATCCAATGAGATGCTATATACAAAATCACTTTGTGAACTCCAAAGCTCTTATACAGGTAGTCCCGAGTAGCTGGGACTACAGACACACGCCACCATGCACAGCTAATTTTTGTATTTTTAGTAGAGATGGGGTTTCACCATGTTGGCCAGGCTGGTCTTGAACTCCTGACCTCAAGTTATCCACCCATCTCGGCCTCCCAAAGGGCTGAAATTACAGGCGTGAGCTACTGCATCCAGCCAATGTACTATTTTTTAAATAAAAAACTTTCATTTCTCTTCCGAGCAATGATCACTTATTCTCCTGTGTCTGCCTCTCTGTGTATGTAATATTTGGTGCATTAGCTTTGTCAGTTCTAATTTGACTACCGAAATATCTTTTTGTGTTTTCTTTCCCTTTTTCTCAACAGAGTTCCAATTAGCTAAGATAACTACATATGTGATTCTTGGATAAGTGAGATATTATTAATTTCATATTTTCCTTTCTGTAGCTTTACACTACTCTGCCTGTGTCAATGTCCTAATCTTTATTTTGGTATGTCTAAAGTGAAGAAAGCTAAAGGGCTAAGGTCATGCTGAAATCTGCCAGCAGATCAGATCTAACTGGAAAAAAATAATCAAAAGAGTGTGTTTGGCCGGGCGTGGTGGCTTACGCCTGTAATCACAGGACTCCGGGAGGCTGAGGTGGGCGGATCACTTCAGGTCAGGAGTTCGAGACCAGACTGGCCAACACGGTGAAACCCCATCTCTACTAAAAAAAAAATACGAAAAATTAGCCAGGCGTGGAGCACGTGCCTGTAATCCCAGCTACTCAGGAGGCTGAGGTGGGAGAATTGCTAGAATCACTGGGACCTGGGAGGCGGAGGTTGCAGTGAGCCGAGAGGCTCCACCTCGAAAAAAAAAGAGTGTGTTCATACTTACGAAGTTAAGATGGGAGGATCGCTTGAGCGTGGGAATTTGAGGCCAGCCTGGACGACATAATGAGACTCTGTCTTTAAAAAAAAAAAAAAAAAGGCCAGGTGCAGAGGCTCATGCCTATAATCCCAGCACTTTTGGAGGCCAAGGCACCAAGGTGGGTGGATCACCTGAGGTCAGGAGTTTGAGACCAGCCTGGCCAACATGGCAAAACCCTGTCTCTACTAAAAATACACAAATTAGCTGGGCGTGGTGGCCCACGCCTGTAGTCCCAGGTACTTGGGAGGCTGGGGCAGGAGAATCGCTTGAACCTGGGGGGTGGGGGTTGCAGTGAGCTGAGATTGAGCCACTGCACTCCAGCCTGGGCAATAGAGCAAGACTCAGTCTCAAAAACAACAACAACAACAACAACAACAACAAAAAAGAGAGAGTGAGAGAGTGTGTGTTCATTATTTAGGTATATACATAAATTGTTCGTATACATTCCCCCAACTTGATTATGAGTTTTGCATATTCCCCACTAGAATAGTATTCTTTACATAGGAATACCCAGTACATGTTGTTGATAACATCTCATAGGAAGAACTAGCTCAGACAAAGTGCTACTGAAACTGAAAAAGTGTGTGTGCCCCCAAAACTAACGTTAATAAAGTAAGATATGTTGCCAGATACTTGTATCCAGAAGATGCATTTATCACTGAGCTCACTTAAAGAAAATTACTGCCTGGGTCAAAAAGTTACTCTTAACTAAGCATTGAATGCTAAACTGGAGGTCCTAAGCGGCACGCATTCTTCTTCTTTTTTTGGGTGGGGGCAGACAGAGTCTTACTCTGTCCCACAGGCTGGAGTGCAGTGGCATGATCTCGGCTCACTGCAACCTCTGTCCCCCACGTTCAAGCAATTCTCCTGCCTCAGCCTCCCGAGTAGCTGGGATTACAGGCATGTACCACTACTCCCGGCTAATTTTTTTTGTATCGGCTAAATTTTTTTTTTTTTTTTAGTAGAGACAGGGTTTTGCCATGTTGGCCAGGCTGGTCTTGAACTCCTGACCTCAGGTGATCCGCCTCCTTGGCCTCCTAAAGTGCTAGGATTGCAGACATGAGCCACCGCGCCCGGCCGAGGCATGCATTCTTCTGAAGGCTGGTTTACTCTGATCCTACAAGGTTGTAGCTGGAATCTGGGTGGTTTCCCAAGAGAACTGACCGTTCCCTGGTGAAGCTATTCATGGCTCTCTTGAAACCAAGAGAGGGGTGTAGGAGCAAAGGGAATTTCCTTTCCCCATTTTTGAAGCTTTGATCATTTGAGTCTACAAAATGAACTGTCAATAGAAGGCTAACAGGACAAAGGCACACACATTTATTCTGTGAACATGCACAGGGAGCCACACAAACATGAGACTCAAAGAAGGGCCAGATGACTGCAGTTTTTATACCCTACAGAGAGGACTAGATACCTGGAGCTCCAGGCACGTGGTGGCGACAGGCCATGGGGGCCGCCGGGAGGAAAGGCATGGGTGAGCAAAGGCTGTCTTGTTGTGCAGATGAGTCTTGCACACATCATCCCTGGAAAGAATGGCTGGTAGCCTATGGTAAAATTCCTCTATTAGAACTTTAGTCTCCTTTTCCTGTGAGTTCACCTTTCCTGGATCTGGATAAGGAGACAGATTGATACAGGTGTTGAAAAGAAATTACTTAGGCAGATAGTGAGGGTAAGAGAGTCCTCAGTGGAATTTTCTTTTAATAAAAAGCAGCCCACAAATCATTTCTTTTCTAATAAAAAGCAGCCTGAAAAATCAAGCTGCAAACATAGATAAGCAAGCTGGAAGCTTGCATAGGTAAATGCCAGCAGCTGTGCCAATAGAAAAGGGCTTCCCAGAAGCCAGGTATGTTCAACACAGAGGCTCTCTCCTTTTCTTTGTTGCCACGTGTGTAGTAAAGAAGCAGGCTACATGGTGCTGGTCAGATAGAGACCCCACATGCATAATAAGAGACTAGGGGCCGGGCGTGGTGGCTCACATCTATAATCTCAGTACTTTGGGAGGCTGAGGCAGGTGGATTACCTGAGATCAAGAGTTCGAGACCAGCCTGGTCAACACGGTGAAACTCTGTCTCTACTAAAAATACAAAATTATCTGGGCATGGTGGCGCATGCCTGTAATCCCAGCAACTTGGGAGGCTGAGGCAGAAGAATCGAATTGAACCTGGGAGGCAGAGGTTGCAGTGAGCTGAGATCATGCCACTGCATTCCAGCCTGGGTGACAAAACAAGACTCTGTCTCAAAAAAAAAAAAAAAAAAAAAAAATTAAGGTGGGGTGGCCAGCTTCTTTGCACACTATGTGAATGGCTCACCTGGTCCCACCAATCCTTTGTGCCCTGTGTAAATCAGACACCACCTTCTCAAGTTCATCTATAAAACCAACCGCATCTCACCACGAACCGGGAGATCCACTCGGAACCCCTTCCCTCTGCACGAGGGAGGGCGGAGGTTGCAGTGAGCCAAGATCGTGCCATTGCACTCCAGCCTGGGCGATAGAGCGAGACTCCATCTCAAAAAAAAAAAAAAAAAAAAAGAAAAAGAAATATGCTAAAATGACGTTTTAAAAGTTGCTTGTCTGCTCATATATTTTTGTCAAGCTTTGTGTTACGAAACAGAGTCAAAGCCTAGTATCATTTTTAGCAGGGGGTGGGGGGAGGGGGTGGGAAGTGATAAGTGAGACTGGAGGGAAGGCTAAAGGATTTGAAGGACAGAAAAGCACATATCCTTCCTAGACCTCCCCTGGCTCCAGGATGGAAAATGACTTGGCAGAGGCCCTTTTTGTGCAGGCCAGAAGGGAATTTATTTCCCAGCTGTTCTGGTGTATTTTCCTTGTTAGTCTTTGCTCCCACGGTCTAAGAGCAAATACCGGATCTTAGCGCCTACAGTACTGGTCAAGAGCTGCCACTTCAGTCCTGTGTGACTCACAGCTGTCCGTGAACCACCTACTGTAACGGCTGGCTAAACACCACGGCCCTGCGGCCCTGCAGCCCAGCCGTGTCTTTTTAGCTTCACCTAGACGGCCTTGCTCTTGACCTGAAATCACCATCACCTCAATGGGCTAGAAAAGGTGGGGTTTAGACGTAGACACTTTTATTCATTTTTCTTAAATTGTATTTCTCAATTACCACTCTAAGATCTTGGAAGATGTATTTAATCTCAACATCAAATTAGAATTCTAGGAGACCGAAGCAACTGAGTATGTCATTGGCCATAATTCCACTTCGTGTCCTTTGGTGTGTAAATGATTCATTCCTTGAAGAAGAAAGGTTCTGGTTAATTTGAGGCTTCGTTATGATTTGCTACTATTTTGTGATAAGGATGAGGGGAACTGCCTTTAGAAAAACTGGTTCCGTGGTAGGATCATGGTAAGGATGACCTCTGGCCTCTCTCCCTGGGCTCTCTGCTGTAGCTTTCTTCCTCTCTAAGGCTTATTCCTGAAGCTTCGCTAGAGACAGGTAAAATACAGTTCCTGCCCTCAGAAAGTTTCCAAACCAGCTGTGGATATAGATTACTGTAGGAGAATCATAAAATCACAGGAGTACAAATAAAATGCAGTTTCAGAGAAAGTACACATTACTTTTTGCCTCAGCTTGTACTATAATATTAGCCTGTGTCTTTATCAGCCTAGAGCTTTACTTCATTTTATTATTTTAAAAAAGAAAATTGTTCTGCTGGACTAGAAATACCTTGATGCCAGAGGCCACGTTATTTTTATCTTTTGATCTCCTCTCTATTCTAGTACATTCAGGCTCCACACAGGACACAGCACACATAATACTGCCTGGTAAGCATTTGCTGACATCACTGAATTGGGGAAGGCATTGTTGAAAAGGTAGAACTTGAGCTCTGTTTTTAAATAGAGAGGGGCAGTTGGCAGTGACACAATCCCCATCTATGAGTCATTTGTTCTGGGCTGCAAGGAAGAATTTGAAAACTCAAAACAGAAGGGGGAAGAATGGCAGGTTGGTAGAATGACTAGAACAGAGCTGGATGTTAGTTTGACAGAATATGAGGTTGGAGAGGAGGCCAACCAGCCTGGTTGCTGTTCTGGATAATAACTGGGATATTACAGTGGCTAGATGCAGGAGGAGGGCCTTCCTGGCGTTGGAATGTTTGTGGAATGAACAGCATTTCTTTCCCTCTCTATTTCATGCTGAGGACACCGTCAGCTTCTTCACTGGTCCCTTAGCACATTTCGTCCGTTCCTGGTGGTGGGAAGGTTGGAGTCGGGTGAGGGGGAAACTGTTCAAATGATTTCCTTGTTCCTTTCTTCAACGTGTGTCAGTATTATTAATTATTTTGTTCCGGAATTGGTTTGTTCTCAGGAAAGATGTTGAGTGCATTTTGAAAAACCATGCGAAAATTAGATTGAGCAAATAAAGTTTTTCCATTGTGGGAAGGATCCTGGATGACTTTATAGAGGTTCCATGGTTGAATAAGATGATCTCTTTAAAAGCAGCTACCCAGCTCGGGGCAACAGCTCAAGCTAGAGACAGTGGAAAAACAGCAACTTTGGGGAAATAAATAAGTTTCTTTGTTGACAGTGCTTGTGAGACATCTAGGAAGAGAGAGCAAATATGCATGGGAAATCAGGCCTTGAGCTCAAGAGACGTCAGCGCAGAAATGGAGATTTAGCAGACAAAGGTGGCAGCTTAAAGGGGGTGATGGTTGAGAGGCGCAGGCTGCAGTGAGCCAAGATCGCGCCACTGCACCAGCCTGGGTGATTGTGCAAGTCAATTAGGTCCTTCACTAGACTCTGCTGTGGCCTAGGTGACTGGTGTCCAGGGCTCCATAACCACCAGCAATTAGAAGCAGCTGGGCCTGGTGGCTCATGCCTATAATCACAGCACTTTGGGAGGGTGAGGTGGGTGGATCACCTGAGGTTGGGACTCTGAGACCAGCCTGGCCCACATGGTGAAACCCCATCTCTACTAAAAACAAAAAAATTAGCCGGGTGTAGTGGTGTGCACCTGTAATCCCAGCTACTCGGGAGGCTGAGGCACAAGAATCGCTTGCACTCAAGAGGTGGAGGTTGTAATGAGCCGAGATTGCACCACTGAACTCCAGCCTGGGCAACAGAGCGACAACAGCCTGAGGGGAAAAAAAAAAAGCAATATTTTCTGTGCATTTCCATTTGGCGTGCTATGATAGAGTGCATCCTTAACTTGTGATCAGATTCTTAGTGGTTTCCAAAGGTTAAGAAATTGGTGTCATAGAATTGGCTGGACGTGGTGGCTCACACCTGTAATCCCAGCACCTTGGGAGGCCGAGGCAGGTGAATCACGAGGTCAGGAGATCGAGGCCATCCTGGCTAACATGGTGAAACCCCGTCTCTACTAAAAATACAAAAAAATTAGCCGGGCGTGGTGGCGGGTGCCTGTAGTCCCAGCTACTCAGGAGGCTGAGGCAGGCGAATGGCATGAGCCTGGGAGGTGGAGCTTGCAGTGAGCCGAGATTGTGCCACTGCACTCTAGCCTGGGTGACAGAGCGAGACTCCGTCTCAAAAAAAAAAGAAAAAAAAAAAGAAATTTGTGTCATAGAATGGGAAGATAAGGGCAAGAAGGTCAGGACTTGGGGCAGACTTGTAGGGGGCGGTCAGAATTGAAAGAGTAAGAAGAGGGGAGCCGGGGGAATGGTGTCTTCAAGTTGGATAGGACTCAAAGAACACACCGGGTTGACCATTAGAAGGTTATTAGTGATAGGCAGAGGATGGGAATTAGGGAGTAGGGACAGATAGTCTAGACTTTGCTTTCTGGGAGGTTAACATCTGACAAGAGTGAATGTTTGCTGAGTTCCTAAGAAGGGCCAGACACTGTGTCATTTGTTGTAGACATAAATGTGGGCAGAGATGACTTTGGTTTTGCACTCATAGATGTTAGGGTCTCGTGGGAGAGAGAGAAACTGATCAAATAATGATCACAAAGGAAGCACATCCTCACAAACCGGGTCAGACTTTGCAGGGAGAAACACGGTGCATAGCACAGGAGCATGCCATGATCTGCGGGTCAAAGAAGCCTCCCCAGGCTATAAGCACAGCCCTGAGGGGTGAATAGGAGTGATGTGGTCAGCGGGGGTGTGGGGGTGGGGGACAGAGATCAGAAGATTCCAGGTCACAGGGAGAGCAGGTGCTGACCTCGTGAATGTGGATCCAGTGAGAAAAGGGATCATGGCAGGAGGCCATGCTGGGTCTTCTCTCTCATAAGGATTTGGGTCTAAGAATAATTAAGTAACCGCTAGTGTTAGATGGTGTAACATTTGTATTTTGGAATAAATTAGAAGAGTTCAGGTGATAGTGATAGCCTGGACCGGGATCCTGGGAATGAAGGTGAAGAGAAGCAGATGGATTCAAGAACAATGCAGAAGCTAAAATTAGCCCCAGATGGTAGCAGGGAAGGAGAGAAGGAATATAGTGATTTAGAGAGGTTGGTAAGACGCAAAGGTTTTTCTTCAGGTGGAGAACACTTGAGCTCATTCGTAGGCAAAGAGAAAGAGCAATGGAGAGAGACAACTCAAAGAAATAAGAGCGAGTGGGGAATATATACGTCCTGGAATCAGAAACACTGATCCTCTGAGAAGAAAGGCCTGATGGCTATGTAGGTACATTTTAGGTGGGAATGAGGGGATTTGAGATTTGAAGCCTTGATCCACAAAGTGGGGCTCAAATATGTTCTTGGAGTCAGGCCATGGTCTCCTAAGTAATGGGGTATCACCAGGGTCTGGAGGAAAAGCAAGACGCTGGGAGATGGTTCATAGAAAGGCCACAGTGCTGTTTAGAACACGGGAGAGGATGAAACATTTTTGTGTATGTATCATGTGTAAGTTGTTTGTGTATACGCAGAAACATTGCATAATCCTCCCAGCACCTTGCAAGGTCCATATTTCGATTTTATAGTCGGAGACGAGAGTCAGGGAGTTTTGAACTTCAAATGTCAAAGCAGACATCTTGAGCACTGTGGCGTCATCTTTCTCCTGGATTCGTGAAGTAGTTTGCCCAACTGTTGAGATCAGTGGTTGGTTGCAGTAGGGTGAGAAGGAGCATAGATCTACCCAGAGACTTGCTTTATGACTCAGGAAAACTTGATAATTTTCTCATGAACTAGGTATCTACACAAGTCTGTATTTCTTTCTTTCTTTCTTTTTTCTTTCTTTCTTTCTTTCTTTCTTTCTTTCTTTCTTTCTTTCTTTCCTTCCTTCCTTCCTTCCTTCCTTCCTTCCTTCCTTCCTTCCTTCCTTCCTTCTTTCTTTCTTTCTTTCTTTCTTCTTTCTGTCTCTCTTTCTCTCTCTTTCTTTTTTTTTTCGGAGTCTCGCTCTGTTGCCCAGGCTGGAGTGCAGTGGGATGATCTCGGCTCACTGCAACCTCTGCCTCCCAGGTTCTAGCAATTCTCCTGTCTCAGCTTCCAGAGTGGCTGGGATGACAGGCGCACATCACTATGGCCAACTAATTTTGTGTATTTTAGTAGAGACAGAGTTTCACTGTGTTGCCCAGGCTGGTCTTGAACTCCTGAGCTCAGGCAATTCACCTGCCTCAGCCTCCCAAAGTGCTAGGATTATAGGCATGAGCCACCATGCCCAGCTACAAGTTTATTTCAAATGGCATGTTAATTTGTGTTTTATACTCACAATGTAGTCCAGCCATAGGAATACCAATAAAACATACCAATCTTCTAAAACATACCCTAGGCTGGGTGTGATGGCTCACACCTGTAATCCCAGCACTTTGGGAGGCCAAGGCGGGTGGATTGCTTGAGCTATAGTCAGCTTGGGAAACATGGCAAGACCCTGTCTCTACAAAAAGTACAAAAATTAGCTAGGCATGGTGGTGCACACTTATATTACCAGCTACTCGGGAGGCTGAGGTGGGAGGATCACTTGAGCCCAGGAAGTTGAGGCTGCAGTGAGCTATGATCATGCTACTACACTCCAGCCTGGGCATCACAGCAAGACCCTGTCTCAAAATTTAAAAAAGATAAAAATTGAAAAATGTACACTTTTTTAAACTTTAATAACAAAGACAGTGAGAAATGGTATGTCAGATCTATTATACTAAGCATGCTTGTTTATTGTCCTAACTCAGAAAAAGAATTAGAGTGAATTGACCTTTCAAAAATTATCCGAAAGTATTAATGTTCATCTTCCTCTCCCCTCCTTAAAATATCATTACGGAATATCTGTTAGATGGGATATTCTCTGAAACTTGCTTTTAACACGTCAGATTCTTATTGCAGAACCCCTGACTTTATACACTTGTGATGGCTCATACTCTTTTCCAGGCTGCATGAGTACAGTTTCATCACAAAAGTACTTATCTAAAATGCCTATTCTTTGAAGATAGGAGGGAGGAGAGTGATTTAAACATGCCGTGTTGAACTATAAAGGAATAATACAGGCCGGGCGAGGTGGCTCACACCTGTAATCCCAGCACCTTGGGAGGCCGAGGCAGGTGGATCATTTGAGGTCAGGAGTTCAAGACCAGCCGGGCCAACATGGTGAAACTCTGTCTCTACTAAAAATACAAAAAAAAAATTAGCTGGGTGTGGTGGCACATGCCTATAATCCTAGCTACTAGGGAGGCTGAGACAGGAGGATCATTGAACCTGGGAGACAGAGGTTGCAGTGAGCTGAGATAGATCACGCCACTTCACTCCAGCCTGGGCGACAGAGTGAGACTCCATCTTTAAATAAATAAATAAAAAAAAAAAAAAGAGGAATAGTATGGTTCTGGCTGGAGCCGTGGCCCTGTTTGGCAATTTTGAGGTAAATGCAGCTGCAATAGTTTTCAGTTCAACCCTTGGCAAACCTTCAGTGTGTACAAAAGAAAAAAAAAAAAGCCACGGAGGAAGTTCAAAAGCTATCCCCAGTAGTCATCACCCTATCTCTTAGGACTGGCAATAAACAGGAGGTCTGCTCCATGTCCTGTTAAGCAGCAGTGAGCTCTGGGAAGAAGTGAGCATTATTCACTGAGTTAATACTTCTCAGCTACAGGGGTTGGCACATTGTAAGTGTACAATGAATATTAGCTATTATTGTTTTTAAAAATTATTATTATTTAGAATTATGCTCTTCTAAGGATTCCATCTGAAACCCTAAGCATTCCTCTCATATACAAAATAAAGCACATACCAAATTTTGAGGCGTGCTTGCAAAGGATGGGGGCCCAGAGAAATGTCCTAGCAGTCTTTGAACCCATTGTGATGATGAACCAGATTGCCTTCTCAACACACACGGTTTATCAGGTCCAGACCAAGATATCCAAGTGTTACACTCTACAAGTTAAAAGAAGAACATGCATCACTGTGAAAGTATTTTTTAATTCTCCTCCAGCACTGAAACTGATTTCTGTATTACAATCAAGTGTTCAAGCACTCACGATTCACTTGGAGAACCAGATAAGTTTAGCAGCTGATGAAGCCTCCACCTTCTGAGTCTGATTCCTTTCTGAGTTCCCGGGAGGACTAGGTTTTGGAATTTCCCCTAAACATATATCCTCTCAGGGCCGAATCGGACCTTTGGCGTTTCCTGTTCTGTACTGGGAACCAGAAGCTTTCTGAATTATCTCATAGGACGTTTCCTGATCTTTTGAGCATGAAGATCATGTTTTTTCCTTCCTCATCCCCTGATTCTCAGTCTCCAAGGAACATGTGTGTATTTCATTACAACCCCATGGTTTCCCGCACTCAATGATAAATATGTGGGTTACAGTGTGAACATTCATACCGAACACCAAAGGTTACCAGTACAGATTTATGGCTTGTTACATCATTTTACAGTGGGGCTGATTCATTAGATCAGTTTATTTAGCAATGAAATAATATTAAATAAGGCAACTGTACCAACTTACACTAGCCCTGGCTTAGCTGACTCCACCACCTCCTCCCTCTTCTAATCAGTAGCCTGATAAGGCTGATCTGTACCCACGGGAACAGGCCTTGACTGGGGGAGGTAGCATGAGCTTCTTAATAGGGTCACTGTCTCTACTAAGGGACATCAGGAGCATTCCGTGTCATGAGTATTCAGGAAGCTAAACATAGGGGTGATAATCCTTTTTAACAACACCATGTTTACTTGTAAGGTTTTGTGTACTTTTCTCTTGCAATTGTTTCCTTGAACCTCTTTTGTTTGGATTTGACTGTTTTGGTTCCTAACTCCAGAATGTGGTTTTCCTTCCCTGTGCCATGCAGATCAGCAAAGATCACTTTATTCCTCTTTACTCCTGCAAATTGCTGATCGCACTGGTTCTTTATGTTCAATTGGAAATAAATAAATTACTACCAGAATCAAAGTTAAATTTAGTGTATTCGTTGGATGTTTCCAACATTTTTTTTCACATTTCAAGTATACAGAAAAGTGGAAAGAATTGTACCAGTCAACACCCACAGGTCCACGACAGAAATTCTACAATTAGCATTTTAATACATTTATTTATCACATAATCCATCTATCCATCCATAAATCATCTTATTTTAAAAAAACTCTTCATTTAATTTATTTATTTTTGAGACGGGGTCTTACTCTGTTGCCTAGGCTGGATGGAGTGCAGTGGCACGATTAGAGCTCACTGCAGCCTTGATCACCTTCCAGGCTCAGGCGATCCTCCTGTGTCAGCCTTCCGAGTACCTGGGACTATAGGCACACACCACGCCTGGCTAATTTTTGTATTTTTTTATGGAGACCAGCTTTCGCCATGTTGCCCAGGCTGGAAAACTCTTTATTTTAAAGTAATTTTAGACTTTTAGAAAAGTTGCAAAATAACACAGAGTTCCCAAATACCCTTCACTCAGCTTCCCCTCATGTTAGCGTCTCACAAAACCAAAATACAATGACCAAAGACAGAAAAATCACATTACTACAACTCTATCCACTAATGTACAGATCTACCTTGAATTTCATCCATTTTCACACTAGTGTCCTTTTCTGGTGCAGGATTCCATCCAGGAGCCCACACTGCATTCAGCCATTGTATCTCCTTAGTCTCCTGTGACATATGATCATTCTCAGCCTTTCTCTCCCTAACATTAAAGCTTTTGAAGTGTACCGGCCATCCCTTTTGTTGAACATCTCCTGATTTGGTTTTGTCTAAAGATTCCTCATAATGGGATTGAGGTTATGCATATTTTACGAGAATACCAGATGTGATATTATGCTCTTCTCAGAGTCCATCGTATTGGAGAGAGTACAGTAATGTCACTCTGTCTAATTACACTGATGCTGTGTTGGATCACTCAGTTGAGGGGTTCTCTGCCAGGTTTCTCCACTATCAATTTAAGTTTTTTTTTTTTTTGAGAAGGAGTTTCACTCTTGTTGCCCAGGCTGGAGTGCAATGGTGCGGTTTCAGCTCACTGCAACCTCCACTTCCCGGGTTCGAGCGATTCTCCCACCTCAGCTTCCCGAGTAACTGGGATTACAGGCACCCGCCATCATGCCCAGCTAATTTTTGTGTTTGTAATAGAGACAGAGTTTCACCATGTTCGCCAGGCTGGTCTCAAACTCCTGACCTCAGGTGATCCACCTGCCTTGGCCTCCCAAAGTGCTGGGATTACAGGTGTGAGCCACTGCACCCAGCCCAATTTACAATTTTTCACTTTGTGAATAATAAATGTTTTAGAGGAGATACTTTTTTTTATCCTTAAACTTTTACTTGCTAATTTTAGCTTCTATTGGAAGATCTTGCCTTTATTTCTGTGGTTGTCCCATGGCAAGTTTCTGTGTCCCTCATTCTTTCTACCTTTACTAGCTGGAATTCTACTAAGGAAGGTGTCCCTTTTTCCTCATTTATTTATTCAATTATTTATTTATATTCAGATGGATATTTATTTTATTCTTTGGGTTGTAATCCAGTATTGTCATTATGTTGTTGCTCCAGTCGTCCGCGTTTCATCATCGGAAGCGCCTTTGCATTTGCCTCCTGAGTCCCTTGGCGCTTTGAGTACTTCTTTATTTTCTGGCACCACAAAATGTTGCAGACTCCTTATGTTCTCTAGGGAGCTCTGGGTTCTTTTATTGGAGAATGATGTTTAGAAACCAAGATCTGGACAGTAGGTGTGTTTATTGCTATGAGGGTGTCATTGCTTTTAGGTCCTCTGAGTAGATAGAGCTAGGAAATGTGTGTAAGTTTACTAACACCTACCCACATCTGTACACATCTATATTTATACAGCTAGGAAATGTATGTAAGTTTATTAACATCTATCCACATCTGTACACATATCTATATGTCCATATTTATCTATCAGTGCATGTGTATACATACAAATCATGAGTTTATACTGATCCCTCTGAGTCCAATTCAAACCACAGGGTTCATTCTCGTTTTACTCCTTTCCTTCTTAGTAACTTCTGTCTCCAGCAGTGAACGCCATGGTTCTCATTAGCCGTTGTATATTTGATTTGTTTAATCCTAGTGTACACATAAAATCATTTCAGAATTGCTCATCCATACTTTTGTGAGAAACAAGTTTACTCACTAGAGTACAGTATTTGTATACAGTCCTTTTGGTTTTCCACATTACAGAATATATCCAAAATACTGTTTTCCACAGTTAGGCAGGATCGTTCCTTTCTTCCTCGCCCTCCTCGTGTGGAGGTATGGTATTCATCTGCAATACAGTTAGGTTCCTTTGTCACTGTTGGTATTTCATGTTGAGTTTCCTCCACATCTTGGTTGATTTTAATATTTATATTTACTTTTTGGTGGGGGAAAGTGATATGTGAAACATTACCAGGATTCTAAAGTCACAGTTATGCAGAAATGTGTATTCTGAGAAGTGTCGCTCCCCTCCCTTCCTCCCTCCTGCCTTTTCCCCATTCTTTCCACCTCTTTCCTCTATTCTTCGTGGTAACCAATCCTCTTTCTTTCTTCCTTCCTTCTTTCCTTTTTTTTTTTTGTTTTTGTTTTTGTTTCAGAGTTTCGCTCTGTCTCCCAGGCTGGAGTGCAGTGATTCGATCTTGGCTCACTGCAACCTCCACCTCCTGGGTTCAAGCAATTCTCCTGCCTCAGCCTACTGAGCAGCTGGAATTACAGGCGTGTGCCACCACAATGCCTGGCTAATTTTTGTATTTTTAGTAGAGATGGGATTTTGCCATGTTGTCCAGGCTGGTCCTGAACTCCTGACCTCAGGTAATCCGTCCACCTTGGCTTCCCAAAGTGCTGGCATTACAGGCGTGAGCCACCATGCCAGGCCTCTGGTTTATCCTTTCTAGATTTCTTTTACACAAATTAGCTGATCCATGAACATTTTTTTTTTGAGACGGAGTCTCGCTCTGTTGGCCAGGCTGGAGTGCTGTGGCACGATCTCGGCTCACTGCAAGCTCCGCCTCCTGGGTTCACGCCATTCTCCTGCCTCAGCCCCCCGAATAGCTGGGACTACAGGCGCCCGCCACCACGCTGGGTTATTTTGTATTTTTTTTTTTATTGGAGACGGGGTTTCACCGTGTTAGCCAGGACGATCCACGAGCATTTTTATGGGTTCCTTCCTTTTTTCACATGACTCCATCTTTTTTTGCATGCGTTTCATAGTAAGTTGCAGTGGTCAGTACATTTTGTCCCTGAACACTTCAACACACCTATTGTTAACTAGAATGCAATATTTGTGTATGGTTATGTTTTTGAGGAAAAATTTGTATGCAATAAAATGCATAACTCTTAAGTGTATCTTCAGAGTAGTTTTGACAAATGTATATGCTTTCGTAATGGAAACCCCTAACAAGATGTACAACATCGGCAGAGTGTGGTGGCTCACACCTGTAACCCCAGCACTTTGGGAGGCCAAGGCAGGTGGACCACTTGCGGTCAGGAGTTTGAGACCAGCCTGGCCACCATGGCAAAACCCCGTCTCTACTAAAAATACAAACATTGACTGGGCATGGCAGCATGCACCTGTAATCCCAGCTACTACTGGGAGGCTGAGGCAGGAGAATCACTTGAACCTGGGAGGTGGAGGTTGCAGTGAGCTGAAATCGTGCCATTGCACTCCAGCTTGGGTGACAGGAGTGAAACTCTGTCTCAAAAAAAAAAAAAGGAAAAAAAGAAGCGATGTGCAACATCGCCCTAAATTCATGAAGTTCTCCCCTGCCCCTCCCAGATCATCCATGTGCCAGCTCCCAGGATAACTTGTATTCTAATGTTTTTCTACCATAGACTAGTTCTGCTTCTTCAAGAACTTCACATAAATGGAATCATACAATTTGTACTCTTTTGTGGAAAGCCCTGTTCACTCAGCATAATTTTTTTTTTTTTTTTTTTTTTTTTTTTTTTTTTTTTGAGGCAGAGTTGTGCTCTATCCCCTAGGCTGGAAAGCAGTGGTGTGATCTTGGCTCACTGCAACCTCCACCTCCCGGGTTCAAGCAATTATCCTGCCTCAGCCTCCTGAGTAGCTGGGATTACAGGCACATGCCACCATGCCTGGCTAGTTTTTGTGTTTTTAGTAGAGACGGGGTTTTGCCATGTTGGCCAGGCTGGTCTCGAACTCCTGACCTCAGGTGATGCACCCGCCTCAGCCTCCCAAAGTGCTGGGATTACAGGCGTGAGCCATCATGCCCGGCCCCTCAGCGCATTCTCATTTTGCTGTGCACCAATAGTCCATCCCCTGCATTGCTGTATGGCATTTCAGTGCATGAATATAGTACAGTTTATTGTTAATCCATTTTTGGAATGCAGGCTTGAAAAGCGAAGCATTTCCATTTATGTGCAGTTAGTCCTTTTTTCACCTGATGCTTCAGATTATTCTGGTACTCCAGTGAGCATGGTACATATATTTTAAATTATTTAAAATAATTCAGCTTTAAACATATTGCCTTTTGTTTTTGTAGAGGTAGGGTTTCACCATGTTGCCCAGGCTGGGCTTAAACTCCTGGGCTCAAGCGACCCTCCCAAAGTGCTGGGATTACAGGTGTGAGCCACTGCACCTGGCCCATATTGCCTTTTGCCGATAGATAGGTAGATAGCTAGATAGATAGCTAGATAGCTAGATAGATGATAGATAGATAGATAGATAGATAGATAGTGCTTCTCTTTCAAAAGAGCTCAGTGCTGAACACTATTAGACTCTATGCAGATAGACAAAATGTCCTTTAAGATACTGAACGTTAAGAAATGAATTTAACAAAGGCTTTCATTTAGTAACCATTTCTCGAACATTTCTCACATGCCTGTTACGGTGGTAGGCATCTGCGAATACAGGCATGAGGAGGACAGAGGCTGCTTCGTGGGTGTTTTAGTGCATTAGGATGCCATCTGAGACAGAATTTTCTGTGAAAAATCTTAGTCATCATCTCCTGGGTTTCCTCTGAATCTTGTGAGAAGTGCAGGGACGTTCGAGGCTGGTAGTTCTGATGGTAAAACTCTACCATGGGTTTTGCAGCTGTCCTGTGGGCTTGGGGTTATGAACAATGTAAGTAGAAGCAGAGAATGAGCGAGAACAAAATGGATCCTCACATGGACCCAGGAGCTCTTCCACCAATGAATCTTGGTGTCAGGGAACAATTCTGGTCAATTTGGGGCCAAGTCTCCCAGGAGCTGAGTTCTGTCCCCAACGCACCTTGACTTCATGAGGGAGACAGGGGCTCACACAGTCAGCCTCTGTATAAGGTGACTGCTTCCTTGACCTCTTACATGTGCACAAAACAAAGCCAAGGGTGGCGAAATCATTTGCTCAGGTATTTGATGAATGCTGAATTTAGCTGAATACATTTGTCCATTTTAAGTCTTTCACTCTCTTTTTAATCTTATTGAGTAACCTGTAAGAAAATTTTTTGGTATAATCCAGTAACTTCTAAAGCTGGAAATGATAAATGCTTTAAAAAAAAATGAACTGGAATGGAAAGGACTTTCTTCCAGAACACTTTAAAGAAACATATTATCATGTGGAATCTCATTTTGAATGAATCAGAGTACAGTAAATCTCAAAATATCCACTGACTTGCCTGCTGTGGTTTACTCAACAGGAAAATGACTTCAGCAGCATAATCTTTTACTCCAGATCCACATCAGGCAGCTTTTTGTGCTGTTCTGAAAACATCTTAATTCTTCCCCAAGTACCATGTTTCTTGGAATTATTCACCGGAAATTAATAGTATTCTGAATTTTAAAGCAATTCAAACCACAAGTGACTTTGTAATGGCTCTTAGCAGTAGTATAAAAAGCAATTGAGCACAGTTTATGATAGCATTAGTCACTATTGTGTATAGTACTCCCTTCCTCTGTCCCAAAGATGTGGGTTTCTATCCCTCTGTGATCACTGGCCTGCTGTACTGGGTAGGGATAGCGAACAAGACAAATTAGTAAAATACGCTGAGAATGTCAAGGACTAGGGGAAAAAATTAGGTAAGAACAGGATCTTGAACAAGCTGGGGTAGAGGCAGCGGGGAGATCAAAATAGTAAATGGGGGCCAGGCACAGTGGCTCATGCCTGTAATCCCAGCACTTTGGGAGACTGAGGCAGGCAGATCACTTGAGTCCAGGAGTTCAAGACCAGCCTGGTCATCATGGCAAAACCCCATCTCTACTAAAAATACAAAAATTAGCCAGGTATGGTGGCCCATGCCTGTAATCCCAGCTACTCGCGAGGTTGAGGCAGGAGAATCACTTGAATCCGGGAGGCAGAAGTTGCAGTGAGCTGAGATCGCACCATTGCACTCCAGCCTGGGTGACAGAGTGCGACTCTGTCTCAAAAAAAAAAAAAAAAAAGGAAAAAGAAATAGTAAATGGAGTGATCCAGGAAGGCGTCACTGGGAAGGTGACATATGATTAATGACCTCAATAATCTGTGAGTAACGTGGACATCCGGGGAAGAACATTCCAGGCAAAAGGAAGAGCACATGTAAAGGTGCTGTGGCCAAATGTGCCTATGAGCACAAATGCACAGCTGGAATGTGGTGAACACGGGGGAGCGCAGGAGGGGACGGGAACAGAGAGAGGGCAGGGGCCACATCAGAGAAAACTGCACCATAATGACCCTGGCTTTTATTCTGAGTGACAGGGGAAGCCATTGAGGGCTTTTGTTGTTTGAGACCAGGTCTCTGTCACCTGGGCTGGAGTGCAGTAGCATGATCACAGCTCACTGCAGCCTCAACCTCCTGGGCTCAGGTGATCCTCCCACCTACTACAGATGTGCACCACCAAGCCTGGCTAGTTTTCTTTTTGTATTTTTTGGCAGAGATGGGGTTTGGCCATGTTGCCTAGCCTGGTCTCAAGAGATCCGCCTGCCTTGGCCTCCCAAAGTACTGGGATTACAGGCATAAGCCACCACGCCTGGCTTCACTGGAGGGTTTTGGGTTAAGAAATGACATAATCTGATTTGTGTCTTAGCACCCAAAGCAGAGAGAGCAATTGAGAGGCTCTCATGGACTGGAGGCTGAAGCACACAAGTTCCTCTAGAGAAGGCAGAGGCCATTCCCAACGTTGAGAAACAGGTCAATTCTCCCCAGGCAAGAAAAAATAAGGATGGATGGCAATTGTTCAGAGAATGGACTAGCTGGGGATTAAATGTCTGTTATTTTTGGAAGATAGCTTTTTTTTTTTTTTTTGGTGCCCTGCTCATGGTTTCTTGTTGCAACCTTCAGAGCACGCCACAGGGAAAGATAAGAGCGTGGCCTTCCAAATCTAGCACTGAATTAGAAGACCTTATTTTCGGCCAGGCTTGGTGGCCCAGCACTTTGGGAAGTGAGGCAGGTAAATCACTTGAGGCCAGGAGTTCAAGACCAGCCTGGCCAACATGGTGAAACTCTGTCTCTACTAAAAATACAAAAATCAGCCAGGCATGGTGGTGCATGCCTGTGGTCCCAGCTACTCAGGAGGCTTGAGGCAGGAGAATCACTTGAACCCAGGAGGTGGAAGTTGTAGTGAGCCAAGATCGACCCACTGGACTCCAGCTTGGGCAACAGAGCAAGACTCTGTCTCAGAAAAAAAAAAAAAAAAAAAAAAAAAAAAAGACCTTATTTCCAGTCTTGGTCCTGATGTTGACCTTGTAATATCCTGGGGCTGGTTACTTAATCTTTCTGAGCTTTAGTTTCCTCCGTGGAGAGTATGTTTGTTAATTACATTATGGAATTATTATGTCAATTAATAACATGGTAATGACCCGAGGGCCATAAAGTACTCTGAGTGTCTTTGACATAGGCACGACAGACAACTGTGGTAGTGACAACACTAGTGTCGCTACTGAAAGAAACACTTGGCATTTCAGCACCAAAAAGGGTTCATGGACAGGAAAACTGTGGGCGACCGGGAGGAGATGGTGGCATGAAGTTGGAAAGACATGAGTAGTGAGGAGGATGACATTTAATTTCAGGACATTTTGATGGATGTGAACAGGCATTTCGTAATGCTATTTGTAAAAGGTTGGGCATATTAGAAGGGTGAGGACAAAAGACAGTGTGTGTAACGTAAATCACTTACTGGCCCCAGAATCTGGTGTGACCGCACGTGCCGCCTTTCCACCCCGTTCATACTCAGCTGCTGCAGCTGACTCAAAGACTTTATATTTTGGAGCAGTCTGTTCAAGAGGCTAGCGAGGTTGACCTCTGATACGTCTGCCATGTGTAATCACAGGTGTACTGAAATGTGTGACATTTATTATCCTTATTACACACTAATTTGTCAAACAAAACTGAAGTGTCACATAAAGTGGCACAACTTTGGATGAATAATGAGGTGGACCGTGGTGGATCTTTTGAAAGACACAGGCTGATCAGACTGGGATGACAGTGTGTCATTGACTAAGGAGAGAGCATTCAAGGTCATCTATCAGTTGGGGTTAAGATGTCTATTGTGAGCCAGGAGAGGTGGCTCGTGCCTGTAATCCTAGCACTTTGGGAGGCCCTGGGAGAATTGCTTGAGGCCAGGAATTTGAGACCAGCCTGAGCAACATGGCAAGACCCCATCTCTACAATATTTTTTTTTTCAAGAAAACAAAGTTAACTGGGCATGGTGGCATGCACCTCTAGTCCTAGCTACTCAGGAGGCTGAGGCAGGAGGACTGCTTGACCCTGGAAGGTTGAGGCTGCAGTGAACTATGATCGCGCCACTGCACTCCAGCCTGAGTGACAGAGCAGACTCTGTCTCCAAAAAAAAAAAAGTCTGTTGCTTTAAATGCTTTGTTTATTCATCCAACAGATAGTTTTTGATAATATACTGTGTTGGGCGCTACAAGGTATAAAAAGATGAGTAAGACACGGCTCCTATCACCAGTGAGTTTATAATCTAACAGGGAAATAATGATACAATCAGGCAGTTTGTGATATGTGTCATGGGCAGTCATGAAAGTGGCAGAGGTCAGGGGGCGGGGGTCCCTTCCAGCTGGGAGGAATAAGGATGCTTTGTAGAGGAACTGGCATCTGAGCAGGACGCAGCCGTGCATTCACACTGAGGGGATAAGGAGCTAGGAGAGTGTTGGCGAGGCCTCACGGGGAGGCTCCACCTGGACTTTGGAGGCCAGGTCATTCATTTGACACAGAGGAGACTGAGGAGACATTACGAGCCAAGAGCCAGCCCTGAACACGGTATGGGTGTGTTATAGGGGGGCCATCAGGTAGACCGGAGCAGGAGAGTGTTCTGACGATGTAGATTTGGGCAGGTTTTATGTTTGAATGTCAGGATGCGGAGTCTGCAGGTGGTGGAACAGTACCAAAGATTTCTGAGCAACGGGCATTTTGGGGCAACAAATCTGGCAGTGAGGTCTAGGATAAAACGAAGGGCAAACGAGAGCAGAAACGAGGAGACTCTTGAGATAGTGCAAATTAGAGGTGAGGAATCAGGATGGATGGGAAAATAACAGGAGAGGCAGGTGAAGATGTCATTTCAAAGGAGGCAAATGAACACGGTTTGAGCAATATAAACCCTGAAGAGCCATAAAAGCAAAATCTAAATATCAGGGATTATTGAAGGGAAGGAAGAGGGAAGCTGCAGGGTCAGCGTGAGGCTGGAAGTGGAGGCATGGAACAAGGAAGCTGGGAGATGCAACCTCAGTCTGGCAAATCATTATAGACTCTAACCATCAGCGTGGTGGAGACCAGCTGGTCCCTCCTGCCAGTTGCATATCTTGAACTCTTCAGGTATGTAACTGATAAATGGCAGCTAGGGTTTCTCAACGCCTCATCCGCTCGGAGCCATCTAATCTCCATCAACACGGTCAGATGTCTGGTTCCTGCTGCTTGGCCTTATTTCCACGGGCTGTCCATGTCAGCATGGAAGTGAGCACTCGTGCAGCTTTGGTGGAGAATAAAGGTCATGTACATACGTGCTTATTTCTAAATGAGCTGTAATTATATTCGCATCTCAGGACTCCATGACTCACCTCTGCCCTTATTAACTCCACCCAGTGATCTGCCTCTTGCATTCAAAGATGAAGTCACTCCATCCACTTCACTTTTCAAATCTTGGCAGAGCTTTCATGGTGATTTTTTTCTTCGAAAGGAATCCAAAAGTTTGGATACCAAACTTTCAGAGCCATCAAGGGCTCATAGGGAGACGCGTCCATCCCCAAACGTGAGGTGTGTTGTGTGTTTCTTGCTGAGACGTGGTGAGCTCCTCCACATCAGAGGGCAAAGTGCCCACGGGCAGCAAATATGCTTGTCACATTGAACTTTAACCAAAGATCAAAAAGCATGGCGGAGATTCGACTTTCTTAATCTAAGACGGTTTAAACTCCTGGCGAGAGGGGAGAAGCAAAACAAATATGAACGTGACATCCTGCTTTTAGCGCTGAGAGCCGTGGTTCACAGCAAAAGGCTGTGAATCAGAAGGGGCCGAGAACTCATCCTGTGGTCAGCACGAGGGATGTTTTCCACGAGGGAATGAACCGAAGTTAAGAAGGCAGAAAAACACTGGAATCCCTTAAAATGTCTTGTTGTAAACACACGTCTCAAGTATTTGTTAAGTATTTACTATGGCGAGGAGATTGTCTTAAGTGCAAAGAAGACACAGTTTCTGCTCTTTTGGATTTACATCGGACAGCTTCTAAGATAAATGGGAGGATCTGGAGATTAGGATTTTTAATCATTTGTGGATGTGGGATGCAGTCTTCACAGATGCAGTATTGGAGACCAGTATCCTTGGTAACAATGGCAAAATTATTTATTTTCTCTAAAAAAATTGTGATTTTTAAAATACTTTAACTATCAGATAGTAGAAACATAAAATAATGATTCCCAGTTGCTAAGATTCATATCGGCTAAACATTCACGAGGTTCCTACAACATGCCTTCACATACCTTACCTTATTCTGTGACCTCAACCATCTTGTGAGATCGTTTTATCACCCCCATTTTACAGATGAGGAAACTGAGGCTCGGAGAGGTCAAATAACCTCCCCAACCTCCCACTAGTAAGTGGCAGAACAGGGATCAAAACCCCAGGTCTACTGGTCGTAAATTCTCTGCCTTCCACTCTATCAAAGCTGCCCCGTGAGGAAGAAACACCTAAAATTGACTCATCTCTAGGCCTTTGGAAAAAACCTACCTAACCTCTGAAGTCAAGGAAACTTAAAATTCTCCTGCCAGATAGACTTCAGCGCTAAAGGACGTTAGGTTTCAGAATCCCTTCCTATACACCACTCCTACTTTGGGGTCTGATGAGGCTACTACATGAAATCTATCAAACAAATCTGAGATTTTCAGGGCAAATTGAAAAATCCATAATGTTTACATGGTCTAGATAACTTTTTATTGTTTATTTATATTCCAATGTCCTAAGAACTGATAGTAAAACTATCCTTACTTGAACATGAAGAAAATTTCCAACACTCCAATATTATTTGTATCTACCTGTACTATCTCCAAGCCTTCCAGTTGAAAAATATAAAATCTGTGTTACCATTGGCCTCTGTCCCTTATTCCTGGACCTGGGTGTTAGCCTAGAGTCGCTCTGAAGTTAATGATTAAAATCTTTGAGTGGACATTCTCCACCATTTCTTAGGAGCATTCTTGAGTTACCTGTTAGTTTCCAGTCTTAAACAGCATAATACAGATCCCACCTATTGGTAATGGTTTTTAGATCATGAATCTCCTCGTGGGATTACTTTGGAACATCTCCCCGCTCTTTATTGGCAGGCCCGATGGTGAAGGTCACTTCATCCTTTATCAGATCGTTATTCAACCACAATCCTTCTTTCAAGGATTCAGAAATACACAGATTTCTGCTAAAACAAACGTCCATATCTTTAACCAATGCCTGTTTCTAGCACATTTCTCTAAGCGTAATTCTTTTTATCATCCAGATTCTTATGATTCATTCAAAAGAAAGTTGGAGCCAAGTCTGGCTTTTAAGCAAATATTTCTAACAAACTGACCTATTTTAGTATCACTCACCATAAGGTTATTTCAGGATGGTGAATGACAATATGCCAATGAACAGTACAGGCTTCCTTTTTTGATTCCTAAACAACCAGATTTTGCGAGACTTTATGTTTTTCTTCAGTGATTCATAATCAGTTTTGCAATTTGAAAGCAGTTTATGAGTCATTCAGTTTATGAATTTGTTGTCACTTCCTTAGAAAAGGGCTCCCTTTCCTTATAGCTTTTCAAGTTTAATTCAGTCGCCTGAAAGCTTTCATTTAACCTCATTTTTTTCCGCTCCATGAAGAAAAACGATGTTATATATCCATTTTACTGTTACTATCAGGTAAGAAGGCCTAGGGACTAGTGACATCAATTCCATGAGGCATCAGTGTCCTGGGTTTTTAATTCACAGAAGAATGGATAGTTGTAATAAAAAAAAAAAAAAAAACCTTATAAAAATACCAGTCCTGTTTTCTAAGTTTTAAATATGGATTCTCTGTTTTTAGTTATCTTGTTTCTGCTTCCCAACGCAATAAACTCTAGCCACCTGCAGGACCGCTGGATATTCTGATCTTTCCCTAGGATGAAAGAGCCACTTTAACTGGAAATCTTTACAACAAAACACCCTCAACTATTTAAGGAAGAAACTTGGTAGACTTCCGTGCACAAGGCCTTTGAGAAGAGAAAATAGGCCCTAGTTCAGGCCCAGACAGATCATTGACAGCATTTTTGGATTCCTTTTTTGATCAGGAAATTAGATCAACATCCTTATAGGGAAAGGTTCATTTGGGGCACAGGTGGGGCTCTTTAGTTAAAGTGTCTACTTCTCAGTCCATATTAGGCAACAGGAACTGCCTGAAAGGCATTTATTTTTCATTCTGTGTCATTCAACCATAAATGACTCAGTTCTGATATTATTTACCAAGCTCTCGTTGAACTCATAGGAGAGGCAGCTGTGCAGCACTCGTAATGCTAATCTTAATATAGTCTCAGCAGGGTATGCAGTCAGTGAGAAGTAAGACGGGTCATTTTTCCTTAAGATCATATTAATTAACCAGCTGACTCATCTCCCGGGGACTGGATTGAGTCCTCAAAATGCTTCATTTCTAAAATCATGGAGGCTTAATCTAAGTAATTTTACTGTCATCTGGTAAAGCTTATTAAAGCTTAAGGGTTGTTGTTTTTTTTTAAAAGGCACACTCGAAAACTTAGGGGATTAGAGAAACTAAGGTAATTTTAGTAGCAGCAATGAGTATTTCATTTTTAACATTGAAACATTAATCTGGCATTCTGAAAGACCTGAGATCTTATTGCTTCTTAAAATAGACTTTGTTTTTTAGAGCAGTTTTAGATTCACAGCAAAAATTGGATGGAGAGTTCCCATATACTCCCTGCCCACTCAGGCGCAGCCCCCCCACTGTCAACGTGCTGTATCATAGTGGTAACTTTGCTGCAATTAATTAACTCACATTGGCACATCAGTATCACCCAAAGTCCACAGTTTACATTAGAGTTCACTCTGGTGTTGTACATTCTATGGATTTTGACAAATGGATAAAAACACTTATCTGCCATTATAGTGTCATACAGAATAGTTTCACCGTCTTAAAAATCCTCAGTGCTTACCCACTCAGATCTTATTTTTAGTTTCAATGTTAATGATCTAAATATGAGAACTGAAATCTGCAAATTTAAAAAAGCACAAGAACCCAAGTATTTAACTTAAAATCAATGGTTGTTAAAAATCATCAAAACATATGTCTGAAATTTACCTTTGCAGTAGCCATGAAAAAAATGTGTTAGCTAAGTAAATAGTTTAAGTGTCTGAGAAACGTTTAGCCAAGGGACTGCAGTCACTATTGCTAATTCCCTGCTATCTGGAACTTAGCTACAATTCAGCAAATCAACAACAACAACAAAGGACAGAAAAATCTCTGAAAAATTCCCCCAAATTAGGAAAATAAGCAACACAGTTTTTTTCTTTCTTTTTTTTTTTTTTTTTTTGAGATGGAGTCTCACTTTGTCGCCCAGGCCGGAATGCAGTGGCACGGTCTCGGCTCACTGAAACCTCTGCCTCCTGGGTTAAAGCAATTCTCCTGCCTCGGCCTCCAGAGTAGCTGGGATTACAGGCATGCGCCACCATGCCTGGCTAATTTTTTTGGTATTTTTAGTACAGACGGGGTTTCACCATATTGGCCAGGCTGGTCTCGAACTCCTGACCTTGTGATCCACCACCTCAGCCTCCCAAAATGCTAGGATTACAGGCATGAGCCACTGCACCTGGCCCAGTAACACATTTCTAAATAACTCATGAGTCAAAGAAGAAATTACAATGGAAATTAGAAAATATTTCAAACTGAATGGAAATGAAAACACGATTTATCAAAATTTGTGACATGCAGCTAAAGCGATGCTTACAGGAAAGTTTATAGCAGCATTAAATACATATATTGGAAAAAAAGAAAGGTCTAAAATTAATGATCTAATCTCCTACCTTAAGAGACTAAAAAAACAAGAGCAAATTAAACCAAATATAAGCATAAGTAAAGATAACACTGAAAACTAATGAAAGAGAAAATGATAAAACAATAGAGAAAAATCAGTAAAATCAATAGCTGCTACTTTGAAAAGATTAATAAAAGTTATACTCCCTAGCCAGATTGATCGAGGAAAAAAAAAAAAAGAGGAAAAACACAAATTACCAATATCAGGAATGAAAGGCCATCACCATAGATCCTACAGATACAAACAGATTATAAGGGGATATTTTGAATAAATTGATGCCAATAAATTTCAAGATTTAAATGAAATAGAAAATTTCTCTGAAAGATAAAAATTACTAAAACTGATTTGAGAAGAAATAGAAAATCTTAGTAGCCTTACATCTATTAAGGAAATTATTATTATTGTTACTAGTATTATTTTGAGACAGGTTCTCACTCTGTCACCCAGGCTGGAGTGCAGTGGCATGATCTCAGCTCACTGCAACCTCTGCCTCCTGGGTTCAAGCAATTCTCCTGCTTCAGCCTCCCAAGTAGCTGGAATTACAGGTGCCTGCTACCACGCCTGGTTAATTTTTGTATTTTTAGTAGAGACAGGGTTTTGCCATGTTGTCCAGGCTGGTCTCAAACTCATGACCTCAAGTGATCCCCCGACCTCGGCTTCCCAATGTGCTGGGATTACAGGCATGAGGCACCACGCCCGGCCTATTAAAGAAATTAAATTTGTAATTTAAAAACTTCTGACTAAAAAGATAGCAGGCCCAGATGGCTTCATTGGAGAATTTTATCAAATATTTAAGAAAGAAATAACATCAATCGTATGCAAATTTTCAGAAACTAGAGGGAGAAGTAATACTTTCTAACTCATTTTATGAAGCCAGCATTACCATGACAAAATTATTATAATAAAGAAAATTATAGACCAATATCATAGATGCAAAATCCATAACAACATATTAACAAATCAAATCCAATGATATATATATGGAGTTTAGTACCATATAGGGTGTATTACAGGAATTCAAGATAGGTTTAATTTTCCATTTGTTGTTTTTTTTTTTTGAGACAGAGAGTCTCACTCTGTCACCCAGGCTGGAGTGCAGTGGCACGATCTGGGTTCACTGCAACCTCCACCTTCTGGGTTCAACTGATTCTCCTGTCTCAGCCTCTGGAGTAGCCTAGATTACAGGTGCCTGCCACCACACATGGCTAAGTTTTGTATTTTTAGTAGAGACTGGGTTTCGCCATGTTGGTCAGGCTGGTTTCGAACTCCTGGCCTCAAGTGATCTGCCCACCTCAGCCTCCCAAAGTGCTGGGATTACAGGTGTGAACCACCATGACTGGCCCAAGATTGGTTTAATTTTCAAACTAAATTGATGTAACTCACAGAATAAAGGAGAAAAAAATTTCTGATATCTGTGTTGGTGGTCCCTAAGGCCACCTCCAGATTTGCCTCCTAGAGAGGACTCACGGGCTTCAGGATCTAGTTGTGCTCATGGCTGAGATTTATCACGGAGGAAGAACAAAGCAAAACCAGTGAAGACAAAAGGCACTTGGGGTGAAGTCTGGTGTGAGTTTCCAAAATTCATCTCCTCGTGCTGCACTCCCTCAGCAATGAGTTGTGACATGCGTGAAATGTTGTCTTCTAAGAAACTTGCAGAGACTCGGAGCCCAGGGTTTTTACTAGGGGCTGGTCACATAGGCGACCTTTGCATGGCACATAGCAAAATTCCAGACTCCCCTCAAAAAAGGAAAGTAGGTGTTCAGCGTAAACCACATGATTTGTACCAAACAGGTTAGGCACCGTGAGACTCTCATGAGGCCTGGGAATACCGGGAACCCTCCTAAAATCTAAGTCGCAGATGCCAGCCAAAGGCTAACATTTGCAAACCGGACTTTCTTTATTTTTGATTTTATTATTATTATTATTATTTTTGTGTGTGTGATGGAGTCTCACTCTGTTGCCCAGGCTGGAGTTCAGTGGTGGGATCTCAGCTCACTGCAACCTCTGCCTTCCAGCTTCAAGTGATTCTTCTGCCTCAGCCTCCCTAGTAGCTGGGATTACAGACGCCTGCCACCACACCCAGCTAATTTTTGTATGTTTAGTAGAGATGGGGTTCCACCACATTGGCCAGGCTGGTCTCAAACTCCTGGCTTCAAATGATCAGCCCTCCTTGGCCTCCCAAAGAGCTGGAATTACAGGTGTGAGCCACCGCACCTGGCTGCAAACAGGACTTTCAAAGGAGAGCAGTCCCAGCCCTGCCATATTAACTCTTTTCTACATAATATCTCAGTAGGTGTACCGCGTTCCTCCCAAAAGAAAACACTTCTGAAAAAATTTCATACCCACTCATAAACTCTCAGCAAACTGGTCATAAAAGGGAACTGCCTCAACCTAATGAAGGACAGCTACAAAAAAACCCTACAGCTAACAATATCCTTAATAGTGAAACACCGCATGCTTTTCCCTGAGATTGGGAAAGGACAAGGATGTCTACGCTCACCTTTGCTATTCAACATGTACTGGAGGTCCTCATTTGTGCAATAAAGCAAGAAAAATAAATAAAAGCCACACATATTGGAAAGATGTAAAACTATTTTTACTCACAGGCAACATAATCTTGAACATAGAAAATCCAAAGGAATCTACTAAAATCAAAATAAAACAAAATATGTTATTAGCTATGAAGAGTGAGTTTTGTAAGGTTGAAGGATACGAGGTCAATATTAATTGAAATTTCTATATACAATTGCAAAAAATAGTTGAATTTCTATATGTAATAGTAACAAATTGAAATTCAATTGAAAATTGAATTTTTCAATTTTCAAACAATTGAAAATTCAGATGAAAATACCACTTACAATAGCTTCAAAAATCATGAAGTACTTAGGGATAATCTTAACAAAATAAGAATAAAGCCAGTCTATAGAAAACTCTAAAATATTGCTGAGAGAAATTTTAAAATATAGAAATAAATAGGTAGCTAGACCATGCTGTAGAAGGGAAGACTCAATATTTTTTAAAATGTCAATTATCTCCAAATTAATTTGTAGATACCATGCAATGCCAATTAAATTCTAGCAAGCTTTTTGCAGCAATGGTAAACTGCTCCTAAAATTTATGTGGAAACAAAAAGAGCCCACAAAGAGCCCAATAAACTTATTTTGAAAATAAAGAACAACATTGGAAAATTCATATTACCTGATTTCTGGATTTAATATTCAGCTTCAGTAATTAAGACAGTGTGGTATCATTACACAAATAGATAGCTCAGTAGAACAGAAAAGTGAAAACAGACCCACATATACCTAGTAAACTGATATTTAACAAAGTAGCCAGGATAATTCAACTGAGGGGAAAGAGAGTCTTTTCAACAAATTATGCAGGAAAAACTGGACATCTCCGTGGAAAATAGGAGCCCCGATGTTTATCTCATACCTTATATAAAACTAGCTTGAAATGGATCATACACCTTAACATAAAACTTAGAGATGAATATATAGGAGAAAAATCTTTGTAAACTTGGAATAGGCAAAGATTTCTTAGCTAGACATAAAAAGTATGAACTATAAAATAATTGAAAAATAGACTTCAAAGTTAAAAACTTTTGATTTTGGCAAGACACTGTTAAGAAAATGACAAGGCAGGTCACAGATTGGGAGACAGTATTTTCAGTACAGCAAGCGCATGAAAAGATGCTCCATATCATTAAACATCAGGGAAATACAAACTAAAACCCCACTAGAAGGCTAAAATTTAAGAACATGACAATACCAAGTGCTGGTGAGAATGTGGAACACCTGGAACTATCGTACATTTATGGCTGTCATTCAACATGGTAAGACCGCTCTGGATAACAGCTCCACCATTTCTTATGAAGTTATATATGTGACTTTATTCCACTCCTAGGCATCTATTCAAGAGAAGTGATAGCACAGGCTCACATAAAGACATGTACCAATAAAGACACTGAGTCTTTATTCATAATAATTGTCAAAGAACCAGAAACAACCCAAATGCCCATCCACAGTGAATGAATACATTGTGACATGTCTATAAAAATGAGATTATTTTGCAATACAAAGGAACAAATTAATGATTCATATGGATGGATTTTAAAAACATGCCCAGTGAAAGAAGCCAGGGTATCTACTGTATGATTCTATTTATATGAAACTCTAGGAAAGACAAAGTGAATCTAGGGCTGGGTGTGGTGGCTCACGTCTGTAATCCCAGCACTTTGGGAGTCTGAGGCGGACGGATCACCTGAGGTCAGGAGTTCGAGACCAGCCTGGCCAACATGGTGAAACCCTGTCTCTACTAAAAAACACAAATTAGCTGGGCATGGTGGTGGGTGCCTGTAATCCCAGCTACTTGGGAGGCTGAGGCAGGAGAATCGCTTGAACCCGGGAGGTGGAGGTTGCAGTGAGCTGAGATCGTGTCACTGCACTCCAGCCTCCAGCCTGGATAACAGAGTGAGACTCTGTCTCAAAAAAAAAAAAAAAAAAAAAAAGTGAATCTAGAAGACAGGTCTCTGGTTGCCTTGGGCCAGGAGTAGTTGGTCCAGATTTACTGGGAAGGGACGTAAGGGAACCTTTTAGGGTGACAGAAATGTCCTTTATCTTTTTTTTTTTTTTTTTTTTTTGAGACGGAGTCTCACTCTGTTGCCCAGGCTGGAGCACGATTTCGGCTCACTGCAACCTCTGCCTCCCAGGTTCAAGCGATTCTCCTGCCTCAGCCTCCCAAGTAGCTGGGACTACAGGTGTGCACCACCACACCCAGTTAATTTTTTTTTATTTTTAAAAGAGGTGGGGTTTCAACATGTTGGCCAGGCTGGTGTCAAGCTCCCGACCTCAGGTGATCCATCTGCCTCAGCATCCCAAAGTGCTGGGATTACAGGCGTGGGCCACCCTGCTCAGCCAGAAATATTCTATAGCTTAAACGTGATGATTACATGGGTGTACATATTCATCTGTCAAAACTCACATTGCATACTTAAAGTTTATACATTTTATGGTATGTAAATTATACCTCAGTGAGGTTGAGTTTAAACCTCCAGAACTTTTCTCATCTTGCATGATTGAAACTGTGTGCCCATTAAACAACCCCCCACTCCCTCTTCTCCAGCCCCTGGCAACCACCATTCTACTTTCTATCTCTATTCATTTGACTGTTCTCGGTACCTCATGTAGGTGGAATCATACAGTGATTGTCTTTTGTGACTGGCTTATCTCACTTAGCATAATGTCTTCAAGGCTCGTCTATTCAAATTTTTTTGAGGGGCCATTATAATGATTTTTTGTAATGCATGGCAGCCTTGCTCCTTGCCATATTGCCGCCCCTACCCCCACATGACTCCCAGTTTCAGCAAATGACTCCCATCTGGTGACATCATTATCCCCATCTAGAATTGTCTATCCCCATTTACAATTGGCTGCAGAATAAGGAAGTGCATGGGCTGGGGAGAAAGAGCATGTTAGGTAAGGAGAATTCCCCTTAGACAGAAAGAGGAAACACAAGCCCTTTCACTAGGGACAAAAGTCAAAGCTGACAAGACTGAGATTAAGACATTGCCTAGAGCCCTCAGGTCAACAGAGAGCCCTGCTTCCTGCATCCAATGGTTTAACTTTTTTTCTTTTTTGGACATAGGGTCTTGCTCTGCCACTCAGGCTGGAGTACAGTGAGTGGTGCCATCGTGGCTCACTGCAGCCTTAACCTCCTTGGCTCAAGAGATTCTCCCACTCTGCGTAGCTGGGATCACAGGCACCAGCCACCATGCCTGGCTGATGTTTGTATTTTGATAGAGATGGGGTTTTGCCACGTTGCCCAGGCTGGTCTCAAACTCCTGGGCTCAAGCATTCCTCCCGCCTAGGCCTCCCAAAGTGCTGGGACTACAGGCATGAGCCACCGTGCCAGGCCACTTGATCTACCTTTTAAGACACACCTTGGCATGCCTGAAGTCAAACCTTGACACAAAGCTGAGACATGTGTTCCCAATCATCTAACTCCATAGTGTCATTTGCAGATAGAGGTCGTGGCAGCAAGTAATCACAGTTTCTATTGACCATATGGAGGTACGAAGGCAACTGCTTCATTAATTTTTTGAAGCCAGTGATTATTAAGGATGGAATCTGTTATTATTTCAATGTTTATTGAGGACCCATAATGTGCTAAACACTTGTTTTGATCACCAAATAAACAGTCTGCAAAAAGCAATAGGGCTGTGGTTACTTCAGATTTCCAGGTCATGGGGACCAGTTGCAAGGGAAGCATGAGTGACCGGATAAATATTAATGAGCATCATGTGGATGAGCATAGGGAACCTATATTTAAGGTAATATAATTTAAACTATATTTAGGAGGAGGATGCCGTCCGAGGTGTTGATTATAACCCAGGAAGGAGATCCGTAAGTCATAGTAACCAAGTCAGACCATGCTGGGGACCATCTGCAGGTCTGTTGGAAACAAAGTATATTTTCATGCTATTAAATGTATATTGGGTGAACCAATGAATAAATGAACAATTTTAGCAAATCACTTGTCTTTCTGACCCTCAGGACAAACACCAAAATGGCCTTGCTATTAAAATGTAAACCTTTTCTTTTTTCCTGAACCAAGACTCTCAGGCCGTGCAGAGTCTCTGTTCTTAACTTGGTTTCCTTGGCTGGGCACGGTGGCTCACGCCTGTAATCCCAGCACTTTAGGAGGCCGAGATGGGCGGATCACCTGAGGTCAGGAGTTTGAGACCAGCCTGGCCAACATGGTGAAACCCTGTCTCTAATAAAAATACAAAAATTAGCCAGGTTTGGTGGCAGGCACCTGTAATCCAAGCCACTCGGGAGGCTGAGGCAGGAGAATTGCTTGAACCCGGGAGTCGGAGTTTGCAGTGAGCAGAGATTGCATCACTGTACTCTAATCTGGGTGATAGAATGAGATTCCATCTCAAAAAAAAAAAAAAAATTTTGGATTCCAGTGTGAGACTCCTTATTAGGAAAGACATTGTTGACTAATAAATGGTCATCTAGTCCTGTGGTGATAACCTATTTTTCATGAAGTCAAGTCAGGAAAAAGAAAAAAGATTTTTTTAAAAAGTCCCTATTTAAAGTCAAAATAGATTTGAGACCCATAGAAAATATGTAGACTTAAAAAATTTAGATTATCTTATTGATTCAGTAATAAAATGCCTTTGAGAAAAATGGAACTGCATTGTTAATATCGGTTACATCAGTCTGTAGTAAAATGAAAATGTTTTCTAATCTTTTATCCAGAAATTAGATCTTGGCCTGTGTAATGACAAGAATTGGTCTATATGTCCTTCATCATGGATGTGGCCCTTTGTGGCTTAGGTTATTGGCTGTGACTATCACTGGTGAGACATGCTCCCTGCCTCTTCCCTCACGCCTTCTACCCAACAGCAGTATAGCTTAAAATAAGGCATTTAATGACTGGTGCAAGATATAATAATACTTTAGCCATATTGTGTATAACATATATAACCATAATGTATATAACATACACATGAGAATTAAAACATGCTGTAATTGGAAAGATCATTACATTGTTTGTAATTAAATATTTAAGTACATGCCCTGTGTCAAGCACAGTACAAGCTGATGGGCAAAAAGGACTAAGTAATAATAAAAAAGACACAATGACGAGTGCCACTAAGGAAGTGGAGAAACTGAAAGCCTTGTACGCTGCTGGTGGGAGTTTAAGATGGCGCAGCTGCTTTGCAAAGCAGTTTGGCAAGTTCCTTAAACAGTTAAACATGGTGTCACCATATGACCCAGCAATTCCACAACTAATTATGTACCCGAGAGATATGAAAACATATGTCCGTGAAAAACTTGTACACAAATGTTCACAGCAGCATTATTCCTAATAGTAAAAAAGCAGAAACGACCCAAATGTCCATCAATGGATAAATGGATAAGTAAAATGTCATGTACATCCACACAGGAGTGTTATTCGGCAATAAAAAGCAATAACCACCTGCTATGCTGTGGTCTGAATGTCTATGCCTCTCCCATCCCCCAAAATTCCTATGTTGAAACCTGATCTCCAATGCAAAAGTATTAAGAAGTGGGACATTTAAAGCAGGGCATGGTGGTGCGTGCCTGTAATCCCAGCTACTTGGGAGGCTGAGGCAGGAGAATCGCTTGAACCTGGGAGGCAGAGGTTGCAGTGAGCTGAGATCACGCCACTGCATTCCAGCCTGGGTGACACAGCGAGACTCCATCTCAAAAAAAAAAAAAAAAAAGAAGCAGGGCATTTAGGAAATGGCTAGGTCTCGAGGATAGAGCCCTCGTGAACGGGATCCATGCTTTTATAAAAGAGACCCCAGCAAGCTCCCTCACCCCTTCTGCTATGCGAGGAGGACACAGCAAGAATGCACCATCTGTGAAGCAGAGAGAAAGCTCTCGCCAGACACTGAATCTGCTGGTGCCTTGATCTTGAACTTCCTAACCTCCAAACTATGAGAAATCATTTGTCGATTGTAAAGCCACCCATCCAAGGCATTTTTGTTATAGCAGCACCAATGAACTAAGACACGCTACTACATGGATGAAGCTTGAAAATGCGCACATGAAAGAAGCCAGTCACAAAAGACCGTCTATTACATGATTTTATTTCTACAAAATATTCAGAATAGACAAATCTAGAGAAAGTGGAGATACACGGTTGCCTAGGGCTGGGATGGATGGAGGAAATAGGGAGTGACTGCTATTGGGTATGACTTTTTTTGGGGGGTTGAAAACATCTAAACTTGATTGTAGTGGTGGTTGCATGACTCTGAATATACTAAAAGCCTTTGATTTGTACACTGTAAATAGGTGAATTGCATTGGCATATGAATTATATCTTAAAGCTATTATGAAAAATATATACTTATATATATTTATGTAGTATATATTTATATATAATATCTACTTTTATATATTTATATATACACATATGTATATATTTGAGATAGAGTCTCACTGTTTCACCTAGGCTGGAGTGCAGTGGCATGACCATGGCTCTTGAACTCCTGGGTTCAAGCAATCCTTCTGCCTCAATCTCCTGAGTAGCTGTGCCACCACACCTGGCTAATTTTTTTTTTTTTTGAGATGAAGTCTTGATCTGTTGCCCAGGCTGGAGTGCAGTTGTGTGATCTTGGCCCACCACAACCTCCATCTCCTGGGTTCAAACGATTCTCCTGCCCCAGCCTCGCCAGTAGCTGGGATTACAGGCGTAAGCCACCATGCACAGACTAGAGAAATATTTTTTTTTAAGAAAGGTGAATAAAATAGCCAAGATCTCTGCACTAATAGAGCTAATTGGGACTAGTAACAATAAAGCCAGAAAATAGTGGAATGCCATAATGTCTTTAGCACACTGAAATGAAAGAATTTTCCATGGTGATTTGCATCTCCAGTTAAAGGATCTTTCAGGAATGAGTGTTAAAGAAAGATGTGGCTTCCCAGAGTAGAGCTCAGCCAATTTCAAAGGACTGATATCATGCAGTCTACTTTTCTGATTACAATGTAATTAGTAATCAATAACAAAATTGTGAGGCCGGGCGTGGTGGCTCACGCCTGTAATCCCAGCACTTTGGGAGGTCCAGACGGGCGGATCACAAGGTCAGGAGATCAAGACCATCCTGGCTAACACGGTGAAACCCCGTCTCTACTAAAAATACAAAAATTAGGCGTGGTGGCAGGCACCTGTAGTCCCAGCTACTCGGGAGGCTGAGACAGGAGAATGGCGTGAACCCGGGAGGCGGAGCTTGCAGTGAGCTGAGATCTAAACTGGGCGACAGAGAGACTCCAACTCAAAAAACAAAACAAAACAAAATTGTACCTAAAATTCCCCATACTTTTAGAAATTAAAAAGTTTCTAAATAATGTAATATAAAATAAAATATCATTATGGAAACAAGGAAGTATTTGAGAGTGAATGAGAAAAATAATTACACATTAGAACTGGAAGAATCTTGCTAAAGCAATAATTAGAGTAAAAATTTTAGCCGTAAATGTTTCTTTATATTAGAAAGGAACTGCTGCTGTTAATCAGTGAGCCAAGCATTCGGAGTAACAAGTTGGATTAAGGACTTCGGAATAAATGTGAAGAAAGTAAAAACAAAGGAATACTCAAAATAAAAACAGAAATCAATGAAATCGATAACAAAGAAATAGAAAGGATTCATAAGGAAAAACGGGTTCTTCGAAAAGACAAAAAAAGAAACACCCACTTCAGCAAAACTGATCAAGGCCAGAAGAGAGAAGAACGAAGTCAAGCCTGAAGTAGGATCCATAAATACAGGCCCAGCAGAGCTCCAAATGATAAGAGGACCCTGTAAACATCTTTTTTTTTTTTTTTTTTTATTATACTTTAGGGTTTTAGGGTACATGTGCACAATGTGCAGGTTTGTTACATATGTATCCATGTGCCATGTTGATTTCCTGCACTCATTAACTCATCATTTAGCATTAGGTGTATCTCCTAATGCTGTCCCTCCCCCCTCCCCCCACCCCACAACAGTCCCCGGAGCGTGATGTTCCACTTCCTGTGTCCATGAGTTCTCATTGTTCAATTCCCACCTATGAGTGAGAACATGCGGTGTTTGGTTTTTTGTCCTTGCGATAGTTTACTGAGAATGATGTTTTCCAGTTTCATCCATGTCCCTACAAAGGACACGAACTCATCATTTTTTATGGCTGCATAGTATTCCATGGTGTATATGTGCCACATTTTCTTAATCCAGTCTATCGTTGTTGGACATTTGGGTTGGTTCCAACTCTTTGCTATTGTGAATAGTGCCGCAATAAACATACGTGTGCATGTGTCTTTATAGCAGCATGATTTATAGTCCTTTGGGTATATACCCAGTAATGGGATGGCTGGGTCAAATGGTATTTCTAGTTCTAGATCCCTGAGGAATCGCCACACTGACTTCCACAATGGTTGAACTAGTTTACAGTCCCACCAACAGTGTAAAAGTGTTCCTATTTCTCCACATCCTCTCCAGCACCTGTTGTTTCCTGATTTTTTAATGATGGCCATTCTAACTGGTGTGAGATGGTATCTCACTGTGGTTTTGATTTGCATTTCTCTGATGGCCAGTGATGAGGAGCATTTCTTCATGTGTTTTTTGGCTGCATAAATGTCTTCTTTTGAGAAGTGTCTGTTCATGTCCTCTGCCCACTTTTTGATGGGGTTGTTTGTTTTTTTCTTGTAAATTTGTTTGAGTTCATTGTAGATTCTGGATATTAGCCCTTTGTCAGATGAGTAGGTTGCAAAAATTTTCTCCCATTGTGTAGGTTGCCTGTTCACTCTGATGATAGTTTCTTTTGCTGTGCAGAAGCTCTTTAGTTTAATGAGATCCCATTTGTCGATTTTGGCTTTTGTTGCCATTGCTTTTGGTGTTTTAGACATGAAGTCCTTGCCCATGCCTATGTCCTGAATGGTATTGCCTAGGTTTTCTTGTAGGATTTTAATGGTTTTAGGTCTAGATACAGAAAAGGCCTTTGACAAAATTCAACAACCCTTCATGCTAAAAACTCTCAATAAATTAGGTATTGATGGGACGTATCTCAAAATAATAAGAGCTATCTACAACAAACCCACAGCCAACATCATACTGAATGGGCAAAAACTGGAAGCATTCCCTCTGAAAACTGGCACAAGACAGGGATGCCCTCTCTCACCGCTCCTATTCAACATAGTGCTAGAAGTTCTGGCCAGAGCAATCAGGCAGGAGAAGGAAATAAAGGGTATTCAATTAGGAAAAGAGGAAGTCAAATTGTCCCTGTTTGCAGATGACATGATTGTATATCTAGAAAACCCCATTGTCTCAGCCCAAAATCTCCTTAAGCTGATTAGCAACTTCAGCAAAGTCTCAGGATACAAAATTAATGTACAAAAATCACAAGCATTCTTGTACACCAATAACAGACAAACAGAGAGCCAAATCATGAGTGAACTCCCATTCACAATTGCTTCAAAGAGAATCAAATACCTAGGAATCCAACTTACAAGGGATGTGAAGGACCTCTTCAAGGAGAACTACAAACCACTGCTCAATGAAATAAAAGAGGATACAAACAAATGGAAGAACATTCCATGCTCATGGGTTGGAAGAATCAATATCGTGAAAATGGCCATACTGCCCAAGGTAATTTATAGATTCAATGCCATCCCCATCAAGCTACCAATGACTTTCTTCACAGAATTGGAAAAAACTACTTTAAAGTTCATATGGAACCAAAAAAGAGCCCGCATCGCCAAGTCAATCCTAAGCCAAAAGAACAAAGCTGGAGGCATCACGCTACCTGACTTTAAACTATACTACAAGGCTACAGTAACCAAAACAGCATGGTACTGGTACCACAACAGAGACATAGATCAATGGAACAGAACAGAGCCCTCAGAAATGATGCCGCATAGCTACAACTATCTGATCTTTGACAAACCTGACAAAAACAAGAAATGGGGAAAGGATTCCCTATTTAATAAATGGTGCTGGGAAAACTGGCTAGCCATATGTAGAAAGCTGCAACTGGATCACTTCCTTACACCTGTAAACATCTTTAAGACTATCCACTGATAAGTTACCAGAGCAAGATACTTTATCAACAGTGACTCAGGAAGAAATAGTAAACCTGCCTGGTTCTAAACCCATTAAAGAAATGGAAACAGGCCCTGTGCAGCGCCTCATGCCTGTAATCCCAGCACTTTGGGAGGCCAAGGAGGATCACTTGAGTCCAGGAGTTCGAGACCAGCCTGGACAATATGGCGAAATCCCATCTCTACGAAAAATACGAAAATTAGCCAGGTGCGGTAGCACATGTCTATAATCCCAGCTATTCAGGAGGCTGAGGTGGGTCGAGTCTGGGAGGTCGAGTATCAGACCTCGAGTCTGGGAGGTCGAGGCTGCAGTGAGCTGTGATTGTGCCACTGCAATCCAATCTGGGCAACTGAGCAATACCCTGTTTCCAAAAAAAATAACAAAGAAATTGAAACAGACAATAAAATCTCTCCTCAAGGAACTATCGAGCCCAGGTATTTCTACAGGTAAGTTTACCAACTGTTCGAAGAAGAAATAATCTCAATATTGCACAAACTCTTCCAAGTGATAGGAATGAAGAAAAGACTCCCTAATGAATTGAGACCCAAATCAATTTGTATAAGCACAAAACTAAAAAAACAGGCAAGAATGGTACAAGAAAGGAGAATTCCTGATCAATTTCACTCACGAACATAGCTGTAAAAATCCTAAGCAAAATATTTGCCAGCAGAATCAAGGAAGGTGCAGGCCCGCCCTGTTTTATTGTGGTTCACTCTCTTGCACTTCACCAATGCTATATTTTTTACAAATTAAAGTTTTGTGGCAACCCTGCATTGAGCAAGCCTCTTGGTACCATTTTCCAACGGAGTGTGTTCACTTCATGTCTCTTTGTCACACTTTGCTAATTCTCACACTATTTCAAACTTTTTAATATGTATTGTATCTGTTGTGGTGATCTGTGATCAATGATCTTTGATGTTGCTGTTGTGATTGTTTTGGGGCATCATGAACTGTGCCCATGTAAGACCGCAAACTTGATCGGTAAATGTTCTGACTGCTCCACTGATCGGCCGTCCCTCCCGTCTCTTTCCCTCTCCTTGGGCCCCCTATTCCCTGAGACACAATAATATTGAAATTATGCCAGTTAATAACCTACAATGACTTCTAAGTGTTCAAGTGATAGGAAGAGTTGCATATCTCTAGGTTGGTGCAAAGGTAGTTGCGGGTTTTGCCATTACTTTGGCAAAAAAATATTTACCATTCTAGATGCCAACTACCCGCAACTACCTTTGCACCAAACCAACCTAATATTTTAAATCAAGTGCTGAAAGTGATTATGCTTAGTGAGGAATGCATATTGAAAGCTGAGACAGGTCAAAAGCTGAGTCTCTTCTGCCAAACAGTTAGCCAAACTGTGAGTGCAAAGGAAAGGCTCTTCAAGGAAATTCCAAGTGCCGCTCCAGTGAACACATGAATGGTAAGAAAGCAAAACAGCCTTATTGCTGATATGGAGAAAGTTCTAGTGGTCTGGATAGAAGATCAAACCATCCACAACACTCCCTTAAACCAATGCCTAATCCAGAGCAGAGCCCTAACTCTTTTTTTTTTTTTTTTTTTTGAGAGAGAGGCTTGCTCTGTCGCCCAAGCTGGAGTGCAGTGGTGTGATCTCAGCTCACTAAACCCTCTGCCTTCCGGGTTCACGTGATTCTCCTGTCTCAGCCTCCTGAGTAGCTGGGATTACAAGTGTGCCCCACCACACCCAGCTAATTTTTGTATTTTTAGTAGAGACGGGGTTTCACCATGTTGGCCAGGCTGGTCTCGAATTCCTGACCTAAGGTGATCCACCCACCTCGGCTTCCCAAAGGGCTGGGATTACAAGCGTGAGCCACCATGCCCAGCCTAACTCTTTTCAATCCTGTGAAGTCTGAGAGAGATGAGAAAGCTGCAGAGGAAACATTCGAAGCCAGCAGAGGCTGGTTCACGAGGTTTAAGGAATGAAGCCATCTCCGTAACATAAAAGCCAAAGGTGAGGCAGCAAGTGCAGATGGGGAAGCTGCCGCAGGTTATCCAGAAGATCCAGCTAAGATCCTTGATAAAGGTGTCTCTACTGAACAACAGATTTTCAATGTAGATGAAACAGCCTTCTATTGGAAGACAATGTCATCTAGGACTTTCATAGACAGAGAGGAGAAGTCGATATCTGGCTTCAAAGCTTCAAAGGACAGGCCGACTCTTGTTAGGAGTAAATACAGCTGTTGACTTTAGATTGAAGTCCGTGCTCTTTGGCCATTCCAAAAATCCCATGGCCCTTAAGCCTTAAGCTAAATCTACTCTGCCTGTGTTTTATAAATGAAACAACAAAGCTTGGATGACAGCACATCTGTTTACAGCATGGCTTACTAAATATTTTAAGCTCACTGTTGAGACCTACTATTCAGGAAAAAAAGATTCCTTTCAAAATATTACTGCTCATTGACAATATACCTGGTTACTCAAGAACTCTGCTGGAGATGTACAAGGAAATGAATGCTGTTTTCATGCCTGCTAACACAACATTCATTCTGCAGCCCATGGATCCAGTAATTTTGACTTTCAAATCTTATTATGTAAGAAATTCGTTTTGTAAGGCTATGGCTGCACATAGATAGTGATTCCTCTGATGGATCTGGGCAAAGTAAATTGAAAACCTTCTGGAAAATATTTACCATTCTAGATGCCATTAAAAATGTTTGCGATTCATGGGAGGAGGTCAAAATATCCACATTAACAGGAGTTTGAAAGAAGTGGATTCCAACCCTTGGAATGACTTTGAGGCGTTCAAAGCTTCAGGGGAGGAAGTAACTGCAGATGTGGTGGAAACAGCAAGAGAACCTGAATTAGAAGTGGAGCCTGAAGATGTGGCTGAATTGCTACAATCTCATGATCAAACTTGAATGATGAAGAGTTGCTTCTTGTGGATAAGCAAAGAAAGTGGTTTCTTGAGATGGAATTTACTTCTGGTGAAGATACTGTGAACACTGTTGAAATGATAACAAAAGATTTAGAATATTATTTAAACTTAGCTGATAAAGCAGCAGCAAGTTTGAAAGGATTGACTCCAATTTTGAAAGAAGTTCTGTGGGTAAAATGCTATCATTATAGCATCACACGCTACGAAGAAATCTTTCGTGAAAGGAAGAGTCCTAATCAATGCGAGAAACTTCATTGTCATTCTGAGAAATTGCCACAGCCATGCCAACCTTCAGCAGCCACCACGGTGATCAGCCAGCAGCCATCAACATAGGGGCAAGACCCTTTGCCAACAAAAGGATTGTGACTCACTGAAGGCTCAGATGACTGTTAGCGTTTTTTAGCAATAAATTATTATTATTATTATTATTATTATTATTATTATTATTATTTGAGATGGAGTCTCACTCTATCGCCCAGGCTAGAGTGCAGTGGCACGATCTTGGTTCACTGCAACTTCCGCCTCCCGGATTCAAGCAATCCTCTTGCCTCAGTCTCCCAAATAGCTGGGACTACAGGCATGAGTACCACACTCGGCTAATTTTTGTATTTTTAGTAGAGACGGGGTTTCACCATGTTGGCCAGGCTGGTCTTGAACTCCTGACCTCAGGTGATCCACCCGCCTCAGCCTCCCAAAGTGCTGGGATTACAGGTGTGAGCCACACCATGCCTGGCCTTATTTTTAATTAAGGTATGTACATTTTTTAGACATAATGCTATTGCACACTTATAGACTACAATATAGTTTAAATAAAACTTTTATATACACTGAGAAACCAAAAAATTAGTGTGACTCACTTTAATATTTGCTTTATTGAGGTGGTCTGGAATGCAACCCAAAATATCTCCATAGTATGCCTATATGAGAAAGATAAAGTTTATTCCAGGAAGATCTATTGTAATCTGTACCATTAGTCGATTAAAGGAGAAAAACCATGTGATTGTCTTAATCAATGTAGAAAAGCAAATTATAAAATTTAACATTCATCCGTAATTTTAAAACTCTTAATCGACTATAAGTAGAAGAGAATATCCTTCACATAATGAAGACCATTTTTAAAAACAAACAAACAAAACTACAGCAAACCTCAAACTTTATGGTAAAACCTTAAAAACATTCTCTCTCGGCTGGGCGCAGTGGCTCACGCCGGGCGCAGTGGCTCATGAGTTTTGTGGCTCATGCCACAAAAGTTTAATTTGTAAAAAATATAGCATCGGTGAAGTGCAAGAGAGTGAACCACAATAAAATCCCAGCACTCTGGGAGTCCAAGGTGGGCAGATCACGAGGTCAGGAGATCAAGGCTCAACCTGGCTAACATGGTGAAACCCCATCTGTACTAAAAATACAAAAAATTAGCCAGGCATGGAGGCGGGTGCCTGTAGTCCCAGCTACTCGGGAGGCTGAGGCAGGAGAATGGCGTGAACCCGGGAGGCGGAGCTTGCAGTGAGCCGAGATCGCGCCACTGCACTGCAGCTTGGGCGACAGAGCGAGACGCTGTCTGAAAAAACAAAAACAAAACAAAAAAACATTCTCTTGAAAATGAAGAAAAACTCCAAGACATCAAGTCTTGTCAGTTCGAGTTCACATAGTAATGGAGATGCTTGTCAGATCAGCAAGACAAGGAAGAAAATTATAGAATTGGAAAGAAAGAAAGAAAACAGAAATCATTCAGAGATGTATTTGATTGACTCTTAGAAAATCCTAAGCAGTAGGCTGGGCGTGGTGGCTCACGCTTGTAATCCCAGCACTTTGGGAGGCCGAGGAGGGCGGATCACGAGGTCAGGAGATCGAGACCACAGTGAAACCCCGTCTCTACTAAAAATACAAAAAAATTAGCCGGGCGTGGTGGCGGGCGCCTGTAGTCCCAGCTGCTCGGAGAGGCTGAGGCGGGAGAATGGCGTGAACCCGGGAGGCGGAGCTTGCAGTGAGCCGAGATTGCGCCACTGCACTCCAGCCTGGGCGACAGAGCGAGACTCCGTCTCAGAAAAAAAAGAAAATCCTAAGCAGTATACAGATGGATTAATAAAGTGTTTTAGCTAAGTTACTGCATACAAAATCAAAATGCAAAGATCAATTACATTTGTATAATATCATCACACTAACAACACTGAAAAATAGATAATAAAAATCATGCCAGCAGGCGTGATGGCATCATTACAAGTTCACACCTGTAATCCCAGCACTTTGGGAGGCCGAGGTGGGAGGATTGCTTGAGCCCAGGAGTTCAAGACCAGCCTGGGCAACATAGTGAGATCCCATCTCTACAAATAATAATACTAAACGTTAGCCAGGCTTGATGGCACATGCCTGTGCTCCCAGCTACTTGGGAGGCTGTGGTCGGAGGATCGCTTGATCCCAGGTGGTAGAGGCTACAGTGAGTTGTTATCACACCACTGCACTCCAGGCTGGGCGACAGAGCGAGACCCTGTCTCCAAAACAACAACGAACGATGCCATTTGCAATAGTACTTAGGAATAAATGCAAAAGAAACGAGTGAGACCTTCATGGAAAACATTATGCAATATGCTTGCCAGACATAAAGACCTAAATACATGGAGAATTAGATCATGTTTTTGAAGACATAACCTCCAAAATACATCAATTCTCCTCCCACTAAGCTACAGATTTAATGTCATTCCAATCAAAATCCCAAGAATTGTTTCTGTTTTGCTTTGAATTTAGCAAACTAAATTTTTAATGTGCTGGTTGTAATACAGTTATATACAAGAGGATTTCATTATGTAAAAGTAAAATATACACACTCACCGTATGCATAATTAATTCCTCTAGAAAAAGATCTGGGTAGAGGGAGTATTCGTTTCCTGTTGCTCTGTAACAAAACAGCACTGATTGAGCTGTGAAAACAACACCCATTCATGAGCTCACAGTTGTGTGGGTCAGAGGCCTGTCCTGGTGTGGCTGGGTTTTCTTCTCAGGATATCATAAGCCTCAGGACATCAAGGTATTGACTAGGTTGGGTTCTTGTCTCGAGGCTTTAGAGGAAACTGCACTTTTTTTTTTAATCTTCAACTTATTTTAAGTTCAGGGGTACATGTGCAGGATGTGCAGGTTTGTTCCATAGGTCAATGTGTGCCACGGTGGTTTTGCACGGATCATCCCATCACCTAGTTATTAAGCCCAGGATCCATTAGCTATTATTCCTGATGCTCTCCCTCCCCCCAGCCCCGCAGGGCCCCGTGTGTGTTGTTCCCCTCCATGTGGCCATGTGTTCTCAGCATTCAGCTCCCACTTATAAGTGAGAACATGTGGTGTTTGTTTTCTGTTCCTGCGTTCGTTTGCTGAGAAAAATCCACTTCTAGGCTCATTCTTGTTGGCAAAATTCAGTCCTTTGTATTACAAGACTGAGGACCCCTTTCCTTGCTGCCTGTCAGCTGGGGACTGTTCTCAGCACCCAGAGGCCCCCCACATCCCCACCACGTGGCCCGTTCAGGCCAGCAGCAGTGCACAGAATCCTCCCATGCTGCCCCGACGGCCTTTTCTGTGACCATCTGGAGAAAACTGTCTGCCTTGAAAGGGCTCATGTCACTAGGTCAGGCCCACTGAGTATTTTCTCTATTTTCATGTCAACTGATTTGGGACCTTAATTACATTGCAGCTCCTTTTCACTGCAGTACCTAGATTCACGTTTGACTGGATAACTGGAAGATGGTATGTGTGTATCAGGGGCCTGGGAATTTGGTGGGGCGGGTTACATGTTGGATTTCTGCCAAGCACACTGAGATTACAATTTTGTGTGTGTGTATTTTAAGATGACTCTACATTGACTTTTGGGGGGAAAGATTTAAAAAATAATTTAAAAATTGAATAAGTTACCAAATAAAAAGCGCATGTAGCCGGGTGCGGTGGCTCACGCCTGTGATCCTAGCACTTTGGGAGGCTGAGATGAGCGGATCACCCGCGGTCAGAGGTTCGAGAGTAGCCTGGCCAACGTGGCGAAACCCTGTCTCTTCTAAAAATACAGAAATTAGCCGGGCATGGTGGCGCATGCCTGTAATCCCAGCTACTCAGGAGGCTGAGGCAGGAGAATCGCTTGAACCTAGGAGGTGGAGGCTGCAGTGAGCCGAGATGAGATCATGCTACTGCACTCCGGCCTGGGCAACACAGCAAGACTCTGTCTCAGGAAAAAAAAAAAAAAAGTATGTATAGACCACAGAGGATTTTTAGGGCAGTGAAGACACTCCGTGTGATACTATAATCAGTGGATTTATGTCAATATGCATTTGTCCAAATTCATGGAATGTATAACACCAAGAATGAAACTAATGTGAACTATGGACTTTACTTAATAGTGATGATTGACTCAGCGATTGTAACAAACATGCCACACTCATGCAAAGTGTTAATAACAGGGGAACTGAGTTGGGGCATATGGGAATTCTGTACTTTTGGCTCTGCTTTTCCTGTACACCTAAAACTACTAAAAAAAAAATAATAAAGTCTACTAGTTAATTTAAAAATCAAGGCTGGGTGCAGTGGCTCACACCTGTAGTCCCAGCACCTTGGGAGACCAAGACAGGTAGATTGTGTGAGCCCAGAGCAGCATAGCAAGACCCCATCTCTACAAAAAATTTAAACATTAGCTGGGCATGGTGGTGAGCCCTTGTAGTTTCAGCTACTCAAGAGGCGAAGGTGCAGATAGCTTGAGCCTAGGAGTTTGAGGGTGCAATGAGCTATGCACACACTGCTGCACTCCAGCCTGGGCAACAGAGTGAGACCCGGTCTCAAAAAAAAAAAAAAAAATTTAAACAGCACAGAACTAGTATATAATGTGAACATCTTAGGCCATTATTGGGCACCAAAGAGGCTTTGGGTTGCATTTCTTCACTCATCAGCACGGGTAAATCATTGCAGAGCTTGAGTGTGGACACCACCGGGGAAACAAGGTTGGGAGTAACAAGGAATATGGGCAACAGAGACAGTGAATAGGGCCTGACAGTGAATAGAGCCGGCTCAGTCGGCCTCCCGGCCTGACAGTGAATAGGGCTGGCTCAGTTGGCCTCTGGGCCTGACACAGTCTATGTGTCTTAATTTTTTTCATGTAGCCCCAGTGTTCAGAACTTGCTGGCTGTGATGTCACACTTTCCTTGATGCTGGGATCGCAGTTATCCTCATGCCTACCTGCCTGGCTGCGGGAAGCTCTATTCACTTCTAGGCTGTTCTCCCCAGGGCCACTTCCTTGTCTGCAAATCCATGTGAGCCAGCCCTCGTGCTCTGATTCCAGACTTCACCTCCTGGATTCCTGCAGGCCACCTCTGCCGCTTCCCAGACCTTTCCCTTCCATCCCTCTCGGGGTGAGCTGTGACCAGGCAGTAACTTTCAGCAGGACATTGCTGCACGCTTTGGAATCACAGAAGGCAATGACACCACAGAATGTAACATTGGATGCCAGACGCGCCTGCCTGTGAGTCCCAAGGCCTGAGTCTCTTTGGAGAGTCGGTTCCCCACTGGTGCCTCTGTGCATGCCGTGGCTGGCCACATGTGGGACAATACAGATGCCACGTGTGTCACACCAAGGCAGGATCAGAAGAATGTTTGAGATTTCAGAAAAAAAATTCAAGAAGTCATTATGGGAAGACTAGAACTTTGTGGGGTCAGAGTTGTTGGCGCTCAGCCTCTTAAATTTTAGTTTTCGATATTAAAAACTTAGAGGGTGGGTGAAGTGGCTCACGCCTATAATCCCACACTTTGGGAGGCCGAGGCAGGCGGATCACTTGAGGCCAGGATTTTGAGACCAGCCTGGCCAACATGGCGAAACCCCATCTCTACTAAAAATACAAAAAATTAGCCAGGCGTGGTGGCGCACATCTGTAGTCCCAGCTTCTCAGGAGGTGAGGCATGAGAATCACCTGTGGGAGGCAGAGGTTGCAGTGAGGCAAGATCGCGCCACTGCACTCCAGCCTGGGTGACAGAGTTGAGATTCTGTCTCAAAAACCAAAAACTTAGGGATTTCTTGTTTCTCTTTTAAAAAGTCAGATGGTGTCGTGACAGTGTGCATTGGCACCAGGTGTCTGGCAGTGGGCAGGGTTGTCTTTTGGGGCAGATGTGCTCTTTTGAGCTCACCAAGGCCCCTCCACGCCCCACAGCCTGGATGATGACACCATCTCATTTTTTAAGCTTCATATTAAGGGCATTGGGTGTTCCCAATTAGCAGGTTGTGCTGGTGGCCAAAAGTATTTCTCAATCACGTAGAGTTTTTCTGGGATCTTCCTTGTTCATGGCTGAGTAAAAACAGGTCCTACCATCTGATCATTTAGACTCTTCTTTTGTGCCCTTCTGCCCCAGGGTCTTGGAATGTGAAATTCCTTTAACAGCCATAAAAACCATAAAGTTGAAACTTTTCGATATCAATAGAACAATCAGAAAGGTACCTTTTCTGTGTCTGTTTTAGAGTTGACTCAAAAACACAAATTGTAATCCCGCAGAGAACTGCTTGTGTTGAAATATTTACAGAAGGTCAGGGGTTTCTCCTCCCGCCTGGAGCAGAGAAGTGAAGCTGTGGGACGTGGTTGAGCGAGGCTGGCCTTTCAAGCCTTGTTTATTCTGGAAATAACTTTGGAAAATGCCTCATATGGTTCCCCAGAGGCCTGGAGGTGGGCCTGTGCAGTTCACGACAAATGAAAACAAACCATTCCTCTGCAATGTTTAGCAGAATTTATTAAAAAGATCTTTTTTAGAACTTCTAGACGGACCTGATGGACTAGAAATGAACTTCAAAGTGTGAGGAAGTCACTCCATGGAGTGACACACACACAAAATAAATAAATAAATAAATATATATATATATTTCACCCAACTTTATAACTGATTTAGATGGTGGAAATTTTGTAAAGTCCACTGCAATGCAGCAGTTTGAATGAGACACTTGTTTGTTTTCATTAATCCCTGGAATGAAATCATTCCCCGAGGACCTGGTTAGCTACTCCCTTCCCAGCATGGCCCTGCCTCTTTAAACTCATTCCCAGGGGGACGAGACTGTTGCCTGATGCAGCAGGGGCAGCCAGCAGAAGCACTCCTGGCTGCTGGATGAAGAAACCTTTACATCCCAAGATCCCTCTCTGAGATCAATGAATGGATGGGTTTTCACAACAAGCTCTGTCTTAAGGCAAGACTTATGTATGTTACCGACTGTGGCTGTGATGTCCAGCCTGCATCTTCTTTTTTTTTTTTTTTTTTTTTTTTTTTGAGACGGAGTCTTGCTCTGTCACCCAGACTGGAGTGCAGTGGCATGATCTCGGCTCACTGCAACCACTGCCTCCCGGATTCAAACGATTCTCCTACCTCAGCCTCCTGAGTAGTTGGGACTACAGGCACCCGCCACCATGCCCGGCTAATTTTTTGTATTTTTAGTAGAGACGGGGTTTCACCATGTTGGCCAGGATGGTCTTGATCTCCTGACCTTGTGATCCACCCACCTCGGCCTCCCAAAGTGTTGGGATTACAGGCGTGAGCCACCCGCCTGGCTGCATCTTTTGCATTCCTAGACACCTGACTCATGGAGCATTTATGAGGGCCTGGTTGCCTCTGAGGGTCTCATGCTTTTTGTCAGCCTCTCTGTCTGCCATTACTCTGATAAATCTCCCCACTCTGCCACTCTCTTCTCCTGCAGGGACCAGTTCCAGGAACTGGTGTAGGGTCTGTGGGACCCAAAGTTCACCAATGAGTTCTTCCTTGAGATTTTTCAAGCAGGACCTCAGAGAGAAAATCCACATTCCTCCACACTCTTGGAATTTTTAGGGCGTGGGCCTGGGGGCTGTTGATAGAGAGGGCTCCTGCTGTGTGGACAGGAGGATGGCCTCTAAGAAGCCTCAAACCCCAGCAGTCCAGCTGAGACCACTGTGTTGTCCCAGTGTGTGACAGTGAGGGGACACTCAGGACACACAGAGCCGTGGTGGTACGAGGCTTCTGGGCCCACACCCTCCTCGTGTGAACGCTATGTCTGCCTTTCCTGCAGCCTGCTCACCTGGGTCTGCATGGAGCTCTTCTCGCCTAAGCTGGTTTGAATTCAGTTGGCATCACTTACAATGAAAAGCGTCTTAAAAATAGGTATGCACATCACTGAAACGCTCCTTTATGATCTGAAAAAGAAGGTCAAACTTGAATGTTAATAAGAATTATTTGAAATTTGAGGCCGGGTGCAGTGGCTCACAACTGTAATCTCAGCACTTTGGGAGGCCGAGGCAGGTGGCTCACCTGAAGTCAGGAGTTCAAGACCAGCCTGGCCAACCTGGGGAAACCCCGTCTCCACTAAAAAATATAAAAATTAGCCGGGCGTGGTGGCACACGCCTGTAATCCCAGCTACTCAGGAGGCTAAGGCAGGAGAATCGCTTGAACCCGGGTGGTAGAGGTTGCGGTGAGCCGAGATTGAGCCACTGCACTCCAGCTTGGGCAACAGAGCGAGACTCTGTCTCAAAAAAAAAAAAAAAAAGAAAAGAAATTTGAATGTGTACATCTAGCCAATGATGGGCAAAATTTAAAAAAATAAATAAAAAATGCACATCTTTGGTCTGTGTGCAGATTTATTCATTGTAGCTTTTAAAAAAATTTCACATTTTTTTCCAAGTATAAAACCCTCTTTAAAAAAATGTCGTAACAATATTACTGTGAAGAGTGTTGGCATTTATTGAGTGTTTACTATGTGCCAGGCACTACTTTATATTTGCATTGGCCCTTTTCATCCTCACAGAAACCTGTGAGTCCCCATTGTTATCTCCCTCTTTTTGTAGATGTGGAGACTGAGGCACAGAAAGGTTAAACGGTTTCTCCCGAGTTACACAGCTAGTAAGTGGCAGAGGTGGGACTTGAACCTAAGTGCCTGTGCAAAGTTCAGGGACTGGGCTTTGAATATAGAAATATTTAGAAGTATTGAAAACGATTAAATTTATTTCACTATGACAATCTTATTTATGACCAAATTATCCATTTTTAATTTTTATTTGTTTATTTTTGAGATGGAGTCTCGCTCTGTTGCCCAGGCTGGACTGCAGTGGCACGATCTCGGTTCACTGCAACCTCTGCCTCCCAGGTTCAAGCAGTTCTCCTGCCTCAGCCTCTCGGGTAGCTGGGACTACAGGCAAGCATCACCACACCCAGGCAATTTTTGTATTTTTAGTAGAGATGGGGTTTCACCATGTTGGCCAGGCTGGTCTTGAACTCCTAACCTCAAGTGATCTGCCCACTTCAGCCTCCCAAAGTGCTGGGATTACAGGTGTCAGCCACGGCGCCTGGCCTATTTTTAATTTTTAAAAAATGTTTTTTACTGTCAAGTAGGGGTTCAGGACAGACTGCCCCCAAATATGCCGCTTTGGAATGTTGGTGATTTTGAGCAGAAGGCACTGGAAAGCAGTAAATGCAGAGACACAGTTTCCCTGAACTCCTCTCATCTGCCCAAAGGCAGAGCCTCCAAAAGGACATCAGTTGTCCTAAGTCCCCTCCCCAGGAGTCAGCAAGGGCTGCCCTAACATCCAGACAAACTGTCACAAACCCTCATATCTCCCATCTAGTCTTCTAAAGGCCCATGTTTCTTTCCTAAAAATCATTTCCTCTCCTCACAGTAGCCCACACCTCCTGTCCCTTTCCTCTGTTAAGATGGCATCACTTTTTTGTGATATTCAGTTTTTCTTCCTATGATGCCCCCTGTGCACATATTAAAAATTAATAAATTTGTTTACCCTTTTTCCTGTTAAATCTGTGTATTGTCAGTGTATTTCCTAGACCCAGCTATTGAACCTAGAGGGTAAAGTCTTTCTTCCCCTGACTCTATTTCAAAGCAATAAAAAAGTTTAAAATGCTCCAAAAGACAGAGTTTACTCTATGACTTGGATTATTAGAAGGCATTAGCCCAGGGAGGTTCTACTCTGTTTTTTGGGGGTGGAGCTGGTGCCAGAATTCACACCCTGGTTTCCATCCCAGCTGGGCCATTCCACAGATGGAACTTTAAACAAATACTCACTTCTCCTCGAAGTAGAAGCTGGGTTGGGGTCTGGTCTTGAAGGATGAATCTGAAATGGCAGAGGAGAGCTTGGCGAAGCCCTCCGGCTCCTTCCCAATGGGTCCCAGCTTTTGCCACTTCCCTACCTTGTATTTGGTTACTAAGGTATGTAATCTCTCTGTCCAGTTTTTTATCTTGGTCATCCATAGTGTTCTACAGATCAAATAGAAAGATGGTTACAATGTTAAGCACCTCTTGCTAAACATCCTGTCTTGGAGGCACATGGAGAAGGTTGACAAAGCCTCATTGCTCGGAAACATTTCATGCAACGGATTTGGTTGAAACCCAAGATTGTGATCTGGAGTCTTTAGCAACTGTGCTAATTTCCTACCTTGAGCATTTCATTTTTGAGCAACTAGAATAACAACTGGTCTTCTTTAGTCTTGACCAAAGGGGGATAAGGGAACCAAAAATCCTTGGCTCCTCATTTCCTGTTAGATTGTGAAACAAAAAGGTAAACATTTAACGGAATGTGGCAGCTCAGAACAATTACCCCTATTGTGGCATGAACACTGATTTCTATTCCTTTCTACACAAACTCCTGCCGGTAGAGAAGCTGAACAAAAGAACGTGCCAGCCTAGCCCCGTGGGCTCCTCAGGACGTTCAGATCGGGAAGTGAGAAACACCGGCAGAGATTTGCTCTGGGAAAGTTTGTAGACATTCTCAAAGTCAAGGGTGAAGTGTCCTTGGTTTACTTAGAATCGTTTTCTTTAAAGGAAATCACTGTTACAACTTCAGAAGCCCCGACATGCCTGTGTAGTTACGAGAAGGGATGAAGGCTTCGCATAGCTTCACAACCTTGTTAATAAGAGTCTGGAACTCGGTGACTGGCTGGGTGCTTGACGCTTTGTTCAGTAGCCTTGGCAAGTGCTCTCATTTTCTTCCTTTTTTGGTTTCCCCACTGCGAGCCCTTCGAGAACAATGTCATGTTGATCGATGGCAGTGACTCACGCCAGACCTTTCCATGCCTCCTCTGCAAGGACTCAAGAGAGTCGAGAGCAAAACCGTGCCATAGTTCCATGAAGGAGGGCAAAGAGCGTTATCCACGCCGAGGAACAGGCGGATCATGCGGCGACAGCACTGGTCTTTACCTTTTAACTGCTTGATTCGAAACATTCCAGCCAGGTACAGTGGCTCACACCTGTAATCTCAGCACTTTGGGAGGCCAAGGCGGTGGATCGCTTGAGCTCAGGCGTTCGAAACCAGCCTGGGCAACCTGGGAAAACCCCATCTCTACAAAAAAAAAAATACAAAAATTAGCCAGGTGTGGTGTGTGTGCCTGTGGTTCCAGCTACTCGGCAGGCTGCGGCTGGAGGGTCAGTTGAGCCCAGGAAGTGGAGTTTGCAGTGAGCTGAGATGGTGCCACTGCACTCCAGCCTGGGTGATAGAGCCAGACATTGTCTCCAAAAAAAAGAAAAAAGAAATAGTCCAAGACTATGGAGAAAGCCTTCTTTGGGGTCAGTGTGAACCATTCTTTCATTCGTTCAGCAAATGCTGACTGAGGAGCTACCGTGTCCCTGAAATTGCCTCCACCTCCAAGAAGACAGTGGTGAGCAAGTCAGACAATACCTCTAATCTCATGGAATTTATAAGTAAATGGGCCGTTAAAATTACCGGATCAGAAGTGCTGTGATGAGCAAATAGAGGCTCATGGGAAACTCCTAAGAAGGGCTCCTGAGCTGGACTTGGGGGTCAGGAAAGGCAGAATGCAGGGGCTGACTCATCCAGATCTGGCCGGGGTTGGCAGGGGTGCCTCCCACTTACTGTCTGTCTCCTTCTAGACTGACTTCTCCGTCTCATGAATACACCCCTTGAAGACATACATTTAAGAGAAAATAATAGGATGCGTTATTTATTTAAAGGTTTGTTACATTTTTACTAACAACCACATACCAACAGGAAAGTCGCAAGTAGAGCTCAAAACCTTTTTTCTCTGGGGCAGTGAAGAGTCAGTTGCCAGCCAGAAGGCCCATCGAGCCTGAGCACTTCAGGGTGTGCTTCCTACAGATAAGGACATCCTCCTGCATAACAGGAAAGGGGTCCAGACCCAGACCCCAAGAGAGGGTTATTGGATCTTGCACAAGAAAGAATTCAGGGTGAGTCTGTAAAGCGAAAGCCAGTTTATTAAGTAAAGGAGTAAAAGAATGGCTACTCCATAGACAGCAGCTTTGAGGGCTGCTGGTTGCCCAGTTTTATGGCAATTTCTTGATGATATGCTAAACAAGGAGTGGATTACTCATGCCTCCCCCTTTTAGACCATAGAGGGTAACGTCCTGATGTTGCCATGGCATTTGTAAACTGTCATGGCGCTGGTGGGAGTGAAGCAGTGAGGATGACCAGAGGTCACTCTTGGCGCCATCTTGGTTTTTGGTGGGTTTTAGCCAGTTTCTTTACTGCAACCTGTTTTTTCAGCAATGTCTTTATGACCTGTATCTTGTGCCGACCTCCTATCTCATCCTGTGACTTAGAATGCTATAACCATCCGGGAATGCAGCCCAGTAGGTCTCAGCCTTATTTTACTCAGTTCCTATTTAAGATAGAGTCGCTCTGGTTCAAACGGCTCTGATATAACTGCTGCTCAGCCATTGACGTTGGGAAGGTAGCACAGGCTCATTGCCACCACCGAACCCTCAGACCCCACCCAAGTGTTGCCAGTTGTTCCAATAATGTCCTTTATGGTGAAAGGACCAGATCCATGGTCATACATTGCATTGAATTGTCACGTCTTCTTTAGTCTTCCCTCGACCTATGTGACCTTGCCATTTTTGGAGATAATAGTGAAACAGTCCAGTGGGTTCACCTTGCCCACTGCCTAGACAGAGCTGATTTATCACAACAGGGGAACTGCAATGGAGAAAGAGTAATTCACACAGAGTCGACTGTGTGAGAGACTGGAGTTTTATTAATACTGAAATCAGTCTCCCTGAACATTTGACGATTTAGAGTTTTTAAAGATAATTTGGTGGGTAGGGGCTTGGGAAGTGGGGAGTGCAATGGAGATGGAATCACAGGGGTTCGAAGTGAGTTTTTCTTGCTGTTTTCTTTTCCTAGGTGGGATGGCAGAACTGGTTGAGCCAGATTACCGGTCTGGGTGGTGTTAGCTGGTCCACTGAGTGCAGGGTCTGCAAAATATCTCAAGCACTGATCTGAGGTCTTACAATAGTGATGTTATTGCCAGGAGCAATTTGGGGAGGTTCAGACTCTTGGAGTCAGAGGCTGCATGACCCCTAAACTGTAATTTCTTGTTTTGTCTGTTTGTTTGTTTTGTTATTGTTGTTTGTTTTTTTTGAGATGGAGTTTCACTCTTGTTGCCCAGGCTGGAGTGCAATGGCATGATCTCAGCTCACCACAACCTCCGCCTCCCAGGTTCAAGCAATTCTCCTGCCTCAGCCTCCCAAGTAGCTGAGATTACAGGCATGCGCTACTATGCCCAGCTAATTTTGTATTTTTAGTAGAGATGGGGTTTCTCCATGTTGGTCGGGCTGGTCTTGAACTCCTGACCTCAGGTGATCTGCCTGCCTCGGCCTCCCAAAGTGCTGGGATTACAGGCATGAGCCACTGCGCCCGGCCAGTAATTTCTAATCTTGTAGCTAATTTGTTAGTCCTGCAAAGGCTGCGTGGTCCCAGGCAAGATGGGGGTCTTTTCAGGAAAGGGGTTTTATCGATTTTGTTTCAGAGTCAAACCGTTAACGGAATTCCTTCCCAAAGTTAGTTTGGCCTATGCCCAGGGATGAACAAGGACAGCTTAAAGGTTAGAAGCAAGATGGAGTCGGTTAGGTCTGATTGCTTCCACTGTCATAATTTCTTGAGTTATAATTTTGCAAAGGTGGTTTCAATAGGACACTTGCTTTGTAGCCTGCACTTTGTTTTTCATTTCTCTGTTGTGCCCTCATGGTTAGGGCCAAGTGATGCATCTTTAGTGGGAATCGCTCAGGAGTAGTGCAGTCTTCTTATTGTATTATAACACATGCGGTGGCATTTGTTGGCTCGGCTTCTACACTGTAAAGTTGCTCTTTTTCCCTCTTAATGAATATGTATCTTGAGGGAGATACTAAAAAAAAAAAACACCCCTTTCCTCATCAAATTCTGAATGTGTTCAGTATGGATTCATGGCTTTCTATTTTATCCACTAGGTTATAATCTGTTGCCATCTTTATTTTAATGCTCAAATTCTCCCATATTCAGTGACCACTTCAAGCTGACCTCTGTGTCCTTTTGACACATCTCAGTCATTCTTTGAGCACTTCCTTTCCTGCTGAGATGGGTACATGTTCTAGGCCCACCCTGTGCTTCCCCTGTCTAGTCTGGAATCAGCTGTTTCTCAAAGGAGCTTTTGGTGGAGAATGGTGTTTAGAAACCAAGATCTGGACAGCAGGTGTACTCGCTGTGATTGAGCTATTGCTGCTCCCAATTCTCTAGGTAGCCAGAACAACAACAAAATTAGCTGTGGACATAAAAACATGTATGTTTGGCTGGGTATGGTGGCTCATGCCTGTAATCCCAGCATGTTGGGAGGTTGAGGCAGGCGGATCACTTCAGGTCAGGAGTTCAAGATCAGATTGGCCAACATGGTGAAACCTTGTCTCTACTAAAAGTACAAAAAAATTAGCTGGGTGTGGTGGTGTGTGCCTGTAATCCCAGCCTCTTGGGAGGGTGAGGCAAGAGAATCGCTTGAACCCAGGAGGTGGAGGTTGCAGTGAGCCAAGATCGTGCCACTGCACTCCAGCCTGGGTGATAGAGTGAGACTCTCTCTGTCCCCGAAAAAAAAAAAAAGTTGTTTATTTCTGTATGTTTTTACTCACACCAATACCTTCAATTCTAGCCCAGCACCACAGGGTTTATTCTAGTTTTCTCCCTTTTCATATTTGTATCTCTTTACTCTGACAGTGAGACCCTGGCTCCCGTTATTCTAAGTATACTGACTTATTTGACTAATCCCCTGTAGATGATCAGTCTCTGCTGCCTTCTTCCCTATCACATGTGGACGCCCTCCTCACCCTGCCTGGCCCTGACACCCTGTGCTGGGTCTTCCACATGTGCAGAGGCCGTCCTGACCCCACTCGGGATCTGATCCTCCACACCAGACCACCCCTTTGCACAGGCCCCCTCCTCCTGCATTTGGGCTCTGAGTCCCCATGCTGAGCTGCCCTTTACCTTGCTTGAACTCTGACACCCCATGCCAGGTTTTGGCCTTGCGAGGACACCTTTCTCACCTTCTGCTGCAGCTCCCTGGCACAGACTGCCTTGCACTGTGCTGGGCTTTGCCTGCTGCCTGGATGCGCTCCTCACCCTGCCTGGGCCCTGAAATCCCACTGCAGGCCATTCTCACACATGGATGCCTTCCCTACCCTGCTTGGGCCCTCACTCCCATGCTGACTCCCTCTCCTCCATTGTATTAATCCATTTTCAAGCTGCTGATAAAGATATACCTGAGGCCAGGCACGGTGGCTCATGCCTGTAATCCCAGCACTTGGGAGGCCAAGGCGGGCAGATCACCTGAGGTCAGGAGTTTGAGACCAGCCTGGCCGACATGGTGAAACCTGTTTCTACTAAAAATACAAAAATTAGCTGGGCATGGTGGCAGGTGCCTGTAATCCCAGCTACTTGGGAGGCTGAGGCAGGAGAATCGCTTGAAACTGGGTGGCGGAGGCTAGGTCACAGTGAGCCTAGATTGCGCCATTGCACTCCAGCCTGGGGGACAAGAGTGAGACTTTGTCTGCAAAAGAATGAATGAATGAATAAATAAATAAATAAATAAATAAATAAATAAATAAATAAAAATACATACCTGAGACTGGGCAATTTATCAAAGAAAGAGGTTTAATGGACTTACAGTTCCATGTGGCTGGGGAGGCCTCACAATCATGGTGGAAGGTGAAAGGCACGTCTCACATGGTGGCAGACAAGTGAGGAGAGCTTGTGCAGGGAAACTCCCCTTTGTAAACCAGATCTTATGAGACTTATTCACTATCATGAGAACAGCACGGGAAAGACCTGCCCTCATGATTCAGTTACCTCCCACCAGGTCCCTCCCACAACACATAGGAATTCAAGATGAGATTTGGGTGGGGACACAGCCAACCCATATCACCCATGCCTGGATGCCCTTCTCATGCTTGGGCTCTGTCATCTGCACCAGGCCTTCTGCTGCCCGTCTGTCTTACCCACCAGGACTCTGACTCTCCATACTGGGCCACCTCTCTTCCTCAACACTGCTATGGATTGAATGTTTATGTTCTCCCCAAATTCGCATGTTGCAATCCCAGTCTCCAATGTGATAGTATTAGGAGGTGGGGGCCTTTGGGAGGTGATTCGGTCATGAAGGTGGAGCCCTCACAGCTGGGATGAGTGCCCTTCTATAAGAGGCTCCAATAAGCTCCCTCGCCCCTTCCACCATGTGGGGACACAGCGAGAAGATGCTGTCTATGAACCAGGAAGCCGGCCCTTGCCAGACACTGAATCTGCACTTTGATCTTGGACTTGCAGCCTCCAGACCCGTGAGAAATAAATGTCTATTGTTTATAAGGCACTCGGTCAATGGTATTTTTGTTAAAGCAGTCGAAACGGACTAAGACAGACACCTACCTTGCTCTGCCAACCCTTCATGATGTTAGGACTGAATTGTTCAGGAAGGAACAAAAAGGGAAGGGAAAGAGGAAGGGAAGGAGAAAGGGAAACAGAAAGGAAACAAGAGGAAGAAGAACATGAAGAAGACAGGGAGACCATTTGCTTTTTCTTAGCTTCCCTCTTTTGTTATACCTTTGAAGTCTCCTATTATCTGTCATCATATCAGACCTCATGTTACATTGCACAGGCGCCCCCTGCTTAGCCACCTTCCCCATCCCTCTCTTCTGTTCACTCCTCCACTCCTCCATCTTCCTCCTTCCCCAGATCCAATGATCCATCCATCTTGGCCTCAGCCCTCTTGGAATCAGCTCCAGAGTGTGCAGGTCTGGACTGTCCAGTTTGTCAGCCTCATTGAGAACCAGTTATCTGAACAGAATGAGGAATTTTAACTTCTCTCTAGAGGATGGTGAAGACACAGGACATGTGATACTTCAGATGCAATACCCTGTGATTATGAGACTGTTTCTCTGCAAGGGCAAATAGAGATAAACATGTCCTTTTAAGGTTTTTACCAGTTTTTTAAATGATAGCTAGCATTGGTATTTATCTTTTTTTTTTTTTTTTTTGAGGCAGGATCTCCCTCTGTCACCAGGCTGGAGTGAAGTGCTACAATCAGAGCTCACTGAAGCCTTGAACCCCTGGGCTCAAGCAATCCCCAAGGTTCCTGCCCCAGCCTTCCAAGTAGCTGAGAATACAGGTGTATGCCACCACACCTGGTTGATTTTTATTTTGAATGTTTTTATAGAGAAGGGGTCTTGCTATGTTGCCCAGGCTAATCCCAAACTCCTGTCCTCAAGCAATCCTCCTTCCTCAGCTTCCCAATGTGCTGGGATTACAGGTGTGAGCCACTGCACCCAGTCTAGTATTTCTCTTTGATTCAGATCGTTTTCATTTCAATAAGTGTAGATATTCATTACTTCAGTATTATATCAATTCAACATTACTAAAACTAATTAAGAATGTTGGAAAAAATGCAACTAAATTAATACTGAGACTCACTACAGACTTCACTTTTTATTTCATTTTATTTTTGAGACAGTCTGTCACCCAGGGTGGAGTGCAGTGGTGTGATCTTGGCTCACTTCAACCTCTGCCTCCTGGGTTCAAGCAATTTTCATGACTCAGCCTCTTGAGTAGCTGGGATTACAAGTGCCCACCACTATGCCTGGCTAATTTTTGTATTTTTAGTAGAGTCAGAGTTTCACCATGTTGGCCAGGCTGGTCTCGAGCTCCTGACCTCAGGTGATCCACCCGCCTTGGCCTACCAAAGTGTTGGGATTACAGGCGTGAGCCACCACACCAGGCCTATTAGAGACTTTAAGAGTGGAAATATACCCCCAGATTTCTGTTAGCCTTTCAAAAGGAAGCTTGAATCAATACTGCTTGCTTCCACTAGAATTAATTAGTAAACAAAACCAAAAACTCTCAAAACAATTGAGCCTGTAATTTATTTCTGTTGAAATTTTAATTTTACATTACATTGGCCGGGAATGGTGGCTCATGCCTGTAATCCCAGCACTTTGGGAGGCCGAGGCGGTGGATCACCTGAGGTCAAGAGTTCAAGACCAACCTGGCCAACATGGCAAAACATCATCTCTACTATAAATAGAAAAATTAGCTGGGTGTGGTGGTGTGCGCCTGTAGTCCAAGCTACTTGGGAGGCTGAGGCAGGAGAATCACTTGAACCTGGGAGACAGAGGTTGCAGTGAGCCGAGACTGCCCCACTGCGCTCCAGCCTGGGCAACAGAGGGAGACTTTGTCTAAAAAAAAGAAAAAAAAATTATGTTACATTTATCCACCACTCACGTTTTCAGTTGGGAAATGGTACATATTAGAAATTTTAAAAATAGAAGCAAGACCAGGACAACCACAGAAAGTTCTAACACAAAAGTATTAGTCCGTTCTCACACTGCTATAAAGAAATCCCTGAGACTGGGTACTTTATAATAAAAAGAGGTTTAATTGGCTCACGGTTCCGCAGGCTGTACAGGAAGCATGGCTGGGGAGGCCTTAGGAAACTTATAATCATGGCGGAAGGCGAAGGGGAAGCCCGCACATCTTACATTCTTACGTGGCTGGAGCAGCAGGAAGAAGGGTCAGGCAGGTGTTCCCCAATTTTTTTTTTTTTTTTTTTTTGAGATGGAGTCTTGCTCTGTCACCCAGGCTGGAGTGCAGTGGCACGATCTTGGCTCACTGCAACCTCTGTCTCCCGGGTTCAAGCGATTCTCTTGTCTCAGCCTCCCGAGTAGATGGGATTACAGGCAGGCCCTACCACACCCAGCAAATTTTTGTATTTTTAGTAAAGATGGGGTTTCACCATGTTGGCCAGGTTGGTCTTGAACTCTTGACCTCAGGTGATCCACCTGCCTTGGCCTCCCAAAGTGCTGGGATTACAGGCATGAGCCACCGTGCCCAGCCAGGTGCTACACACTTTTAAACAACCAGATCTCACAATAGCTCACTCACTATCACAAGAACAGCGCCAAAGGGGAAACCACCCCTATGATTCAATCACCTCCCACCCGGCCCTGCCTCCAACATTAGGGATTACAATTTGACATGAGATTTGGGTGGGGACACAGATCCAAACCACATCAACAAGCATCCAGAGCCCTGCATGGACTAAAACATCTCCATCCCTGGCTTCTATTCTGGGGTAACTGCATGAGCACCTCAGAGATCAAACATCTCGAAGATGAGAGTGGCCTCACTTAGAAATCTGTGGCTATATCCCAGTGAGATGTGCTTTCGGCAGGTATCTCAGCCAAATGACAACACTGGTATTTTATTTTATATTTTTAGAGGGAGGCTCTCACTCTGTCGCCCAGGTTGGGGCGCAGTGGCACAATCATGGTTTGCTACAGCTTCAAACTCCTGGGCTCAAGTGATCTTCCTGTCTCAGCCTCCAGAGTAGCTAGGACTACAGGCACACCACCACCTTGGCTAATTTTTAAATTTTTTGTAGAGACTCAAAATATTGGGTCTCATTATGTTGCCCAGGCTGGTCTTGAGCTGGCTTCAAGCCATCCTCTCGCCTTGGCCTCCCAAAGTAGTAGGATTACAGGCGTCAGCCCTGACTCATGGCCAACTTTAGTATTTTAGCATTTATTTCAGTATCAAAGTTCTACTTTAAAAAACATCAGTATAGGCTGGGCGTGGTGGTTGATGCCTGTAATACCAGCACTTTGGGAGGTTGAGGTGGGCAGATTGCTTGAGCTCAGGAGTTCAAGACGAGCCTGGGTCACATGGCAAAACACCGTCTCTACAAAAAATACAGAAAATTAGCCAGGTGTGGTGGTGTGCTCCTGTAATCCCAGCTACTCAAGAGACTGAGGCAGGAGAATCGCTTGAAGCTGGGAGGTTGAAGCTTCAGTGAGCTGAGATTGCATCTCTGCACTCCAACCACCTGGGTGACAAACCAAGACCCTTTCTCTCAAACAACAACAACAACAACAACAACAAAACGGTATTTTGGCCAGGTGCAGTGGCTCATGCCTGTAATCCCAGCACTTTGGGAGGCTGAGGTGGGCAGATCACTTGAGGTCAGGAGTTCAAGACCAGCCTGGCCAACGTGGTGAAACCCCACCTCTACTAAAAATACAAAAATTAGCCAGGCATGGTGGCACGCACCTGTAATCCCAGCTACTTGGGAGGCTGAGACAGGAGAATTGCTTGAACCCAGGAGGCAGAGGTTGCAGCGAGCCAAGATCACGCCACTGCACTCCAGCCTGGGTGACAGAGCAAGATCCTGTCTCAAAAAAAAAAAGGGGATATTTTATTGAAAACTTTTCAAATTCATGAAATGGAGAATAGAAAGATCAAAACTAAACATCTGTAACACATCCCAGAGCATCTCTTGGAGCCTAGCTTATCTTGGCTTAGCTGCTTCCTTTATCTCCAGGGCACACCCAGGGCCCTGACTGAGCAGCTCTGTGACCCTTGAAACACACAGAGTGGTTCCACTGTCCCCCCTTGAGTAAGGGGCTATGGTTTTGGGGTGGGGGCAAGAGGATTTGGTAGGGAATAGCAGGAGGAAAGTGATGATGAGGGCTGGGAGGGCTTGGGACAGGAGAGGGGAAAGGGATTGAGGAGAGAGCCAGAAATCTAAGCCAATTGCCCACTGTAGTCTAAAGGAATGGTGCTATACTCACAAACACTGCTGTTTTCTCATTGTGGTGGTTGTTTTTTGAGACAGAGTCTCGTTCTATCACCCAGGCTGGAGTGCAGTGGTACAATCTCAGCTCGCTGCAAACTCTGCCTCCTGGATTCAAGCGATTCTTGTGCCTCAGCCTCCTGAGTAGCTGGGATTACAGGTGTGAGCCACCACACCCAGCTAATTTTTGTATTTTTAGTAGAGATGGGGTTTCACCATGTTGGCCAGGCTGGTCTTGAACTCCTAACCTCAGGTGATCTGCCCACCTTGGCCTCCCGAAGTGTTGGGATTACAGGCGTGAGCCACCGTGCCCAGCCCACACTGCTGTCTTGACACATGAAAATACTATGGTATCAAATGGCCATGAGGAAACGACGAGGGTGATGGGTGTGTTCACCGACTTGATCGTGGCAAATAGTTTTAGGGGTGAATTCCTATGTCAAAAGTATCTACTCACCATTAAATGTTTATGTTTGTTTTATTCGATGTCTCAATAAGGCTGTTTATAAAAACACTAAAGTATACAAGAATGCTAAAGCAGTTGCAGTTGCTAAAATGTGTCAAAATATAAACAGGTCACCTGACACTGGGCTTTCTGTTAGGCATGGGGAGGGCCTGGGTTAGTAATTTATCTGTAGGTCATGGGTGGCCTCAAGGATCTGAAAGTCCTCAGGTGAATTATTTTTATGGGGTCTGGCAATTATTCTAGAGGCCCCCATTTTGTGCATTTAATTAACCCTTGAATGCAGGTGTCAGGGAGGAAAAACTTTGTCTTTACCCTCTTATGTTATATGATTAGGGGTCTGCTAATTAAACTACCAAAAGACAGGCCTGGCACAGTGGCTCACACCTGTAATCCTAGTATTTTGGGAGGCTGAGGTAGGAGGATCATTTGAGCCTAGGAGTTCAAGACCAGCCTAGGCAACATGGTAAGACCCCATCTCTACAAAATATACAAAAATTAGCCAGGTGTGGTGGCACGCGCCTGCAGTGCCAGCTACTCGGAAGACTGAGGTGGGAGGATAGCTTGAGCTTAAGAGGCGGAGGTTGCAATGAGCCAAGATCGAACCACTGCACTCTGTCTGGATGACAGAGCGAGACCCTGTCTCAAAAAATGAAATAAAATAGCAGAAAAACAGGTTAACAGGAGACAAGGCACACAATTTTTATAAACATTTACATGCATAAGAGTTAAAAAAAAGTGAAACTCAAAGAAGTGGTTAGGCTCAGGAATTTATACCATTTTAACAAAGAAAGGCAGGTTTGAGGTTGGACAGACAACGGATCGTAGGAAAGTGACTAAGAAGCATATGGGGATGAATGGGAAGTCAGGCATTATTTTAGTAAGGGTCTCTTCATGTAGTCTCGTCTCGGGGTCAACCACCTCTGGGGATGAGTGCTCTTCTCGTCCTCTGATGGGGGTGCAGGGACACCTTTACGGGGGAAATTGATGCCTGGCTTTCAGGCAGTGAGGGGGAGGGCAGAGAACTGTACTTGCTTGTCGATTCTCGAGTGCCTCCAGCTCAGAATAATTCTTATGCCAAAGTGTGGTGGCACGCGCCTGCAGTCCCAGCTACTCAGAAGGCTAAGGTGGGAGGATAGCTTAAGCTTAAAAGGCGGAGGTTGCAATGAGCATCCTGTCTTTTTAAATTTTCTTTTAAATTCTTTCTAAATTTTTAAATTTAAAATTTTTTTTAATTTTTAATATTTATTATATAGAGATGGGATCTCACTGTGTTGCCCAGGCTGGTCTTGAACTCTTGGGCTCAAGTGATCTGCCCACCTCGGCCTCTCAAAGTGCTGGGATTATAGGTGTGAGCCACTGCACCCGGCCTGGGGATGGCATATTCTGATCCCCTTCTCAGGGAAAGCCATCAGCAACTGAACATCATAGAGGGCTCTGTGTCTCCACTCCCGCCTCCCCCCACCGCCCCTGCCATTTTACTGGACTTGACTGTGGGACAAGGAGGTGTGGGAACCTGGGCCAGTCTGCCTTGAGGGTGACTGAGCTGGCATCTCCTCTAGGGTTTGGCATTTTCATGTCTCCTCTTCTAAGCCCTGGAGTCTCCATCCTCCTCCCTCTCTCTTGCCTTGGGCACCCGCGCCTCCCCACATATCATCTGTATTTCTGACTTCCTCCCTCTGTTCTCCTGAGACTGGGTGCCAGGATCAGCTTTTGCATCTTTTAAAACCATATGCAGTATTTTCCCTCCAAGTTTGTTTCTCTAACGGGTTCACGGTTTTTCTGATTTACTGACTACCCACTTTTATGAACACCGATCATTTATTTTTTCCAATACAAAATATTTTCTTCTGCTTAATATTTTCCATATAATATCTCCCTACTTTGAAAAACTTTTAAATAACCTCTTAAAAAAAAAAAGGAGTATGACTCAGAAGCCTCAAAAGCTGTGGCCACGAGCTGAGATCCTAAAATGACCCAACTGTGGAGCAGGGATAGAATGAAATAAAATAAACCCCTTTCCAAGAAGCTCAGCCCTGGAGAAGAACATTTGTGAACAGAACTGTGGGCCTGCTGCCATTCTCCACCCTTCTGTTTGGGTTGGCCCCCATCCTACACGGTCATCTTCTCTCCTAACCAAAACAATGGCTGAGTTCATGGAGATTTTTGCATTTTTCCTAAAAAGAAGTTTTATATCTCAATTAATATTTAAAATTCCAAGTTAGAAGGTACCTTTGGAAAAGTACATCCTTAGGTCGGAAACGCTGTCCTCTGAACACCACTTAAAAGAACTCAACAGCCTGCACGAATCTGAGAATTCCAAGGTCATAGGTTTTTTTTAGCCTTGTTTGTCAGAACAAGAAGACCAGCTCACACATGTCCAAGCGTATTACTCACAGTTAAAAGTAATAGTAAGATTTAATTGGTTTTCTTTTTTCTTCTGTGATGTGTGTCTATTCATCAGCCTCTTGCCACTCTAGGTTTTTCCTCCCTCCCTTAACCCACATCCTCAAGAAGAATTGAAGAATTTTCCAGTTATGCAATTTTGCCTGCAACTTTGCCTAGTGCTAGTCTGGAGTGGAGGAGGGGTGGGGGATCTTCAGGTTCTGTTCCATTTCCTTAGCTCCCCTGACTCCGTAATTTGAAATCATGAACATTCGAACATACCAGAAACAGAGCGAATAGAACAATGAGCCCATCTTCCAACTCTAACAATCGTTACCAGTTTTCAATGTTGTTTTGTTTAGTCTCCACGCTCCAGCCTCTTTTGTTTTGAAGTATTTTAAAGCAAACCCTAGAAATGACATAATTTCACCCATAAATGCTTCAGTGTGTACCTACAACAGAGAATGTCTTGCCCCCAGTGTAATGCAATACCATGATGAAGCTAATGCAATGAACAAAAACCTTTTAATAAGAACTGCTCCAGCCAGAGTGGACTCCAGCCAAGCATCTGGAGGCTAGCTCAGGGCCGCTGCTGGTCAGCAGAATTGGTGGTAGGGGAGAAGTGGATGGGGACAGGAGAGTGGGGACAAGCTGGACTTCATTGATACCTGTTTGTGTGTCTATCATGCATCAAGTCTAAGAACTTTGGAGAGTCATGGCTGGTGCTTCACGCAGCCTCCCGAATCCCACGACAATGCCTCTTTTGGCCACCTCTTCACCCAGAACTCCACAGAGAAAGGGATGTGGGGAAATCCAGCTCCAGCTTCACCACAGTGACGTGGTCCAAGCCAGCACCATCCTTTCAGGCCCAGTCTGCTTTCCCATTTCCCTGCTTTCTCAATAATGGATTTTTACTGTTGGTTTATACAGATTCGGAAACAAACAAAACACCAAGGTTGCCACTGACTGTTCCGTCTCTTTTAATCTGCAACAATTCCTGCTCCATCTTTTCCCATGACATTGTTTCTTGATGTACCTGGGCCGTTTGCCCTGCAGAAATTCCCCATATCCGGAATCTGGCCAATTCTATGCTCCTGGTATAATGGTGGTTGGCTCTCGAGGCTTGATAAGGTTCAAGGCTTTGTTTTTGCTGTTTTGTTTTGTTAGCTTTTCATTTTGTTTTGTTTTGTTTTGAGACAGGATCTCACTCTATTGCCCAGGCTGAAGTGCAGTGGCATTGTCTTAGCTCACTACAACCTCCGCCTCCTGGGGTCAGGTGGTCCTCCCACCTAAGCTTCCCCAGTAGCTGAGATTACAGGATTGCGCCAACATGCCCAGTTCATTTTTGTAGTTTTTTTTAGAGATGGGGTTTCACCATGTTGGCCAGGCTGGTCTCCAACTCTTGAGCTCAAGTGATCAGCCCTCCTTGGCCTCCCAAAGTGCTAGGACCACTGCGCCCGGCCTGAGGTTCTTAGTTTTTCAACTCCCTTTGGGTTCCAAGTCGTGTCCAGGTCATAGGTGTCTGGGAGAAGCCAGGGAACAGTCAGTGGGCTACCTGGACTTTACTGAGCTTCCTTAACCACTGCGCGTGTATTGTCCCAGGTAGGGAAACTGCATAAATTCCATTGTTACAATTGGCTCTGTATCCACCTTGGAATAGCCACCTCAGTGTTTCTTCTTTCAGCTTGATGAATCTTCCACGCCTGGTGGTGCCTGTCTCACTTTAGATACCAACTGTGGTGTTTCAGGTGGATGAATGTCCAGTGGGAAGGAACCACATCTCTCCCCGCCCGTATGACAACTCTAGGTTCTCTATTTAACAAAGGACATGGAAACTTACGGAAGTGGGACCCCTCTCACCAGGGTAGAAGCAGATGAAACACATTTCAGTGTAGCTTCTAGACACCCACGGTGTCCTCTCCGTGCATTCCCTAATGCGGCCGATTAACATTGCCCATGAGTTTTGCTATGCTCTTTTAACTTGTTTAGCCTGGTCTTGTTGTCACAGTTCAAGAAGAACTTGCTCTAGCAATCTGTGACTTTTGTTCAAGATAATTTTTATCGACATTGAACTCTCCTCTTTCTTGAACCAAACTCAGCTTCAGCAAGGCCACATCCTCATCAGGGAAGAGAAGTCAGACTGAGTGCCTCAGTTTCCCCAAGCTCCATCTCTGCCGAAATTCCCAATGTTTTGGAAAAAGCCTCTTTCTCTGAAGCTGTTTACTCTCCAGCTCTGAACTGATGAGCTTTAGGATGAACGTCTGATACAGAGCTTGACAGGAGGATCATGATCCCACCATGTGATTTTTACATTAATCCTTCAAGATGTTCACTGAAGGCCAGGTGGCTCACCCCTATAATCCCAGCACTTTGGGAGGCTGAGGCAAGAGCATTGCTTGAGCCCGGGAGTTCGAGACCAGCCTGGGCAACATGTGAAACCCCGTCTCTACAAAAAATACAAAAATTAGCCAGGCATGGTGGCGTGCACCTGTAGTCCCAGCTACTCAGGAGGCTGAGGTGGGAGGATCACTTGAGGTCGAGGAGGTCGAGGCTGCAGTGAGCTAGGATCACCCCACTACACTCTAGACTGGGCGACAGAGTGAGACCCTGTCTCAAAAATAAATAAATAAATATATAATAAAACAATTACAATATTTTTGAAAAGACCTCATGGACTGGTGACAACACATCTATAGGCCAGAGCTCCACCAAGCTTGATTTCAAAACCCCGATCTGCAGTTCCACTTGTGTTTTGACAGAAGAATATGTATTAGAGATAAGACAGAGCTCTCCGGAAGCCAGATCAAGGCTGACAGGGATGGGCGCCTCTCCTATGCACTAGGCTCACCAGTTAGAGTGTAATGGAAACAAGAGGGAATGTCCTGGAAGGCTCTCTTGGACTCATCCAACAGATGTGAGGTTGAGGCCCTGAGTTTGAAAAGGGGCGGAAATTGGCCAGGTGCGGTGGCTCACACCTGTAATCCCAGCACTTTGGGAGGCTGAGGCGGGCAGATCACGAGGTCAGGAGATCGAGACCTTCCTGGCTAACACGGTGAAACCCCGTCTCTACCAAAAAAACACAAAAAAATTAGTTGGGCGTGGTGGCGGGCGCCTGTAGTCCCAGCTACTTGGGAGGTTGAGGCAGGAGAATGACGTGAACCTGGGAGGCGGAGCTTGCAGTGAGCCAAGATCGCACCACTGCACTCCAGCCTGGGCGACAGAGCGAGACTCCATCTCAAAAAAAAACAAAAAGAAAAAAAAGAAAGGGGGCGGAAATCATGTAGTTCCAGAAAGCTAGCAGCTCCACATTCTTGCTGGGAGGCAGGTGCTTGGATTTGAGATTTCATCAGATTCCCTCAAAGGGAATGAGGGAAATTCATAAAAGGAAATTCAGATGCTCTAAGGATGGAAGAATGGCTAGAAAGCAACTGAAACCCAACACATATCCACAGCAGCAGGCAACTCAGACAAGTGTCTGTAATTTAAGTAGAAGGAGAAGCGCCAGCTTTCTTGTATCATGAAAACGTTTAGTTTCTGGACTGAGAAGAGAAAAGCCCTAAAACCTTGAGGATAAAGGAATTCATTTTCTAAAATTCAGTTCTATAAACAACACTGTGAAAGGCCAGAGGAAGGTTATCAGATTGGGATATTTGTGTTTAATTTCTCAACTTACCACATTCCAGGAGCAGATTTATAGTCTTTGGTTGGGAATGTGTCAGCGAGCACCCGAGGTCAGGGAAATGTGGTCATTTGCATTTTGAAACACAGAACTGTATGTTTCTTCAGCTGCCGATTTACCAGCTCTCCGGGAACAACAGGCTGAGTTCATCTTGGCTGAGGGACACCGTGACTGACCGATTCTCTCTGGTCGCAGAAATCATGGCTTTCCTTGTTCAGGACATCTGACCAGCATTAGGGACTGGGGAGTCAGTCGGCTGTAAGGGATGGTTCCTCCATTTGGGGATCTGAGAGATCAGCAAAAAGGGATTTGGGAGGAAATGAAGTTTGTCATGCTGGGCCCGAGTGGTCATATCATTAGAGGCAGAAAAGTATCTGTTTCCATTTCTGTTTATTAAAAATCATTAAACACCTTGGGAGCCTCAGAGAGGTGCTCAGCCCGGAGTCCTTACCGCTGTCCTCAGGTTGCCGGTCCATAGCTGACCCCTACGTAAGCTCATGGACACTTGAAATTCGTTTTCATTTATAAATGTACACCCATAATGAATCTCTGATGAAAGGAAACTTAAGGAACACTGATGATGAAAAGAAAGCCCATCGATGAGAAGAGAATAATAAAATTTCTACAAGTTGGCTGTAACATGAGTTTTCCTAGGCTTTTTGTTGTTTGTTTTGTTTTGGAGACAGGGTCTTGCTCTGTCACCCAGGCTGGAGTGCAGTGGCACATTTCTGCTCACTTACAATCTCCGCCTCCTGGGTTCAGGTGATCCTCCCACCTTGGCCTCCTGAGTAGCTGGGACCACAGGCACACGTCACCATGCCTGGCTAATTTTTTGTATTTTTTGTAGAGATGGGGGTCTCGCCATGTTGCCCAGGCTGGTCTCAAACTCCTAGACTCAAGTGATCCTCCCGCCTTGGCCTCCCAAAATGCTGGGATTACAGGCGTGAGCCACGGCGCCTAGCCCTTCTCAGCTTTCTTAGCTGTTTGCTTCTCATCAAAACTAGACTTCTCCAGGCCAGGTGTGGTGGCTCACACTTGTAATCGAGCAATTTGCGGGGGCCGAGGCGGAAGGATCCCTTGATCCCAGAAGTTCAAGACCAGCCTGAGCAATGCAGTGAGACCCTATAAAAGAAAAAAAAAGTTGTAAAGAAAGAAACAAGAAAATTAAACTTGTCCAGTATTAAAAACTAAAAATATAATGACAATGATGTACAATTTTGCTTGTCATTCTTTAGGAATAAAGATTACCCATATCCATGATGTGTTATTTGCTGAGGCGTTCTTGCAGCTTGCAGCCTGAAACTTTCTCTCTTAACTTGCCATTTAGAAGTAAAATGTGGAATTTACATATATGAAAAACTTCAGTTCTTAAAAATTCAGTGTTTAAAAACTGACATGCAAAAACTTCCAAACAATTTATAAAACTAGTTTTTGTGGCTGGGTGCGGTGGCTCACGCTTGTCATTCCAGCACTTTGGGAGGCCGAGGCAGGTAGATCACTTGAGGCCAGAAGTTTGAGACCAGCCTAGCCAACATGGTGAAACCCGTCTCTACTAAAAATACAAAAATTAGCCGGGTGTGGTGGCGCACCTGTAATCCCAGCTACTTGGGAGGTTGAGGCACAAGAATCACTTAAACCTGGGAGGCGGAGGTTGCAGTGAGCTGAGATCACATCACTGCACTCCAGCCTGGACAACAGAGTGAGATCCCATCTCAAGAAAACATAAAACAAATAAATAAAATAAAACCAGTTTTATCTTTCTTTTTTGATGCCATAAGATGTATTTAACTTTGAATTTACATTTGCCACAAAATATGTCACTTAAAAATTCACTGAGGAATCAGACTTTTCTTATTGTAATTAAGTAAAAGTAAATTAAACAGCATGTGCCTCTTCTTAAATGTGATAAAGTTGAAATACGTGTTTTTATGTAAATTGCGTTTTTGTTGTTGTTGTTGCAGTAGAAATTGACCAATTGCAACAGTAGGGGATGTTGTGAGGGCTTCAGCCTCTGACACACACTACACCCCCGAAAAGAACCAACAAAAATGAACTCCAATCCGAAAATGACAGCCTCTTGCCGCGCGACTGCTGTGTGCAACGTTGCTGTTTCTTTGCCTCACTCTGTGCCAGAATGCAGCCCCTCTAGCCCTTGGAAAATCTGGAGCTACCCCCAAAGCCAACGATGGCCACTGAAGGCACAAAAGGCTGTACGTGGTGGGCGAGGGGGGCTCAAGAACGGAGAAAGTGGAGTCACCGGGCCTCAGAACAGCCCCAGGGATCCAGGGAGCAGGAACTACCAGGCGATCTCTTTAGAAGTCCAAGCTCCCCTTTACTCAGAGCTGTTGATATGAGTTGCCAAATTGCCTTCTAGAACAAATCTGGGAGTCTTGCGCCTTGGGCCATGTGCTTCTTCCTTCTGTAGCCGCTCTAAGCCGACTCCCTGACGGTCTCTTCTCTGTGGTCTCAGCCCTACCCCAGGTTCTGCGTATGGGTCTACCAGAACCTTGACCTCCCTAAAGTGTCTGGCGTGGACGCGGCCACCCAGTCGTGATTAGTGGGCTCTCCCGGACTCTACCTCTCTTGCGACAAGTTAGTCTTGAGACCAGACATCCCCCGGGATCGCTGCTCCTGGCCCTTCCGTGTGGGAGACACTGCTACTTGCCTACTTGGTAACCGTTCCCTCATTTTGCCTAATTGTCAGAAGCCCAATTTTGTTCAGGGTGGCACCATGGCCAGCTAAAATTTCTACCTTTAGGCCAGGTGTGGTGGCACACACCTGTAATCCCAGCTACTCGGGAGGCTGAGGTAGTAGAATCACTTGAACCCGGGAGGCGGAGGTTGCAGTGAGCCGAGATTGAGCCACTGCACTCCAGCCTGGATGACAGAGTGAGACTCCATCTCCATAAATAAATAAATAAATAAATAGCTGGGCGCGGTGGCGCACACCTATAATCCCAGCACTTTGGGACGCCAAGATGGGTGGATTACCTGAGGTCAGAAGTTCGAGACCAGCTTGGCCAATATGGTGAAACCCTGTCTCTACCAAAAATACAAAAAAATTAGCTGGGCATGGTGGCAGGGGCCTGTAATCCCAGCTACTCGGGAGGCTGAGGCAGGAGAATGGCTTGAACCTGGGAGGCGGAGGTTGCAGTGAGCTGAGATCGCGTCATTGCACTCCAGCCTGGGCAACGAGAGCTAAATTCTGCCTCAATAAATAAATAAATAAATAAAATAAAACAAATTGTCCACCTTTCCCAAGGCCTTTGCAGCTAGGGATGGCCAAGTGAAATGTTTCTGAGTTGTGCAAGAGATCAGCCAGGCATTTCTGGAAGTTCTTTGCTTTTGCAATGTAGCACCACCTTGCCCTCCTTCTCCTGGTCTTTCTCTCCCTGCTTGGAATATGGATATGAAGCTGGAGATGGAGCAGCCATCTTAAGCCCATGAGGTGAAAAAAACATGAAGCCAAAAGTCACATACGGCCGGGCTTGGTGGCTCATTCCTGTAATGCCAGCACTTTGAGAGGCCAAGGCAGGAGGATTGCTTGAGGCCAGGAGTTCAATATCAGCCTGGGCAACATAGCAAGATCCCATCTCTACAAAAAAATAAAATTAGCTGGCCGTGCCTGTAGTCCTAGCCACTGGTGAGGTTGAGGCAGGAGGATCACCTGAGCCCAGGGGATTGAGGCTGCAGTGCAGTGGTAATCTCACCACTGCACTGCAGCCTGGGTGACAGTGCAAGATCTTGTCTCAAAACAAAGCAAAAGTCACATGCTAAGGGTGGTGAAGCAGGAAGAATGGCATGTCATAGAGGTCAGGCCTGGCCCTAACCTTTGGAGACCCAGGGCAAGAGTACAAATGGAGGCCGGGCGCGGTGGCTCAAGTCTGTAATCCCAGCACTTTGGAAGGCCGAGGCGGGCGGATCACGAGGTCAGGAGAACGAGACCATCCTGGCTAACACGGTGAAACACCGTCGCTACTAAAAATGCAAAAAATTAGCCGGGTGTGTTGGTGGGCACCTGTAGTCCCAGCTACTCGGGAGGCTGAGGCAGGAGAATGGCGTGAACCCGGGAGGCGGAGCTTGCAGTGAGCTGAGATCGCACCACTGCACTCCAGCCTGGGGGACAGAGCAAGACTCCGTCTCAAAAAAAAAAAAAAAAGAGTACAAATGGAGGCCTACAGAGGGTGTCTGAATTTTAAAAAGTATCAAGCAAGTGAACAAACTTAAATATATGTTCTCTATTCCCATCTTAACAATACACTTCACCATGGCAAAATGTTAAAAATATATGTGAGATCATATGTGTCAGCAAAATATGAAAGTCAACCAAATATTTCAGCATACTTTTCTGTATTCCAGTGCAAATTAGTTCATTGGGAACTATGATTCAGAATCTTACTGTGTTTTATTTTTATTTTTATTTTTTGAGAGGGAATCTCACTCTGTTGCCAGGCTGGAGTGCAGTGGCGCAATCTTGGCTCACTGCAACCTCTGCCTCCCAAGTTCAAGTGATTCTCCTGCCTCAGCCTCCTGAGTAGCTGGGATTGCAGGTGCGTGACACCACACCTGGCTAATTTTTGTATTTTTAGTAGAGATGGGGTTTCACCATGTCAGCCAGGATGGTCTCGAACTCTTGACCTCGTGATCCTCCTGCCTCGCCCTCCCAAAGTGCTGGGATTACAGGCATGAGCCACTGCGCCCAGCCTCTTACTGTGTTTTAGGATCAGCTTTTTGTGCACTAGTTATCACTGTAGAGCAGTGTGGACATAAGGATATAAGATGACACCTATTTGAACAAATAACCCAACAAACCGGGATATAGCCTGGAAGGTTTTTTTTGTTTTTTAAGTAAATCTTAGGTTGGATGCAGTGGCTGATGCCTGTAATCCCAGCACTTTGGGAGGCTGAGGCAGGAGAATCACTTGAGCCCAGGTATTCGAGACCAGCCTGGGCAATATAGTGAAACCCCGTCTCTACAAAAAAATAGCTGGGCATAGTGGTGCATGCCTGTAGTCCCAGCTACACGGGAGGCTGAGGTGGGAGGATTGCTTGAGCCAAGGAGGTTGAGGCTGCAGTGAGCTGTGATTGTGGCACTGTGCTCCAGCCTGGGCGACAGAGCCAGACCGTGTCTCAATAAAATAAATAAATAAATAAATAAATAAAAGTAATTCTTAAATTTGGGCGTATTTCATTATGATTTATATTATTTTCAAGGAGGAAAAAAGAAACCCTTTAATTCTTCTTAGTTGGGAAGATATTTTTGGCCTGATCTAAATGATGGCAATTTTATTCCATTTGTACATCTTGTACAGTGCTATGGAATCTGAGCTAAGCCAAAATAATTATGAAAACAGCTTCATAAGATAAAGTTTAAAGAAGTTCTTTATAAAGACACATGATGGATGATAGCTTTCCCTTTTCTAAATGGCAGTTGCACAGGTCATGCAGAAGGCAAACTTAATAGGTAGCTATTATGTTAAACCGCAAAGAACTTTGAATTCCATGGTGGCGGATTCTCTGACCTCACCGCTGACATGCGGAGACTTAAATCTTCCAGTGGTTTCAGATTCACAAATGTAGTCTTTCCATAGCCCTTTTCCTGTGAGTTGTCAATGGAAAATGCTTCCAGAATTATTGTCTTGCAGGCAGCTGTGCTTCAGGATAGCGGTTGAAAGCGTACAAGGGTTCAAACTACATCCAAGAGGGTTGAAGTGCACAGAGCAGAAGCTTTTAGGTGACAGTTCTTATTGATGGCCCCTAGTCTAGAAAGCCCTACTATGCCTGTGGGACCAGGCCTCAATCTGTAGCCTTAATTCTGTGAGTTCCCGTCTATTTCTACTTCTGGTCTAGACTGAGCTCCTGTCACAGGCAGCCGCTGGGGCTCTCACCTCTTGTATTGTGCTACTGGCAGGGTTCTCTTTTTCCTAAGAGACTTGGTCTCTTCTTTGTTTTGTTTTGTTTTGTTTTTTTCAAGGGAAGAATGAGGTCTTCATTTTTCTATCACCAGTACCTACAAGTGTGTCTAGCATAAAGAGTAAGGTGGTTTTCTAAACTGGTATATAATAATTATACATATTTTAGGCTGAGCACAGTGGCTCACACCTGTGATCCCAGAACTTTGGGAGGATGAGGTAGGCAGATCACCTGAGGTCAGGAGTTTGAGACCAGCCTGGCAAACATGGTGAAACCCCCTCTTTACTAAAAATACAAAAATCAGCGGGGCGTGGTGGTGCATGCCTGTAATCCCAGCTACTTCGGAGGCTGAGGCTTGAGAATCGCTTGAACCTGGGAGGCAGAGGTTGCGGTGAGCCAAGATCACGCCACTGCACTCCAGCCTGAGCGACAGAGCGAGACTCTGCCTCAAATAATAATAATTATTATTATACATATTTTGCACGTACACACGATATTTGGATACATACATACAATGTATAATGATCAAATCGGAGTACCTGGGATATCTGTCATCTCAGACGTTTATTTTTTATGTTGAGAACATTCCCATTTCCTTCTTGTCACTATTTTGAACTCTGCAACACATTATTGTTAACCATAGTCACCCCACTGTGCTATCGAACACCAGAACGTATTCCTTCTAACTGACTGTTTTTGTACCTATGTTTCTACTGACCTCTGTTCATCTCTCCTCCTCCCCTTTCCCAGCTTCTGGTAACCATCAATCTAGTTCACATCTCCATGAGACCTACTTTTTTGGCTCCCACATGAGTGAGGATGGCGTCTTCCACCCTCCAGTTTTCACTGCGCTCAGGTTGCTTTCTGTCTCCCATTGCCCTGCGCTTGTCTTATTCTGTGTGCCCTTTGCTCTGGGTCACCACATGGAAGCCCTCAGCCCCTGGAGATGCTGAATGCCAGAGACGCAGCTGTGCAGGCACACACAGAAGGCGCTGGCCAACTGGGCTCCGGGACACAGAATCCACACGTGGGAGAAGAGAAGCGTGTGTGTGTGTGTGTGTGTGTGATGGAATTGTGTCCCTCTCCGCCCCCAAATCCATATGTGGGAGCCCTAATCTCCAATGTGATTGTATTTGGAGATAAGGCCTTTAAGAATGTAATTAAGGCTAAATGAGTGGGGGTTCCAATTTGTGTGGGGACCTAATCCAGTAGAACTGATGTCCTTAGACAAAGGAAGAGATGAGCTGCTGGGAGACGCTCATGAACAAGTTCTTTGTCTTCAGGGGATAAAGTCAGTCCAGGCGTTCGTTTAGAGCTATGAGTCAGAAAGGGTTCCAGCATCAGTGTCTGCAACCTTTGTATAACAGAGCCCAAGGCCGGGCGCAGTGGCTCATGCCTGCAATCCCAGCACTTTGGGAGGCCGAGGCGGGTGGATCATGAGGTCAGGAGATCGAGACCATCCGGGCTAACACAGTGAAACCCCGTCTCTATTAAAAATACAAAAAAATTAGCCGGGCGTGGTGACAGGCGCCTGTAGTCCCAGCTACTTGGGAGGCTGAGGCAGGAGAATTGCGTGAACCCGGGAGGCGGAACTTGCAGTGAGCCGAGATCGCACCACTGCACTCCAGCCTGGGTGATAGAGCAAGACTCCATCTCAAAAAAAAAAAAAAAAAAAACCACCACAAAAAAAATCAGAGCACAAAATCAGTGATGGAGAATTAAGCTCTTCAGAAGGCTGGTTCCGCCCAGTGCGGTGGCTCATGCCTGTCATCCCAGCACTTTGGGAGGTCAAGGCAGAAGGATCACTTGAGCTTAGGGGTTCAAGACTAGCCTGCACAACATGGCAAAACCCCATCTCTACAAAGAAAAAAAAAATTAGCTGGGCATGGTGTCTTGCGCCTGTAGACCCAGCTACTCGGAAGCCTGAGGTGGGAAGATCGCTTGAACCCAGGAGGTGGAGGTTGCAGCGAGCCGAGATGGCACCACTATACTCCAGCCTGGGTGACAGAGCAAGACTCTGTCTTGAAAAAAAAGAAGAAAACAAGAAAAAGAAAGAGACACTAGGGGTGCTTGTGCCCTAAGTGAAGGTCATGTGAGGGCACAGCAAGAAGGCGGCCATCTGCACACCAGGAAGACAGCCCTCATCCTGATGGTACCTTGCTCTTGATTTCTGGTTCCCAGGACTGTGAGAAAATAAATTTCTGTTGCTGAGGCCACCCAGACTGTGGTCAGCCCCAGCAGATGAATGCAGTGTGGTTTTCTCCCAGTTCCTTTTTCATTTAAATCTAATACATGCTTCCCTGAACTCTTCCTTGCCAGGCTATAAGAATTTAGCTGTACCACAAGTTTAAACATATAGGTTATTTCATGTTTGGCTCTATGTTTTTCTCCTTACCCTGGTAACTGTATGTGAATTAACTTTTGGGAGGGTGTGGGGCCTGTAGAAGGGAATGCTCTAAGGGGAGGCCAACAAATAGCTGAGTTTGTCTGTTTGGCTTGAGGGAATACGGATTGGGCAGATGATTATAATGGTGACACCTCTGATTAGCACCTTCCAGTTCACAAACACCCACCCAGGAGTGATCACACTGGTGCCTCCTATTAACTCTGGGAGGTACACAGCCTAGATAATAGCACGTCTGTTTTAGAAATGGTACAACGGAGGCTTGGAGAGGCTAGATGCCTTGGCCAGGATCATAGCTGCCAGTGCGTGTCAGAATCAGGACTCCCAGCCACATGGGGTAGATGAGAGTGCGTCCCTGTGTGGTGCTGTGTGAAGGGGTATTTGGGGAAGTTATGGTAATGAACTGGATTATATTGTATCATTCACAGAGGTTCCAGAAGGAGAGGTGTCAACCCGGGCCACTGCCTGCAGATCTGCGTCCCGCCCGCCATATGGGCTGAAGGCCGTCTCCTCCATGGCCTTGCACCTTGCTAGGGACTCCTGTGATACTTTATCTGTGACCCTTTTTCAAAACAACAAATATTTTCATAGAAATAGATCATTTGTTATCGCTCTGGGTCATTTCTAAAAAGGTTTCTTTTTCTTTTTTTGAGACAGGGTCTTGCTCTGTTGCCCAGGTTAAAGTGCTGCGGTGCTATCTTGGCTCACTGCAGCCTCAACCTCCTGGGATCCTCCCACCTCAGCCTCCCAAGTAGCTAGGACTGCGGGAATGCGCCACCACACCTGGCTAATTTTTGTATTTTTTGTAGAGATGGGGTTTTGCCCTGTTACCCAGGCTGGTCTCGAACTCCTGACCTCAAGCAATCAGCCCGGCCTCCCAAAGTGCTGGGATTACAGGTGTGAGCCACTGTGCCCGGCCTAAAAAGTCTTATTTTGTTTTTAAACTCTGGGTAAAAGAAGCCATCCCTATGGCCAGGCACGAGGCTCATGCCTGTAATCCCAGCACTTTGGGAGGCCCAGGCGGGTGGATCACGAGGTCAGGAGATTGAGACCATCCTGGCTAACATGGTGAAACCCTGTCTCTATTAAAAATACAAAAAATTAACTAGGAGTGGTGGCGGGCGCCTGTAGTCCCAGCTGCTCAGGAGGTTGAGGCAGGAGAATAGCTTGAACCTGGAAGGCGGAGGTTGCAGTGAGCCAAGATCGCACCACTGTGCTCCAGCCTGAGCGACAGAGCCAGATACCTTCTCAAAAAAAAAAAAAAAAAAAAAAAAAAAAAGCCATTTAATTTGGCTTTGCTTGGGTTTGGTTTTGAGATTGGCAGATAATACCTTGTTTCTCCTATTACATCTTGGAAATCCCCCTCAATGCATGAAGAACAAGAAAGAAAACACAAAGTCAATCCTAGATAAAGCTGGGAGAGGTCTGTATAACAGCTAAGGAGGATGAAGACGGCGCCAATGGAAGCCAAGTGGCCCAGAAAGCAAGCAGCTCACCTGGGATGGCTCAGGCATGGGAGGGGCCATTGTCTGTGGGAAGACCAGGGTGGGCTGGGGCTGGAAACAGCAGGATTTTTATGAAGAGCAATTAGATGCTGCCCACTCACTTCTCAGAGCATAGCTGGGTTCTTGCCCGGGCTGCACTGAATCACCTGAGGGGCTTTAAAAATGCTGACGTCTAGGCCTACCCCCATAACCACCCCCCACCCCCGCCACTGTGACTTATCTGATTGGAGAGTCTGGGGGGAAGAAACTGGTCCCACTCCTTTGCCCTTCCCTATCTGTCCTTCGGGTTCTGCTGGCCTTCAGAGAGCAAGTGCCCAGGTGCTCCCATCCGCTCTCGCCCATCTGGAGAGCCTGCCATTTTCCGGCCGGGCTGAGTGGGTGAGCTTAATTCTAGGGTGCGGTGGGAGCATGCGCCCTTGGCCAGGAGACAAGAAGCCACCTTCTCCAAACAGCCGCAGCAGTCAGGGAGCTGATGTTTTGATCTCCGTCTCTCTGACTCCAGCACTCATCTCTCAATTAGCTCTGCATGTTTTCTCAGGAAGCTATTGGGAGATGTGGCCCATCAGAATGAGGGAGTATCCAAGAATAACCAAGAACAAGGAAGGCAGGAAATCCCAGAAACAAGGGCTTCAACAGTGAGCCCAGGGAATTTCCAGGGTGATGGTGCAGTGGTAAAGGGAAATCCAAGGACAAACTTGTGTGGCAGCTAAGGGAACAGAGAGCTGAGCCAGGGCCAGGGGGCCTGAAGACACAAGTGGGACAGATTGATGGTCAGATGGGTCTAACCACGTGGAATGACAGGCTGTCAAGGACTGTGGGGAGACAGGTCCAAATATAACTAAATAAATTCAAATATAAGGCAACTACTAACTTTGGGGTGAACAAAAAGTTGTAGAAGCAGTAAACAATATTTACACCGTCCTAATAGTATAAATATTGAATGCCGATGTAACCACAAATAACATTGTAACTGCATTAGAAAGATGGGGTGGGGGCAAGAGCACAAAATCCTCTGATAGGGGCTGGGTGCGGTGGCTCACGCCTATAATTCCAGCACTTTGGGAGGCCAAGTTGGGGGGATCACTTGAGGTTAGGAGTTCGAGACCAGCCTGACCAACATGGTGAAACCCCGTCTCTACTAAGAAAAAGAAAAAAATTAGCCAGGTGTGGTGGTGCGCACCTGTAATCCCAGCTACTCGGGAGGCTGAGGCAGGAGAATCTCTTGAACATGGGAGGCGGAGGTTGCACTGAGCCAAGATGGTGCCACTGCACTCCAGCCTGGGCGACAGAGAGAGACTCCATCTAAAAAAAAAAAAAAAAAAAAAAAAATCCTCTGATAGGAATATGGTAGATGATGTCCAAAATAGATAAATCAAGACAGTGGAGTAACTATACAAAAGGAAATAATGGTGGTGGGAGGGAGAGCATCAGGATGAATAGCTAACGCATGTGGGGCTTAATACCTAGGTGGTAGGTTGACAGGCTCAGCAAACCACAATGGCACACGTTTACCTGTGTAACAAACCTGCACATCCTGCACATGTATCCCAGAACTTAAGATAAAATTAAATTAAAAAGTAACTATCAGAATAATTTGCTAAGAGTTGAAAGTACCCAGGAGAATTGGGTGGGGAGGGGGCAAGAGATTGCTCTTTTGCTTGGCTTTTGCCTTGTAACAAATCTTTAATACTAGTTGACCCCCCAAAAAACACACAAATTAAAAACATATGTTTCACCTTGATACACATTTTAGAAATTTTGCCCTGTATTCAGTACCCAACTGTTGCTCAGATTTGAAGAAGGCAAGCTTCACCCAATATATGCCCCATGAAGATCATAAGTCCCTTTGTATCTCTGACATATAACCAAACTATTCACACTCTAAGTGTGTAATTGGAATAATCATCAATAATAAAAATGATCAGTTACATACTAGGAATTCTTTAGTGTCATTGATAGCAGAAAGTGCAATTCTGTCTGCTAATTTCTGAGAAAAGGGAGTTGGTGCTTGATTTCAGACAGGATGAAAGAGAGTTTTGGCTTGTCTAATGTTTGTGCATCTTTTTCTTTCTTTCTTTTTTTAAAAATTAAATAGAGAAGAGGGTCTCTCTACACTGCCCAGGGTGGTCTTGAACTCCTGGACTCAAGCAATCCGCCTGCCTCGGTCTCCCAGAGTTTTGTGATTATAGGCATGAGCCTGTAATTTTTGTGCATCTTGAGGTAAACCTTGCTGAACTTTTTACCCAACACAACGATGCTTGATCCACACCACATTCAGAATGCACAAAGGATACGCTGGTCCCTTAACACTGTGTGTGACACAGACACAACACATCTTCAGTTCTTTAAGCCAAATCTCGGCTAAACTCGATTCTTTTTTTATTTTTATTTTTTTGAGATGGAGTCTCGCACTGTCACCCAGGCTGGAGTGTAGTGGCACGATCTCGGCTCACTGAAACCTCCACTTCCCTGGATCAAACAATTCTCGTGCCTCAGCCTCCTGAGTAGCTGGGCCCACAGGTGTGCATCACCACGCCTGGAGAATTTTTCTATTTTTAGTAGAGACGGGAGTTTCACCATGTTGGCCAGGCTGGTCTAGAACTCCTGACCTCAGATGATCTGCCCGCTTCAGCCTCCCAAAGTGTTGGGATTAGAGGCGTGAGCCACCAACCCTGGCCTAAACTTGATTCTAATTGGGGGGGTTAAAAAAAAAAAAAGCACAGATACTCTATAATGTAAACAATCTTAATCATATTTCAATACTAATTTATACTCCCAGATACTTCCAAAAGGACTTTGAGGTAGCATACAGTGAAATAATAATAATGAACATCAGTAAAACTAGTGGTTTTATTCATAATTGCCCCAAATCAGAAGCAACCAAGATGTTTTTCAGTAAGTGGATGAATAGACAGACGGCAGCACCTGCAAACAATGGAGTATTATTCAGTGATAAAAAGAAATGAGGCAGGGCACGGTGGCTCACACCTGTAATTCCAGCACTTTCAGAGGCCAAGGTGGGCGGATCACTTGAGCCCAGAAGTTCAAAACCAGCCTGGGCAACATAGTGAGACCCCTGCCTCTACAAAAAAATAAATAAATAAACAAAGTTAGCCAGGCATGGTGTCGCATGCCTATGGTCCCAGCTACTGGGACCTGTTTCTGTTTTCAAAAAAAATTGAAAAAAAAAGAAAAAAAAGAAAAGAAATGAGCTATCAAGCCACAAAAAACCATGGAGGAACCTGAAACATATTGCTAGGTGAATAAGCCAGTCTGAAAAGGCTGTACCCTGTATGATTTCAACTATGTGACACTCTGGAAAAAGCAAAATGATAGAGACAGCAAAAAGGATTGGTGGTTGCCAGGGATTGGGGAGTGAGAGAGAGGGGAGAGATGACCAAATGGAGCACAGGAGTTTTAGGGCAGTGAAACTATTTTTCGGTACAACACTATAATGGTGGATCCATGTCATTATACATTCACCAAACCCATAGAATGTGTAATACAAGGAGAGAATCCTCATGTAAATGATGGGCTTAGTTGTAAGGAATTGGTCGGTATAGGCTCAGCAAGTGTAACAAGTGTATACCCTCATTTAAGATGAAAGTGGGCGCAGTGGCTCATGCCTGTAATCCCAGCACTTTGGGAGGCTGAGGTTGGTGGATCACTTGAGGTGAGGAGTTGGAGACCAGCCCAGCCAACATGGTGAAACCCCCTCTCTACTAAAAGTACAAAAATTAGCCGAGTTTGATGGTGTGCACTTGTAGTCCCAGCTACCTGGGAGACTGATGCAGGAGAATTGCTTGAACCCGGGTGGCGGAGGTTGTAGTGAGCTGAGTTCATGCCACTGCACTCCAGCCTAGATGACAGAGTGAGACTCTGTCAAAAAAAAAAAAAAAAAAGATGTTAATAACAGGAGAAAGTGTCTACAGGGAGAGGAAGGGCACATGGGAGCTCTGTGTTTTCTGTTCCATGTTCCTGTAAACTTAAAACTGCTCAACCAAATAAAAAGATCCACTTAAAAAATCAGTACCTTCATAAAACCGAAAAACATTAACATAAGAGCAATTTAAGTCAGGAACTTGTTAGGTGAAAGTACTGAGGTGAAAACAGACCTTTATTCTGAATTCTCTGAAGAGCGGATCAAAGGAGGGATGAGTTACATAGGGCACATTGTCTACGGAAAGGAAATAGACCTGTTTTTCAGGAGAGATAGGCCAACTCTGAGATGAATTTGTCCCACAGTTTGTTGTTGTTGTTTGTTTTAGAGACAGGGTCTCTGTCACCCAGGCTGGAGAGCAGTGGCACAATCGCCTCTCACTGCAACCTCTGCCTCCCAGGCTCAAGCGATCTTTCCACTTCACACGCCTGAGTAGCTGGGACTACAGGCACCCACCACCACGCCCGACTAATTTTTGTTTTGTTTTGTAGGGATGGGGTTTCACCATGTTGCCCAGGCTGGCTTTGAACTCCTGAGCTCAAGCGATCCATCCTCCTGCCTTGGCCTCCTAAAGTGCTAGGATTATAGGTGTGAGCCACTGCGTTTGGCTAGTTTTTATTCCTAAGGGAGAAATAGCATAATGGGTGCTGAGCCTGACTGGGCTGTCACTAGAAGTTGCACACATTACCATTTCGTATCAGTTCAGGTTTTAAAAACCCAAGAAGGCCTGATGCTACATTGTAGCTCATCAGGATAAGTCTGTGCTTTACACAGAGTGGAGGATGCTGATATCCTTCTTCAGGATCAGTGCTTATAGTCTCATTTTAGGAATATCTATTTGCCCCTCAACTTTAAAGTTGAGTCAGGGCTGGGCCAGATGTGTTTTGTCTGCTTCTATACTCCTGACTTGTTCATTTTTACTTTAAAGGGCTGCTTTCAGGCTAGGCATGGTGGCTTATGCCTTTATCCCAGCATTTTGGGAGGCCGAGGAAGGTGGATCGCTTGAGGTCAGGTGTTCGAGACCAGCCTGGCCAACATGGTGAGACCCCGTTTCTACTGAAAATACAAAAAAATTAGCCAGGCATGGTGGCATGTGCCTTTAACCCCAGCTACTCGGGAGGCTGAGGCAGGAGAATCACTTGAACTTGGAAGGTGGAGGTTGCAGTGAGCCGAGATCACCCTACTGCACTCCAGCCTGGGCGACAGAGCAAGACTCCATGTCAGAAAAAAAAAGAAAGAAAAAAAAAGGGCTGCTTTAAAAAATCACTGCATAAGTAGTGTGCTTATTGTGATAATTTTAGAACTTTAAGATATAATCATCTTGTTCTTTTTCTCACATTAGCAAAGGAAACCATGAAACCACACGTTAGAATGGAGGAGACTTTGAAGGTCAGGGAGTCTCTGTCCTTTACAGTTGAAGAGGCTCTGACAAATGTCAATGGTTTGCTCATGGGCACAAGGCTGGTAAACACCAGAGCTGGCTCTAGGACTCGCACTGATGTCAGTTGATATGTATACCTGACCCCGCTACTAGCACACAATTACTACCCTGGGTCAGGCCGAATTCAGGGGCATCTATCATCATGTTGGGGACACTACCCCAAAGAAGGAGATGACGTGGCTGTCCTCAAGCCGGGAGCCCAACTGTGCCTGGAATTGGTTCCTTCTGATCGGTTCTTGGTCTCGCTGACTTCAAGAATGAAGCCGCGGACCCTGACGGTGAGTGGTACAGTTCTTAAAGATGGTGTGTCCAGAGTTTGTTCCTTCAGATGTTGAGATGTGTTGGGAGTTTCTTCCTTCTGGTGGGTTCATGGTCTCGCTGACTTCAGAAGTGAAGCCACAGACCTTCGCAGTGAGTGTTACAACTCTTCAAAGTGGCGTGTGTGGAGTTGTCTGTTTCTCCAGGTGGATTCGTGGTCTGGCTGGCTTCAGGACTGAAGCTGCAGACCTTCACCGTGAGTGTTAATCTCATAAAGGTAGTGCCAACCCAAAGACTGAGCAGCAGCAAGACTTATTGCTAAGAACAAAAGAACACAGATTCCACAAGGCAGAAGAAGACGCCAACACATTGCCGCTGCCGGCTCGGGTGGCCAGCTCTTATTCCCTTATTTGGCCCCACCCACATCCTGCTGATTGGTCCACTTCTCAGAGCACTGATTGGCCCATTTTACAGAGTGCTGATTGGTCCGTTTTTACAGAGTGCTGATTGGTGCATTTACAAACGTTTAGCTAGACACAGAGCACTGATTGGTGCATTTTTACAGAGTGCTGATTGGTGCATTTACAAACCTTTAGCCAGACAGAGTGCTGATTGGTGTGTTTACAATCCTTTAGCTAGACAGAAAAGTTCTCCAAGTCCCCAGTCTGACCCGGAAGCTCAGCTGGATTCACCTCTCACAATGGCCGTCCTGCTCACACAACCTGCCTACCTCTTGGGAAGACACCTCCTGTTTGGACTTGCTGGTTTTTTGTGCAGTCACGCAGAAAGCCCCATTTTGCATGACGCCAGCTGAACTAGGAGAAGAGAGACATGTGCAACATTATAGATCTTTTATAGTTAAAAGGACGAGGAAATTCTGATCCCCTGACCCTCTCAACACCCTACCCCCGCCACCCAAAACAACCACCAGGAAAGCGTTCTGCACTTCAGTGGAAAAGGTAAATTTTGTAACACTTGGCCTTGGCCTAAGTGCTGGGTGTCCAGAGCGGATAGAGGTGCATGGCGACAGTTGTGCCAGCAGATTCCTGTTGCTAAGACCCCGGCCTTTGCGCTCTGTGGCCTGGGCTAATGGGTGGGTTGGGTGCCTTTATTTGCCTGGTTGAGGAGTACACTCACTGGGGGCCATTTGGTTTGAAACATTTTTTGCAACTAAGAGGTAGTAAAGATGACGCTAGTTTAGCTGATTTTAAGGCTAATTAATCAGCCGTCTTTTTTTCTTTTTCTTTCTTTCTTTATTTTTTTTTTTTAGACAGAGTCTCACACAATCGCCTGGGCTGGAGTGCAGTGGTGCCATCATGGCTCATTGCAGCATCAACCTCCTGGGCTCAAGCAATCCTCCTGCCTCAGCCTCCCAAGTAGCTGGGACTGTAGGTGCCCAACACCATTGCCCGCCTAATTTTTTTTTTTGTATTTTTTGTAGGGACAGGGTTTTGCCACGTTGCTCAGGCTGGTCTCAAACTCCTGGGCCCAAGTGATCTTCCTGCTTCAGTCTCCCAAAGTGCCAGATTTACAGGTGTAAGCCACCACGCCCAGCCAAATCAGCCTTCTAAAGAGCTTAATTTTCCATCACTGACTTTGTGCTCTTTTATACAAGGGTTGCAGACTCCGATGCTGAAACCCCTTTCTGACCGGTAGCTCTAGAGTAAACAAACGCCTGGACTTTCTTCATCCCCTGAAGACAAAGAACTTGTTCATGAGCCTCTCCAGGCAGCTCACGGTCTGAGCTGTCAGGAATGACGGATGAGCGGCTGCTTTTGCCGGCGCCTCCGCGGCAGCTAAGGTAGCGCTCACAGGACTGTCTACGGCATGGACTCAAGTGTTCAGGTGTTCAGGGAGTTATTGGAGCAGTTCATTCTATCTTAAGGCAGACAGCCCCGGGCAAAGCGCAGCAGGTAAACACAAATGACATCTTATGAAACCTAAGTTCATGTGAAATCCTAGATAATTCTGTTGTCAGAAGTGAAAATATATATATTGCATTTTTATCTAAAAATAAAAATGAATGTGATGATCTTTTTGCTCTTTGCGATCTAGATTTCGAAAATCTTTTCTTAGACGAAGAAGGAAGCCATTTCTTTGTACTATATCTTGGAAGAAGATTTTTTTTAAAGGAAAGCTGTAGGCTATGTATACAGTCAGAAATTGGAAAAGATACATATATATATTTATTGAAAATTAGAAATGTTTTTGAAATAATAAGTTTAAAAAAGGAAAACAGAGTAAAAAGTGGAAAAACAGTCAATTACATAATACAATACGTATTAGAAAGGGGGAAACCACCCCGTTTTTCTGATCCTAATCCTAGGAAAAAATTTCTTTGGAGAAATCTGCATCTTAGGCAGCTCTGGGAAGAATCCAAGACCCTCACTCCATCTTTAAAGAGCCCACCCTGGCATTCCCCAGTGGAATTTGCTATGTTCCGGAAGTTTGAAAACTGTTTAAGACAATGTGGATTTTGCAATGGGATTTACACATAATTAACTCATGAGTCGCTTCTTTTGTGTTCCATTCTATGTCTGCTTTGTGGTTCCTGGAAGTCCTTGAAGAACCGGAGCTGAAGGTACAGGGCCCACGTTTGCCCAATCCCAGGCTGGAACAATTGGTTTCAGTCCCCGCCTCTCTTGGAATGTGGTTTGGAGGTGGAGGAGAGGGAGGAGGCATTAGGCCGGTGGAGCACGCGGAGCAAAGCAACTTCCTTCTCCAAGGGCTGGGGAGCCACGGAGCGCTCCTCTTTTTGGTCATCTCCTTTTTTGTTTTTGTTTTTGAGACAGGGTCTCGCCCTGTTGCCCAGGCTACAGTGCTGTGGCGCAGTCACAGCACACTGCAGCCTCAACCTCCTGGGCTCAGGCCATCCTCTCACCTTAGCCTCCTCAGTAGCTGGGACCACAGGTGTGCGCCACAACACCTGGCTAATTTTCTTGGTCACTCCTACCTGTGTCCCTGCTGCCTTCAGAGTGGCCGCCTCTCCTTGTCTTTCTCTTGGTTCGCCTTACAGCCTTTGTTTCCTCCAGTCCCTATCCTTTATGCCCAGGCCTTCCAACCACCACAGTTAATGTAGACTTACTTTGTTTTAAACACTGGGGGTTGAATAACGGAAGAATCTTCTCTGGAGGGGAGGTTTCTCTCTAGTGGAGGGGGCTTCCCTCTGTTCTCCCAGCTCCAGGATGCCTTTCTACCAGTCCTATGCTATTCTCAGATTAACCAACCAGCCTCTGGTTGGATGACTGGTTTAGGAATCCCCAATTTATTGGCAAGGTGGTGATTGGTTGACACACATTCTTGGCCAGGCGCAGTGGCTCATGCCTGTAATCCCAGCACTTTGGGAGGCTGAGGCGGGTGGATCACTTGAGGCCAGGAGTTCGAGACCAGCCTGGCCAACATGGCAAAACCCCATCTCTACTAAAAATACAAAAATTAGCTGTACGTGGTGGTGGGCGCCTGTAATCCCAGCTACTCTGGAGGCTAAGGCAGGAGAATCACTTGAACCCGGGAGGCGGAGTTTGCAGTGAGCCGAGATCTCGCCACTGCACTCCAGCCTGGGTGACAGAGCAAGACTCCGTCTCAGAAAAAAAACAAAAAACACACCCACAAATTCTGGGTATACTTGGTGTGGTACTGTGGGAAATAGATACTTGGTCTCTATTTGTGTTCCTAGCACAAACTCCTAAAGTTCTCGAAATTGTCAGTGTGATAAGAGTGTTTTTTGTGTGTTAATGAGATGACTGATGGCTGGGGGCCCCTACATAGCTTCAGGATGGGGGCTGGCTGGCCACCAGGAAGACCAAGACAGGATTAGAGGGTTAGAGCTTTCACTGCTCTCTCCACCATTGGGCCAATCACCAATAGCCAATGATTTGAGCAGTCATGCAAGTGTAATGAACCTGCGTAAAAATCCTAAAGCTTCTGGGCTGGTGAACAGGTGTCGGTGCTGGGAGGGGAGCTCTGAGACCCCCTCCCCATACCTTCCCCTGTGCGTCTCTTCCATTTGGCTGTGCCTGTGTTGAATCCTTAGCAATGAACCAGTAATGCTAAGTAAAGGGCTTTCTCTTTCTGTGAGACATTCTAACGAATCATTGAACCTGAGCAGGGGTTTATGGGAACCCCCATTTTCCAGTCAGTCGGTCAGAAGTACAGGTGGCCTGGGACTTTCAACCGGTGTCTGGACTGAGGGTGGTCTCGTAGGACCGAGCCCCTCACCCGTGAAGTCTGCTGCTAACCCTGGGAAGTTAGTGTCAGGACTGAGCTGCAAAGTTGGAGACGCAGTTGGTACATGGGAAAATAAACCACACTTTGCTGTCAGAGGCAGCGTGAGTAAAAACAGTTCAGTTGGCAATTGTATTCTTATATTTCTTCTGTTTTAATAATGTATCATTTGTTTAATGTGATAAAACAAATGATAAATTATTTGTAATTTATTATATGTAATTAATTATTACTCAATAATGTGAATCCATCTAGAAAAAGAGTTTCTGGGCTGGGTGTGGTGGCTCATGCCTGTAATCCCAGCATTTTGGAAGGCTGAGACAGGAGGATCACTTGAGACCAGAAGTTCAAGACCAGCCTGGGCAACATAGTGAGACCCTGTATCTGAAAAAAAAAAAAAAAAAGAAGAGGAAGAGGAAGAAGAAGAAGGAGGAGGAAGAAAAGAAGAAGAAGAAGAGGAAGAAGATGAAGAAGAAGGAGGAGGAGGAGGAAGAGGAAGAAGAAGAAGACGGAAGAGGAGGAGGAGGAAAAAGAAGAAGAAGAAGAATGAGGAGGAGAAGGAGGAGGAAGAGGAGGAGGAAGAAAGAAGGAGGAGGAGGAGAAGGAGAAAGAAAAAAGAAGGAAGAAGAAAAGGAGGAGAAGGTGGAGAAGGAGAAGAAGGAGAAGGAGGAGAAGAAGGAGAAGGAGAGGGAGAAGGAGAAGAAGAAGGAGTTTCTGAATGTACATTGACCAGACCCTGGGACCTATGAGTTCTCACCAAGACACTCTACATGAGACCCGGCCTGCAACAGCCAAGCAGACTGCCCAGTTCTTGGTCATGTTGGTGTGAATACAAGGCTCGGGATACTTAAGGAACTTGCCCCAAATCACGTAGGAAATGGTAGCACTGAGATGAAAACCCAGGTCCCTGATTGCTTATCTGTGTTCTTGGCACATATTGCTGCTCAGAAGAACACTGGACCAGAGGAAAGCCTGGGCTTTTTGGGAGATAAGAATTTTCCAGTGATGCTTTGTATCATTACCTGTGCCATACAAATCATAGACTGGTATTTTCAACCCTAGAAACACCCTCCCCTGACTCCACATCCTCCTGGGCCTAGAGAGTAAGGACCTTCCAGAGAAGCTCCTGGGGCAACAATGACGGAAGTTGTCTGTGGGATGGGCTTGAGAACAGCCTTACAGAAATCGGCACACCCAGTGTGGTTGGTGAGAAACGGACATGTGGTCCCAACACCCCCAGAGGAACGCCCAAGTGACTTCAAGGGGTAGGGACCCGAAAAAGCCTCAGATTTGCTCAGCGAGGACGAAGAGCATAATATTTGACAACTGGAGGCTCCAGTGGATTCTTGGACGTCATTACAGGGGCCACAGATGTGGAGGGCCATGCTCTGGACCTGGTGGGACAGGTCAGTCTTAGCAGAGGACAGAGGATTTTGGACCACTGTGTGCATCTCTGTCCAAGATGCCAAATCCACCTCCCCGAATCCAGATTCCACCCAGGATAAGGAAAGAAGGAGCAGGTGAGAGGGGAAAACCCCAAAGTGACCAGAGGCCCTGGTTACACAAAATTAGTGGAATGTAAACCAGTTGTCCAACTGACTGATTATATAAGGTTTTCTGTTCCCAAAGGGTAATGGCAACAGAGTAATGGGTCCAATTATAAAGAAATAGACAACATTACTGTGTCAGCCAGGGTTCTCCAGAGAGACAGAACCAAGAGGATATATTTCTTAGGAGATGTCTTTTGAGGAATTGGCTCATGTGATTGTAGGGGCTGTGTGGTCTGAAATCTGTGGGACAGGCCAGCAGGCTGGAAACTCAGGTTAGAGTTGATGCTGGGGTTTTTTTGTTTTGTTTGTTTAATTTTGGTTTCGGTTTGGGGATTTTTGGAGACTGGGTCTCACTCCTGTCGCCCAGGCTAGAGTGCAGTGGGAGCCATCACAGCTCACTGCAGCCTTGACTTCCTGGGCTCAGGTGATTCTCCCACCTCAGCCTCCCGAGTAGCTGGGATTACAGGTATGAGCCACCGTGCTCGGCTATTTTTTTGTGTGTATTTTTAGTAGAGACGGACTTTTTCCATATTGCCCAGACTGGTCTCAAAACTTCCGAGCTCAAGCAATCTTCCCTCCTCGGCCTCCCAAAGTACAGGGATTACAGGCATGAGCCACTGTGCCTGTCCCATTTGTTTTGGGTTTTTAACTGTGGTCTTAGTCCATCCAGACTGCTATAATAAAATACCATAAGCTGCAAGGCTTATTAACAATGGAAATTTATTTATTTCAGTTCTGGAGGCTGAGAAGTCCAAGGGCAAGGCAGATCTGGTGTCTGGGGAGGGCCCACGTTTGGCTCATGGGTGGCACCTTCTTGCTGCATCCTCATATGGTAGATGGGCCAGATGTGCTCCCGTGGGTCTCTTTGATAAGACCACTGATCCTGTTCATGAGGGCTCTCCACCCTCATGATGTAATCACCTCCCAAGGCCCCACCTCCTAAAACCATCCCCTTGGGGGTTAGGATTTCAGCAGATGAATTTTGCAGGGGACACAAACATTCTGACCACAGCAGTGATAAAATATACATAATGTAAAATTTACAATTTTCATCATTTTTAAATCTAATATTTGGAGGCATTAAGTGCATTCACGTTGTTGTACAATCATCACCACCATCCATCTTCAGAACTTTTTCAACTTCTCCAGCTGAAACTCTGTACCAAATAAACACAAACTCCCCACTTTTCTCCCTTTGTCCTGGCCCATGGTAATCACAGATGCTGCTGTCTAGAGGCAGTTTTTGCTTTTTTTTTTTTTTTTTTGAGACGGAGTTTCACTCTTGTTGCCCAGGCTGGAGTGCAATGGCATGATCTCGGCTCACTGCAACCTCCACCTCCCGGGTTCAAGCTATTCTCCTGCCTCAGCCTCCCAAGTAGCTAGGATTACAGGGATGCGCCACCACGTCAGGCTAATTTTGTATTTTTAGTGGAGACAGGGTTTTTCCATGTTGGTCAGGCTGATCTCAAACTCCCGACCTTAGGTGATCCACACGCCTCGGCCTCTCAAAGTGCTGGCATTACAGGCATGAGCCACTGTGCCCGGCCAGTGTTTGCTCCCCGCCTTTTTTTTTTTTTTTTTTTTTTTTGAGACAGAGTCTTGCTCTTTCGCCAGGCTGGAGTGCAGTGGCACAATCTCAGCTCACTGCTACCTCCGCCTCCTGGGTTCAAGCAATTCTCCTGTCTCAGCCTTCCGAGTAGCTGGGACTACAGGTGCCCACCACCACGCCCGGCTAATTTTTGTATTTCTAGTGGAGACGGGGTTTCACCATCCTGGCCAGGCTGGTCTTGAACTCCTGACCTCATGATCTACCCGCCTTGGCCTCCCAAAGTGCTGGGATTACAAGTGTGAGCCACTGCACCCAGCCTTAGTTTTTGCTCTTAAGACCTCCCAACTCATTGCGCAGGGCCCACCCACATTATTGAGGGTAATCTCCAGTATTTCAAGCCAATTAGTTGTAGATGCGGCCTACCTCCGCCAAACACTTCAAAGCAACACTTGATTCATGTTTGATTAAATAACTAGGTACTACAGCTGGCCAGGCTGACACATAAAACTAACCACCCCAAAGACATATTTTTTGCAGATCCAAGTTGGTAATTCTTTTAAAATTCACACCTGATACAGAGGTATGTGTATAATCATCACACGTTCCAACTCTTCTAACTTGAATCCAAGGTGGAGGCACTTACACCGCCATCTGAGGGGAAGCCCCCCATAATATTTGCCATTAGATCTCTGCCCCTCCCCTCTTACTTCCTCTGGGCCTGTGTTTTCTCTCCACAGGCAGGAGAAAGAAGGAGCAGGCACCTAGGAACAGCCAGACCCACGTGCCCTTCCTTCTTCACCAGACCCGGGGCAATGCTCTATACATCTTGCCTTTTTTTTTGACACTGACTTTTCCTCGTTGCCCAGGCTGGAGTGCAATGGTGCAATCTTGGCTCACTGCAACTCCCACCTCCCAGGTTCAAGTGATTCTCCTGTCTCAGCCTCCCGAGTAACTGGGATTACAGGCACCCACCACCACACCCAGCTAATTATTGTATTTTTAGTAGAGATGGACTTTCTCCATGTTGGCCAGGCTGGTCTTGAACTCCTGACCTCAGGTGATCCACACACCTTGGCCTCCCAAAGTGCTGAGATTACAGGCGTGAGCCACCGAGCCCAGCCTACCCCTCCTGCCTTTGATTCCTTCTCCTCGTATGAAAAATGAGGTTGCTTCTATTTGATCATCCTTATCAGCGTTTCTTTTTTTTTTTTTTTGAGACAGAGTCTCGCTGTGTCCCCCAGGTTGGAGTGCAGTGGCGCGATCTCGGCTCACTGCAAGCTCCACCTCCTGGGTTCACGCCATTCTCCTGCCTCAGCCTCCCGAGTAGCTGGGACTACAGGTGCCCGCCAACATGCCCGGCTAATTTTTTGTATTTTTAGTAGAAACGGGGTTTCACCGTGTTAGCCAAGATGGTCTCGATCTCCTGACCTCATGATCTGCCCGTCTCGGCCTCCCAAAGTGCTGGGATTACAGGCGTGAGCCACCGCGCCCGGCCCAGTGTTTCTGCCTTAGCTTACAAACAGCTGGTGACATCCTCTATCCTAACAAGGATGGTGCCCATCCTCCATCCCACCACCCTGCTCCTGCTAATGTCACCTGCTCCAGCTCAGGTCACCTGCCGGCTTCTCCTTCCTCCTGCTGCTCCCTGTCTTGAAAGCAGCATCTGCCATTGCTGGGCTCTGCCTCCACCTCCCTTTCACTTCTCAGGCCCCGTGGTGGTGGTGGGGTGCTCAGGTTTGGGGATGGCCTCTCATCTCTAAAACCCATGGCTCCTTCTTGGACCCCTCCTGCTTGATATGCCTGTGCTATCTGATGTCCCCCTCCTTGAGCCCTGTCTCCCCTGGGTTCTTTCCTGGCTCTGTGACCACTGCCACTTTCTCCTGCCTCCATTTCTTCTTATCCCTTTCCTTGCCTCTTAAAGGTGTATGTTCCCAAGGTGTCCCCTTTAGCCCTCTGCATTTCTGCTGTTGTCTGCTCTTCCTGGGCAGTCTCATGGTTCTACTTGACCAACACACTGATTGCTTTCAGATCTGTGTCTCTAGACCCGGTCTCTCTCCTCTCCTGGACTCCTCTTCCTACGTAGCTCTCTGCTGCCTGGTGATGCCGAACGCCACCTGCACATCCCTCGGGAGCCTCAGAGTCACTCTGTAGTGAGATGTGCTGTCATTATCCTCCTCGTCCTAGGCAGAAGCCTCTGCCCCTTGGGCTCCTGGACTCAGTCATTGGTGTGCACCAGTCGCTCATCTAGAGACCATCTGGGCCTTCTCTATTTCCCTTACACTCTCAACTAATGAGTCACCAAGTTTACTGATTCTTCCACCTGAACAGCACCAGGACCTTCCCCTGTCCCTCCCTCCACTGGTGCCCAAGTCCAAGCTTTCTTTTCCCTCCTGTGGTATTACGACAGCCACCTGGCTGTTCTTCCTGCCTCCAGCCTTCCATAAAAGCATTTGTGATGACGTTTCTTCCATGCAGAGACCTTTTTTTAATAATCACAAAATAGGGAGTACTCTTTATTGTCAATTCTTTTTAACATAAACAGTAAAATTTTATTGGAAATGTATCTTTTTTTCTTCCTGCTTAGACCTTTGATGTCCCCTCCCCATTGCCTGAAGGACCAAGTCCAAGCCCCTTAGCATGACCTCCAAGACCGTGGAATCCCCGTGGTACCTTCCCTCTTGGGGCTCCTTTCATTAACCCAGGGCTTGCAACTGTGGGTCTTGGCCTGTTTAAGAAAAAAAAAAAAAACCCAAAGAGTTAGAAAATTGAGATATAATTCATATGTCATAGAATTCTCACTTTTTTTTTTTTTTTTTGAGACAGGATCTTGCTCTGCTGCCTAGGCTGGAGTGCAGTGGTGCAATCATAGCTCACTACAGCTTCAACCTCAAGAGATCCTCCCACCTCAGCCTCCCAGGTAGCTGGGACTACAGACAAATGCCATGTCATCTAGCTAACTTTTTTTTTTTTTTTGTATTTTTTGTAGAGACGGGATTTTGCCATATTGCCCAGGCTGGTCTCAAACTCCTGGGTCAAGTGATTCTCCTGCCTTGGCTTCCCAAAGTGCTGAGATTATAAGCGTGAGACACCATGCCCGGTCCACACTTTTACTCTATTTTGTTATGCTTTTGAAGTGTGTAATTTACTGGCTTTTAGTATATTCATGGAGCTGTGCAACCATCATCACTATCTAATTGCAGAACATTTTACCACCCCAGAAGGAAGTGCTGTACCTACCAGCAGCCACCTTCCATATCCCCACAACCACTCCAGCCCAAGGCAACCACTGACCCACTTTCTGACTCTGTGGATTTGCCTGTTTGGGACATTTCTCAATAAATGGAATCATATGATTTGTGGTCTCTTGTGCTTGGTTTCTCTCACTCAGCAGAGTGTTTTCAAGATTCATCTATATCGTAGCATGTATCAGAACTGTATCTCTTTTTATGGCTGAATAATCTTCCATTTTATGGCTAGACCACATTGTACTCATCCGTTCATTCATCAGTTGATGGACCTTTGAGTGGTTTCCACTTTTTGGCTCTTCTGAATATTCTGCTATGAACATTCATGTACAAATTTTTGTGTGGACATATGTTTTCAATTCTCATGGATATATACATACCCCAAAGTGGGACTGCTGGGTACTACGGTAACACCAGGTTTAACTTTTTGAGAAACTGCCAGACTGTTTTACACAGTGGCTGCTCCATTTTCTATTCCCACTAGCAATGTATGAAGGTTCCAATTTCTCCACATCCTCACCAACACTTATTATTATCTGACTTTTTAATTATAGCTGTCCTAGAGGGTGTGTCTTCGCTTGTTTTTATTTTTGTATGGCCTTCAAGCTAAGAATGTTTTTACATTTTAAAAGGGTTGTAAAACACACACACACATACACACACCAAGAATATGTGTTAGAGTTCATATGTGGGCCACAAAGTCTAAAATATTTGCTATCTGGCCTTTAAGTGAGGCCATCCCAGCTCTCCTCTAATCCAGAGGAAAAAAAAGTCACTTTCCACTTTACTCCTTTCTCACCTGGTTCCTCTGCTGTGAATGCCTGGCTTTCCGTTTCCTGCTTATTAGCTGCCTTCTCCTTAAGTCCCAGATGAAATCTCATTTCCTTGGGGAAAAGTTTCTTGGTTCCCTTCACATTCCCAATTGCATTTCCATTGTTTTGTGAATGTTCTCTTATATCGGATCATAGCGTTCATGTTGTTTATGTTTTTACCCCTAGGGATCATCCGAGACAAAGCTTCTGTTTTTACCCCTACAGTCTACCGGGAACAGCAGCAATTGGGTTTTGTTTTGTTTTTTTTTTCATCTGCTGGTGCTAAGTCTTGTGCTGAGCACAGGACGTGCTTGTTAAATTAATGAGGACACAGAAGGATAAAACAGACTGGAAAATAGTCTGTCTTTTCGGGAAGCTTAAGATATAGTTAGAGTGGCCGGGCACGGTGGCTTATGCCTGTAATCCCAGCACTTTGGGAGGCTGAGGCAGGAGGATCACCTGAGGTCAGGAGTTCGAGACCAGCCTGGCCAACATGGTGAAACTCCGTCTCTACTAAAAATACAAAAAAATTAGCTGGACGTGGTGGTGTGCACCTGTAATCCCAGCTACTTGGGAAGCTGAGGCAGGAGAATCGCTTGAACCTGGGAGGTGGAAGTTGTAGTAAGTTAGAGGCACACAACTTATATCACAAGACTGTGGGAAGCTGCAGAGTCGTTATTCGAGCAGCATTTATTATCATTATTTATTATTATCATTATTATCATTATTCGGGCACGTACTTGTGCCCAACACTGTGCCAGGCACCAGAAGCACAATTATGAGTGAGAAAGAAGTCATTGTGTGGAACTAAACAAGCTGCTGCAGCCTTAGCCATCCCTTTGATTTTTTTCCCATTTGAAAATGTTTACTTTTGTCATCGTAAGAAACAGCATATTTACATTGTAGGGAATTTAAAATATAATAGACGCAAAGTTGCATTAACATTTCGGATTATTGATATATATACTTAATTGCTTTCCACTGAGCTGATGCTAATCTATCTTCTTACCGACATATTACCTCTGCACAAACTCTGCATTTTCTTTGGTTTTTCAAGAAAAAGTTGGAATAATCTTTCAATTCCTGGCCCATATATATTACAGATAACACGGAAATTGGTAATTAGAGAAGATGATCACAAACAATTTCTCCTTTTACGATCAGTGATAACTTATTAAGTTGGTTGACTTCTAAACATCTTTGAGATATCATTCACATACCATAAAATTCACCATTTAAAGCATAAAACTCGGTGGTCTTTAGCATATTCACAGAGTTGTGCAACTGTTATAACAAAAAGTTTAGATTTTCATCATCCCCAAGAGAAACCCTGGTGTCCCTTAACAGTGACTCTCTATAACCTCACCCCTACCCACCACACTAGCTTTATGCAACCACTAACCTATTTTCTGCCTCTGTAGGTCTGCATATTCTGGACATGTGGTATAAATGGAATTATATAATATGTAGTCTTTTTTTTTTTTTTTTTTTGAGGCAGAGTCTCGCTCTGTCACCCAGGCTGGAGTGCAGTGGCACTATCCTGGCTCACTGCAAGCTCTGCCTTCTGGGTTTACGCCATTCTCCTGCCTCAGCCTCCCGAGTAGCAGGGACTACTGGCACCTGCCACCACGCCCGGCTAATTTTTTTGTATTTTTTTAGTAGAGACGGGGTTTCACTCTGTTAGCCAGGAAGGTCTCAATCTCCTGACCTCGTGATCCGCCTGCATTGGCCTCCCAAAGTGCTGGGATTACAGGCGTGAGCCACCACGCCTGGCAATTATGTACTCTTTTGTGACTGACTAATTTCACTCAGCGTAATGTTTCAATGTTCATCCATGTGATAGCATGTGTCAGCATTGCATTTTCTTGTTGAGTGATATTCCATTGTATAGATATGCTACACTTTGTCTATGTATTCATCAGTTCATAGATATTTGGGTTGTTTCTACTTTTTGTCAGCCATCCCTTTGAATGCCAGCATCCATTGAAACCACCTGGCTGGCCAAGCAGGCCCCGTCTTCCTCCAGCCTGGAGAGCTCCCTCCCTGGTGATGACGTTTGCATGCTGTCGTTCCTAAACTGACAGCACCACGTGTGATGGCATGGATCCTGTGGTAGTTATTAGAATTCTTTAACAAATTGTCATGGTCCTTTTTTTTCTTTTTTTTTTTTTTTTTTGGCAGTGTCTTGCTCTGTCACCCAGGCTCAAGTGCAATGGCACAATCGTGGCTCAATGCAGCCTCAAACTCCTGGGCTTAAGTGATTCTCGTACTTCAGCCTACTGAGTAGAGAGGTAAGACTACAGCCATGTGCCACCCCGTGTAGCTTTTTTTTTTTTTTTGAGATGGAGTCTTGCTGTGTCACCCAAGCTGGAGTGCAGTGGCTCGATCTCGGCTCACTGCAACCTCCACCTCCTGGGTTCAAGCAATTCTCCTCCCTCAGCCTCCTGAGTAGCTGGAACTACAGGCATGTGCCATCACACCTGGTTAATTTTTTTTATTTTTAGTAGAGACGGGGTTTCACCATGTTAGCCAGGATGCTCTCGATCTCCTGACCGTGTGATCTGCCTGCCTTGGCCTCCCAGCTAATTTTTTTATTTTGTAGAGACGAGGTCTCACTTTGCTGCCCAGGCTGGTCTTGAACTCCTCCCCTCAAGCGATCCTCCTGCCTCGGCCTCTTGAAGCCTGCTGGGGATTACAGGCATGAGCCACTGTGCCCAGCTGGTGCTCTTCTCTTTCTACGTTTTCATAGAATCGTACTTCCCCATCCCCTTTATGGTTGGGGTGGCCATTTGACTTACTTTGACCAATGCAATCTGAGTGCAAGTGATGTCTGTCACTTGGGTGGAAGCTTGCTATGATTTGGCTCTGTGTCCCCACCCAAATCTCATCTTGAATTGTAATCCCCAGGTGTCAGGGGAGGGACCTGGTGGGAGGTGATTGGATCATGGGGGTGGTGTCCCCCATGCTGTTCTCATGGTAGTGAGGGAGTTCTCATGAGATCTGATGGTTTTATGATGGCAGTTTCCCTCTCCCGCCCCCACTCTTTTCTCCCTCCTGCCACCTTGTGGAGAAGGTGCCTGCTTCCCCTTCAGCTTCCACCATGATTGTAAGTTTCCTGAGGCCTCCCCAGCCATGTGGAACTGTGAGTCAGTTAAACCTCTGTCCTTTATAAATTACCCAGTCTCGGGCATTTTGTTAATAGCAGTGTGAGAACAGTCGAATACAAAGCTCTAAGAGCCAGCGTGCATTTTGTCCTGTTTCTTCCCCATGCTGCAGTGGCTGTGGGAGTGTATGACAGATAGAGCCTCCCTCTGCCTGGATGACTCTGCCCATGAGAACCTTCTGGACCACACTGGACAGACCGTGTAGAGCTTGAAGGTTGTGTGGGCCCATGCCTGATCTAGCTTGTCTGACAGTTCTATGGGAGTTCACTCAGCACAGGATCTGGAGTGGCTGCTGCAGGGGTTGGGTTGACCCAGGACCTGAGGATGAGGGGACGGGGTAGGCAGAGGGTGGAGGAAGGGTGGGGGTCAGAAACAATTAGAGTCAGGTACCTGCCGCCCCCTGGAAAACTTTAACTGAGATGGCTACTTGTAAAGACTACAATCCCACTCAGCTTTTCTTCCAGGGGTAAAACTACTTCAAGAGTAACCATTACTCAATCCACCTCTCTAGGGAGATACTCCATTATTGAGCATTTTATTATAGTTCTTGGGTGAATTTGGATTTCTCATTCTGTGTCTTATGTTTCTTTGAAGTGAATCCAGCAGTAACATATCCCTGCTCTTTTTGGATCACACAATGATCCAATTCTGGTGCGCAAGTGAGAGAAAAGGAAAAGACAGCTGGTGTGTTTTTGGCACGACTCCAGTGTAGCAATGGCCAAGGCCTCTCAGAGGGAATTATGTTCTTGTCCAAAGAGCCACCTCTGAGAAGGGGGTGATGGTGTCACCCTGTCTATCTTATGCACGTCCAAGTGCTCACTCATGAGTCCGGACCAGAAATTGAAAAGCACTCCACGCTTGGGCACGGTGGCTCATGACTGTAATCCCAACACTTTGGGAGACTGAGGCAGGTGGATTACTTGAGTCCAGGAGTTTGAGACAAGCCTGGGAAAATGGCGAGACCCCGTCTCTATTTAAATCATTATTTATATATATAAAATAAAAAAGCACTCCACACCCCTTTATTGCTGGAGATCACACTGTTTTGGGTAACTTTCATTGTCTCACTCTTTAGAAGTAATGACATGAATTATTTTAGTGCCAGTGCGAGTTAATTTACCAGCATGGTTTCACTACTAAGGCATGGACTGAATTCCAGGAAAATGCTTTTGATTAGCATCACTTATTGCTATTTTACTTGAAGCTAAAAGATAAATCAGAGAAACAATATCCCAGTAAGGGCCCCCAGCAGGCGGTCCATCCTGCCGATGACAGAGGGAGAGGAGGAACAATGGCTACACTTTACTCTGAAGTGGCTACATCACCTTTTTCTGGGCCAAGAAGCCCAGGTGCAGATGTTTTCCCTGCAGGGAGTGTGCTGAGCTGGGTTTTATGGGCTGCAAACTCCTATCAGAAGTTGATAAAGTTCTGGGCCATTGGTTCTTAGCTGATTGGAGAAGTATTTCATAAGCTTAGAGTGTGAAACACCTAGAGATGACTCATCCATATGGGCCAGTTCCCCTAAAAAAAAATAACTCTCTACTGTTGTAAACACACACACACACACACACACTTTAAACTTTATCAGGGTCTCAAGTAAGTGATGAAATCGGACGTGAGCGGTGGCTCACGCCTGTAATCTCAGCACTTTGGGAGGCCGAGGTGGGTGGATTGCCTGAGGTCAGGCGTTCAAGACCAGCCTGGCCAACGTGGTGAAACCCAGTCTCTACTAAAAATACAAAAATTAGCTGGGCGTGGTGGCACACACATGTAGTCCCAGATACTCAGGAGGCTGAGGCGGGAGAATCGCTTGAACCTGGGAGGTGGAGGCTGCAGTGAGTCCCGATGTTACCACTGCACTCCAGCCTGGGTGACACAGCGAGACTCTGTCTAAAAAAAAAAAAAGAGACAGAATCAGATAATGTGTGGACCAGCCCTTCCCAAATTACAACCAGAAAGTGAAATCTGACAGAAGGGAAGAACAGGGCAGCCCTGGGGGCTTCCAGTCATTGGAAGAGACCGGGGCTGCATGCACATGGGGATCCTGTTGACAGCAGCCCCTGCCTGCCATGCTGAGACCCTGCATGTGTGAGCATCCCCAGCTTGGTGGCTGAGCCATCTCCTTGTACCCCAACCACAACCTCCTCTGTGGCTCCAGTCACCTCCTGTCCCTTCAGAAGGCCACTCACAGGACACGCCCTTCCTGTGGTGACTGGTCACCTTATTCATGAAGGAATGACTGAGGACATGACTGAGGTGTAGCAGAGTCAAGCTACACTGTGAGTGTCTGTGGGCACTGCAATACCTTGGAGTTGCTGGACTCCTGAACGTTTTCTAAATCATCTTTCACAGCTGTCCATCTTCTGCCACATGTATTCCAGTTTCCATCATGAGAAAGGGGTTCAATGAGCCATGGCATTTTCCACCAGAGGGTCAGCATCTGGGCCTCTGTTATTTTTCCTTTTGAGGCCCAGTTTTCATGAAAATGAATAAAACTTACAGCTCTTAAAGATATCTAGGATGGGCCGGGCACGGTGGGTCATGCCTGTAATCCCAGCACTTTGGGAGGCCGAGGCGGGTGGATCACGAGGTCAGGAGTTCAAGACCAGCCTGACCAACATGGAGAAACCCTGTCTCTACTAAAAATACAAACATTATGCCGGGCATGGTGGCTCGAGCCTGTAATCCCAGCACTTTGGGAGGCCAAGGCGGGTGGATCAAGAGGTCAGGAGTTCGGGACCAGCCTGACCAACATGGTGAAACCCTATCTCTACTAAAAACACAAAAATTAGCTGGATATGGTGGTGCACGCCTGTAATCCCAGCTACTCGGGAGGCTGAGGCAGGAGAATCGCTTCAATCTGGGAGGCGGAGGTTGCAGTGAGCTGAGATCGCCCCACTGTACTCCACCCTGGGTGACACAGCGAGACTCTATCTCAAACAAAAACAAAAATGAGCCGGATATGGTGGCACATGCCTGTAATCCCAGCTATTTGGGAGGCTGAGGGGGGAGAATCACTTGAACCCAGGAGGCAGAGGTTGCAGTGAGCCAAGATCACACCACTGCACTCCAGCCCGGCCAATAAGAGTAAAACTCCGTCTCAAAAAAATAAAAAACAAGAAAAACCTAGGATGGGCCGGGCATGGCGGCTTATGCCTGTAATCCCAGCACTTTGGGAGGCCGAGGCAGGGGGATCACTTGAGGTCAAGAGTTTGACACCAGCCTGGCCAACATGGTAAAAGCCCACCTCTACTAAAAATACAAAAATTAGCTGGACATGGTAGCAGGCGTCTGTAATCCTAGCTACTCAGGAGGCTGGGGCAGGAGCATCAGTTGAACCTGGGAGGTGAAGGTTGCAGCGAGCCGAGATCGCGCCACCGCACTCCAGCCTGGGCCACAACAACAGCAACAACAAAATTCCTAGGATGCAGCACTCTTCACGGATTTAATCTAATTATCATGTGAGATGAGTCAATGATCATGAATTGTAGGGGTAAAGAAAATTAGTCACAATGAGACCATTAGTGATGGGTCAGAAGGGGCTCCCTGGTTTCACCCTCCACTGCCCTGGGGGGTCCACACTTCTCCGGGAGCTGTGGCTGGGCAACGCTGACCTCAAAGGCCAGCTGTCGTGGGCTTTCCCCACTCCGACCCTGAAATTTCCCCCATTTGTCTGAGCTATGGCCACCTTACTGGCTCAGAAGTCAGGATACAATACTGCAATGGAACCAGGTGGTGAAGTGTCATAAATAGTTAATACAAATTCTGCCAACGAGTTTGGGGTTAACAGCCAATCTTAAAATGGGTAAGAGAAATAAAGGGAGAGGGAGGGAGAAAGGAGAGGGAAGAGAGAGAGAGAGACAAAAAGAGAGCGATTTTCTGGCATTCATCCTAAGCATTTCAGCCGTAAACTGGTTTAGGCCAGTGAGACAGGATGTTCTGCAGAGCAAAGATCATGTGACCACACAGTGCGAACAAACAGATGGTGTATCATTAACAAACTGCAACGCTGCATTTCCTAGTCTCTCCAGGGTGTCAGTGACCCAGGCAATTTAATTAAAAACATTAAAAAAAAAAAGTGACAAGGGCCAAAGTTTCATCCTGTTTAAATTCAACCTCATCAAAAAAGTGGAGGGGCTGTCCCTTCCATGAAACGTCCAAATATGAGCCCCTCAGGGAAGTGGCACCAAACGTGTAGGTCAGTGCCATAGTCAGGCCTCTGGTCAGTGGCCATTGATCCAGAAATGCGGCCAGGGCATGGCCAGGGCAGGGGCAGCTCCAGGACAGAGACCAGCTCCCCTCCCATCGGCCTCCTGGGGGAGACAGGACAGGCAAGCTGCAGGGAGCTCAGGGGGTTTTATGGACCAGGCTGTGTACACAGTTTGTCCTGAGTACAAACAAGCAGGTGGCCAGTCTCACCTTTGTTCTAAGAAGCGAGATCCAGGCAGGCCAGGAGGCCCAGAGAGTAGCTGTCAGGAGACACTGGGGCCCAGCCAGGGCTTCTCCCACTGCAGGAGCAGGGCAGGAGCTCGGACACTCTCTGACATTCAGCACTGTCCTCTCTTGAACCTCCCCAGCAGTAGCAGCATAAAGTGATGGTCAAGGGGCATCCAGTTAGGACTCGAGAAGCTTATTACCAAATCCCTGCCCCACAGTCCACCCATGACAGACATTTTTCTGAAGTTAGCCTCAGCACGCTCACCTGTAGAATTGTGACAACATGGCAAGGGCAGGTGAAAGCCCCAGGACAGTGCCTAGCCATTGAAAGTGCTCTGTCGCGCAGGTGGGCATAGGCATGGGCATGGGGCTCTCCAGAATTGAGCTTTCTTTTTGAGTTGGAGTCTTGCTCTGTAGCCCAGGCTGGAGTGCAGTGGTTCACTGCAACCTCTGCCTCCCAGGTTCACGCGATTCTCCTGCCTTAGCCTCCCGAGTAGCTGGGATTACAGGTGCCCAACACCACGCCCAGCTTATTTTTGTATTTTTAGTAGAGATGGGGTTTCACCATGTTGGCCAGGCTGGTCTCAAACTCTTTTTTTTTTTTTTTTAATTTTTTTGAGACGGAGTCTTCCTCTGTTGCCCAGGCTGGAGTGCAGCGGCGCGATCTCGGCTTACTGCAAACTCCGCCTCCCAGGTTCACACCATTCTCCTGCCTCAGCCTCCCGAGTAGGTGGGACTACAGGCACCTGCCACTAGGCCCCGCTGATTTTGTTTGTATATTTAGTAGAGACGGGGTTTCACTGTGTTAGCCAGGATGGTCTCGATCTCCCAACCTCATGATCCGTCCGCCACAGCCTCCCAAAGTGCTGGGATTACAGGCGTGAGCCACCACGCCCAGCCCAGGCTGGTCTCAAACTCTTGACCTCAGGTGATCCACCCCCCTCAGCTTCCCAAAGTGCTGGGATTACGGGTGTGAGCCACTGCACCCGGCCGATATCTACGCTTTTAAAGACTCCCGTAATGGTGGCAAACTTGAGGCTCCTGGACATGGAAGGTGACGAGCGCAAGAAAGCTGCAGGAGAAACCCTAGAGAGGTGGGACAGCTGGGGATCAATGGCTTAGGAATCTGTAAAGAAGGATATTCAGGTTTTTAGAATTTACATAAGGCCAGGCACGGTGGCACACACCTGTAATCCCAGCACTTTGGGAGGCTGAGGCAGGGGGATCGCTTGAGCCCAGGAGTTTGAGACCAGCCTGGACAACATAGGGAGACCCAGTCTCTGTAAAAAATAATTTTAAAATTTTAAAAGAAATTCATATAATCTTGGGCTTCCCAGCAGGTAAACAAAAGAATCCTAATTAATCTCAAGTGCAGATCACAAGAATTTGGAGAAACTGTTTGCACTCCAACATCTAGGGAGATGAGTAGCTTTCTAGATTACAAAAATTCTAAATAAAATATAACTTGGATAAAACTTGATTTTTGCACAGTGATACACCTAAAAGAAGCACAACTCTGACTCAAAGGCTTTGAAGACAAATATAGGCAGATCACACAGCGTATCACATGCGATGAGCCGTTCTCAGACATCTTTATCCCTCTCTCCTCTCAACATTTGTTCATCATTTGCTGATATTTATTGAGCACCCAATTCATGCTCTGCTCTGGATGCCGGAGCAGCAAACAAGACCCTTTCAGTTCCTGCTACACTACATTCTAGAGATAAAAGGCAGACCGGCAAATAGCTAGATCTTGTAGGGTACAGTTACTTTAGATGAAAGGCAGAGGTATCTCTCCCTCGCTCAAAGTATGATCTGAATGACAGAAGAATCCAGCCACACAAAGATGTAAGACAGAGCCTTCTAGGCAGAGGCAACACCTTGTGCAAAGGGCCTGAGGTGGAAATGAAATGAGCCTGGCATGTTTCTGGAGGGAAAGTCAATGTCGTTGGAGTAGGGGTAGCAAGAGGCGGGTGTCAGGAGATCTGCAGGAGCCACATGACAAGAAAAGGCCTGTCGAAGATCTAGTGTAGAATTATTGTGGACCCCACAGACGACGCAGCATTAGGGATCTATGCTGAAAGTACTCACCTCCAGGTAAGCAGACCCAGATGCGAAGAGAAAGCTTTGCTTGGCTGTGTATCCAGGCAAATGCTGGATAAATACACTCATACACTTGAAGTTACGATCAAATGTCCAGGGCTGTATCTTTCACCTGTATCTTTCACTTTTTAGTTTTAAAAAATTATTATTTATTTATTTATTTATTTTGAGACAGGTTCTAGCTCTGTTGCTCAGGCTGGAGTACAATGGCACAATCACAGCTCACTGCAGCCTTGAACTCTTGGGCTCAAGCGATCCTCCCACCTCAGCCTTCCTAAATGCTGGGATTACAGGTGAGAGCCACCACTCCCGGTCTTTTACCTTTTTTTTTTTTTTTTTTTTGCGACAGGTCTCACTTTGTCACTCAGGCAGTAGTACAGTGGCACAATTTCAGATCACTGCAAACTCCACCTCCTGGGCTCAAGAGATTCTCCTGAATCAGCCCCCGAAAGTAGCTGGGACTACAGTCATGCACCACGACGCCCAGCTGATTTTTGTGTGTTTTTTTGTAGAGGTGGAGTTTTCCCATATTGCCCAGGCTGTTTTCAAACTCCTGAGCTTAGGCAATCCGCCCACCTTGGCCTCCCATAGTGCTAGGATTACAGGCAGGAGCCACTGTGCCTGACCAGCCTTTTAGTTTTTATGATTGCTTACTTTAACCAAAATTTTTAGTTAACCAACCAACTGTAAATCCTAATTGTATTGAATCTTTTTTTTTTTTTTTTTTTTTTTTTGAGACGGAGTCTCAGTCTGTTGCCCAGGCTGGAGTGCAATGGCGTGATCTCAGCTCACTGCAACCTCCGCCTCCCAGGTTCAGGGGATTCTCCTGCCTCAGCCTCCCAAGCAGCTCGGATTACAGGCACACGATACCACGCCCAGCTAATTTTTTTTTTTTTTTTTTGAGACAGAGCCTCACTGTGTCGCCCAGGCCGGAGTGCAGTGGCACGATCTCGGCTCACTGCAAGCTCTGCCTCCCGGGTTCACGCCATTCTCCTGCCTGAGCCTCCTGAGTAGCTGGGACTACGAGCGCCCGCCACTATGCCTGGCTAATTTTTTGTATTTTCAGTGAAGATGGGGTTACACCATGTTAGCCAGGATGGTCTCGATCTCCTGACCTTGTGATCCGCCGGCCTCAGCCTCCTAAAGTGCTGGAATTACAGGCGTGAGCCACCGCACCTGGCCAATTTTTGTATTTTTAATGGAGACAGGGTTTCACCATGTTGGCTAGGCTGGTCTGGAACTCCTGACCTCAAGTGATCCGCCCACCTCAGCCTCCCAAAGTGCTGGGATTACAGGCATGAGCCACCGTGCCCAGCTGTATTGGATTTTAGGACTTTACTGTTCTTAAATATTTTGTTGCAAATCACAACATGCACTAATTCCACACGCTTATCAAAACTGGTAGTATTTTTTGAGCCAGTTCCATGCAAATGTCCTCATCCTGCACACATACATGCACATACTCATATTAACAAACATAACTGAAAATTCAACCCCATAAACTTGGCATATAAATTTAGTTCAAGTACAATCAGGAAAAAAAAAAACAGATCTGATTTTTAGATATTCTGCTTAACCAATCATAGAATTCAGTCAGAGTGGCCAGGCATGGTGGCTCACGCCTGTAATCCCAGAACTTTGGGAGGCTGAGGCAAGCAGATCACTTGAGTCCAGGAGTTCAAGACCAGCCTGGCCAACATGGTGAAATCCTATCTCTACTAAAAATACAAAAATTAGCCAGGCATGGTGGTGCATGCCTGTAATCCCAGCTACTCGGGAGGGTGAGGCAGGAAAATCGCTTGAACCTGGGAGGCAGGGTTGCAGTGAGCCGAGATCGTGCCACTACACTCCAGCCTGGGTGACAGAGCGAGACTTCATCTAAAAAAAAAAAAAAAAAAAAAAAGGATTCAGCCAGAGTAGCATACGTGTATCAACCAACTACTATACAAACTATACAAATACTTGGCTCTCTGAGACATGCCAAAAAACAGTATTTTTCCTGATCCATGTGCTCAACAAAGTTAATCTTGTTGGCGACATTAGCCCTCAATACCAGAAACAAGAATGATGCCAGGGAGGCTAGCAGCAAATGCTTCCCAAGGGCCTCGCCCTGCCCAGCCTCTGTGTGCTTGCCAACACCAGGGCTGGTGTTCTATCCAGGATGTCTGCTGCCAGTTTGTCTGTAAAAATCTTCTCTCTCTTTCAAGTACCACTTCTTGCATGAATCTAAATTTTCCTTGTCCTTAGTGACCACTTGCTTTCCAAGTTTTTAAAAATATATTTTCTGATATTTACAAAATATTGAATGTAACGTATATGTTAATAATTAACTAACATATGTTAATAAAAGTATAATAATAATAAATCCTTAAACCCAGCAAGCAGACCGATAGCTAGAACATCACTAATAACTTTATCTACCTATGGGACCCCTCCTTCTCCCTATCTACTTCCCCTCTAAGGGCAAGATGGCAACACCCTGTTCCTACGCCTGTAGTCCCAGGTACTCAGGATGCGGAGGTGGGAGGATCATTTGAGCACAGGAGGGCGAGGCTGCAGTGAGCCGAGATTGCACCACTGCACTCCAGTGTGGGCGACAGAATGAGGACCCTGGCTCAAAGAAAAAAAAATGGGGGGACTGGGTGCAGTGGCTCATGCCTGTAATCCCAGCACTTTGGGAGGCTGAGGCAGGCGGATCGCCTTCTCTGCTAAAAATACAAAAATTAGTCGGGTGTGGTGTCATGCACCTGTAATCCCAGCTACTTGGGAGGCTGATGCAGGAGAATTGCTTGAACCCAGGAGGTGGAGGTTGCAGTGAGCTAGGATCGTGCCACCACACTCCAGCCTGGGTGACACAGTGAGACTCTGTCTCAAAAAAAAAAAAAAAAAATTTAAATCCTGGGTGTTTTGGCTCCCGCCTATAATCCCAGGACTTTGGGAGGCTGAGGCAGATGGATCTCTTGAGCCCAGGAGTTTGAGACCAGCCTGGGTAACATAGAGTGACCCTGTCTCTAGAAAAAAAATACAAAAACTTGTCTGAGTGTGGTGGCGCGTGCCTGTAGTCCCAGCTAACTCAGGAGGCTGAGGTGGGAGGATCACCTGAGCCCAGGAAGTCAAAGTGTGGTGGGGCCACGGCACTTCGGCCTGGACAACAGAGCAAGACCTTACCTCAAAACAACCCAAACAAACAAAAAACCTTGTGTTATCATTTTATTATGTTACATAATTTCTTTCCAGATGCTGTTTTTTATTAAGTATCATTTAGATTTAAAAAAATGCATAGATTTTAAGCATATAGTTTGATGAGTTTGGAAAAATGTTTACACCTATGGAACCACTACTCCATTGAAAATATGTATCAGCGGGGCGCGATGGCTCACACCTATAATCCCAGCACTTTTCCCAGGCAGGCAGACCACGAGGTCAGGAGTTCGAGACCAGCCTGGCCAACATAGTAAAACCCTGTCTTTACTAAAAATTACAAAAATTAGCCAGATGTGGTGGCACCCACCTGGAGGCTGAGGCAGGAGAATTGCTTGAACCCAGGAGGCAGAGGTTGCAGTGAGCCAAGATGGCACCATTGCACTCCAGCCTGGGTGACAGAGCAAGACTGTGTCTCAAAAATATATATATATCATTTCAGGCTGGGTGCAGTAGTTAACACCTGTAATCCCAGCACTTTGGGGAGCCAAAGTGGGAGGATCACCTGAGCCCAGGAGTTCAAGACAGGCTGGGCAACATAGTGAAACTTCATCTCTACTTAAAAAAAAAAAAAAAAAAATTAGCCAGGCCTGGTGGTGCACACCTGTGGCCCCAGCTACCAGGAAGGCTGAAATGGAAGGTTCACTTGAGCCTGGGAGACGGAGACTGTAGTGAGCCGTGACCATGCCTCTGCACATCAGCCTAGGTGACAAAGCAAGACCCCATCTCAAAAAAAAAAAAAAAAAAAAAATTTCCATCACCCCAGAAAGTCCTCTGTATCCCTGTCAATCAACACCCTCTCCTCTGCCAGAGGCAACCACCATTCTGTTTTCTGTCTCCATAAATTCATTTTGCCTGTTTTAGAATTTCTTATAAATGGAATCACACAATATTTACTGTTTTGTGTCTAGTTTTTGTTGTTTTTCACCATAACGTTTTTGAGATTCGTCCATGTTATTGAGAATACCAACAGTTATTTCTTTCTGTTGTGGAGTAGTATTTTATTGTACACTTTATTTACTTGTTTATTTGCTGATGAGTGTGTAGGTTGTTTTCAGTTTGAGGCTTTCTTTCTTTTTTTTTTTTTTTTGAGACAAGGTCTTGCTGTGTCATCCAGGCTGGAGTGCAGTGGTGTGACCATGGCTCACTGCATACAACAGCCCTGACCTCTCTGGCTCAAGCAATCCTCCCAAGTTAGCCTCCCAAAGTGCTGGGATTACAGGTGTGCACCACCATGCCTGGCCACAGGCTTTTAAGAATCATGTTATGGTGAATGTCCTTTTTGTGAAAATCATTTTAAAAATAAGTGTAAGCCAGGCTCGGTGGCTCATACCTGTAATCCCAGCACTTTGGGAGGCTGAGGCGGGCAGATCACAAGGTCAGGAGTTCGATACATAGTGAAACTCCATCTCTACTAAAAATACAAAAAATTGGCATGGTGGCAGGTGCCTGTAATCCCAGCTACTCAGGAGGCTGAGGCAGGAGAATCACTTGAACCTGGGAGGCAGAGGTTGCAGTGAGCCGAGTTGGTGCCACTGCACTCCAGCCCAGGCAACAGTGCAAACTCTGTCTCAAAAAAAAAAAAAAAAGTGGCCGGGCGTGGTGGCTCACGCCTGTAATCCCAGCACTTAGGGAGGCCCAGGCGGGTAGATCACGAGGTCAGGAGTTCAAGACAAGCCTGACCAAGATGGTGAAACCCCGTCTCTACTAAAAATAACGAAAATTAGCCAGGCGTGGTGGTGGGCACCTGTAATCCCAGTTACTTGGGAGGTTGAGGCAGGAGAATTGCTTGAGCCTGGGAAGCGGAGGTTGCAGTGAGCCCAGATCGTGCCACTGCACTCCAGCCTGGGCAACAGAGTGAGACTCTGTCTCAAAAAAAAAAAAAAAAAAGTGTATAGAGTGTTATCTCAAATGCATGCTTGTTTATTACTTAGTTTTGTTTGGTTTTGATCCCTGTGGAAATGGCATCATGTTGGCCTATTCTTCTAGGACTTTCCCCTCCCCAGTTTGCATTTTGTTACAGATTTAATCTATGTTATTACATGGCAGCTGATTTTTTAATGTGGCCCTCATAGGCAGCCATCTTTCTAAACTGTCTATTTTAAGTAATATATCTACATATTCTTTTGGTTTTATATAAAGAAAATCATATCATCTACAAATAACAACTGTCTTGTTTCTTCCTTTCTAATCTTTATGTTTTGAATTTATTTTTCTTATTATTATCTTGAATGCCAGTACATTTTGGGAACGGCAGCTATACAGTAGTATTCTTGTCTTGCATCCTAATCTTAAAGAGAAACTTCAGATGTTTTAAAATTTATATTGTTGGCCAGGCGCAGTGGCTTACACCTGTAATCCCAGCACTTTTGGAGGCTGAGGCGAGCAGATCACCTGAGGGTCAGGAGTTGGAGACCAACCTGGCCAACATGGTGAAACCCCGTCTCTACTAAAAATACAAAATTAGCTGGGCATGGTGGCTCACATCTGTAATCCCAGCTACTTGGGAGGCTGAGACAGGAGAATCTCTTGAATCTGGTAGGTGGAGGTTGCGGTGAGCCAAGATCATGCTGCTGCACTGCAGCCTGGGCAAAAAGAGTGAGACTCCATCTCAAAAAATAAATAAATAAATAATAAATTAATTAATCAATTAAAAGTTATATTGTTGTTTGTGTATATTCTCTTTATCTGGTTAAAGTTTTCTTTTAGTCTACTAAAGTTTTTTGTGGGTTTTTAAATTAAAATGAGTGGGAAATTTTATCAACACTTTTTCTGCATCCATTGAGATTATTAAATCTGTTGATTTATTGAATTTATTGACTTCTCAATCTATTGCTCCAGTGAATGACTGCCCAGAGTTACTTAAATTCGAGATTAAGGGCAGGCACAGTCCTCCAGACTACCATGTCAGCCCAAGACTTCTGACATCATCATTTCAGGGGTCCCAGGGCCATTCTCAGACCAACCAGCTACAAATTCTGGGGTCTGAACTCCTTCAGGTTCACTAGAACGATGCATAGAACTCAGGAAAGTGCTGTACTTACTATTACAGTTTTGTTATAGCAAAAGGATAGAAACAGAACCAGCTCACAGAAGAGATGCAAAGGGAAGAATCTGGAATTGGGAGGTTTTCAAACAGAAAGCTTTTGTGTCCTCAGGGATGCAATCCCCTCTTTGCATCAATGTGTGAAAACATGCAGGGCATTGCCAACCCAGGACACCCACCTAAACTTCGGTGTCCAGCATTTTGATTGAGGCTTCGTTATATAGCCATAAATGTTTGAGTTACTGCTCATGTGGTTGATCTCAATCTTCAACAATGTACCCACCCCCTCTCCCTCTCCCTGCCAAGATCTGGCTGATTTCAGTGGCCCAAAGCCCTAATCCTCCAATCATATGATTGGCCTTTCTGGCATGGTCAGCCTCCACCCTGAATCATTTCATTAGCATGAACTATATGGTGCCATCCAAAGGGTCCACTAGAGTCACCTCATTAGCATAAACTAGCAGGTGTATCCAAAAAGCCCACCATGAGTAACGAAGACACTCTTATTACTCAGGAAATTTCAAGGGTTTAGAGGTTAACTCTCAGATGGTGAGACAAAGACCAGAACTATCTTTGAGTATAGTTAATTCTTCATGACATATACAGATTTTATTATATCAATCCATCCTTGCATTCCAGGAATAATATGACATTATCTTTTTAAAACATGGCTAGATCTATTTTGCTAATCATTAAAAGGACTTTGCACCTATGTTTGTGAATGAGCTTGGCTTATGATTTTTCTCTTATTGATCTTGCCTTGTTTTTAAATTAAAATTATACTGAGCTCATAGAATGAGTTGGAGGATATTCTCTTTCTTTCTGTGTGCTGGAAGAATTTTTGTTAGATTGGAAAATTTCTCTCATGGAAGTTTTGAGGAATTCACCTGTAAAACCCTCAGAGCCTGTGTGTTTTGTTGTGGTAAGATTTTTTAATATTATTTTAATTTCTTTAATAATTGTAGGACTATTCAAGCTTTCTATTTCTTCTTGAGTCAGCATGATTATATTTTTCTAGAAATTTGTCTATTTCATCTAATTTTCAAATATATCAGCATAAAACTGTTTATTCCTTTATTTTTAAAATCTCTGCTGTATTTATAGTTAAAAATGTTCTGTTGAGTTTGTAGTTAAATATTTGTGCCTTTTTTTTTTGATCAATATAGCGCACCAGAGATAGGTCTATTTTATTAGTCTTTTCAAAGGGCCAGCATATGGCTTTGTTGATTTTATCTGCTGTGTGGTATTCTTCTCTCTGTTAATTACCTGCTCTTTTTTTATCACCTTCTCCCTTTCCTTTATTTGGATTTATGTTTTTCCCCCATTACTTTGTTAGTTGAAGTTAACTTACTACTTTTCAGACTGTATTCTTTGCAAATATATGTATTTAAAACTATGCATTTCCCTTTGAGTGCAGCTTTCACTATAATATGCTAGTTCTAAATAATATTTTAAAAATTATTGTTCTGAGTATTTCTAGATTTGTACTTTGAGCCATGAATTATTTAGAATTCTGTTTTTAAATTTCAGTACACAAGAACTTCATAATTTATCTTTTTACTATTGACTTCTACTTAATCACATTTTGTTTAAAGAATGTGATGGATGTGATACTAATTTTTTGAAATTTGTTGAGATGTGCTTTATGACCTCAGATCTGATTAATTTTTGTAACCATTCCATGTGTCCTTAAGAAGAATGGGCCAGGCGCAGTGGCTCATGACTATAATCCCAGGACTTTGGGAGATCGAGACAGGCAGATCACGAGGTCAGGAGATCAAGACCATCCTGGCTAACACGGTGAAACCCCGTCTCTACTAAAAATACAAAAATTAGCCAGGCATGGTGGCGGGCACATGTAATCCTAGCTACTCGGAAGGCTGAGGCAGGAGAATCACTGGAACTCGGGAGGCAGAGGTTGCAGTGAGCCGAGATTGTGCCATGGCACTCCAGCCGGGGTGACAGAGCGAGACTCCATCTCAAAAGAAAAAAGAGAAGAATGGATATTCTCTAATGATTGCTTTTAGGGTTTTATATATGTTCATTACATCAAAGTTACTAATCAAATTGTTCAAATATATTCATTTATTCTTTTTTTTTTTTTTTTGAGATGGAGTCTTGCTCTTGTCATCCAGGCTGGAGTGCAATGGCACAATCTAAGCTCACTGCAACCTCTGCCTCTTGGGTTCAAGCGATTCTCCTGCTTCAGCTTCCTTAGTAGCCGGGATTACAGGTGCCTGCCACCATGCTTGGCTAATTTTTTTGTATTTTTAGTAGAGATGGGGTTTCACCATATTGGCCAGGCTGGTCTTGAACTCCTGACCTCTGGTGATCCGCCCACCTCAGCCTCCCAAAGTGCTGGGATTACAGGTGTGAGCCACTGTGCCAGGCCTATTTATTGATTATTTTTTGCTGCTTGACCTACCAATTATTGAGAAAAAAACATTGGTGGATTTGTCAATTTCTATTACTTTTTTTTTTTTTAAAGACAGATTCTCACTCTGTTGCCCAGGCTGGAGTGCAGTGGCACGATCTCGGCTCACGGCAGCCTTCACCTCCCAGCGAGGTGGAAGGTTCCCGGCTGGAACCTTCCAGCAATTCTCCTGCCTCAGCCTCCCAGGTGGCTGGGATTACAGGCATGCACCACCACACCTGGCTAATTTTTGCATTTTTAGTAGAGATGGGGTTTCACCATGTTGGCCAGGCTGGTCTTGAACTCGTGACCTCAGGTGATCTGCCAGCCTTAGCCTCCCAAAGTGCTAGTATTACAGGCGTGAGCCACCGTGCCTGGCCTCTATTACTTTTTTATGTATATGGTGTGAGACATTTTTATTAGGTGCACATACATTTAGAATTATTATGTCTTCTTGGTGACATGAAAATTTCATTTTTACATAGGAACGTTTTCTGTCTTAGAGTCCTTGTGTGTGTGTCATACTGATGTAGTTATGCCAGTTCTCTTTTGTTTAATATATTTTTGGTGTCTTTTCCCCACCTTTTGCTTTCAACTTTTCCATGTCCTTTTGCTTTAGATGTCTCCCTAATAGGGTTTATCCAAGGATGATAATGTCTGCTTTTTAACTCAATGAGTTTGCCCCATTTATATCTTGGGGGACGATTAATACTGTAATATGTAAGTTTCCAACATCTCACTGTGGGGGATACTGGAAAGTATGAGTATTAAGATCATATATCTTTTCCAGTAATCAAAGCACGTGATGTGGCAATTCAGATATGTTGGTTGTCTTGACTCTTCTTCAATAGAATTAACAGTTTTGGATCTTGAGAAAATGTTATTTTCTGGTTAAGTATGGGGTAAAATGAAATCTTTGGGAAATTAGTGAATTCTCATGATTTCTCAAAGCTTTTCTTGGGTAACTCCAAGAGGCAGCATGGTGGAGAGAAAGCATGGACTCCAGTGCTGCATTCTCTAGCTGCATGATTTGGAGTAAATTCCTTATCTCAGTGACTCTGTATCTCCATCTTGAAATTGAGAATAATCACGCCGGCCTGAGATTTTTTACCATGTGAATGGAAGCACGTGGCGCATAGCAGGCACTGAATGAATGCGCCCATGTCCACTCTCCCTCCTCTTTCTAGGACTGTGGCCTTGGCGATGTTAAGAACATTTTGTAAATATTACAAGATAAGGCATTGTGATTATTACTCGTTAAAATCACTTTGTTTCCTGACTTAGGTGATTCATTGCAACCCAGAGAAAATTTTGTGTTGTGTTCTGGCTGGCAAACCTTTGCAAACAACGAATGTGTCTTTTCATCAGCCTATTCTGCATTGGTGGGATGTCAGTCTATACCCACATCAATTTCAGGTAATAACAAGTGTGTGAGCTTTCTGAAGCTTTTTGTTTACTTATTTGTTTTAGGGTCATTCAAGTGTGACTAGTGTAGTAGCATTGCATTCTTGAGAATTCACAGAGATCGAAACACAGATATGAAATAGGGCCAGAAAGAATAAGGCGTTCCCAATGTGTGAGAGTAAAAGAAAGCACAAGAAAGCGAAAACATTCAATGTCTGCATCCTGTATAGATGAGAAACTTAGCAGTATCCTCTTTTCTGGATTTTTTGGACCAATCTTACGCTGATAAAACAGGGTCTTGCTACTTTCCCCTCATTTTTATCATCTTCAAACATTCTGAGAGCCTACAGGAAAAGAGGCAAACAGGTTTGATGTGACTGGTCATTTGGCCAAAGGTATTTTACTCTGTGCTCAGCATTTTGGTTCGTTCATGCTCTCTAGCAGTTCGGAATCTAAAAAGGAAAGATTAGATAGAGGAAGTGTGAAAATGCATACGCAGTGTGGGAAACCAGGCCATGAACTTGAGTTTTTAAATGCATGGTATGAGGCCGGGCTTGGTGGCTCACGCCTGTAATCCCAGCACTTTGGGAGGCCGAGGTGGGCGGATCACCTGAGGTCAGGAGTTCGAGACCAGCCTGTCCAATATGGTGAAATCCCGTCTCTACTAAAAATACAAAAATTAGCCGGGCGTGGTGGCAGGCGCCTGTAATCCCAGCTACTCATGAGGCTGAGGCAGGAGGATCGCTTGAACCTAGGAGACGGAGGTTGCAGTGAGCCGAGATAGTGCCATTGCACTCCAGCTGGGGGGACAAGAGTGAGACTTCGTCTCAAATAAATAAATAAATGCATGGTATGGTTTGGCTAAGTTGGAAATCATGGGATAATCTGGAATGGTTTATTAGAGAGGCTAATGGTGGGGAGGTAGGTACCTAGAACCTTGGGCTAGAGATGACTGACCCTTTCTGGCTGTGTGATCTTGGGCAAACTGCTTCGCTTCTCTGTGCCTCAATGTCCTCCATCATGAAGAGAGAATATAGGGTGCCTTCTTTGTAGGGTAGTTGTAAGGATGAAAGGAGTTGGTATATATAAAGTACCTATCTCAGTCTAGGGCTTCTCAGCCAACATGCAGGGTATATGGGCTTCAAATGGATGAAAAAGGTGCTGATCCCAGGTAACTGGCTGTGAGCATCCTCATCTGCTTACCCCAGAGGAGTGTGTCCCCCAAAACATTGCATTTTCTTTTCTTTCTTTCTTTCTTTCTTTCTTTCTTTCTTTCTTTCTTTCTTTCTTTCTTTCTTTTTTCTTTCTTTCTTTCTTTTCTTTCTTTCTTTCTTTCTTTTTTTTTTTTTTTTTTGAGACAGAGTTTCACTCTTGTCGCCCAGGCTGGAGTGCAGTGGTGCAATCTTGGCTCACTGCAACCTCCGTCTCTCAGGTTCAAGCGATTCTCCTGCCTCAGCCTCCCAAGTAGCAGGGATTACAGGTGTCCACCACCACGCCCGGTTAATTTTTTGTATTTTTAGTAGAGATGGGGTTTCGCCATGTTGTCCGGGCTGGTCTCAAACTCCTGACCTCAGGTGATCTACCCGCCTCAGCCTCCCAAAGTGCTGGGATTACAGGCGTGAGCCTCCTCGCCCAGCCAAACACTGCATTTTCTATGAAGGCCATGATATGACAGAGCTTGGAGGGCACTACCAGGCCTGATTCTCTGGGCCTGAGGGTGCGGCTGTCTCGGCAGTGGAATGTATTGATGTGGCAAGACAAGGTCCTTGTTAAGAGTTTGAATTTGGGCTTTTGACTTCAGAGGTTTTCGAGCTTTTACTGAATCTGTTGGCAGCACAAGTATTCAACACTGTGAGCACAACTAAGACCAAAAGCAACTGAAGTGATTTGTGCCTCTGCTAATATCAACAGTTAAAATACGGTTTGAATTAAACATGTGAAAGATACTTCTGTGTAAACATTTGTACTAGGGGCTAAATTCGTATGCCCTTTGTCCATCTCTCAGATAGAGTAAAAACCTGCCACACCTTGAGACGGGTGATTTTGTGGAGTGGCTGACTTTATGCTGCCCTGCCTGTCACATGACCAGTGGCTCTAGGGATTTGGACTGAATGTGCTTGGTGGAATGAGTAAGCAGAATATTGGTCAGCACAGAAGGTGAGGTGGGCACACCAGGGCTCCTGACGCTGATCTTTGTACTTTTGTGTATGTTTGACAATTTCTATAATTAAAAGGTTTTTTTTTAAATGTGCTTGGATAATTAAAAGACTCATATATAAAATAAAGTATGATATCCAATCATGATTAACTCTGTTATTTATATTCTTATGAACATTTCTGGCCAGACATGGTGGCTCACAACTGAAATCCCAGCACTGTAGGAGGCTGAGACAGAAAGATCACTTGAGGCCAAGAGTTCGAGACCAGCCTGGGCAATATGGTGAGACCTTGCCTTAGTCCATTCTCATGCTGCTAATAAAGAGATACCTGAGACTGGGTAATTTATAAAGGAAAGGGGTTTAATTGACTCACAGCTCAGCATGGCTGAGGAGGCCTCAGGAAACTTGCAATCATGGTGGAAGGGGAAGCAAACATGTCCTTCTTCATGTGGCAGCAGCAAGAAGAAGTGCCGAGCAAAAAGGGAAAAGCCCCTTATAAAACCATCAGCTCTCTTGAGAACTCACTCACTATCATGAGAACAGCAGCGTCGGGGTAATCACCCCCTCATTAAATTACCTCCAACTGGTCCCTCCCACAACACTTGGGGATTATGGGAACTAGCATTCAAGATGAGATTTGGGTGGGGACACAGCCAAATCATATCAGACCTCATTTCTATAGAATAAAAATAGGAAATTCGCCAGGGGTGGTAGTTCATGCCTGTAGTCCCAGCTACTCCAGAGACCAAGGCAGGAGGATCGCGTGAGCACAGGAGGTCAAGGCTGCAATGAGCTATGATCACCCACTGCATGTTAGCCTGAGCAACAGAGCAAGACCCTGTCTCAAAAAAAAAAAAAAAAGCAATAAATCATGAGTTAAGTTTCAGGGGTAGCTAGTTAATAATTAAAAATAGCAGCATCGGACATTTACACACTTGTACTTACATAAGATAGGTACACGGCAAATATTATCTCATAGAATTCTTACCACAACCCAATGATATAGGTGCTTTATCACCCCCACTTTATGGACGAGGAGACTGAGGCACAGAGTAATCCATCCAAGGCCACATAGCCAATAAGTGACAGAATCGGGATTCAAACCCAGGCCAACCCGCCCCCGTAGTCCATGCTCTTAGACCAGATAGGGCTGTACCACAGTTTAGCTTTGCCCCTAGTATGTGGCCAAAATTTGATCTTCGGCTTTGGTGTTGGGAAGGGAGCCAGGTACCGACCTCAGCACCGTTTCTGGCTTCTTTGAACTTGTGTGTACGATTTGCCGAAGCCACCGCCGTAGTCAGCTTAATGTCAGGATCATAAATAAGAATACAATTAGGATATTTTGTTAATAATAGGTATATTCTCTTTCAAAATATAGGTAAGTATTTTAGATGCTCCTTGAAGAAAATATATTCTGTGTGCTCTTACCTTAAAATTCTACCATTCAGGGCTAGGCACGGTGGCTGATGCCAGCCTGGGCAACATCGTGAGACTCTGTCTCTACTAAAACAATTTTTTATAGCTGGACATGGTGGTGTGTGCCCGTAGTCCCAGCCACTTGAGAGGCTGAGCTGGGAGGATCGCCTGGGCCCAGGAGATTCAGGCTGCAGTGAGCCATGATCATGCCACTGCACTCCAACCTGGGTGACAAAGTGAGATCTTGTCTCTCAAAAAATAAAACATAAAACATACAAATTCTGTCAGTCAGCTGAAGAAATAGGTAATTATGATTGTGAGAAAAAAATGCTGCCGTAACTGATGATGGTGAGAGATGTTAATTTTACATGCAAAAGCAATTATTAAAACATTCAAATGGTAAATAAATAGAGAATATGAATAGTGAGAGTGTATTAGCTAGATAACTTTAAGAAGGACATTGTGCCAACAAAGGTTCATAAAAATGTAAATAATTGATAAGGCAGGATAAGAGAAATTAGATTATATCATAATTCCAATTGTGGAATCATTTAAGTGATTTATATTTATAACATTAAACAAAACCTTTAAGAACGGTATTGAATTTATAGTTAAATCCATTTAGGTTATCCGTCTTTCAAGTAAATGCCCTGTTTGAGAAGTCTTCATGTCTTGTAGGATGAATTAAAAGCAGAACATCAACATTTCACAAAGAGGACCAGCCTCAGTGGCTCACACCTATAATCCCAGCACTTAGGGAGGCCGAGGCGGGCAGATCACTTGAGCTCAGGAATTTGAGACAAGCCTGGGCAATATGGCAAAACTCCATGTCTACAAAAAATAAAAAAATTAGCCAGGAGTGGTGGCGTGCACCTGTAGGTAGTCCCAGCTATTCGGGAGGTTTGAGGGGAGAGGATCACCTGAGCCAGGGCAGGTCAGGCCTACAGTGAGCTGTGATTGTGCCACTTGCACTCCAGCCTGGCCAATACAGTAAGACCCTGTTTCAAAACAAATTTTGTTCAAAAAGAGAAAAAATACCCAAATTCATGTATAAAAAATCAATGGCAAATTATCTTCTATCTAGACATAGTAAAGAATACACAAAGTGTGAAGAAATGAAGACTATGTTAGAGAAAAGTGAGAAATACTAAAACCATTTTGCTCTTCTGTCATCAATTGAAAGTTAAATTTTTTTTTTTTTTTTTGATACGGAGTCTCGCTCTGTCACCCAGGCTGGAGTGCAGTGGTGTGATCTCAGCTCACTGCAACTTCTGCCTCCCAGGTTCAAGTGATTCTCCTGCCTCAGCCTCCCAAGTAGCTGGGATTACAGGCGTGTGACACCATGCCTGGCTAATTTTTGTATTTTTTGTATTTTATTTATTTATTTATTTTTTTAGACAGAGTCTTGCTCTTGTTGCCCAGGCTGGAGTGCAATGGCACGATCTCAGCTTACTGCAACCTCCGCCTTCCGGGTTCAAGTGATTCTCCTGCCTCAGCCTCCCGAGTAGCTGGGATTACAGGCATGCACCACCACGCCCGGATAATTTTGTATTTTTAGTAGAGACAAGGTTTCATCATGTTGGCCAGGCTGGTCACAAACTCCTGACCTCAAGTGATCTGCTCACCTTGGCCTCCCAAAGTGCTGGGATTACAGGAATGAGCCACTGAGCCCAGCCTGTAAACATTCATTTAATGTTGTAACTGTGCCTATAAGATTGATATGGACCAGTGTGGTGGCTCATGCCAGTAATCCCAGCACTTTGGGAGGCCCAGGCGGGTGGATCACCTGAGGTCAAGAATTCAAGACCAGCCTGGCCAACCTGATGAAACCCCATCTCTACTAAAAATACAAAAATTAGCCGGGTGTGGTGGCACACGCCTGTAATCCCAGCTACTCAGGAGGCTGAGGCAGAAGAATGGCTTGAACTCGGAAGGTGGAGGTTGCAGTGAGCTGAGATGGCACCACCACACTCCAGCCTGGGTGATAGAGTAGGACTCCGTTTCAAAAAAAAAAAAAGTTATCTTAAAAATTATAAAATTTGGCTGGGTGCAGTGGCACATGCCTGTAATCTCAGCACTTTGGGAGGCTGAGGCAGGCAGACCACGAGGTCAGGAGTTCGAGACCAGCCTGGTCAACATGGTGAAATCCCTTCTCTACTAAAAAATACAAAAATTAGCTGGGCGAGGTGGCACGCACCTGCAATCCCAGCTACTAGGGAGGCTGAGGCGGGAGGATCGCTTGAATCCAGGAGGCAGAGGCTGCAGTGGGCCAAGAGCACACCACTGAACTCCAGCCTGGGCAACAGAGTGAAAGCCTATCTCAAAATAATAATAATAAATAAATAAATAAAAATAAAAATATAAAAGTAGTCAACATGAGATAGATCTAAGGTCAGAAGGTAAAGAGCGTGGGATCAGGATGACCACAAGCCAAGTAACAGTTGGCATAAAAAACAAAAAATCCAAAAACAATACTTCGAACTACCTTGGGAAGGTAAATCTTCCTCTGTGTTTTGTATCAATCAAACATTCATGGAATGTTATACCAGTAGGGGCTGCCAATGACATGTAGACACTGCACACAGTGGAGAACCAATTATAAAAATGGAGGATTTTTCTAGCGAATAGTTAAATGAACCGGAATAGTTTCATCAATAAAAGAGCTGACTAAAAGATATCATGATTACTTTTTCAAGAATGTGAAGGGTTTTTAAAATAGAAGGGTTTTTATATGCAAAACATATATTCTCCATGTCTATGGAGGTCTGAAAAAGACTTTTATTTATTTAGAGAAAGGGTCTGGATGGGGCATGGTAGCTCACCCCTGTAGTCCCAGTACTTTGGGAGACCGAGACAGGAGGATCAACTGAGCCCAGGAGTTCGACCAGCCTGGGCAACGTGGGAAGACCGTGTCTCTAAAAAAGAAAAAAATAAGATAATAAAATCAAGAGACAGGGTCTCACTCTGTCACCCAGGCTGGAGTGCAGTACTGTGATCACGGCTTGCTGAATCTTAACCTCTGGGCTCAAGTGATCCTCCCTTCTCAGCCCCACTGAGTAGCTGGGACTACAGGTATGTGCCACCACGCTTCACTAATTTTTTTTTTTTTTTTTTTTGAGACGGAGTCTCGCTCTGTCTCCCAGGCTGGAGTGCAGTGGCGCAATCTCGGCTCACTGCAAGCTCCGCGTCCCGGGTTCACGCCATTCTCCTGCCTCAGCCTCTCCGAGTAGCTGGGACTACAGGCGCCCGCCACCACGCCCGGCTAATTGTTTTTGTATTTTTAGTAGAGACGGGGTTTCACCGTGGTCTCGATCTCCTGACCTCGTGATCCGCCTGCCTCGGCCTCCCAAAGTGCTGGGATTACAAGCGTGAGCCACCGCGCCCGGCCCACGCTTCACTAATTTTTTAATTTTTTGTAGAGGTTGGTGGGGGGGTGCTCTCACTATGTTGCCCAGGCTGGTCTTGAACTCCTGGCCTCAAGTGATTATCCTGCCTTGGCCTCCCAAAGTGCTGGGATTACAGGCATGAGCCACAGCACCCACCCTAAGAAAAAGCTTTTAAATGCAATCACACTTCTGGCCGGGCGTGGTGGCTCACGCCTATAATCCCAGCATTTTGGGAGGCCCAGGTGGGCGGATCATCTGAAGTCAGGAGACCAGCCTGGCCAACATGGTGTAACCCTGTCTCTATTAAAAATACAAAAATTAGCCAGGCATGGTGGTGCATGCCTGTAATCCCAGCTGCTAGGGAGGCTGAGGCAGGAGAATTGCTTGAATCTGGGAGGCGTAGGTTGCAGTGAAAGAAAAGAAAGAAAGAAAAAAGAAATCACACTGCTTAGGGAAGATTTTGGGGCCCACATGCATTGATCAATCTAAAGACACACGGTGAGTTCAGGTTATTTTCCAGGCACTGTGCTAGGCAGTGGGAACAAATGAACAAGTGGGAGCTACCCCTCGTTAGAGCCCCTGCCCCAGCCATGGGCACTCCACAGGCCTAGGGCCCAGCCATACCAAAATATCAGAGACCTAAAAAATTGTAGTGTGATTATTTTCTATTAAGTGGCTACTTAATAGAAAAACAACAACAACAACAAACATCGGAGCTCTCCCGGCAAGATGGTGAAGGGGCAAGGCTGGAGTGACTCGGGGGCATCTTTCTCACCAGGACCTCACCACATTGGATATTGAGGTCCACCAAGTTGCCTCCACTTTTACACGAAGTTATCAGCAGACAAGCCATGATGAACTGGGCATGCTCATGGAAAATCCACAGCTGTGAAAGCTATTTCTGGAGTTCACACTGTCAAGTTCAAAAATGTACTGGAAAGAACCACAGAATCCACCTTGGGCAGGCTGAGGCCAACATTTATAAATCTGATGACTCAAGTTGTCCTTGGCCAGAATGTGCTATACTCTGTGGAAGTAGTACACCTGATGCCTTTCCTACACGCATTCCAGGGACCTAAGGGAACTTCAAATGAATCAGAGGTGTTGCGTTTGTTGACTGTCCTGGCCGTGATGTTTTGAGCTACTATGATGAACAGGGCAGCATTGACAGATGCTGCTCTTCGTTGACAGCTGGTAATGAACTTTGTACTCAGCCTCAGACTTCTTCTGAACATCTAGTTGCCATAGACAAAAAGCTTAAACATATTTTTATTCTACAAAAATAAGATTTTTAAAAAGATTTGCAGCTGGGCATGGTGGCTGACGTCTGTAATCCCAGCACTTTGGGAGGCTGAGGCAGGAGGATCACTTGAAGTCAAGAGTTCAAGACCAGCCTGGCCAACATGGTGAAACCCTGTTTCTACCAAAAATACAAAAATTAGCCGTGCGTGGTGGCGGGCGTCTGTAATCCCAGCTGCTTGGGAGGCTGAGGCAGGAGAATCGCTTGAACCCGGGAGGTGGAGACTGCAGTGAGCCGAGATCATGCTGCTGCACTCCAGCCTGGGCAAGAGAGCCTCACGAGACTCTATCTCAAAAAAAATAAAATAAAAAGATTTGCCTTTTTTTAATCTTATTTATTTGTTTATTTATTTATTTATTTGAGATGAGGTCTTGCTCTATTGCCCAGGCTGGAGTACAGTGGGGTGATCACTCACTGCAGCCTCGACCTCCCTGGGCTAAAACAATCCTCCCACCTCAGCCTCTGGGGTTTCGAGGACTACAGGTGCAGGCCACCATGCCCAGCTACTTTTTGTATCTTTTTTGGTAAAGACAGAGTTTTACCATGTTGCCCAGGCTGGTCTCAAACTCCTGGGCTCAAGCCATCCTCCCGCCTCGGCCTCCCAAAGTGCTGGGATTACAGGTGTGAGCCACTATGCGTGGCTCTTATTTTATTTTTTATTGATATATAACAGCTGTACATATTTTTGTGGTATATGTGATAATTTGATACTTTCATATAATAAAATTAGAGTAACTGGGATCTCCATCACATTAAATGTTTTTCTTTTTTTTATGCTAGGGTACAAAATAAAATAGATTCAGTAAGAATCAGCCAGGCTAAAGAACAGTATAAATAGGTCCTTGCATTTTTTGCACAAGGTGCAGTAGCTGAAAGACTTCCTATTGAAACGATTTCAATTTCTGCTCAGCAAAAAATACAATATTGAAGTTGTCTATGCATATGTAGTAAAAAAAAATTTTTTTCAGTCCCTGCAAGATAATACTTTGGAACCCCAATTTATTATCATTGGGTCCTTTAATGTCAACAAATCTGCTATGAGGTTGATGATCCTAAGATGGCTGTAGCCAGCTGGGCACGGTGGCTCACATCTGTAATCCCAGCACTTTGGGAGGCCAAGGCTCGCAGATTGCTTGAGTCCAGGAGTTCGAAACCAATCTGGGTAACACGGCAGAACCCTGTTTCTACAAAAAAGTACAAAAATTAACTGGGCGTGGTGGCGTGCCCCTGTAGTTCCAGCTACCTGGGAGGCTGAGGTGGGAGGATCACCTGAGCCCAGGAGGTTGAGGCTATAGTGAGCCATGATCACCCCACTGTGTTCCAGCCTGGGTGACAGAGCAAGATCTTATCTCAAAAATAAATAAATAAATATATTTTTTAAAAAGAGGGTATAGCTGGTGATAGTATTTGAAAATGGGTATTAAAATTGGGGAGGAGATTAAATTCAGACCTGGTATTGTTCTGAAGGTAGTGAAGGAAAACTCATGTGTGAACCAATCTTTTCCAAAATTGTTTCACTTTTTGCAGAACACAATGACCTTCGGCATGCACCTCCAGGGAGTCTTACCGTAGTTGGAACAAAAATTGACCCAACATTGTGCTAACCTGACATAATGGTGGGGCAGGTGCTTGGTGCAGTTGGAGTTTTACCTGGGATCTTCACTGATAGGTTTGGGTCTCTGTCCCCATGAAATCTCAAGTTCAATTGCAATCCCCAGTGTTGGAGGTGGGGCCTGATTGGAGGTGATTGGATCCTGGAGGCGGATTTCCTGCTGATTTCCCCGTTTGGTGCTGTTCTTGTGATAGAGTTCTCACGAGATCTGGTTGTTTAAAAGTGTGTGGCATCTCTCCACTCTCCTTCTTGCCCTTGCTCCAGCCATGTGACATGCCTGCTCCCTCTTTGCCTTCCACCATGATTGTAAGTTTCCTGAGGCTGCAGAACTGTGAGCCAATTAAACCCCTTTCCTCTATAAATTACCCAGTCTCAGATATTTCTCTTTTCTTTTTCTTTCTTTCTTTCTTTTTTTTTTTGGAGAGAGTCTTGCTCTATCCCCCAGGCTGGAGTGCAGTAGCGTGATCTTGGCTCACTGCAACCTCCGCTGCCCGGGTTCAAGCGATTCTCATGCCTCAGTCTCCCAAGTAGCTGGGACTACAGGCGTGTGGCACCATGCCTGGTTAATTTGTGTATTTTTAGTACAGACAGGGTTTCACCATGTTGGCCAGGCTGGTCTTGAAATTGACCTCAGGTGATCCGCCAGCCTCAGCCTCCCAAAGTGCTGGGATTATAGGCATGAGCCACTGCGCCAGGCTAGGTATTTCCTTATAGCTGTGCAAGAACGGACTAATATATTCATAGAACTGGAAATTACCTATTTCCTACTTGGACGGCTTCTAGGTGTACGCACAGGAGACACAGGCCGGGCACGTGGCTCACGCCTGTAATCCCAGCATTTTGGGAGGCCGAGGTGGATGGATCATAAGATCAGGAGTTAGAGACTAGCCTGGCCAAGATGGTGAAACCCACGTCTCTACTAAAAATACAAAAATTAGCCGGGCGTGGCTAGCGGGCGCCTGTAATCCCAGCTACTCGGGAGGCTGAGGCGGGAGTATTGTTTGAACCCGGGAGGCGGCGGCAGTGAGCCGAGATCGTGCCCCTGCACTCCAGTCTGGGCGACAAGAGCCAGACTCTGTCTCAAAAAAAGAAAAATAAAAAAAAGGAGAGACAAAAAGGCAGCAGCTGTCTGAGAACGAAGTGCTCACGCGGAACACAGTGTCTCTATCCACAGAAGAAAGCGTTAGTACAGTAAAGGCTGATGTGGGTAAAATAGTTCTGACTAATTCTGTGTACACAGAAGTAGAAGAAAATATTGCTTTTAGCCAAAGGGTTGAGAAACACGGGCGTTTCATTGGTTCAAGTCAGCTAGAAGAGGACTCACCATCAAGCTGATGGTCAGTTAAATAATATATTGGGTTGACGTCAGAATTTTTCTTAGCAACCTAGGGGTATATTTTCAAAGCAATAATGGGGAATAAATTTCACAGCCCATTACCTTAGTAGAAACTGTTAGGTTATTCTCATTTTTTTTTTTGTGATAAAAGTTTAACCTCTGCTGGGTGCAGTGGCTCATGCCTGTAATCCCAGCACTTTGGGAGGCTGAGGTGAGTGGATCACCTGAGGTCAGGAGTTCGAGACCAGCCTGACCAACATGGCAAAACCCCGTCTTTATTAAAAATACAAAATTTAGCCAGGCATGGTGGCGCCTGTAATCCCAGCTATTAGGGAGGCTGAGGCAGGAGAATCACTTGAACCTGGGAGGCAGAGGTTGCAATAAGCTGAGATCGTGCCATTGCACTCCAGCCTGGGCATCTGAGTAAGACTCTGTCTCAAAAAAAAAAAAAAAAAAAAAAAATTTTAACCTCTACTAGTAAATAGTAAGGTCCATAATAAATGTCAAAGTTGACATACTGGTAGATTTAATCTACACTTTAGCAGAAATTGATCATTGCTAAATAGTTTCAGATTTGTCAATCGGTACAGGTTTGTAGTGAAACTGCCTGTTACAACCAGCCTTTGCTGTAGCATGAACACCAGTGAGCCTGTTTGAAATAAAGTTTTTCTTCTTATTAAAAAAAAAAAATCTGGAGTCCGGGCAAGGTGGCTCACCCCTGTAATCGCAACACTTTGGGAGGCTGAGGCAGGCGGATCACCTGAGGTCAAGAGTTTGAGACCATCCTGGCCAACATGGTGAAACTCCATCTCTACTAAAAATACAAAAATTAGCCAGGCGTGGTTGTGTGTGCCTGTGGTCCCAGCTGCTCGGCAGGCTGAGGCAGGAGAATCACTTGAACCTGGGAGGTGGAGGTTGCAGTGAGCCGAGATCGTGCCACTGCACTCCAGCCTGGGTGACAGAGCGAGACCGTCTTGAAAAAGTAAATAAATAAATAAATAAATAAATAAAACTGAAAAATAATGTTAATGTTGACTATCTATGATATGTAACATGATGTCGCTGTTCTTAGTTTATATTTTATAACTCAAAAATCTCACCGCACTGGAAAGCTGTCTGTAGTGATGTGTTGCCCTTCTTGCTCACAATCCCAAGTTTGCACAGTGATTGATGGGAAAGGCAAAGCTGATCATAAATCATAGTTTGAACACCCCTCTAGGACCAAGACACTTTTCTCTCCCCTGGATCCGTGAGTTGCCAGTAGATGTCCTGATTTCGAAAGGGACCAGAGAAGAACTTGTGAATTAACAAGAAAAAATGCATTGCACCTGGACAAACAACTCAACGCCGATGGCCTATAGAAGGGTCGGCCATGTTACATTCCTATAGAGAAGCTAAACCATTGTTCAGAAAGCTCAGATGAACAGTTTACCATCTCCCCTGAGAATCAGACAAGAGGAAACTGGTTAAAATCACAACAGGAAGTTTTACATTATAGTTTTTTTAAGTCTGCTCACAGTGAGTGGTCCTAGATAATATTATTGTAGTTCTGGGAGGATATAAATGCTTTGGTACCTATCCCCTGATGATAGAGAGACTCTAGCACATGCATCTTGTGTGGGCTCGAAGAGTGCTTTGAAGTTCAAAACTTCAAATAGATGGAAGAGAGAGATCCAAACCTCCATGAAACCTGTTAAGGAACCTGCATCTCAGATGGAAACTCGAACGACAACAGATACCTGAATATTTGCCTAAGCAAACTTGGCCACAGTATTCTGCCCATGCTTGGTGCTGCTTCTCCAAAAGGCGACTGTGGCGTGTGTTGGGCATTACATCATTCTCTCCTTCAGGGGCTTAAATGATGAAATATCAAGAGAGGGAATTAAATATATGGGATTGGGGGCTGTGAGACATTTAGCGACGATGACTTTACTCAAGATGACATAAGGAAGCTTATTCACCCAGCCCTTCCTTGTTTGAACAGTGACTCGGCCATGAGACTTGTTTTTAAAGCAACTAGAAATAGAATCTATCACTGTTTGCTATGATATCAAAAATGCATGTCTTGGGCTGGGAACTAGGAATACAACAAGGGAGTATGCTTTAAACCAGGCTGGGGTTTTGGAACATTTGCAGAAACAAATGTGTATTCCAAAAGCAATGTCATCCTTTTTAGAACGCTTTCTTTGGGAAACATTAAAATATAGGAGCCACCCAGAATGAGCCTTCAGTACCTCGGGTTCAGAGAGCTTCCTGGGTGAACATAAAGGCTGTTGCCTCTTCCCTCAGGGCATGCCCAAGGAGGAACCCTAAATAGCCTAGGGTTCCAATCCTGTCCTTTTATTCCCATCTAATGTCAACATAAGGTAAGCATGAGAATTTCTTTAACTGAATTACTCAGAAATCAGGAAAAACCAGTGAATCGATTAGGTATCAATTGAACTCCTGCTGCTACATATCTGCATCCAACGATGTGCAAGGCACCATGCGGGATCGAGAGGGACCCAGGATAGGATTCGTGCCTGCCTCCAAGGACTTTGATGCAGCTGGAAGAGAAGAAAAGGACTTGTGAGCTGTGCTCAGTGGCTCTGCCTGTAATCCCAGCACTTTGGTAGGGTGAGGCGGGCAGATCACTAGAGGTCAGGAGTTCGAGACCAGCCTGGCCAATATGGTGAAACCCCGTCTCTACTAAAAATACAAAAATCAAGGCTGGGTGTGGTGGCTCACGCCTGTAATCCCAGCACTTTGGGAGGCCAAGGTGGGTGGATCACCAGAGGTCGAAAGTTCAAGACCAGCCTGGCCAACATAGTGAAACCCCGTCTCTACTAAAAATACAAAAATTAGCCAGGCATGGTGGCACAGACCTATAATCCCAGCTACTCAGGAAGCTGAGGCAGGAGAATCACTTGAACCTGAGAGATGGAGGTTGCAGTGAGTCAAGATCTCACCACTGCACTCCAGAGCAGGATTCTGTCTCAATAAATAAATAAATAAAATAAAGAAAGGGACTTAAGAGAAAGAATCAGAAAGGAGAGAATGATGAATGGGAATATATTCTTAAGTAGCAGGAAAGCAGTGTGTCACAGGAAAATTAGACTGGCTGTAAATGTCCACGAATCTAAGGACTGTGGATGGAGGGTCACATTGCCCCCGCAGGAGGCCACTGCAGGAATCCCAGTTTCTAGAGGTTTCTGGGAGCCTGCAGGAATGGTGAGGGACCTGGGCAAAATAGGGTTGGCTAGAAAGAAAGAGGAAGGGTAAGTTTGAGTCACTGAACCCACTGATAATAGTGGGGTATGAAGGATGTGCTCTCTGCCAAGCAATCCTAAATATAGGTTTAGCATGACCAAGCTGGAGGTGTGGATTTAGGAGTTACCATTCTGGCAGTGAAAAGTTAACATCAGGAGAGTGGATGAGGACACTCAAATGAGAGCCTAAGAAGGACCCAGACGTTCCTGCTTCCCTGCCTCCCTCTTCTCCCTCTCCCTCAGCCTAAATTCAGTCACCCAGCAGAGATTTTATTGAGTATCTACTATGTGCCAGGCAAGGTGTTAGACAAAAATGAAGAAGGAGATGGGGTGCCGGTGGCTCACGCTTGTAATCCCAGCACTTTGGGGAGGCCAGGACCAGAGGATTGCTTGAGCAAAAGAGTTCAAGACCAGCCTGGGCGACATAGGAAGACTCAGTCTCTACAAACAATAAAGAAATTAGCCGAGCATAGGTGCACACCTGAGGTCCCAACTACTCTGGAGGCTGAGTTGGGAAGATTGCTTGGGTCTGAGAGGTCAAGGCTGCAGTGCGCCATGACCCACCACAGCACTCCAACCAGGGCGATAGAGGAAGACCCTGTCTCAAAAAAAAAAAAAAAAAAAAGATGAAGAACGAGGAGGAGGAGTAACATGAAGATGAGAGAGAGGAAGAAGAAAGGAAAAGGGAGAGCAGGAGGGGGAGGAGGGAGCTCTTTCTTTCCTTTTTTTTTTTTTGTTTTTGAGACAAGATCTGGCTCCATCCACCAGGCTGGAGTGCTGTGGCAGATCGTGGCTCACTGCAACCTCTGCCTCCTGGGCTAAAGCAATCCTCCCACCTCAGCCTCCCAAGTAGATGAGACTACAGGTGCACGCCACCACGCCCGACTGGGATTATAGGCATGAGCCACTGTGTCTGGCCACTCTCTTTTTCTTTCTCTTTTTGTATCTTTTCTGCATCATTTGAGAGGGATTTGAAGGCTCTGTGGCCCTCGAGACTTCAGTGTATATTTCCTAAGAATTAAGATATTCTCAGCCGATGATTTTTTGCTCTCTAAATAAAGAAAATATTTTTTATTAAAAAATATATGTATTTATATATATTTTCTCAGCTGGGTGTTGTGGCTCATGCTTGTAATTCCCAATACTGAGGCAGGAGAATTGCTTGAGGCCAGGAGTTCAAGACCAGGCTGGGCAACATGGCGAGACCCCATCTCTACAAAAGTACAGAAAAATGAGCTGGGCGTGGTGGCACATGCCTGTGGTCCCAGGACTTGGGAGGCTGAAGTGGGAGGATCACTTTAGCTGGGAAGGTGGAGGTTGTAGTGAGTTGAGCACTCAAGCCTGGGCTACAGAGTGAGACGCTGTCAAAAAAAAAAAGAAAAAAAATACTCTCTTACTCTCTTATACATGCAGTATAATGATCAAAATCAGGAAATCCAACATAAACAGAATGCCCTTATCCAGCCCACAATCCACACCTGAATTTCATCACCCGTCCCTGCAGCTTTCCTGGTGGGCCTGGGCTCTGATCCAGGATGGCCGAGTGCTAAGTCATGCACCCCTCTTCACCCGAAGCTCCTCCGCCCACACCTTGTACAGGTGCCTTCTTATCTCCCAGGTCCGAGTCTAACCGCAGCTCCCCACCTGCTCATCCCCATGGGGGTGGAGATGCGGTCTCATAGTGCCTGGCTCTGTAACTTCAAAGCACGCGTCCACATCCTCGTCTGTCCTGTCCTCTCCATGAAAAGTGATCCCCAGGGTCAGGGTGTGCCTCGTTGCCACTGCAGGGACTGGGCGTCCAGACCCTGCAAGGGGACACCGGGATCACCACCGGCCTCTCTGCTCATGAGCTGCGTGACCTTGGGCAACTTAGCCCGTTTGTGCAGCTGTAAAATGAGGATGGTGGCTGCAGCAACCCATCTGGAGTTTTCTGAGAGGCAAACGGGTCTGTTATGAGAATCCAATGAGTCCTTATGTGTAAAACACTCAGGACAGTGCCAGGCACATAGAAAGTGCTCAGTAGGCCGGGCACGGTGGCTCACGCCTGTAATCCCAGCACTTTGGGAGGCCAAGGTGTGCAGATAACTTGAGGTCAGGAGTTCGAGAACAGCCTGGCCAACATGTCAAAACCCTGTCTCTAAAATATAAAATTATAAAAATTAGCCAGGTGAGGTGGCATGCACCTGTAGTCCCAGCTACTTGGGAGGGTGAGGCAGGAGAATTGCTTGAACCCAGGGGGCAGAGGTTGCAGTGAGCCGAGATCGTACCACTGCACTCCAGCCTGGGTGACAAGAGCGAGACTCCATCTTTAAAAAAAACGAAATTGCTCAGCAACCAAGAGCCCTCTCCCCCACTTTCCTCCTCCCCTTCTCCTCCTTCCTCTTCCTCTTCCTTCATCTTCATCATCACCATCTAGCATAGTGCCTGGCACACAGTAGATACTCAAGGAAACCCCAGCAATCTCTTCAGCAGTGGGAGGGCACAGAAACAAGCGTGGGGAAGATGCGCAGAGCATTTAGAGCTGGGGCCATCATCTTACCAAGCCCCACCATTCTGCACACCATGAACAATTGGAAGAGTCAAGTAATAGGGAGTTTGTGGACACCAGGGAGGAAAGAATGCGTTTTCTTTCTTTTTTTTTTTTTTTTTTTTTTGAGACGGAGTCTCGCACTGTCGCCCAGACTGTAGTGTAGTGGCACGATCTCGGCTCACTGCAAGCTCTGCCTCCCGGCTTCACGCCATTCTCCTGCCTCAGCCTCCTGAGTAGCTGGGACTACAGGCGCCCGCCACCACTCCCGGCTAATTTTTTGTATTTTTTTAGTAGAGACGGGGTTTCACCGTGTTAGCCAGGATGGTCTCAATCTTCTGACCTCGTGATCCGCCCGCCTCGGCCTTCCAAAGTGCTGGGATGACAGGAAGAATGCGTTTTCAACCGCAGGAGGTGGAAGCACCTCAACTTGATCTCACGCATATAAAGCTGTTGGAGTGCGGGCCGTGCCACGACTGGCATAGCTGCACTCTGCCTGCCTGCAGGTGTCCATGTCACGGAGGGAAAAAATAACCTTCTGGATTGATCCACAGGTTATCAGGGCAAGTTCGTCACCATCATCATTACAGTTCCCATGGATTAAACACTTCTCTGCACAAGGCTCAGTGCTGCACACTTTGCATGATGATTTCTGTCCTTATTGTGGGATGTTCCCCCTTTGCAGATGCAGAATCTCAGGCTCAAAGAGACTGAGGCCACACAGGTCATCAGTGGCCGAGCTGAGATTAAGCAAAGGGTCTGGCCAGGCGTGGTGGCTCCCGCCTATAATCTCAGTACTTTGGGAGGCTGAGGCAGGTGGATCACCTGAGGTCAGGAGTTCGAGACCAGCCTGACCAACATGGTGAAACTCCCTCTCTACTAAAAATACAAAATTAGCTGGGTGTGAGTGGTGCATGCCTGAAATCCCAGCTACTTGGGAGGTTGAGGCAGGAGAATCGATTGAACCCGGGAGGTGGAGGTTGCAGTGAGCCAAGATCGTGCCATTGCACTCCAGCCTGGACAACAAGAGCAAAACTTGGTTTAAAAAAAAAGCAAAGGATCTGAGAAGGCGGAGGGCAGAGCCTGTGGGAGAGGAAGTGATCTTGGCCTTCCCCAGACTAGAAGTAAGAGGAGACGATGGAGAAGCAGCAATATATTGAGCTGAATGGAGCAGGCTCAGGGCCCATGCTGACCCAGGACTCCGTTGCTGGGTCCTGTGAGTAGTTTTCTGAGGAAGACAGTGGACAGTGGCCTCAGAAGCCAAGCAGAAGACCACCCATAATAGGAGCTGGGGGATTTTGCTAGGTGGAAAATGGAAGGTGAATAAAAAGATTGGCCAACACCAGCAGCTTGAGTCTATGATGGGGGTAGGGCCGCGCCCTGTGTCTCCCAGGAGCCTTCCGTGACTTGGGAATGGAGAGGGTGTCTGGAGGGGCCCCCGGGAGGAGCTTGGTGAACATGCAGCTGGGACAGGTTGGAGAGGGCTCTGTGGTGGAGAGAGGGTCGGGTACCCAGGACGGCCTTCCACACAGGGAGTCAGCATCCCTTGTTGATTCAGGAGAGAGTTCAGGCCCTCAGTAAACTAAGAGCGGTGGCGACCCAGGGAAGGAGGGCCAAGGTCAGAACCTTTGGATGTATGCGTGCGGGGAGAAGAAAGGGCCGTGGAGCAAAGGGGCCAGGAGAGCGGGAAGGTGAGCCTGACCCTGCTGTGCCCAGAGGCCCCAGGAGGTAGGGGTTTGCAGAGTCAGGCAGCAGGGGTTCTTGGGGGACAGGCCAGGCCGCCCTGGTGATTGGAAGCCCGTGGGGGACTCCAGTTCTTTCAGTTGCCTGAGGTCAAGGAATGAAGGACAGGGAGGAGGACTTTGCATAGGCACTAGCTAACATTTAAAATGCAGGAAACACAAAATGTGTCTCAATCAAACCAGTTTTTTCTTTCTGAGCTGTGAAGAACTGAGGCTGACCTGCCTCGGCCCAATATTACAGAGGGAAGAGTGTCGGGGGTGATGGGCCTGGCTGTCCCCCGGGGTTAGGAGTGCTGACTTCATGGGATGTCCCTTGATCCCGTGGAACTGGCCTGCCTGGAAGTTATGCTCAGGGTAAACTTTTTTTTTTTTTTCCTGAATCGGGGTCTTGCTATGTTGCCCCAAATGGAGTGCAGTGGCGCCATCTCTGCTCACTGCAACCTTCACCTCCCAGGTTCAAGCAATCCTCCCATCTCAGCCTCCCGAGTAGCTTGGACCACAGGTGCACACCACCTGACCCGGCTCATTTTTTGCATCTTTAGTAGAGATGGGAGTTTTGCCATGTTACCCAGGCTGGTCTTGAACTCCTGAGCTCAAGCAATCCACCTACCTCAGTCTCCTAAAGTGTTGAGACTACAGGCGTGAGCCACCGTGCCCGGCCCAGGGTAATCTTGATTGTCACCGGGACCCAAAGGTGGAATAATAGCAAGGACTTCCGAGTGTCTTGACAGTCTTCGCTAATTTGAATGGAACGCAGTCACTGGATGAGGGTACAGAGAATCCCTGAGCAGAATCCTGGGTGTTTTTTTCTTTGCTGTGGCCCTGCCCTGCCCAGGCCTCTGAGAAATGCAGGGCCTTTCCTCTCCCCATCCCTTCCTCCCTCTCCCTCAGAGGTGATTTTGAAAGGTCTTAGCTTCTTATGCAAACCCCTTGGGGTCGGGAGGTAAGAAGCTTTTTTATTTTAGGCCTCTGGCGGAAGATTAATGGGACTGCCCCTGGCGAGGTGGCAGAGGGCAGGTCTGGCTGAGAGCTTGAGTGCAGGGGTTTGGGGAGGGGACACTGGGAATGGAACGAGGGCCCCCCTGCACACAGCACCCTTGCTGGGAAGGGTGAGGGCTGCAGATACTTGTAAGGCTGCTTGACTTTGAGGGGGACATGTGGGTCTTCTGGGACTAAGTCTTTGGAGAACTCTGGAGGGGCTCTGGGATCCCCAGGGCCCACGACGATGCGGTGCTCAGCCGAGAGGCCAGGGAAAGGGAGGCGGCTGCGGTACTCTAGAAACGAGACCCCTTCCTCTGTTCCAGTCTCTCGGATGAAGAGTTGGAGGGACAAAGCTACCTTATAGTGGCTGACATTGCCGCCCACCGTGTCCTGCAGGACACCAAAGCCAGATGACCTTTGATTTAGAAACATAATGTGACAATTCTTGCACCTGAGTGCTGTGGGACCCATTCACTCCTTCCTGGCCCCAAGCAGCTGACGCAGGAGGCCTAAGTTTTAATTAATATAGACATGAAATATTCAGAGAGCTAAGCTATCAAATCCATCTTGTTCTCTGCATTTTTCTTATAACAGAGCATGCCCCAGTGTTGAATAACCGTGCCGGGGACGGCAGGAAAGGGACTCACGGGTTGTGATTTTACATGTGACGTCAGAAAGGCTCTGTAAACAGGAGGCGGGACGCGCCCCTGGCCCGCACCCGCCCCCCATACGCAGTGATTACAGGCTGGATGGCACGTAGTGAGCCAGGCGAGGTCACCACTTTACAACCCTTGTGACTGTCACCTTTGTACAAGCGGAGTGACTTTTCCCCCAATCTCATACCAGTCTGGCAGCATGTATGAAAAGAACGGTGAGAGAAGCTGTTTTATGCATTTCTAAAGGAAGCAGAGAAGTAAGAGCTTGGAATTTTTCAAATGGAACTCAAAGGTCTTTGCAGCCTGGGCTCGGCTCTGGGCTGAGAGCTGTCAGAGGAGCTGCTGCAGGGGTGCCTGCCATTCCTCAACCCGATTCTATCATTATTATTTACATTCTATGTCTTCTCTTTCAAGATTATTTTTTTGACATTTGCCTTCTGGCAGAGCTGGGACCAATGAGTGGGAGGTGGATTTTGGCGGAACACGGGAGGAATTCTCTTAGTCAGAGCCTTCCAAAAATGGAAAGACCTGACTCAGAAGACAGTGTGTCCCCTGCCTGCATAAGGTCCTGGTGAGGTCCTCTCAGGGGTGCTCTGCCCCGTGCTTTGACAGATGTGTGCGGAGATGAAAGATAAATAGCCATTCTTGAGCGTGTCCTCTGTGCCAGACACTGTTTCAGGTACTTTTACGTGAACTAACACATTTAACCTCCAAACAACCCTATGAGACAGGAACTATTTTTGCCTATTATTATCCTCATCTCACAGATGAGGAAACTGAGGCACAAAGAAGTTTAGTAACTCACCCAGGTCACAGGGCTGGTATTCTAGGGAGGCAGGACTCAGCCCCAGGCGGCCTAGTGGCCTTGCTCCTACCTTGACCACCAGTGAAGTTGATCCTCTCATCAGCTGACCGGGCACAGTGACCAGCTCTTCTGTGCTAAAAGGAGTTTAGAAGGCAGCTGACTCAGCCCAAAATGTGGGGTTAGAAGTCAAGAGGGCTTTTAGACAGGGAACATCAGTCAACGAGTAACAGAGGCTAGGCTTGAACTCTCTGAAAGGAAGCCTGGGGGTGCCTGGCACACGTCCCGTCCCGCTGCAGGCACAGGTGGAACCAGGGAGTTTGGGGCCCGCCACTCCTGGGCTCAGCATGCAGTTAGCTCTGCACACCCTTGCAACCCAGGTCTATGAGCTGGCTTTTTGCTTAGTTCACTCAAGTGAGTCTCTGACTTCTCCTCCAGTTTCAGGAATCCATCCCAGATTTCTCCCTGGGCTGAGTTCTTGCCTTGGTCACCTGCCCAGGACTGCAGTTTCTCACATACCACCTCAGGAAGGGGCAGGACCTAGACCCTCGGAATCTGGGCTTGAAGCCTGGATACATCTGGGGAGCTGCTCACGCTTCTCAGCTGCATTTGCCTTGGTTGAGGATGAGAAGAAGATGCCTCCTTCCAAACATTGCCGTGAAGACAGCTATGCCATAACATGTGAAATCGCTGTGCACGCAGATGGACTCTATCAACCATGATTGTCTTCCCACCTTTGCCACAGACTGAGGGTCCCTTCCTGAGCTCAGCCTGTTGGCATTCAGTCCCTAGGGCTGAACCTGGTCGAGCCAGGTGCCTTCTGCAAAAAGACACAGTTCAACAAAGTGCAAGAAGGAAAGCTCTTCTGTACTAGCATGCCCTGTGGTGGGTACCGTGTGCAAGGACTATCAGAGAGGTTCAGGACTGCGCTTCGGTTGAGCTCAGCGACTCTTTGTTCTTTGTTTTGTTTTGTTTTGTTTAGTTTAGTTTTTTGAGACAGGGTCTCACTCTTGCCCAGGCTACAGTGCAGTGGTGCGATCTTGGCTCACTGCAACCTCCGCCTCCCAGGTTCAAGCCATTCTCCTGTCTCAGTCTCCTGAGTAGCTGGGATTACAGGCGTGCACTACAACACTTGGCTAATTTTTGTATTTTTAGTAGAGATGGGGTTTCTCCATGCTGACCAGGCTGGTCTCGAACTCCTGACCTCAGGTGATCTGCCCACCTCGGCCTCCCAAAGTGCTGGGATTATAGGCATGAGCCACCACTCCTGGCCTCAGCGACTCTTTGAACCAGCGTCTGAGTCAGGAAACTAGGGTACTACTAGGCTCCAGGCCTGCTCTGTCTGTAAAATGAGAAGCAACTAGAATAGCCCTAAAACTCCTCTTAGCTATAAAATGTTCTGATTCATGACCAAGGGAAGAAAGAAAATGTGTATGTAACCAAATAAAAATACTTTCTGATGTGAGCCAAGGAAGGGGACAGAAGTATTTGGCTTCCTCATTCAGCCCCACCCTGTAGAAAGTTCTGGCTCTGGCATGAAGACACACTGGTCTGGTTTCCTCTTGCTTTTATTTCACAAAAGCCCCCAAATATGACATTTACGAATGCCCTGATAGTAGATTCTAATCAGGCGATTGGCCTGGGGGCTGAAACTTTACACAACAGCTTGCCCTGGGGCCTGGCAATCTTCAGCATTCGTGAGACTTTTAGCTAAGAGTAAAGAGCTTCTCACGTGGTTCTCATGCTGATGTTTTCCTTGCAACAGTTCTATAAAATGGGTTAAAATAATTTTTATGATCTTGCACTTGGGAAAACCAATAGACACAAAGGTTTAGTTATTTTTCCACAATGTGTGAATATGGGGAAAGTGCGAGAAGTTTTGATCCCAGAATTGGCTAGCTCCTTCTCAAAAAGCAAACCCTGGGATCTTTTCCAATCACATATTTGATGAGAGGAAAGTGGTTTCTTGTTCTCCAACAAATATTTGCCCCCAGATTCCTGCACCTACTGTACAATTAGAGAAAATTCCTGAGGGCTGAAGTCGAAGCTTCTGTCTTCTGTCTTCCTGTCAAGGTATCTTGGATCTCTGGCCAAACACTCAGATTAAAAGAGGAAATATCTTCATGGCTAATTTGTTTTTTTTGCTTTTTTTTTTTTTTTTTTTGACACGGAGTCTCACTCTACCACCAAGGCTGGAGTGCAGTGGTGTGATCTCAGCTCACTGCAACCTCCGCCTCCCGGGTTCAAGCGATTCTCCTGCCTCAGCCTTTCGAGTAGCTGGGATTACAGGCGCCCCCCACCATGCCCGGCTAATTTTGTGTATTTTTAGTAGAGACGGGGTTTCACCGTGTTAGCCAGGATGGTCACAATCTCCTGACCTCGTGATCTACCCGCCTCGGCCTCCCAAAGTGCTGAGATTACAGGCTTGAATCACTGTGCCCCGTCTTTTTTTTTTTTTTTTTTTGAGACAGAGTCTCACTCTTGTCGCCCAGGCTGGAGTGCAGTGGCACGATCTCAGCTCACTGCAACCTCTGCCTCTGGGGTTCAAGTGATCCTCCTGCCTTGCCCTCCCAAGTAGCTGGGACTACAGGTGCACACCTCCAAGCCCAGCTAATTTTTTTTTTGTATTTTAGTAGAGATGGTGGGGGCATTTTACCACGTTGCCCAGGTTGGTTGCGAACTCCTGAGCTCAGGCAATCTGCCTGCCTCAGCCTCCCAAAGCGCTGGCATTACAGGCGTGAGCCACCACACCCAGATGACATTCTGAAACAACAGAATTTCTGAAATCCCAACTCTTCTCTACCCTAAAAGACAGTTGTGCCCAGTGGGGCCCAGTGAGTCGTCTCAGAGCATTGGGCCCTGGTATGAAATGAGACGAAGCAGCCTCTGTCACATCCTTACCATGAAGGATCGTTCATCCGATTGGAGGGCACCAGAGGGAAATGTTGACATCCTCAATTTCATCAGAATCCTTTTCCAAAGACACAAATAAGACATCTTAAATATGGAAAATACGTATCACGATGTTGAAATCTCACAGCTAAACATCATTGCCGGTCCTGTGTGTTTACTAAGTTTGTATTCCCAATTTAAAACTATCAATCAATTCTTTTTTTTTTTTTTTTTTGAGACGGAATCTCGCTCTGTTGTGTCATGATCTCGGCTCACTGCAGCCTCCAACTCCCAGGTTCAAGCCGATTCTCCTGCCTCAGCCTCCCGAGTAGCTGGGATTACAGGCACCCACCACCACGCCTGGCTAATTTTTGTATTTTTAATAGAGTCGGGGTTTCACCATATTGGCCAGGTTGGTCTCAAACTCCTGACCTTTTGACCCGCCTGCCTTGGCCTCCCAAAGTGCTGGGATTACAGGTGTGAGCCACCATGGCCAGCCAATCAATTCTTTTTTAAAAAAAATATAGATTTATTTAGAACCAGGGGAGAGAGTGCATTGCAGTCCCCAACTACCACAAATGATGCAGTTGCGTTTCCCACATTTGGAGAAATGGCCGGGGTCAGCATATCCGGAGTGCAGGGCAAGAGCCTCACCCTGGGAAACCACCTTCGTGATCCTGGTACCTCCCCTGCGGATAAGTATTATTGACTAATGAGGTAATAATACCGTTTCTTAGAAAAGTAAAGTAAGGCTAGGCCCAGTAGCTATTGGCTGAAATGCCAGCACTTTGGAAGGCTGAGGGGGGAGGATCCCTTGAGCTCAGGAGTTTGATATCAGCCTGGGCAACAGAAGGAGACTGTCTCTACCAATTAAAAAAAAAAAAAAAAAAAAAAAGGAAGGTAAATTTAGGAAATTTTGATTATGGGTGGAAATTGTCATAAACTTGGTATGACAGGAAGGTCTTTGACATTATAAGTGGGTCGTATTCCCCAGGCTTGGTGAGTTGGTTTCAAGGGGCCAAAGACCACATTTTCGGTTCAGAAAAGGATTTGCCTGGAGGCCACAGGATTGCAGTGTCGTCTGAAGAGCTAGCTCCATGCTGGGGACTTTTACAATGACCGGGACACAGAGCAGCGTTTCTTTTCTGGTTGTCTTTAGACTTAACGTAATGATCTGGAAGCAGAGACTTCTGCTGCCAATCTGTAACTTTCTTTTCTAAACATATTTCCATGGTCCCTGGGAGAATGTTAACATAAGAACCAGTGTGCGTGAGGCCGGGCGCGGTGGCTCACGCTTGTAATCCCAGCACTTTGGGAGGCCGAGGCAGGCGGACAACTTGAACCCAGGAGTTCAAGACCAGCCTGACCAACGTGGTGAAACTCCATCTCTACTAAAAATACAAAAATTAGTTGGGCTTGGTGTTTTGTGCCTGTAATCCCAGCTACTCAAGAGGCTGAGACAGGAGAATCACTTGAACCTGGAATATGGAGGTTGCAGTGAGCCGAGATCCTGCCGCTGCACTCCAGCCTGAGCGACAAGAGCCAGACTCCATCTCAAAAAAAAACAGCCAGTGTGCGTGAACCTCGTGCAGCTATCAGCACGAGGTGGGCTCTGTGTCAACACAATGTTAGCTAATGCAGGATGCCACGATGAATTACATCTCGTGTTTTCCGTTTATCCCCCGATGATAGCAGTTTTTGTTTTTTTGTTTTTGTTTTTTGTTTTTTGTTGTTTTTGAGATGGAATTTCACTCTTGTCACTCAGGCTGGAGTGCAGTAGCACAATCTCGGCTCACTGCAACCTCCGCCTCCTAGGTTCAAGCGATTCTCCTGCCTCAGCCTCCCAAGGAGCTGGGATTACAGGCACCCACCACCATGCCCAGCTAATTTTTGTATTTTTAGTAGAGACGGGGTTTCGCCATGTTGGCCAGGCTGGCCTTGAACTCCTGACCTCTGGTGATTCACCCGCCTCAGCCTCCCAAAGTGCTGGGATTACAGGTGTGAGCCACCGTGCCTGGTCCACAATAGCAGTTTTAAAAGAGAACAAAAATTATGGCCCATTGTCACAGTGAGGGTTTTGATAGGATTTATTAGTTATAAATATTTCTGATTTATACATCACCTTCTTTATTCTACCCCCCCAATGGCAGAAGGAATATTTATTAACCTCCCCTCTCATTGTCCACCAAGCGTAGGATCTGAGATGCTATGAAATTTCTCCTACAATAAATCTGGATTATAGGATGCACCTCAAAACACAGGAACCTTTGCTTTGTTTTCCACTGCCACTAATTCTAAAATTTTCTCTCTTTTTTTGAGATAGGGTCTTACTCTGTTGCCCAGGCTGCAGTGTAGTGGCATAATCACTACTCACTGTGGCCTCAACCTCCTGCGCTCAAGCAGTGCTCCACCTCAGCCTCCTGCGTAGCTGGAACTACAAGCACACACCATCGTGCCTGGCTTATTTTTATATTTTGTAGAGACGGAGTCCCACTGTGTTGCCCAGGCTGCTCTTGAACTCCTGGCCTCAAGCGATCCTCCCACCTCGGCCTCTCAAAGTGTTGGGATTCTAGGTGTGAGTCACCATCCCTGGCCCTAGAAATTTTCATTGTCAAATGAACATCGTTTCCCCAGGCTGGTGTTAGGAAGCTGGGGGATCCTGTGTTCTCTCCAGCACCGGGTTGTCCCGAGCAGAAAATGAGCCTTATCGTGTACTCGGAATTGTCAGCTATTTGTAGAGCCAGAAAACTCTTGAAAATCATGTTATCTCTTTGCTTTTTGCAGATGAAGATGTCAAGACTTGGAGTAGGTGACAGCTGGCCTTGGGCTTCGGTGGCCAATCCATGACTACAAAAGCCCAAGAAACCAGCGGGTCCCCCGGCTCCTCCACTAAGTGGCCTCTGGGTGATGGGGAAGCTTGTCCTCTGCTTTGTCACACGCAAAACTCTAAAAGTCAGGATCCCAATGCATCGGCCTGGAGAGCCTGTCCAGGTGAGAAACACACACTGGAGGACGTGTTGGGGCCAGAGGCAGAGCCACCGATGTCACTGCCAGGCCCCGTGCAACACGACAATACGGGACTCCTGGTTCCAAAAGCAGGAGAAAAGCTTTTTCCTTTCCTCCGTTCACCTGTCACAGTGGTTTTTATTTGCTATTGAATGGTGTGCTCCCTGGGATGAGGGGTTCTCAAAGACATCTCTGGGAGTCTCACAGACTCAGGTGCCCAAGGGCAGGGTGCTTGAGTCCCAACCCTGAAACCCTAACTGTCCTTGTTCCCCTCAGTCCGTGCCCTACTGCCAGTAGATCCCTTGTCCCACTGGACTTCATTTATAAACCACAAAGTCAGAAAGAAAAGAATTAAGAAATCCAAGAGGGGCCAAGCGCGTGGCTCACACTTGTAACTCCAGCACTTTAGGAGGCCAAGGTGGGCGAATCACCCGAGGTCAGGAGTTTGAGACCAGCCTAGCCAACATAGTGAAACCCCTTCTCTACTAAAATACAGAAATTAGCCAGGCATGGTGGCACATGCCTGTGATCCCAGCTACTCAGGAGGCTGAGGCAGGAGAATGGCTTGAACCTAGGAGGTGGAGGTTGCAGTGAGCCGAGATCGAGCCATTACCCTCCAGCCTGGGTGACACAGCAACACTCCGTCTCAAAAAAAAGAAGTCCAAGAGGGCAATTGCAGAGAATTAAACCCCCTGGGCGGGCCCCTCTGAGGGCAAGGGTCTGCGCTTCCACATTGGCCATAGGCCAGGGAAGCCTGGTCAGAGGTGAGCAGCCGCTTGGATGTCTGCAATGGCTCCAGAGGTGACAGAGACTCGAAGACCGGGGAGAATGCAAGCATCAGGGCTGGGCACTGTGGCCGACGCCTGTAATTCTAACACTTTGGGAGGCCAAGGTGGGCGGTTCCCTTGAGCCCAGGAGTTGGCAACCAGCCTGAGCAACATGGTGAATCCCTGTCTCTACCAGAAAAAAAAAGAAAAAAGAAAAGAAAAGAAAGAGGAAAGAAAAAAAAGAATGCAAGCTTCATGTGTGCTATAGCCTCCGCTGAGGGCAGCCCCTCCAGTTCTGACGGCCGCGTGCCCTGGGTGGTGGAGGAATTTGGGGGTGGACCTATCTCAGTTGTATCTGGAAGAATTCTCAGGTTAGAGGGTGAAAAATATCTTTTTTACCCTTTCTCTCTTTTTTTTTTTTATTTGAGCTAAGGTCTTCACCTGGGTCTGTCACCCAGGCTGGAGTGCAGTGGTGCCATCACGGCTCAATGCAGCCTTGACCTCCTGGGCTCAGGTGGTCCCCCCACCTCAGCCTCCTTGGTAGCTGGGACTACAGGTGCACACCACCACACCCAGCTAATTTTTATATTTTTTGTAGAGATGGGGTTTCACTTTATTGCTCAGATTGGTCTCGAACCCCCCAGGCTCAAGCAATCTGCCCACCTCCACCTCCCAAAGGCCTGAGATTACAAGTGTGAGCTACCGCGCCCGACCAATGTCATTTCTTAACGTTGATTTCCCCCTTAGGGTGGGCGCTCTGCCGAGAGATGTGGGAAAGAGTCTGCAAGCTGCCCCTTCCCCTGTCATCTGAATCTTCCGTTTGGTAAATAGGAGGATTTATGTGGAATCTGGCTTTTCTGATAGCATCGACGTTCCTTCCCGTGCCTTCTGAGTGTCTTTCTCTTAATTTGACTGTGGTCTCTGCTCTTTGCTAGACTCAGTGAGTGTCTCACGCTCAGTTTTGGTGGAGGTCATGGATTTAACCCTTAGAGAAACCGTGGCACAAGACTCAAGCCCATGAAGCTATGAGATGGCGAACCCCACATGTGAAGGCACCACCTGGTCGTGAACATTCCCCGGGGAGGCGACCTTGGTGTTAATTCATTTATCAAGAATCATGAGGCCGGGCATGGTGGCTCACACCTGTAATCCCAGCGCTCTGGGAGGCTGAGGTGGGCAGATCACAAGGTCAGGAGTTCGAGACCAACCTGGCCAACATGGTGAAACCCCCTTCTCTACTAAAAATACAAAAAGTAGTCAGGCATGGTGGCAAGAGCCTGTAGTTCCAGCTACTCGGAAGTCTGAGGCAGGAGAATGGCATGAACCTGGGAGGTGGAGGCAGTGAGCCGAGATCATGCCACTGCACTCCAGCCGGGCCAACAGAGCGAGACTCCATCTCAAAAAAAAAAAAAAAAAAAGAACCATGGCATCCAGCACCCTTCCAGGCACTTCACAAAACCATGCAGTTATTTTGTCCTGACCACAACCCTGAGGCAGGTGCTATTATCATTCCTGGTCTTCGGATGCAGAGAGTGAAGCCCGGAGGGAGAGACTGCATACCAGGCTCCGATTCTCACTCCCAGAAAATGGGGAGCTGGAGCCAGCCCAGGGCTGTGCAGCTCCTGAGCCTGGCGCCTCGGATGCTCCACTCCACTGCCTCATGATCACCTGCAAGGGCTTTATGCACCCGGCACCCAGCAGCCAGCACCCAGGCAGGCGGTGCAGGGAGCAGGTCTCTTTACCAATTCGGTTGCCACATACCCAGAAAGCATTGAGTCCTGGAGCAGAGATTGTTTCAGCGATAGTGAGTTTGGGAGATGCTGAGATCGACTGTTGGTGGGATGTGGAGCTACCAGGCTCCTCTGCCTGGGGAGGAACAGGTGGCAACTCTCTGGAACATCCCAGCTACTCAAGAAGGCTGAAGCAGGAGAATCGCTTGAACCCAGGAGGCGGAGGTTGCAGTAAGCCGAGATCATGCCACTGCACTTCAGCCTGGGCAACAAGAGCGAAACTCGGTCTCAAAAAAAAAAAAAAAAAAAAAAAAAGAAGGGAGGAGTGATAGTAAAACAGCCTGTTCTAAGGACAAAGGCCCCCACTTGTGCAAAGCTAATTATCAGAACCATGGCTAGAAAAGTCGCACAGTTTGGGCAGGCCACCTCCACCCTCATTTCCTCCCCTAAGTACCCCTCTACAGACATCTGCTACATAAGAACACACGAACACAACGTGGACCTACGGCCCTGTTATTCCAGCTTGGAAAAAAAAAATCACACCAGGTTGACTTGGTTGGGCTCTGCACCCCAAATGCCATAGCAGCCTCCGGGGGAGGCGGGGAGCGCTGTGTTGGCCCCTCACGCTCGCTGGACTTTCTGCCAGCCTCTGGTCGGGCTCTGTGGTGGATATGTCGACAGTTAGGGGAACATTGAGTCATCTCCTCCCTTTCAGCTGCGGCATATTTCTGGGAATGCGAAGCACATTTGAGCGACGTGACATTCCTTACCTCGCGGCGGCAAGGCAACTACCCACTTCCTTTCGAGTCATGTTGCATCATGTTTCAGAACAGGACTAAACAAATAGGCTTGATGCATGGCTTTAGGAAAGAAAAGCAAGTGTGCACGTTTGAACCCCACTCTCTCCGTGTGCTAGGGCACGATTCTCCTGCCCCCGAGGGAGAGAGAGGACATACACTGTTGTGGTCACTCTCCTGCCTTTCCGTAGATAAGAACCACGTATATGTGTTCTATGCGCATCTCATAATCACAAAAAAGAGGCATGTGACATTCAATATAGGTGTGTTTCCTAACACACGTGTCAGAGGCATCTATGGCTACATCAGTTCTAGTGATGGGCATTGCAGTTTTTAAAATTCTTTGTCCTTGTCATCTTGGAATAAGTCACAAGAAAGGTAAATGATCTATGTAAACCCTTTGGCCTGTGGATCAACTTTTATACATCTAAACCTGAGAAAAATGTTATTTATTAGCAGGAGAGTGAACAAACATTTCAGACTTGCAGAGGGAAGCTGGGGGTGCAGAGAGGATGCAAAAGTGAACAGAATGGGCATCTGCTCTCGAGGCTGCAGGGTCATGGTGGAGACAGAGCCCTGTGCAGCAGGATGCGTGGGCAGTGGCCAGTGCACCAAGTGTTTGCTCAGGGGAGCGGGACCCGGAGGGGACCTGGAAATACAAGCTCCAGGAGGGATGTCTGAGCCCGGCGGGGGCTGCTGGGATAATGAGAAACAGTCTCCGTGCAGGTGGTGGGCACTCACAAAGAGGGGTGGGAAAGTGCTGAGCACAGCTCCGTCCCAGGCTGGAAACAGACTCTGCATCCAGAGCCACGGGGCCTGTGGAAGCCATGCTGGGGCTGGGACGCCTCCAGCTGTTCAATGGTAGGGGGACTGTAGCCATCCAAGTCTTGAGCAGAGACTGACCTGCTCCAGATATGCCTTGGGAAAGTCATCCTGGTGACACACTGAAATTTGTCCTGGGAAAGATTGAAGGTGGGGACATGTTAGGAGGCCATGTCAGTGCTGCAAACAGGGCTGGAATGACAGCCAGGGCTAGAGCAAGCAAGATGGGGATCACACAGCAGTGGTGCAATCGCAGTTGTGTGTGTGGAGCATGACCCTCTGATCTCAGGGTGCTGCACACTTACGCGAGCCATCTCATTTCGCCATCAGAACCGCAGCCCTACGTGGCAGGTCAGCTATCACTCCATCTTACAGATGAAGAAACTGAGGCTCAGGGAAGAGAGATGGCTGCTCACCGTCACACACTGTGTAAGCAACAGGGCCAGGACAAAAAGGGAGGTCTATCTGATTCCATTCTCTCCCTTTAGAGTGAAATAACAGAATTGCTTGAAACCCAGATAACTGTGGAGAGAGAGGGAGGTATTCTGGTGGCTTCTGTCGGGAGGCCTCAGAGAACAGATGACATGACTAAGATGGGGGCAGGCAGGTCGGGGAGGAGGAACTTGTAGCTAGGCTGAGTGGGACCAGGTGAAAATTTGACACCAACAAAACACCACTGGTGGTATTGATGGTCTAGGATTGGAGCTATAGACCCGAGGTTCCTATAAAAGACTGGGGCTAGAAGTGTCCCCTTGCTATAAAAGGAAGATGTTTGTACGCATTGCTGGAGTAAGAAAGCAAGGTGCAAACAACGTCATAGGAGAGTGCCCTGAGAGTTTGTCACATGCCAGGCACTGGCTAAATGCCATGCATCCTGTGACAGCCTTTGATGTGGTACTACCGTCATCTTCAGTTTATAGATGAGAAAACAGACACTCAGAAACATTAAGTAACTTGTCCAAGGCCACGGAGTTAGTAAGAGGTGAATCTGGGACTCGAGTTGAAGTCCAACTTCCAAGTGCATCTGCAGAGACAAAATATGGGAAGAATTCACTTAATTGAGGGTTATAAAACTGTTTGCTGGGACTGTAGGCTCCTCACGTTCCCTTTATTTTCTTTTCTTCTATTTTTTGAGACGGAATCTCACTCTGTTGTCCAGGCTGGAGTGCAGTGGTGCAATCTCGGCTCACTGCTACCTCCACCTCCCGGGTTCAAGCGATTCTCCCGCCTCAGCCTCCCCAGGAGCTGGGATTACAGGCACACGCCACCACGCCAGGCTAATTTTTATATTTTTAGTAGAGACAGGGTTTCATCATGTTGGCCAGGCTGGTCTTGAACTCCTGATCTCAGGTGATCCGCCCACCTCAGTCTCCCAAAGTGCTGAGATTACAGGCTTGAGCCACCACACCCGGCCACATTCCCTTTGTTTGCATATCTGTATTCTCTAAACTGTCTATACTTAATATGCAATATTTTTGTAATAGGGAAAAAAAGTTTTAGGAAAGCAAAAAGGTGGAAGTGTAAACCAGTAGACATGGTAGATATTTTGGAAGACAATTTGCCAACATCCATCAAAAGTTGAAAATTTGGCCTATTCCTTGACACAGAAATTGTCTGACACAGAAATTTGGCCTGGATGTTGAACAGGACACCGAAGGACAAGGAGGAATTTATCCATGGAGGGGATAGGGTGAGTGCAAATTCCAGAAAAAGGGAACCACATTGTCTGCAAAAGCCTGATGGCAGGACAGTCCGTGACTGATTCCAGCCCAGTTTCTCTGCAGACTCTCCCGCTTGTCAATTATACAGACAACTGGGGCACCCTCACCCCTACCTCAACACCACTACTCAGACCTCCGGAATCAGAGTCCACAGAGGTGGGGTCAAGGAATCTGAATTTTTATTTTATCCATCCAGTGCCTTGGGTTATTCCCATGACCAGTAAGTTTGGGAAATACTGGCTGCTGCAGGAGGCATCGGGAACTGCTCTGGGAAAGCTGGATGGAGCCGAAAGGAAATGGTCTCGGATCCCATGTGGAATTTAAATTTAATACCCAAGCCTGTTGCTTCTTTCTTTCTAGGGGAGACGTCACAAATTCTGCACCAGAATCTCACAAATCACAAAGAACTTACTCATGTAACCAAACACCACCTGTTTCCCAATAACCTATGGAAATAAAAAAAAAATTAATAATAAAGTAAAAAAAAAAATTTTGATGAAGGGATAACCCTTTCCCCAGAAAGGCTCCCCCTCCCCCGACACTTGAACACATTTTCAGAGACCCAAGAATCAGCTCTCTGGAACCCAGTGGAAAGACCTCGGGACAGTGATTTAAACTGAGAGGGGCCTGATCATATCAGAAAGCCACCTAATCCCATGACAGTGCAGAGACCAGGCAGGTGGGGGACCGGCTAACGGGACCTGAGAAGCAAGTGAGGTTGGGAACTGAAGCAGGGGGCCTTTAGGGCAATGGAGGGGGTGGGTGAGGTCAGGAAGGAGGAGAGCGCACATGGGACTCACGTGGGGGTGCAGGATTGAAAGGTGAGGGCAGCTTCCCTCTTGGAGAGTCCCTGGGCAGGGCCGGGGGTGTTGGAGGTACGTGGACAATGTACCTGGACCATTTCCAGTTTACAACGAGTAGAACTGTGAGGAATTCAAGCAGACCTTTCAGGAAAGCCATGGAAATTCAGGCAGAAAGGGGAAGGGGGCCGAGGCTGAAGATCTGATGCTGCTTGAGCGTGGATAACTGCTGATTTTTCCTGGGGATCCCCGGCCTACTCCAGGGAGGAGCTGTAAAACAACACAGCAAACAAGACCTAGAGGACCCCACTTCACAGGGGCAGGCAGAGAGGAGCCCACGGAAGGGGAGAATCCGGGGAGATGGAGCAACAGAGACAGAGAGACAGAGACACAGACCGAGACAGGGGGACAGAGACCCAGAGACCAAGGGGCGGAAAGGCGATTGGGTTGGGCAGCTCAGAAGTCACTGGGGGTCCTTAAAAGTCTTTTTCTTTTGCTAAATGTGCCATGAATCTCCTTGTCCTCAGTAAAGACATGACCAAGTATTTAAAGATAGGAGACATGACCAAGTATTTAAAGATAGGAGACATGACCTCTGCATAAATGGTTTAGAAAAAAAATCCTTATTATTTGGAGACAGTGATAAAGCCAGTGTAACAAAATGCACCCCCATGGAGAAACCAGGCCCAGAGCTTGTAGGAGTTCTTGGTCATATTCTTGCAATGTCTTTAAGTTTGAAATTATATAAACACAAAAATTCCCTTGCTTTAAAAAGAATACTTGGAGGATTTTGATGATGGCAGGTTAGCCAGCTTGGACAAAGCTTAGAGAGCAGTTTGACAGTGAAGGGAAGGAAAAGGAGGCAGTGATCCTTTTTTTTTTTTTTTTTTTTTTTTTTCTTTCTTTCTTTCTTTCTTTCTTTCTTTCTTTCTTTCTTTCTTTCTTTCTTTTTTTTAGACTCCCAGGCTGGAGTTCAGTGGCCTGATCTCGGCTCACTGCAACCTCTGCCTCTCAGGTTCAAGCAATTCTACTGTCTCAGCCTCCTGAGTAGGGATCACAGGCGTGCACCACCACGCCTGGCTAATTTTTGTATTTTTAGTAGAGAACGGGTTTCACCATGTTGGCCAGGCTGGTCTGGAACACGTAACCTTGTGATCCGCTCGCCTTGGCTTCCCAAAGTGCTGGGACTATAGGCGTGAGCCACTGCTCCCAGCCTTTTCCTCTTTTTTTCTTTTTTCTTTTTTTCTTTTTTTTTCTTTTTATTTTTGAGACAGGGTCTTGCTCTGTCGCCTAGGCTGGAGTGCAGTGTCACGATCACAGCACGCTGCAGCCTCAACCTCCCGGGCTAAAGCAAGGACAGTCAGTGACTGATTCTAGCCCAGTTTCTCCATTAGATTCTTCTGCTTGTCAGTTATACAGATTCCTGGGGCGCCCTCACCCCTACCCCAACACCACCACTCAGACCTTCGGAATCAGAGTCCGCAGGAATCTGAATTTTTATCCAGTGCCTTGGGTCATTCCTGTGGCCAGTAAGTTGCAGCCTCACGAGTAGTTGAGACCACAGACCCGGCTAGGATGGTATTGATTGATTGATTGATTGATTGATTGATTGAGACAGGGTCTTGCTCTGTCGCCCAGGCTGGAGTGCAGTGGCGCGATCACGGCTCACTGCAGCGGCCTTCCCCTCCCAGGCTCCAGCAATCCTCCTGCCACAGCATCCCAAGTAGCTGAGCCCATAGACCCGGCTAGGATGGGATTTTTTTTTTTGTATGGGGAACAGGGAGGAGAAGAAGGAGCTCGTGCTCGGGCACACTTCAGGGCTGAAACAACTGTCCCAGGGATGAGGGCGAGGGGAGGGGACCGGAGAGCAGAGGGAGGTGAGGGAGCAGAAGGAGGAGCCCCCGGGTCGGAGGATGGGAGTCTGCCCAGCTCGGCCCGGGAGTGCAGTGGGGGGCGTCCTCCCGACTAAGGGCAAAGGAGGTGACGGCCGGGACGGACGTCCGCCCCCGTGACGAAGAGGGCTAGGCCGAGCCGTCCCAGGGCCACAGGAAGCGGCCGCCCTTTGAAGGCGCAGCGGCAGCGCTGGGTCAGCCAGGCCAGCTTGTGGGGGAGCGGCCGCCCGCGCACGGCTGGGGCCGGGGCCAGGGCCGGAGGGCGCCGCAGGAAGGGGCCGGGGCCGGGGCCGGGGCGGCTTCTCTCCCCGCAGCCGGCGCCTCCACGCGGCGGTCAAGCTCGCGCGTGGGCTTTAGCAGTTTCTGGCGTGCACGTGTGCGGCGGCTCTTGCCTCTGCGGAGCTGGCGCCCTGAAGAGCCTTCCAGGAGGGTTTGGAGCCCGGGTTTATGTTTCCCCAGCCCCGGAACCCGAGCCTGCTCCAAGTGCACATCTGCGCGGCGGCCGACGGGGACGCAGCCCGGTGTCCACGGCAGGACCCCGGAGCAGCGTCTCCTGGAGCCTGTGCAGAGGCTGGGCTTGGCGAGGGAGGGGGTGCTGCCGGGGACCCCCGAGCAGGCAAAAGGAGGATGCTAGTGACCCATCCTTTCTCGCAGTGCGCTTTAATTTCAACAAACTCTCCATTCCCCTTGTTTCCCCTTCTCCAGCTGCAAAATTAAAAGTATCCAGGGCCTGGAGCGATGGCTGCAGCCTGTAATCCCAGCACTTTGGGAAACCGAGGCAGGAGGATCGCTTGAGACCAGGATTTGGAAATCAGCCTGAGCAACATAGGGAGACCCTATCTCTACAATTTAAAAAAAAAGCCTGGTCGTGGTGGTGCATGACTGTAGTCCCAGCTACTTGGGAAGCTGAGGCAGGAGGATCACTTGAGCCCAGTGGGTTGAGGCTGCAGCGAGCCATGATCATGCCATTGAACTCCAGCCTGGGTGACAGTCAGCCCCTGTCTCAAAATAAAATGGGAGACATGGGGAAAGCGGATGTGGCTCAGGCCAGGGACTAGGGTGAGGCTGTGGGTGCAAAATTAAAGTAGGGGTGTCAAAAAAAAAACAGTACTCAACATAAATAATATTTTAGTGCAGTGCAAACAAATTAATGCAAACAAGTCATCATGAGCAAGAGATTTTTTTTAATCTAGATAGAAACAGGATCAGGTTATTTACTTTTTACTTATTTATTTTTGAGACAGTCTCACTCTGTCACCCAGGCTGGAGCACAGGAGTTGATAAGTACCAGGTGCCCAACAAGCTCCGCTCCCGACTTCATGCAGGCCTTCCTGGGTCCCACAGGTAGCCTGGGGAGGACAGTGGCTGGAGGATGTTTTTCCATGATGGAGAGGCTTTTGCTTAGGAAATAGGTTTATCCCCAGAGTATGACTCGGACAGCAGTTGCCTTGTCTTTGGACGGGGGGGGAGACCCACCCAGCTTGCCTCTGGGACTGGACCGGAGGCTGAGAGCCCAATCTTTGGGGTGAAGCCACATTTGGGGCTGCCACGACCTGGGGATGTAAAGGGTGTTAGCCCACAAGGATTTGCATGCTTCACATGAAATGTGGCCCAGCCCCGTCGGGGGAGCCCACCCAACTTCCATAAAGGAGGAAGGTCCAGATCACTCCTGCAGCCTCCCTGTCCCCTGAGGCCTCTGTCTAGCCATGTTTCTACAGTCATTTTCAAGAAAGACACCTGGATTTATGGAAAACAGAACTTTGGAATCCTCGACCACTCTCATCTGCTCCTAGATGGTCATCTCCATCTGTGGTCAGAGCTACCACATTAGACTTTTGAGGAAAATGATGACTTGGTTCTTGCGTCACTCTGAAGGTCAGACACCCACATCCTCTTAAACTTGTGCTTCTCTTCGGAGCTCCATAAGGTGACATGAAACCCTGTTTGGCAGAGACAGCATGTGCCATAGAAGAGTTTCATAACATGCCCTGAGGGACCTGCTTCCTCTCCTTCCACCCTGACATCTGATGGAATATGCTCTCAGCTGATGGAAAGCCCTTTATTTTTACTTTTTGAGACAGGGTCTCACTCTGTTGTATAGGCTAGACTGCAGTGACACAACCTTGGCTCACTGCAGCCTCGACCTGCTGGGCTCAAGCAGTCTTTCCACCTCAGCCTCCAAGTAGCTGGGACCACAGGCGTGAACCATTATGCCTGGCTGGAAAGCTACTTTAGAAATTTTTTTTTAAAAAAAACAAAAACAAACGCACACACACACACACGTGCACACACACAAAGTGGGACATAAAGAAATAGGTTTCAAGGCTGGACACAGTGGCTCATGCCTGTAATCCCAGCACTTTGGGAGGCCAAGGCAAGCGGATCACTTGAGGCCAGGAGTTCCAGACCAGCCTGGACAACATAGTGAGACCTCGTCTCTCTCTATCTCTTTCTATATATCTATAGACGTAGATATACATATACAGATAAATAGATGTAGATATAGACAGATATATCTATAGATATAGATAGGTATATCTATATAATCCCATCTTTATATATATAATAAAAATAAAAAAAATGGGTTTCAAATCTGCCCCAAACTGGCCACCTCCCATGTATTAATTGTGATGACTTACAGAAATTTCCCAGCATTGCCTAGCAAGGGTGTGGACTTACAGTCCCGATAGACGATTCTGGCAAAAACTCTGGACTTGGACGTGAACATGCCTTGGCCTGGGAAGTCTTTAAGGAGAATCTCTGGGGTTCTCCGCAACGCTGAAGGAAGCCCAATCTGGTTCTTTCACATTTGCCCGGAACAGCTGGGTGTTCCATGATCTCTCAGGAGTCAGGGCCTATTGAATTTATTTTACATTTATTTTGAGAAACCTCGGATTTGGCCAGGCATGGTGGCTCACGCCTGTAATCCCAGCACTTTGGGAGGCCGAGGAGGGTGATCACCTGAGGTCACAAGTTTGAGACCAGCCTGGCCAAAATGGCTAAAGCCTGTCTCTACTAAAATTACAAAAATTTGCTGGACATGGTGGCACGCACCTGTAATCCCAGCTACTAGGGAGGCTGAGGCAGGAGAATTGCTTGAACTGGGAGGTGGATGTTGCAGTGAGCCGAGATTGTGCCACCGCAGATCTCATGCAGAGTAAGACTTCATTTAAAAAAAAAAAAAAAAAAGGAAGGAAGGAAAGAGAGAGAGAAAGAATTTAAGAAAGAAAGAAAGAAAAGAAAAGAAAGGAAGAAAAGAAAAGAAAAGAAGAAAAGAAAAGAAAAAAGAAAAGAAACTCGGATTTGGCTGAAGCCATCTCTCATTCAGCTCTAGACTGTAAAACTCCATTTGCCCAGCAGTTGAGTTTAAAAGAAAAGAACAGAGTATAATGCTCTTTTGTTTAATTTTGCTTTTACTCTTTCCAGCAAATGTGTCTGTGGGTGGAAGTGGATGGATCACAGACCTACAGCGTGAGGCTGAGATTCTGCAGCTTTGGGTGACTCACTGGGGCCCCGCAACCACACAAACAAGCTGGAGGTGCTCTGCCCCTGTTTTGTTTTCAGGTAGACGGGTGGACGTGGCATCAGGAGGACCTGCAAAGGGCAGAAGAAACATTACAAGAAAGTTAAGGCTGGGTGCGGTGGCTCACGCCTGTAATCCCAGCACTTTGGGAGGCTGAGGCGAGAGGATCATTTGAGCCCAGGAGCTCAAGATCAGCCTGGGAAACATAGTGAGACCCTGTCTCTGCGAAAAATAAAAAATTAGCTGGGCATGTTAGTGCATGTCTGTAGTTCCAGCTACTCAGGAGGCTGAGGCAGGAGAATTGCTTGAGCCCAGGAGTTTGAGGCTGCAGTGAACCATGAATGCACTACTGCACTCTGGCCTGGGCAATAGAGCCAGACCCTGTCTCAAAAAAAAAAAAAAAAAAAAAAAAAGAGCTGTGGCAGAAAATACTGACCACCTAAATTGGCCTGCCCTGGGGGCCAGGAGAGCTACTGTCAAGATCACCCTCAGCCTAGATGCCACCGATACAGACTCTGCCCTGCGATCCACTCACTGCTGGCCAATGGCGAACCTCAGGTATTTCATTTTCTTGTCTTAATTTCCACCCCATGGGAAGAGAGTGGTGGCTTCAGTCGTCTGGACTCTTGCTGAAACCTCTCCCACTGTACTGGGCACTGGGTCATTATCTAAGATAGTGACCCCTCCTAAACAGGGTAGGTGAAACACCCAGCCAAAATCAGATTTGAGCTTCAGGTTATTTATTTATTTATTTGTTTATTTATTTAGAGACAGGGTCTCACTCTGTCGCCCAGGCTGCAGCGCAGTGGTGCATTCTCAGCTCACTGCAGCCTCAAACTCCTGGGCTTAAGTGATCCTCCTGCCTCAGTCTCCTAAGTGGCTGGAACTACAGGCGCACGTTACCATGCCCAGCTGATTTTTTAATTTTCTGGAGAGACAGAGTCTCACTCTATTTCCCAGGCTGGGGGAAGCCATCCTCCTGCCTCCATCTCCCAGAGTGCTAGGATTACAGGCATGAGCCCCACGCCCAGCCTTGAAGGAGACATTTTTCAATAAGCGTCACTCATTGTGTTCCTAGACATGAATGAGGGTCGGTCTTAGCATCTGTTAAAATTGATGAACACCTGGATGGCAGAAGGTGGCCAGGTCTGGACTTCACAGTCTCTGCCCAAAGCTGCCCTCCTTTGCCTCGTGTGTTTTGCATAGTTCAAGAGGAGGAGGTGTCCCAGACATTAGTGCCAAAATAATCTGGGGAGAGCTGGGGCTGAGTTCCCGTGACAGAGATGGCTGAGTGGAGGCATGGAGGTGGGAGGAGGAAAAAGCTCCTGAAGTCCAGGGAGCCCCATCCCCTCCATTCACGCTATTCTAGGACCAAGCATTTTAGGAAACCTAGAAACAGATATTCTTTTTTTTTTTCTTCAGACAGAGTCTGGCTCTGTGGCCCAGGCTGGAGTGCAGTGGCACAATCTCGGCTCACTGCAGCCTCTGCCTCCTGGTTCAAGTGATCCTCATGCCTAGCCTCCTGAGTAGCTAGGACTACAGGTGCACGCCGCTGGGCCTGGCTAATTTTTGTATTTTTAGTAGAGATGGGGTTTCACCATGTTGGCCATCCTGGTCTCAAACTCCTGGCCTCAAGTGATCTGCCAGCTTCAGCCTCCCAAAGTGCTGGGATTACAGGCGTGAGCCACAGCGCCCTACTAGAAATAAGAAAGTCTTTCACTTTTTTTTTTTTTTTTTTTTTTTGAGACGGAGTTTCACTCTTGTTGCCTAGACTGAAGTACAATGGCACGATCTCGGCTCACCACAACCTCTGCCTCCCGGGTTCAAGTGATTCTCCTATTCTCTTGCCTCAGCCTCCTGAGTAGCTGGGATCACAGGCATGCGCCACCACGCCTAGCTAATTTTGTATTTTTAGTAGAGACAGGGTTTCTCCATGTTGGTCAGGCTGGTCTCGATCTCCCAACCTCAGGTGATCCACCCGCCTCAGCCTCTCAAAGTGCTGGGATTACAGGCATGAGCCACTGTGCCCGGTCGAAACTCTTCCACTCCTGGATAGTGACAGTCACATCAACTATAATTTATTTCAACCTCACTAGTTGGACGTATGTAATAATTTGTACATTCATGTTGTAAAAAAGTTTCACCAAGCAAGAACAATGAGAGGGAAAACATTTAATTTATATAAGAGAAAAACATGTTTTTCATGATTTTAGAAGCCCCATTTGTATATCAGTAATTTAATATTGATTTAAATGATCCTTCTTTGTTTCCTAAATAAATCTGCCAGAGTCTCTAGGGGGCAAGAGCCTATTCTCTTCTACTATGGGTTTCTATCCAGTTTTAAGGGTACTATAACTCAGGGGTCCCCAACCCCTGGGCCATGGACTGGTCTGTGGCCTGTTAGAGACCAGGCCGCACAGCAGGAGATGAGCAGGTGGTGGGGGGGGGAGGTGGAGGGGGAGGCGGGGGTGGGGATTGAGTGAAGCTTCATCTGTATTTACAGCTGCTTCCCATCTCTCACATTACTGCCTGAGCTCCACCTCCTGTCAGATCAGCGGTGGCTTCAGATTCTCATAGGAGCACGAGCCCTATTATGAACTGTGCATGTGAGGGATCTAGGTTGCACGCTCCTTATGAGAATCTAATGTCTGATGATCCAAGGCAGAACAGTTTCATCCCGAAACCAACTCCCCCAGCCCCCGGCTGTGGAAAAATTTTCTTACCACAAAACTGGTCCCTGATGCCAAAAAGGTTGAGGACTGCTGCTATAACTCACTTTCTTCTAAAAATCAAAGGGGAGCAGAATATGCCACCCTGGCTGGGCATGGTGGCTCACACCTGTAATCCCAGGACTTTGGGAGGCCGAGGTGGGTGGCCCACCTGAGGTCAGGAGTTCAAGACCAGCCTGGCCAACATGGTGAAACTCCGTCTCTACAAAAATGTAGAAATTGGCCGGGCATGATGGCGGGTGCCTGTAATCCCAGCTACTTGGGAGGCTGAGGCGGGAGAATCACTTGAGAATCACTTGAATCCTGGAGGCAGAGGTTGTAGTGAGCCAAGATTGCACCATTGCACTCCAGCCTGGGTGACAGAGCAAGACTCCGTCTCAAAAAACAAAACAAAACAAAAGAATGCCCACACTAAAATGTGCCATTTTGACATAAGGAGTATTTTTAGCTGAAGGCAATTGAGAAAAAGCAGACGCAGGGAGCGCTCTCTGCCTGTCCCTATCTGCCTAAAAGCAGAGTGTACATTTTCCCTGGGAAGCTGTCCCCCTCTCTATTGTACTAGGAAGGGAGAACCACCTTTGTCATGGAGACGGCGCTGAGATGAATCTGCATAAACAAACCTTACTGAATACGCCTTACCTTCCATCATTTCCCCCATATTTGCACAGTTTACAGCCCCTCCAGGCCCATACTTCTTTTCCTGTCTCATCACTTCTCCACATCTTATTGCTCTTTGTTAAAATGCTACATAATCCCCCCATGTTTAACCACTTATTTGCATCTTCATTTCTTTTCTATGAAGGCCTCTGGGCATGAAAAAATGAAAACATTAACATCAAATAAATTTCAGCAGGCCGGGTGTGGTGGCTCACACCTGTAATCCCAGGACTTTGGGAGGCTGAGGAGGGTGGATCACTTGAGGTCGGGAGTTTGAGACCAGCCTGGCCAACATGGTGAAACCCCATCTCTACTAAGAATATAAAAAATTAGCCAGGTGTGGTGGTGCACACCTGTAATCCCAGCTACTCGGGAGGCTGAGGCATGAGAATCACTTGAACCCAGGAGGTGGAGGTTGCAGTGAGTTGAGATTATGTCACTGTACTCCAGCCTGGGTGACAGAGTGAGACCCTGTCTAAAAAAATAAACATAAATAAAATTTGGATGTTTTTCTCCTGTTCATCTGCTTTTGTCAGTCTAATTCATGTGCCCCAGGAACAGAATATAAGAATGTAGAGGAAGGTTTTTTCCTTCCCTACAATTTTCTCTAATTAGATGAAAGATTGATGTTCCTATCATTTAATCTGATCTGGAAGATTTTATGATATGATAAACGAGTTTGGGAAAGAAACATCCAATTTATCACCATAGCATGGATCCAATTTGGAAAATTCTTCCTAGACCTAGTTGTAGTCTCCCCAGCACCTCAAGAATATTCATTTCCTGGCTGGGCACAGTGGCTCACGCCTGTAATCCCAGCACTTTGGGAGGCCGAGGCGGGTAGGTGTTTGAGACCAGCCTGGCCAACGTGGTGAAACTCCATCTCTACTAAAGATACAAAAAATTAGCCAGACATGATGGGGCATACCTGCAATCCCAGTTACTTGGGAAGCTGAGGAAAGAGAATCGCTTGAACCCAGGAAGCGGAAATTGCAGTGAGCCAAGATTGCCCCGTTGCACTCAAGCATAGGTGACAGGGCGAGACTCCATCTCAAAAAAAAAAAAAGTATATTAGTTTCCTGCCTCTATAGGCAAACAGATAAGAGACTTTTTCTAACTGCAGAGACTTGCAAGTTTAAAGCAAACAAACAAAAGCAATATGAATGCCGTTCTTCCTTGGGGGATTTTCTTCCCATCTGCCAGGTGATTCACCGCCTGGCTTCTGTTCTGTCTGTGCTAATTGGTCATCACTTGCTGATAGTAACCAAGCCCTTATTCCTGATCCTGGGGAGGAGAAAATATGAAAGTGTGAGAAGGAAGTGGCTTAATGCTTTCTCAAAAAGAGGTTGGGAAGGAACTGAAACAGTAAGCCAGTGAGTCGTCACCATGCCTTTGTCCTCCTCCTCCTCGTCATCACTGTGATACCTGCTGGTGTTCACCATGCCCATCACCAAAGCAGGTACTTCATATGCTTCATCTCGCAGCCACAAGGGATCAATATCCCTCTTGGGACACCACCTCTATCCAGGACACAAAGATGACAGTTCCAGGGACCAGCAATGTCCAGTGTGCTAATGTATGTCTTCCTGTCTACGGAGAAGAGGAGATTCCAGGTGGTTACCGGGCCCAAAGAGAAGATGAACCAACTCAGGGCCATTTTTGGCTTCTCAGAAAAGATGAAGAGTTCCCAGAAATAATTAATTCACTCATTCAACAAATATTCAGAGCACCTGTAATGTGCAGGTACTGTGACAGGTGCAGGGTTACAGGGATGAACTAGTCAGAGACAGTCCTTCCCTCACTAGAAATGGAGTCTGCCCTGGCCAGGCTCAGAGGCTCACGCCTGTAATCCCAGCACTTTGGGAGACCGAGGCGGGCGGATCACCTGAGGTCAGGAGTTCGAGACCAGCCTGGCCAACATGGTGAAACCCCGTCTGTACTAAAAATACAAAAATTAGCCAGGCGTGGAGGCAGGTGCCTGTAATCCCAGCTCCTCGGGAGGCTGAGGCAGGAGAATCGCTTGAACCCAGGAGGCAGAGGTTGTAGTGAGCCAAGATTGTCCCACCGCACCCCAGCCTGGTGACAGAGTGAGACTCTGTCTTAACAAACAAACAAACAAACAAAAATTATGAGTTTTTTTAGAGATTTTTTAAAGATCATCAGCTATTGTTATTGTTAGTGTATTTTATGTGTGGCCCAAGACAATTCTTCTTCTTCCAATGTGGCCCAGGGAAGCCAAAAGATTGGACACCCCTGCTCTAAACCCAGGACAAGATCAAAGAGAGTAGAGGACTGTGATGCAGAAGAGCCTAGCTGCTACCTGGAGCTGGAGCTAACAAAAGTGTGAGACTTGGGCTGGGCACTGTGGCTCACACCTCCACTTAGGGAGGCCGAGGTGGGTGGATCACCTGAGGTTGGGAGTTTGAGACCAGCCTGGCCAACGTGGTGAAACCCCACCTCTACTAAAAATACAAAAAAAATTAGCCGGATGTGGTGGTGGGCACCTGTAGTCCCAGCTACTTGGGAGGCTAAGGCAGGAGGATCGCTTAAACCCGGGAGGCGGAGGTTGCAGTGAGCCGAGTTCGTGTCATTGCACTCCAGCCTAGGCAGCAAGAGCAAAACTCCGTCTCAAGTTTTCAGCTGTGCAGAACTGCTCCGGAGCTCACGTGGCTCCCTTCCTCGGGACATCTTCGAAGCCAGCAATGTTGTATCTATCAGGGAGGAAAACCTTTCCCCTACCCTCTTAGTTTCAGCAGCTGGGGTCCACAAATCAGACTGACAAGAGACAAATTAACAAAGGAAAAGGCATACAAATTTTATTTGATGTTCATATCTCAACAGAGGGTGCAATCGAGGAAGAGGCATAGGAAGGCATGTGCCACTGGGGACACAGGGGGGGCCCAGGGAGAAGCCACAGCTTCTGGAGACACGGGGCTATGTTCTCTCTAGGAGAAAGAAACGAGTCACCAGGGTTGGGAACTCACCGCTAAGGGGTGTGGCCAAGCCGACTGCCTCTGACATGGCCATGAGGGATGTGCTGTCTGCCTGGAGTGTCACCTGAGGTGGCTATTCAGCAGCCTTCCTACTGATACTGTCCACCCAGTGGCCACTGCTCCTTGTGGAACCACTAGAAGACTGTGGAGTCCTGGGCCCCACCCTGGAGGAAGCAGAGTTCGGGAATTCCCTAACTTCTTCCTGCAGATGTTGGAACAGCTAAAAGAGAAAATGAGGGAGATGAATGGCTGATTATTTGGATTTTGACCTCCTAGATCCTATACACCTTAAGATACCAGAATAAAAAGGCTCTTAGTGGAGCAGATGGGCAAGGGACAAGAATGTGTTTGCCCAAGGACTGGCTGTGCACAGAGCAAGCTTTAAACTGCATATTGCAGAGAAGGGAGGACGCTCTGGGGAGTCCACGGCTTGGGTTGCTGTGGAGGACATCCGTGCAGTGTAGAAAGTCCTAGAAGATGGGAAGGGCCTGGTGATTCCTGTGGGGAACAGTTAGGGCAGTGGTCAAAAATAACAAGTGTGGCCCAGAAGTAGGGACTCGCCGGTCAGAGGTCTCAGAGGTTGTGGAATGAGACTGAGAATGAAGTAGGTGGAGCAAGATGGTGCCCCATTCAAAACGGGGAGACCCAACCGTGAGTCTAAAGCAAGTGGGACAAAGAGAGACTTACAGTGACCACAAGAGAAGGACAGAAGTTCTGCTGTTATCAGAGCAGACCTGGACACAGGAAGAATTCTGTCCTGATTTGGACAGAGCTCCCTGGGTGGGCAGTGGTATGATTTGGCTGTGTCCCCACCCAAATCTCATATTGAATTGTAGCTCCCATAATCCCCACATGTCATGAGAGGGACCAGGTGGAGATAATTCAATCATGGGTTGGCTTCCCCCATCCTGTTCTCATGATAGTAAATAAGTCTCACAAGATCTGACGGTTTTATAAAGGGCAGTTCCCCTGCACACACCCTCTTGCCTGCTGCCATGTAAGACGTGCCTTTGCTCCTCCTTCACCTTCTGCCATGATTGTGAGGCCTCCCCAGCCATGTGGAACTGTGAATCCATTATACCCCTTTTTCTTTATAAATTACCCAGTCTCTTGTATGTTTTTACTAGCAACGTGAGAACAGACTAGTACAGGCAGAGAGCAGAGTCCTGGAGTGAGGCATCTGCCGAGAGCTGCTGTTTATCAGAATCAGATTCCCTCACCCACCTGTGTCCATGGAGCAACAGTTATAAGCCAGGCACTGTGACACATGCTGGGGTCACAGTGGAGAACAAGAGAGACTTTATGATCCTTTTCCCCCAAGAGCTGACATGTGGATGCAGGAGACAAGCAAAAGCCAAAACTAAACAAGTCAACAGACCAATAAATGCAATGATTGCAAGTTAGCTCAAGTATTCTGAAGAAACAAGGGACTAAGATGGGGAAAGATTGAGGGCGACCTACAGAAGGAAGGGTCAGCAGGGGAAGCCCTTGGAGGATGTGAACTTCACCCCAAGACCTAAAGCAAGAGAAGAAGCTAGCTAAGCAAAAGGGAGCTGGAGCAGCAGGTGCAAAGGTCCTGGGGTAGGAAAAAGTTGGGCATATTTAAGGAACAGAAAGAACAGTCTGGAAGTATAATGGGATGAGGTTGGGGAGAAGGATAGGGGCTTTCAGAGTTCTCAGCAGGAGGGAAACATGATCTGCTTCATGTTTTAAGAAGGGCATTTTCACTGGGCTCCATGGCTCACACTTGTAATCCCAGCACTTTGGGAGGCCAAGGTGGGCAGATCACGAGGTCGGGAGTTCGAGACCAGCCCGACCAACATGGAGAAACCCCGTCTCTACTAAAAATACAAAATTAGCCGGACGTGGTGGTGCATACCTATAATCCCAGCTACTCGGGAGGCTGAAGCAGGAGAATCTCTTGAACCTGGGAGGCAGAGGTTGCAGTGAGCTGAGATTGTGCCATTGCACTCCAGCCTGGGCAACAAGAGCAAAACTCCGCCTCAAAAAAAAAAAAAAAAAAGGGAGATCCAGTCAGAAAAGTTGAAATTCTGATTGTGTAATTACACATAACTTCTTTCCAATGAGGGAAAAATCGTCAGTGACTGACTATAAACATCATTCCAGAGGACAGGAGAGCTGAGAATTTTAAGGGATAGGTTACTAGAAAGGAAAGAACAGTACCTAAACATGGACAAATACAAGAAACGGATAGACATCTCAGAAGAATCATCTCAGGAATCGAAAGCACAATAGAACAATTCAGGACAACATAAAGGCAAGAAGGGAGGGAGGGCCGGTGGGGACAAAGGTGCAGTGTTGCCGGGAGGCGTGGGAAAAGGAGATTTGCTATTATCCCAAGTTGTTTCTGCATTTGTATCAGGGGAGATCTTCGGGCAAACATGGCGCGTGTCACCATTCACAATGAGTGAGCCACAAACCTGCCCCAGTGAAGAGCAGGTCACCTGTCACGTAGGGGACTGAATGGACAGCCAGGAGACTTCGCGATCTGCAGCTCCCCACCCTCCAACACACACACCTGATGCCAGGTGACAATGCAGGTATTACAGTGCGCTGTCATACAGACATGTGGAAAATAGCAAGACCACGGGCTTTCCCTAAGGAGAGTTTGCCTTTTCTTAAAATTTTTATTATTTTTTTTTCAAGACAGAGTCTTGCTCTGTCACCCAGGCTGGAATGCAGCGGCACAATCTTGTCTCACTACAACCTCTGCCTCCCCGGTTCAGGCAATTCTCCTGCCTCAGCCTCCCAAGTAGCTGGGACTACAGGCACCCGCCACCATGCTGGCTAATTTTTTTTTTTTTTTTTTTGTATTTTTAGAGAGATGGGGTTTCACCATGTTGGCAAGGCTGGTCTCAAACTTCTGACCTTGTGATCTGCCTGCCTCGGACTCCCAAAGTGCTAGGATTACAGGCGTAAGCCACTGCCCCTGGCCATGCCCTTTATTTTTGGCGTCCCAATATCGGTTGTGGCTGCCTCTGTGAGTTGGAAGCTGTGTTAGGAGGCAGCCCTCACCCTCCTGAACAGAAGTCTAAGGAGACTGCACTCTCCTCCCTGATGGCCAGGGAGTGGGGCATGGCTCTGAGACCTGGTGGATCGATGCGCTTGACTGCACAGGTGGATGCAGGGACTGTTGAGGATTTTGCCCATGGAGGTTTCGCAGGCAGCAGCATCGCTACCACACTGTGCCTTAGATGTGCACAACCCAGACCCTGTCTCCTGCAGCTGGTCTCCCCTGATCCCTGCCTGGTTTTTCTTTCTTTGTTTAACACTCTTTATTTTGAAATAATTATAAATTCATGGCTGGGCGCGGTGGCTCACGCCTGTAATCCCAGCACTCTGGGAGACGGAGGCGGGTGGCTCACCTGAGGTCAGGAGTTCAAGACCAGCCTGGCCAACATGGCGAAACCCTGTCTCTACTAAAAACACAAATATTAGCTGGGCATGGTGGCGGGTGCCTGTAATCCCAGCTACTCGGGAGGGTGAGGCAGGAGAATCGCTTGAACCTGGGAGGCAGAGGTTGCAGTGAGCCGAGTTGTGCCACTGCACTCCAGCCTAGGTGACAGAGCGAGACTCTGTCTCAAATAAATACATAAATAAATAAAAAGATATAAATTCACAGGAGGTTACAAGGATCATACAGAGGGTTCCTGCGTGGCTGTAACTTCCCCCAGTGGATGTATCTCACGTAGATATAGCACAATACAAGAACCAGAAAAAGGGCCTGTACAACGTGTGTACAGCCCTGGCTCCCTTTAAAGCCTGGCTCGGGGACTTACTACTGGTTGATGCCCCATCCAATATCCTTCCAATAAATTGTCATTCTATCTAAATTAGCCAGAGTCCATTTTGCCCTCTGTCACTAGGAGCCATGAGTGGTCTGGTTAGGATTGGGAAGGTTAATACAACCTAGAAGTCTGGAGACCTCACAGCATCAGTAAGGAATGGAGAGTGGGAAAGTGGGCTCCTAGACCCAGACCTCAGGCCGGGGGGACAGTAAGACAAGAAGCTGAAGCGGAAGTTCATGAAGGATGCGTCTGGACTTTCCTCCGTGAGCAGGGGGACCTGTCAGAGGTTTCCGAGATGGGGCTGACAAGATCAAAGAGCCTCTGGCCGCAGAGCGAGGGCTGGGTTGGAAGCGTGGGATTGGGCATTGATGATAAATCGTCCAGAGACATGGACAGGGCATGAGAGGAAGGGATGATTTAGGAATGATTCAGAGGTAGACCTGGCAGGTCTGGAACTTGGTTAGGAGGAGGAGGAAGAGGAGGAAAAAGAGGGAGGAGGAGGAGGAAAAGGAGGAGGGCGGGTGGAAGGGGCTAAAGGGTTTTGAGTCACAGACTCCAGCTTCATCTTCACTGCAGATTAAATGATTGAATTTCAAAGCTTCCAGGAAATGGAAGGCCACTCCTCCAGAGACCTTGGGCCCGGCTTTATCAGCGGCAGCACCGTGTGGGTTCAGGGCTTGCTTATTAGACAGGATTCTTTCCCTCCCGTGGAATTGAAAGACTCATTCGGGCGGTGTACCGCTGCCTCTGTGTGTGTGTGCGCTGTCTTTGGAGCCAGGGGCTTGGTGGGATCTGCTGATGTTTGCCAGCCCTGCTGATAATCCCCTTTTTCTCCATGTGGGTTTATAACAATTGTTAGGTAACAAGAGCACCCTAATGGCGCTGGTTCCGGGTTCTTCTTCCTCCCCAACACAGGCCCGCCAAAAGGAGCCAATCAGAGGTCACGCCTTCCCGCCTCAGCCTAGACGCAGCCCCTCAGCCAACCAGCGACCCCCACGTAACGTCCCTAGGCATAAAAGACGGAGGCTGCAGAGCCCTCGCTCTCTTTCTTCTTCCGTTTCGGCTCTCCCTCGGACTCCTCCAGTAAAGATCTGGTGACTGCAACCGGTGTGGTGTGGTCTGAGTCTGAGCCTACAGAGTCACCCTTTCAACAATAATGATGATATCTAACATTTCTGAAGCGGTTCCTCTGTGCCAGACACTTTGCTAAGTGCCTCATGCCTTTCAACTTATATTTAATCATCGCTGTTCTAGGAGACAGGTACTGTGTGTGATTGCCCCTGTTTTCCACTGCAGTATGGGAATCAGGCAGACTGAGGCCAAAGCATCATTTTCTTTTGTTTTCTTTATCATCTTTAATTGACACCAAAATAATTGTACATATTTATGGGATACAGTGTGATGTTTTAATACGTGCATACAATGTATAGTGATCAAATCGGCGTAATTAACCATCACCTCACACATTGATCATTTCTTTGTGTTAGAAAACTTCGAAACAAAGCATCATTTTTATTTATTTATTTGTTTGTTTGTTTTGAGACAGAGTTTTGCTCTTGTTGCCCAGGCTGGAGGGCAATGGGGCAATCTCGACTCACTGCAACCTCCGCCTCCCTGGTTCAAGCAATTATCCTGTCTCAGCTTCCAGAGTAGCTGGGATTACTGGCGCCCGCCACCATGCCCAGCTGATTTTTGTATTTTTAGTAGAGACGGGGTTTCGCGATGTTGGCCAGGCTGGTCTGAACTCCTGACCTCAGGAGATCCACCTGCCTCGGCCTCCCAAAGTGCTGGGATTACAGGCGTGAGCCACCACGCCCGGCCAAAGCGCCATTTTTATTACTGCACAAAGAGGCTGCCACAGGACATGGCTCAGCCTCTTTAGGTTTCCCAGCCAAGAGTGGACTTGCAGATTCTCCCCAGGTTAGAAAGCCGCAGGCAGCACTTTGCCACTAGAAAGGAAAGAAAGTTACCTAAACATGGACAAATACAAGAAATTGGTAGACATCTCAGAAGAATCATCTCAGGAATACAAAGCATGATAGAAGGGAACATATATATACATATTTTTTTTTTAGACCGAGTTTTGCTCTTGTCACCCAGGCTGGAGTGTAGTGGCGCGATCTCGGCTCACTGCAACCTCTGTCCCCTGGGTTCAAGCAATTCTCCTGCCTCAGCCTCCCGAGTACTTGGGATTACAGGCATGCGCCTCCGTGACCAGCTAATTTTGTATTTTTAGTAGAGACGGGGTTTCTCCATGTTGGTCAGGCTGGTCTCAAACTCCCGACCTCAGGTGATCCGCCCGCTTTGGCCTTCCAAAGTGCTGGGATTACAGGCATGAGCCACCGCGCCCAGGAGAAGGGAAATTTAAAAACAGTTAGGGAAAAACAACATCCGGCCTTACTGTAAAGACAGTTTCCTGTCTGCTCTGATCACTGAGGAGTGGGCAGAGCTCGCATAGAGAGGGGGCCCACGCCCTTCTCCAAGATACATTTTTTTTTTTTAGACGGAGTCTCGCTCTTGTCCCCCAGGCTGGAGTGCAATGGTGTGATCTCGGCTCACTGCAACCTCTGCCTCCCAGGTTCAAAGTGCTGGGATTACAGGTGTGAGCCACTGTGCCCGGCAGTCTCACTTTGTTGCCCAGACTGGAGTGCACTGGTGCAATCTTGGCTCACTGCAACCTCTGCCTCACGGATTCCAGCGATTCTCCTGCCTCAGCCTCCCAAGTAGCTGGAAATACAGGTGCCCACCACCATGCCTGGCTAATTTTGTATTTTTAGTAGAGACAGGGTTTCATTATGTTGCCCAGGCTGGTCTTGAACTCCTGGCTCAAGTGATCCTTCCACCTCGGCCTCCCAAAGTGCTGGGATTATAGGCGTGAGCCACCACCGCACCTGGCAGAGATGCATTGATCAGGATATCAGCCCAGTCTTAGGGAAAGAGTAAGGGTAGAGAGAAGTCACCAGGGTCCCCCAGCCCAGGACCCCACCTGGAGATGCTTCCCTAGCTAGGGACAAAGAAGGGCTGATGTTTTTGTGAGGCTGGTAACAGTGCTTTCCCAACAAGGTGAAGACAGTGTTGATGGGAGAAGAGGAGGGTCCCAGTGTTGGAAGCTACAGGGACCACAGGGTGTGAGGACTGGCGGGTGATCAAAAGCCTTCAGAGCAATAACAGTGAAGAGGAAGGGACAGAAATGCAAGTTGTTGAGGAAGCAGGATGAATGAGGCTTGGTTTGACCCCTGAGAGGTGGGGGTGATGGTGACTCGTGGGGTCATGGGCTGCTCACTGGGACCCAAACAGACAGGATGCTCAGCTCACGGAGAGAGGGGCCAGGTGCAGGCAGGAGTCGCCATCCCTGCCTGGGGCACCCTGCCAGGCCATGAGACATGAAGGCTAGGTGTCAAAGAGCTGATTGGAGTCAGGGGTCTGGAGTGTGGACTAGATGTCAGGGACACAGGGAGAAATTTGGAAACCATCCACTTACTGTTGCTGTTTAAAGTCATAGGCATGAGGGGACAAAAGAACTCTTTCTCTCTCTCTCTTTATTTCTTTCTCTTTCTTTCCTTTCCTTCCTTCCTTCCTTCCTTCCTTCCTTCCTTCCTTCCTTCCTTCCCTCCCTCCCTCCCTCCCTAACTCTCTCTCTCTCTTTCTCTCTTCCTCTGTCTCTCTTTCTTTCTTTTCTCTTTCTTCAGGGTCTTACTCTGTTGTCCGGGCTGGAGTGCAGTGGCACTGGGCTTAAGCAACCCTCCCACCTCAGTCTCCCAAGTAGCTGGGATTGCAGACATGCGCCACCATGCCCAACTAATTTTCGTATATTTTCACAGAGACAGGGTCTCACCATATTGCCCAGGCTGGTCTTGAGCTCCTGGGCTCAAGCAATCCACTCTTCTAGGCTTCTGCTAGTGCTGGGATTACAGGTGTGAGCCACCAAGCCTAGTCAACATTTTTTTTTCTTTTAGAGACAGGGTCTTTCCCTGTCTCCCAGGCTGGAGTGCAGTGGTGCCATCATAGTTCACTGTATTCTTGAACTTCTGGGCTCAAGCAATCCTCTGCCTCGGCCTCCTGAGTAGTTGGGACTTCGGGAGTGCACCACCACACCTGGCTAATGTTTTCTTAAGTTTTCTAGAGATGGGCTCTCACTATGTTGCCCTGGCTGGTTTCAAACTCCTGGTCTCAAGCAATCCTCCTGCCTCAGCCTCCCAAAGTGCTGGGATTACAGGTGTGAGAGCCACTGTACCCATCTGAACTTTTAAAGCAATCAGAGAAGGGAGTCCAGGACATGGGCCTGTCGGGGGGTGGGGCGGGGGGCTGCTTTTGTAGACAATTGGGTGGGGGGCCTCTGGGGAATGGGACTGGAGGTGGTGGTTGAAACAATGTGTGAGAGAGATTTCTTAGAGTAAGAGCTGGGTGTGGTGGTGGTGGGCATCCTGCAGAAAAGGAGAGGATGCCTCTAAATACTTGCAGGGAGACCACGTGTAAGAGTGCGGACTTGGCAAGGTGTGGTGGTTCACACCTATAATCCCAGCACTTCAAGAGGCCAAGGCAGATGGATCACCTGAGGCCAGGAGTTTGAGACCAGCCTGGCCAAGATGGCGAAACCCTGTCTCTACTAAAAACACAAAAAATTAGCCAGGCGTGGTGGCAGGCACCTGTAATTCCAGCTACTCGGGAGGCTGAGGCAGGAGAATTGTTTGAACCCGGGAGGCAGAGGTTGCAATGAGCTGAGATTGCGCCATCGCACTCCAGCCTGGGCAACAAGAACAAAAATTCCATCACACACACACAAAAAAAGAGTGTGGACTTATTTTGTCCATACTTGCAGTATGATTTTTGGCTTAACACAAGGAAAATTTGCCCAAATCCAGAGCAATGCAGAGCTGGCCAAAATCATCTACAGGGAATTCAGCTTCCGATGGGCACTTGGGAGAGGTAATCTTTTTGTTTTTGTTTATTATTATTTATTTTGAGACTGTGTTATGTGACTGGCTAATTTTTGTATTTTTGGTAGACATGGAGTTTTACCATGTTGTCCAGGCTGGTCTCAAACTCCTGGGCGCAAATGATCCGCCGGCCTTGGCATCCCAAAGTGCTGGAATTACAGGCGTGAGCCACAGAGCCCTGCCCCCGGGGAGACGGTCTTTCAACCTTTAGATTTGATTGTTTCTGGGGTTCCCACTTCAGTTGGAAACAAAGGAAAAAAGAATTCGCTTTGTGTCAAAACTAGCTTTTTAATGAAAATATAAGTAACTAAATCCAGTTATTTGATACACTAATTGAACTCTGACGGTGCTGGGCACTGGGATGTGATGGTGAACAGCTGCAGGCAAAGCCACCTGTGGCCCTTATGGAATTTGGGGATGGATACTTCGGTTTCCGCCTGTATGTGCATATTTACTTTTTATCCAGGAAGTGCAGTCTACCGTCATTTCCATATCTTCCTATTGGTCACTGGAGTGTAGCAAAAAGATCAGTGTTGAAAAAAGGGACTGAATCAGTTCAACAACACATCAGAGATGAAACATCTGGTCACCAGCATGTAGGAAATTATTCGAAAGTTGAATAGATGAGTAACTGTCCCACTTTCTCAAGAGAACTTCCCTTTTCATCAAAAGAAAAACACATTCCACGTATTCAGCACTGATAGAAGCCTCAGTGATGAGGGTAGTGATGTGGGATATTTCGGTACTGAGTAATTTACAGTACAGACGCTTCATTCGTGCTGCCCGGACGCTGCCTCGAAGCCACATGTCTGTGCCAAAGGAGGCGGCATCAACAAAATCAAAGGCATGTGATGCAGCTCGTTAGTAATCCATCAAGTCCCTGTCTCAAAACATCTCACTCCTATTCCTATTCTATGCCTTTCCCCACTCAAAAAGTGCCACGGATTTATTAACCTTTGTTATTCCTTCATCAAATATTTATACAGGGCTTCTGGGTGCAGACTCAGAACTGGGCACTAGGTGAATGGGGGGGGTTAGGGGGAGGGCTAGACAGACAGGTCCAGGCCCCAGGAGGTAGGGGACGGTCAGGCAGGATTCTCTGAGTGAAAAGAATGGAAATCAAGGCAGCTATGGGAATGAGAAGGGAGGCTGACTCAGGAGGACTCGGGAAGCCTGTAGAATGGAAGGCAAGGGTGATGGAAGATGGGGGGATGGAAGATGGGGGGATGGGCAGGCGTGAGGGGGAGGGGTATGGAGGTGGAAGCAAGGAGGGATGGGCATTCGAAGAGCAGCAGTCCAAGAGAAGTCTCTTCTGGGCACCACCTTTGAAATAAATCTGCTCCAATGGTTTTTTTGTTGTTGTAACTTTTTTTTTTTTTTTTTGAGACGCAGTCTCCCTCTACCGCCCAGGCTGGAGCGCAGTGGTGGATCTCGGCCCCTGCAACATCCACCTCCCCTGTTCAAGCGACTCTCATGCCTCAGCCTTCCAAATAGCTGGGATTACAGGTATGCGCCACCACGCCCAGCTAATTTTTGTATTTTTAGTATCTAATTTTTGTATTTTCAGGCTGGTCTCAAACTCCTGACCTCAGGTGATCTGCTTGCCTCGGACCCCCAAAGTGCTGGGATTATAGGCGGGAGCCACGGCGCCGGCCTGTTGTAAATTCTAATGCCACCTGCACTCTAGGATCAAATTCCAGAGGGGAGTTGTCTGAATGGCCTGGCTTTTGTCACACCCTCTAGAAGAGGGGACACATTGGCTGACACTATATAATGAGGAGCAGGCCATTCTCCAAGGAAAATCCATTCTGTTTTCAGGGGGAGGCTTGATAAAGGCCATGGAGGAAGAAGGAGGCACATCTACTTGTTTTTTGTTGTTGTTTGTTTTTTTATGAGATGGAGTCTTGCTCTGTCACCTAGGCTGGATTGCGGTGGTGTGATCTAGGCTCATTGCAACCTCCCCTCCCAAGTTCAAGCAATTCTCTTGCCTCAGACTCCCCAGTAGCTGGGACTACAGGCACATGCCACCACATCAGGCTAATTTTTGTATTTTTAGTAGAGAGGGGTTTCACAATGTTGGCCAGGACGGTCTTGATCTCCTGACCTCATGATCTGCCCACCTCGGCCTCCCAAAGTGCTGGGATTACAGGCGTGAGCCACCGTGCCCGCCTGGCCCCATCTACTTGTAGAGGGTGGTTGAAGGCGGGGGAAGAGGAGGTGGGGGATTTGTCCAGCAAAGGATGCAGCAAATGCCCAGCCCCAGGGAGGAGACTGTTCTGGGGAGCGATAGCCTGAAGGCCTCCAAGTGGGGAGGGCGCTGGAGGAGGGACCTGAGAGGCAGGCCTGGATGGGTTGTTTGGATATTTTTCTAAGTGCATTGGAAGCCACAGGAAGATTTCTTTCTTTTTTTTTGAGATGGAGTCTTGCTTTGTCGCCCAGGCTGGAGTGCAATGTGCCATCTCGGCTCACTGCAACCTTCGCCTCCCGGTTTCAAGTGATTCTCTGGCCTCAGCCTCCTGAGCAGCTGAGAATACAGGTGCGTGACACCACCCCCGAGTATTTTTTTGTATTTTTAGTAGAGACAGAGTTTCATCATGTTAGCCAGGATGGTCTTGATCTCCTGACCTCGTGATCCACCCACCTCAGCGTCCCAAAGTGCTGGGATTATAGGCATGATTACAGGCCAGCCATAGGAAGATCTTTAGAAGGAAAACAGCTGCCCCAAGTGGTGGCTCGCACCTGAATTTCAGCACTTTGGAAGCTGGAGGTGGGAGCATTGCTTGGGCCCGGGGGTTGGATGTGAGGGAGGGGTGGGGGGAAGTAATAAAAAGAAATAACATGATCTGATTTTCTCTTTTATTTATTTATTCATTTATTTTGAGACAGGGTCTCACACTATTGCCCAGAATGGAGTGCAGTGGCAGGATCTCAGCTCACTGCAACCTCCACCTCCCGGGTTCAAGACATTCTTCATGCTTCAGCTTCCCAAGTAGCTGGGCACACACACCACCATGCCCAGCTAATTTTTGTACTTTTAGTGGAGACAGGGTTTCTCCCTGTTGGCCAGGCTGGGTTTGAACTCCTGACCTCAGGTGATCCACCTGCCTCAGCCTCCCAAAGTGCTGGGATTACAGGCGTGAGCCACCGTGCCTGACCTGATTTTCTTTTTTTTCTTTTTTTCTTTATTATTTTTTTTTTTTAGATGGAGTCTTGCTCTGTCGCCCAAACTGCAGTGCAGTGGCGTGATCTCGTCTCACTGCAAGCCCCACCTCCCGGGTTCACGCCATTCTCCTGCCTCAGCCTCCCGAGTAGCTGGGACTACAGGTGCCCGCCACCACGCCTGGCTAATTTTTTGTATTTTTAGTAGAGACGGGGTTTCACCGTGTTAGCCAGGATGGTCTCCATCTCCTGACCTTGTGATCTGCCCGCCTCGGCCTCCCAAGGTGCTGGGATTACAGGCATGAGCCACTGCGCCTGGCCTGATTTTCATTTTGAAAGATTGCCCTGGCTGCAGGGTGGAGGGTACATTGGCGAGAGCAGTCGACAGAGTAAATGTGCTATGAGGGCTCAAGCAGGCTCTGGACTGTGGCTGACGATGGAGCATGAGGTATGGGTGGGAGGGTCAGTTATTTCAGGAAGGAAAAAACCAGCATCGCAGACACAGGAGACACAGGGCAGGCTGAGAAGCCCTTCAGCATAAGGAAAAGCAAGCAGATTCCATGGATCCAAGTCCAAGACCCATGCCGTCCTTGAAGGAAGGGAGGAGCTCGGGGTGCCAGGCACCCAAGTAGGCAGGCAGTGGAGACAGGACAGAGCAGGAGCCACTGCACGCCTAGATAAATAAGTAGGTCCGAAGTCTACAGAGGCTATGACAGCCCAGGAGCAACCACAGGTCCACAGGAAACGCACAAGAAGGCTAGCTGTCTGCTCTGTGTGCCTTTGATTTTGTCTTCTTGCCAGGAAGGAAGGAAGAAGCAAAGACCGGCATGACCTGGCGGGTGTTGGCTGAAGCAAGTACAGGTCTTCAGCGAAGAGCAGGTCGGTCTCTGGAAAGGGGCGTGGGATAGAAAATGGAGTTCAAAACTAGGAATGCTTCCCATTTATCCTATAGACACTGCTGCACAGATGCATAAAGACATAGATCCCAGAACGTTAATTAAGGCATCATTTGTGGCCGGGCGCGGTGGCTCATGCCTGTAATCCCAGAGCTCTGGGAGGCCAAGGTGGGCGGATCACCTGAGGTCAGGAGTTGGAGACCAGCCTGGCCAACATGGTAAAACCCTGTCTCTACTAAAAAAAAAAAAAAAAAATACAAGCTGGGCCAGTGAACTCACGCCTGTAATCCCAGCACTTTGGGTGACCGAGGCGGGCAGATTGCGAGGTCAAGAGCTTCAAGATCAGCCTGGCCAACATGGTAAAACCCTGTCTCTATTAAAGATAGAAAAAATTAGCTGGGCGAGGTATCACGCGCCTGTAATCCCATCTACTCGGGAAGCTGAGGCAGGAGAATCGCTTGAACCCAGGAGGCAGAGGTTGCAGTGAGCCGAGATAGTGCCATTACACTCCAGTCTTGGGCGACAGGGCAAGTCTCCATCTCAAAAAAAAAAAAAAAAAAAATTAACCAGGTGTGGTGGCGTGCATGTGTAGTCCCAGCTACTCGTGAGGCTGAAACAGGAGAATTGCTTGAACCTGGGAGGCAGAGGTTGCAGTGAGCCAAGATCACGCCACTGCACTCCAGCCAGGGCAACAGAGCGAGACTCTGTCTCAAACAAAGAAGCAAACAAGCAAAGGCATCATTTGTAACACAAGACAAGCGGACTGATAAACACATAAGGAAACTGCCTCAGTGTACATGAATATGGAATTGGTTAAACACATCAGGGGGCATCTGTACAGTGGAATGGTGCAGCCATTAAAAAGAATGAAGCTGACCTATGTAATATCCAAGATTATTTATTTATTTATTTATTTAGACAGAGTCTCACTCTGTCGGCCAGGCTGGAGTGCAGTGGCACGATCTCGGCTAACTGCAACCTCTGTCTCCCGGGCTCAAGCAATTCTCCTGAGTAGTTGGGATTACAGGCATGAGCCACCACGCCTGGCTAATTTTTTCTGTATTTTTTTTAGTAGAGATGAGTTTCACCACATTGGTCAGGCTGGTCTCCAACTCCCGACCTCAGGTAATCCACCCGCCTCAGACTCCCAAACTGCTGGGATTACAGGCGTGAGCCACAGCGCCCAGCACTATTTATTTATTTTTTATTTATTTAAAAAAGGGCCAGGTGTGGTGGCTCATGCCTGTAGTCCCAGCTACTCGGAAGGCTGAGGCAGGGGAATCGCTTGAACCCAGGAGGCGAGGTTGCAGAAAGCCGAGAGATCACACCACTGCACTCCAGCCTGGTGACAGAGCAAGACTCCATCTCAAAAAAAAGAAAGAAAGAAAGAAAGAAAAAGAAAAAAGGAAATTGGCTGGGTGTGGTAGGAGTTTTTTTTTCTTTATTATTTATTTTGAGACAGGGTCTCAAAATAAAAAATAAATTTATATACTTTTTTTATTTATTTCGAGACAGGGTCTCACACTATTGCCCAGAATGGAGTGCAGTGGCAGGGCACTCTTGGCTGCACCCTGCAGCCAGGGCAATCTTTCAAAATGAAAATCAGGCCAGACGCAGTGGCTCACGCCTGTAATCCCAGCACTTTGGGAGGCCGAGGCGGGCAGATCACAAGGTCAGGAGCTCAAGACCATCCTGGCTAACACAGTGAAACCCCGTCTCTACTAAAAATACAAAAAATTAGCCGGGCATGGTGGCGGGCACCTGTAGTCCCAGCTACTCGGGAGGCTGAGTAATCCCAGCACTTTGGGAGTCCAAGGCAAGTGGATCACCTGAGGCCAATAGTTCGAGACCAGCCTGACCAACATGGCAAAACCCTGTCTCCACTAAAAAATACAAAAATTAGCCAGGCATGGTGGTGTACGCCTGTAATCCCAGCTACTCGGGAGGCTGAGGCTGGAGAATTGCTTGAACCAGGGAGGCAGAGGTTGAAGTGAGCCGAGATCGCGCCACTGTACTCCAACCTGGGTGATAGAGCAAAACTGCATCTAAATAAATAAATAAGAACCCAAAAGAGAAATGGGCAAAGGCTATGAACAAGTTCACAAAAAGGAAACTCAAATGACTAATACATAAGAGAAAATGCTCAACCTCAGAATAATAGAGAAATGCAACTTAAAACCGTAATGCGGTTTCGCTTTATGTCCATCACATTAGGAGAAATTAAGTATCAGAGTTGGAAAGGACGGAAGCAGCCTGAACTCTCATCCATACAACCATTGTGGGGGGCCATTGGCAGTACACAGTCAAGTTGAAGGTAAGCATTCCCCATAACATGGTAATTCCACCTTCTAGAGAATCACTTGTACAGGTGTGTAAGGATGCAGGCACAACAATATTAGACCTAGCTGCATTAGAACCAGCAAAATTTGAAAATAAACTAAATCAGGGTCGGCAAACCAGACCACAGACCAAAACTTGTCTGCTGCCTGTTTCTGTAAACAAAGTTTTATTGGAACACAGCTACGCCCATTTGTTTGCATATTGTCCCAGGCTGCTTTCCGGGTACAACAGCAGAGCTGAAAGACTGCACAGAGAATGGATGACCTGTAAAGGCTGAAATATTTACAACCTGACTCTTTGCAGAAAACGCTTGCTGACCCTTGATCTAAATACTCATCAGGGAATACAGATGACGCTACAAGCAATGAAAATAGTAAACCACAGCTACATGTGTCGACATGACTAAATCTCAAAAATAAAATATTTTCAAAAGCAAGTTACAAAATGTTACAGTATGATGCTATTTATATGAAGCCTGAATACATGCACAGAATAGTATGCATGTTTATGGACATGCGTGTTTGTAGTAGTAGAATTAAAATATGTGGTTGGGAACCGTGGCTCACACCTGTAATCCTGGCACTATGGGAGGCCAAGGTGGGCAGATCACCTGAGGTCGGGAGTTCAAGACCAGCTTGACCAACATGGAGAAACCCCGTCTCTACTAAAAATACAAAATTAGCCGGGCATGGTGACTCATGCCTGTAATCCCAGCTACTCCAGAGACTGAGGCAGGAGAATTGCTTGAACCTGGGAGGTGGAGGTTGCAGTGGGCAGAGATCGCGCCATTGCACTCCAGCCTGGGCAACAAAAATGAAAATCTATCTCAAAAAAAAAAAAAAAGAATTAAAATATGCATGGAAATACCAGAAAAACAGTTCCCACTGGGAAAAAAGAGACTAGGACCAGGGATCAGGGAGGGGGTTACATATAAAACTTCAATGGTGTCTTTAATCTTATATTTTTTTAATGACATAATATGCAAATATGGAAAAATGATTTCAGCCGGGTGCGGTGGCTCACGCTGTAATCCTAGCACTTTGGGAGGCTGAGGTGGGCAGGTCACCTGAGGTCAGGAGACCAGCCTGGCCAACATAGTGAAACCCCATCTCTACTAAAAATACAAAAAATTAGCTGAGCGTGGTGGAGCATGCCTGTAGTCCCAGCTACTCGTGAGGCTGAAATAGGAGAATTGCTGAACCCAGGAGGCAGAGGTTGCAGTGAACCGTGATTACACCACTACACTCCAGCCTGGGCAACAGAGTGAGACGAAAGACTCTGTATCAAAAAAAAAAAAAAAAAAAAAAAAAAAAAAAAAGCCGGGCACGGTGACTCACGCCTGTAATCACTTTGGGAGGCCAAGATGGGCGGATCGTGAGGTCAGGAGTTCAAGACCAGTCTGGCCAACACGGTGAAACCCCGTCTCTACTAAAACTACAAAAAAATTAGCCAGGTGTGGTGGCACGCGCCTGCAGTCCCAGCTACTTGGGAGGCTGAGGCAGGAGAATCGCTTGAACCCGGGAGGTGGAGGTTGCAGTGAGCCAAGATCACACCACTATACTCCAGCTTAGGCGACAGAGCAAGACTCTGCCTCAAAAAAAAAAAAAAAAAGAAACTGAGGGTTACATTAGGGGTCTCCCATGTCCATTGCAGTTCTAGAATTCAGTGGCCCGTCATCAACTGAGTGGATAAACAAAATGTGGTCTGTCCACACAAAGGAATATTATTTGGCCTTAAAAAGAATAAAGTTCTGGCCAGGCACAGTGGCTCACACCTGTAATCCCAGCACTTTGGGAGGCCAAGGTGGGTGGTTCACCTGAGGTCAGGATTTCAAGACCAGCCTGGCCAACATGGCGAAACCTCACCTGTACTAAAAATACAAAAATTAGCCAGGTGTGGTGGTGGGTGCCTGTAATCCCAGCTACTCGGGAGGCTGAGGCAAGAGAATTGCTTGAACCCAGGTGGCAGAGGCTGTAGTGAGCTGAGGTTGCACCACTGCCCTCCAGCCTGGGCAACAGAGCAAGACTCTGCCTCAAAAAAAAAAAAAAAAAAAGAATAAAGTTCTAACCCATGCTGCCACATGGATGGCACTGGAAGACGTTATACTCAGTGAAAGAAGCCAGATTCAAAGGACCACATCTTGTACGATCCCATTCCCATGAAATCTCCAGAAGAGGCAAACCCACACAGATGGAAAATAGATTTGTGGCTGCCAGGGGCTGGGGAGAGTGGGAGGGTCCCAGGGATGATGGCTAAGGGGTGAGGGCTTCTCTTTGAGGTGATCAAAATGTCCTAAAATTGATTGTGGTGATGGTTGCACAACTATGTGAATATACTAAAAAACCATAGAATTGTACATCTTAAATGGGTCAACCGTATGGTATGCGAATTATATCTCAATAAAGTTGCTAAAAAATAAAAGTCTCGGCCGGGCGCGGTGGCTCACGCTTGTAATCCCAGCACTTTGGGAGGCCGAGGCAGGCGGATCACGAGGTCAGGAGATCGAGACCACGGTGAAACCCCGTCTCTACTAAAAATACAAAAAAAAAATTAGCCGGGCGCGGTGGCGGGCGCCTGTAGTCTCAGCTACTCAGAGAGGCTGAGGCAGGAGAATGGCATGAACCCGGGAGGCGGAGCTTGCAGTGAGCCGAGATCACGCCACTGCACTCCAGCCTGGGCGACAGAGCGAGACTCCGTCTCAAAAAATAAATAAATAAATAAATAAAAATAAATAAATAAAAAATAAAAGTCTCCATTTCTTCCCTTGCCCCGCCCCCCAAAAAACACTGAAATTTTAATGGTCCTATATTCATTCTTTGAATGTTCACTCCATAAACCAATGTCCTAGCTAGAATGAATCTCCAAGCTACTTAGAAGAGTTAGGGACAGCCTGTCAGAAAACTGGGTGTGGGTAATTAACTTCTGCTACATCCGAGACAAGCTTTTCTTTTTGCTTTCTTTTTTTTTTTTTTTTTTTTTTTTTTTGAGACAGAGTGTCACTCTGTTGCCCAGGCTGGAGTGTAGGGGCACCATCTCTCGGCTCACAGCAATCTCCACCTCCTGGGTTCAAGCAATTCTGCCTCAGCCTCCTGAGTAGCTGGGATTACAGGCGCATACCACCACACCCAGCTAATTTTTGTATTTTTAGTGCAGACAGGGTTTCACCGTGTTGGTTAGTCTGGTCTTGAACTCCTGACTTCATGATCTGCCTGCCTCGGCCTCCCAAAGTGTTGGGATTACAGACGTGAGCCACTGCACCCTTCCTTCTTTTTTTTTTTTTGAGATGGAGTTTCGCTCTTGTTGCCCAGGCTGGAGTGCAATGGCGTGATCTCAGTTCACTGCAACCTCCACCTCCTGGGTTCAAGCAGTTCTCCTGCCTCAGTTTCCCGAGCAGCTGGGATTACAGGTGCACTCAAACACGCCTGGCTAATTTTTTTTTTTTTTTTTTGTACTTTTAGTAGAGACGGGGGTTTCACCAGTTTGGTCAGGCTGGTCTCAAACTCCTGACCTCAGGAGATCCACCTGCTCCCGCCTCCCAAAGTGCTGGGATTACAGGCGTAAGCCATCGTGCCTGGCCAATCTTTTCAACTGCAGAGATTTGAATATGGGAAAGAGAAAAAGGACTCCAGTTTCCCCAGGGCAGTTTCATTAAGAGACTGTGAGTGGAGAGCTCTACCAGTGAAAGTGCAGGCTGGCGGCTCTCTACAGCAAAGGCAGAGGAGGTGAAATTCTGACTCTGGAAACTTGTCATTGCCACCAAATAAATAAATAAAAACATGGGTAGTGGCCGAGCGCGACGGCTCATGCCTGTAATCCCAGCACTTTGGGAGGCCGAGGCGGGCAGATCACCTGAAGTCGGAAGTTCAAGACCAGCCTGACCAACATGGGGAAACCCCTTCTCTACTAAAAATACAGAAATTAGCTAGGTGTGGTGGCGCATGCCCGTAATCCCAGCTACTCAGGAGACTGAGGCAGGAGAATCGCTTGAATCCGGGGAGGCGGAGATTGCTGTGAGCCGAGATCACGCCATTGCACTCCAGCCTGGATGACAGAGCTAGACTCTGTCTCAAAGAAAAAAAAAAAAAAATGGGATGGTTAGATTTTGTGTGTGTGATTTAGTTCTAGTCTAACAAGAGAAAACAATAGCTTTGGTTGTTTCACAATCAAGTGAGTTTGTTTCCAACTGTAAAAGTGATTTGGTGCTGGATATCAATTTTATGGCCTTTCCCTGGATGTAATAACTGGAAAATGCCCCAGGAAAACCTGTCGGAAATCTAGAATTGCTCCATATATATCCTTCTGCCTCTAGGAATGAGAGTTGATGGAGGCTTAGCAAATTTACATTATTCTGTACTAAAGCCTGATAGATCCATAATAAAAGTTAATGATTAGGTACATACTTTCCGACATTTCAAAAGAGTCTAGACTGAAAATACTGGAAAAAAATCTTTGTATGCTTCCTCTTTAGTATGCCACGGAATAAGATTTTAAAGTGGCTGGACGCGGTGGTTCACGCCTGTAACCCCAGCACATTAGGAGGCTGATGGATCGCCTGAGCCCAGAAGTTCAAGCAAGGCCAGTCTGGGCAATGTGCAAAACTCCGTCTCTACAAAAATTACAAAAACTAGCTGGTCATACTGTCATGCGTCTGTAGTCCCAGCTACTCGGGAGGCTGAGTTGGGAGGATTGCTTGAGTCTGGGGAAGCTGAGCCTGCAGTGAGCTGTGTGGTTGTGCCACTGCACTTGTGCCTGGGTGAAAGAGTGAGGCCCTGTCTCAAAAGACCAAAAAAAAAAAAAAAAAAATTTAAAGCTACTTCAATACCAGCCTAAAGCCATTAGTGTTTTTTTTATTTGTCACCCAAACAGTCCCACTTAAGAGAGTTCTTTTTTAATTCATTTTTATTTTTTTATTTTTTTCAGATGGAGTCTTGCTCTGTCACCCAGGCAGGAGTGCAATGGCGCAATCTCAGCTCACTGCAACCTCTGCCTCTCAGGTTCAAGCAATTCTCCTGCCTCAGCCTCCTGAGTAGCTGGGATTACAGGCATGTGCCACCACACCCGGGTAATTTTGTATTTTTAGTAGAGATGAGGTTTCACCACGTTGGTCAGGCTGGTCTTGAACTCCTGACCTCAGGTGGTCTGTCCGCCTCAGCCTCCCAAAGTGCTGGGATTATAGGCATGAGCCACTGCACCCATCTTGTCATGCTCTTTTAACAGGGACCCACAGGAGAAGATACATTTACCATCAAGACTAGACTGCATAATGAAAAAGAACGTTTTACTGAAATGCTGTTATTAAAGGGCTGCATTCCAATATTTTCTGTTTTATTCTATTTTGTTAAAAATATAAATGTTGGGGGCCAGGCCCAATAGCTTGGGCCCGTAATCCCTGCACTTTGGGAGGCCATGGTGGGTGGATCGCTTGAGCCCAGGAGTTTGAGACGAGCCTGGCCAACAAAACGAGACCCCATCTCTACAAAAAAAACTTAAAAAATTAGGTGGGCATAGTGTCATGCTCTACTAGTCCTAGCTACTCTGGTAGCTGAGGCAGGAGGATCACTTGAGTGCAGGAGTTGGAGGCTGCAGTGAGCTATGGTTGCACCACTGCACTCCAGCCTGAGTGACAGAGGGGACTCTATCTCTAAAAAAGAAAAAAGGCCGGGCGTGGTGACTCACGCCTGTAATCCCACTATTTTGGGAGGCCTAGGCGGGTAGATCACCTGAGGTCAGGAGTTCGAGACCAGTCTGGCCAACATGGTGAAACCCCATCTCTACTAAAAATACCAAAAAAAAAAAATAGCCAGGCATGGTGGTAGGCGCCTGTAGTCCTGCCTACTTGGGAGGCTGAGGCAGTAGAATCACCTGAACCCGGGAGGCAGAGGTTGCAGGGAGCCAAGATTGTACCACTGCACTCCAGCCTGGCGACATAGTGAGAGTCTGTCTCAAAAATAAATAAATAAGAAAAAAAATGTTATTTGCAGTCCACTAAGTTGGTATGATGACCTACCATTGGGACACAACAGCGTACTGGAAAGATAGTACCCTCAGTGAGTCCATTTGAAGTTCTCATCCCTCTCTGACCATCAGGCCTGCACAGGACTGTGGGGCCCCAGCCAACAAGGTCCATGGAAGCCTCATTCCTTGTGTCTAAACATGTAAACGTTACAAATCCATTTACTACAGTAAATAAAATGTAAGGACCAATTTTGGGGCTCAGAAGCCAGAACCGTAAAATTCGGCATTTGATGCGCTGAGCTGAAAAGCCTCAAGGTCTCGCTGACCTTCCCCCTGCCCCACCATCTCTCCCAAAGAAAGCTTAGCTCTCTTAATCTGCCTGAGATCCGGCCCCAACAAGGAGAGCAAGGGTTTCCTCCCCTTCCTGTAAGACCAAAAATGTAACCACACCCAAACAGACCCTTTTTCAAGATAGCGACTTTCTCCAAGGATCATTTAAATTCCAAAGAGAACTATCTACAAGTGAATTTCTGTTCCCTGATCAGATCATTCTTCCTGTAATCATTTATTGCCCCTCAGTAGAATTCCTTTTCTCCCAGCCGGGCTCCCATAACCTGTTCTAGCAGGCTGCAAGCCCCTGTTCGTTTTTTTTTTTTTTTTTTTTTTTTGAGACGGAGTCTCGCTGTCGCCCAGGCTGGAGTGCAGTGGCGCGATCTCGGCTCACTGCAAGCTCCGCCTCCCGGGTTCACGCCATTCTCCTGCCTCAGCCTCTCCGAGCAGCTGGGACTACAGGCGCCCGCCACCACGCCCGGCTAATTTTTTGTATTTTTAGTAGAGACGGGGTTTCACCGTGGTCTCGATCTCCTGACATCGTGATCCACCCGCCTCCGCCTCCCAAAGTACTGGGATTACAAGCGTGAGCCACCGCGCCCGGCCCCTGTTCGTTCTTTCTGTAATCTCAAGATGGTACAGAAGCTTCCGTATCTTATTAGGAAGTCGGGTCTTCACTCTGAAGGCTCTGTGTATTGTGTTAAATAAACTTGCATGTCTTTTCTTCCATAATCAACCTGCCTCATGCCAGTGATTTTTCAGCGAAACTTTAGGGGACCAAGGGCCTTGGTACCCACACCTACCTGGAACTTTGGTAGAGCCAAGAAATATAAATGACGCCTTTGGCCCCTGGCCCCGCTCTCTGCTTCCTATCTTTGGCTCTGCTCCTACTGCCCAACCTGCACTTTGAGCTCTCCTCCTGCCTCCGCCTACAGCTGGCTGCCTCTAGACCACCCCTCTGGCGTGGAAGGGCACAAACCAGCCCATCCACCCTCAGAAAGATGGCTTGGGACCATTTGGGTGGGGAATTCTGTGATCTCATATAAAAAAATAAAACTAGAAGTGGAGGCTGGGCTCCTTGTCCCGTGGGGAGGGGCATGGCCAGCGGAGGGCCAGAGCAAGCTCTCCTAAAGCTTGAGACGCAGGGCAGGGGCCCCACCTGGGGTGCAGGTGAAATAGACATTCCTTGGGAGGCACCACCGTCTGCCCGCCTGCCTTCTTCGCAGGTGCCTGTCTTCTTTTTTCTGTTTTTGAGACAGGGTCTCACTCTGACACCCAGGCTAGAGTGCAGTGGCACTGTTACGGTTCACTGCAGCCTCGACTTCATGGACTCAAGTGATCCTCCCATTTCAGCCTCCTGAGTAGCTGGGACTACAAGGGGCAGGTGCCACCATGGCCAGCTAATTTATTTTGTAGAGATGGGTCTCACTATGTTGCCCAGGCTGGTCTTGAACTCCTAGGTTCAAGCAATCCTCCCACCTCGGCCTCCAAAACTGCTGGGATTACCTGTGTGAGCCACTGAACCTGATTGAAAAATAGTTTTAAATAACTCAGTTTGTAACATTCATAGCCTAATTCATAATATTTAGATATAAAAAGCCAGCTCTGATATCTAAGAGGAAGGCCAAGTGGCTAGGATTCTCTTATGCATCCTTAGCACAGCTAACCTGTCCTTATCAGATGCCTTGATGGCTGAAACCCCCGGTGCCCTTTTGGAGAGCAAGTGTAAATTATCTAAAAGTATGAAGAAGAAAATGAAAATAAATCACAATGCCACCTCCCATAAATAGCTACGGCTAATACCTCAGACCATCGTTCTGGTCTTTTTTCCATGTATATCTATATGCCTCTATCTATATATTCAAATAAATCGTTTTGCAGAATTTAGGAGCATACTAATCGTTGCCTCTTTCACTTATATTAAATATTTTTCTAAGCCTGAGACATGAGTATGTTTTAAGCCTTTGATACATTTTTTCCAAATTGCACACCAGAAACAGTGTAGCACTTTGTGTCAACACCAGCAGTCTTTGAGGACACTTGTATTTGGGCACCTCCCCAACATAGCGTATGAGCCCCTAAGAGAGGGGGAGAGGGCAAGAGCACAGGTTCTGGACACCTGCATTGGCCTAAACCCCAGCTCTGCAACAACCCCCATGTGACTTTGGGTGAGTTATTACTTTTCCAGCACAGGCATCATCAGTTGTTTTCTATAAAGGTCCAGATTAGAGTTGGTTTCACGAGCTCTCATCTCCAGCACGCACAAGGGCTCCAGGCTTTGAAGGCCCCGAGTTTGCTTTAATGCTCTGCTGTCACTGCTTTAGCATTCTTAATTAATTAATTAATTTTATTTATTTATTTTTTGAGACAGAGTCTTACTCTGTTCCCCAGGCTGGAGTGCAGTGGCACATCTCGGCTCACTACAACCTCTGTCTCCTGGGTTCAAGTGATTCTCCTGCCTCAGCCTCCCAAGGAGCTGGGATTACAGGCGCATGTCACCACGCTCGGTTAATTTTTGTATTTTTAGCCGAGACAGGTTTCACCATGTTGGCCAGGCTGGTCTCGAACACTCACCCTCAGGTGATCCGTCCACCTCAGCCTCCCAAAGTGCTGAGATTACAGGCATGAGCCACCTCGCCCGGCCACATTTTTAGTTTATAAACAACGCCCCTGCATTTTCATTTTGCACTGAGCTACTACAACTGTGTAGCCAGTTGTGGGCCAGATGGTGTATATTTTCGGCTTTGTGGACCATAGGTCCCTGTCGCAACTACTCAAGTCTGCAGGCAGTGGGAGCAGCAGCCAGGGACAGCAGGTAATGAATGGGCATGGTGGTTCTCCAGTAACATAGCATCTGCAAACACAGCTGGCAGCCCGGATTTTGCCAGTGAACCATAGTTTGCTGACTCCTGAACCAGCGCCTCAGTTTCCCCAAAGGTAAAAACAGGGAGAATAATATTGCTTATTTCATAGGGCTGTTCTGAGAACCAGTCACTGAATGCAAATAAAGCACTTGAACAGTCAGCATTATGTAGTGTTAGCTGTATTACTGCGTTAGTCTGTTTGCGTTGCTGTAAAGGAATACCTGAGGCTGGGAAATTTCTAAAGAAAAGAGGTTTAATTGACTCATGGTTTTTCAGGCTGTACAGGAAGCGTGGTGGTCAGCATCTGCTTCTGGTGAGAGCCCCCGGAAAGCTTCCAATCATTATGGAAGGCAAAAGGGGAGTAGATGCATCACGTGGCGAGAGCGAGAGAGAGAGGAGAGAGGTGCCACACTCTTTTAAACGACCAGCTCCCCTGTAAACTCAGAGGGAGAACTCGCTGATTACCATGCCATTCATGAAGGATCCACCGCTGTGATCCAATAGCTCCCCCCAGGCCCCACCTCCAATATCGGAGGCCACATTTCAACATGAGATTTGGAGGAGACAAACATCCAAACCACATCAATTACTTTTTTTTTTTTTGAGACGGAGTTTCACTCTTGTTGCCCAGGCTGGAATGCAACAATCTCAGCTCACCACAACCTCTGCTTCCTGGATTCAGGCGATTCTCCTTCCTCAGCCTCCCAAGTAGCTGGGATTAGAGGCATGTGCTACCACACCCAGCTAATTTTGTATTTTTAGTAGAGACAGGGTTTCTCCATGTTGGCCAGGCTGGTCTCGAACTCCCGACCTCAGGTGACCCGCCCACCTCGGCCTCCCAAAGTGCTGGGATTACAGGCGTGAGCCACTGGACCCAGCCATCAATTACTTTTTTTAAAAAAGTATGCCGGGCACGGTGGCTCATGCGGTAATCCCGGCACTTTGGGAGGCCGAGGCAGGTGGGTCACCTGAGGTCGGGAGTTCGAGACCAGCCTGGCCAACGTGGAGAAACCCCGTCTCTACTAAAAATACAAAATTAGTCAGAAGTGGTGGTGGGCACTTGTAATCTCAGCTGCTCGGGAGGCTGAGGCAGGAGAATCGCCTGAACCCAGGAGGTGGGGGTTGCAGTGAACTGAGATTGCACCATTACATTCCAGTCTGGGCAACAAGAGCAAAACTCCATCTCAAATTAACAAATTAACATAAAGTAAAATGTGCTCTTTTTAGCCATTTTTAACTGCACAGTGCCATGGCATTAAGCACATTCATACTGCTCTGCAACTTCTCCACTATCCAACTGCAGAGTTTTTTTTTATATATATATATCTTGCAGAACTAAAAATCTGTATTCATTAAACACTAACTCCTCATTCTCCCTACCCCTATCCCCTGGCAGCCACCATCATCCTACTTTCTGTGTCTATGAATTTGACTGTTCTAGCCACATCATACTCATATGAGTCTAATCTGAGTGGAATCATACAGTATTTAAACTTTTTGTGACTGGCTTATTTCAGTTTGCATAACGTCCTCAAGGTTCATCCATGTTGTAGCATGTGTCAGATTTCCCTTCCTTTTTTTTTGAGACGGAGTCTCACTCTGTTGCCTAGGCTGGAGTGCAATGGTGCCATCTCGGCTCACTGCAACCACCACCTCCCAGGTTCAAGCGATTCTCCTGCCTCAGCCTCCAGAGTAGGTGAGATTACAGACGTGCATCACCACACCTGGCTAATTTTTGTATTTTTAGTAGAGATGGGGTTTCTTTTTTTTTTTTTTTTTTTTTTTTTGAGACGGAGTCTCACTCTTTCACCTGGGCTGGAGTGCAGTGGCGCGACCTCGGCTCGCTGCAAGCTCCGCCTCCCAGGTTCACGCCATTCTCCTGCCTCAGCCTCCCGAGTAGCTGGGACTACAGGCGCCTGCCACAGTGCCCGGCTAATTTTTTGTATTTTTAGTAGAGACGGGGTTTCGCTGTGTTAGCCAGGATGCTCTCAATCTCCTGACCTCGTGATCCGCCCATCTTGGCCTCCCAAAGTGCTGGGATTACAGGCGTGAGCCACCGCGCCCGGCCTAGAGATGGGGTTTCACCATGTTGGCCAGGCTTGTCTGAAACTCCTGACCTGAGGTGATCCGCCACCTTGGCCTCCCAATTTAAGATTTTTTGTCCATTTTTGATTTGGGTTGTTTGGGAGTTTTTTGTTTAGTTTCAATTAAGAGTTTTCTATGTATTCTAGACATTAATCCCTTATCAGGTATGTGATTTGGAAATATTTTCTCCTGTTTGCAACCCTATGGGTTGCCAAATACTTTCAGCCCCATGGACTGCCTTTTCACCCTGTTGGTGGTATTCTTTTTTCTTTTTTCTTTTCTTTTCTTTTTTTTTTTTTTTTTTTTTTGAGACGGAGTTTCGCTCTTGTTGCCCAGGCTGGAGTGGAATGGTGCCATCTTGGCTCACTGCAACCTCCACCTCCCAGGTTCAAGCAATTCTGCTGCCTCAGCCTCCCGAGTAGCTGGAATTACAGGCGCATGCCACCACGAATGGCTAACTTTTGTATTTTTAGTAGAGACAGGGCTTCACCATGTTGCCCAGGCTGGTCTCCAACTCCTGATCTCACGTGATCCACCCGCCTTGGCCTCCCAAAGTGCTGGGATTACATTACAGGCATGAGCCACTACACCCGGTCGATTACTATAGCTTTGTAGTAAGTCTTAAAATCAACTATATTCTTCTGTTTCAAGATTGATTTTGCTATTCAGGGTTCCCTGATATTCTTTTTTTTTTTTTTTTTTTTTTGCTCTGTCACCCAGGCTGGAGTGCAGTGGCGCAGTCTCAGCTCACTGCAAGCTCAGCCTCCCGGGTTCATGCCATTCTCCTGCCTCAGCCTCCCGAGTAGCTGGGACTACAGGCGCCCGCCACCACTCCTGGCTAATTTTTTGTATTTTTAGTAGAGAAGGGGTTTCACCGTGTTAGCCAGGATGATCTCGATCTTCTGACCTTGTGATCCTCCTGCCTCGGCCTCCCAAAGTGCTGGGATTACAGGTGTGAGCCACCGCGCCCGACCAGGGTTCCCTGATATTCTGTATGAATTTTAGGATGGATTTTTTTGTTTCTATAAAGAAAATTGTTGGGATTTTTCTTTCTTTCTTTCTTTTTTGAGATGAAGTTTCACTCTTGTTGCCCAGGCTGGAGTGCAATCTCAGTTCACTGCAACCTCTGCCTCCGAGATCCAAGCAATTCTCCTGCCTCAGCCTCCAGAGTAGCTGGGATTACACGCATGCGCCACCACACCCGGCTAATTTTGCATTTTTTTTTTTTTTAGTAGAGACAGAGTTTCTCCAGATTGGTCAGGCTGGTCTCGAACTCCTGACCTCAGGTGATCCGCCCACCTCGGCCTCCCAAAGTGCTGGGATTACAGGAGTCAGCCACTGTGCCTGGCCCATTGGTGGAATTTTTACAGGGATTGCATTGAATCTGTAGATGCTACTATCACTTTTTTTTTTTTTTTTTTTTGAGACAGTCTTGCTTTGTCACCCAAGCTGGAGTGCAGTCATACAATCAAGACTCATTGCAGCCTTGACCTCCTGGGCTCAAGGGATCCTCCCACCTCAGTCTCCGAAAGGGCTGGGATTACAGGTATGAGCCACAGTGCCCGGCCTACTATTACATTTTTAAAGTTTAACAAATTGGCATATTGAAATGGTATTTTGTTACAGTTAGTTTGCATTTTTGTTCCTAATAAGGTTGATTAGCTATTTGTAAGTCTTTCTGAATGTTTGCAATCTTTTGTCTGTTGAAATTTAAAAAAAAATTTCTATTGGTGTTTTAATATCACATATATAAAGGATATTGAGAATATCAACATTTCTTTTGTTATATAAAATCTCCAAATATTCCTTGGGCCCCTCTTTCGGCACTGTGTGGAATTTTGGCTGAAGTAGGGAGGAAAAGGTCATAATCCCTGCCCTTGTGGGGTAGGAAGGTTGATCAGCAATATTGAAATAATTACCCAAATATGTCATTACAGGTGGGAATAAGGGACATAAAGGCAAGAACGAAAGTACAATGAAGGGGACCTGATCTAGCTGTGGGCTCAGAGAAGGCTGAGATGCTAATGATGAGCTGCAAATAACTATAGATGGTGTGGAGGGGTGAAATCGGAGTGAAGAGCCTTCCTGGCAAAGATGTGAGCACGTGCAAAGGTCCTGAGGTCTGAAGGAGCTGGATGTGTCCAAGGACATGAAAATAGGTGGTTTGACCTGAAATGTGAAGAATGAGAAGTTGAGGGAAGTGGGGTCAGGCATGGAAATGAAGTTTCAGACAGAAGAGAAGGCATCAGCTAATCGGTCAGCAACTCTTTATTTTGTCCCATAGACACTGTGGGCGCAGTTGTGCATAGACAGCCATCTGAGGCCTAGGCTGATGCCCATGGGCTTCTCTGCTCCTCGCTCTGACATTTTCTTTTTTGTTTTTTTGAGATGGAGTCTTGCTCTATCAACTAGGCTGGAGTGCGGTGGCAAGATCTTGGCTCACTGCAACCTCCGCCTCCCAGGTTCAAGCGATTCTCCTGCCTCAGCCTCCCGAGTAGCTGCAAGCACCATCATGCCCAGCTAATTTTTGTATTGTTAGTAGATACGGGGTTTCACCATGTTGGTCAGGTTGGACTTGAACTCCTGACCTCATGATCTGCCCGCCTCGGCCTCCCAAAGTGCTGGGATTTCAGGCGTGAGCCACTGCATCAGGCTCTGACTTTTTCTTAGATCAATGCACCACCCATCACCCTGGTGGTCTCCTGAATTGGCTTATTCATTCATCCATTCATTAACTCCACAAATATTCATTGAGCACCCTGTGATGTGTGAGGTTTACTCTGAGGGGCTGGGGCGCTAGCAACGAACAAGACACCCAACCCCTGCCCTTAGGGACAAGAGAGATGGACGATAAACAAGTGTGCAAATAAATCAGCTAGTCTCAGATGTCGATAAATCCTTAGAGGTAAATTAAAGAGGGAAAAGGGCGGACAGTCATGTGGCTGGACTTCCGCAACGATCATGAAGCTGGCTGAAGGGCTAGGTCCTGCAGGCCCTTGTAGGCCAGGTAGGATCTTTACGTTATCCTCAGGATGAAGGGAAGTGACAGGTGGTTTTCAGGCAGAAAGTGATTCCATCAGGTTTGTGGTTGGGAAAAGTCCCTCTGGCTTCGTTGTGGACAATGGAATGGGGGCAGAAGAGTGGGTTCCGGAGATCATGGGGGTGCTATTTCAGTGGCCCAGATAGGAGGCGAGGGCGTCCTGAGAAAGGGTGGAGGCAGGGACCACAGAGTGACAGGGATGGACGAATCCAAGGTCTTCAGGAAGAACAGATCACAAGACCTGGCAAAGGATGGGGCAGGGGAGGAGGGAGAGGGTGGAGCCCAGGAGGTAGCCTGGGTCCTGGCTAGCTGGAGAGGGTGCCATTGAATGAAAAATGACTCATGGAAGGGCCTGACTGTGGGGGAAGACCCTGCGATTGGTCTTGGTGAGTTAGTGCCTGGAGGCATCTGTGGAAATAGCAAGCTGGTGAAGGCAGAGGAGAATCAGGAAATGCAGATGGGGCAAGTGTGCGGGTTTGAGATATTTCAGGGGTGAGCAGCATTGGACACTGGGGATGAAGGAGAGGAAAGTGACAAGGCTGGACCCAGGTTTCCAGCTTGTGCCACCTAGAAAGAGGGTCTGCTGTGTTGTGGCATGTATTTTCCCTGGTTTGTCATTTGCCTTTTACTTTTGTTTTGGGCGGGGTTGATTTAGGTCACTGGAAAAGAACAGTTTTCCTGCACGTTTTATTAACACTAAAATGAAACGCATTTAGGGTCACAGAGATTTGGGGCCATGCTAAACCAAAATTTTAAAAATAAAGTCCTTGGCTGGGCATGGTGGCTCACACCTGTAATCCCAGCACTTTGCGAGGCCAAGGTGAGTGGATTGCTGGAGCCCAGGAGTTTGAGACCAGCTTGGGCAACATGGCAAAACCCCATGTCTACTAAAAATACAAAAAATTAGCCAGGTGTGGTGGTGGTGCACTCCTGTAGTCCCAGCTACTCAGGAGGCTGAAGTGGGGGAGCCCGGGAGGCGGAGGTTGCAGGGAGCCAAGATCAGCCACTTCACTCCAGCCTGGGCCATAGAGAAAGATCTTGTCTCAAAAAATAAAATAAAATAAATAATTTCCTCTGTATCCACAGAAACAATTCAAAGCCATGTGTAAGCCCCAAACTGAGTTCATCACTTCTAAGATCAGAAGAATTTGTGTTTGCTCACACACCATAATCTTCCTAAAATCATTGAATTCCAGGTGTGACTAAAGAAAAGTTTCAGATTGCAAGTTGACACTGTTACCTGAAAGCTGCACACACCTGCTGAATCACTTTTTAAACAAGTATGAAAACAACAATTTCTCTTGTTCCCAGTACAGCTTTGAGCCACAAAAATTAATTACATCACCTAGGAAATTAGCCCTGTGTTTTGCATCCAAAGGTCAATGTTCAGTCTGAGAAATGGTTAAGTGCTTCCAAACACAGGACTCAGCATATAAATATTTATCACGCAGAGGACAGGAACTCATTGTACATGGCTTGTTTACCTTATCAGGCAGTTACCTGGGGCAAAGAGTCCACTGTCTGCTTCCTGTCCTAATTTCCCTTGCCCAAGACCTTGGGCAATTGTTTATTTGACAGAGTGTTCTGTCCCATTCCCTTTCTTCTGGGAATAAGGGCACAGATACTAAACAAATAAATCACCTGGTCTGTGAACACCTGATTTCTGGAGAGGCTGAGGCTTCTAGGTGTTTGCTAGAAAGATCCAACTACAGGAAAGAGAAAACAGCTGCTTCGTTCACAAGAAAACGGAGGATGCATTTCTCCCCATGACTTTGGCTTGTTTGGGTTCGCGTTTCAAGTGCTCTGACTGGGCTTTATGGAATGTCCTGTCAAGCTTTTGATTGTGAAAATAAAGTAACAGAGACACAGGGGAACAACAATCACAGACGCGATTTGTAGCAAAGACACAGCCTTTCATTTCATTCCTCTTTTCTATGTTTACAAATTGCGAATGTTAGAGAAACGTTGGCCAAGCTGGCTCTTTAACCTGGCCGCATATTTATTTTGGCCACTCTTAGCTTTTATTTCGCAAGGTCTCATACTCACCAGCTCAGGTGCTTGTTACATAAGAAAGCTCTGCCGGCAGAATGCCAAAAATTCAGCTCAGCATTTTCTGCCTCCCTGCAGTGGTCCCGAGGAATGGATACCTCTGCAACCATCTGCAACCTGGACTGTTGCAACAGAAATCTCAGGTTAGGTGACGCTGGCCGACACGCAGGGGAACTATGTCAACAAGCTAGTTTTCTTTTCCTTCCCTCCTTCCTCTTTCCCTTCTTCCCTCTCTCCCTCTCCTCACCTCCTTTCCTTTCTTTCATTTTTAATAGAGTAGGGGGTCTCACTAAGTTGCCCAGGCTGGTCTCAAACCACTGTCCTCCAGTGATCCTCCTGCCTCAGCCTCCCAAAGCTCTGAGATTACAGGTGTGAGCCTCCAGGCCTGGCCCCAAACTAGTTTTCAAGGGTTGGTTATCACATCCCTTGTATCTTGGTTCTCACCAGTCAATCATTATGTACTTTGCATGGATTTATTAGAATAGATTTTAAATCACTTGTTTTAGCCTCTTCTACTTGTAGAGCTACCAATCCTAGAAGTTTACTAGCAACTCTGTATTGTTATATTTTAATTTGCATTTTGTTTTGCGTATTTAATTTGCATTTAGTTTGATTGTTCATTTGCATCTCTCCTTTCTGAATTGCCTGCTGTTCTTTGCTCACTTTTTCTATTTTATTATTATTATTATTAAGACTAGTCACGTGTAGTAGTGAGAAGGAGGGAAAGTCTACTGGAATTTTAATATGATGTATACAGTGGATATTAAGAATACCAACACTTCCTTTTTTTTTTTTTGAGACGGAGTTTTGCTCTTGCTGCCCAAGCTGGAGTGCAACGGCGCGATCTTGGCTCACTGCAGCCTCCGTCTCCCAGGTTCAAGCGATTCTCCTGCCTCCGCCTCCCAAGTAGCTGGGATTACAGGTGCCCATCACCACGCCCAGCTAATTTTTTGTATTTTTAGCAGAGACAGGGTTTCACCATGTTGGCCAGACTGCTCTTGAACTCCTGACCTCAAGTGATCCACCCACCTCGGCCTCCTAAAGTGCTGGGATTACAGGCATGAGCTCCTGACCTCAGGTGATCCACCAACCTTGGCCTCCCAAAGTGCTAGGATTACAGGCGGGAGCCACTGCGCCCGGCAACACTTCCTTTGTTATATAAAATCTCCAAATATCCACTGGGCACCTCTCTAATCCTAGGGCTGTGCACAGGTTCTTTTATTTGTTCTAAATGTAATCCTTCCAGGCTTCATGAGATAATCCTTCCAATTAATTTTCCAAAATCTGGTAAACAAATTCGTATTAATATTCAGTGATCCCATGAAGACAAGGCTTTGTTTTGTCTTGTCCATAGTTGAATTTCAGCACCTAGATGTGCGTGGACCAAGTAGGTGTTTGATAAATAATTATTTAATAAACAGAAGATCCATACAGGAATTCAGAAATTAGTATTCTCCCCTGAGCCATCTGCTTTCTCTTTTTTTCTCTCTTTCTCTTTCTTTCTTTCCTTCCTTCCTTCCTTCCTTCCTTCCTTCCTTCCTTCCTTCCTTCCCTCCCTCCTTCCTTCCCTCCTTCCTTCCTTCCTTCCTCTCCCTCTCTCTTTCTTTCTTCTTTGTTTTAAGACAGAGTCTTGTTGCTCTGTCATACAGGCTGAAGTGCAGTGGCATGATCTCAGTTCACTGCAGCCTTAACCTCCTGGGCTCAAGCAATCCTCCTACCTTAGCCTCCTGAGTAGCTGGGACCACAGGCATATGCCAGGATGCCAGGGTTTTTTTTTGTTTGTTTTGTTTTGTTTTGAGAGACAGGGTCTCACTATGTTGCCCAGGTTGGTCTTGAACTTTTAGGCTTGAGAGATCCTCCTGCCTCAGCCTCCCAAAATGTTGGGATTACAAGTGTAAGCCACTGTGCTGGGCTGCTCTTTCAAAGCTTAAAAAAAAGCTTAAAAAAAGAAAATCCTGGCAGGCGAGGTGGCTCATGCCTGTAATCCCAGCACTTTGGGAGGCTGAGGCGGGCAGGTCACGAAGTCAGGAGATCGAGACCATCCTGGCTAACACGGTGAAACCCCATCTTTACTAAAAATACAAAAATTAGCTGGGCGTGGTGGCGGGTGCCTGTAGTCCCAGCTACCTGGGAGGCTGAGGCAGGAGAATAGCGTGAACCCGGGAGGCAGAGCTTGCAGTGAGCCGAGATCACGCCACTGCACTCCAGCCTGGGGGACAGAGTGAGACTCCATCTCAAAAAAATTAAAAAATAAAAAAGGAAAATCCTAACCTTTTATTACACCCCAAAGTCAGCCTTTCATTCCCATGATTATGCTAATGGTTTTTCTCTAAAATATTTTCTTGATAAACAATAATTTAAAATGTGTGTGGGCCAAGTGCAGTGGCTCATGCCTGTAATCTCAACCCTTTGGAAGGCCGAGGCGGGCTGATCACCTGAAGTCGGGAGTTCAAGATCAGCCTGGACAACATGGTGAAACCCCTGTCTCCACTAAAAATATAAAAAACAGTAGCTGCGCGTGGTGGCGGGCACCTGTAATCCCAGCTACCCAGGAGGCTGGGGCAGGACAATCACTTGAACCCAGGAGACGGAGGTTGCAGTGAGCTGAGATCGTGCCATTGCACTCCAGCCTGGGCAACAAGAACGAGACTCCATCTCAAAAAATAAACAAATAAATAAAATTAAATGTATGTGGTATATCCTAGGGTGTATATGAAAGTGGGAAAATATTTTTAGCTTTCTTCTTCTCCTTCTTCTTCTCCTTTTTCCTTCTTCTTCTTCCTCTTCTTTCTTCTTCTTCTTCTTTTTTTTTTTTTTTTTTTGAGACAGGGTCTGGCTCTGTCACCCAGGCTGGAGTATAGTGGCACAATCAACCTCCCAGGCTCAAGTGATCCTCCCACCTCAGCTTCCAGAGTAGCTGGGACTACAGGTGTGAACCACCACTCCAGGCCCCCAAATCCTCCTTGATGTATTTTGTGGGCTTTTGACTAGTGTCTTCACTAGAATGTCTGACTCTAACTGCCTGAAAACGGACATAGTTATCCTATTATAATTTGTGTTACAATGCTAACTTTCTCCACTGTACTAGCTTTCACTTGTCCACTCTGAAATGAGATTGGGGGGCTATGCAAACCCTGGACACGTAGGGAGTATGTGATGTATCGCTTCTGTGGAATGAACTAAAGAATTCCTGGAAGTTCCCTCTCCTTCAAGGACTCCCCCACTGCCTGACACACACACACACACACACACACACTCTCCAACTGCACCCAAGTCCCACCTGGGTTCAGGCAATATTTACTGTGTGCTGACTCTGTGTCAAGCATTATGTGAGGCATCAGCAGCAGAGATTTGTACCTGGGGCTAAAGATTTCTAGGCAGTCTCTTTTTTATTTTTTGTTTGAGACAGAGTCTCACTCTGTTGCCCAGGCTGGAGTGCAATGGCACGATCTCAGCTCAATGCAACCTCCGCCTCCTGGGTTCAGGTGATTCTCCTGCCTCAGCCTCCAGAGTAGATAGGATTACAGGCACCTGCCACCACCCCTGGCTAATTTTTGTATTTTTAGTAGAGACGGGATTTTGCCATGTTGGCCAGGCTGGTCTCGAACTCCTGACCTCAGGTGATCCACCCGCCTCGGCCTCCCATAGTGCTGGGATTACAGGTGTAAGCCACCGCACCTGGCCGTATTCTCTTTTTAAAAGTAGGTTCAACTGGGACAGCTATCACATAAATCACCAATGCCCTGTGATTGGTGTGAATCAATTTATAAGATTGTGCAAGGTCACCAACCCTGGAAGGGGTGGTGTCAGGATTCCCACCCAGGCTGTCTGGTGCCATAAATTCCTAAAGTGTTGCCCTGCATGTCCTCATTTTGGGAGGATACATGTTGCCTGCAATCATCCTCCTATTCCCCAAACATGTTTGGAGTCACCTTCTTGGAATTCCATTAGAAACTAAAGGACTCAGAATCTCACACCAGCTCTACCAGTAAGCAGCTAAGATACTTAAATGAATCACTTCACTCCTCTCACTCCAGTCTTCTCATTTATAAAATGAGGAGATTTGACACAATGTTTCACAAAATTCCTTTAAGCTCTAATAATCTGTGTTTTGGACATCTCCACTTGTTAAGTGAAGTTAAGATTATAACCTGTTAAGTGGAGATGTCCAAAACACAGATTATTAGAGCTAATTCTTCCATTAGTCTCAAGTGTGGATTCTGTGCCCTTCTCTGTAATGTGGGGAGATATATATATATATATATATATATTTTTTTTTTTTAGATGGAGTCTCACTCTGTCGCCCAGGCTGGAGTGCAATGGTGCAATCTCAGCTCACTGCAACCTCCACCTCCCAGGTTCAAGCAATTCTGCTGCCTCAGCCTCCCAAGTAGCTGGGATTACAGGCAGGTGCCACCACGCCCGGCTAATTTTGTATTTTTAGTAGAGATAGGGTGTCTCCATGTTGGTCAGGCTGGTCTCAAACTCCCAACCTCAGGTGATCCACCTGCCTCAGCCTCCCAACGTGCTGGGATTACAGGCATGAGTCACCATGCCTGGCCCAACGTGGGGATATTTGAATTTGCCCAGGCTATCTTGCTGGGTTGTTGATTACATGAAATAATGGCTTTGAAAACATGGCAAATTATAAAGTGCTAGATGGACGTACGTTAGTCTTGTTACTTTCTGTCATCCAGTTGTCCAGCTACTGCTACCTGCAATTCACTTTTTGTTGTTGTTGTTGTTGTTTGTTTTGTCTTTTAGTTGTTGTTGTTGTTTTGAGACAGTCTCGCTCTGTCACCCAGGCTGCAGAGCAGCGGCATGATCTCGGTTCACTGCAACCTCTGCCTTCTGGGTTCAAGTGATTCTTGTGCCTCAGCCTCCTGAGTAGCTGGGAACACAGGTGCGTGCCACCACACCCAGCTAATTTTTTTGTATTTTTAGTAGAGATGGGGTTTTGCCATGTTGGCCAGGCTGGTCTTGAACTCCTGACCTCAGGTGATCTGCCCGCCTCAGCCTCTTAAAGTGCTGGGATTACAGTCTTGAGCCACTGCACCTGGATGACCTGCAATTCACTTTGAAGTTCAATTAATAAAAATATATTGGGCTGGGCATGGTGGCTCACACCTGTAATCCCAGCAGTTTGGGAGGCTGAGACAGGAGGATTGCTTGAGCCTAGGAGTTCAAGACCAGCTTGGGCAACAAAATGACAACTGGACTCTAAAGGGGAAAAGTGTGTGTGTGCGTGTGTGTGTGTGTGTGTGTGTATAAATGTATTGAACATTTACTCCATGCCTGTATTTTGCCAGGCTCCAGAGAAGCACATAGATCCAGCGTTCAAGGAGCATACATTTGGGTGAGAGACAGGCACAGGGACAGCTGACTGAATACACAGAGAAGCAGCTTAGGGAACCAGCCAGAGGCTGAGCTGAAGCCTAACAGCTCACCCTGGGTGGCTCCATCACTTGGAGGAAGACCTGCACACTCTGAGACCTAAAGGATGCTGGTAGGGCTTGACTTGTGTTCCTCCAAAGACATGTTGAAGTCCCAAACTCCCGTACCTGTGAATAGGACTTTATTTGGAAATAGAGTCATTGCAGGCATAAAGATGAGGTCGCACTGGTGTAGGGTGGGCCCCCAATCCACTATGTCCTGTGTCCTTAGAAAAAGAGGGTGTGTGGCCGGGCGTGGTGGCTCACGCCTGTAATCCCAGCATTTTGGGAGGCCGAGGCGGGTGGATCACGAGGTCAAGAGATCGAGACCATCCTGGCCAACATGGTGAAACCTCATGTCTATTAAACAACACAAAAATTAGCTGGGCGTGGTGGCGCATGCCTATAATCCTAGCTACTTTGGAGGCTGAGGCAGAAGAATCGCTTGAACCTGGGAGGTAGAGGTTGCAGTGAGCCGAGATCGCAAGTAGCTGGGATTACTGGTGCGCACCACCACGCCCAGCTAATTTTTGTATTTTTAGTAGAGACGGGATTTTACCATGTTGACCAGGCTGGTCTCAAACTTCCCACCTCAGATGATCTGCCCGCCTTGGCCTCCCAAAGTGCTGGGATTGTAAGTGTGAGCCACCACGCCCAGCCGGAAGTCTCTGTTGTTTTAAGCCACTCAGTGTTTTTTTGTTTTGTTTTGTTTTGTTTTTTTTGAGATGGAGTTTCACTCTTGTTGCCCAAGCTGGAGTGCAATGGCATGATGTAGGCTCACTGCAACATCCGCCTCCCAGGTTCAAGCAATTCTCCTGCCTCAGCCTCCCAAGTAGCTGGGATTACAGGGGCACACCACCACAGCCGGGTAATTTTTTGCATTTTTAGTAGAAACGTGGTTTCACCATGTTAGCCAGGCTGCTCTCGAACTCCTGACCTCAGGTGATCTGCCCACTTCGGCCTCCCAAAGTGCTGGAATTACAGGCATGAGCCACCGTGCCCGGCCTTGTGGTTCTTTGTTAGGGCAGCCACAGGAAAAGAATATCAATTAATAGGGGCCAGACACACAAAGAATGGGGATTAACCTGAAAGAATCAAAAGGATCAGAACCCAGTATGAGAAGGTTTATTCAAGCATGAAGCTGAGAATAGCCATTCGGGTAACACAGACTCCAAAGAAATGGGGTCAGTTCTCCAAAGTGAAAAGTTAAGATCTTGCTCACAGAGGCAGAAAACAAAGAAATGTAGTAAGATTATAACGTGTTCTATACAAGTCTTGTTTGTTAATTACAATTTAATTAGTTACAGTTTGTTCTCTTTTCTGTACAGCTTGTTTCCTTTTCCATTCCAATTTAAAAGAGTATAATTAACATTCCATGTTAAACAATGTCATAGTCATGAAGTTTTTGTCTGACAGAGGAAAGAGGAAAGTTAATTTATAATGAAAATCAACAGTTAAGAGGAAAAGAGTCTTCTCTGGCGCTCTTCAGTCATTTACAACGTTTTACAAAACAATGTAGGTAAGGAAGAAGGCTAACCTGTAATCAAAGAAACAAAGGTTACGGATGCGTAGGTTACAGTTGCCTGATTACTGCCCCATAATCGCATTCCCTTAAGGCTGAAAATATTTTAAAATTCCAACAGCTTAGTTTTGTTTTGTTTTGTTTTGTTTTTTAAGATGGGGGTGGGTGATGGTGTCTCCCCATGTTGCCCAGGCTGGTCTCAAACTCCTGGGCTCAAGTGATCCTTCTGCCTTGGCCTTCCAAAGTGCTGGGATTACAGGTATGAGCCACTGCATCCCACCTATATTTTAAATTACTTATTTTCACAGCAGTGGAAGAGGGTCCCAGGCTAAGGGGGCAGTGTTTGCAACAGTTCTGGGAAGGCAAAACCTTAGCGAGTTTAAGGAACTGAAAGAAAGTTTATGAGGTCCAGCCCCACTGAAGCTGCGGACCACATGGCAGGGGCAAGTCATGGAATTTGTCTGGATGCTGGCAACGGTGCTGGGAGCCAGGGAGGGTGCTCAGCAGGAAGTGGCAGGACCTGGTTTGTGAGAAGATGGTTCTGCCACGGGATGGAGAGGGCATGGAGGGAGCCCAGAAAGCTCATTGTAGGGAGATGGTGCAGTGAGAAGGAGCTAGTGGAAGGTTCTGAAGTGAACTGACTAGGGGTGAATTGGGAGTGGTTATGTTGTATATTACTCCGTTCTCATGCTGCTAATAGACAACATACCCAAGACTGGGTAATTTATAAAGGAAAGAGGTTTAGTTGACTCACAGTTCAGCTTGGCTGGGAGGGCCTCAGGAAACTTACAATCATGGCAGAAGGGGAAGCAAACACATACTTCTTCACATGGCAGCAGCAAAGAGAAGTGCAGAGTGAAGGGGAAGAAAAGCCCCTTATAAAACCATTAGATGTCATGAGAACTCACTATCATGAGAACAGCATGAGGGTAACCACCCCCATGACTCAATGACCTCCCATTGGGTTCCTCCCATGACAGGTGGGGATTATGGGAACTACAATTCAAGATGAGGTTTGGGTGGGGACACAGCGAAACTCTATCATGCTGAAAGCAGAGGAAACAGTGTGTTTGATTTATAAAGAGATATTTTTATGAAGTCAGTTTTCAGGCTAGTGGATAGTGATGCCTTCATTAAGGAACCAAGGAGGTCTGGACAGGAGTGGGGACACCATCAGTTTCACTTCGGCTTCTGTTTTTTTTTTTTTTTTTTTTTGAGATGGAGTTTCACTCTTGTTGCCCAGGCTGGAGTGCAGTGGCGCGATCTCGGCTCACTGCAACCTCTGCCTCCCGGGTTCAAGCGATTCTCCTGCCTCAGCCTCCCGAGTAGCTGGGATTACAGGGGCACACTACCACGCCCGGCTAATTCTTTGTATTTTTAGTAGAGACGGGGTTTCTCCATGTTGGTCAGGCTGGCCTCGAACTCCTGACCTCAGGTGATCTGCCCACCTTGGCCTCCCAAAGTGCTGGGATTACAGGCTTGAGCCACCGCACCCGGCCTCAGGCTTCTCTCTTAATCATCAGTTTTGCCCCAAATGACATGGCTGATCACAAAATTCAGCCCCCTTCATCCTCCTCAAGAGTATCCTGTTCCAAAAAAAGAGTTTCAATTGTGTCATTTCAGTGGCACAATCATTTGATGAATCCTCCTGTCTTGAAGAGGGAAGCCCTCCTTTGAATATGTAAATTCTGGAGAGTTTGTAAAAACGGTCAATCCCAGTTCTTTATGGCAGTAACTTGTAAGCCTAGGTTTAAAAAGATCATGCCAGGCCGGGCACGGTGGCTCACGCTTGTAATCCCAGCACTTTTGGAGGCCGAGGCGGGTGGATCACGAGGTCAGGAGATCGAGCCCACGGTGAAACCCCATCTCTACTAAAAATACAAAAAATTGGCCGGGCGTGGTGGCGGGCACCTGTAGTCCCAGCTACTCGGAGAGGCTGAGGCAGGAGAATGTCATGAACCCGGGAGGCGGAGCTTGCAGTGAGCCGAGATTGCGCCACTGCACTCCAGCCTGGGTGAGAGAGCGAGACTCCGTCTCAAAAAAATAAAATAAAATAAAAAATAAAATAAAATAAAATAAAAAGATCATGCCAGTGCATGTCATAAAGGTACCTAGCTTTATTATCAAAGGCTGTCTGTTTATAAATAAATACATGTATTTTCCCATTTCCATTTAATTAGGAAATTATATAAGTTAATCATGAGCTAAGAGTCTCATTATTCCTATAATGTGTAGACAGAAATTCATGACAGTCGTGAATGTGGCCATTTTAGCTCATGACTCAATTTTTCTTTTCCCCTTTTTTTTTTTTTTTTTTTTTGAGGCAGGGTCTGGCTCTGTCACCCAGGCTGGAATGCAGTGTCACCATCTCAGCTCACTGCAATGTCTGCCTGTCTGGCTCATGCCATCCTTCCACCTCAGCCCTGGAGTAGCTGGGACTACAGGCACTTGCCACCACGCCTGGCATGGTTGTAGAGACGGGGGCCTCACCATGTTGCCCAGGCTGGTCTCAAACTTCTGGAGTCAAGTGATCCACCCACCTTAGCCTCCCAAAATGCTGGGATTACAGGTGTGAGCCACCATGTCTGGACTATGACTTGATTTTTCTAAGACTTGTAACGATGTTAATGAGAATAAAAAGAGAGACTAGCTTAGGTGGTGGCTGTTTTCACGTGAAATGCTCTGTAAGATAAGGCTGGGGAAAAGGATTTAAATACAGTGTGGAGAAGGGCAATAAAAAGGCAGATGCAGCCAGTTCAAACAGAGAACTTCATTATATTTTAAAACCACATAAACAATCATGTCTTTCCCGGTCCCCACTCTCTCACTCCCTTGGGTCATGTCACCACCCCCATGGCTTTACTAATAGTCTACAAAGCCTGGTGACACCCAAGCCTGCATTGTCCATGCTGGTCCCACTCAGGAGCCTCAGACTGGGTCCCCCCACTTCCAGTTAGGTCTCCACAGTCAGAGGCTCCTGTGCTCAACGTGCCCCAACAGAACCCTCTTCTTCCCACCCAAGCAGGCTCTTCCCACGTTTCTCTGGAGCACACATGGCACCGCCTCCCACCCACTGCTGGGTTCCCTCCCCGCTCCCTGCCAGGGTAGCATCAGGCTCTGGTTGTTCTGTTCCCAATCATATCACATGTGCCCCCATGTCCATACTCGCTACCATTGCCCACGCCACCATCTCTTGTCACCCGGGTCATTGTTAAATCTCCAAGTGACCTCCTGTCTGCTGCCCTCCTATCCGTTGTCCACACTGCAGCCAGGATAATCTTTCAAGAATGCAAACCTGCTCGTGCCACATTCCTTAAAAGAAAGAAAACAACCCTTTGATATTTTCCCATTTGTTACTCCAAAGCTGAAGTCCAATTTTCTTTTCTTTTCTTTTCTTTTTATGAGACAGAATCTCTCTCTTGTTGCCCAGGCTGGAGTGCAGTGGCACAATCTTGGCTCACTGCAACTTCTGCCTCCAGGGTTCAAGCAATTCTCCTGCCTCAGCCTCCCGAGCAGCTGGAATTACAGGTGCCCGCCACCACACCCAGCTAATTTTTGTATTTTTAGTAGAGATGGGGTTTCACCATGTTGGCCAAGTTGGTCTGGAACTACTGACCTCAGGTGATCCACCCGCCTTGGCCTCCCAAAGTGTGGGGATTACAGGTGTGAGCCACCGCGCCCGGCCTGAAGTCCAATTTTCTTAATGTGACATTCCCTTCTGATTCTTCCTCATCGCTGGGGCTGGGGTCGAGGAGGGGGGTGACTTCTTACTTCACTCTTCCCTGACCTTTGGGGTTGAGCTGAGTGCCCACCCTGGCCCAGGGCATTCTATTCCTCTGGACAGGCACACATTCTGGACAGGCACACATTTGACCCTGCATGGAGACCACCTGTTTACAGTGTGTCTTACCCACACCTACGGGTGCACCGAGGCATTCATTTCCCCATGTCTTTTAAACCAAACTTGACCCCACGCCTCCATCCTGCCAGGTGTGGAGGACGTTAATGTCGTTCATTCTGGGTGCGCTCTTCCCATCCCGGGCCAGTGCTCTAGCCAGAGTGAATCCGGGGGAAGCCCCAGTGTCTGAGGGCCATGCTGGGTAATGCCAGACACCCTTCTCATGCCCACATTGCTCTGGCCATATCCTAGAATCTTGGCCCAGATGGGAATACTGATGCCCAAGGTGCTCCCAGGGGTGGGACACAGGTTTGCTTTCCATCTGGAAGCTCCCATTCACCTGTCTGGAGGACTCCACAGTGAGGGACAGTCAGCTCTATCTTCCCAAAGAGGTGAGACTTTTCCAGAATACAGGGAGAGGGCTGGCTTCCTGATAACTTCCAGATAACACACATCTCCCCGGATGAGGACTCTTGGAATAGGAGAGGGGAAGATACAGTGAAGCAAACACAAATGGGTTTCCCAGCAAGTTCTCTGGGCTTGCTTCCCTTCACTCAGCCATGAGCTGAGGACACAGCACAGTAGCCCACTCTAATTGGCCTCACACAGAACCAGGTAATCAGAGAAAGACCAGCGACGAGGCACCAAACCAGGAACATGTGATGTGCAAAAGCCAGGGTCCTAAGATGCCAAGAGTAGACCATGATGTGGTGGATCCAGAGCACTCAGACCCTGGAGGTGGGGCTCATTGTGAATCACAGCAGCCACTTGGAGAGCAAGGCAGAAATAGAAAGTTAAAAGTTCCTATTCGTGGCCAGGCGTGGTAACTCATGGCTGAAATCCCAGCACTTTGGGAGGCCAAGGTGGGTGGATCCCCTGAGCCCAGGAGTTCAAGACCAGCCTGGGTAACATGGCAAGAATCTGTCTCTACAGAAAATACAAAAATTAGCCAGGTGTGGTGACGCGTGCCTGTGGTCCCAGCTACTTGGGAGGCTGAGGTGGGAGGATCGCTTGAGCCTGGGAGGTTGAGGCTGCAGTGAGCTGAGATCTTGCTACCACACTGGGTGACAGAGTGAGAACCTGGTTTTGTTTGTTTGTTTGTTTTAAAGAGCCTTTTCCTGTTACCTCTACAATCCCTCTTTTTTTTTTTTTCTTTTAAGATGGAGTCTCACTCTGTCACCCAAGCTGGAGTACAGTGGCATGATCTTGGCTCACTGCAGCCTCCACTTCCCGGGTTCAAGTGATTCTCCTGCCTCAGCCTCCTGAGTAGCTGGGACTACAGGTGCCCACAACCACGCCCGACTAATTTTTGTAATTTGAGTAGAGATGGGGTTTCACCATGTTGGCCAGGCTGGTCTCGAACTCCTGAGCTCAGGTGATCCACCCTCCTCGGCCGCCCAAAGTGCTCAGATTACTCTGCAATTCCTCTTATCATGTCACTCCACAAGTTCAGCTACCCAGAAGCTCTCTGAACTCAGTTCTCTTGGGTTTCCATGGAAGCCTCAGGAGGTCAGCATTCTTCCCCAAGGGAATGGGGCAGGACCCTCTTAGGATGAGGGTCTTATGAGCCCCATTCAGAAAGTTGGGATGTGCGGGGAGATTAGAGGGAAAAGGAGGGCAGGAGATGGTCTGAGAGATTCTGTTTCCCGAGGCCAGCTCCTGAGGCTTGATGCACCCAACATTATAAATAACACAGTAACCAGGGCTATGGGAGTTAGGATTCAGGAACTGTGCCCCAAAACATATACGTGTGTGTGTGTGTCTGTGTGTGTGTATATATATGTGTATATATATGTATACATATAAAAACATATATACATATGTAAGTCAGGGTCCAACAATACCATATATATATTATATATGTTATATATAATATATGTATATATATAAACATATAAGCTTATATGTACACATATAAACACATATAACATACATATAAAATATAAAAATATAAAACACATATACAAAACATGTTATATACACCACAATAGTATTATTTCTCCACATTCCCCACTAATTTTTTTTTTTTTTTGAGACAGAGCCTCACTTTGTTGCCCAGGCTGGAGTGCAGTGGCATGATCTCAGCTCACGCAATTCTCCTGCCTCCGTCTACCAAGTTGCTGAGACTACAGGTGTGCGCCACCACACTCAGCTAATTTTTGTACTTTTAGTAGAGACAGGGTTTCAAGCTCTATGTTGTCCAGGGTGTCTCGAACTTCTGACCTCAGGTGATCCACCCGCCTCGGCCTCCCAAAGTGCTGTGATTACAGGAATGAGCCACCGTGCCTGGCCTTCCCCACTAATTTCTATCAATTTACCCCACTCTAAAGAGTATTTCTGTTACACGTTCCAAGGATGGTTTTGGGGATTCGTTGCTATGAGCAGACTTTGCCAGCAACTTCCTGAATCTGCCAGCTGCTTTTCTTCTTTAGAAAGAATATTCTCAAATTGCCCCCAACTAATCAGAGAAGAGAACATTGGCCTTCTTTTCTATCCTTCCTGGCCTTCCTTAACTTTTTCCCCAACCTGAGAAACAAGCAAAAAATGGGAAGAATTATAGCATGTTGCCCTCCAAGTGGGGAGGGTCTACGTGCCAGAATTTCTAGTTAGAAGGGAGAGATTTTCCACTTTATTCTTTAAAAAGAGGTGGCATGTCCCTCCTTTAACAAATATTATCTGCTGCTAGCTACTGCCTAACATTGACATCTGTTGGATACTCTTTGATATTCTTTTCCAGAAACTTTATCTGCTGTCTCAGAAATAAACAATCTTAGAAGCCAGAGTTCCTCAGATTCCTTAAGGAGCTTGTGTCCTACCTGTGGAAATTTAAAAAGAAAAAGATTTAAGTAGGAAACTTAACAGATTTATTGGTTTTTATTACAATCTCTAAAAAACTAGTTATCTTCGTGACCAGCCTAGGCAACATGGTGAAACCCCATCTCTTCGAAAAATACAAATATTAGCTGGGTATGGTTGCGCACACCTGTGGTCCCAGCTAGTTGGGAGTCTGAGGTAGAAGGATTGCCTGAGCCCGTGAGGCTGAGGCCTCAGTGAGCCAAGATCACGCCACTGCACTCTGGCCTGGGTGACAGAGGGAGACTTGGTCTCAAAAAAAAAAAAAAAATAGGTGTCACTAGTCATGTGAAAACTACCATCTTACAACTCTTCCTTCCCAGGACAACCTTTTTGTAAAATCAGGAACCAAGGGTGACAGTTGTCACTTGCCCCAGGCAATGACAGCTGAGGACACTGTCCCTGAATTTGGGTTTCTCTTGGGAAGGGGACATAGGCTGACAGCTTTGTGATGTTGGGAGTACAATCATTTTCAAAACAGCTGGTATTTGAAATTGTGTTTCCCGTTCTCCTTTGAGCAAATTTTGTGTTTGTTTTCTATGATATAAACAATTTCATTGTGAAGACTGAAAATATTCAACATGTGATCATAAATACTTGATTATTTCAAGAAGGGGAGATATTAACAAATCCCGAGCTTAAACATTAGAAATTGGGAACTGCAGGTGCATGAACTGTAGGAATAGCTTCATGGGAGTTCATGTTTCCAAATTTCTAACCTCAAAGCCCAGACAAATACTCAATGCAGCAGAAACGCTTCTCTTCTCAGGCTATTCCCCTCCGCATTCTGATTAAAGAAGTGTTCTGGAGAACAAGCCAGATGGGAATAAATCTGGTTTTTCACTTTTCACTAATTGAATATTGCTTCTGTTTGGAGTCAGTGCCTTTCCCCGCCTTCCCAGCGCCTCACAGGAAGGGGGTGCGCAGAACAGAGCTTCGTGAGCGAGGCTCCAGTGCACCATGGCGACATCGTGCCATAAAAGTGTCTTCTCTCATTTTCAAGGTAAACTAATGTTATTGCCACCAGGAAATAGACCACATGAAAACAAACGCCGGGGACCTGGAAGAGTTGCCCAGGCAGTCGTTCTTGTCGGTTCCCAAGCTCATTACCCTCCTTAACTAAAGTCAATAGGACAAAACGCCAGGCTTCTCCAAAGGCCCCTACACATGAAGCCTACATATTTTAAATCTGTGACTGTAAAATAACTACACTGAGTCTTCTTCTTGTTCACAATGAATTGTCCATTTTCTCTCTTCTGATAAGTAATGTTTGGTTATCCAGTCCTTGTATCCTGTGCCACAAAATGCTGCTGATCAAGGCTGGGCACGGTGGCTCATGCCTGTAATCTCAGCGCTTTGGGAGGCCGAGCTGGGCAGATTACTTGAGTCCAGGAGTTTGAGACCAGCCTGGGCAACATGGTGAAAGCCCCTCTCTACAGAAAATACAAAAATTAGCTGGGCATGGTGCACGCCTGTAGTCTCAGCTACTTGGGAAGCTGAGGTGGACGGATTACTTGAGCCTGGGAGGCAGAGGTTGCAGTGTACCAAGATCGTGCAGTTGCACTTCAGCCTGGGAGAGTGAGACCCTGTCTTTTTTTTTTTTTTTTTTTTTTTTTTTTTTTTTTTTTTTTGAGACGGAGTCTCTGTCTGTCACCCAGGCTGGAGTGCAGTGGCGCGATCTTGGCTCACTGCAAGCCCTGCCTCCCGGGTTCAAGCAATTCTCCTGATTCAGCCTCCCAAGTAGCTGGGACTACAGGCAGCCGCCACCACGCCCGGCTAATTTTTTACTAATCCTAACTACTTGGGAGGCTGAGGCCGATGCATGAGAATCGCTTGAACCCAGGAGGCGGAGGTTGCTGTGAGCCGGGATCACACCACTACACTCCAGCCTGGGCTCAAGCGATTCTCCTGCCTCAGCCTCCCAAGTAGCTGGGGACCACAGACATGTGCCACCGTGCCTGGGTAATTTTTATTTTTATTGTTTTTGTAGAGAGAGGGTCTTGCTATGGTGTCCAGGCTGGTCTCAAACTCCTCGGATCAAGTGATCCTCCCTTCTCCGTCTCCCAAAGTGCTGGGATTACAGGCGTGAGCTACCTTACCCAGCTCAATGCCCCCACTCTTTTTTTTTTTTTTTTTTTTTTTTTTGAGAAAAGGTCTCACTCTGTCAGCTAGGCTGGAGTGTACAGCTCACTGCAACCTCCACCTCCTGGGCTCAAGCGATTCTCCCACCTCAGCCTCCTGAGTATCTGGGACCACAGGTGGACATAACCTTGCCTGGCTAATTTTTTTCTTTTTCTTGCTTTTTCTGGAGACAGGGTTTTGCCATGTTGCCCAGGCTGCTTTCAAATTCATGGGCTCAAGCCATCTTCCCCCGTCAGTCCTCCAAAGTGCTGGGATTACAGGCATGAGCCACCGTGCCTGGCCACGTTTACCTTTTAATCCATGGTTTGCCTCATATTGAGATGGGATTGTAATAGAACTAGAGGAAGGACAGGCTTTCCTCCAGACCTGGAGCTGGGGACTGGATGCATTGGAGGCTTAGAAAGTTTTTAAGGCAGGGCACAGTGGCTCCTGTAGTCCCAGCTGCTTGGGGGCTGAGGCAGGAGGATCGCTTACGCTCAGGAGTTCAAGGCTGCAATGAGTATGATCGCACCATTGCACTCCAGCCTGGGTAACAAAGCGAGACCCTATCTCTTTTAAAACAGCAAAAAAGGAGGTCTATAAGGTGGTCTGTTTCCATTTGCATCTATAGTAGCTGCATTCTGCTTGGGGCAGTTCTGAAATTATTTGTGTATGAAGCAGAACGCATGGTTGCTGGGAAGGCAGGGCCCGGATTGGAATGATGTTCTGTTTTTTTTTTTTTTTGAGCTGGAGTCTTGCTCCGTTGTCCAGGCTGGAGTGCAGTGGCACGATCTCGGCTCACTGCAACCTCTGCCTCCTGGGTTCAAGCAATTCTACTGCTTCAGCCTCCCAAGTAGCTGAGATTACAAAAGCCCACCACCACACCCGCCTAATTTTTGTATTTTTAGTAGAGATGGGGTTTTACCATGTTGGCCAGGCTGGTCTTGAACTCCTGACCTCAGGTGATCCGCCTCCCTCAGCCTCCCAAAGTGCTGAGATTACAGGCATGAGTCGCCGGGCCCGGCCAGAATGATGTTCTTTCTGCTTACCTAGTGTTCATCCTTCTGTCTTCTGATGTAGTGCACCAATATTGGTCTGGAACTCCACTCCCTCACCCGTGGGACACAGTCATGATACACCTGACCGTTAAAATGTCCCTCCCTGCCTGCCAAGAACTGGGTATATGACACACGTTCCATCTATCACATGCTTCCTCTCTAAAACTGGGATCTTTAGCAGAATTACACATAACTTTATCTTTCTGAGACGGAGTCTCACTCTGTCGCCCAGGCTGGAGTATAATGGTGCAATCTCGGCTCGCTGCAACCTCCGCCTCCCGGCTTCAAGTGATTCTCATGCCTCAGCCTCCCGAGTAGGTGGGACTGCAGGGGCACATCACTACACCTGGCAAATTTTTGTATTTTTTTTTTTTTTTTTTTTTAGACGGAGTCTCGCTCTGTCACCCAGGCTGGAGTGCAGTGGCGCGATCTCGGCTCACTGCAAGCTCCGCCTCCCGGGTTCACGCCATTCTCCTGCCTCAGCCTCTCCGAGTAGCTGGGACTACAGGCGCCCGCCACCACGCCCGGCTAATTTTTTGTATTTTTAGTAGAGACGGGGTTTCACCATGGTCTCGATCTCCTGACCTCGTGATCCGCCGCCTCGGCCTCCCAAAGTGCTGGGATTACAAGCGTGAGCCACCGCGCCTGGCATAAATTTTTGTATTTTTAGTAGAGATGGGGTTTCGCCATGTTGGCCAGGCTGGTCTCGAACTCCTGACCTCAGGTCATCTACCCACCTCAGCCTCCCAGCTGGGATTTCAGGCGTAGTCAGCATGCCTGGACAACACAAAACTTTAAAATGGCTAGAGCTGAGTCATCTCAGAAGGAACGGCCTGAGGAGATGGGTCCCTGTTCTTATTCTAAGTCTGGTTCTTCACCTTTCACTATGCGGTGAGCTACTCCATATCCTTTTAGTAAGTTCCAATTTAACTTAAATTGGTCAGAGCCATTGTCTCTGCCCTTGACCACGTGGTAGCAGATAGAATCACCCCGGGAAGGTGCCTAGTGAGAAAATAAGGAGGCGGCAGTGCAGGGGGCTGTAGCGAGTATCCGGGGACCGGAGAGTTCGTGAGAGGGGCACCAAGGGGACGTGATGACCAGAGGGCCACGCTGGGCAGCAGGACCAGAGCCTGCAGGGAGGTCCAGGCTGATTCGCCTTTTGGGAGCTACTACTGGGGTGTTCACAGGGACCTGGCTGGGGGCAGCTTCAGCTCAGTGGTGGGGAGAGCCCAACAGCAGCGAGGCGAGGGGTGAGTGGAAGCGGGGGGTAGAGGGGAGGTACAGATATCATCTATTTTTAAAAAATTACTTTGTAATCCCAGGACTTTGAGAGGCCAAGGCAGGTAGATAGTTCGAGACCGGCCTGGGCAACAGAGGGAGACCCTGTTTCTTTCTTTTTTTTTTTTTTTTTTTGAGATGAGTCTCGCCCTGTCGCCCAGGCTGGAGTGCAGTGGTGCAATCTCAGCTCACCGCAACCTCTACCTGCAAGGTTTAAGCAACTCTCCTGCCTCAGCCTCCCAAGTAGCTGGGATTACAGGCACCCACCACCATGCCCGGCTAATTTTTTGTATATTTAGTAGAGATGGAGTTTTACCATGTTGGCCAGACTTGTCTCGAACTTTTGACCTCGTGATCCACCCGTCTCAGCCTCCCGAAGTGCTGGGATTACAGGCGTGAGCCACCGTGCCCGGCGAATTTGTATATATTTATGGCCTACAACATGGTGTTTTGAAAGATGTACAGTAGCTCCCCCTTATCCCTGGGGAACACATCCCAAGATCCACAGATAATTCTCAACCCCATATGCAATGTGCTTTGTCCTACACATACATACTGAAGACAAAGTTTCATCCGTTAATTAGGCACTGTAAGAGGTTAGCAACAAAGTTGCTAACTAGTTAAAATAGAACAGTTGCTAACTAGTTAAAATAGAACAGTTATAGCAATATACTGCAATCAAAGTTGTGTGAATGTACTCTCTCTCTCTCCCTTTCTCAGTATATCTTCTTGCAGTGTGCTCACCTATTTGCAGACCGAGGTTGACTGCAGGTAACTAAAATCACAAGAAGCAAAGGTGTGCTTAAGGGAGGGCGACTGTACATTGTGGAATGGCCAAATCAAGCTAATTAACACTTAATATATCTGCCGCCACACACTTTTATCTTTTTTTTTTTTTTTTCTTTTTTTGAGACAAAGTCTCGCTCTGTCGCCCAGGCTGGAGTGCAGTGGCGCAATCTCAGCTCACTGCAAGCTCTGCCTCCCGGGTTCACGCCATTCTCCTGCCTCCGCCTCCCAAGTAGCTGGGACTACAGGCGCCCGACATCATGCCCGGCTAATTTTTTTGTATTTTTAGTAGAGACGGGGTTTCACCGTGTTAGCCAGGATGGTCTCAATCTCCTGACCTCATGATCTGCCCGCCTCAGCCTCCCAAAGTGCTGGGATTACAGGCATGAGCCACCGATCCTGGCCCTTTTTTTAAAATTTTACAACACACCCTTATCTTTTTTTTTTTTTTTTTTTGGTGGTGAGAACACTTAAAATCTACCCTCTTGGCTGGGCACAGTGGCTCACACTTGTAATTCTAACACTTTGGGAGGTCGAGGTGGGAGGACCACCTGAGATCAGGACTTCAAGACCAGCCTGGCCAACATGGTGAAACTCCGTCTCTACTAAAAATACAAAAATTAGCCAGGCCTGGTGGCACATACCTGTAATCCCAGCTACTCGGGAGGCTGAGGAAGGAGAATCACTTGAACCCGGGAGGTGGAGGCTGTAGTGAGCCGAGATCACACCACTGTACTCCAGCCTGCACGATGGGAGTGAAACTCCATCTCAAAAAATAAAATAAAATAAAATAAAAATCTACTCTCTTAGCAATTTTTTTTTTTTTTTGAGACAGAGTCTTGTTCTGTCGCCCAGGCTGGAGTGCAGTGGTGCAATCTCTTTATTTATGTATTTATTTATTTATATGAGACAAGGACTCGCTCTGTTGCCCAGGCTGGAGTGCAGTGACGCGATCTCGGCCTACCGCAACCTCCACCTCCCGGGCTCAAGCAATTCTCCTGCCTCAGCCTCCCAAGTAGCTGGGATTACAGGCATGGGCCACCACACCCGGCTAACTTTTTTTGTATTTTTAGTAGAGATGGGGTTTTGCTATGTTGGCCAGGCTGGTCTCGAACTTCTGACTTCAAATGATCCACCTGCCTCAGCCTCTCAAAGTGCTGGGATTACAGGCATGGGCCACCTCACCTGGCCTCTTAGCAATTTTTAAGAATACAATATGTTATTGGCTGGGCATGGTGGCTCATGCCTGTAATCCCAGCACTTTGGGAGTTTGAGGTGGACAGATCACTTGATGCCAGGAGTTTGAGACCAGCCTGACCAACATCATGAAACCCCGTCTCTACTAAAAATACAAAAATTAGGCCAAGCACGGTGGCTCACGCCTGTAATCTCGGCACTTTGGGAGATCTGGCGCGTGGATCACGAGGTCAGGAGTTCAAGACCAGCCTGGCCAAGATGGTGAAACCCCATCTCTACTAAAGAAAAAAAAAAAAGACAAAAATTAGCCGGGCGTGGTGGCAGGCGCCTGTAATCCCAGCTACTTGGGAGGCTGAGGCAGAGAATTGCTTGAACCCAGGAGGTGGGGGTTGCAGTGAGGCGAGATCACACCACTGCACTGCAGCCTGGGTGACAGAGTGAGACTCTGTCTCAAAAAAAAAAAAAAAAAACGTTAGCTAGTGGTGGTGGCACATGCCTGTAGTCCTAGCTACTTGGTAGACAGAGACAGAGTGAGATTTTGTCTCAAAAAAAAAAAAATATGTTAACTACAGTCATCTTGTTGTACAGTAGATCTCCTGAACTTATTTTTTTAACTGAAATTTTGTATTCTTCTTTAAAAATTGTCTTGTCTTTTCCATTTCATTTATTTCTTTATTTTAAGACAGCATCTCACTATGTTTCACAGGCTGGTCTGGAACTCCTAGGCTTCAAGTCATCATTCCACCTTAACCTCTCTAGTAGCTGGAACTACAGGCAAGCACCACTGTACCTGGAATGAAATTTTGTATCCTTGGGACCAACTTTTCCCCAACCTTCCTGGCAGCTCCTGGTAACTACCATTCTACTCTCTGCTTCTATGAGTCCAACTATTTTAGATTCCACATATGAGTGAGATCAAGCATTCTTTGTCTATCTGTGCCTGGCTTACTTGACTTAACATAATGTCCTCCAGGTTCATCCATGTTGTAAATGACAGGATTCTCTTCTTTTTTAGGGCTGAATAGTATTCCACGTATAAATGCCAAATTTTCTTTTTTTTTTTTTTTTGTTTGAGACGGAGTCTCGTTCTGTCGCCCAGGCTGGAGTGCAGTGGTGCAATCTCGGCTCACTGCAAGCTCCGCCTCCCGGGTTCACGCCATTCTCCTGCCTCAGCCTCTCCAAGTAGCTGGGACTACAGGCGCCCGCCACCACGCCCGGCTAATTTTTTGTATTTTCAGTAGAGACGGGGTTTCACCATGGTCTCGATCTCCTGACCTCGTGATCCACCCGCCTTGGCCTCCCAGAGTGCTTGGATTACAAGCGTGAGCCACCGCGCCCGGCCAAATGCCACATTTTCTTTACCCATTCATCTACTGATGGGCATTGAGGTGGGCTCCATATCTTGGTTATTGTGAATAGTACTGCAATGGACATGGGAATGCGGATGTCTCTTCAGCAGACTGATTTGATTTCCTTTCCTTCAGATACATACCCAGTAGTGGGATTAGAGCATGATATGGTTTAGCTGTGTCCCCACCCAAATCTCATTTTGAATTGTAGTTCCCATAATCCCCACCTGTCATGGGAGGGACCCAGTGGGAGTAATTAAATCATGGGGGTGGCTACCTCCATGCCATTCTTCTGATAGTGAGTGAGTTCTCACGAGATATGATGGTTTCACAAGGGGCTTTTCCCCTTTGCTCGTCTCTCATTCTCCCTCCTGCCGCCTTGTAAAGAGGTGCCTTCCACCATGATCGTAAGTTTCCTGCGGAGTCCCCAGCCATGTGGAACTGTGAGTCAATTAAACTTCTTTTCTTTGTAAATTACCCAGTCTCAGGTGGGTGGGTAATTTCTTTATAAATTACCCAGTGTGAGAATGGACTAATACAGAGCATGCGGTAGTTCCATTTTTATTTTTTTGAGGAATCTCCACACTATTTTCCATAATGGCTATACTAATTTACATTCCCATCAGAAAATATCTTATTAACATATTGGTTGGGCTGCTTTCACATAGATCAGATGACGGTGACTTAGGATAGAAGGTTTATTTTTCTTTCACGTAAAAGCCCAAGCAGACATTAGGTGGGGCTGTGGGGTGAGTGGCTGTGTCGTGTGAGGTCAGCCTGCAGCCCACCTCTTCCACGTGGCTCTGCTGCGCCGAGGGTGCCGTCTTCGTCTGCATGGTCAAAGGCAGCCCACTTGCTCATGTTCATGCTGCAGTCCTCAGAAAGGGAAAGGGGTCAAGGACAAGCAGTGTCTTTTCAGATGCGTCCTGGGAGTTCAGTAGCATGGCCACACTGGCCAGTGAGAGAGGCTGGCCTTGTAGTCACCAGTGCATGGCCAGACAAACCCAGGGGGCTTCAATTCCAAAAGAAAAAAGGGAACTGGATGACAGGGAACCAGCAGCAGTGGCTGCCACAGACAGCTCTGCCGAGCTGGGAGGAAGCTGGAGGAGCAGATTGGGCAGAGTGGCAGAGGGAGTGGTCGAGAGAGACACTGAGGTCCCAACAGCAAGAGATTGTACTAGAGGGAGATCTCAGAGAAGGTGGGCACTGTAGAGCACAGACGGAGACCTTGGCCTTGGACAGGACGAAGGCGGGAAGCAGGAAAGAATGGAAAATACCAGGAGGTTTGCGGGTCTGGCAGTCACCAGTAACAGCCATTTTCTGTATAAGATAGGAATCCAAGTCTTCTGCTGTGATTGAGTGGGACGGGGAGTGGCTTGGTGTCTGAGAAGCGGGGACAGTTTGAAACAGTCCTTGCTGAGAGGGGTGATCAGGGACCTACATGGTGGTGGTGGGACGCCACCCTGGGAATCTCGCCAAAGCTTGGCAGGATTGAGGGGCAGGTGAAGTTGGTCACCATGGTATATCATAGCCCTGATCTTGTGGCCTGGAAGATTTCAGTTAGGGATGCAAAGCAATTCAAGTACAGATTTTGAGAAAGTAGACAACTGAGTTTCTCCAAAGTTCCTATGAGGACAGAAATGGGGATGCTTTCACTGGAGCGATGACACAGTTATTTCATTACGTCTCCCAGAGTGCGGGAGAAGAAAACGCTTTGTGTTTGCACTAATAGATCTGGGGAAAAGGACTGATGAGAACCAACCAACATTTCCATGAAGTCACACTGAAATTTTTTATTCGTTAGACTTTGTCAACCAACGCATGCATTTTTCTGAACAGCAAGCATCATTCATGAATGCAGAACAAAACCAGATAGGTTTTGTTGGTCTCAGAAAGACATGGCAAGATGAGCAGCAGGCAGCTTTCTCATTCCGTGCAGTGGAGGAGGAAGAGGCTGGGCCCCTGCTGTGTGGGGGCAGCCCGGGAAGGATGTGGTCACCAGCCTTGGGTCATCAGTAATTAGTGAGCGTCACGGGTAAAGAGTTTTATGGTCAGTAATAGTTTTCTGTAAATGAAAATTGCTTCTCCTCACTAGGCAATTTAGTGATATCTAAGTTAATCCAGGAAAGTCTTATTCATATTAACTATGACACGTATGAGTCAATGAGTGTCACCCGGAGACATAAAGAGGAACTAGTGTCCTTTCAGTTCTAGAACAGCTGGCTGCAGTGGCCGGGTGTGTGGAGGTTGTTTATGCTGTTTCAACCATCTCCAGGTGAGGCTAACGGGTAACTGGTGGTAGGACTGGAGTCAGGGGCGGTATCTTCTACTGGCCTTTCTCCTCCCAGATTGAACCAAGTTCATCAACTGCATGTCATGTACAGCTGAAAGGCTTTCCTTTCCCTCATGGGCAACTTGTTTACTCATTTAGTTTCCACATAGAACCGGGTTCTGAAGAAGTGATTATTATTACAGTCACAGCAACAACTTTAATGATGACAACGACTTTTTTCCTTCAATTAGGTCCCCAATGAGGTCTTTGGTAATTTTTCACAGGGAGATTAGTAAGGGAGAGGAAAACTTTCACCTGCTTTTAAAATTTATTCTGAAGTCCAAATATCTTCATGAATTTAAGCCTGTATTTTGCAGCATGTGGGTTTTTCCCAGAAAGGGTTAGAACAGCAACAACAAAAATGTTGCCTTTTGAAGCATGGTAGAATGTATACTATTTAGATTTAGACCAAGCCGGAGAATGATTGTCCACGTACTCCAGTGGCAGCAGGTGCTTCTGGGCATCCCTACATGGAGACTGGGCACCCCTGCAAGGCGTCCCTGGGAGACGCACACGAGCAGTTTACTCCCCAGCTCTGCCCTGTCTTTTGTCCTCAGCTGGGCCATTTACTGATGATAATAGCACCGTGCATTTATGTAGTAACTTAGAATTCCATCACAGTGCCACAGCAGTGTAGGATATTTGTGTCGGGGGAAAAATATGACATTCACCGTTTTACTATGGATGCAGTGACCCCAGCCATTCATTTCTTGGGGAGAATTAAGTGAACTGCATCAAGTCTCCGAGTAGGGAATGGAAAATGTGTGTCAGTGGAGTGTGAATTAATCTACTTGCCGGACGCTATGTATTTCACTGGCTGCATGAACAGTACGCATGAGTCACAAATACCATAGAGATATGTGTAGATTTTTTTTCTTTTTTGGAGATGGAGTCTTGCTCTGTTGCCCAGGCTGGAGTGCAGTGGCACAATCTTGGCTCACTGCAACCTCTGACTCCCAGGTTCAAGCAATTCTCTTGCCTCAGCCTCCCAGGTAGCTGGGATTACAGGCATGCGCCACCACACCCAGCTAATTTTTGTGTTTTTAGTAGAGACGGGGTTTCACCATGTTGGCCAGACTGGTCTTGAACTCCTGACCTCAAGTGATCCTCCCGCCTCAGCCTCCCAAAGTGCTGGGATTACAGGTGTGAGCCATTGCACCTGGCCTCTGTCTACTCTCTAACTATTCTGAGCCGACTTCCACCAGCTTTGCCCAGGGAGAGCCACACCTGTCTCAAGCCATGCAGGGGCACAGATCAATCAGTGGCAACTCCTGCCCAGCCTAGAGTTGTGGGGAGATATAGCCCAGCGTCTACCTTTGACTAGTGGTGGACAGGAGCTAGTAGATACACTCTTTTGCCGTCTTTCCCCAGGAGAACAGTTCTGAGACTATTTTCCTAAGGCTCCTCTGAGGGTCCTGGCAAACGGATCCGCCTATAGCCAACTCAGTAACAATCTTTGTACTGGTTTTTATGACTGCATCTCCCACCCTGACTTCTGCTTCCTGGGCTTACACCCCCATCTACTCTGCCTTCAGCAGCCTTTCTAGGCTCTGCCTAGACAGAGAGTCACTTTAAGAAAAAATCCACTTAATTGCTACTTCTAACAACACTTTAATTTCCTACCCACAAAAATTAAATTTTAATATTTCATAACGAGCTCATCAATTATGCTTCACTGTCTCGTAATAACACCCGCTGGAATTTTGCCTGGAATGATTAAATAGCGTATCTACCTATGAACCATGCAGGGCAGGGTGGGGCAGTGGAAGGAAGATGAACTTTGAGGTTTCCAGTCCAGCCCCACTCATTACTAAATATGTGTTCCTGGGCAACTCGCTTAACCTCTCTGAGTCTTTCTCAGCCTCATGTGTGAAATGGCCGTAATATAATAAAACTAGAGATTAATGACAAATGAAAAGGCTGAGGCAGGAGAATCGCTTGAACCTGGGAGGTGGAGGTTGCAGTGAGCCGAAATCACGCCATTGTACTCCAGCCTGGGCAACAGAGTGAGACTCCGTCTCAAAAAAAAAAAAAATTAAAAAAAAAAAAAGAAGGATGAAAACACAACACATCAAAATGTGTGTGTGATGGAAAGCTAAAACTTACAGGAAAATTATAACATTTAATACTTGTATCAGTAAAAATTTAAAAATAAAAACGAGTGAGTTAAATACCCAACACAAAATAGAAAACAGACATACAAGAGAGGACAAAAGTTTACTCCTTTGAAAATTCAAAGAAAATGGACAACCCTCTGGAAAGATTGCTCAAAGATAAAAGATTATTTATAAAAACATAAATAAGACTAAGAATGAAAAAAGGACAAAGTACAAAGTCAGCAAAAATGTAAAATATTTATAGTAAGAGAAGATGATAAAAACTTTAAACCATTAAACATGAAAATGTAGGTTAAATGGGTAAAATCCTAGAAAAAATTTAAACTTGTCAAAACTAACTAGAGAAGAAATACAAAGTGCAATGCGGCCGGGCGCGGTGGCTCACGCTTGTAATCCCAGCACTTTGGGAGGTCGAGGCGGGCGGATCACGAGGTCAGGAGATCGAGACCATCCTGGCTAACACGGTGAAACCCCGTCTCTACTGAAAATACAAAAAATTAGCCAGGCGTGGTGGCGGGCGCCTGTAGTCCCAGCCACTGGGGAGGCTGAGGCAGGAGAATGGCGTGAACCCAGGAGGCGGAGCTTGCAGTGAGCCGAGATCGCACCACTGCACTCCAGCCTGGGCGACAGAGCGAGACTCCGTCTCAAAAAAAAAAAAAAAAAAAATAGAAAGTGCAATGCTCCCTGTTAATGATAGCATAGTCCCAACAAGAATATCAAATTGTTTTTTCTGCAACTGGACAAGTTGATCATAAAAGTCCTTTAGAAGAAGAAAGGAGCAAAGAATTTTCAGGAAAATTCCATCCCAAAAAAACAAATGAAATATTTGGGTTGTGGGGTTGGCTAGCCCACTACAGCGCCTCTGTAGTTGAATCTATATGGGCTGGGCACGTGGCTCATGCCTCTAATCTCAGCACTTTGGGAGGCCGAGGTAGGAGGATTACTCAAGCTCAGAAGTTCAAGATCCTTCTAGGCAACATAGTGAGACCTTGTCTCTACTAAAATTAAAAAAAATTAGCAAGGAGTGGTGGTGCATGTCTGTAGTCCCAGCTACTTGGGAAGCTGAGGTGGGAGGATTGCTTTAGCCTGGGAGATGGAGGCTGCAGTGAGCCCTGATCATGCCACTGCACTCCAGCCTGGGCAACAGAAGGAGACGCTGTCTCAAAACAGTAACAAACAAAAAACCCCAGTATGGTATTGATATGTGCATATATGGACACACAAATCAAACAGAATAGGAAATCCAGAAATAGACTCAACTGAACATAGAAATTCAATAGACAATTAAGTTGACATCTCAAATCAGTGGGAAAATTTTAATACATGGTATTAAGATACCCAGAAGGCTACAAAGAAATACAAAATTGAGTCCATTCTTTTTTTTTTTTTTTTCTGAGACGGAGTCTCGCTCTGTTGCCAGGCCGGAGTGCAGTGGTGCGATCTCGGCTCACTGCAACTTCCGCCTCCCAGGTTCAAGCTATTCTCCTGCCTTAGCCTCCGGAGTAACTGGGATTACAGGCACATGCCACCATACCCAGCTAATTTTTGTATTCTTAGTAGAGATGGGGTTTCACCATGTTGGCCAGGATGGTCTCGATCTCTTGACCTCGTGATCCGCCAGACTCGGCCTCCCAAAGTGCTGGAATTACAGATGTGAGCCACCGCACCTGGACGCATTGAGCCCATTCTTATACCATACAACAGAATAAAGTCCAAATGGATCACATATTTAGATGTAAAATAAGGAAAACATGGAGAAATTACTGTATAACCTACAAATAAAGAAACTTTCGTATGACTCAATTTCCAGAAACAATAAGGAAAAAGATTGATAAATACGTTTACATAAAAATATAAAATTTGGCCGGGCGTGGTGGCTCTTATGTGTAATCTCAGCACTCCAAAAGGCCGAGGCGGGTGATCACCTGAGGTCAGGAGTTCAAGACCAGCCTGGCCAACATGGTGAAACCCCATGTCTACTAAAAATACAAAAATTAGCCGTGTGTGGCAGTGTGCGCCTGTAGTCCCAGCTACTCGGCAAGCTGAGGCAGTAAGATCGCTTGAACCCGGGAGGCGGAGGTTGCAGTGAGCCGAGATTTTGCCACTGCACTCTAGCCTGGGCAATAGAGTGAGGCTCCGTCTCAAAAAAAATATGCTAAGTAAAAAAACAAAGTGAGAAAAACATTTACAAAAGTATCTATATTTTAGGTTAAGCCTTTTGAAATTGCTGATATTTGACCATTTTTCACCTAACAAAATGGCAATTTCATAGGCTTCAATTTAATACCTAATATACAAAGAGCACCTAAAAATAAAATGGGGAATAACTCCATAGAAGAATGCACCAGAGATATGAACCCACCATTTACAAAATAAAAATGCAATGACTTTTAACCGTATGACAAGATGCTGAAGCATGCTCCTAAGACTCTATCCCAAAGACACATCGTAAAAATGCTCAAAAGACATATACAAAAGCAGTTTCGTACATCACTGTGTGTAATAGCAAAAGAGTGGAAACAATTCAGACGTCTCAATATCTGATAGAGTGAGTCCTCCAACTCTGACCTCTTCTCTCCATGATGATCTTGGATATTCTTAGATCTTTGCATTTCCATGTACGTTATAAAATCTGTTTTTCTTTTTTTTTTGAGATGGAGTTTCACTCTTGCTGCCCAGGCTGGAGTGCAATGGCGTGATCTTGAAAAATCTGATTTTCAACTTACCCAGACACTCAGTCTTATTGAGTTTTGTATTGGGATTAAGTTGAATCTGTAGATCAATTTGGGAAGAACTGGCATCTTTATAAAATTGAGTATTCAAACTATAAGCATTGATTTAGACCTTCTTTAATTAATCTCAATGTTTTGTAGTTTTCTATGTAGAAATCTTTAAAAATCTTTTCTTAGATTTATTATATGTTTTTTGGTTTGTTTTGTTTGTTTTTCGTTTTTTTGTTTTGAGACATAGGCTCACTCTGTCGCCCAGGCTGGAGTGCAGTGGCGTGATCTCGGCTCGCTGAAAACTCCGCCTCCTGGGTTCAAGTGATTCTCCTGCCTCAGCCTCCTGAGTAGCTGGCATTACAGGCACCTGCCACCGCCCCTGGCTAATTTTTGTATTTTTAGTAGAGACGGGGTTTCACCACGTTGGCCAGGCTAGTCTTGAACTCCTGACATCATGATCCACCTGCCTCGGCCTCTCAAAGTGCTGGGATTACAGGCGTAAGCCACTGCTTCCGGCATCCAGCCTGATTCTTAATGTTGTTATTAATGCCTTCTCTTTTTCTCTTCATAACTTTTGCAAGAGAATTATCTCTTTTATTAGACTTTCAACAATTCTTTCCTTGTAATATATGCATTTAAAACAATAAACTTACCTAAAAGTAGCACCTTAGCTGCAAAAAGCTTTGAGATGTTTTTGTTACTCAATTTGAGATATTCAATAATTTTTAGGTTTCTTCTTGTATATTTTTAGGTTGTGGAAGTTTTTAAAATCTGCATGAAAAATAACTTCTACATTGATTACACTGTGTGCAGAGTATAAAGTGTATGTTATATCAATTCCATGCAATTTACTGAGATATTTTTTGTAGTGAAAATCACAATTTCAGTATTGGATGCCATCCATTTTGTTTTTCACTCACATTAGTCAGTGGATAATGAAATGATCTTCTGGGACTGTGAAATGTTTCATGAACCCGCTGGTCATCCTTGCACAGGAGCCAGGCTAATCATCTCTGTTTCATTCCAATTTTAGAATACAAGCTGCAAAAGCAAGCACTGAGATTCTTTATGGCCTAATAATTGGTCAGTTTTTATAAATGTTCTATACGTGTTTTATGTGCTTGGAAAGGACGCACAATATGCAATAAGTATATGGGTAGGGGGGGGCATGGTTTGAGAAGGAGTCTGACTCTGTTGCCCAGACTGGAGTGCAGTGGTGCCATCTCGGCTCACTGCAACCTCCACCTCCCGGATTCAAGCAATTCTCCTGCCTCAGCCTCCCAAGTAGCTGCGATTACAGGCATGAGCCACCATGGCAGGCTAATTTTTGTATTTTTAGCAGAGATGGGGTTTCGCCATGTTGGCCAGGCTGGTCTCCAACTCCTGACCTCAAGTGATCCACCTGCCTCGGCCTCCCACAGTGCTGGGATTATAGGTGTGAGCCACCACGCCTGGCCTCTACCTCTTACTTTGAATCAGGAGATCCTGGACTTACATCCTAATTGGGCTTTAGATGTCCGACACTGCCTGGGACTGGGGGAATCTTCTAACCTGAGAGGGAACTTATTTGGCCACAAATCTGAGGTGTGTTCTCCAATTCACTTGATCACAGCTAAACCTCATGTTGATGTTGCCATCTTCCTGACTCTGTGCCTCCTTTGGGATGGAACTTGGAAGAGAAGTTTCACACACTTATTACAAGAAGTTGGAAGTCCTCAACTCTTAATATAAGAAAGGTAATAAAATTCACATATGCTGGGAGGTGCCACTCACACAGGCCTACTTTGTACTTCTGCATCAGCCGCGCCTTCATTCCCGGCACCCCCACCCTCCAGAGTCTACACCAACGTCAGCCAGTGAGGCTTCCCCCATCCCCCCCTCCCCGCTCAAGTCTCCCCGGTCCACACCTTCTTCATGGGGCCTGGATTTGGAGCTTGGCTAGTGGAGACTACGCATTCTTTTCCAGCATACGTAGAACATTTCTAAAAATTGACTCTATTTTTAGGCTGTAAAGAAATCTCAGTAAATTTCATGGAATTGATATCATACATACCATATTCTCTAAACATTATGTAATTAAGTCAGAAGTCTTTTTTTCTTTTAACAGAGCTTTAGAAAAAAGACCACAATTCTAATAATATACAAGATAAAATAGAAATAAAAATAGAAATGATTCCTTTGCATCTACTTTCTTGCCATTGTTCTAAGTTTCTGGGAGGCAGAGGAGTGGAGAAGATGACGTGCTGAGGTCCTATCTAGCACTTAAAATGTTTGACTCTTGGTCAGGCGCAATGGCTCATGCCTGTAATCCCAACACTTTGGGAGGCTAAGGTGGGAGGATCGCTTGAAGCCAGGAGTTTGAGACCGGCCTGGGCAACATTGCCAGACCTCATCTCTATAAAAAATACAAAAATTAGCTGGGCATGATGGCACCTGACTGTAGTCCCAGCTACTCAGGAGGTCAAGGCAGGAGGATTGCTTGAGTCCAGGAGGTCAAGGCTGCAGTGAGTCATGATCGCACCACTGTGCTCCAGCCTGGGCAACAGAGTGAGACCCTGTCTCAAAAAAAAAAAAAAAAAAAAGCTTGACTCTCTCATTTAAATCCTTAAATCATTCGCTTGGAGGATCTGTTCTTTGGCGACGCTGAGAGCTGTCCTTTCCCGCGTGTGTCTCCCCACGTTTCTCCTGCCGTCTCAGCAGAGCCCTCCTCCCACATCGCCCCATTACCGCAGCCCATGCAGGGCCGTCAGCTTTGTCAACTTTCCTCTGGCTAATTTCACTTGAAGCGCCTCTTTATTTGGAATTTTTATAAACTTGTTTTGTTCATAGCTTCCGACTCACCATGTATTCCATCCTCCCCCACAGGCCAAATGGAAATGGAGCCTTTTATGAAGTTTCCCTCTTTTTAAGCTGGAAAGTTGGCAGTGACGTCGTTTCGAAGTGAGTCGGAAAGTCTGGGTTGGGCTGGCAACATCACCCCTAAGATGAGGGCCATTTACAAGTTTGTTTATAAAAAGTGGGAGAGCTGGAGCTGTGTTTTCTTGGCGCTGTGCTGGAATTCTGACCACTCGAAGATGAGATCTCATCCCAGGAGTGCTTGCTAGTGCCTCCTTCAGGGACCAACCCTGTCAAGTGGGAAGGCATGAAGTTCAAGAAGTCAGCATTCCCAGAGGCAGGCCAGCTTGCTTTCATTCTGTCGTACTCGGTTTCCTTACTTTCCTCCTAACACGGTACCTCTGAAGCAAACGTTCCCCAGCACTGTCCCCTTCTAGAAAGACCTTGTATGAGAACCTTATCTTTGCACTGTCCCCTTCTAGAAAGACCTTGTATGAGACCGCCGTTAGGGCAGACGGGATGGATTTGACCAACCCAGGTCACAAACCAGTGATGATGGAGAGAATTCCATGAGTTAGCCAGGGCGCAGCGGGACAGAGGGAACCTGGCTCCTTCCTTACAACAGCTTCTTGGAGCAAGGAATCTTGGACAAAAAAATAAAAGCACTGGACTGGTTCAAGGTTATTTGTTCAACTTTACATCTCTGTTCTGGGTCCCAGAGACACCAACGTACACAAGATTCACTCCTTATGTCCCAGGAGCCCATGGTCTACCCAGGAAGACAGAGAGGGGAAAGAAGACCCATTCTGTGAGGCTGAATAACTGAGCTGTGGTTAGGCACCTGAAGAGAGCAGAGCCAGGGCAGACCCCAAGGAGGGGAACTGAGCTGAGCCTGGCACGATGAACCCCAGCTTGCCCTCCTCCATGGAGTGTGGAGAGGAGGCCCACAAAGGGCCTAGAAATATTCATCGTGGAGCTTGGGAGAGAGGGAGAGAGGGGCCGCTCAAACTGTGTATGTTGGTATCACCGTTATAATTGCCTACACTTTACAAAAAGGCAAAACTGTACAAAACTGTCACTTTCTGAAAAGGAGACAGAATTCAGAGGTGGAGATTCCACCCAAGTACGGTCACGCACAGCTGCTGCTGGGAAGCCTCTCCAAAATGAGTTGAAGGCCACAGACCTCGGATGCTGGGCAGATAGCAAAGACTGCTGGGCACCCCGGTGCCACAGGGTGCAGGAAGGTTCTCCCCCGACAGCCCCTTCCACGAACACCCTGGCACCTGCCCTGCATGGTCCTGTTCCTGGGAACTTTCTTTTTTTTTTCTTTTAGATGGAATCCCACTCTTGTCACCCAGGCTGGAGTGCAGTGGCACTGTCTCGGCTCACTGCACCCTCTGCTTCCTGGATTCAGGTGATTCTCCTGCCTCAGCCTCCCAAGTAGCTGAGATTACAGGTGCCTGCCATCACGCCCATGTGTCTCTGTGTTATCATTTAACGTCAGTGCAAGGCCTCTGATCAGCTATATTGAAATAACATATTACATATAATAATATTGAAATAGTTATGGGAATATAGAAAATCACTTGTCTTCTTAATCAAAGGTTTAAAGTGCCTTTGGAATTATTTTAATAAGTATTCTTCTTACTCATTTCAGAGTTTCGTAGAGAACAAATCTACAGCAGCCCTGGGGCTCCTCAGGGAGAACAGCGATGGGTATTTTGGGAGGGGCCTCATGGCGGCCCCACAGGCTGAGGAGCGAGGTCTCTGATTAGTGCATTTGGAGAAGGGGTGGGCATTCTCAGCTGAGAGCCTCTTGCTTTTAGGAAGCTTTTTGATGAATAGTGGCCAATTATTCACACCATGATAAAAAAAACAGTCATAATAGATAGCAAGCTCTTCTCGTGTTCACGACACCGAGTGAGGTAGCGTTCTGATTCTCGTCCCTTTGTTACCGGAAAATGGTCCCAATCCAGACCCCAAGAGAAGGTTCTTGGATATCACATGAAAAAGAATTCGGAGTGAGTCCATACAGTAAAGTGAAAGCAAGTTTATTAGGAAAGTAAAGGAATAAAAAATGGCTACTTGTGGACTGCTCGGCTACTTGTGCTTACTGTTACTTCTTGATTATGTGCTAAACAAGGGGTGGGTTATTCATGAGTTTTCCAGGAAGGAGGTGGGCATTTCCTGGGACTGAGGGTTCCTCCCCTTTTTAGACCATATAGGGTAACTTCCTAACATTGCCATGGCATTTGTAAACTGTCATGGCGCTGGCGGGAGGGTCTCTTATCATGCTAATGCACAAAAATTAGTATATAATGAGCCATGAAGATGACCGGAAATCACTTTCGTCACCATCTTGGTTTTGGTGGGATTCAGCGGGCTTCTTTACCACATGCTGTTTTATCAGGAAAGTCTTTGTGACCGGTATCTTGTGCCAACCTCCTATCTCATCCTGTAACAAGGATGCCTTAACCTCCTGGGAATGCAGCCCAGTAGGTCTCAGCCTTATTTTACCCAGCTCCTGTTCAAGATGGAGTTGCTCTAGTTCGAATGCCTCTGATACCTTGAATTCCTTTTTGGGTCTGAAATGGACACTGTGAGCTGGCCAAAGAGGGGAACTGGGTACCACTTACTGATTGAGTTTCAAAGGAGAGCTCTTAACTTCATGAGAAATGCATCCTAATCTCCCACGTTAATGAGATGCTTCCAAGAATGATTATACTCCTTGATTATTGATTAATAGATTGACGCAGCCCAGAATGAGGTCTCTAGGGACACAGTGCAGGGCTCAGATATCTAAGGTCCCTTAACCCCTCTGAGAATGTAGTATCGCAGAAGTGTGTGCTATTAATCAGGGTGGGCCAAGGGCACAAGTAATCCCCAAAGCTCAGGGGGCAAACACAAAAAGTGGCTCCCTTGAGTCCAGAGGTCAGGTGGTTCTCCTCCTGCAGCAACTCAGGAATCCAGTATGCTTCCCTCTCACAGATCTGCCATCTGGAAGTTCTTTGCTAACAGCCCCTGATGAGAGAGCAAGAGTGTGAAGAGCTCACACCTGCTCTAACACGCTGAACTGATAGCAACCATCACTTCCACTCACATCCATATTAGCAAGAACTCAGTCACATGATCTCACCCTAGCAAGGGCTGCTGGGAAATGGAGTCTTCCTGTGCACCTGGGAAGAAGAAATGGCGTAGTGAATGGGAAACAATCCCCAGGCTCCGTGTAAGTAGAAAGCAATTGTCTTCATTGTGTTTAATTGTACTAAGGCTTATCGGGAGATTCACAAAGCTTCATAAAACCAACTTTTTTTTTTTTGAGACAGAGTCGTACTCTGTCACCCAAGCTGGAGTGCAGTGGTGCAATCATGGATCACTGCAACCTCAACCTCCCAGGCTCAGGTGATCCTCCCACCTCAGCCTCCCAGTAGCTGGGACTCCTATGGGTGTGCGCCAAGGTGCCTGGCTAATTTTTGTATTTTTTGTAGTGATAGGGGTCTCACTATGTTTCCCAGGCTGGCCTTGAACTCCTGGGCTCATGCAATCTACCAGCCTCAGCCTCCCAAAGTGCTGGGATTACAGGTGTGGGCCACTGCACCTAGCCTCAATCCTGTTTGTGTAAGACAAGTAACTTTGCTCAAGATGAATCCTTAGTGGACAAAAATTTCCCTCTTGTCAGTTCTCTGCTTGTATAGTTGCTTATTTCTTTTTTTTTTTTTTTTTTTTTTTTTTTTTGAGACGGAGTCTCGCTCTGTGGCCCAGGCTGGAGTGCAGTGGCGCAATCTCGGCTCACTGCAAGCTCCGCCTCCTGGGTTCACGCCATTCTCCTGCCTCAGCCTCTCCGAGTAGCTGGGACTACAGGCGCCCGCCACAACGCCCGGCTAATTTTTTTTGTATTTTTTAGTAGAGACGGGGTTTCACCGTGGTCTCGATCTGACCTCGTGATCCACCCACCTCGGCCTCCCAAAGTGCTGGGATTACAAGCGTGAGCCACTGCGCCCGGCCGTATAGTTGCTTATTTCTAAGTCTGACTCAAGTAAGAGGTTTGGTTCCCCACAAGTAGATACTAATGGGAGTGTTGTCATTGGAACATCTGCATGTGAAAATGTCTTGGTGGTGAAGGGATGGGAAACATGTGTTGCCAAGGAGTTCCCAGCACCTGAAAGAAGCAGAATGTGTGCAGCAATTAATTGTCCTATAAAGGTTGGAAGTTGTATAAAGCAAAAAAAAATTAAAGTTTAAAAAATTTTAATAATTATTTTAAATGCCTGAACAAGTCCCCAGAATAAAAACTTACGGTTGTCTTAAGAAACACCCTTGCAGTAGCAGCATTTGTTCCTTGGAGAGATTCAACCTGGTCCCAGAGAGTGGCCTGCTTCTCTGTGCCGTGATGCCAACCAGAGATGAAGCTATGGAAAACAAATGATAAAAACTGGTGCTGGGCACGGTGGCTCACGCCTGTAATCCCAGCACTTTGGGAGGCCGAGGCGGGTGGATCGCCTGAGGTCAGGAGTTCAAGACCAGCCTGGCCAACATAGTGAAACCATCTCTACTAAAAATACAAAAATTAGCCAGGCGTGGTGGCAGGCACCTGTAATCCTAGCCACTCAGGAAGCTGAGGCAGGAGAATCGCTTGAACCTGGAAGGCGGAGGTTTTAGTGGGCTGAGGTTGCGCCACTGTTCTCCAGCCTGGACAACAAGATAGAGACTCTGTCTCAAAACAAAAACAAAAACAAAAACAAAACTGGGTTGGCATGGTAAACAGAGGCCACACAGGCCTTCAAGAGGGGCCTGAGTGTAAGATGAGTATATTCTTTTAAAATGATTCAGGAGGAAGAGTGTGAGAATAGTATATTTTGGTCTGCCCAATCATTTGAATTATGTTACAGAGTTGGCACATTTATGAGACCACGAGCTCATTGTATTATCTCCAAGCATAGTTTATGGAGGAAATGAGTGGTGGCAAATGTAACAAGAGATTTGCATAAACCACCACAAAGATTATTGTTTTGCTATATATATATATTTATATATATATATATATATTTTTTTTTTGAGACGGAGTCTTGCTCTGGCGCCCAGGCTGGAGTGCAGTGGCACTATCTCAGCTCACTGCAACCGCCGTCTCCTGGGTTCAAGCTATTCTCCTGCCTCAGCCTCCAGAGTAGCTGGGATTACAGGTGCCCGCGACCACACCCGGCTGATTTCTGTATTTTTAGTAGAAACACGGTTTCACCATGTTGGCCAGGCTGGTCTCGAACTCCTGACTTCAGGTGATCTGCCTGCCTCGGCCTCCCAAAGTGTTGGGATTACAGGTGTGAGCCACCACGCCCAGCCAGTAAAATATTTGTATAGTATATAAAGAACCAGGAGCTGTGGTTCTTACAACCAGGAGCTGCGGTACTTACATAGGAGAGAATGAAAGTTGGAGATAAAATGTGGTCACACTAAAATGGGTGGATGTTAATCCTGAGCTCAGAATGCAGAAGTCAATTCATTGGGACAGTAAACTTGGTCCTAGTAATTATGCATTTAGAGACCCATCCAGTTTTAGGAGAAAAATACAGCTGCAGGTATGGTGCCCTGCACTCTTCCAAGAAGTGCCACTGCCCTTTGGGGAGTGTTCAGGGCAGTGTTGCACAGAGGAGGCATTCCTTGCCAGCACCCCATGGTAAAAATGCATAGGGCTTATTGAAATAAACTTTTTTTTTTTTTTGAGACGGAGTCTTGCTTTTGTTGCCCAGGCTGGAGTACAGTGGCACAACCTTGGCTCACTAAAACCTCCGCCTCCCAGGTTCAAGCGATTCTCCTGCCTCAGCCTCCCAAGTAGTTGGGACTACAGGCATGAGCCACCACACCCAGCTAATTTTTGTATTTTTAGTAGAGACAGGGTTTCGCCATATGGGCCAAGGTGGTCTCAAACTCCTGACCTCAAGTGATCCGCCCGCCTCCGCCTCCCAAAGTGCTGGGATTACAGGCGTGAGCCACTGTGCCTGGCCTGAAAGAAACTTTTAAGCAGAGAAATATTGGAAACACACACAATCCTCTGAGCTCTGCGTATCCCCTGGAGAGGTGAGTTTAGGGCAGGTGTAGTGGGTTTGGGAGCCTCAGAGGGCGAGACCTGTCCTACCCACGCCCAGATATTCATAGGGAAGGGAGCAGTCTGTGATGCAGGGCCTTCCTGGTTGAGTAAATGGCCTTGTTTTATTTCTTCTTTCTAAGACAATTAGGACATTATGCCAAGCGATTGATTTGCATAGGAACATTATATTACTTGTGAATACCACCAGGAGAATCAAGGGGCAGTGGGGCTGTTTGGGTTGAGAAACTGAGACTCTTTTGTGTGATGGAACAAATATACTGTTTTGGAAGAAGAAGAAAACTCAGATCTTGGCCGGGCGCGGTGGCTCACGCTTGTAATCCCAGCACTTTGGGAGGCCAAGGCGGGCGGATCACGAGGTCAGGAGATTGAGACCACGGTGAAACCCCATCTCTACTAAAAATACAAAAAATTAGCCGGGCATGGTGGCGGGCGCCTGTGGTCCCAGCTACTGGGAGAGGCTGAGGCAGGAGAATGGCGTGAACCCGGGAGGCGGAGCTTGCAGTGAGCCGAGATTGCGCCACTGCACTCCAGCCTGGGCGACAGAGCGAGACTCTGTCTCAAAAAAAAAAAAAAAGAAAACTCAGATCTTTTGCTGGCCCTAATGTTGAGCAGCTCAGTGACCTTGGGCTAGTTACTTCATCTCTCCAGGCCTCCGTCTCCTTGTTTTTGGAGTGTTGAGGTTACATTATTACATCACTTTGTAGAGCCTTCTCATTTGGGACTTTGTAATCCATGAGGGAAACTGTCTGCAAGCCCCAAAGCCCTTAATCTTGATTGGAATATGGTCAAAAATAGATCTGGAAGTAATTTTAAAAAGCAATTTAAAATGTTAAATATGATGTATTAGACTTCCTGAAAAATATGACCAACAACTTTATGTTCTCAACTTTTTACCAAACTCTTTGAACACTATTTGTTTTTACAAGAGAGAAGTCTTATAATAAATGAGCAGAGCTTCTGAAGACTAATTACACCTCTAGAATTACCTGGAGATGACAATTGCAATTGTTTTGGTAACAAAGAATCTTCTCTGCTCTTCTGCCCTAAATGATAACTGCACCTCAGTTCCTCATGGTGTTTAACAAAAGTCCTTACCACCTTCACAGGCCTCTCTCACCAGCCCTGGCATTTTCTCTGTCTGAAAAGAAGCCAGCAAATTGTTTTACAAACTCCTGCAATGGTACTTCTTAGAGAAAGCAACGTGAGGCAGCCCAGTCTCACTTGGTAAAACTTGCAGCATAGAAGATCCTGGCCAGTGGGAGACATGGAACTTGTCACAAGTTGGGCAAGATTTATCAATATCCTATAGCTAGGTGGGAGTCATCTTATCCTGTAGCTGGGTGGGATTCATCAATATCCTGTAGTTGGGTGGGATTAATCAATATCCTGTAGCTGGGCTGGATTAATCGATATCCTGTAGCTGGATGGGATTCATCAATATCCTGTAGCTGGGTGGGATTCATCAATAATCTATAGCTGGCTGGGATTCACCAATATCCTGTAGCTGGGCGGGATTAATCAATACCCTGTAGCTGGGTGGGATTAATCAATATCCTGTAACGGGGTGGGATTCATCAATAACCTATAGCTGGGCGGGATTCATCAATATCCTGTAGCTGGGAGGGATTCATCAATATCCTGTAGCTGGGCGGGATTCATCAACATCCTGTAGCTGGGCGGGATTCATCAACATCCTGTAGCTGGGCGGGATTCGTCAATATCCTGTAGCTGGCTGGGATTCGTCAGTATCCTGTAGCTCGGCGGGATTTATCAATATCCTGCAGGTGGGCGGGATTTATCAATATCCTGTAGGTGGGAGGGATTCGTCAATACTCTGTAGCTGGGCGGGATTCGTCAATACCCTGTAGCTGGGCGGGATTCGTCAATGTCCTGTAGCTGGGAGGGATTCGTCAATAACCTATAGCTGAGCGGGATTCGTCAATATCCTGTAGCTGGGCGGGATTCGTCAATATCCTGTAGCTGGGCAGGATTCGTCAATATCCTGTAGCTGGGCGGGATTCGTCAATATCCTGTAGCTGGGCGGGATTCGTCAATATCCTGTAGCTGGGCGGGATTCGTCAATATCCTGTAGCTGGGGGGGGATTCGTCAATATCCTGTAGCTGGGGGGGATTCGTCAATATCCTGTAGCTGGGCGGGATTCGTCAATATCCTGTAGCTGGGTGGGATTCGTCCATGTCCTGTAGCTGGGAGGGATTCATCAATAACCTATAGCTGAGCGAGATTCATCAATAACCTATAGCTGAGCGGGATTCATCAATATCCTGTAGGTGGGCGGGATTTATCAATATCCTGTAGCTGGGGGGTATTCATCAATATCCTGTAGCTGGGGTGATTCATCAATATCCTGTAGCTGGGTGGGATTAATCAATATCCTGTAGCTGGGGTGATTCATCAATATCCAAAGCTGGGTAGGATTTATCGATATCCTGTAGCTGGGAGAGATTTGTTAATATTTTATAGCTGGTTGGGATTCATCAATATCCTACACCTGGCTGCGATTCATCAATATCCTGTAGCTGGCTAGAGGAAAACCTCAAGGTTTCTGGGTTGGCTGCTTCCAAAATGTAGGCCCTCGAGTAAAGAACCTAATTTTATATGAAAGAGACAACTGCTGCTGACCAGGTGGCTGCTGAATAGATATGTCTGATCCACGCAGCTTAGTTGAAAAACAAGTTAAACGAAGTAAAAAAAAATCTCTTTGGGAACGAGAACAACGTGGGCTGTGTTGGGGCCTAAGCGGAATTTCACTCAGCAGGAGCAACTGTTTCATCAGAGAAAGGATTATGGAGCTCTTGACAGAGGTTTCCAAGAAACAGAAAAATAGTCCCAATTCAAGTTCGGTAAAGAATGAGGTGTCTGTCTGTTGGCCGCTGAAATACCGAGCCCGAGTGAAGGCGAAAAGTGAGGGAGGAGATGAATGGGCTGTAAGAGGCAGATTCATGGGAGGAGAAAATAAAGCAGTGTCATTAACACCAAAGGACGTAGGGACAGAAGGAACATCACGGTGGGAGGGCAGAGTGGAGATTTGTGGAGGTGGGAGCGTCCCCAGCTCGCCCTTCTTGGTCGAGTTTAAATGAAGGCAAAGTTCTTTCCATTCAAACTCTTGAGTGTGGATACAATACCACAGTGAGCAACGCCGGGAGTTCTGACTTCTGTTCCGTTTAAGTTCAAAAAGAACCTAAATGAAGTTGTTGGGAAACTTAGGAGTCAGGAAACAATGCTTTAAAATGCACGGAAGTAGCAATAAGAGCTTAGAGTCACCCAGACATCTTTCATTTCTACAGCCCAGAAATCTCTCCTTTCTACAGCCCTATAAATTATTGAGGGCGCCCCTTCTTGGACAACGAAAACGATGTAATAGGATCCTTTCAAGCTCATCATTACCTCAGACATCCTTCTTTAGTCAGGAGAAGACTTGGGACTCGGTTCTCCATCACAACTCCGTGTTTGAAAACATTCCAGTAATTTGTGAATGCAATAATCCAAGAGATGTTCATGCTGTGCTTCACCACTCATTACATAGAACATTGAGTTCTTGTGTTGAATATTTTATTTTAAAAGACTGTGCTTTTTTTCGTTTTGCTGTTTCACTTTTTTTATTCTGAAAGTAGCACATGCTCATTGCAAAACAACCACCCCCCACAAAAAGCAACGAAGAGCCCAATTTAAAAGGTTATTGTCACCTGTCGCACGCCAATACACTATCAGGGTTCACTGTGGGCCATTCCGGACCATTTCTTTGCATATATAAACCCATAAACATGAAGCTCTTTTTCCCCTAAACTTTGAGATACAAAGTTAAAACCAACATTTATGCATGCCTTTGTGTTGGGCCATATTTGATAACTAAGTCCTTGTTTGACCCATGATCTCAACCAGAAAGCTTTCCCTCAGGGAAAACCACCCCACTGAATGCCACATGTGGGAATCAGAGCTCTGTTTTTACCTCCTTCCAATCCCACAGCTGTTGAAATGATCATAGTTGGAATCATATAATCAGTCATGGAAGGGAACATAGATGGTGTTGAGCTCAGGAAACCCCGATACCCTGAAATACGGCACATGGGCATGCGGAATACTTTGATTTAAAGAAAAAGGGGAAAGCTTCAGAAACAAGCTTCAGAGGCTGGGCGCCGTGGCTCACACCTGTAATCCCAGCACTTTGGAAGCCAAGGCAGGTGGATCACCTGAGGTCAGGAGTTTGTGACCAGCCTGGCCAACACAGTGAAACCCCGTCTCTACTAACGATACAAAAAATTAGCCAGGCATGGTGGCGCGAGCCTGTAGTCCCAGATACTCGGGAGGCTGAGGCACGAGAATCACTTGATCCTGGGAGGCAGAGATTGCAGTGGGCCAAGATCGTGCCACTGCACTCCAGCCTAGGCGACAGAGCAAGACTGTTTCAAGCAAACAAACAAACAGAATTGGTAGGGCTTGAATTATCATCAGAAAGGGTGCAGAAGCAAGAAAGAGCATAGTGTATAATATATTCACAGACAAGGATGGGTCGAGACTTATGGGAGTGGATTGTTCAAGTCAAGGAGAGAAATGAACCTGACTGGACAGAGGGAGGCAGGTGATGGAAGTCATGGAAAATCAGGTAGACAGTGGATGCTTTGTGATGTGGGAAATGGCCACGGAATATCCTCAAGCAGATATTTGGGGAGTATTGGTGTATCCGTGCAGTAGAGGAAGGATCACCTTCTGACTTATGGATACACATGCAGAAGTGAGCAATACGTACACCTCACATTTCTGCAGGGTTTTTTTTTTTTTGAGAGGGAGTCTTGTGCTGTTGCCCAGGCTGGAGTGCAATGTTGCGATCTCGGCTCACTGCAAGCTCTGCCTCCCGAGTTCAAGCCATTCTCCTATCTCAGACTCCCAAGTAGCTGGGATTACAAGCATGTGCCACCATACCAGGCTATTTTTTTTTTTTTTTTTTTTTTTTTTAGACGGAGTCTAGCTCTATTGCCAGGCTGGAGTGCAGTGGCGCGATCTTGGCTCACTGCAACCTCTGCCTCCTGGGTTCAAGCAATTCTCCTGCTTCAGCCTCCTGAGTAGCTGGGATTACAGGCACACGCTGCCATGCCCAGCTAATTGTTGTATTTTTAGTAGAGATGGAGTTTCACTGTGTTGGCCAGGATAGTCTCGAACTCTTGACCTCAAGTGATCTGCCCTCCTCAGCCTCCCAAAGTGCTGGGATTACAGGCGTGAGCCACGGCGCCCAGCCTTGTGGGTTCTTAAGTATCCTCTAAGTTTCATTTGGTGATAAACTAAGGAAGGAGCAGATGTGAGGGAGAAAGTTGAGGGTTTGGTTTTGTTCTTTTAATTTTTTTCTCAGCCTCCCAAGTAACCGGGATTGTAGGCACACACCACAGTACCCAGCATTTATTTATTTATTTATTTATTTATTTATTTATTTATTTATTTATTTATTTTGAGATGGGGTTTTGCTTTGTCGCCCAGGCTCCTGGCCTCAAGCAATTCTCCTCCTGCCTTGGCCTCCTAAAGTGCCGAAATTATAGGCATGAGCTGCCACCTGGCCAAGGGTTTGGTTTTGGACATGATAAATTTGAGGTGCCTATAAGATATCTAAGTGAGGCTGGGTGCGGTGGCTCATGCCTGTAGTCCCAGCACTTTGGGAGGCCGAGGCAGGTGGATTGCCTGAGCTCAGGAGTTCGAGACCAGCCTGGGCAACACAGTGAAACCCCGTCTCTATTAAAATATAAAAAATTAGCCAGGTGTGGTGGCATGTGTCTGTAGTCCCAGCTACTCAGGAGGCTGAGGCGAGAGAATCACTTGAATCTGGGAGGCAGAGGTTGCAGTGAGCCGAGATCATGTCACTGCACTCGAGCCTGGGTGACAGTGAGACTCTGTCTCAAAAACAAAAAGAGAGAGAGAGAAAAAAAAAGACAAAAAGAAAAGAAAAGAGGAAGTCAGCCAGGCACAATGGCTCACACCTGGAATCCCAGCACTTTGGGAAGCCTAGGAGGGAGGATCGCTTGAACCCAGGAGTTCAAGACCAGCCTGGACAACATGGCAAAACCCTGTCTCTACTAAAAATACAAAAAATTAGCTGAGCATGGTGGCTTGTGCCTGTAGTCCCAGCTACTTGGGAGGCTGAGGTGGGAGGATCACCTGAACCTCAGAGGTGGAGGCTGCAATGAGCTGAGATCACACCACTACACTCCAGCACAGGCAACAGAATGAAACCCTGTCTCAAAAAAAAAAAAAAAGAAAAAGAAAAAAAGAAAAAGAAAAAGAAAAGAGGAAGGGCTGGAAAGTCAACAACCTAAGCTTTCATCTTAAGAAATTAGTAAGCAAACAGCAAATTAAATCCAAAGAAAGCTGAAGGAGAAAATAATACAAATAAAAGCAGAAATTAATGAAGTAGAAAATAAGCATAAAATAGAGAGGATGAACACGTTATCTGTATTATTATTATTTCTGGTTTTTTTGTTGTTTTTTGTTTTTTGTTTTTTTTTTTGAGACAGAATCTCACTCTGCTGCTCAGCCTGGAGTGCAGTGGTGTGATCTTGTCTCACTGCAACCTCCACCTCCCAGGTTCAAGTGATTCTCATGCCTCAGTCTCCCAAATAGCTGGGACTACAGGCATCTGCCACCACACCAGGCTAGTTTTTATATTTTTAGTAGAGACTAGGTTTCACCATATTGGCCAGGCTGGTCTCGAACTCCTGACCTCAGGTGATCCGCCCACCTCAGCCTCCCAAAGGGCTGGAATTACAGGCATGAGCCACCGCACCCGGCCTGTTTCTGGTTCTTTGAAGAGACATTAATGATAAACCCCTGGCAAGACTGATCAAGAAAAAAGAAAGCCTTAAGTAAATTTCACTCCTAAATAATCAATATTAGGAGTTTGCTAGGGCTGCCATAACAAAGTACCCAAGGCTGAGTGGCTTAAACAATGGAAATTTATTTCACTTTTTTTCACTTTTTCTTTCCTTTTGGGGTTTCAACATGTGGCCCAGGCTGGTCTCAAACTCCTGAGATCAAGCGATCCGCCCACCTCAGCCTCCTAAAGTGCCGAGGCATGAGCCGTCACACCTGACCAGAAATTTATTTCTCATAGTCCTGGAAGCTGGAAGCCTGAGATCAAGATGTGGACAGGTGTATTAGTCTGTTCTCACACTATTATCAAGACATACCTGAGACTAAATAATTTATTAAGAAAAGAGGATTAATCAGCTCACAGTTCTGCGGCTGTACAGGCTTCTGCTTCTGGGGAGCCCTGGGGAAACGTACAATCATGGCACAAGGCGAAGGGGAAGCAGGCACAATCTTCACATGGTCAGAGCAGGAGCGCGAGAGAGCAAAGCGGGAAGTGCTAGACAGTTTCAAACAACCAGCTGTCGTGAGAACTCTGTCCAGAGAACAGCAAGGAGGACGTCCGCCCCCATGATCCAGTCACCTCCCAGCAGGTCCCTCCTCCAACACTGGGAATTACAACTGGACATGAGATTTGGGTGGGGACCCATAGCCAAGCTCTATCAGCAGGGTTGGTTTCTCCTGAGGTCTCTCTCCTTGGCTTGTAGATACCATCTTCTCGGTGTCTTCATAGGGCCTTCCCTCTGTGTTTGTCTGTGTCCCAATCTTCCCTTCTTATAAAGGTACTTTAATTCCCTCTTTGAAGATCCAAATACAGTCAGGTACTGAAGGTTAGGACTTCCATGTATGAATTTTGTGGGGACACAACTTGGCCCATCGTATAAACAACCGTGCAGCTCGTATAGACATTTAAAAGGTTAGAAATTTGTGCCAAAATTAAAATTAAGAGGAAGTGGACAATTTCCTTGGAAAACACATATCACCAATCTATCACAAAAAGAAATATAAAATCTGGCTGGGCGCAGTGGCTCATGCCTATAATCCCAGCACTTTGGGAGGCCAAGGCAGGTGGATCACTCGAGGTCAGGAGTTTGAGACCAGCCTGGCCAACAGGGTAGGCTTTGGTAGGGTTTTGGTAGAAACGCCATCTCTACCAAAAAATACTTCCGCTTGAACCCAGGAGGCAGAGGTTACAGTAAGCCAAGATCGCGCCACTGGACTCCAGCCTAGGCAACAGAGTGAGGCAAAAAAAAAAAAAAGAAGGAAGGAAGGAGAGAAAGGAAGGAAGGAAATAAATACAAAATCTGAATAGCCTATAACTGTTAAAGAAATCGAATTCACAATTATAAATTCTTCCACAAAGAAAACTCTGGTCCCAGCTGCTTCACTGATGAGTTCCTCTAAACAGTTAACAAAAATATAATGCCAATCTTACCCGAATCCTTCCTGGAAAGAGAAGAAAATCAAGGGAGGGAAGGGGAAGCTCTCTCTAATTTATGAGACAAGCATGACCTTGAAACCAAAACCCAATAGGACATTTCTAAAAGGGAAAATTACCGCAGGCCAGTCTCTGAAAAACGTTAGCAAAGCAAATCATTCAATAATAAATACAAGAATTTACCACAATGAAATTGTGGGTTTTACATTTTTTAATTTTAATTTTTTTTTTTTTTTTTTTTTTTTGAGACAGAATCTGGCTCTGTCATCCAGGCTGGAGTGCAGTGGCGTGATCTCAGCTCACTGCAACCTCCGCCTCCTGGGCTCAAGCGATTCTCCTGCCTCAGCCCCCTAAGTAGCTGGGACTACAGGCACGTACCACCAGGGCTGGCTAATTTTTGTAGTTTTTGTACCTATGTCCTGTATACTATAAAATATTATTGAAAGAAATTTTAAAAGATTTAAATAGCTGGAGATCCATATATAATGCTCATAGATTGAAAATATGCAAAAGTTTCAGTTCTTCTCAAATCAATGTATTGTTCTCAAATGCTTAAAGTTTGTTTTTTGAGACAGGGTCTCACTTTGTCACGCAGGCTGGAGTGCAGTGATGCAATCTCGGCTCACTGCAGCCTTGACCTCCCAGGTTCAAGCAACCTTCCTGCCTCAGCCTCCTGAGTAGCTGGGACTACAGGCACGCACCACCATGCCTGGTGTAATTTTTGTATTTTTTGTAGAGACAAGGTTTCGCCATATTGCCCAGACTGGTCTCGAACTCCTGAGCTCAAGTGATCTGCCCCCCTCGGCCTCCCAAAGTGCTCGGGTTATAGGCGTAAGCCACTGCTCCCGGCCCCTTTGCAAGTTCTTAACTTTAATGTGGTCCAGTTGATCAATTGTATGGTATTTTTTGCCCTACTTAAGAAATATTTTCTTACTTCAAGGTTATAAATATATTGTCCTATGTTAACTTCTAGAAATTTTATTGTTTTACTTTTCATGTTTAGATGTGCTATTTTTCTATAATTTGAGCGAGACCCTGTCTCAAAAAAAAAAAAAAAAAGACGTCTGAAGGACTTGTATCCAGATACACAACACATCACCATAGGCTTATAAATCAATAAAGAAGACAGACAACTAAATAGAAATATGGGCAAAAGGCTTGATTAGGCCCTTTACAGAGGAGATACTGAGACAGTTGATAAACATGAAGAGGTGCTTAACCTCATTACTCATAGAGAAATGTAAATTATAACTGTCATTGTCTGCCAGTGTACATCTACCAGATGGCTGAAAGTAAAAGAGAAGGCCGGGCACGGTGGCTCACGCCTGTAATCCCAGCACTTTGGGAGCCCAAGGCGGGAGGATCACTTAAGGAGTTCGCAACCAGCCTGGCCAACATGGCAAAACCCCATCTCTACTAAAAATACAAAAACTAACCAGGCATGGTGGTGTGAACCTGTAATCCCAGCTACTCGGGAGGCTGAGGCAGGAGAATCACTTGAACCCAGGAGGCAGAGGTTGCAGATTGCAGTGAGCTGAGATTGCGCCACTGCACGCCAGCCTGGGCAACAAAGCAAAACCTTGTCTCAAAAAAAAAAAAAAGGAAAGAAAGTAAAAGACAAACAATATCGAATTGTGTAAGTGAGTGAGCTATACTCACTGCTGAGAGTGTAAATTAGTACAACCCTTTGGGAAACTGACATTACCTGCTAAAGGTGAACATATATTTACCCCCAAATGCCACTTCTGGGTATATGCCCAACAGAGATGCCTACGTCCATACACCAAAAATGTGTATAACAATGTCCATAGCAGCATTATCTATATCAACCCTAAAGAGTATTAAGCCTCAAGCCCAAGTGTCTGTCAATAGGAGGATGGATAAATATCGGAAGGTATATCCATGTAATGGAACACACACAGTTATGAAAATGAACTAGAACTACATGCAACAACACAGAAGACTCTCAAAGTCAAGATGAACAAAAGAAACTAGACATAGGAGAATGCATACTTCTGATTCCATTTATATACTGTATTTTTTTAAAGGCTAAACTAAACCTTACAGTTCAGGGATGGACACGGTAGCTTTCAGGATCACTGTGTGGATGGCACAGTTTCCAGTCCACCAGGAAACATGGAGCTTGCATCAGAGTTGTTCAGTTGCACTGAACACACTGCTTAGTTCTGTTGCCTAGATGACAGGGTGAGACTCCATCTCAAAAAAAAAAAAGGACACCAGAGAGCTTGCTTGCTCTCTCTCTCTCTCTCTCTCCCTCTCTTTCTCTCTCTATCATGTGAGGACACAGCAAGAAGGCAGCTGTCTACAAACTAGGAAGAGAGGCCTCACCAGAACCTGACCATGTTGACATCCTGATCTTGGACTTCCAGACTTCAGAACTGTCAGAAAATCAATTCTCTTGTTTAAGCCACCTTGTTTATGGTATTTTGTTTTAGCAGCTGAGCTAATACAGCTGCCAACAAATGCAACTGCAAGTGTAGGGCAGTTAGCACCCCCAGGGGCAGCTCTCAACCAGAATTTGGTAAATACATGCCCCAGCTCCCCTACCCTCCAGCAGGACAATAATAAGGTGCTATAGACTTGAATGGTCATGTCCCCCTAAAATTCATGTGTTGAAACCTAATTCCCAACATGATGGTATTTGGAGAGGTGAGGTCTTTTGCAAGTGATTAGGTCATGAGGGTGGGGCCTCATTAATGAGATTAGTGCCCTTATCATAGAGACCCCAGAGAATTATCTCATTCCTTCCACCAGGTAAGAGAACACAGTGAGAAGATGGCCATCTATGGACCAAGAATTGGGCCCTCACCAAACACTGAAACTGTCATGCTTTGATCTTGGACTTCTCAGCCTCTAGAATTGTGAGAAATAGATTCTGAGCTGGACTGAGCCCCGGTTACTTATGTGGAAGACTTGGTCATTCATAAATTTATTAGCTTTTCCCTCTTCCCCGTCTCACTCTCTTTCTGCTTCCTGGGATCACTTCCCCAGTAAACTAACAGCTTTTGGGGGAATCCAAACTAAGACACATGCTATAGAAAAAAGCCAGAAAGCAATGAACATAAAAGCCCGAATAGTGATGAGCTCTCGGCAGGGGTTGAGAGGAGAAAGGTTTGGCACTATGGATGGTGTGAAGAGGGCTTCTAGGGATATTCTATTCTATTTTATTCTAGGCCTGGCTGGGGGTTGCATGTGTGTGATAAATCATTGAGCGTTTGTATTGTTTTGTGCACTTTTCTGCATCATATTTCATAATATAAAAGTTTAATAATTTATGATGTTATTAAGATCAAAGATTAAAATAATTTGAAATGTTTATGCTTTTATCAGTTGCATAATGAGTAGTTAAGTGTTTAGAAAGTTCTGGTTAGTCGATTCAGAATTTTAATAAATTGAACAAACAGATAAAGCACAAAAACCACTCGAACTTTAAAGATCCCAGCCACATATTGTCTGGCAGTTGCTTCTTTCCAGACCAAAGCAGATGTTGGCTGGGACTTCTCTATGGATGTTGGGTGTTGACTGTTCTCACAGGTGAATTGCAAATCGAAGCGGGGAGGGGGGGCTCCCAGGCATGGGGCAGCAGGCTGAGCCTCAGAGGGCCTTGAGCTTCTCTGGTGGCTGCCTCTGCCTGGTTCCAGGAGCTGTCCCGATAAGGTTGCCAAGTGGAGCAAATCAGAATACAGAATGCCAAATGTTGCCTGGAACATGCTGAGCATAAAAATTACTCTCTGTTTATCTGAAATTCAAATTTAACTGGGTATTTGTATTTTATTTGGCAACTGTGTGACCCAGTGAGGCTTTACCCAGCCCATGAACAGGGAGGCTGTAGCTGCCTGGGTGCCAACCACGCCTGGATTCCACCACCTTAGTTCTAGAACCTCGGTGGCCCAACGCCCTTTGGCTCCAGCATTGCCCAACGTCTAGACCCTGGGTTCATGCTCTGGCTCAGCTCAGAGTGCAACCATGACCCTGTAGGTTCTAATTCCCCCTTGCCCCAGTTCTTCTAGAAGATCTGAAGCCTAGGGTTTGCTTCCACAGGTACATTATAAGAAGGACATACGTTTGGAAATCAGAATTCATTTTCCTGCAGAAATGGTTCAAAGGAGTTTCACTGGCATGCCCAGGGCAGCCCAGGACAATCTGTTTTATCCCACAGTGTGCCCATGTGTGCCCAGGCAAATCGCACAACTTCAACCAATCCTATTCCACGTAGAGCAAATAAGCATGTGGGTGTCAGTGCTTGGCCTCTGCCAGGTGTTGCAGGAGGCGCCAAAAAAGACTTGGATGGCCCCGTCCTCTGGAGTTTGCAATGTGTTGTCATTACAGGACTGTAATTTTGTGACTTTTTTCATATGGACACAAAACGTCTGGATTCTAACTCAAAGTTTCAGGGTGGCTGCTGGGCTCCCACCAGGCGAAGGCGTGGCAATAGGAATAGCGTGCGTGTATGTGTGTGCACATATCTGAGAGTATAAGAGTGTGTGTGTGCGCACATGTGTGCATGTATGTGCACATATCTGAGAGCATGTGTGCACATATGTGTGCATGCTTGTGTGTGTGTATGAGTCTAGATCACGTCAGAGCCACAGAGGCTATGTGAAGAGTGGGAAGAAATATTGACTGCAGGTCGCCAATAATTCATTAACTCCACATAATGTAAGAGAATGCACTTCGTGGTTTTTTTTTGTTTGTTTTGTTTTTTTTGACAAGATCTCTTGCCCAGGCTGGAGTGTAGTGGCACAGTCTCAGCTCACTGCAACTTTGACTTCCCCAGCTCAGGTGATCCTCCCACCTCAGCCCCCTAAGTAGCTGGAACTACCTACAGGTGCACACCACCACGCCCGGCTAATTCTTTGTATTTTTGGCAGAGACAGGCTTTCACTGTGTTGCCCAGGCTGGTCTTGAACTCCTAGGCTCGAGTCATCTGTCTGCATCAGTTTCCCCAAGTGCTGGGATTCAGCCACCATGCTCGGCCGAAAAGGCACCTTTCTCTAAGTTTGCACAGCACACACTTTGTACACACAGGTACACACACACACCCATGTCTGTCATTGCTCAGATCTGAATTGGGAGCCACAAGCTGACCACGTTGTAAGTCAGGGAATGGGATGGGCAGGGGTGATAGAGACAGTGGGACGGCACAGTCCCTCGAGGAGGCTGAGGACTGAGAACATGGCCAAGGGGATTCGGATGCCATCTCCGAATCCCACCTCCCGCCCGCACCAGAGGACGGCAGATGCTGTATAAATAATCGCTGCACAAATGGAGGAATGACCCCAAGGCCTGGGAGGCTCTCCCACTCCAACCTTGCCTGTGTCATGTCCCTACTCCGTCCAAGTCTCAGGCTTCTGGATAGAAAAGAAATGGTGGAGATAATGCCCATTCCTAAAGCTGTGATGACTACATGAGGTTAAAATACGTAAAAACCTTAACACAATGACTAGCACAAGATCTGTTATTACAAATAACATTATTCAAAAAATTCACTTGGCTGCGTGCTTTGCAGAAAAAGTGTGTTCACAAAGTAGAAAGAAAAATCCAGCCTTAGAACCAAGAATCTTTACAAGGTCAGGAAAAGCTTTTCCCTTTCCCCGCCTCCTGCTCCGAAGTTTTCCCGCTGCCTCCCGGGAAAGGTGGGACTCTTCCACCACCTTGTGGACACCCAGGGATGGCAGGTGACAGGCTTCCACCGCCTCACACCAGCTCTCCTCTGCACTGTTGGAGCCTATTATTCTGGGTCCGACTGGGTCTCTCTAGGTTCACACAGCGCATGTCCTGTCTCCATCCTCTGTTCCTTTCTGGGCTGGGGCAGTGATGGGGCTTCTGTGCCCTCCTGGCTGCCTGCCGGTCCCTGTGTACGTGGCAGGGCTGCGGCAGTCCCCTGTTTTCCTTGGATCCTGCCGTGGAGTTGGTGGGGCTCCTGCCTCCCTGGGGCCCTGGCTGGCCCCGTAGACCCCTCCAGGTCTCTCTGCCAAAGTCCCCCCACCCAGCCTCCTGGCCCAACTGTCCTTCCCACACTGAGGCTGAGGGTACCCCCACCCCTGCCTGTCATGTCCCTGCCCCACGGGGCCATTGCAGCTGCAGCTCTGCATCCAGGCACCGAATGGGAGCACGGGAGCCTCATAGGGCAAATTAGAGCCCCCACTGTTCTGCCCCCCCTTCCGGGCTGCGGCCACTGTGTTGGTGTATGGGGGCTCTGCGCAGAGCAAACTCTGCCACAACAGGGCTGAGGCGCAGGGAGAAAGGAGCTGGGATGCACCCCAACCACCTTCCTCCCCCTCACTGTCCCTCCTCCCTCTGCCTTCCTCCCCCCACACCCAGGACCGGAAGGGCGAGCGTCTCTTGTCTTTCCTGCATGTTCTGTCAGCCCCTTCCACTCTGGCCCTGAGTCTAGACCTATTGTCGAGACAGGAGAAATCTTGTCTACCCCCTGGGAGAAACACTGCTCTCTGCCCTGAACTTGGAGGGGCTAAAAAGCAAAAGCTCTAGCCTTAGAAGGTTCTCACTTTGGAAGTTTAAAAAAGGTCAAAGGAATTTTCAAAATCCCTTTCTTTCTCAACAATGCTTAGATTTCAAATCTCTTGCTGCAAAATCCCGTTGTGAACATCAGAACCTCGAGATGATCTTTAAGTTTTCTCAGCATTCCCCATCTTCTCTCCGCTCTGCAAGTAGCTAAAAGTTATAGAAGCGGTTGAAGCCAGTGACTCCCCACCCCCATCTCCTCCTCTTCTGGGGACAGGGGCCCCATCTCTCAGCTCTGTTGTGGGTTGGGTGTGGCCGGTGTGGCTGTGTGGCAGGGTCCTAGCCAATGGGATTCGAGTGGAACGTGGGCCTCCTGCACACCTGGCCCCGCGGGCACACACCGCCTGGGCTCCTCCCTCAGTGCACCAGGGCAGAGCAAGATGGAGGCAACCGGGATCCCTGAATGGCTTCACAGAGGTCCCCACCCATCAGGCACACTTCTGCCAACCTCATGTGGAAGTAAGCTTCTATTGCATTAAGTCCCTGAGGTGTTAAAGGTCATCAGTTAATGGCAGGCCACTTGCATGCAAAATAGAAAAGCACACTGGTATTTTTTTCAAACTATTACCCTGTTATAGAGATAAAAGAAGCCAGAACCAGCCCCCTCCAATGGCTCCTTCTCTTCAGCCTGGGGAGGATCTGTTGAAATTCCCACGGTGTCCTCTGGGGCCCTCTGCCCTGCGCCTCTCCCTGGCAGTGAGAGGTCCAAGTTCACCTGCAATTAGCTCCCATGTGCAGGGCACTCACAGAGGAGCATCTTTGAGCTCCAGACCCAAGTATCTAGTGGCCCAGAGGCTGCAAAGGCCCTGAAGCTCAGCAGATCCCAAAGCAAACCTATGGCATTCACTCCAGCACACACCTGCTCTGGCTTCCATGAATCCACCCTCTTCCCTCACTGCTCAAGCTAGAAACTTCTTAGCACCACCCTCTCCATTCCTGTACCCCCTCACCTTCAATCAATCACGGAGTCCTAAGTCCCTGGCCAAACCATCACCTCTCTCCCTCCACCAACACCCCTGACTCTCCCACCTGGGCCACCCGGTGCGCCCATGTGGTTCCCTGGTTCCTTCCAATCCGTTTTCACTCTGAGCTTTATGATCTTTGCTAACTATGAATAGGATTCATGTCATCCGCTCACCTACATAAAACCTTTCTAGGCTTCTCTTTGCTCTTAGAAAATGGCAACTGCCTAAGAGGCCACACCTGAGCCTGTGCCACCTCCCCAGCCCTCACCTCCTTCCCCGGCCTCTGCATCCCTGTCCCCCTCCACTGCCTTTGCTGTGTGCCTCCAGGCCCTCTCCCCTCCCGGAGCTCTGCCAGTGCTGAGCCCTCTGAGCCCTCTGTGTGGGACATGCTGTTCTCTCCACTCAGCCTGGTAGGGCTCCTTGAGGAGCCCTCGACCCTCCCAGTGGGATGGAATCCGCCACTGTAAACTTCCACAGGGCCCCATGCCTCCCCTCTGCAGCACGTCCCTGGGGTTATAATTCCACTACTGGCTGCGTAAGTATTTGATCCATAATTATCGGACTCAGCCCAGCTCACTTCTGCCCCCGGCCTTTGCACTTGCTCTTCCCAGTACCTGGCGTGACCTTCCCCATACGTCAGCCTGGCTGGCCCCCCTTGCTCCTCAGGTCCTTCTTTTCTTTTTGAGATGGAGTCTCACTCTGTGGCTCAGGCTGGAGTGCAGCGGCACGATCTCAGCTCACTGCAACCCCTGCCTCCCGGGTTCAAGCGATTCTCCTGCCTCAGCTGAGTAGCTGAGATTACAGGCACCCAGCACCAGGTGTGGCTAATTTTTATCTTTTTAGTAGAGATGGGTTTTTGCCGTGTTGGCCAGGCTGGTCTCGAACTCCTGACCTCAGGAGATGTGCCCGTCTCGGCCTCCCAGAGTGCTGGGATTACAGGTGTGAGCCACCACACCCGGCCTGCTCTGCAAGTCCTCCTTCTAGTGTCACCTTGGAGGTGAGGACTCGCCAACAACCTGATGAAAACCTGCAAGGCCAGCACCTCTGCAGCCCCACACTCCCTAACCCCTTCTCTAGGGCGTTGCCGTCTTCTGACATACCATTTATTTTATGTCTTGTTTAATGTGTGTGTGTCTCTCTCTTAAATGTCATGCAGCCGGGTGCAGTGGCTCACACCTGTACTTTGGGAGGCCGAGGCAGAAGGATCACTTGAGCCCAAGAGTCGAGACCAGCCTGGGCAACATAGCAAGGCCCTGTCTCTCTGTATTTTTAAAAAGGAAATAAATAATAAATACATAAAGTATTTATGTATTTACTTACACTACAAAGTTCCCCCGGGGGCGGGAACTTTGCCTTGTTCTCTGCGGCATCCCCAGTGCCTTAGACAGCTCCGGGCCCAGAGTCGCAAAGCCTCCTGCAGGCCCGGCTCCCCCACTGCGCACATGGGCACAGGCTTGGCACACGCACTGCGGCATTCATGTATCCGCGAACACATGGGTATCCATTTATACATGAAGACACGAAAATGTATTTATTTCTTTTAAAATCAGAAGAAAACGGTGAGAACTGTGAGGCCGGGGGGACGTTTTCCTCCGGGATCCTGGCAGATCCTGCAGACCGCGCCGTCGTGCGCGAAGCACCGGGACGGGCCTCCCGCGAGAAGGGCCCAGGAGGACACCGGGGTCCCCTCCCGCCTGCGGGGCCCCAGGCGCGGCGCCGCTTTAAGGCTCCGGGCCCCGCGCGGATGCGGAGGCTGCGGCCGTGACGTCAGCGCCCCGCCCCGGGTGATGCTGCAGCAGCCGGGACCGCGGCCGGGCAGGCAGCAGCCCAGCGGGGACAGGGATGCCTGCCGTCTCCACCCACAGGTACCGCCGTCTCCTCCGCGCCCTCCGCCCGCTCCCTGGCTCCGTGCCTGCCGGAGCGCCGCGCCCTGGGCCCCGGGGTAGTCAGGGCGCCGAGATCGGGACCCGAGGCCGGTACGGAGACCTTTGTTCCTCGTGGAAGTCTCATGAATTGCAGAGTCCACGGAGCTCCCCCGTCTCGCCCCTCCGAGGGCAGGAGCCTCGGGCCCAGGGGAGGGTGCCGGCCAGATGGCAGGTGCTCCCATCCTTGCTGGCAAGGGGAGGAAACCCAGGCCTTGGCCCCAGCTCCTGATGCGCTCCTTGAGCCGGAGGCCTGGTCCCTGGTCACCTGGGCAGGTGTCATCCGCTCCCGGCTCACCTCTTGCGTGGGGCTGAGCCCTCTTGTTGACCAGGGGCCTGGCAACGCCCCTCAGCATCCCAGGGTTACTTAGCGAGGGCACCGAGGACTCCCCTTTCCCGAGCGAGTCAGCACCAAGGGGAACGCGCTGAGGTGGAAGCCGTTCAGCTCCTTCTGCCCTCGACAATAAGCAACTTCTCCAATTATTTCTGGAGTGACAGCCGTGCATGTTTTTCAGCTCTTACAGGGAAGCAGAGTCAGGGGCGGAGGAAAGCCACGTTCAGGCTGCACCTGGCCTGGGCTTTTGGGAAAAGTTGGCCCTGGAGTAGGGGTCAAGCTGCCGGAGATGCAAAGTGGGAAACGGCCACAATTCAGTAACTAGCCTATTAAGTGCACCCTCCCAAGTCCGTAGAGCCCTTTCCTGGTCCTGGAGGACCTCACTGAAGAATTTTGAGAATGGGTAGAAAGAAGCATGAGGGGCCGGGCGCGGCAGCTCATGCCTGTAATCCCAGCACCTTGGGAGGCGGAGTCGGGTGGATCACCTGAGGTCAGGAGTTCGAGACCAGCCTGGCCAACATGGTGAAACCCCATCTATACTAAAAATACAAAGTTAGCCGGGCGTGGTGGCGCATGCCTGTAATCCCAGCTACTTGGGAGGTTGAGGCAGGAGAATCGCTTGAACCCAGGAGGTGGAGGTTGCAGTGAGCCCAGATCGTGCCACTGCACTCTAGCCTGGGCGATAGAATGAGACTCCGTCTCAAATAAACAAATAAGCAAATACGCCTGAGGAAGGGAGGTGGCCCAAGGCAATCCTGTGGGGGGAGCCCATTTTCATAAAGAGAAGAAAGAAATGAGGAAATTTCAGCTGGTAGTAGGATCATTGTAAGCATTCAAACTACATGGACATTGATTACATTTATTAATCATTTGCCGCTTAAACTTCCCACAACACAGTTTGAGGGACCTGTTACTTTAAACATCCTCTGTACTCTGGAAGCACAGTGGGCCCCCTGTATAACCTTCAGGGGATCCAGGGAGATGAGTGGATTTCCTTTTGACCGAGTAAATGGTCATATGGTGCAGTAAAGATGGTCTGGCGAATGTTTGTATTTGTGTATGAAAATTAGATTTTATGATCTTAAATTCCACTTTCACCCATTTTTATGGGAACCTTAAAAAATGGATTTTTTTTTTTTTTTGAGATAGAGTCTCACTCTGTTGCCCAGGCTGGAGTGCAGTGGTGCGATCTCGGCTCGCTACAACCTCCACCTCCTGGGTTCAAGCGATTCTCCTGCCTCAGCCTCCGGAGTAGCTGGGATTACAGGCACCCGCCACCATGCCGAGCTAATTTTTTGTACTTTTAGTAGAGACGGGGTTTCTCCATGTTGGCCAGGCTGGTCTCGAACTCCTGACCTCAGGTGATCCACCCGCCTCAGCCTCCCAAAGTGCTGGCATTACAGGCGTGAGCCACCGTGCCTGGCCTCAAAAATGAGTTTCTAAAATTCTTCTTATAATAAACATTTGTGAACGGCTTTTACTAAATGTAGTTTTAATAAAAATGGTAATGCTGATCCCCAGATTTGAAGATGAATCCTTAGTAAAGACTTTTTCCGAGCCAGGATTAAACTAGGTTTAATTCTGGTTCAGATGCTAGAAAGAAGTTCATTGAGTGTGTGAGGCTCTCCCTTCTGCTAGGACAAGCTGCAGTGGGGCGCGGTGGAGGTGGCAGTAGAGTTGTCCTCTTGCAGGTAGAGAAGTGGGCTGTCTACACAGTCCACTTTAAATAAGGTCAAAGAGGCTCCTCTTTTCAAAAAGACACTTCAGGGGCTGGGCATGGTGGCTCATGCCTGTAATTCCAACACTTTGGGAAGCCAAGGCAGATGGATCACTTCAGCCCAGGAGTTTGAGGCCAGCCTGGGCAACATGGCAAAACCCCATTTCTACAAAAAAATACAAGAATTAGCCTGATGTGGTGGTGTGCACCTGTAGTTCCAGCTATTTGGGAGGCTGAGGTGAGAGGATCACCGGAGCCCAGGGAGGTTGAGGCTGCTCTGAGCCATGATGACTGCACTCCAGCCTGGGCTAGATAGAGGGAGACTCTGTCTGTCTGTCTGTCTCTCTCTCTATATATATATATAGATATATACACACATACACACACACACACACTCATACACACACACACACACACACTTCTGCTATATGCTGTTTAAAGCTGAAAATTTTCCAAACTGGGCCACAGTTCTTCATTCCGAATTTAAAGGGAAGGTTTCTAATGCACTCAAGTTCACATTATGGTTAAAATGCTGATTAGAAAGAGTGGGAGGTACGCCTGTGTGCCTGAAGGTGGGGAGAGGCTGGGCAGAGGGACGGAAAGGGAGTTGGCCACTGAGGGCATACGTGGGGCTGTGAACTTTGGGCGGAGTCCGATCCAACTGTCCACCTCACCTGTGCTGGGTCTCGCCTCCGACTCTGAAGGAGATGGTCTTACAGTGTTGGAACTGGCGCTCTATTTCTGTGCTTTTGATGAATGAAACTCCAGGGGATGCTAACTGCTACTTGGGTTTTTGGAAGAAAGACCCGCCAATCACCAGTTTTACCATGCAGAAGTGCTTGAGCTAGGCCAGTGAGGAACATAAATAAGCTTAACTTTTTAAACATGTTAATCTTGATTTACTCCTTATAAATGAATTCTATTTCAAAGGAAGTATTGTCTACATAGTTCTTAGGTTCATTTGTTCTCTTCCTACAGGAAAGCGTGGTATTTTCCAAGGCCACAGGATAAGTCATTTATAGAAGTGACAGGAGACTCTGTCTCTGCTATATCACTTCCTGTCACCTTGGAATAAAATCCATCTCTTAGCAAGGCTTCAAGGCCCTCCATGATTAGCTAAGACCTTCCTGAGGGCTTCATCTCTCACCCCAGCCCTACTGTGCCCAACTGTTACTCATATCTCTCTTTTACCCAATGATTCCACCACTTAGAAAGGCGCTTTCCTCCACCTTTTTACCTAACTCGAGGACAAGAACTGTGTCTTTCTTTTATCTCTATTATCTCAGTGTCTTGGTACTCGGTACTCAGCTGAATTGGAGGCTGGGTAGGTGGGCGGGTGGATGAGTAAATGTTTGGAAGGGGGGATGGGTAGATGGGGGGATGGGTAGATGGGTGAATGGAAGGATAGATAGAGGAGTGGGTGGAAGAATAGGTAGGTGGATGTGTGGATGGTTTTTGGATAGACAGATGAATAGATGAATGGAAGAGAGGATGTGTGGAAGGATGGATGGGTAGATGACTGAGTGGAAAGATGGATGAATGGATGTGTGGGTGAGTGGATGGAAGAGTGGCTGGTGGATGAATGAGTGGATGAATGGGTGGATGGATGAATGGGTGGGTGGGTGGATGGATACGTGGATGGGTGGGCAAGTGGATGAGTGGATGAGTGGATGGGTGGGTGAATGGGTGGATGGATGGATGGGTGAATGGGTGGATGGATGGATGGATGGATGGATGGATGGATGGGTGGATGGGTGAGTGGGTGGGTGGATGGATGGATGGGTGGGTGGGTCAATAGGTACATGGATGGATGGGGGATGGGTGGATGGATGGATGCATGGAGGGGTGGGTGGGTGGGTTGATAGGTACATGGATGGATGGGTGGGTGGGTGGATTGGTGACTGGGTGGGTGGGTGAATGGATGGGTGGGTGGGTGGATGGATGGATGAGTGCATGGATGGATGGATGGATGGGCAGATGGATGGGTGGATGGATGGATGGATGGATGAGTGGGCAGATGGATGGATGGATGGATGGATGGATGGATGGATGGATGGATGAGTGGGTGGATGGATGGGTGGATGGGTGGGTGGGTGGATGGGTGAGTGGGTGGGTGGATGGATGGGTGGGTGGGTCGATAGGTACATGGATGGATGGGTGGGTGTGTGGATTGGTGACTGAGTGGGTGGGTGAATGGATGGGTGGGTGGGTGGATGGATGGATGAGTGCGTGGATGGATGGATGGGCAGATGGATGGGTGGATGGATGGATGGATGGATGGGTGGGCAGATGGATGGATGGATGGATGGATGGATGGATGGATGGATGGGCAGATGGATGGGTGGGTGGGTGGGTGGATGGATAGATGGATGGATGGGTGGACGGATGGGTGGATGGATGGATGAGTGGGTGAGCGGATGGATGCATGGATAGGTGGGTGGGTAGATGGATGGATGAATGAATCATTGGATTAACACAGTGTTCTTTATCCTGCTGGGATGTCTCTAGATCCAATCATTTTCACCATTGGTGTCTTCCAAAGAGAAGAAAGACAATCTCTGAGTGGGTAGGGTGGTGGAAGAGTTTTGGATACAGATCTGGAGTGAGGAATTTCAGAGTTATTCATAAATAATTTATTGTCTAGTGATAGTGTGATGGAAAGTGGTATGGTAAGTTAATGTCAGAAAAAAAGAGCCTTACTTTTGAAGCTTAAAACTAATTTTGAGAGAAAGCCTGTGATATTTATCTTGGTCAATGACAAGGGCCATCATCAGAAATCAATGTTGGGAAAGTTGTCCCAATTTGGGGCCTACGTCTCAGGAAGGACTTCAAAGGGAATTTAGTCTGTTGCTTTTTGGTGGAGCAGGTGGGCTGTGTCTGAGAGAATCCTGGAACCCCCGCCCCGTCTGTTATGTTGGTATCTGTCTCTTTCCCTCTCATCTGAGCAGCTTTTCTCTCCTTGTGCTTATAAAAGTGGACATTGGCTAAAACACACAAGCTAACATATTACAATCCATTCTGTTAATATTAATAATCCAGATTAATTTCAAAGCAGTGAAAAATGGTTCGACACTTTGGAACCGGTGCCTAAGTGGTGCAGATTGCAAACCCCAGCTGGGCAGAGGACAGCGCAGGAGGGGAGTGGAGGGATGTCTATCTGGGAAGGCCTTGAACTTGCTCACTCCTTACCTAGGTCATGGGCATTGTGAAAATGCTTAAAAAGTAAGTTGAGGCCAGGCGCAGTGGCTCACGCCTGTAATCCCAGCACTTCGGGAGGCCGAGGTGGGCAGATCACGAGGTCAGGAGATCAAGACTATCCTGGCCAATATGGTGAAACCCCATCTCTACTAAAAATATAAAAATTAGCTGGGTGTGGTGGTGGGCGCCTGTAATCCCAGCTACTCGGGAGGCTGAGGCAAGAGAATGGCTTGAACCTGGGAGGCGGAGGTTGCAGTGAGCCAAGATCACACCACTGCACTCCAGCCTGGTGACAGAGCAAGACTCTGTCTCAAAAAAAAAAAAAAAAAAAAGTAAGTTGAAGCTGAGGGGTGAGGATCTGTTTCTCAGCTCTCCCTGGTTCTGTCCCTCTGCATTCGCGTGTTGTCTGTGACTGTGGGATTCCAGAGTTCGGCTTATTTCTTTAAAGAAAGCATTTTCGAACACTGTCAAAGCCTCAGTTCTCCCCACTGGACTAAAACTCACTTGTCAATGGGTGCTGAAGGAAAAGGGCTTGTGTTAAGCCCATTCAGCTGCCTTTAGGGAGAGTCCCCTGGCCTACCGCGAAGGAGGGAACACAAGCGTTAGGGAGTGGAGAGGACTGGCTGTGACTCTATCTGGTGACAGAGGAGCTGTCCCAGCACCTCGAGGAAGCACTCAGGGTGCCCGGGGGTGGTTCCTAACCATGCCCAGTCTCTCTTCCTCTCTGGTCCCCTGGGACCTTCAGGGAAGGGCAAAATTAGCCCTGGAAATGGGCCGCAGGTCCTAAAATAGCCTGGTGTCCTTGGAGGCCTGAGAGGAGCTGAGAGGCTCTCACTTCCTCAGGACAGTCCTGACCGAGCCTCTGTTTGGGGGATGGTCCCTTTGAGTTTGAGGTGGGGACCTGCGGGACAGGGGTCCTCTCTCTGAGTAGGGAAGGCACTGGGCTTCGGCCTCCTGGGGCAGAGGAGCTGCAGATGGGAAAGTGAGGCCCCAGAGCATCAACCATGAGCAGTGCATTCTGCTTTCGGGGGACAGTGTTTGACTCTAAATTCTGCAGTGTGAACTCAAATGTTGGGGGAGGACTACCCAGGCAAAAGTAACTGTGGCCCCCCCACGGGCTTTCCTCGCAGGGACGCCCACCAGCCCTCCCCATGATGATCCCCGCAGCCAGCAGCACCCCGCCGGGAGACGCCCTCTTCCCCAGCGTGGCCCCACAGGACTTCTGGAGGTCCCAGGTTACGGGCTACTCGGGGTCCGTGACACGACACCTCAGTCACCGGGCCAACAACTTCAAACGACACCCCAAGAGGAGGAAGTGCATTCGTCCCTCCCCACCCCCGCCCCCCAACACCCCGTGCCCGCTTGAGCTGGTGGACTTCGGGGACCTGCACCCCCAGAGGTCCTTCCGGGAGCTGCTTTTCAACGGCTGCATCCTCTTTGGCATCGAGTTCAGCTACGCCATGGAGACGGCGTATGTGACCCCGGTGCTCCTGCAGATGGGCCTGCCCGACCAGCTCTACAGCCTGGTGTGGTTCATCAGCCCCATCCTCGGTGAGCCCCAGCTCCTCCCTGATGGTGGAGGGCCTCTGGAAGCTTCCAGAAGCCTCATCCTAGCAGCCTGAGGGTCCTGAGGGGAGAAGGGAGGATCAAGAGTTAAGTTCCCCTCATCAGTCTGGGACTGTGGGGAACACAGGTACCGCCGGTCATATCCCAGATTTTGAGTTCCTTATCGAAACCAGACAATAGAACAGGGATTTAGCAGCCCCTGAGGGCTGACACCGTCTCATGCCAGGCTCTCCTTGTCGGAGGGTCCGAGTCATAACGCTTGGTGTCATGTGGGCCTGGAAGGCCCTGAAATTTCTTGGATTCCCAAGGAAAGTCGTGGCTGCTTAGGGCCTTAGGGTCCAAAGTGGAGGATTTAAGGAGATGCCGAGTGATCCCAAGAGTCTGCTCAGCTTTGGTTTCCGACTTCAGGGTTTTGTCCCTGACTCTGTTTCATCATCTTATTCTTTTGATGCACTGGGGGTGTTTGAGAGCAGGCACTTCAGGAATGTGGAGGCTGATTCGATGTCCCCATGTGCCGTGGGGACCCCGGGAATGACCACTGGCCTGCTCTGTTTCAGGATTCCTACTGCAGCCTCTGTTGGGTGCTTGGAGTGACCGGTGTACCTCAAGGTTTGGAAGGAGACGCCCTTTCATTCTTGTCCTGGCTATAGGTCTGTTGTTTTGGCATGGAAATAAAATGGAGAGGAAAAAAAAGGCCCCAACCGCTTCCTTTTAGGAAAATTTAAAAAAATTGTTGACCAAAGCAGTTACCCAGATAGCTCTGGACCCGCACTGGTGTGAGGCAGGGAGTGCCCCGCAACCTGGCCCGAGTTAACTGTGAGAATAGATCACTTTGATCATTTTTTAAAATGAGTTGATAAAGTTCATCTCATTTCTTCTCTGCTTAATGAAATAAAAACCCCCATCCAAGTGCAAAATATATGGTGAGTTCGCAGGCGGCTTTTCCACTGGGCTGTGCTTGAGGTTTAAGTTTTAAAAATTCTTGGTCCTAAAGATTCTAGACGTAAGTCGTGAGCTGCCGGGGACAGAGCTGGTCTGTATTTTCCTGGAGTGACTTTGTTTCTCTGTGTCCAGGGGCACTGCTGGGCCTCTCGCTCTTGCTGAATGGCCGGGACATTGGCATCGCCCTGGCTGACGTGACCGGCAACCACAAGTGGGGCCTGCTGCTGACCGTGTGCGGGGTAGTGCTGATGGACTTTAGCGCCGACTCGGCGGACAACCCCAGCCACGCCTACATGATGGACGTGTGCAGCCCCGCGGACCAGGACCGAGGCCTGAACATCCACGCCCTCCTGGCAGGTGAGTCTCTGCAGCAGGGCCGAGGCTGAGTCTGCAGGACTGCAGGCTTCAGATGTGTGGCTTTCGAGGCCCTTTCTCACTCCCTGATTTAACAAAGAAGCTGGGAGAATTCCAATATAGAGAGAAACACTGAAGTGATTGAAAATACATATCTCACACAACACACAGCAATCACAACCTATGCTGTTGACACATAAACAACAATTATAGGTCTATAAATCCAAATGTTTATATTGGTGGATTCTCATTGTTTGAGGTAGTTATGTTCTACAGAGTCACCACAAACACTGAATTAGCAAACACCGAGTCTCGCTCCTAGGAAAAATACAGGGTTATGTTTCTGTAAGCCTCCAGTCACAACGTTTTCATCAACAGATCAACACATAACCTTATTGTATGTGTTTCTGTTTAAAACCCCTTATTTCATCTATGCCTTTGGCTGATTAACATTGAATTGATGGCCAACAGCGCTGCAACTCAAGCCTGAACGAAGCATCACTGTCACATGCAGTTTCTGCACAAGGCACATCCGGCTTTCTTGCACCTGGAAACGTCAGACAGCTTGGAGGCCATTTAAACAGTGAAACACTAACAAAAAACACAAAAATGTAAAAAAGGTGGCACTAAATAGACCACACAAAAAACTCTTGTTTCGACCAGGCTCAGTGTAATCCCAGCACTTTGGGAGGCTGAGGTGGATGGATCACCTGAGGTCGGGAGTTCGAGACCAGCCTGACCAGCATGGAGAAACGCCATCTCTACTAAAAATACAAAAAATTAGCCGGGTGTGGTGGCGCATGCCTGTAATCCCAGCTACTTGGCAGGCTGAGGCGGGAGAATCGCTTGAACCCAGGAGGTGGAGGTTGCAGTGAGCTGAGATCGCGCTATTGCACTCCAGCTGGGCAACAAGAGCGAACCTCCATCTCAAAAACAAACAAACAAACACCAACACTTGTTTCCAGTATGAGCGTGGAGATGAGAAGGCAGAGCTCAGCCCTGCGGGGCCTCGGCTTGACCGTGTACCCTTGGAAGCACAGGTGTTGTGCTCTTCTGTTCAAATCCTCGAATGATCGTGAAGCACCATAAGGATTGGTTCTGAGTTTATCTCACTAAATGAGGAGGTGAATTCACAAATACAGAATCTACGGATAATGAGGATTGAGTGTGTGTGCATGGACACACACACGGCTATATACATACCATGCATATATGTATGTATATATACACACCTGTGGCATGCTTAATGGCAAAACAGGAGAAATGTTTCCATCAAAGTCAGGAATGAGGCAAGAATGCACCCATCCCACAGAGCCACTGCATTAGGGACACACAAACAAAAGGTGTGAGGTCAGCCCCACTGGTCTCTGGGGCTGGACGTATGGAAACTTCAAGGGAATTAGCTGCAAAGCGGTGCAGGAGTTCAGTATGATGCTTAGTTATCAATGTACTGTATAAAAATCAATACTGGTCGGGTGTGGTGGCTCAGGCCCACTCTCAACGCTTCGGGAGGCTAAGCCAGGAGGATTGCTTGAGTTCAGGAGTTTGAAACCAGCTTGGGCGAACAGTGAGACCCCAGCTCTAAAACATAAATTTAAATAAATAAATAACTCTAGCTTTTCTAGATAAAATACTTGCCTTGTTACAGAATAAAATGGAAGAAAAAAATTCCATTTAAAATAGCAACTGGGGCCGCGCGTGGTAGCTCATGCCTGTAACCCCAGCAGTTTGAGAGGCTGAAGTGGGTGAATCACTTGAGGTCAGGAGTTCAAGACCAGCCTGGCCAACATGGCAAAATCCCATCTCTACTAAAAATACAAAAAATTAGCCAGGCATTTGGTGCGCACCTGTAGTCCCAGCTACTCGGGAGGCTGAGGCAGGAGAATCGCTTGAACCCGGGAGGTAGAGGTTGCAGCGAGCCGAGATCGTGCCACTGCACTCCAGCCTGAGCAACAGAGTGAGACTCTATCTCAAAATAAATAAATTAAAAAATAATAATAAAATAAAATAGCGATTGGCTGGTCCGAAGGTAGTGAGTTATCTTGATTGGTTGCCCGCAGTCAGTTACAGATGGAACTCCTTCCTCTACTCTTTCCCCAACGCTCACTGCTGCACTTGACTGGTCTTGAAAAAGATATTGGAACAATGTTTAAAAATCAAGGGAAAGTCCTAATGAGACATTAGGCCTTCATTACAGGACCCTAATGAAGAGGCTGGGTCACCCGGTGGTTAGGGGCTCGGGCTCTGGGAGCTGAAAGTCCACGTTGCGCAAATGGCTGGACCTCCCCAAGCCTCGGTCGCATCTCCTGCAAAATGTTGCCGCTTCTCTTCCTGTTTCCACATGTGCGCTGCTGTGGGCGAGGGAACTTCTAAAGGGGCCATGCCGGGCGAGTGCTGGGCTTGGCAGAGAGGAAGAGGGACGTCTGTTTTTACCTTACGCCCGTCTATGAGAATGCACGACTTTGATCGTTCAAGAAAATTAGTTAATAAAGTTCATCTGGGCCAGGAGTGGTGGCTCATGCATGTAATCCCAGCACTTTGGGAGGCCAAGGCAGGCGGATCACCTGAGGTCAGGAGTTCGAGACCAGCTTGGCCAACACGGTGAAACTCCATCTCTACTAAACATACAAAAATTAGCTGGGCGTGGTGGTGAGCACCTGTAATCCCAGCTACTCAGGAGGCTGAGGCAGAAGAATCGCTTGAGCCCAGGAGGAGGAGGTGGCAGTGAGCCAAGATGGTGCCACTGCACTCCAGCCTGGGCAACAAGAGTGAAACTCCATCTCAAAGAAAAATAATAAATAAAAAATAAAGTTCATCTGAAATCTGACCTTGGATAAGGGTCACGAACAGCAATGATGTCTTTCAGGAGGCGAGTAGGGAAGGTAAATAGAATCATGGGTGTGGGAAATCAAGAATAATAAAATGCCCGGCGGGGGCAGTGGGGAGGCAGAAAGACTCGCAAGTCTAGAAGAACAGAGGCAGAGAAGGGACGGGACTGAGGCTTTTAAATGGACATGCACGTGAAATGAAAAGGCCCATCTGGGACAAAGGAAGGAAGATCTACAGTGAAACCTCGAAATAATGAGATCTATGGTCATGCTGCCCTTAGGTAGGTGTGGAAGGCTGAGCTGGGCGTGTCTGAAGCCCAGGCCTGTCCATAGAAGTTCTTATTTGAAAGGTAAACCCCTAATGTGGCCAAGTCTTCCCCAAACCAAAAATTCCGTGCTGGTAGCAGGCAGGTTCCTCCTCACCAGCAGCGGTAAACTGAGAGAACCCTCCTCTCCTCTCAACACTAGACCGACTCAAAATGTAGCTGAACTCACAATAAAACAAAACAAAACACCGGATCCCTGGTGGGGTGGGTGCCGTGGACCCGCAGATGGCTGGGGTGGCGCCCCTGCAGCTTCCCTGGCTCTTGCCATTGAAGCACAGAGCCTGGCTGGAAGAAGCCGTGGTGTTTGGAGGTAAATCTGCCCACTGCTGTTGGCTGGGTCCCCATGGCATCGCTCAAAGTTTCCTGCCATGCTCTGTGGTCAGGGCTGGGCTGGCCGGTGCCCCGAGGCATGAAGCAAGAACAGAGCAGGAACAGCAGTGATCCGATCCCTGCTCTTCTGCTGTGGGCTGATAGCTCAGAGAACGGAGAGCTGCCCGCCAGGGTATGGGGAGGCAGGACCCATCTGTGGTCACCAGAAGGGGTGACTCTCCTCATGGTGTTCTGTGCATGGGGACAAACAGCCACATGCACACGTGTGGTCGGCTGCGTGTGAGCCACGGGGTCGGCCCTGAGCTGGAGGGGCCCTAAGAGGGAGGATGTGTCCGGTGTCAGCATTTGCTCCAGGGGCCTGAAAGGTTACGGGGAAAGTGGAACAGGCAGGAAGTGGAATGGGATGTGGGCAGGTGGTCACTGTGCTGCTGCCGGGGGTCATGCCAGGAAGGGCCCAGCAGGACAGGAGGAGGACCTCCTCAAGGGGCCTGCCCTGGGAATCCCGTCCCATTTTGTTGGGGTTTAGGTGGAACAGATTCTGTGCCCACGTCCCTGGAATGCCCTTGGCTACTTTCGTGTCCTTCTAAGAAACGGGGCCACCACGCTTGGGGCTTCTCCTCCCGCAGAAGGGAACTCAAACCCTGTCTCTTTCCCCAGGTCTCGGAGGAGGCTTCGGATACGTGGTCGGCGGAATCCACTGGGATAAAACGGGCTTCGGGAGGGCCCTGGGGGGGCAGCTCCGTGTCATTTACCTCTTCACTGCGGTCACCCTGAGCGTCACCACCGTCCTGACCCTGGTCAGCATCCCTGAGAGGCCGCTGCGGCCGCCGGGTGAGAAGCGGGCAGCCATGAAGAGCCCCAGCCTCCCGCTGCCCCCGTCCCCACCCATCCTGCCAGAGGAAGGCCCCGGCGACACCCTCCCGTCGCACACGGCCACCAACTTCTCCAGCCCCATCTCCCCGCCCAGCCCCCTCACGCCCAAGTACGGCAGCTTCATCAGCAGGGACAGCTCCCTGACGGGCATCAGCGAGTTCGCCTCATCCTTCGGCACGGCCAACATAGACAGCGTCCTCATCGACTGCTTCACGGGCGGCCACGACAGCTACCTGGCCATCCCCGGCAGCGTCCCCAGGCCGCCCATCAGCGTCAGCTTCCCCAGGGCCCCTGACGGCTTCTACCGCCAGGACCGTGGACTTCTGGAGGGCAGAGAGGGTGCCCTGACCTCTGGCTGTGACGGGGACATTCTGAGGGTGGGCTCCTTGGACACCTCTAAGCCGAGGTCATCAGGGATTCTGAAGAGACCCCAGACCTTGGCCATCCCGGATGCGGCCGGAGGAGGGGGTCCCGAAACCAGCAGGAGAAGAAATGTGACCTTCAGTCAGCAGGTAACAGCAAATGTGGGGGGAGCCGAGGCTCAGAGGGCAGCATTCGGGGGTCCCCTGGTCAGTTAGATGACGAAGAGGGACAGTCCATCCAGGAAGAAATTCCCGGCTGTTATGGGGGTGTTATCAAGTGCTTTGGCCTAAAGAGAAAAGCCTTAGAGGCCAGGCGTGGTGGCTCATGTCTGTAGTCCCAGCACTTTAGGAGGCTAAGGCAGGAGGATTGCTTGAACTCAGGAGTTTGAAACCAGCCTGGGCAACATGGTGAAACCCCGTCTCTACTTTTTAGTGTTTTAGTATTTTTAAATAATACTTTTTAAAAATATTTAAAAAAATACTTTTTAGTATTTTTTATACAAAAAGTAGCCGGGCTTGGTGGCATACATGTGTGGTCCCAACTACTCTGGAGGCTGAAGAAGGAGGATAGCTTGAGCCCAGGAGGTTGAAGCTGTAGGGAGCCATGATTGCACCACTGCACTCCAGCCTGGGTGACACAGCAAGACCCTGTCTCAGGAAAAAAAAAAAAAAAAGACAAGCCTCAGAAGCGTGACGGCTTTCCTTGCATGTTAGTGAACAAGTTGTGGGCCTGAGTCCACCTATGAGTGAGTGAGTTCAGGGCATCCCTTAGGTATCAGGCGGTTTAAAATCCCGGCTGGGAGCGACAGTGACAACTCTTTTTTCTTTTTTTTTTTTTTTTTTTGAGACGGAGTCTCGCTCTGTCACCCAGGCTGGAGTGCAGTGGCACGATCTCGGCTCACTGCAAGCTCCGCCTCCCGGGTTCGCGCCATTCTCCTGCCTCAGCCTCCCGAGTAGCTGAGACTACAGGCGCCCGCCACCACGCCCGGCTAATTTTTTGTATTTTTAGTAGAGACGGGGTTTCACCATGTTAGCCAGGATGGTTTCTATCTCCTGACCTTGTGACCCGCCCACCTCGGCCTCCCAAAGTGCTGGGGTTACAGGCGCGAGCCACCGCGCCCAGCCGACAACTCTTTTAAACACTTATGTTTGCCCAAATGTAATTCAGGCCGGGCCTGTCCTGCTAGTGAGTTTCTTACAGGCATGGTGTGCACCCCACTTGTTTCTGGTATTTTTCCCGAGACATCTGGGCTCCAGCCCGTTTTGGCAGTGGGAATCCTGTGCCAATACATCCAAGTCTTCATTGACGGTGGAAACAAAACGTGAAACCTGCAGATGTGTCTGGGATCATCCCTCCTGGTGCCTGACATCGGTTAACTCCCGGAGGCTGTAAAAACGGGAATCTCCAGGCCAGTGCCATCTTCCGCGAAGGCCAAGAACCTTCTGGAAAGCTGTTTAAGTTGTATTTTCTATACGTCAGATGATGGGCTGCAAGGCCACCAACTGATCTGTGGGGTTTCACTGGCTGATTTTTTTTTTTTTTTTGAGACAGAGTCTTGCTCTGTCGCCCAGGCTGGAGTGCAGTGACGCAATCTCGGCTCACTGCAACCTCTGCCTCCCAGGTTTGAGTGATTCTCCTGCTTCAGCCTCCCGAGGAGCTGGGACTATAGGCACCCACCACCACGCCCGGCTAATTTTGTACTTTTAGTAGAGATGGGGTTTCACCATGTTGGCCAGGCTGGTCTCGAACTCCTGGCCTCAAGTGATCCACCCACCTTGGCCTCCCAAAGTGCTAGGATTACAGGCGTCAGCCACCACACCTGACCAGAATCCATGCTGTTTAAGTAAAGAAAGGTTATTCTCTTATTTAAAGTAGACATAAGAGTTACTGGCCTGCCCCAGCGGGTGTTGCAGAACGAGAGTGCATTTCAGTAAGAACCTGGTGTTCCCGGTCCTACAAAGCCGAGTCTCAATTGCCTGGTCCCTCGAGGGAGGCAGCTGGAAAAGCCGGGCAGCCTGGAGACCTAGCCAAGGAGACACTTCGCTCGGCCGCAGACGCACGTGGGCCGTGTCTCCTGAATGAAGTAGACCCTGCTCTGCCCGGCCCCATCCCATTGGGTTTAAATGGGGCCTGGTCCTCAGTTCATTCCTCTGTCAGGGGTTCAGGTGTCCCGTCTCTGCCTAGATGACTTCCCTGATTTAGTCGGAGGTTAACTAGAGATGGGGCTTGCACTGTTCATTTTCTTTTCCTTTCCTTTCCTTTCCTTTTTTCTTTTCTTTTTTGATTATTTTGTCTTGTTTTGTTTTTTACTTACTTTTTAAAAAAATGTAGAGACAGGCTCTTACCATGTTGCCCAGGCTGGTCTTGGGCTCCTGGGCTCAAGTGATCCACCTGCCTTGGCCTCCCGAAGTGCTGGAATTATAGGTGTGAGCCACCACACCCGGCCTTGTTTGGTTTTGTTTTGAGACAGGGTCTCACTTTGTTGCCCAGGCTGGAGTGCGGTGGTACATTCATGGCTCACTGCAGCCTCAATCTGCCAGGCCCAAGTGATCTTCCCATCTCAGCCTCCTGAGTAGCCGGGACTACAGGTGCGCACCACCACACCCAGCTAATTTTTTATTTTTTGTAGAAATGGGGCCTCACTATGTGGCCCAAGCTGGTCTTGAACTCCTGGGCTCAAGCCATCCTCCCACCTCTGCCTCTCAACGTGCTGGGATTCCAGGCGTGAGCCACCACGCCCAGCCCTGTTTTCTCCTTGGAGTGAGCAGGATGGTGCCTTTCGTTTGCTTTTCTCTGGTGTGTGTGCCCGGGGCATCTTCACGCCTGCGTACAGTCTCAGCGTGAGGAAGGACGCTGCCCAGGCATGCGCAGGCCTCACAGGGACATCTATTGAGGTTCCTGGTGGCACCAAGGACACAGCGAGCTCCCGTCTGGAAAGGGTTTGAGGAACTGGAAATCACTGGAGAGCAGGAAAGTCCATCCTTATCAAGGAAAGAGGTTTTCTAATTGCTCAGGTTGAGGGCACCGTCAGCCTCATTGTGGATGATGCCGGGGTAATTCATCTGGTCTTTGTCAACACTGGATCGTCCCAGACTGTTTCACAAAGTTCAAACTGGCTTTAGATCCGGTTCTTTAGATGTGGTTGAAAATCTCATCTTCATCCCCTTTTTCTGTTTCCTTTCTCTGTAGAGTGTAATTTATGCATCAGTTCTTTGAGGAAAGTAAAAATCATGAGCTAAATATAAACACATCCAGGCTCAACGGAGACAGAGGCGTAACTGCAGCGCTGTTCCTCTGCAGGCGTGGGGGACGTGCTCTGCTTATGTGGGTGTCCTGGGAGCCGGCACTGCGGCCTCTCAGCTTCCTTTCCCACCGGGAGTATCCAGGGCAGACAGCACCACAGACACCCCAGTGGAGCCGGGCAGCAACGCCTCTTTGCTCTCAAACACCTAAATTCAAAAACGACTAGTTCCCCAAGGTGGGAGGATCACTTGAGGCCAGGAGTTTGAGACCAGCCTGGGCAACATAGACCTCATCTCTGTAACAATTTTTTAAAAATTAGCCAGGTGTGGTGGTGCGCGCCTGTAGTCCCAGCTACTCGGGAGGCTGAGGTGGGAGGATCATTTGAGCCCAGGAGGTCGAAGCTGCAGTGAGCCATGACCACACCACTGCACTCCAGCTTGGGCAACAGAGTGAGACTGTCTCTAAAACAACAACAACAACAAAATAACAAGTTCCCCTGACTGGAGTCTGTACCCCAAACCCAAGCAGGGCTACTTGGAATGAAGCCTTCTCATTCCAGGAGTTTGCAAACCTAGTGAAGATGTGCATGGAGGGTTGTTCTTGAGCCCCAGAAAGAAATCGGAGCCCCTCGCACCCGTTTCCATCCTGTTGACCGTGGGGCGTGTCGTGTGCTCTGTGAGCCCCTGTCAAGGGCTGAGGTGCTCATGTGGGCAGGGCCGCCCTGTCTTCTGTGTGGTGGGGGTTCTACCTGTCCAGAGAGAATTTTGAACACATGTTCCTGGTGGCCACCTTGAAATAAGTCGTTCCCAGCCTTCTCTTATGAAAAAGAAAGGACTTCCTAAGTGTGTGGATCTGAACTGACCCATGTTTTTTCATTTCAAATGTATTTTGCATTTTGCAAAGTCTTATCTCACTCCCTGTGGCACAGATCGTGTCCTGTGGCCACACTGTGAGCGCACCTGAAATGGAATTCTAGTCTTAGCTGCTCCGGCGCCTCGGAAGCAATGCCCTGAAGTTGTTCCTCAGAGGTTGGTGTCGATGCGGGGCTCATGCCGTCTGATAAGAAGGCAGAGCCGTGCAGCCTCCGTGTGGTGTTTCCAAGAGCGCGTTCCCCTGGGCAGAGCAGAGTCCGCGCTGTGTGATGGGGGTGCGGGGCTCTGATGAGGGGTTTGTGGGCTCTTCCCAGGTCGCCAACATCCTGCTCAACGGCGTGAAGTACGAGAGCGAGCTGACGGGCTCCAGCGAGCGTGCGGAGCAGCCTCTGTCCGTGGGGCGCCTCTGCTCCACCATCTGCAACATGCCCAAGGCACTGCGCACCCTCTGCGTCAACCACTTCCTGGGTGAGCTCCTGGCCAAGCCTCCCCGTGAGTCCTGGTCCTGCTCAGGGCTCTCGCCCCACTGGCCTCCCAGGATGCCCCTGAGCCTCCCTTCCCAGAACCTTTCTGAGTTCACCAGCCCCCCACAACAGCACCAAGGGCAGGCCTGGGGTGCGGTGGCTGCCCTGGAGGGCTTTTCTCCAGGGTGCCTGCCCTGCATAGCCCCAAACTAAACCGGGTGTCACCACTGAGAGCCACACAGCTCACTCTGGGCCCGACACCTGGGTCTCTGCAGAGCCAAAATTCTCATTACCAGAAGCCCTTTGGACAACTCCACAGTGAAATGATGGACTCGCCCCTTCCCACCTTCCCACCAACTTTGTCTTGCTCTGTCTTCAAGCACAGACCCCACACCTGCCTGCCCGTGTCTATTGCCGTTTGTAAATTCACACGGCTCGGCCTTTGAATGACCATTGAAAAGCACCAACTTGCATTTCGTTCCATTTAGTCTCTTTCCGCTCTTGAGTGGTTGAACGTTTGAGCATGATTCAGAATTTGAGGCCGGGCGTGGTGGCTCACGCCTGTAATCTCAGAACTTTGGGAGGCCGAGGCTGGTGGATCACGAGGTAAGATGATTGAGACCATCCTGGCCAACATGGTGAAACCCCATCTCTACTAAAAGTACAAAAATTAGCTGGGCATGGTGTTGTGTGCCTGTAATCCCAGCTACTCGGGAGGCTGAGGCAGGAGAATCAATTGAACCCGGGAGGCAGAGGTTGCAGTGAGCCAAGATTGCACCACTGCATTCCAGCCTGGGCAACAGAGCGAGACTCTGTCTCAAAAAAAAAAAAAAAAAGAATTTGAGATAATCTAGGGCTCTCATACATTGTGGGACATAAATCAACATGACCTTCTAGAAGGCAATTTTGTAATGGGTGAGAACCTTAAAAATGGTCCTACCTTTTTTCCCTATGACCTTACTCAGCATTCCATGCAAGCTCATAGTCAAAGACTATATTCAGAGTACATATGCAAGGTATTGATCACAGCATGGTTTCGGACAGCCACAGACTGCAATTGGGGGATAGAGATGTCCAACAGTTGGGGAAGGGTTAAATATATTAGGGTGCACCCACACTGTGAAATATTTTGCTGCCATCAAAACGAGTCTGTTTAATAATTCTTGATGGCATAGAACATTGTAGATGATAATTCATTATGGTTCGAGAGGGCCTATAAATACCACCTTCCTCTACCAAAGAAGGAATTCCCATGGCTCAAGGAATGGAACACTAAGCACATCTGCCAGCACATCCATGTCTGTGCTTCTCGATGGATTTCTCCCAGTTAAATGGACCCCCTCCCCTGCACCACCCAGGTAGCTGGAGCACCTCCACCGCTACCCTTGCCTCATGTTTATAGAAATATGTGGTGGTTTAAAATAAAAAAATTGTAAGGAAACTCTGTTAGTCTGTTCTCACGCTGCTAATAAAGACATACCCGAAACTGGGTAATTTATAAAGAAAAAGAGGTTTAATGGACTCACAGTTCCACATGGCTGGGGAGGACTCACAATCATGGCGGAAGGCAAAGGAGGTGCAAAGGCACATCTTACATGGCGGCAGGCAAGAGGGCGTGTGCAGGGGAACTCCCATTTATAAAACCATCAGATCTCATGGGACTTATTCACTATCATGAGAACAGCATAGGAAAGACCCACCCCCATGATTCAATTAGCTCTCACTGGGTCCTGCCCACGACACACAGGGATTATGGGAGCTACAATTCAAGATGAGATTTGGGTGGGGACACAGCCAAACCATATCAGAAACGAACACAGTTTTCAATTGCTTGTTACTTTTTTTTCTGAGATGGAGTCTCGCTGTGTCACCCAGGCTGGAGTGCAGTGGTGCAATCTCAGCTCACTGCAAGCTCCGCTTCCCGGGTTTACGCCATTCTCCTGCCTCAGCCTCCCGAGTAGCTGGGACTACAGGCACCCGCCACCATGCCTGGCTAATTTTTTGTATTTTCAGTAGAGACGGAGTTTCACCATGTTAGCCAGGATGGTCTCGATCTCCTGACCTTGTGATCCACCCGCCTCAGCCTCCCAAAGTGCTGGGATTACAGGCGTGAGCCACTGCACCCAGCCACTCATTACTTTTATAACCAGTAGACATGTGTTGGTTAGAGAAAGGGCAGAGTGCTGGCCTTTGCCCCCGAGGTCATAAACCCCTTTCTTTCTTCCAGGGTGGCTCTCGTTCGAGGGGATGTTGCTCTTCTACACGGACTTCATGGGTGAGGTGGTGTTTCAGGGGGACCCCAAGGCCCCGCACACGTCAGAGGCATATCAGAAGTACAACAGCGGCGTGACCATGGGCTGCTGGGGCATGTGTATCTACGCCTTCAGTGCCGCCTTCTACTCAGGTACCTGCCGCCAGCCAGGCTGGCACGGCAGCGAGGGCTTTGGTTGGGTGCATGGAGCATGTGAAATGAAGGCAGGTTCATGGCCTTACGATTGCAGACACTGCATCCCAATTTGGGGGACGCCACTGTCTGTCCCGGCTGCAGGGCGCTGGGCCTGGGGGAGCCGGGCTGAAGAAATGGAGCCTGCGGGCCTCAGGCCTCCGAGAGCTGGTGGCCTACGGGGGCACGGGTGCTTGTCAGGACCTGGCTACACCGGCAGGCCGTAGCGAGGGCGAAGTGGGGGCCCTGGGGGAACCCCGAGGCCACGCCCAGGCAGCGTGCTGTCTGCCAGCCCCCAGCTCCTTCCCACTTCGATTCAAGAAGCAACCGGTCCCCACGGAGGTGGGGGCAGGGGTGTGATCGTGGAGCGTAGGAGTGGGCAGGGGTGGGCAGATGACTTTGAGATTCTCTGTCTGGGGTACCCTTGGAGCACAGTTCTGAGTTCACACCAGGGCAAAGCCGAGGTGCCATCCCCATGGGGCCTGGCCGGTAGCGTATGCCGGGCAAATTTCATCCCAGAAGTCCGCACACTTTTTCTGCAAAAGGCTGGAGAGTTGGTATTTCCAGCTTTGCTGGCCCAGCGGTCTCTGTTGCAGCCCCTCACTGAAAGCCACAGACACGGGAAACCGAGTGGGTGTGCCATGCACCAATCAAACCGCACTGTGTTCACTGAAATACGAATTTCATGTGATTTTCACGTGTCACAAAATACTCACCTTTTTTTGATTTTTAAAATTATTATTATTTTTTTAATTTACAAAACTAGGCTGCAGGCTGGACTTCGCCTTCGAGCCATAATCTGCCAGCTGTGTTATTTTAGTTGCCCCCATCTTTGTGGGTTCGAGCCCCAAAGTAGAGGGTCACTGAGGGGCTGTGGCAAAAATAAATTTGTCAGGTTTCACTTGTGAGTCCATGGGGCGGCACCTTAGGAGTTGGGTTCCGCCATAGCCGTGTGGCCTTGGGGCGTGGGGAACTGGCCCCATTTTATCTGATTCTAGGGAGCCCCGTCGCTGACATCCATGCTGTCACATCATCTTGGGGGCGTAAAGATGGTGGCCGGCTACGGGATGGGCTGCTGTTATGCCCATAATTACACAAGAACACAGAGGTTTAGCTCGAGACCCTCAGTCCCTGAGCCCCTTTGGTGTCACAGCCCCAAGACCCCTCCACCTGCAGAAGCCCTGGGGGACCTGGCCTGGGCCAATGTGAACAGGACACCCCGGTCCTGCCATCCATCCAGACAGCCCTGTCCTGGGCACCCACCAGAGTTACTGGGGCTGTCTCTCAGCTCCCCTGGGTCCCCCAGGAAGTACTTTCTGGTCTGGGGCAAGTGGCCTGCCAAGCCGGGTCCCACCACTGCTAGCTTCAGGCCAGCTGCGGGGAGGTGGTGCTGGAAGCTGAGTCCCCAGAGGCTCTGACCGTGTGGCACTGCTCACCCTCTGTGTGGCCCGCAGCTATCCTGGAGAAGCTGGAGGAGTTCCTCAGCGTCCGCACCCTCTACTTCATCGCCTATCTCGCCTTCGGCCTGGGGACGGGGCTCGCCACCCTCTCCAGGAACCTCTACGTGGTCCTGTCGCTCTGCATAACCTACGGGATTTTATTTTCCACCCTGTGCACCTTGCCCTACTCGCTGCTCTGCGATTACTACCAGAGTAAGAAGGTAAGCGCTCTTCCTTGCCTTGCTTCGGGTCCGCTTCTTGGATAAACCCCACCTGAGAACTGTCCCCCAGGACCAGCTGCACAATCTGCAGAGCCCGGTGCAAAATGATGACTGTCAAGACAGCGACAGCAGAGCATTAAACCAAGAGGGGCCTTTCTGAGCATGGGGCACGCCCCCTGCCTGTAATCCCCTCATTGCTTTATTAGCAGAAGCCTCCAGCCCACCCAGGCTCTGGGTCGGGCTCTGTCCTTCCCAGGGATGTAGGGAATGGGAGGCCGCCCCTTCCTATTCCATTGTCAGGCCACCGGGTCTCCTGTTGATGCCTGTCCCAGCCATTCAGGGTGGGGCTTATGGGGAGGCAGTGAAGCTCGGAAAACTCAGCAATCCAGATCGATAACATGGTAATGCAGTATTTTTAAAAATCAGAATTCTTGCCAAAAATCCATGGAGAACAAAAACATCTTTTTTTTTTTTTTTTTGAGATGGAGTCTTGCTCTGATGCCTGTGCTGGAGTGCAATGGCATGATCTCGGCTCAGTGCAACCTCCGCCTCCCAGGTTCAAGTGATCCTCCTGCCTCAGCCTCCCAACCAGCTGGGACTACAGGCACGCGCCACCATGCCCAGCTAATTTTTTGTATTTTTAGTAGAGACAGGGTTTCACCATGTTGGTCAGGCTGGTCTCAATCTCTTGACCTCGTAATCCACCAGCCTCAGCCTCCCAAAGTGCTGGGATTACAGGCGTGAGCCACCACGCCCAGCCCAAAATTTTAAATAAAGAGAGGATCAGTTCACCATATACTAGGGGCTCTGATAGCCAGCTCAGCTCCTGATCCTTTTACTATGTGAACTTCAGTTGTCCTTGAATCCTGACTAGATGTTTCTTGCCCTCGGGTCTCAGCATTCTCTTGGCTTTTATTCCTTTATCCACTTGCCAGTTTTATCACCTCACCCTTGTTCCTCATGGCTTCCCATCAAGCTGTGAGTATTAGGTGACAGTGTAATTTATTAGATGTTGGCTTTGGCCAAATACTGGGCATGCTTTAATAACAACCAAACCATTTCATTATTTGGATAGGGCTGAGTACCTTATCAAGCAGATTAAAAGGATATGGTACCCGTTCTTTAGAAAAGGACAGCTAAGATCTTGTTATGGATTATGGATTTAGCATAAAGAAAAATAATCAGGCATAAATTAAGAGTAAGAGAGGGTAAAAAAAATTAAAAAAAAAAAAAAAAAAAAAAAAAAAAAAAAAAAGAGTAAGAGAGGGGGCCGGGCGCGGTGGCTCACACCTGTCGTCCCAGGTACTTAGGAGGGCGAGGTGGGTGGATCACGAGGTCAGGAGATCGAGACCACCCTGGCTAACACAGTGAAACCCCGTCTCTACTAAAAATACAAAAAATTAGCCAGGCGTGGTGGCGGGCGCCTGTAGTTCCAGCTACTCAGGAGGCTGAGGCAGGAGAATCGCTTGAATCTGGGAGGCAGAGCTTGCAGTGAGCTGAGATTGCACCACTGCACTCCAGCCTGGGCGACAGAGCAAGACTCTGTCTCAAAAAAAAAAAAAAAAAAGAGTAAGAGGGACAATGAATAGAAATTGCACTTCGCGGCCAGGTGCAGTGGCTCACGCGTGTAATCCCAGCACTTTGGGAGGCTGAGGCGGGAGGATTACCTGAGGTCAGGAGTTCGAGACCAGCCTGGCCAACATGGTGAAACCCCGTCTCTACTAAAAATACAAAAATTAGCCAGGCGTGGTGGCGGGCGCCTATAGTCCCAGCTACACGGGAGGCTGAGGCAGGAGAATGGCGTGAATCCGGGAGGCGGAGCTTGCAGTGAGCCAAGATCGCACCACTGCACTCCAGCCTGGGCAACACAGCGAGACTCTGTCTCAAAAAAAAAAAAAAGATAGTAATACTTTGAAAAAAAAAAAAAAGGATCAGTAACAGTGCTGAGCCACCTCATTTTGGAGTCTGAGGCAAAAGGAAAAATGGCATTTAAAAGGCCGAGAGCAGTAGCTCACGCTTGTAATCCCAGCACTTTGGGAGGCCGAGGCAGGTGGATCACTTGAGGTCAGGAGTTCAAGATCAGCCTGGCCAACATGACAAAACCGTGTCTACTAAAATACAAAAATTAGCCGGGCATGGTGGCCTGTGCCCATAATTCCAGCTACTTAGGAGGCTGAAGCAGGAGAATCGCTTGAACCTGGGAGGCAGGGGTTGCAGTGAGCCAAGATTGCACCACTGCACTCCAGCCTGGTTGACAGAGGCTGTGTAAATAAATAAATAGGCCAGGTGCGGTGGCTAACGCCTGTAATCCCAGCACTTTGGGAGGCCGAGGCGGGCAGATCACGAGGTCAGGAGATCGAGACCATCCTGGCTAACACAGTGAAGCCCCTTCTCTACTAAAAATACAAAAAATTAACTGGGCTTGGTGGCGGGCGCCTGTAGTCCCAGCTACTCGGGAGGCTAAGGCAGAAGAATGGCATGAACCTGGGAGGCGGAGCTTGCAGTGAGCTGAGATCGTGCCACTGCACTCCAGCCTGGGCGACAGAGCGAGACTCTGTCTCAAATAAATACATACATAAATAAATAAAGTGCCTTAAATTTTTGTTGATATTTTGCTCAGCATAGACTTTTTATGCTGTATTGAGATATGCACCATCTAATAGTGTATGATGTGCTCCATTTGGTGGTTTCAGCACACGCAGAGTTGTACAACCATCACCACCATCAATTTCAGAAGTTTTGTCACCCCAGGAAGAAACCCGTCAGCTGTCACCCCTCTGACCCTCCCACTCTCCCAGGCCTAGGTGACCACTAACCTACTTCCTGTCCCCATGGACTTGCCTATTTGGGACGTCCCCTGTGATGGAGTCAGGCAGTCTGCGGCCTCTTGTGTCTGGCATCTGTGGTGCAGCTGTGGGCTTCGAGCTCCATCCATGCTGTTTCCTGGGTCAGCGCCTCATTCCCTTTTATAATCACATAATGTTCCCACCATAATTTTCCTTTGCAGTGACTTTGAAATTTTAAAATGCTGCATTGAAATATTACCTGGACAGCCTGGGCAACATAGTCAGACCCCATCTCTAAAAAAAAAAAAAAATTAAAAATTAGCCAGGTGTGGTGGCATGCACCTGTAGTTCCAGCTACTTGGGAGGCTGAGGTGGGAGGATCACTTGAGCTCAGGAGGCTGAGGCTGCAGTGGGCAGAGATTGTGCCACTGCACTCCAGCCTGGGCAACAGAGCAAGACCCTGTCTCAAAAAAAAAAAAAAAAAAAAAAAAGAAAGAAGAAAAAGGGAAAAGAAAGAAGAAAGAAAAAGAAAAGAAAAGAAATGTGACCTGGATTACTGAGTTTCTCTCTCTTGCTTTTATTTTTTTTTATTTTTTATTTTTTGAGACGGAGTCTTGCTCTGTCACCCAGGCTGGAGTGCAGTGGTGCGATCTCGGCTGACTGCAAGCTCCGCCTCCCGGGTTCACGCCATTCTCCTGGCTCAGCCTCCCGAGTAGCTGGGACTACAGGCACCCGCCAACACGCCCAGCTAATTTTTTGTATTTTTAGTAGAGACGGGGTTTCACCATGTTAGCCAGGATGGCCTCGATCTCCTGACCTCGTGATCCGCCCGCCTCAGCCTCCCAAAGTGCTGGGATTACAGGCTTGAGCCACCGCGCCCGGCCCTCTCTCTCCCTTTTAATCTCATGCCTCAGTTGCCTCCCCCAGGCCTGGGCCTGATTTGTTTTAGGGAGTTTGGAGTCTGACAAGTTCACCTGGGCTGGCCCTGAGCACAGCCCTTCTGATGGGGGTAGAATTGGCACAGGGAAGCCGCAGGGGAGGCCCAGGCTCCCAGGTCACAGCGATGCCCACTCACGTAGCACCTTGCAGGCCAGCTGGTGCTGGGGGTGCCGAGTGAGGGAAAGCCATGCCACCGCTCCCCACCGTCACTCTGCACAGACCACACTGTCAGCCACTGTCCCCCAGCGTGGCATGCAGGGGAGGGAGAGTGAGTGACGTGCCCAAGCTGGAGGCCACGAGGACCTCGGAGCCTCAGATAGAGGACCAGAGGCTGTCATGTGCAGAGGACTTTGGGGTGTGGGGCAGGTCCCATCCTGGACGAAGGTGAAGGAGGGGATGGCAGGAGTGGAGCAGCCGCCTGGCTGGGCAGATTGGTTTTCTTTGGGTGAGAGGACGGGGAAGAGCTCAAGTGCTGAGCGGGAAAGTGTCTCCGGCCACCTCGGCCCGTGGGAGCTCAGCCCTCTGCCCCATTAGTCATGGATTCTTTTCACTGTCGTCATCTCTCAGAACACAAATATTGTTAAACTCTTGGCTGAACTCCCTGTACATGTTGGCGCCGAAAAATGTGAGGCCGCCACGCGTGGGCCGCTCGGGCCTCCTGGGCTCGTGGGACACACGGAGCTCGGTCGCCTACTGCTGGCCGCGGCGGGTCTCGCTGACAACGTTTCTTCCTCTGGGTCAGTTTGCAGGGTCCAGCACGGACGGCACCCGGCGGGGCATGGGCGTGGACATCTCTCTGCTAAGCTGCCAGTACTTCCTGGCTCAGATCCTGGTCTCCCTGGTCCTGGGGCCCCTGACCTCGGCTGTGGGCAGCGCCAATGGGGTGATGTACTTCTCCAGCCTCGTGTCCTTCCTGGGCTGCCTGTACTCCTCCCTGTTTGTCATTTATGAAATTCCTCCCAGCGACGCTGCAGACGAGGAGCACCGGCCCCTCCTGCTGAACATCTGACATCGCGGAGCCTCAACTCTGGACACGCGCCTGCACCTGGGGGTCTGGAGCAGGCCGACCAGTAAGGACCAAAGGGCCTTGTTGGACGGGGGGACAGGCTGCCTACTGGAATGTAAATATGTGATAAAATAATAAATGACAGCGGCAAAGCCTATGGTTTCTAGGCATTGCTCTCCAGTGGCTGAGAGGTCCCCATGGGATTGAGTTACTCCCCCCCGCCCCGAGGACTTGGGCAGGGGGAGGTTTGTAAGAATCTTTTTTTGGAAGTAAAGGTGTAATTTGACGGTTCTCAACCAGGGGCAATTTTGCCACCCCACCCCCACCCCCAGGAAGACATCTGGCAGAGTCTGGAGATAGCTTTGGTTGTCACAACTCAGGGATGCTGTAAACCTCCCATGGCACACAGGACCGCCCCAACAGCAAGGAGCTAGCAAGACCCAGATGTCAATCGTGCTGAGGTAGAGTGAGCCTGGTCTAACTGGACCATACATTCTGTACATTTCATCCCAGGGTAGAGTCAGAGCATACAGGTCTTTTGGATCAGAAGGCCTCATATTCATTCACTTGTCCATTCATCTATTTATTCTCTCATCCATTCATTCATCTACCCATCCACATATCCACCCATCCACATAACCATCCATCCACTCATCCAAATATCCTCCCATCCAAATATCCACTCATCTATATATCCATCCATCCACATATCCACCCATTCATCCATCCACATAACCATCCATCCACTCATCCAAATATCCTCCCATCCAAATATCCACTCATCTATATATCCATCCATCCACAATCCACCCATTCATCCATCTAAATATCCACTTCTCCGTATATCCATCCATCCATCCATCCATCCATCCATCCATCCACATATCCACCCATCCACCCATCCAAATATCCACTTCTCCATCCATCCATCCATCCATCCATCCATCCATCCATCCATCCATCCATCCTCTTATCCACTCATCCACCCTCCAGATATCCAGCGAGTGCCTGGGTGTGGCAGACAGTGGTTGGCCTGGGAATCCAGCTATGAGTGTCCACTCTGCCTTGCTGGAACTGATGTGAGAGGAAGGGATACACGTGGCTCGCTGAGGCTCCGTGCAGCGCAAGCACAGGGAAGGAGGACGGGGTGGCAGTGGCATGTCTGGGTGGCCTCAGTAGTGAGGTGCCGTTTGAGCAGTGCCCTGATGAAGCCAGGGAGTGATCTCTGAGGTGAGCACTTGCTTGACAGGCTCGAGGGAGCATAGGCATCAAGATGCTCGGATTGTTAAATGCCCCAAAAGTTGAAATCTCAAAGAGGTTGGAGCCGATGCGGCTGGCCAGTGCCCATCCTGCCCTTTGACTCCACAGGCAGGGACTAGGGGCTGGAGGGTAAGGTTCGGGTCATTCTTCCCCCTCCATCCGCCAAGGGTTAATTCCACAGATGGCCACCATGTGCCTGCTGCATGCAGGCGTCGCTGGGCCTGGGTCTGCCCGGGCTGTGCCCACTGCCTCCCAGTGTCCCTTTATGGACCTGGCAAAGCTCTCGTGAGTGTGGCAGTCCCTCGCCATCTGGCCTCTGACCATCTTCCATCACCTGACGCTGCGAGGCCCCTTCTCAGAGGCCTGGGAGGGCTCCTCCACGCATGGTGTTTAATGGCCACGAGGGGTCACAGCCGGGTCCCTGTTGTCGCCAAGCTGGGCCTGGTCTGGGATTGTGCAGCCCCCAGTTCCGTCGCTGCATGGATGGATGGAGGGAGGGAGGGAGGGATGGATGGATGGGTAAGGGGCATTCCCACACTCACCAGGCTGGGCTACAGGTTTCTGGGGGAACAGAGGTGATTTCCCTGGAATATGCAAGAAGTGACAATTGCCTGGGCCCCCCGCAGTCGGGAGGTCCTGGCCCTCCCTGCTCCTGCTCAGAGTGTGTCTGCAGAATCCACTCGGGTGCATGGGGCGTGATGTATCATCCTCAGCAGGGAGCGGGTGGAGGGCATCCGTAGAGGGAAGGAGCAGGTGTCTGGAACTGGGGGTGGGTACTTTCATGGCACACAAGGACCCCCCAGCAGCTGCTCAGGGGGCTTTTGGGGGAGTGGGGGCACGGTTAGTTATGGGAGTCGTGATTCTTGGAAGTCATCCACTGCTGATGCCATCCTGGGATTCTCTTCCACACAAGGAACATTGAGTTCTTACCGGGTACCTCCCAAGCCCTGGGGGATGAAGCGGAGAACAGAAGAAACCTCCTGTTCTCTAGACAAGGCCTTTGCCCTCAATCTCACAGCCGTGCCCGCCCTGCCTGCCCACAGCCATCAGCCTCACCTGCCCACACTCAGCCCCTTCTTCCGAGCCATCTCCACACACCGCTCTGCTGGGGCCTATCCAGATGCCTGATCTCTGACCCGCCCATCCGGCCGCCTGCCTCCGGGAAACGTCGGATCTCTTACACAATGCTCACTGTCAAACCCTCCAGCCTTCCTCACCATCGCCGGGGGGGCCTTGAGTCGCCCCTACACCAGGGCCACAGGTCTTGCGGCGGCCGCGGGCCCAAGGCAAGCACCTGGGCCTTGTAACGACTGCCACCTGGTGGCCAGGATGGAGATGGACTCTGTTCGACAGCTGCCCAGCAGCAGGGTCCAAGGGGATGGAGGGGGCTGGGTGGTCAGTTGCCCAGAAAACAGTGGGATAGGCAAGAAATGGCCTCAGGAATCCTCTCTGGGACAACTAAAAGGTGCCCTAAAGGCCTGTTTTTAATTTACTCCAATGGATACTCAAACCCTAGGGGTTCACCAGAAGCTGATCCCCTAAGCCCCATTCCCCACTTCTAAGATGGTGTCAACCAGGGCTGGAGTCAGAGGGACTGCAGGGCCCACACGGCAGGCACAGCCAAGAGAATGTGAAGGGAGGGTCTCCAGGTGCCCAGCAGAGGTGTCCCTGGGAAGCCTTCCTAAGTCAACCCAAAAGGTCCTTCTATCTGGTCCTTCACACCCACTTTCCAACAGCACATCTGGACTGGCAGCAAGGAACCTTGCCCTGCAGGGCCCATCCGTCCATCCATCCCTCCCTCCCTCCCTCCCTCCCTCCATCCATCCATCCATCCAGCAAGGTCCATCCATCCATCCCTCCCTCCATCCCTCCCTCCATCCAGCAGGGTCCATCCATCCCTCCCTCCCTCCCTCCCTCCAATATCTACAGTGCAAGTGCCCTCCACACAGAACTTGGTTCATTAAGAAGGGGCCCAGGTGCCTGTGCATACACAGAACTGAGCTGTGGGAGACACAGGGGGACTTCTGCAGCCTGGGTCCCTGAGGTGTCAAAAGGAAACAATGACCACTCTTGACAAAGACAGCCACTAGAGAAGCCACCTTGAGTTGGAGGAGCAGAGAACCAGGGCCCAGAACTTGAGTTGCCAAGGATCCCAGGGCAGCTAGGAACCCAGTGGGGATTCAGGGAAAGGACCTCAGATACTGAGACTGTCAAAGGCTGACAATGCCGCCTCCGAGAGGACCCGGTGAGGCATCCGCGGCTGGAGCTCATCAGGGGCTGAGCAGGAGGCTGTTCCTGGCCCCCTGGGGATCCACGATGGATGCCAGCTCTAGCCAGGCCCTGCCTTCTAACAGGAGGTCCAGGAACCTTATGAACCATAAAGGGCTGGCTTTATCCTGCAGCCCGTATCAGTCCAACTGGATGGCCAAATGCGTGGCTGCCTCCCTTGGCTGGCTTATCTGGCAGATCCTCCTTAGGAGGAGGTAGGGAGGCCAAGGACCCTGCTGTTCCTGGGTCTCCACTGGGCAGCAGGAAGGACCCCAGGGGTCCAGTGCAGGACAGACTTTTCCACTGGTCTTGGGGCCTGGCAGCTTCATCCCCAGTATCTGGGTAGCTGGTTCTGATTTCAAAGCTCTGAGTTCAGATATGTACCCGAGCCTTCTGGGCTGGTCAGGTGAGGCTGATGGTGGTCACTGAAGTCTATGCTGGTGCCCAGTCACACTGCCCTGGGTCTCACCGTGTGGTCAGGCTGGGGCTAGTGAGGGCTCTTAGCTCAGATGAGGGGTCCCCACATCTCCTCAGCTTCCACACAGAAGGGATCTGGCCCTGACCTCCCCACCCCCACCACCATTCATCAGCTGATCACATCCACAATTGTATAGCTCACCAGTGCTGATTTTTGAGGGCCTGGAAGCTTGCAATCTCGTGTGTGTGTGTGGGAGGCCACTGCTGATCTCTCCATGGTGCATGCTTGCCCTTCACATACATGATCTTAACTTACCCAGGTGACGCTTAAGTGAGGTCTCCCCCTCCCTAGACTTACCATGGACACTTAACAATGCAGCCACACACCCAGCTGCACACCTACACTGTGCTAAGGCCCTGGGACTTACACCATGCCCTGCAAAGTGCCATCTTCCTAGCCCACCTGCAGTGGAACCAGCGGGGCTGCTGAGCCACCATGCCTAAGCTGAGGATGCATTTCCAGGAACAAAGGGGCTGAGGGCATGCGGGACGTCGCTGGGGCAGGAAGAGGCGAGGGCCTGGCTTGGGGGTGCTGCTGGAGGACAGCATCATTTCCCTCCGCCCCATCCACCCAGCAGATGTCTGGTTAGCATTCCTGGCCCTCTTCCTCATATAGGTGCGTGGCAGAGTGGTGACAATGGCCACAGCTGTTCATGCCCGAGAAGCTGCCCAGCTCTGATGAGGCCTTGCTGTAGCATGAACCTAGTATCTCCTCAAGACGCTTGGGTCCAATCATTTTTTTTTTTTTTTTTTTTGAGACAGAGTCTCGCTCTGTCGCCCAGGCTGGAGTGCAGTGGCACCATCTCGGCTCACTCCAAGCTCCGCCTCCTGGGTTCACGCCATTCTCCTGCCTCAGCCTCTCCGAGTAGCTGGGACTACAGGCGCCCGCCACCACGCCCGGCTAATTTTTTTGTATTTTTTTAGTAGAGACGGGGTTTCACCGTGGTCTCGATCTCCTGACCTCGTGATCCGCCCGCCTCGGCCTCCCAAAGTGCTGGGATTACAAGCGTGAGCCACCGCGCCCAGCGGGTCCAATCATTTAACCACCCTGAAATCTACACTTCACAGACCTGTACCTGTTAAACCCTGTAGCTTCCTAAGGGGCACAGTCCCAGAGACCCACAAAGATGGCGCCTGGATTCCAGCCTCTCCCAGCCACCCCAATGCCATCCTCCCACCAAGACCTGGGCTGAGAGCCACCTGGGGCTCCCGTGGCCCGCCTGCAGGCCTATCCCTGTGCCCTGGTCAGCCACGCTGCTGAGCAGGACCCCTGCTGCTCGCCTCGAGGGCCGTCATAGCGTGCGCCACTCAGGTCCTTGCATGGCGATGCTCTCTCAGGTCCTGAGTGAGGCAGTGCCTGGTGCCTGCTGCTTCCCAAGTCTTTGCCACGTGGCGGACTCTGCCTGGTTTGAGGGCAGTTTACCAACAGTCAGCTTTCTGGGCTGCTCTTGCCCCGTGTCCCAAAACATCTAGAAACTCATGGCCCCATCCCAGATGACAAGGGGTGGACACACATTTCTGGGGACAATCCTGAGGCTTTGGGAAAATGCCCTCGACAGTTTCTGATTCCAACGCCTGCCCCCCTGTGGCCATGTCCACACCCTGCAGGCTGCCTGCAGCCCCTTTGGAGGGTTACAGCCCCTTAGGCCTGGGATGCATCCTCCACGTGGAGTGCAGCTCTAGAGCTGGGCAGGGGGTTGGGGTGTGGGGGCACTGGCAGGCCTCGGGGAGGCAGATGGGGGCCAGGCAGGAGGCCGCTAGGATGGGGGCGGTTGACGTCTCTCCTGAGCAGGGAGGGTGCCACATGCCCATACACGCTGGTGACGCCCACGGATTAGAAGTGTGGGGTGAATGGTGAGGGATGGGGGAAGATGCTCTTAGTCCCAGTGCCAATGCCCGCTTAGGGCCCATCCCACTGCTTGGGGAGCCTCCAAAGAAAGATGGCACCCTCACCAGGGAAAGCCTCTTCCCACACAGAGGATGTTTCTGGAAGCCGCTCTGGGACACAAACAGGGTCCCGAGCAGCAGGGAATAGCCGACTCTCCCTGTGCCCCTTCCCCACCTGGGGTAACAGCCAGGCTCCCCGCCCACTCTCCAGGAATGAGACCGTGCACGGGAGACACCCTGGGGTTGTAGTGTAGCTTGGTTTTATTTATGTCCACAAATATTTCAAAAAAATTACAAAATACTCAAATGGAGAGAACACAGAAGTCACGATTTCTGGGTGTCTACTGTTTACACTGTGTTATCTCATGGCAAACTACTCATATATACATTTAGCTTCAAGATATATAGAAACATAGCAAATCCGAGTGTGCACGCTGCCTCTGCCGCAGTGGAGTGAAGCTCAATCTCGAGGACATCGAACAAGATACGGACACACACAGAGGAGCCAAACCAAACCCCGAACAAAGGGAGGAAAATCCGAAGGAAACCGAGTGGTTGGGCTTCAAAGACACCGTGAAGGTCAGGGCCTCCTAAACAAACTGTAGTTGATCTGGTGAGGGTTTCGGGTCGAGGGTTTTTTAGATGGAAGAATCTCAGTGCTTCGCCTTGGGATACAGGGAGAAAAGCAAAGCTAACAAGAACACCTTCGGACGGCTTTCAAGCACAGACCTCAGAGGACTCTACTCTTCTTTGGAAAAATGGATGCCAGAGGAGGAAATAAAGAAGGTTGAACTGAATGGTAGATGTTGTGTTCTACCAAAAAGAAAGAAAGAAAAACCAAAAGCCGTGAAGGTGGGGGCCTGGAAGCAGGAGTCTGGGAGCCCTGCAGGAAGAGGCCTCGCTCAGAGCCACGGGAACGAGCCTGCCATGAGGGCCTGTCCCCACCCCAGAAGGAAACGAATGCCTCCAAGCCAATGTGGCCTGAAGTCCCATGACAAAAGGTTAATGTGAGCTTTGCCTCCCGTTAAGAAACTAAAGTTAAGGCAGAAATGGAATGAGAGAAAAATGAAAGAAAAAAAAACTATAAACATTTTCAACAGACAAAACAATCCTATCCCAACTGAAACCAAACACGGTTTTTAAGAGAAACTGGAAATGTCCCTATTTGACTCCAGAACCTGAATTTGAGCCAGTACCTGCTGGTTTCTGGATCAAACTATCAGCATCTCTTCCTGCTCCCTCTGCGGCTTGGGTCCCGGATGGACTTTGTGTCCGCCGACCCAGTGTGGTCTCTCTGGGTCCCACGATTCTTGGGATGGGACCAGCACAATGGCAAAAGAGCCGTCAAGTGTCTGAGAGAAAAGCACTGGAAGAGGCCACGTCCTGGCAGGAAGCAGGGCCGACAGAGGGCAGACACCCCAGAACAGCCCGCCCTCAGCCTGGGAGAAAGTGCATTACGGCTGTGACCCGGAAAGGAGGGCAGGCTCTCTCCAGGACAGTTCTGCTCAGAAGGGCCTGGCCTCCTGAGAAGTGGCCCCCACGCAGCCTGCTTTCTGACTGCACTGTGGGTGGGACTCCAGTTCCCACTTCCAGGAAGAAGAGTAGGACTCAAATGGTTTACCAGTGCCATGTGAGGTCACCATGCAGACCTGCCCCTAGGGTAAAATACAGGCTGCCCCCAACACCTGTCTTAACTCCAGGATCTCCCTTGCTCAAAAGTGGCCTCAATCTGTGGCAAGAAAGACGGGGCCGTCCTCACCACAAGATCCAAGTGACAATGCGCATGAGAGGGCAGCCTTCTAACAGATCCCTTTGGCAGGCATATGTCCTGGGTCGCTCGTGCGCTGAGTTATTTGTACGGAATCATTTTCTTAGATGATGAAATTTTCAGAGTATTAAAAAAGACATTCATCCAGAACAATCAAGTGTGTGTACATACAAATCTAGAAGGAAATCTACAATGGACACAGGCCCATGCGCTTTCCATCCCGTGGAAACAGAACAGTGACACCGGAGAACAGAAAGTGAACACTCACCTCCTGCACTCCCTGTGCAAAATGGAAGAGGTCTGATGGAGCAGATGTCTGCGCTGCCGGCAGAGCACAGGCTAGGAGCAGACACAAGTGACATGCAAGGCAGAAAACAGAGTCTGTCACATCGTCCCTGCAAACCCTGGATGCTCGCTGCCGTGACCAGGCCTCGGCCCAAGCCTCTGTCCATGTGGAACGCCCCTTTGCTCCCTTTAATTAAAGGGATAATTATATATAACTTTTTATTAAAAAATCAACTCTGTATTCTGTCAATAGTTGGTAGGAATTCACAATTAGTGACATGGCTGGAAAAAATAGATCACAATAGTAGTTTATGGAAGAAAAAAAGGCTGTTCTAAAATTATTTATTTACAGACGTAAAAAGCCATGCTGCAGAACCTTCTCAAATTATGAAGATTTCCTACAATGTATTAAAATAAAAGATTTTTTTAAAAATTATAGCTCTTGGATTCCAAATTCCTATGCCCCCGATCTGCAAGCCTCACGGGCTCTGGAGCACTCATGGTGGAGTGTGTCAGTGTGTCTGCACGCACAGTGAAGGGTGTGAACTGGATTCTAGCACCTACTGAGAAATCAAGGAAAAGAAAACTAAAGCCAAACCCCAAGATTGCAGGGAAGCTTTCTGGATGTTCAGTCCAGTCCAGGACTCACTAAGTTTCTGGGGGACTGTCATGCAGGGAGATCCAAACCAGTCTCAGGAAATCCTCTCGACAAACGAACACTATTATGTGGATACATTTTTAGTTGTGGGTTTTTAAATATATAAAGAAATCTTTAGAAGATATTCTTTTTGCTTTTGCAACTCCTATTGTATGTAAAAAGTCCTGTTTCTCCCCCCAAGAACTGGGGTTTCCACAGCCAGCGTTAACAAATAAATAACTTATAACTGCTTGTCACCTTCTTTCTTCAGTCGACTGGAAAGACAAAACAGGAAAGTGTATTTAGTCTCAGGCCTAGGCAGGCAGTCAGGCAGGCTGGAGGCAACCCCAAAGACAACAGCCAGGCAGCCTCCTGTGTAGCTGACGTACCCACCCAACACCTCCCCCTTCCTCTGTTTCTCCCATCACCGTGGTTCCACAATGTCCCCTCTAGGGCCCAGCAGGCTGAGGGGGAGGAGCCTGGCCTTGGGCACTAGGGGAGAAGCACCGTGGGCACATGGGGGGTTGGTGGGAGCCTGGGCTCAGATACCCCCTCCACTCCCTCCCAGCACCCCGCCTCACCTGTAATAATCTTCCTGACTTGGTAGGTGGCCACCATGCATGTGGGGGTGTCCATGCAGCCACTGCTGCTCCATGGCCAGTCTCTGCAGCTCGGCCGACTGGGCGTGCATGGCCTGCAGCTGGTGGGCTGCTGACATGGGGGGTGGGATGGCCCCAGGCAGGTCTCGGGGGTAGGGGGTGCCTGCCAAACACAAAACAACCTGCGCTACAGAAATAGCCACAGGACTGGCCAAGACCAGGGTGGCACAGGCACAGCAAACGGCAAAGAGCACAGGAGAGGTGCCAGCTCGGACACAGGAGCCGGCCCCTCCCAGACTCTGCAGACAGCTGGAGGGCAGAGCCTCTGGGGAGGCAGGAAGTGCCCTTAGGTGCCTCTGCCTGGACCTGCCCGGCCCCTCCTCCGCATGCTCCAAGGCCTCAGCCCAAGCCCTCCTCCTTCAGAGACCTGCCATGAGCCCCCTCTGCTACTTTCACCGGCCCTGCAGTCCTGGCTCTTAGCAAGGCTGATGCATTTATGACCCCTACCCCAGACAGCCCCCAGAGGGCAGGAGGCTTGTTCCCCCACGGACCCCCCGCATGCAGGAGGAACGAACCCACCTGCTCAATGCATGAATGAATGAATGAGTAAACAAATGAAGACAGCAGACCAGACCCCAACCCAACTCTCACACAGCCTCCCCGCCCCTCCTGGAGGGCAAGTCTTACCGAAAACTGGATGGCGAAGCATCTCGTGCTCATGGGGCGGCTGTCCAAGCAGAGGGTTGGGGAGAGTGCCAGGTGGGTAGGGGAAGCGAGCCAGGTGGGGGCCGGCAGTCAGGGGGTCGACCAGCGGGTGAACGGGGCCTGCTGAACCTAAGGAAAGGACAAAACGACAGATGGAGGCGGCGTGCGGCTCTTCAATGTTTGTCCCCCTCGGCTGGAATAGCCAATGACTTCCTCCTCGCCCAGGATGGCTCCTGGTCACCAGGGCTGGATGCACAACCTGGCTGCAGGTGGCCCTGCCCTAAAGTGGCTGCCTCCACCTTCAGCAAGAGCTCCAGAGGCAGAGAGAAATGACGAGCCCACCGCTGACGCAGGCACTTCCTCGTCCCCTTGTGGAGTGCCCCTAACAGGCAATCCCAGATCAGTTTTGTTGAGGACCCGGGATCAGCAGGGTCCCTCTCGCCGGCCACCTGGGCCTGCCCTCTGCCTGTCAGGTCACAGGAACACACAGCCTTGCGCCAGCAGGTGTTGGGCTGGCACCCCCTGCCCAGGGCTGTCTCCCTGCCTTTCACTCGCAGAACCCAAAGGAGGCCAGCAGAGTGGGTGGCGCAGTGGGGACCTGGCCCAGCACTGCCCTCTCTTCTCTGCTGGCACAAATCTTGCGTCTCTCTCTTCAGAACGTTGCCGTGATCTGACCTCACCGCACCACCTACTGCCCTCACCTCCTATCCCCCAGCTCCAGCCAACACGGGCGCTGGCAGGGATTTCAGGGTTGCCACCTCCAGCCACGGTGCCCTGGGGTCCCTGGAAGGTTGGGAACCCCCCCTCTGCCTCTGTGGCTGCTCTTGCCCCGATTTCCCACAGCTCGCCCTTTCACCTCCTCCATGTCTCTGCTACCTCCTCAGTGGACCTCTCCTGACAGCCTTCTCGAAACTGCCACAATGCCCCTGCCCCCAGCTCTCCTAATCCCCTCTTCTGGATTTATTTTCTTCCAGAACATATACTTTCCACCTCTCACAACCTGGCACACATCTTTCTACTATCTCCCCAAACTGGAAGGTAAATGTGGACAGGGGTTCTGCCAGCACCTACAACTGTGCCTGGCACATCCCAGGGGTTCAGTAAACACTTGCTGAATGAATGATGCATGAATGAACAAATGACTACCTGTCCTCAACGCTGGTTATACTGAGGCTTGTAAGGTCTACACCAAGTGCCAACAGAGCTTTAGATATGAGGATGGCAATGGTTAGTGCTCTCCCATGCCAGGACTGGGTACAGGCGCAGGGGAGGCGCCTGGTGCCTCCAAGCAAGGTGGCTCCCTGCCCTCCCTCTGGGTCCTGCTCTATCAGTCATCCTGCCCCACAATGGAGGGTGGCCGGTGAAGAAGCCCTGCACGTAGGCTGTACCACAGGACCTGTACTCCAAGTCCCATGGACCTCCTCATAAGCACAGCAGCCACCCTCCTGCGCCATCTCGCCAGGCTGCAGAGGGAGTGAGGATGCCAGTTGGGCCTGCCTCTGCCTCAGAGCAGCCTCCCCACAGCTGGTCAGTGAGCGGCCTTAAGGAGCTCCTACTCCCAGGGTGGACAGGACTGGGCAGCCCTGGCCAGCTGGGTCAGCTCGCAGAACTCAGCCAAAGGCAGCAGGAGGCCTGCCCAGCCTCGCTCCTCAAGGGAAGAGGACTGTGCTTTTAATTCTCACTAAGCGACCCTTGAGTAGCCCAGCGCCTCATCTGTACGTTCCTTGGCTCCAAAGGCCACATGACACTGCTCTGCTGCCCTTACCCTGCCCTGTGGGCCTAGGCCACTTCCCTCCATCCCAGGCACAGGGCCAAGAACCCAGGCTTCACCCGTGTGCTGCAGCTGTCTGAGGCCTTGCAGTTCTGGAGAGCTGCGGGGCCGAGGAGAGACTGTGATACAGCAAAACCATGATGGTAGTGGATGCTGAGCTCTTCTAAGATCTGCCAGGAATGAGGGATCTGTTCAGAAAAGAACACTTTCCGCTCCTGGATGGTGACTGTCACTCATCAGGCTCTGCACCCCTCCCCGTGCCTCTGTCTCACCTGCCATGCTGGGGCACGCACCTTGGTGGAGGGGGTCCTGCTGGTGGAGGTGGAGGTGGGAGTGAATGTGTGAGTGCTGGTGATGGTGCGGAGTCACGTTGAACATCTGCAGTCGGGCCAGGGGATCACTGGTCAGCGATGCCATGCGCTCTGCGTGGATACGCTCGGCTGCCAGTCTGTCAGGGTAGCTCATCTCGGGCCGCAGCTGGGGGCCCGCCAGGGCCAGTCTCTCCCTCTCCAAGGGGTTCAGGCCCGGGTGGAAAGAAGCAAAAGGGTGGGGCCCGGCGGTCGGGGGGATGGTGAGGGCGCTGTGCCGGGCAAAGTGCTCCATGGGGTTGGCGGCTGGGTGCAAGGGGTCCAGCTCTGGGGGCTTCACCTCAAAGCCCGGCTTCATCCTCTCCCGCAGCTCACGCTCCCGGATCTCCCGCTCTCGGATCTCCCGCTCCCGGAGCTCCCGCTCGCGGATGGTGGGGTCGACGTTGTAGAGGCCAGGCATGTGGTAGGCCAGCAGGGGGTCCGTGGGGTTAAGGGGCATGTAGAAGGGGTGGTTGCGGTTGGTGGGCGACATGACGTGGGGCCGGGCGTACTCGCTCAGAGTCCGAAGGGCAGGTGTGTCCGGCCCGATGTAGGGGGGCACGGCAGCAATGGTGGTTGGTGGTGGCTCGAAGGATGGCCGCAGGTGGCCAGGACCACTGAGCTGGGGGTCACTGAGGCGACCTTCATGCGCTGAGCTGGACGCCTTCTGCAGAAGGAAAAGAAAGCGTGAGGGGTCCCCCGAGCGCCTGGGGTCTCCGCTTGGTCCACACTGCGGAGGTGGGCCTGGTCCTGCTCTCACAGGCCAACCTGGTCCCTCCATGGAGACCCAGCCCTGGCCTTGGCCTGACACCAGGATGCAGTCCAGGCCCTGCAGGGTCAGGCTCACCTGTGCCCACAGCTCCCCTCAGGCCCAGATGGGAATGTGTCCCTGTGAGACAAAGCTCATGCATGGGGTGTCTACATGTGAGGGCTGTGGCTGGGAGTGAAAGCCGAGGGGCATGGGTGAGTGAGCCCAGCAGGCCAGGAACCTCACCGGCAGTCCCTCATGTCACTTCCTGGGTTGGCTGCCCTTTCCTCCCCGTGACAGCAGAGAGCTGGCCACCACCACAGCACCCAGCCCACGAGTGGGCCACAAAGACAGGGCAGCTGGAGAGGCCCCTCACGGCCTGAGTGCTCGAGTGTTCTCTCAAGGCGCCCCCTTGTGCTTCTCCCTGGCTCCTTCAAATTACTTAGAAGTTATGAACCCAAAGGCTGCAGGGGAAGAACAGGCCCTTTCCTCGAAGGCCCTCAGGTAGGAGGACGCACAGTCACTGCTGGGAGTCAGCCTAGACCTGCCGTGCGCAGTTACCCCGGCAGCTTGGGATGCGCAGCACCCGTCAGAGGCGTGGAGACAGGGTGTAAACAGCACCCAACCCTCTAGCTGCCAGGAGGCCAAGTCAGGCAGCCAAGGGCAGAGCTCGGTGGCCCAGCGTGGCTCCCAGGCGCAGGACGGACCGGCTCCCAGGCGCAGGACGGACCAGCGCCCCCCTCACACCTTGCCAGCCCTGCACTCACAGCTGCCCGCTCTGCCTCGCGTTCCCGCTCTCGCTCCCGCTCCCGCTCCTTCTCCTTTTCCTTCTCCCGCTCTCGCTCCTCTCGGGCTTTCTGCTCAGCCTCGCGCTTGGCCTTCTCAATGGCCTCCTCCCTCTTCTTGGCCAGCTTGGACCCGGCCAGAGGCATGAAATACAGGTCTGTCCGTGCACACGAGTTGTAGCCCCGGTCCAGGTGTTTGTAGAACCTGAGAAAAGCCACAGATCTTGCTGGGAGCTCCTGCCAAGACCCACCCCTGGCCCTTCCTCCCACCAGAACTTGCCCCCACCAGCCCACCTGTGCCTGACCCGTCCCGGAGCCCCAGGAAGCGTACCTAGCTGACTGGCTGGCGTGGCTGGGGGTGTCCACCACAGTGGGCTCAGGGGACGGGCTCCTTGGTGGGGGAGGGGGGCTCTCAGGCTCCTCAGCGTCGTCCAGAGCCTCCTCCTTGATCTGGACGGTGGGGAGTGGGCAGGATGACCCCCCCGCTATGCTGCCTCCTGAAGCCACCGCACCAGAGCAGGGTGGCTGGGCCGAGGTGCTGGGTCCCGCCGGTGGGGTAGAGGTGGAGGAGCAGGTCGGAGGGGTGATGGGAGGAGGGCCTCCAGGGACAAAGGGGTGCTGAGCAAACGGGGGCTGGGAAGCCACCTGGTGGAGGCCTGTAGGGGGGTGGGAGGCAGGAGGCGGGGGCAGGTTCTGGCTCTGGGTCAGCCCAGGGGGCTGGGCGGGCGAGGAGGGCAATGGCTGGCTCTGAGGCATGAGCTGCAGGGGTGGGGGGTGAGCCGATGGGGGGTGGTGTGTGGACAGGGAGCTCAGGGGCTTCAGGGCTGGAGGGGGTGGCAGGTTGGCATTCATGGAGAAGGGCGAGGGCCCCGAGAGGTGGGGAGGGTGCTTGTGGGCCTGTGGCGCCGGCAGCTGGGGGATGGGAGTGGTGGGAGGGGGCTTGATGTGGGGCATGGCCAAGGGTGCTGGCGGCAGGGGCTGCTCCCGTGGAGGCTGTTGGGACTGCAGCGCCGACTGAGAGGCTGGCAGCTGCAGGGAGGCGTGAGGGTGCGCTGCTGATGGGGAGGTCCCCAGAGGGGCCTGGCCTTGGGAGGCCTGGGGAGGGAGGCCAAAGGGCTGTGGGGGACCTGGGTGCTGCAGCAGGGGCCCAGCCTGCAGGCTGTGAGGGCCGGGTGGGCCCTGACTGTGCAGGGGGGGCTGGGCGTGAGAGGGTGCAGAGGGCTGGCCCGCTGACCCAGTCAGAGGCTGCAGTGGGGGGTGTGGCGAGGGATGCGGTGGGGGATGCGGTGAGGGCGGCCGCTGGGGGTGCAGGGCCGGTGCCTGTTGGATGTGGGTGTGGGGAACAGACGCTGAGGGAGCCTGTGGCTGGTTAGGGGCCTGGGAGGCCGTGGGGGAGCCCTGTGGGGGAACTGCAGTGGCAGAGGGCATGGACCCTGGCGTGGGCAGCTGAGGGGTCCCTGGAGGAGCTGAGGAGGGAGCTGGGGTGACCCCAGTGGGAGCCTGCAAGGCTGGGGGCTGGGCCTGCAGCATCTGCTGCTGGGCTGACGAGTCCGAGTCACTCTCATTGTCCTGGGGGCTGGGGATGCTCGGGGACGTGCTGCGATTGTCCTGGTCGATGTCTTTGGGGTCACTGCTACCCTCATCATTGACGCTGCGACTGTCTGAACTCTCTCCCTCACCTTCAGATGGCGAGTTGGGCCTGCTGATCTCCTAGGGTCAGAGAAGGGAATGATGAAGTCCCAGGAGGGCAGAGCCCCGTTTGCTCTGCACCGCCAGTGCCGGACACACAGTAATGGTTTGCGCAGATGAAGCAGCAAGCTTGGCTCTGGGACCACAGGTTGTGCCCTGACCCAGCCAGTGTCAAAGGCCACTCCAGCCCCGCCCTAGGAGACAGGGCACGGCCACCGACTAGGGAGAACCCCAGCTGGGGGCTTCTGAAGAAGCATTAGCTTTACTCAGCAAGGCTCAGCGGCAAACCTCACCTGCGTTTTTGTCTTCTTGGAGCTGGTCCTGTCAGCCTCCTCCGTATCAGAGGCCACCTTCTCCCGCTGGCGTTTGTTACTCTTAAGAGGGGAAGAGGCTTCCTCCTTCACCTTCTGCAGGGGGAAAGCCCACAAGGAGCAATCAGGCCAAGGGAGGCCCATTCCATCAGCCTCAGTAGGGAAATGATGACGGTTTGTAGACACTTTGCTCCCTCATTCTGAGTTCCAGCTCCAGGAGCAAAAAGCTCTAGAAGGGTCAACCGGGACCAAGAAGGAACATGCATCTGGGGGTGGGAATGACAGCCAGCCCTCTGCATCTGTGGGTTTGCATCCTCAGATTCAAGCAACCGTGGACTGAAAATGTAGGCAGGGCTGTGATAGTTACATCTATACTGAACGTGCACACAATGTTTTCTTGTCGTTATCTCCTGAACTAGACAGTGGAACCACTGTTTACTGCATTTACATTGTACTGGGCAGTACAAGTAACCTAGGGATGATTTAGAGTCTACAGGAGGATGTGACTGGTTACATGCAAACAATGTGTCAATGTATATGAGATCTGAGCACCTGTGGATTTTGGTATCCTGGGCAGTGGAGGCTCTGGAGCCAATCTCTAATGGATACTGAGGGAGGACTGTACTTGGCTCCGGAGGCAGCTGTTCTAACCACTCCCCACACTCTCTGAGAACCTGGGAAGCTTGAGGCAGAGGCGGCCCCCAAGGGTTGGTGCTCGAGCCCCCTTCTCTAGGCCCCCAGCCTTCAGTCTGCAGCACCCAGGCCAGGACAATGCTGGTGTCCAGAGAGGCTCCATGAATGAGCTGCATCCTCGTGTCTGAGGGAGCTGATCACGAACGCCAGCAACCCAGTTTTAATGGGAGGGACGGACAGTGTAGCCCCTACTATTCCCCCAGCACCTGACCTTGGCCGACTTCTTCAGTGTCTCTGCTTTGCTGTCATTGCTGGAGGTGCTGGCAGCACTGGGGGAGTTCCGCCCGCTGGAGCGGATGTCTTCATTGATGGGTGAGGTGCGACCATCAGGGCTGGCTGGCTGCTTCTTCCGACCACTGCGTAGTGTCGACATCTGCCCACCCAAACCGAAGACTGGTGACACCAGATTCCCGGTCCCCATGTGGGCCCACCTGAGCCCAACCCACAGGCAGGAGCCTGAAGAGCACACCCCATCAGCCTCTCAGCAAATCCTAGACCTTGGCAAACACCAGGCCGCCTTGCCTGTCCCTGGCTGCATGAAGGTCGGTGTGGAGCTCAGGGAAGAGGTGGGGAAATCGGTGGGCTCACGCCAGAGGGCGGTTCTCAAACCTAAAGCACTCATCCCAAGGGACTGTCCTGAACAACATGTGCTGGAAATGAACCTCACTTTCTGAGCGGCAGAAAGTCACCTGGGGCCATCTTTAAAGCACCCTACCCTTTCTGTTTATTCTTCATAACCGTCCATTCTCCCAACCAAACCAAATGAAATCAAACACTTGTGGATTTAATCTGACAGGACAGGAAGTGCCCCAAAGAGATGAAGCTGTCAAAGCAGCTCAGCTCCCCAAGCTGCCGAGCGCTTCAGCATGTTTCTGCAAAGCCATGAGGGCTCAGAAGAGATCAGGAGACAATGGTTCTGGCTGGCTGACCCGCTCCCTTCTGAGTGAGCCGGGGGCCGGGCCGCCAGCAGTCTCAACGGCATACAAGGGGCAGAGGAAGGTGAATAGTCCCACCCACCTGCCAGAAGGGGCCATAAGGGAGGCTCAAGGGAAAGACCCTGTCAGTACCCTTAGCCCCAAACCTGGAAAAAGCCTCTCCCAAAGTCCCTGGCACATTTCCAACCTAGGAAACAAAGTTTCTTTATGGGAGGAGCTATGCAGTGAGCAGAAAAATGTACCACAAGTTTCCAAAACGGGATCAAACATTTAAAAAAAACCACAAACACCCTAACACAAAAGAGCCTGCGAGTTTAAAAGAGCAGAGATTTGCTATAATGGAAGTGACACCACAAGCAGCAGCCTTGGAGAGCAAGAGAGGCCTTGGAGAGCCTGCACTGGGCCAGAAGCTAAGAGCTTGCTACAAAACCCAGAGCAGGATGCCACCCTGGGGCCCCTCGAAGGAGAGAACAGAGCGCTCTTCCTAGCCCACAGGCAAGCCACTGCTTCGGGCAAAGCAGCTCCCCTCCAGGACTTTGTTTGGTAAACAAGACTTTCGCTTCCTCCGCCTGGTAGGCGCAAGCCCCCACACATCCTAGGAAACTGAAGAAGCTGCCAGGAGCCCCATGGCCCCAGGGGACTCACCGAGCCCCGACTCCGCCGTGTCCTCATGCTATGCTTCCCACTGAGCCCATCATCCTCTTCCTTGACGGGTTTGAACATAAACGGTGGCGGGTCCACAGGCTTCTCGATGGGCGGGAGCTCGCCGTATTTCTTGAAGTGGATGCGACAGTCGGTGCAAAGCAGGATGTTCTCCCGGCCTCCGTGGTGCCAATCTTTGGAGGCTGTGTGAGGGAAGTGGTGGGGGCCAACCTTGGAAACCATCCCTCTCCCTGGGGATGTCTGGGCAGAGGGGCCCTTCTGTGGGCTCTACCCAAACCTGATGCCACCAGCACCATGCAGCCCTGGGCCCCAACACCCCAGGGCTAGTGCTGCCCTGCTCCCCCCAAGGCCAGGAGAGGGTTTCGGGAGCATCTGCTGCCCACTTCATCTTGGGGTGCCCAGGAAAAGCCGGCAGCAAGCTCCTAGGAATCACAGTGTCAACCCCCAATCCCACTCAGTCTGTCCTGCCTACCAGTCAGTATTCCATACCGACTGCCAAGCAGGGGAGTAAAGTAAACTAAACATTTCTAACTTTCTCTAATCCCAAAGCACAATGCAAATGTCAAATCAAGTACTGTCCCTGGCAGGTTTCCAGCTGGATGCATGAAATGTTCAGAACATGGAAGTGCTTGTGCCCCCGCCCTGACCCAGGAGCGTGACGAGGCCACTTACTGGTGGTGAAGCAGTGGCGGCAGGCGTACCCCTTCAGCTCCTGCTCACTGTCCTCACTGTCGAAGTCATCTTCACTGGCTGAACTTAGGTCCACTGGGCGCGGCAGGCACATAGTGGGGGTGGGGGAGACACCATTATGCTCAGCCAAGGCGGGGCAGGGGGGCCCTGTGACCTCTGGCCTACTGTAGGCTCTGGCCACCAGTCAGAGCGGCTGGCTGCACAGGCTGAGGTGGGACAGTGTCTGTAAAGGACCACTTCGAGCTCCTCAGTGTCAGTCACCAGAACAGAGGGCCGGTGCGTGAGGCACCATACTCAAGGGCCCGCCCTGCCACTGATGCCCGAAACAGGTGAGTCTGAACTGGGACAAGTGCATCCATGCTGCCCCCCTCCCTAATATGCTCAGGCAATCCTGAGAAATTCCATCTTCACCGAGCGTCCCCCACCAGTCCTGCTAGGTGATTTCTGGTCGCCTGCATGAGCAACATAGGCGCCCCTCAGGTTCAGCGTCCCGGGCCAGGACAGAGCTATAAGGCACTTTTGCTACATCCTAGTTTTTTAGGGGTGAGAAGTTGTGGGCTTCAGCATCATTAGATTGTACATCATACTGGGACCAAAAAGAGGACCTTGGTAAAGCAGGAGGAAAAATAAGAAAGTGTTACTCTGATCTTATTACAACCAAAAGTGCAATGAGAATTCAAACAGGACATCAAGTACATCATCTGTCAAATGGAAAACCTTCCCAGGACAAGGCCAAAAACATCCCAGGCCAAGACGTATATTTTTTGTAAAAACCTAAGATGATATTGAGTTTATGAGAAATATTTAAATGTGCAAATAATGTTTTAAAGTCTCTCTCCCGAATCCTGGTCCTGCTCCCCGCCCCCACCATCGGTCTATATTTAGGTCAGGCTTCACAAATGCACTGGAGCACGGGTGCACACCCCCTCGTGCTTCCCAGAGCCATCAGCTCCTACGGGCCCAGAGTGAGACAGGCTGCCTGTGAACAGTCTCCCCTCCACCCACTGTGATGCCAAGACCCCTACTCACAGAATTCACTGGACGGGGGTCTGGAGGGTGTGTTGACAGGTGTGGACGCAGTGCGAGTCTTAATCCTCCGGAACACGGCCTGCCTGCGGTGCCTACGATGGGCTCGGGAGCTGGCTGCTTCGGGGGTCTTCTTCCAATAGTAATAGAAGGTGATCAGCTCCCCCTGCAAAGGAGAAGAGCTGACTGTGGGGGAGGGCCTGGGGCTTTTCCGTGCCCCACCGCACCCTCTCTGCCAGAGTGGAAAGCTGGGTGTGTAATAGCCGCACCAGAGATGAGAATAAAGACCAGTCGCTCTTGGAGTGGGGAGAGGAACTGGGCTTGCCCAAGAAACAGCCACTGAGCTGCCCGTGGACTGCATGAATGGGACCTGCCTCCTCAGCCTGGCACAGCCTGACTCCCAGACACCAAGAACAAGTACTTGTTGGGTGTCTACTATGTCAGACCCCACCACTGTTGTACACATGGGAGGTACAGCATCCACAATAGACGAAAAGGAGAGAAGATTCCTGCCCACGAGGAGTTTACATTCTAGCTGTGTGTGCATGTGAGAGTCTGTGCATGTGTGTGAACACAATGATGCTTTCTTTACAGTAATGCCAGTGAAATCACAGGTGTGGGAAGGAAATGCCTAGCCAGTTAGACTCCCCCAGAAACAACAAACCAACCAAAGCAAACTGCCCAGGTGGCGAGGAACCAGGGCCAAACAGAAGGTCGGGAAGAACACAGACCGTGCGCTCAGGAAACTGCTCCACAGCCTCCACCTGGCTCCATCGGAAGGCCCACATCTGACAAGCCGGCACGACGTCCAGAGACAAGGACTGGGCTTGGCAAAGAAAGACTACAAGAGGACAGACACACAGCAGTGCTGATGCAAAGGTGAAATGTCACACACCACAAGGTCGGGCTTCTTTTCATGGCCCAGCAGAAACAAATGCAAGACATCTTTTTGGAAATACAGCAAATGTAAGCTTTTTAAAGAAAGGGCGCTTTGGGCACCCCCAGCCCTCAGGGCGCTGCAGGCTGCCATCTCACCCTACACACAAAAGACGATTTCTTTTTTTTTTTTTTTTTTTTTTTTTGAGACGGAGTCTCGCTCTGTCGCCCAGACTGGAGTGCAGTGGCGCAATCTCGGCTCACTGCAAGCTCCGCCTCCCGGGTTCATGCCATTCTCCTGCCTCAGCCTCTCCGAGTAGCTGGGACTACAGGCGCCCGCCACCACGCCCGGCTAATTTTTTCTATTTTTAGTAGAGACGGGGTTTCACCGTGGTCTCGATCTCCTGACCTCGTGATCCACCCGCCGCGGCCTCCCAAAGTCCTGGGATTACAAGCGTGAGCCACCACGCCCGGCCAAAAGACGATTTCTTAAACATCCCAAGATAAAGTCTCTTTAGCTAGAACTGAAAAGCAAAAAAAAAATACACAGCCAAGTGAGAGAGCACAGATCACCCGGTTCCCCTCTAATTAAATCAACACTGTAGAAAATCTATTAGCTTGGTGACTAGATGCTGGGAGTTGTCTTGGAGGTACCTGCACCCCCAGTTTGTCTCATCAAACACTGTCTTGTGAATGGAGGAGCCAAAAAGAGAGAGGGGAAAGTGGGAGATGGAAAGACTAGTGTTGGAAGGACTAAAATAGACAAACCAAACAAAGACATGTAGCTGCCACATGACAAACTCACCCAATCAGACCAGGTTTCATCCAAAACACCCCCAGAGGAAATGGCCTCAGAACACAGTGATGAGAGAAGTGGGCAGATTTTAGGTGGGGGGGTGGCTTCCGCAAGGCAGGGGATGCCGTGCATTGAGTGCTTGACTGCCCACAGCTGCATCTTATGCCTGGGCATTTTTCTAAGAAGTGGGACCACGGCTATGGTCCCTAAAGGAGGGCTGGAATGCCTTGAAGGAGGGCTGACTGGCCTATAAAGCCCATTGCAAGTATCTCCTGGAGCACTGGATGTGTCTCAACCTCCCTAAGCACTTAACGCTTAACAAATTACTCCTGATCACCAATACCTAGCAGATGAAGCATAACCCCAGGCCAGGGGGGCCACGGAGCCACCTCAGGACAAGCACACTCATGTCCCTACACGTATGTGCATGTGCCCACCCCTCGGTTCCATAAGATGGTAACTGAATGATAAGGAGAAATGCAGATACTGCCGCTGGAATTTCTGACTGGCTTCTCTCCCCCATACTAGTCTAGGAATGAGGGCTACAACTGTCCCAGTGGGGACGAGCATCCTGGCCCCTAAGGCCATGCATGGTCTGTGAACCTCCGAACTCTTTCACTTCCTGCTTTCCAGACTTGGAAATGCATTTATCTATACTGATCCTTGGGTGTTGGATAGATGGAAAAGATTCGTTAACTCCCACTAGGGGGTTACTAGATCATTGCTGACATAAACGCTGACTTGTGTCTGGTTTTCCTCTGAGAAAATATGGAAGAGAAGTCAAGGCAGGGAGCAGTCACACTCCAAATACTCTGTCCAAGTGTCATGCTTCATGAGCTCAAAAGGGCAACTGGAGCTGTGAATAAGTCACAGCTCAATTCCAGAGCTTCAAAGAAGAATGAGGAAAAAACTCACAGTGGTTCCTTCTGCTTCCTCAGTCCAAGTCATTTTAGGGACTACTGAATGATAAAAGCTTGGGATGTGGCCGCGCGCAGTGGCTCACGCCTGTAATCCCAGCACTTTGGGAGGCCAAGGCAGGCGGATCACGAGGTCAGGAGATTGAGACCATCCTGGCTAACACGGTGAACTGGCTAACACCCCCATCTCTACTAAAAAAAAAAAAAAAAAAAAAAAAAATTAGCCGGGCGTGGTGGCAGATGCCTGTATTCCCAGCTACTCGGGAGGCTGAGGCAAGAGAATGGCGTGAACTCGGGAGGCGGAACTTGCAGTGAGCTGAGATCACGCCACTGCACTCCAGCCTGGGCGACAGAGCAAGACTCTGTCTAGAAAAAAAAAAAAAAAAAAAAAGCTTGGGATGTAAGAAGAAATGCAAAGCTATAGGAGACAAAAGGGAACAAAAACGGGAGAGAAAAATTGAGTGAGAAGGTGGTACCTGAGCCTCTGCCATGCCTCCAAGTCTTACCTGAAGGCTGTTAAAAAGCAGCAACCTGACCTTTCTAAATAGCATTTGTCTATAATGCAATATTGCTACACACAGTTATAATCAATTATTTCTATTTATCAAATATATATGTTTTGAAATGGCTTTGAAAAAGGTAACCTGCAGATCCCAGGTTAAGGGAAGAAGCCTGGTGCAGCAGTTTACGCCTGTAATACCAGTACTTTGGGAGGCTGAGACAGGAGGATCACTTGAGGCCAGGAGTTCAAGACCAGCCTGGGCAACATAGTGAGATTTAGTCCCCCACCTCAAAAAAAAAAAAAAAAAAATTATCTGGGCATGGTGGTGTGCACCAGCAGTCCCAACTACTTGGGAGACCAAGGCAGGAGGACTGCTTGAGTCCAGGAGCTCAAGACAAGCCTGGGCAACAATCTCTACGAAAAAGTTTAAAAAATTAGCCCAGTGTAGTGGTGTGTGCCTGTAATACCAGCTATTCAGGAAGCTGAGGCAGGAGGATCACTTGAGCCCAGGAGGCTGAGGCTGCAGTGAGCTACGACTGTGCCACTCCACTCCAGCCTGGGCGACAGGGCGAGAGGCCATCTCTTTAAAAAAATAAAAGAAGACTTAAAAACAAGAAGCCAGAGTTCAGTGAGGTAAGAAACCACCCTATGCCAGACAGAAAAAAGGCTCAACTTTCAAACCTTTGCTCCTGGCACCACTGATCTCTGCCAACAAGTGAAAAAAATCAAGACCCAAAAGAAAGAAATCTAACATTGAAATCAACATCAACTTTTTGTTGACACTTAAAGAAGAAGTAGTCCAGAACAGATTTCACCATCTGAGTGCCAAGGATGAAAATGACCAGGCAACTGGTTTCTCTCCAGATGGAATAAATCTTTCCCCTTTTACTGAAAAAAAAAAAAAAAAGAAAAAAGAAAAAAGAAAAGAAAAGAAAATGACCAGGCAAGAAGGACTGTCCTCCACAGCAATGAAGTCACAGGTGGTAAGAATGGTAAACTTACAATTCAGGAAGGTGACAGAGTGGCCAGAACTGTCATCCACTGCTGGTGGAAATACAGAATGCTCGAACCATGATGTCTACCGAAGAACCCAGCATTTCTTTCCTTATTTACCCAAAAGAAAAAAAAAATTCTCACACACAGACTTTCATGGATACATTCATTGAAACAGTTATTTATTTATTTATTTTTTGAGATGGAGTCTTGCTTTTGCCCAGGCTGGAGTGCAGTGGCGTGATCTCGGCTCACTGCAAGCTCCTCCCCCCAGGTTCACACCATTCTCCTGCCTCAGCCTCCCTAGTAGCTGGGACTACAGGCGCCTGCCACCACGCCCAGCTCATTTTTTTTGTATTTTTAGTACAGACAGGGTTTCACCGTGTTCGCCAGGATGGTCTTGATCTGACCTCATGATCCGCCCGCCTCGGTCTCTCAAAGTGCTGGGATTATAGGCATGAGCCACAGCGCCCGGCCAGAAACTATTCTTAACAGTCCAAACTGGAAACAACCTAAATGCCCACGAGCAGGAGAATGGATAAACAAATAATGGTATCACCACTCACTGGACTACGACTTGGCAATTAAAAGGCACAGACCACTGACACATGCAACACCACCATGCTGCATGAAAGCAGGCAGACAGGAGGGTGGGTGCTGCATGACTCCTTTCCAGAAATCACCAAAACCAAACTAGTGGTTGCCGAGAGCCTGGAGGGTGGGGGACAAGAAACTAAAAGAACTCAAGGTAAGCACTCCAGGGTGATGAAAATGCTCTGTAAGTTGAATGTGGTGTCATTGACACAAATGTATACGGTGGTCAAAACTCATGAAACTGTGTACTTAAAGTGGGTGCATTTTTATGGTATTCATATCATATATGGCAGGCATACCAATTTTACGTCAATAAAGCTGATGAAAAACAACAACAAATCCAGGCCAGGTTTTATTAGCTGCCTCTCGACCACTGTTACGTCTACCAAGGGATTCAACACTGGAATGGAGCGAGTCTAGGATTGGAAACGGCATACTGGTGACTGCATGGGTGGCAAGGTCTTGAGCACAAACAAAAGAACATGTCGGGGAAAGCTCTGGTTCTACAAATAGGGAGTGAAGCAGCTAGAGGCCTCGCCAGGAATGAAGTCAATTGAACTTTAATCAAACATGCATAGTGTGTGCCGCAGAGACCCGCTGCACATAAATTCAGGGAACAAAAGCTGTTGCAGAAATCAATAGCTTACTGAAACATTAACACAGGCAATCATTAATCAAAAGGCAACTCCACAAAGGCAGCCTTGCAAATTAGCTCCTGATTTTGCTTGCAAGCAAACACAGAGGTATAAATGTTGTCGACATGAATGGCCTATAATGATCATTTTGCTCCCAATGCTCTCACCTCATCTCACAACAAGGTCTCACAGTCAACATATCTTATGTCTCGGTGCTATAATCGCACACAGCATGAGGAACTCAACTGGTTTAGTGCCTGGGCAGAAACGGGAGAGGAAGGGGGCAAAGTCATCTCCAACTGACAGTGTTACCAGCTGCAGCTCTTGCCAAGAGAAGTCCTCAAATCCACTGGGCTATATTTAGCAGATTCTCTCTCCTTTCCTTTTTCTTTGGCGGTGGGGGGGCTAAATTTTTCCCACAGGTCATACGCAAAAAGCCATTGGCAATGACAGGAGCTTGGCTCCTGGACTTAGGAGTCTCTTCCCAGCACAGGTGTCTTTCCAGGCTATACACTAAGACGGAATTAGGAAAATAAGCACCATTAGGTTCCTTTAATTTCCCATAAAAAGAAAAACAAGGGGAAGGGAGTGCCACACATGGAAGAAGAGAGAGGGAAGAAGTAGTAAGCTGCTTGGCACCAGACAATCTGGGTGAAGGGCCTTAGGAGAGAAGGAAAAAGCTAAGGACGCAGAGTCAGCTGACTCTGGGCCTAGTGGGCGACAGCTCAATGGCAGCTGCTCCTGCCATCCAGGGGCCTGCTGGGCTCAGGCCACTTTCTCCTCCTCAGCCACCACTTTACTTCTGCCCCCTCCAGGGTTAGGCTCTGAGTCGATCAAGTTCACACACACACAACATAAGACATCAGTGCAGGTCTTTAAGACCTCCCTCCACCGCCTTGGCAATCTGGGCTGGAGCAACAGGGGTCGGCGCCGCCTACCTCCTAGAGGCTGCCTGTACCCATTTCAATACTGGTTCTGCTGTTCTGGCCAGGCCCAGTTCTGCTTTACCTTGGGTAAGTGATAGGCAACCCGATCCAGGGGCCAAGTGGGTGCCCCTGTGTATGTGCCTGTGTGCACAGATGTGAGCAGGGTCTCCTTCCAGGCTTTCCAACAGGTCAATTTACCTGCGTGCATCTGGTAAACTAAAACACTATCCACCAACACAACTGCTATTTAATTTCCCGCAGGCACTGGAATGCTACGGGAAGAGAACCTGTAACCTGTCTGGCCCAATTAAAACAAAAATTCTTTTTTTTAAAGTAAGATAAGCTACATGTCTTCTCTCTCTTTAGGGACACGGGGGAGTGAAAGAGTAGAACAGATTGTTGCAGAGGAAGGCTCTGGAAGCACTTTGAGTATAAAAGGCTCATTCGTAGCAAGCATGCCTGTTTCAGTATGGGGCCCAGCTTCTCTTCTGCCCGAGCCCAGCATGAACTCCTCAGACAGATCCTCTGAGAGGCTGGCATGGAGGCAAGAGAAGGTTAAATCAATGGTTTCTGCTGTCCCATATTAGAAGCATAAGGGTACACCCAAGATTGAGTCCCACTTTTTTTGGTAATTATATTATTATTACCAGATCACCCAAGAAGTCTGGACACCCCCTGAGGAAGGGGAGGGAGTGCAATAGAAGATGAGGTCTGGGGACCCCCACACATGGCATCCAGGGTGTCTGCAGCCTGCCACCTACCATCAGGTCTTGTGTGTGTGTGTTTTAAATTAAGCCAAAGGACTCAGTCCTTTGTAAATAACCATATATACGCACCCCCTTTCAATTCAGTTCACAGAGAGCAGTGAGAATCTTCCATTGTCACAACACAGTTTTGCGACCAACGGCAAAGAATGACGAGGACTGCTGGCTTTACAGCTATGTTAAGGAAGGCCCTAGAACACCAGTTTCCTGCCTCCTTGTCCATGCAGACAGAGGGGAGATGCATGCAGGCAGGCGGGCAGGCATCTAAACCAGATCCCTGCAACATCACATGTGCCCAGGCTCTGGCCTTGTGCCACTAGTGAGGGTCAGCTGCAGCACCACCGAAGTTTCCAGTGGGCACCCTTTCTGGGCCACGCATCGCCCACTAAAAAGGAGGGGGCAGTCGTAGAGAAGGGGGATGAGGAGGCAGGCCTGGAAGCTTCTCATGGATAACAGGATTATCAACACAATTTCTTTCCGAAGCTATTTCACAGGTCCTCAAAGCCCACCTGCCACTGTCAGCTGAGCGGACTGTAGTTACGTGATGGGACAGAAGCCACCAGGGGCAGGGCTGCTGAGTGCACATCCTTGTACACACCTGACCCCATCGCAAAGTTTTAAAAGTAAGCATTTAGAAGAAATCATTTTAATTCTTTAAGACACATGATTACCTGTTCCTGTGGCTAAACAAATATTTTAACATGAATACAGAAGGAGCAGCTAAATAATCTCTATACAATGCCTTAACTCTCTGTGCTAATGTGCAATTAGAATCAGAATGTTGTTCCCCTGCTTAAACTTTTGTTTGAAAAAATGCCCCACAGTGATCATCTGGCTCCTTCTTTGGTGGTCCACGTAAAGGGGATGAAGAAATCCACCCCTTCCTTACTGAAGTGGAGAGATCTAAAACTTTTTTTTAAGGTATGTTTTTTCAGGGAGAAATCCCAGCAAGCAACAAATAATAAAAAACAAAGCCTCAAATTATGCAGGGCAGAGAGGGAGAAAGAAACATGGTGTAGAGCTGCTTCCTAAACCCGGGCCCAGAGAGGGGCCCAGAGAGTGACCCAGGCCATGAGGAAAGAGCTGTGGCCCTGAGAGCCGGTCCCAGGGAAGTCTGCATGCGACGCTGTCCCCTGAAGAGCTGCTCTAACTGGAGTGCTCCAATGCTGCTGCCGAGCGCAGTCAGGAACATTTCCTGGCACGGAATCCTATGCAAGTCATTCTTTCCTTTCCCTCCCCAACGATTCAAGGGCTGGATCTGACAACTGTTCAGAACATCGGAGGTGAGAAGCCGGGCACTGGGCAGAACCAGCAGCGATATTCAGGAGCAGCCACCTTCTACAGATCTTTTTCCAGCAGGCAACTGGTTGTCTTCCAGTAACAACTCTGGTAATTAAAGCACTGTTCTCCTGGGCTCCTTCTTTTGTTAACCAACCGAATCCTCTAATCCCTAAAGGAGCCTGGCACTGTCAGTGGGCTCTGCTGCTAATCGTTAAATATCACCTCTGTGGTCTCTGAGTGCAGCAGGGAGAATGATGATCTGCTTGAAGGCACACACAGAGAAGTGGCATTCTGAAATCTCAGCCTCCTACGTTCAAGAGGCTGAAGGGCTCTGATCTAAACCACCACCCACGAGGAAGCCCACAGTGAGGAGGCAGCTGCCTTCAGGCAAGGCAGTCCCTCGGTGCCACCTCCAGATCCTCTTCTGGGGAAAGGCAAAGGGAACGGAGGGAAGTACGTGAAGGTCTTGTGGCTTTAACTTGTAAATAGGTGGGGCCAGTCTAAGACACTCATGAAGATGTTCCTTATCCAGGCACCTTTTTATAACATTTTAAAAAATCAGTTAAAAAAATTTTTTTACAATTATTACCACTACATTTGTACAGTTCAAAGGAACTGTAATAGCTCAAGATTTTTGCCAACACTGAACACTATAATGAGATTTCCTAAGCTCTGTGTTGCTCTGGTTGATGAACTCAGCCACTTGCTGATCCCACCCCGGCCCCACACCTCCACTCAGACGTCTGGACCTGAGGTCCTGCCATAGCTCTTCCCTGGGCTGGCCCTCCCACGCTGCACACAGACCAGATGAGTCTTCCCAAAGCCCTGCTAGTACCTTGCCACTTCTTCTCCAAATGGTCAAAGGTTCCTCAGGGCCTAAGGAACAAAGGCCTAGCTGCTTGACTACGTCTTCTGAGCCTTTCTCTGTGTTACCGGAAGGCCTTTCTACCATATTCCCCCGCCTCACGGCCTTTGGCTTCTGTCAGACACAATGGCCAGTTTTCTGTTCCTCAGCACTCTCTCGCCTGCAGGGTGAGCCCGAGCCCCATACCACCCCCGCCTCCTCCTCCGTCCAGGCCCTACAGTCCTCCTCATCACTCAGGACTCAATTCATCACATTTGCTGCCTCCTTCTCCATAAAGCCTTCCCTTCACTTCACTCCCCCACCACTGGATGGCATCATACCGTTTTCACTCCTACATCTTTTCATTCCCGCCTCTGTGCTGGCACAGACAGGCTTCCCTGTGCTGTAACCACACATGGGCCCACCCAACTTGCCAAAGTACATGCTCATCTCATCTGTGAGTACCCCACAGGTCTAAGACAACATCTTGAAAAAGTATTCAGTAAACATCTGATGAAATGATTATTTCCGGAGAATTAAAATTCACCTGAAATTAAAAGGATAAAACTTTTGAGAAATGGATACCGAATTGCCACTTTCTTATTTTGCTAAAGTCATTAGAAGTAACTGCCTCCTGATCTCATCATTATTTCGTAAAAGAAATGACATTTTATCTCCAAAAAAGTAAACAAAAAAAGTTCTTTGATTACATTCACTGTTAGGAAAAATGGCTACATTTATTTCTCATGGGCCAGTGAAAACGCAATCCACATGCTGATGTTTGGAAGTGGATGCTCTGAAGGTGAGTATCATGGAATGGTGGCTTAGGAAGCCACTGAAAATGCTTCCTCACTCAGCAGCCACTGAAAATGCTTCCTCACTCAGCAGCCACTGTCAATGCTTCCTCACTCAGCAGCTTTATTTACAAACAAACAAGCAAACAACCTTTTATTATGAAATCTACAATGATAACTAAGCTAGCCATATCTTTTTATATCTTAATATATATTTATCTTTTACATATACTTTAGCTTCATCTTTATTTACATTTTATCTTCACAGACTCCCAAATAGATAAACCTTCATTTTCCCTGCTTTACAAATGAGGCAACTGAGGCACAGTGAGATGAAGCCATGTGGCCAAGCTCAGTTTCAATGAAGTCTAACGCCCTTAACCTTAGACTCTGCTGTGCTGCTGCTCTAAAAAGTTTGACCATCATGGTTTAAAGCACTAAGAGGAAATAGCCATCTAGATTTTTTTAAGTAAGGGGGGCAAATTTGGGCTATCTTTGATCTCTGGAATCTCTGGAGTTCAACGCAATAGCATCTTAATCCTCATACCTGGACCTTCAGCAGCTATGGTTGAAGAGCACAAAAGATCCCTGTGCATCCTGGTAACAACAGGATGCCAGCCTTCCCAGTTCAGGGTAGAGTCCCCATCCCAGCACCCATGGACTACAGAACTGCACCTGCTCGAAGCAACTTCAGGGGCACCCAAATCAGAAGCACATTTGGTAGCCATAAGTGAAGATTTAGAATTATGCACATGTCTACAGAAACGCTTTCTGTACCAAGAACAACCTCTATGACGACATGAGACAGACACTGGGAGCCTACAACCATGAACCCTCCTCACCTCACTACCTACTTACCATACCTCATACCACCCACCAGCTTCTGATACAGGAGAAGCCCTCTGGCCTACTTTTGGCTCTAGGCGACGTATGTCCCAGAAATGTGCCAATAAGTGGCCTTCACCTGCCTCTTGATCCAAAAGCAGTGATGCCTGAGTCTAGACAAGGTAGAGTCCCTAAAGAGATACGGGCTCTGCCCAAAAAAAGATGTTTGCATACACCGACTATACAAAGCATCTTTCCAAACTGCTTCCAGCTAGAAGTATCTATTTAAATCAGTGGCTCTGAACTGCGGCTCAAAACCATACAGGTGTTGAAGGGATCCCAGGGTGGGTCTGCTGAACCTCTATGACCTTGTTGCTACCCACTGCAAGCAGATCTATTAAAAAAAATTATATTCATTGATCAAGCAATAGATAACTATTGGTTTGCTTGTTTGTTTGTAAATAAAGCTGCTGAGTGAGGACGCGCTGACAGTGGCTTCCTAACTTCAACTTAACTAAAAAATAATAGTAATTAAAATAATTTAAAAATAAATAAATAACAGATTTGGAAACCACTCATTTGAAGGCAAAGATTGAGGCCACTGCAAAACAGTCTAAAGCCCAGGCTGAACTGAAAGACTCCCACGACATGAGGGGAATCACCCTGGCCTCTGGCCTGAAAGCCCTGGGCAGTTCTGACACGATTTCACTTACATGGAACCCACACACAAGGGCCCCCTTGGAGGCTTTTATTTCTAAACCTCTTGGAGGTTTATTTCTTGTTTTACTGAACTGTTTGTTTAAATATAGGCTGTAAATATTTTAAGTGTAATAATGCTAATACCAGAAACATCTTGTTTTCTCGGTAGAGCCTCCCAAACCCTAAGAATTCATTTGTTGACATCACTTTTCTTTCCCACAAGCTGAACACTTCAGTATTTCCTGAATTCATTTTATTAGAGTTCAGAAACAGGGCAAGTGGGATTTCACTGCCGTTGGTTCTATTGCCACCTCACCTTTCTTGATGTTTTCTACCAGCAAAGGGGGAGACGAAAGAAAAAACGAAAGCCATAAAACTGTTAAAACTACCATTCTCTATCTCGTAAACATTTTTCTATTTATTGGCCTTTCATTATATGTGCAATCTTATTATCCCTGCACAGCATCAAAGTGACATCCGTCAGGGTCACCCTATAAAATATACATTGACTATGTAACATTTAATGACGGGAGCGGGACGAACGATGAAGGATGAGAGAGCGAGGCCTGCCGCAGGACGTTTGAAAGGGATCATCAGTTATATCTGTGCATTTCCAGAGGTGATAATTGAATGACAGGGGCTGGAGGGAAATCCATTTTTGAGCTCAGAAAAGATAGGAGAAAAATGTTTTTGTATTGGAAGCATGTAATGACTGCCAGGAAATGAGAACAGCTACTCTAACAACACTGCTTCTTATATTTAATGGTTTTTATGGATACACAGCAAATTATCATGTATAATCCATTTCTGCAAGTTGAATTTTAAAATTCCTCAATACAAAGAAAGGAAAAGAAAGTACTTAATTTTGTCACTGTATTACCTTTAATAAAAGGAGCGGAAACAAAAATTACACTTCAAAGCACAAAAACACAATTACAGTACCGTACCCTCTTCAAGGTGTGAAATGTCTCATCTTTTTCACCTGAATTTTGGACTTAACCTAAGGCAAACATCTTAGAAAAATTTAGGCAAGCCTGCAAACCAGGCCCCTGCTTCTTTGTGCTCTTGTCTCAAACGTGCAGCCAGAGCCGTTCTTTCACAAAGCCTTCTAGCCAAGAAGCTCCAGGAAGGAAGGTGAGAGACTGCAGCTGTCTTTATGCAACTGTATCGGCTGAACTGTGTCCTCCCTCAAATTCGTATGTTGAAGTTCTAACCCCCAGGGCCTCTCAATGTGACTTTATTTGGAGACAGGCTCTTCTAAGAGGTGATTGTTAAAATGAGGTCAAGTGAGCCCTAATCCAATATGACCGGTGTCCTTATAAGAAGAGACGAGGACACAGACACCCACAGAAGGAAGACCATGGGAAGACACAGGGAGAAGATGGCATCTACAGCCAAGGAGAGAGGCCTCAGGAGAACCAACCCTACCGAACTTTGGTCTTGGACTTCCAACTTCCAGAACCATAAGAAAGTAAGTTCTTTTGCTGAAGCAACCCAGTCTACGGTATTCTGTCACGGCAACCACAGCAGACTAATACATAAGCCTAAGGACAGGGCTTCATGGTGAGCCTTGAGGGAAGGAGAGGAACCAGCAGAGGCAGTGAGGCCTGCTGAATGAAACTCTAAGCCCTGGGCTGTAAGACGGGGCTCATGGAGCTGACTGCCAGCAGTGAAGATGCAGTCTGCTGGGGGAGAAGAACAGGTGACAAAGGGTAGAGTAATGTGGGAAACAGCAAAATAATTTTCTACTTTAAGTGCGGCGAAACCTCGCACCTTATCCTAGCAGCTCTAAAGGGCAAATGCCACACAGTTCTCTCACGATGGCTGCATTCTGACCCAGGAGAACCAGCCCAACTCCGGAACAGCTCTCAGATGCTGTGGATCTAAAGACAGCTGTCTCGAGTGAAGGGACACGGGGGAAGGAAGAGAACCACAAGATGGTAAGGAAAACTGCTGCCAGCAGAACACAAAGGAAGAACCCTCCAGAGTCTCTGCAGGCCTGTTTCTGACCACTTAATTCTGGTCAAGTTTCCACAGGCAAGAGCCCAGCTCCATGGGGCTGTGCCCGCCCTGCACAGCCTCCCATGAAGCTGCGACTGGGGAAAGGAGGGTCATGCAGCCCACACTTCACAGACAGACAAATGTATGAGGCTCTCTGACCACCACAGCTCTGTGGTTCCAGGGGTTTCCAAGAGACTGTTCTGGGTTCCTCACATCAACAGGCACACTGCAGTTGAGAAAACACACACAAGGGGAACCACAAGGGGTTCGGGTGTAATTTATGAAAACAGCCATGGATCTCCGAATCTGTGACTGTGGCTGTGATATGGGCTCCAAGGATTCTCTCCTGGTCCATATCTAGGTCTCTTCAAAGGTTCTTTACAGAGGGCGGCTGGCTCTCCCTCAAGAGGCCCAGGAAGTGTGGACTGGCAGCGCCACCCCATGCAGACTGCTAAGCATGTGGGGCCCATAGGGGGCACACGGGGGTCACTGTATACTCTAGGAAGCCGCTCCCTACCCCAAAGGGAATTTGCAAAGATGATGGGGCTAACTCCCCAGAGGACAGCCAGGAGCTTCCTTTTCCATTTAACACACAAGTTGAATGCCAGACGGACCTAGATCTCTGCAACACACTGTGTAGCGGGGAAGCCTCTGGGGTTGGGTGGGATCACTTCACCTAATGCAGCACGTATGCCACAAACTCACCACAGCACACCTTAGCCTGCATCAAATCCTGGCCGCTCCTGTTCTGGAGACAAATCACCACTGTTGTCATGATGGGTGACCTCAGTCACCCCACTCCAACGCCCACCTCACGGCTGACATGGCATGTGGCAGGAGAAGGTATGTCACTGTGCTCCCAGAACATACCATAACCCCAACCCTCCCACCCATGCATGTTTATGCTGGGATTGGTTTGTGATGCAAAGGTACCCTTGGCCCTCTCTTGGGAAGTAATTTTTTCCTACATGCCCACATGGCAAAAGGCCTCTCTTGGCATCAGAATCTCCAACAGAGCCTCAGAGCAAGCCATGCTGACGATGAGCTCTGCGTCCTCACCGCTCAAGCCTAGGTCCCAGACACAACTCCCAAAAGTCAACAAGCTTTCCATTAAGTCAGAGCTTTTAAAAACAACAACAACAACAACAACAACAACAACAACAACAACAACAACAAAACAAAACAGAGTCTTGCTCTGTGGCCCAGGCTGGAGTGCAGCGGCATGGTCTCAGCTCACTGCAACTTCCACCTCCTGGGTTTAAGCAATTCTCCTCCCTCAACCTCCCAAGTAGCTGGGACTACAGGCACGTGCCACCGCACCTGGCTAATTTTTGTATTTTTAGTACGGACGGGGTTTCACCATGTTGGCCAGGCTGGTCTGAAACTCCTGATCTCGTGATCCGCCCGCCTTGGCCTCCTAAAGTGCTGGGATTACAGGCGTGAGCAACCGAGCCTGGCCCATCAAGAGCTTTTTTAAAAGCTTGAGTTTCCAGCTGCAGAATTGGGCTGAAAAGTTTCTGAAGCTTTCTGCAGCTGGAAAGTCAAGAGCTTTTTTAAAAGCTTGAGTTTCCAGCTGCAGAAAGCTTCAGAAACTTTTCAACCCAAGTCAAAACCCTCAGCAATGAAGGAGAACAGAAAGGTAGAGATTTCTCTTTAAGGTGACGTCAGACTTGAGCTCATGGCCCAGGAGCCCCTCTGCTGATGAAGGAACCAAAGTCAGGGCAGAGAGGAGCGTTCCAGAGCTGGACCTTGGGGTCCTGGTCCTGAAAGTGCTCAGCGCTGCTATCATGTCTGCCAGGGCTTGGGAGCCTTCATCTCCTACCACATTCAGCTTCTGGAGTCCTTCCCTGGGTAAAAGGGACCAATGGTTTTTTCCCACATGTCCTGCCTCTGACCCCAGGCTCTCCTTGGGTGCAGACACCTGGAACGCCTTCTCCTGGTTGCTGCTGGCCCACCCTGCCAGCTCTATCTGCTGTCATCCACACCGCCTCATACAAACTCTTTACTGACCCATAGGAAGCGAGTTTCTGATGCGCCTGTTTCCATGATTACCAACTCTCTCACTCAGTTGTGACCTTTTTGTGGCTCATACATCACTGAGTCCTGCAGGATCTATCAAGTTATGTCTATAACTTGATTCCCCTCCTCCCTTTCCTCCACCTGGACTCTAAACTGCAAGTGAACAGGGGATGTGGCCACTCTAAACCTTGTAACCTGAGCAATCATTAGCAGAGTGCCTGACACAAGATGGGTGCTCAGGAAATGCTAATTTGAACTGAGATCTATCCCAGACACACAGACATAGGAGAATTATACTGCACCAGAAATACATAGAACAGAGAAGTCACTAACAGTCATAAAAGTGAAATAACTCAGTTTCAGTGATAAGAAATTTGGAAATCTTTCAGCGAACCATTTCAAAATTGAGCTAAAAACACATAGATAAAAAATTAGTTACGAGAATCAAAATTATTCAAGGTAATTATTATTTCCCTTATCTGTACATTAAAAAACAAAACAAAATGAAAACAAAACACAAAGAGTCCCTTGATCCATTTAATTAGTTAAGGTTACTCTCAAAAATGAAAACGATGTGACGCGAAAGTGTGAAATGAGAACAAGAGTCTTACGGGTAGTGTTCCTGCATATACGCGTATGCACTAATGTGCGCTTGGAGTTTACCAGAACACATGTGTTTTTTGTTTTACAAATCTATGATGAAACCACACAAGCCTTGGCTTGACACTGTTCCAGCGGCTAAGTCTTAACCTGAATTAACCAAGCTGCACTGTGGTCCAATGACACTTTGGCACCAAAAGAATAACTTCCATTTTTCTGAGGCTGAGTGTTTTCCCATTTCACGCTGTGAGAATCCTCTGGACCTGCCTTAAGAGCACTCAGGAAATCTTCCTCTAAGGATTAATAATAACACAGGACCAAAGCTCAAAAGCAGGAGAAAGTGAGCACCAAATTCCTTCACTGTGCTGGAGCACATAGAGACTTCCTGCAGGCAGACAGCAAGAGGCTCTGGGATTATGCCTGCAAGCTAGCCATGCTGCTAGGCTCTTACGAAAACAGAACGAAACAGAACAAGGACAGCCTGCTGGGCTGTGGCCTGAAGCACCAGTAATGACAGCTCTCTGCCGACGGCAGTGGTCAATGCTTCCACCAGCTTGGCTCCAGTGATCTCAGGTCGACCTTTGTGCCCACAAGTATCCCAATTTCTTCAGAACCAAGTGGCAATCACAGCTGCCTCCACATGAATGAGCAAACTCAATTCTCAGCTTAGGCCTTGGCTTAGCCACGTGCGTGTGCGTGAGTGTGCACGCGCGAGCGTGCATGCTGAGGAAGAATGGAGAAAAACAATGAACAAACATTGATTGTCTAGACTTTTTCAACTGGAGTTCTTAAAATGAAGTGACTATTAATATTTTCTCAATTCTCCTATGAATGGAACATAACAAGTACCTTTCTAGATGCACAGTAAACATGTTACTACGTTACATACAATGGATGCCTGGCTTCTGAGGCTTACCTCTCTCGGAACTCTGAGTGAGAACAGCTGCCACTGGCTGCACGACCTTGAGCAAATTCCCTAACCTCTCTTGGCCTCTGTTTCTTCATTTTAAAAATGGAGAAAAACCACCACAGGAAGGTTAAGGAACCTCCTTGAGACTCTCCTTATCTGGGAACCTGGGCTGCCTCACCACGAGCTCCCTCCTTATAGGGTTGTGGTGAGGATGAAAGTGCCAAAAAGGACTTGGCACACATGCTCAGTAAAGTGACAGGATTTTTTCTTAAAATCCTTTTCCATCTGGGAAAAGGACCAGAAACTCAGAACTAAGTTCACCTTAAAGGACTACTTTAATTGACTGAATTAAAAAAAAAAAAAAAGTCAAAGAATGGTTTCTACAACCAACTTCCTTCCTCTATCATGTTTCCCCTAAAATGACAGTGCCTTATGTAAGCAAAGAATAAGGGAATGTTAGAGATGGTGAATGATAATGGTGTCTGGGCCCAGTTCACAATCTGAAAGATAAGCACTGGTCAAGGAGAAGAGTATTCTGTCTGAAGATCCCAACTGGAACCAGCAGAACCATAAATGCCCAACAGCCCACTAAGGCCACCTAAGAAGCCCGTCTCCACCCAGCTCCAGCTTCTATTCTTACATAATCAGCAACAGAATGATGCCACACAAGATCATTAGACATTTCAGCAGGAATAAAAACGAAACCAAGAGAATGCACCTGCCAATCTGTATCAGGCTACTATGGGGTTTGTGAGCCGTCCTTGCACTTTAATGCAGAATTAGCTTTGATGCACAGATTGGAAAGGTCTAGCTTAAGGGACTTACATGTCCCATTATTTAATTTTATGACACCATCATTCCACTCTTAAACGTGTCGAAGAACATATACTTATGTTACAATTTATGCCCAATGGCCAGGTGTGGTGGCTCACACCTGTAATCTCAGCACTTTGGGAGGCTGAGGTGGGTGGATCATGAGGTCAGGAGTTTGAGACCAGCCTGACCAACATGGTGAAACTTTATCTCTACTAAAAATACAAAAATTAGCCAGGTGTGGTGGCACGCATCTGTAATCCCAGCTACTTAGGAGGCTGAGGCAGGAGAATCGCTTGAGCCCGGGAGGTGGATGTTGCAGTGAGCTGAGATCGTGCCACTGCACTCCAGCCTGAGTGACAAAGCGAGACTCCGTCTCAAAAAATGAATAAAATAAAATAAAATAAAATAAAATAAAATAAAATAAAATAAAATAAAATAAAAATGTATGCCCAACTACAATGAATTCTATTGCCGAATTTTAAAAATATTCACTTATGATAATGTGGGGCTCACTAGAGTGTCACAAACCCCAGAATGAAAATTGGTGGCTTAGATTACAAACTCTCTTAGTAGAAAGGTCTAGACTCTTTAGAATTAAGCTAGAAAGAATCTGTGTTTCTGATGCTGAGAAGAGCATAGGGAACAGGTTGTACAATCAACCACATCACCCCAAAGCCTCCTTGGGTCCACTGCTTCCTCAGGTCGGGGTTCTACTGTTTATTCCACATCATGGCTGTCCCTCTACCCCTCTAGGCTGTGTGATTGGGAACATGTAAGCTGGGATGCACGGAGGTCCAGTCTCTCCCTGAGTCATGCGCATCCTCTTCCTGCTGCCCTAGTTTTTTCTTGCAGGATACAATGTCAGTTCTGTAATCTGTCCCCTCTATAGAGGTAAAGAGATGTGCTGATGTGCTCAGAAAATGAACATGCTTCTCTGGATGCAATGAGGTACTAAAACACCTATATCTTAAAGGGGCATTAATAAGAAGAGCAGGGATCCTCTCCTGGGAACTCAAGCAATCATTTAAACAGTGCTCTCATACAGCAGCAAATAAAGAGGTAAATGAGATCTACTTAAGGCAACAGCAAAGATGAGCGGTTGTATGCTAACTCCAGATAGGAGTGATGAATATCTGAACTGATGAATATCACTTAAAAATTCTTGTCACATATGATCTGGATCAGAAGGCTGTGACACCACAACCAGATGCTTTGAAGGCATTTTCTCTGCTCCCTCTAGTTACAGACAATTAACAGTTCTGTACACTCTTACTCACCTGTTCCAGAAGGCTACTAATAAAGAGGTTGGGCTACTTGTTTTTCAGTCCCAACTAAACTTTCTGTCTCCTGCTGTGGGTAGGAATGGCAGTGGCATGTGACCAGCATTCCTGAGTGGCAGAGGGCAACAGCTGGCCATCAACATGCCAGTCATGGACACAGCTCTCAGCCGATGCAACAACCACATTCACTTCAAGGACAATCTAAAATTGAACTCAGGGCAGCACCTGACAAGTCTCTCATGCCTGCACCTTCCTTCTGGGCCCATCTAAAAGCAGCTCTGCAGGGCGATTTCTGCCAGCCACAGGTCCTGTGTCCTTCATCTTCCTTCCTTGGAATTCCTGGCAAGACTGAGTCAAGCATGGCCTTGGGTCTATGCTGTTCTTTAGAGGAAGCACCGGGGAAAACGTATCTCTTGAATTATTCTAATTGTATTTTAGAATTTAACATGTTCACTGCCTAAAATCAAAATGGGTTTCACATATAAATGGGCAATTGAATTAATAATATCAACACCCATCACAGTGTAAGAAATAACTTGATTATTAACTTCTACTGACAGCCCCATGCTTCCTTCCTCAAGAGTTTCAGACTGCCCGTCTGCCCTTTGCGCAGCTAGAGGGTTCTGAACCCTCAAGAGGCCTCAGGGAAAGTTGACTCTGTGCTTTAAACAGAAATCACAACCGATACAAGGAAGACCCTGGATGCAACTGCAAAAAACTGAATGGTAGCAGGGGCAGGCTACCATGGAGTTTTAAATCCTGCCTTACATTAACACAAAGGAAATACAGGAATTCCCCAGATGCCAAAAGGACGCGGAAGAGTATCAGATAATGATGTACTTCCAGCTCCTGGTGACCAAACAAAACAATGTAACACAACACAACCATGGCCTCAGAACACCTGACCAGCTACCCGGAGAGCTTTTATTTCTTGAAGGGAAGCCTTCTACCAAACAAACAAACCAACCAACAAACAAAAAAACACCACTTTGGGAGGCCGAGGCGGGCAGATCACGAGGTCAGGAGATCGAGACCATCCTGGCTAACATGGTGAAACCCCGTCTCTACTAAAAATACAAAAAAAAAAAAAAAAATTAGCTGGACGTGGTGGCAGGCGCCTGTAGTCCCAGCTACTCGGGAGACTGAGGCAGGAGAATGGCGTGAACCTGGGAGGTGGAGCTTGCAGTGAGCGGAGATCGCACCACTGCTCTCCACCCTGGGTGACACAGCGAGACTCTGTCTCAAAAAAAAAAAAAAATTCTTGGTTCACAGCAGTCCGAAGAACCACAAAGGAGCAGTAGTTTCTAAGCTTCCATGTAGGTGAAGACAAAAATTTTTATAAATTTCATGAATACTTATATCCCAACTGGTCAAAATATCAAGATATTTAAGAAAACTTGTAGGACTACGGTTAACTATTCTCTCCTCACAAATTTTTCTTTAGAATCAGAGACCAAAAATAAAAAAAAAAATAAAAATTACCATTGCTCCTATATAAATCGTAAGAATAACACAGAGCCAAGAGAACTTCTTAGGAACCCCTCTCATCCCAAGCCAAGAGATCCTTCCCACATTGGGCATTATCAATAATGAGAACATTCCTGAGGTCCTATGAGCTTGTGTGGCCCTGTCTCATCAAGACAGTGAAGCCACACAAATAAGGCTTTCCACTCCCCGGGCCTGAGCTCTGAAACTCAGCCAAGACAGAATCCCAAACAGCCAGAAAGCTTCCTTTCTGAAGGCAGTGAACTGAACATACATTATTTAAGATGAATATCTAGAACTCTTACGAATGAAAAAGAAAAGGACAATCCATTGAAAAATAAGCAAAAGACTTACACAGGCCCTTCATGAAAAAGAAACACAAACAGCCAATAAACTCATTATAGGATGCCCAATATGATTAGTAACCAGGGAAATACAAACTCCTCAAATGCCCAAATTCTTTGTGGTGGATTTTCAAGTAAAGTTTGCCTCAAAGAGTTAACACTTTGAAATCTACTATATATTCTCTCAGGGGAAAAGCTGCAACTTTGGGTGCAGAAGTAGTGTGAGGAAAGGAGAGAGGATAAAAATATGACTTGAAAGGACTGCACAAGTAGAAAAAAGATGGATAAAGGGAACGTACTCAAATGGATTCAACACTATTTCATTCAAAATCCCAGCTGGTTAGTTTGGGGAACAAGACAAGCTGATTCTAAAAATTTTAAAGAAGAATAAAGTGCCACTAATCAAGACACTCTTGAAAAACAAGAAAAAGGTAGGGGACCTGCCACGTCAACCATCAACAATTATCCTAAAGCTAGACAGTGAAGCACTGGGATAGACAGAGAGACCAACAGAACAAAACAGCTTAGAAACAGATCCACAGTCTTATGGAAATTTCACTTCAACATAGCTGGCAACACAAATCAGTGGAGAAAAGGCTGGACTTCTCCAGAGATGACACTGGGACACCTGGTGATGTATTACAGAAACAAGTAAATCTGGTCTCCTTCTTTATGCTACACAATCACCAAACCCGGGGACTAAGAACTTAAATATGAAAAGCAAAATTATAAAACCTTTGGAAAACACTAAGTATAGGAGACTGCCTAAATGACCGAGAGAGATTTCTTACAAATAAAAGCTCAAAGTATAAAGACTGATACATTTAAGGAGAGAGGATAAAATCGTTAAAATTAACAACATATTAATCTTTAACCAATCATAAAAAGTGTGAAAAGATAAGCCACAAGCTAGAAGGTATTTGCAACACACATTATTTAAGATGAGTATCTAGAACTCTTACAAATCTAGAAAAAGACAATCCAATTGAAAAGTAAGCAAAAGATTTATATAGGCCCTTCATAAAGAGGACACAAATAGCCAATAAACTCACTAAAGGATGCCCAATATGACTGGAAACCAGGGAAATACAAATTAAAATCACTCAGACATTTCAAATTTATAATGTTGGTAAGCATTTTAAGGTCTGATTCTATCAAGTGTTGGCTAGGATGTGAAGTTACTGGAATTCTTATATACAGCTGGAAAAACAACAATCTGCGTTTCTTGGTAAAATAGCAGATACGCATACCTGTAACTCAAAAATTGTCTTAACTATATCCTAAAGAATTTGTGTGCATGTGCACCAGTTGATGTGTGCAAGAAAGTTTACAGCAGAACTGTATGCAACAGTAAAACACTGGAACCAACTGAAATGTCCATCAACAGCAGAAAAGAGAAGGAAAAGATGTTCTATTCATACAAGGCTGTGAAGTACCACAGGATGCAGAGCTGCCTCCCGGGATAAAGGGGAATGAAAACAGCAAGGTGCAGGACATTTTTCCTCTATGACTCCATTCATAGGAAGTTCAACGACATGCAAAACTAATATATTGTGTAGCAATACACATATATGAGGCAAGCCATAAGGAAAAGGAGGGGGGTTATAGCAGAATATCCAGTCTAGTGGTTATCTTTGAGTGGAAAGGACAGGGGATTGCACCGGAGAGGAAACAGTCTGTGCAATCTTAAGCTGTGTGGTGGCGACAGTTCACCATGTGGCTGTTTTTATACCATACACAAATGTTATATTCTTTTGTAACTCTCCAATATTTAACTAAAAAAAATTTAAACCAGAAGATGTCAAATATTCCAATTCTGCATTTAAAGAAAGGTTTCTCTTCTCTACAGATAATTTGGAAATGATATGCAAGTACTTCCTTGCTCATTAGACAGCTAGGTAAGGGGTTTAATGACTTCTCTTCCACCTGACCTCACTTTTCCCCACTGCCGCCTGCCCGTCCACTCTACAGGTGCTGTCCGAGTCCACAGCACACCCACTGCAGGGATACTCCCACTTGGGAGCACACTTCTGTGTGCCAGCTCTTCAAACCCAAATGACCTCCCCTTCTCTTTCTTAGGATCACTGTTTTACTGAGTATTGTATTATCTTTAGGAAAGTACAGTGCTTATGACATGACACTTCTTAGAAAGACGTGTGAGCTGGGAAGGGTGATGTGAAATCTTCAAAATTATCAGAATCAGTCTAAAATAAGCAGAGCTGTGCTTCTAGATAAGGCCGAAAATGACTACTCCATAGGTGTCAAGTCTTCAAATATAATCTACAGCACAAGTAGCCTCAGGGGTATGAAGAATATGTCTATGAACTCATGTCAACCCACTCTCATGTCTGTGTAAAACCTGAAAAACTAAATACATAAACGGAAGGTACTAAAACCTTCATCCCCGGCATCCACTGGCGTGCGATGTCAATGCCTTGTTCTTTATTCACAGCCATTTCAGAAACCTCTGTGCCACTCCCTCCATTTACTTCTAGATTTCTGCTGTTGTGTGGCTCAGTGGATGCCCCTACTTTAGGGAATCCCAGCAGGTGCACACTAGCACGGAAAGCCAAGGTCGCTGTGCCTCTTGTTTACAACAACACAAAAAAGGTCTTAGGCAAGACCCCCCTACCGCCACACATGCTAACAAAAAGCCATGAGGAAGGGGGTGGAATTCTCTTTGGTAACCCATGCTTTGCAGTCAATTTGAGGTTCATGTTGGGAGGAGAAGTCGGGGAGCCACCATGGAAGGTCGCATGGAGGGAACCTCACCACTTCCCTCTATAAATGAAGCCCCAACTGTAGTATGCGAATAAAACAATCCGTCAGCTAAGTGCACGTTGTTTTGCGTACGTTAATAGTTTTCAATTTGTGAGGAGAAATCAGAGCAGCAATGACGACCCTGTCTCTTAAACACATCCACTTCTGCAAACAGTTAATCACCTCCAACCACCAATGGCCAAAGAGTGTCTCCCCTAAGATCCTGTTCAGTCTCTCTGTGGGCCTGTCAAGATACAAAGCCAAACTGGACTGAATTTCTCTGGCAGGAGTGAAAATACATCACGGGTTAAGAACAAGAGCAGTTAGATGGTGAGGATGTTAACATAAGGAGGTGGGCATGTGCAGGAAAAAGGAAAACAAATACCAGACACCTAAAATCCAAGACCTAAAAACAGTCATCCTGTCACCTGAAGCAGAGCCATGTGCCACAACCAACCATGCCACATCTGAACCCAGAGGCATCCTGTGACACATCTGACAAGAACGACGGCATACAGAAGAGCAGAGACCCCACTCCAGACAGCTACACCCATGTACAGAGAGGCCTCTGGCACAACTTCTGGCCAGTCATCACCCCACCCCAGGTAGGGAAACTGCTTATTAGGGGAGTGGACAAAACAAACCTGGCATGCATGGTTCAGCACCCTTGTAGTTTTGGGAACTAGCTGCTCTTTTTGATCCTCTTCTCCAGGGGAGGCTCTTCCCCTGCCCACTAATCTACGTCCCATAGTCCGAACTATATCAATAACTATAGGTAATATTTTGAACCCATCTCTCTTTCTTCAGAACTTGGGGAAGGGAGAAGGGGCACTAATTTATCAGCCTCATTCAGAGATCCAAACAGTAGTGAAGACAGAGCCCCAGAAACCTAAGTCCAAAATTCTCCCAACTAATTCCTTTCTATCTAGTAAATATTTTTAAAACTATTTTTAAAAAATCATATTTATCCAGTTAAACTATGTACATTTTGAATCCATTCTTCCATAAAACAAACATACATCTCAAAACCAGCTATACAAGAGGGAACTCCTGATCTTCACTTCTCCTTCCTCAACTTACCTCCCCATCTTAACAAGCAGCACTTCCCCTACCCAGTGGCTCCTGTGCCAGCTGGGGGTCCTCCCTGACGCTGTCCTCTCTGATTTGCCACTTCTGATTCAACACCAAATCTCACCAATCCTGCCTTCTAAAATATTATCTCAAAAAAACAAAAACAAAAACAAAACAAAACAAAACAAAACAAAACCCACTTTACTTCTCTCTGCCTCAACTGCCACCACCCTCATCCAATCTCCAGGTCACCTTCCATGATCACACTGACTCCTACCTGGCACTCAGTTTCCACTCCCCTTGACCTACTACAACCCAAATTCCACACTGTGTCTTAAAAATAACAAAATAAACAGGAAAGCTGATGTTACTTCCCTGTTTGAGATTCCTTATTAACTTGTCACATTCTCAGCACAAAAATCTAGTGAGGCGTTCAGTAGCATGGATTTAAAGCCAGACTGCCTGACAATAAATCCCAGCTATAGTATTTCCAAGTTGTACATACTTGGGTAAGTTACACAGCCTCCTATCTATGCGGTCAATGAACCGATGCACGTAAAGCACTGAGAACAGTGCCTGGCACCTGAGAGGCCCTCAGGACATGCTATTACTGCCATGGAGCATGCAAGGTCCCCATGACCTGACCTCTCCCCAACACTGCCACTTCACCCCTCTCCGTTCTCCTTTTTGCTCCATACACTCCAGCTACACTTACTTTTTCAGCTTCCCCTGAGTTCTAAGCCTATCCTTCTCCAGGGCCTCTATACAGGCTGATCCCTTGGCCTGGTGGGCTCTTCTGATTCTATCCTTCCCTCCTCATCCCTGGGGTCATAACTGAAATGAAATATCTTCAGATATTCCTTTCTTAAGTTAGGTCCCCCTGTTATAATTTCTCATAATACTCAGCAGATTTCCATTATTGCACTTATGAGAATTTATAATTATGTATCTAATTATTCACCTAATCTGTCTTCTTCATAGAATTAAAATTCTAGAGGCCGGGCGTGGTGGCTCACGCCTGTAATTCCAGCACTCTGGAAGGCCGAGGCGGGTGGATCGCCTGAGGTCGGGAGTTCTAGACCAGCCTGGCCAACCCCGTCTCTACTAAAGAATATAAAAACTGGCCGGGCATGGTAGCGGGCGCCTGTGATCCTAGCTACTCGGGAGGATGAGGCAGGAGAATCGTCTGAACTCGGGAGGCAGAGGCTGCAGTGAGCCAAGATCGCACTATTGCACTCCAGCCTGGACAGCAGAGTGAGACTCTGTCTCAAAAAAATAAAAAATAAATAAAATAAAATTCTAGAAACCAGGGAACATGTCTTTTGTTTATTGCTGCATTTCTCACATCTCACACAATGTTCAGCGTTCTACAGATCTTCAGTAAATATCTGTAAGATGAATGCGTATAAAGAAATCTAATAACAACTTGACTTACCTTGTAAAGAAATAACCTAAAAAGCCATGTACATGCTCAAGAGATTTCAGGTTAATGACTCATTCTTGAGACCAAAAATCTCACAGAGAGCATTTGTAAGAAATAGAAATAAACAAAATACACAATTGAAAAAACAACAAAAGCTGAATCTAACAAAATCCTTTTTTAAAAAAATCCTTTTATGCTTATATTTTTACCTAACCTGGAAAATGAATATCTCTATCTCTATACCTCTCTGTCTGTCTGCCTGTCTGTCTATCTATCTATCTAGATATCTAGACATCTAGGTATCTAGATAAAAACAAGCTTAGCCAAAACTTTTTCCTCTCCCCTGGATCTCATTCTTCATTCCTAGCTTTCTAAAAATTCAGCAAAGACAAAACATTTGCCCTTCTCTATCAACCATAAACACCTGCTTTGAACACAGCCAGTATCTACCCCCACCCTTCCACCTAGGAGCTTTAATTATGGCCCTGAAGTATGCGTAACTCACACTAGCAGTAGAGTCCATCTACGAGGGACGTGGAGGCCCTCAGGAGCTACGGTCAGCATCTGTTACGCCAGCACACCAGAGCAAACATCTGCTGCGAGGTTGTGCTGAAAACATTTCTATCAAGTGGGCCATCCTGTCTGGAAGATTACCAGCCCTGCAGGGATGTTTGCGAGCAAAGTTTCAGCTCTTCGTGAAGCAGCCCTCTGACCAAAGCAAGAGACACAGAGTGCTGCAGAGAACACGATGTGCATTCTCTGGGGGCATTTTCAAGGGTTTCTATTTCATAGAAAATGAAAGGATTCTAAACCATGTAGAGATGGTGGAAAATATAGTTGGATACTACCCAATGAAGATGTGCACCAAAATACCATGATGAAGTTTATCCTGAAAGTAGGAGAAGGAGAATGTGGTGGGCTTACTCATGAGAAGGAATAGCAAGGTGCTCAGACAGGACTTCTGCGGGGATTCGTCCCCAAGTTCCCAAAGACTCAACCTACCAAGAAGGAGGCTACTTTGCCAGAAACTGTCCTACACGTTATAGTACTTGATCTTACCTTTCCAGATGTTTCTGTGAATTTTTTAGTCTAGTGCACCATCAGTTCACCAACTGCTCTAGGAAGATCCAAATACAATAGTTCTTATTTCCGCCTCCATCAAGGGTAATAAATGCCAAATAAGATGCAGTATCCTATTTGGTGTGGCCTGTGTGACTGGGGGCCCAAAGCCAGGAACCATAGCATCCACATCATCTGGGCTTTTCTGATTGGACCACAGCGTGACAAAGAGCAGTGGCTTAGGGGACCCTCCTTTCTCTGGCTGACTCAATCTAAACTGCTCTGGGTGAGCACTCCCCCTTTCCTTGTCCCATTTAATTCTACTCATAAAATGGGGTTGGTTTCCTAACAGCTCAAGGTGTTTTAAGAATAATACACAGTGTTCATAAAGCATACTGGGCATCTCCCAACAAATGGACCCAAGCGCAGGCAAGATCCATTTCTGATTATTTCTGTTATCAATATTATTTGAAAAGCGTAGGTAAGATAAAATAGCAACCCTCAACTCTGATGCATCCAGAACTGGGCAACTACATAATACAGAGACAATTTATATGAATGAAAGTTTAATGGCATCAAATCAACTATGGATTACTAGTATCCAGGTAAAAGTAAAAACTATATAGAGTTGAAAATGTCGCTAAGAAAATATATTAAAATATAAAAATACCTTTTAAAACTTCCTTCATTTTTTGTTTATAATTTGAAGGGCAATTAGAAGCTTCAGATGATAGGAGCTCAAGGCCCATGATTTTGCCATGAAGCCTGGGCACCTCCAGTCTCCACCTGGGGACTTAAAACACTGCAAAATCCTATACAACATAGCCCAAGAAAAATCCCTGATTTCTCCACTAAGGGCTCCTGAGACCAGAAAGACAAGATGTAGGATGGTGACCTATACTTTGGGAAAACCAAATTAGCTGCCATTTCTTGACATTATATAATCCCAACTTTCAATTTCTAATGCAGGTGGCTCTAACTGCACAGGTAGGACAGAGCTCAAATCCAATGTAAACAGACACAATTCATCTTGCACACAACACTATACAGAACTTTCCCCATTATTAAGAAGTTTCACCAAAATCTTGATTGGAAGTATGCTAAACATACTGCCCACAATTCCAAATTAAACAATTTTGAGAAATATTTCTTGCTTTTCAGATTCGCAAAATATTTGAAGTTCGACAACTACATACAGGCAAGATCATTCTGAACTTCAACTACTCAATTAATTCTCACTACTGTCCTGGGAAGCAGATAATATTATCCCCATTTTATAGATGAGAAAACTAAAGCACAGAGAGATGAAATAATTTGTCCAAGGACAGCGGGAGTGGAAAAAGAATTCACGCACATTTCCGTTTTCCAGTAATTTAACTCAAGGAAGGAAGGAGCTACTGCAGAGAACAAACTTATCAGTCGTGGAATCCCACATCACTCAGTGCTGGAGAGGGGGAATGAACAACAACAAAGTGACAAATCATAAGGTCTGAGTCCCAACTCTCAGCCAGAGTCACCCAATTGCTTCAGAAGACTGTTACCCAAAGGAAATAAGAAAAAAATACGTTAACTTGCTCTGTAAACCATAAAATCCACTACTAGTATATATATTATATCTCCATGAAGCACTTAACACAGTTACACTTGGTTTTTGTTTGCGTTTCTTAGCAGGTGATTAATATTTTAAGGGTAGAGAAACTGTATTACTCATTTTTGTATCTTCAACATCTATCTAAAATGTCTTTCCCATAGAAACTCAAATGTCTGTTGAGTGACTGGTTGAGTGAGTAAATAAATGTAAATAAAATAAAAAAGAAAACATATTTTAAGGGCCAAATAGCCCAAAGGCATTCAGTGAGGGAAGTCTGTTACTAAACTTTCAGATAAGGTGTCTAGTATTTCCTGTAATAAGATATTGTATATTCCCCTTTTCCTCCCCACAGAATAAATCAAGTACAAAGAAACTAAAAATAATAATACCAAAGAATGAGCAATTTCCAGGTCGGGCGCAATGGCTCATGCTTGTAATCCGAGCACTTTGGGAGGCCGAGGCAGGTGTATCACAAGGTCAGGAGTTCAAGACCGGCCTCGCCAATACGGTGAAACCCCATCTCTACTAAAAATATAAAAAATTAGCTGGGCGTGATGGCGCACGCCTGTAGTCCCAGCTACTCGGGAGGCTGAGGCAGGAGAATCGCCTGAACCTGGGAAGCAGAGGTTGCAGTGAGCTGAGATCACGCCACTGCACTCCAGCCTGAGCAAGAGTGAGACTGTCTCCAAAAAAAAAAAAGAACAATTTCCTCTTTGGTCTTGTCTGCATAAAAAAGGAACCTCTCTGCTCAGCTGTGCAGGCACCTGGAGACATTTGAAGCTGGAGGTAGGAAAACAAAAAAAGGTGAAGGTGAGCTTGACCTAGAAGGGCAACTGTGAACAAGGTGCTTTGAGGAAGCAATGTCAAACCTGTGTGGATCTTTTTGTAAACAGGTTAATTACCTAAATTCTTTTGTGGGAAGGTAAGACATCTGTGTTTCTAAAAGGGGAGAGGAGAGGAAACAAAAACAAAAACCAAAACCACCACCATGCACTGAAGGCCTGCAGTGGGGGCACAGGAGGAAGTATGAGAGGCTCCATGCCTGAGTTGTGATGTTTGCAGAGAATTAGCCAGTGAGAGTGCCCAAGGAACACGGGAGCACAAATCCGAGAAGGAACACTCGAACAAGGACCAATTCTATTATTATTATTCTGCTCTGTAAGGCATAGGGGACACCACCCCTCTCTCTGTGCTTAAACAACAGCCATTCCATTAACTACCCACCTTGAATGGATTCCAGAGAAAGACCTTGTCCCCCAAGGAATATTAGCAAAAGCCTTCAAGCCAGGGCTAAGAGCCTTAGTGACAAATGAGAAGGCACAGAACAACTGAGCAGAGATCATCTCTTGCAAACCTATGCTAATTATCCTGTTCCTACCATCAGGAAAGTGAGAGGGGGGAGGGGCTGCTGTGCTATCACTTGGGGTCCATTCTGGGGTCAAATCTGAATCCCAGCTTCTAGAGCTGAATTCGGTGTGGAGTTTGTTGTCCATGCCAAAATTCAAAGGCTGATCAAGTTGAAGAATGTGACATGGACATAATGTGAAGTACACGAAAACTCACACACAAAGTACCTGCCCTCCTGCAACCAGTCCCCAGTTATCACAGAGCCGAGAGGAAACCAGTCCCCTATTATCAAATCCTCTTACTCTTGACTAGAGTGATGGAATTCGGGAGGAATGCAGACTTCTAAAGACTGCTCAGCTACAAGCAGGATTTTCATCTGCTTTTCAGCTGTGGATAACAACGAAAGCAGTCAGCTGTCTAATAAATCAAGTTTAATTTTAACAGCATAAAGTATTGCCCGCTACTCCTCTTTGTAATTATACTTCCAAAGGTAAAACCCAACTCGAATTAACTTAAAAAAATTGTTATTGAGGTAAAATTCACACAACATAAAATTAATCATTTTAAAGTTTACAATTCAGAGGCAGTTAATACATCTACAATGTGTACAGCCCTCACATCTAATTCCCAAACACTTTCATCATCCCCCAAAGGAGACCCCTGCCCCTCATTAAGCAGTCAAAATGAACTTTTTCCACAATGGCATTCTTTGTGATATATCATGCTTTCTCCACAGTGTCAGTTTATTCACTTTCAACAGCATCTTTGCATTTTAAAGGTAAGGGAAAACCCAAAGGACCATGAGAACTAACACTCACAAATGTGCTTTCCAGTCTACCACGTGACTGTATACACATCTGGTGAGACAGTTATCTCAGGCAAAATGTACTGTGTGTCTTCCCTGGGAGGAGAAACAGGAGCTGATTCTAATGGAATGTTTACTATGTGACAGATACTGGGTCAGAAACAGCACAGCAGCTAAGACTGGGTGCTCTGCAGCCACACTGCCCAAGTTCCAGTTCCAATTCAGTGTGAACTCTGTTCTTCGGGCAAGTCATCATCATCTGTCTGCCTCCTTTCTCTTCACATGTATTGTGATGGCAACACCACCACTTGCCTCATGGAGATGCTATGAAGGTTAAGTAAGTTCAAGTGCTTAGAACAGTGTCTAGTATATAATAAGAGCTCAATCACTGCTGCTTAGTTGATGTTCACTATGACTCTGAGGGAGGTTCTATTTGTGCCCCCATTTCATTACTGAGGAACCTAAATTTTACAGCATCTAAGAGACTTACCCCAAACCCCCAGCAAATAAGTGGGATACCTGGGATTTGAACTCAATTCTGAGTTCTGCTGGCTTAGCAACCATTCTGTAAAATGTACCAGGGAACAAAACCTTTCTGATCACATTTACCAAACTCATGTTGAGCAAAATCACACTCACACAGGAAAAAAAAAAAACAAAACACATGTAACTGTCACCAAAATGGCACTAACTCAACTGTGCTACAGTTTTATTTCCTGCTGGCTTCTCAGTTCTCTAAGCCTTGAGGATCCATGCACCTTAGACCACTATTACCTCCGCCCCATATGCAGTAAGTTCCTGACTCTTCTGATCTTTCCTGTTCTTACTGGGCACCATCCCCCAAGACCTTCTGCTATTTGTACGTTCTGATTTCAGGCTCTTTATTCTCTGATACACACTGCTGCCAGAATAATCTTCAAAAAGACTGACTGCCACTTTCAACTTTAATTCAATAATACAAATATTTCTTGAGCATCTAGGTGCAAGGCACCATGATGGAGATAATATGAGTAAGACAGTCCTTGCCTTCAGGAGCTCAATCCAAAAAGGGGGGTGTAAGATATAATTTCATAAGGCAACGCAGAGCCAGAGAAAGGCCCTAAGAAAGGCATGATGTTCTACAGGGGTATTCAAAGGAGAGAGTTATATCCTCCTCAGATTAGAGAAAGATTAATGAAGAAAATTAAGTTTAAAAATGTAGAGCATTTCCACATGGAGTAACAGAAAGGCAGGCATTCTGGGCAGAACACTGCAGGAAGAAACGGCAGACAGGAAGCCTGAGTGTTTGGCAAGGGCCAGAGGTGCAGAAAGAAAAGCAGCAGGGAAGTGGCTTGGAGAAGCTGATTTGGACCACAGTATAAAAGGTCTTGACTCTCAGGCAAGGGGGTTAGTACTGAGTGTGGCTGATGAATCTCCATAGCTTTGCTCTCCTGTGTGCTTTGCTGAGGGTTGGTTCTCACCATCTCCCCATCACTCAAGGCCTAGTTCAAGTCTCAGCTTCTTCCTCAAGTGTGTCTTGACTGCCCCAGTGTAAAATAAGATCCTCTTCTATTAACAACGACCATCTCTACAATTTATTTGGCAATTAATCACGTAGTGCTTCTAACATCTGTTATCAGTCTTAAATGATTTTTCCTTTTTCTTATTATTTATGATGCGTATTTATGTTTTGACTCCCCAGTGAAGTATTCACTGAACTCTAGTGTGGGGGAGGAGTCTTCCCCAAATCTGGAAGATCACCAGAAAATGCCCAGCCTAAAAACAGATTTTGTCAGGCGACTCTGATGACCAGTTGGGTATGTGATCCACTACACCCATGGAATCAGGCACAGGCAGCGCCCTGCTATGCAACGAAAAATTTGCTATTTTTACAGATATCTGTGATTTTTACTTCATATCTCAACAAGAAACAGAGGCATCAATGTGCAAGGCCACTAGGAGTACATGAGAGTACCTGCTTTTCAACAACCTCACTTCTACTTAGAACTGATAAACTTTTTTGTAAATATAATGGGTGTGAAGTAATATGTGCATTTTAATTTGCATTTCCCTGTTAGTGAGGCTGCAAAACTTTGCAGACTTTTCAGATTTTCTCGGCTGAAACTACCTGTTCTCATCTTTCACCCATCTTTCTATTGAACTAGTTGTGTCTATTATAGATTTATACAAGTTCTTCATGCATTCTAGATACTAATCTGGTTATGTTATAAATACCTTCTCTCAGTCTGTCACTTTTTTCTCACTTTATGGTTTCCTATAAAACACAGACTTTTTAAGTCTTAATATAGATAAATATCATTTACTTTTTGAGTTGTACTTTTTGTACTACTTCTTATAAACCCTTCCCTACTCAGGGAACATTAAAATGTTCTATTTTCTTACAGTTTTAAAGTCTTGTTTTTCCTGGCTTTAGCTTATCTGAAAGTTATAATCTTATTTTATTTTGTTTCCAATGGGCCAGCTAAGCCCATTGGTCTCAAACCATTTACTGAATAATTGGTTAGTTCCCCACGGATATCACATAGTTCTGCCTCCATTACACTGACATCTCTATTTTGCATCAATACCACCAGGTCTTAATTACTCTAACTTTACAAGCCTTATCTCATTTGTATAAAGCCTATCTTCCTTGTTTCTTACTCAATTTTCTTGCTATTCTTGGACCTTTATTCTACCACACAAATCAGTCTGCTGGTTCCACAAAAAACCCTGTTAAAATTTTGATTGAAATGATATACCAATGAGAGAGTAAGGGTATCTTTATAATGTAGAGTATTTTTCCCATTAACATGGGCACATCATCTATCTCTCCATTTATCTATGTCTTTTTTTTAGGTCTTTTAATATTTTGTTTTTTTAAAAAAATAAGGAATTTGGATATCATTTGTTGTACTTATTGCTAGGAATCTTATAGTTTCTGTAGCCACTGTGAACGGCATTTTTTTTTTTTTTAAGAGACAGAGTCTCACTATGTCATTCAGGCGGGACTCCAACTCCTGGGCCTAAGTGATCTTCCTGCCTCAGTCTCCTGAGTAGCTGCAACTACAAGGTCATCCCACTGCATCTGGCTCAGTATTTTTAATATATTACATTTTCTACTTTGTTGGTGGTGGTCCATAGGAATACTACCGATTTTTAAAAAATCTTTAAACTGTAAAATTTTTCTATATTTTCATTTGTTCCACTAATTAAGTCTCCACATTTTGAATGTAGTTAAATGTATTACCTACAAATCAGTTTTGTCTCTTCCTTTCCATTCCTGTGTCATATATATATTTGTGTGTGTGTGTGTGTGTGTATACATACATATTATAGTTTGACAAGGTCATGCTCTGTTACCCAGACTGGAGTGCGGAGGTATGATCATAGCTCACTATAACTTGAACCCCTGGGCTCAAGCAATCCTCCCACCTCAGCCTCCCAAGTAGTGGGACTACAGGCACACGACACCATGGCCGGCTAATATTTTTTGTAGAAATGAGGTCTTTCTATGTTACCCAGGTTGGTCTTGAAATTTTGGCCTCAAATGATCCTCCCTCTTTGGCCTCCCAAAGCACTGAGATTATAGGAGTGAGTCACCTCACCTGGCCATATATTTATATACTTTTATATAAACACACATATATAGGGCCTTTGTCCAATTGTGTCATACAGAAATCTGAGTAAAGAGTCTAATAATATTAGTGATGGCAGTAAGCAACCTTATTTTGCTCTTTATTTTCAGTGAAGGACTGACAGTTTCACCACTAAATATGATGCATAGGGGCTACATGAGTAGCTCACACCTAAAGTCCCAGAACTTTGGGAGGCTGAGGCAAGAGGATCACTTGAGTCCAGGAGTTAGAGACCACCCTGGGTAACATGGTGAAACACCATCTCAAAAAAAAAACAAAAAACCCAAAAATTATCCAGGCGTGATGGTGTGCAACTGTAGTCCCAACTACTCAGGAGACTGAAGCAGGAGCATCACTGGAGCCCAGGAGGTCAAGGCTGCAGTGAGCCATGATTGCACCGCTGCACTCCAGCCTGGGTGACACAGTGAGACTCTGTCTTAAAAAAAAAAAAAAAAAAAAAAAAAGGGTCGGGCGCGGTGGCTCACGCTTGTAATCCCAGCACTTTGGGAGGCCGAGGCAGGCGGATCACGAGGTCAGGAGATCGAGACCACGGTGAAACCCTGTCTCTACTAAAAATACAAAAATACAAAAAATCAGCTGGGCATGGTGGCGGGCGCCTGTAGTCCCAGCTACTCGGAGAGGCTGAGGCAGGAGAATGGCGTGAACCCAGGAGGCGGAGCTTGCAGTGAGCCGAGATTGCGCCACTGCACTCCAGCCTGGGTGACAGAGCAAGACTCCGTCTCAAAAAAAAAAAAAAATATATATATATATATATACACACACACACACACACACACACACATAAATATATATGACACTTAATAGTTTTTGGAAGTTACTCTTTGTCACATTAAGCATATGTCCTGTAATTCCTAGGCTTCTATAAGTCATCGTTACAAAGAACACTGCATTTCGCCCACTGAATTTTATGCAACTATGGAAACAAATGCACTTGTTTCTCAGTGAATTATATTACATGGCAAACTGCATTTCCAAAGATGGCCAAGACAGTATCTCCCACCTCACATAATCTTTAATGTGACCTTGTAACTCGCCATCAAAAGATGGTGTCTTCCAGAGCCCAAGGTGGGAGAATCGCTTGAACCTGGGAGGTGGAGTTTGCAGTGAGCTGAGATCCTGCTACTGCACGCCAGCCTGGGTGACAGAGTGAGACCCTGTTTCTAAATAAATAAATAAATAAATAAATATCGGGTCTATAACTGGGTGCAGTGGCTCATGCCTATAATCCCAGAGCTTTGGGAGGTTGACACAAGAGGATCACTTGAACCCAGAAATTCGAGGCCAGCCTGGGCAACAGAGAGAGCCCTCATTTCTACAAAAAATAAAAATATTAGCCAGGCATGGCATCACGCACCTGTAATCCCAGCTACTCGAGAGGCTGAGGTGGGGAGGACTGCTTGAGCCTGGGAGGTCGAGGCTGCAGTGAGCCGTGATGTACCACTGCACTCCAGCCTAAACGACATCAAAACCCTATCCACCCCCCACCCCCCCCCCAAAAAGCCTACTTTCCCTTCCCTTGAATGTGAATTGGACTTAGTGACTGCTTTGTAAACAATACAACACAGTAGAAGTGATGCTGTGTGAATTTTTTATTTATTTATTTATTTATTTTTTGAGACAGAGTCTTGCTCTGTCACCAGGCTGGAGTGCAGTGGTGTGATCTCGGCTCACTGCAACCTCCACCTCAACCTCCAGGTTCAAGTGATTCTTCTGCCTCAGCCTCCCGAGTAGCTGGGGCTACAGGCGTGCACCACCACACGGCAAATTTTTGTACTTTTAGTACAGATGAGGTTTCACCATGTGGCCAGGAGGGTCTCAATCTCTTGACCTCGTGATCCACCTGCCTCGACCTCCCAAAGTGCTGGGATTACAGGAGTGAGCCACTGCGCCCGGCCAACGCTGTGTAACTTCTAAGGCTAGGTCAGAAATGGCCACAGAATGCAGCCAACCATCATGCTGTGGGAAGCCCAAGCCAAATGCAGTGGCCAAGTATAGGTATGCCAGGTTTCCATCCCAGTTGAGCCCAGCCTCAGAGTCACCATCATAGCCAGGTGGCAGAAATGTGAGTAAAGAAGATCACAGCTGTTTATGTCACACACAGCCACTTATGTCTTCCCAGCTGAGGCCCCAGAAATCATGGCACAAAGATAAGACACCCTTACTGCCCCATTCAAAATTCCTGATCCATGGAATCCATAAACAGAACAAAAAGGTTGGATGGGTTTGAGATGGTATGTCATGCAACGGTAGACAGCTGGAACACAAGACTAGAGTCTCTCACGGTAACTATCTTTGCATTTCTGGGATGAATCCTACTTAGTCACCATGTAGTACTTTTTATACATTGCTAGGTTCATTTTGGTAATATTCCACTTAAGACATTTATGTTTCATTTGGGGAAGGGAGAGACTGGCCTACAAAAAATGTTTCCTTCTTAGATCGTATTTATATGGTTTTGAGATCAAGGTTAAACTTAGCCTTTTAAAAAAAGTTGTGAAGCTTGCCTTCTTTTCCTAGTCTCTGAGAAATAAAGATTTGTTAATTAAATATCAGGTATATTCACCTGTAAAACTGCCTGGGGGTGGGGCTGGTGCTTGGAAAGGGGCAATTAAACCAATGATCCAGTTTCTTTTTTTTTTTGAGACGAAGTCTTGCTCTGTTGCCCAGGCTGGAGTACAGTGGCGCAATCTCAGCTCACTGCAACCTCTGCCTCCCGGGTTCAAGTGATTCTTCTGCCTCAGCCTCCCTAGTAGCTACGACTACAGGCGTGCGCCACCACACCCAGCTAATTTTTGTATTTTTAGTAGAGATGCAGGCCGGGCGCGGTGGCTCATGCCTGTAATCCCAGCATTTTGGGAGGCCGAGGCAGGTGGATCACCTGAGGTCAGGAGTTCGAGACCGGCCTGGCTAACATGGTGAAACCCCGTCTCTACTAAAAATACGAAATTAGCTGGGCATGGTGGCGCATGCCTGTAATCCCGGCTACTCAGGAGGCTGAGGCAGGAGAATCACTTGAACCCAGGAGGCGGAGGTTGCAGTGAGCTGAGATCGCGCCCCTGTACTCCAGCCTGGGGGACAGAGTGAGACTCCGTCTCCAAAAAAAGAAAAAAAAAAAAAAAAAAGTAGAGACGGGGTTTCACCATGTTGGCCTGGCTGGTCTCAAATTCCTGATCCTGTGATCTGCCCTCCTCGGCCTCCCAAAGTGCTGGGATTACAGGTGTGAGCCACCGCACCCAGCCAATGATCCAGTTTCTTTAATAATTATTAGCATATTTGGAATCTCTATTCTTGAGTCAATTTTGAGAATTTCGTTGTCTCTTTTGAAATTTCCTATCATAAAACTTTTCACAGTAGCCCTTATATAAGTGATTCTCCTGCCTCAGCCTCCTGAATAGCTGGGATTTTAGGCGCCCAACATCACGCCCAGCTAATTTTTGTATTTTTAGTAGAGACAGGGTTTCACCACGTTGGCCAGGCTAGTCTCGAACTCCTGACCTCAAGTGATCCTCCCACCTTGGCCTCCCAAAGTGCTGGGATTACGAGCGTGAGCCACAGCGCCCAGCCTATATTGGTATTTTCATATAATCAGCTTTTGATTTAATGTGGATCATCTCATTTTTTCCTCCTATTTCATTAATATCTGCTATTACCTTTATTGTTTCCTTGTTAAAAATTGCTTTTGTGGTTATTCTTTTTCTATTTTTCTTAATAAAAATCTTAGCTTTCTTTTCTTTTTTTTTTTTTTTGAGACGGAGTCTCGCTCTGTCACCAGGCTGGAGTGCAGTGGTGCCATCTTGGCTCACTGCAACCTCCGTCTCGTGGGTTTAAGTGATTCTCCTGCCTTAGCCACCCGAGTAGCTGGGATTACAGGCATGCGTCACCAAGCCCAGCTAATTTTTGTATTTTTAGTAGAGACAGGGTTTCACCATGTTGGCCAGGATGCTCTCAATCTCTTGACTTCGTGATCCACCCGCCTCGGCCTCCCAATGTGCTGGGATTATAGGCCTGAGCCACTGCACCCAGCTTTTTAAAAAAAAAAAAAAAAAAAGAGGCCGGGTGCGGTGGCTCACGCTTGTAATCCCAGCACTTTCGGAGGCCGAAGCAGGTGGATCACGAGGTCAGGAGATTGAGACCACAGTGAAACCCCGTTTCTACTAAAAATACAAAAAATTAGCCGGGCGTGGTGGCAGGCACCTGTAGTCCCAGCTACTCAGAGAGGCTGAGGCAGGAGAATGGCATGAACCTGGGAGGTGGAGCTTGCAGTGAGCCGAGATCGCACCACTGCACTCCAGCCTGGGCAACAGAGCGAGACTCTACAAAAAAAAAAAAAGAGAGAGATGGAGTTCTCACTATGTTCAGGCTGGTCTCAAACTCCTGGCCTCAAATGATCCTCTTGCCTCAGCCTCCCAAAGTGCTGAGATTATAGGTTCATGAGCCTGGCCAAAATCTTAGCTTTTAAATTTAAAATCATCCTACGTTTTTAAAAGCAGAGTGTCCCACAGATTCTAATCTGAGATTACTCTCCCAAAGTAATTGTTGACTAAACTACTTCTTGATTAACAGTGAGAGAGAGAAGAAGAGTCCTTGGGCAATCAAAAACCACAGTAAAATCACACCAGGGCCGACAATCCATACAGCTACTTACAAGGGTGGGCTAGACGGCAGCAGACTGGTGCCAACTGTGTCAGGGCCAGGCGGAAGGCTGCTCTGGGTGAGGTGATATGGAGGACCCAGAGCACAGTCCTGAAAGCCTGGCTCCTCACCCCACCCTCCTTGAGGATGGCAATCAGCCCTAGACAGTCAGCAAAATATTGCCAAAGCTGGGGAGATGAAGCCCCTGGTCCCTGTGCCACTTCTCTGCCTCTGGATAAATGAACTGACCATATGTCGGTTTTTTGGGTTTGCTTTTTGGGGGGTGGGGGGTGGGTGGGGGAGTGGCAGAGGTGTTGTTTGAAGTATCATAAAGTTTTCAAAGAAAAAGGAGACTACAGGCTAAGTTAAAACACTGAAAGAACAGTAACTGATGGTCAAGAGTGAGAGGGGAGCATGGCTCTGCTGGTAGCAGTATGCTCAATATAATCTCTCAGGAGGATGCAAGGCACCGGCTACCAAAGGCCTTAAAAATGCACGCACTACTTGAAATAAATATTTCTAGGAATGAATCTTAAGGAAATAACTGCCCCCAAATAAGACAAAGTCACTCATTAAGAAATTTTTTTGCAGCAGTAACCACCCCCCGAAAAATACCCCAGAAACGGAAAATTAATGTTCAAAACTAGAAGTTGGTTAATAACATTATATCTTTTAAAAATGCAACCACCAAAAATGACTCCATAGATACATGCTTTAAGCAAAAGATCAATACAGTTAAGTTTTAAATGGTCATAAAAATAAAATATTAGGTTATAGAACTGAATGAGGCCATTTTTGCTTAAAATATTTATTGACATATGCCTAGAAACAGTCTGACGAATATGGGCCAAAATGTTAATTAGTGGCCATCTCTTAGTGATGGAATTACTGATTTTTCTTTTTCTTTTTTGAGAAGGAGTCTCACTCTGTTGCCAGGCTGGAGTGCAGTGGCGCGATCTCGGCTCACTGCAACCTCCAACTCCCTGGTTCAAGCGATTCTCCTGCCTCATCTTCCTGAGTAGCTGGGATTACAGGCACGCGCCACCAAGCCCAGCTAATTTTTGTATTTTTAGTCAAGAGAGAGTTTCACCATGTTGGCCAGGATGCTCTCGATCTCCTGACTTCATGATCTACCCGCCTCAGCCTCCCAAAGTGCTGGGATTATAGGTGTGAGCCACCACAGCCGGCCTGATTTTAATTTTCTACTGTATATTTTTCTGTGTTTTCAAGGGGGAAAAAAAATTACTAAAAACACACCCCTTCCCTTTCCCCCTAACAACTACAAAGCCAAACTTAAATGTACTATGATTTTTAACTGCAGCAGTAGGATTCTAAGTGAGTCAATCCACCAGATTAGTAATTGTTTAAACTGAGACAGGCTCTCACTCTGTTTCCCAGGCTGGAGTGCAGTGGTGTGATCCCGGATCACTATGGCCTCGACCTCCTGGGTTCAAATGACTACAGGTGTGTGGCACTATACCTGGCTAATTTTCTTATTTTTATTTTTTGTAGAGACACGGTCTCACAATGTTGCCCAGACTGGTCTCGAACTCCTGGGCTCAAGCGATCCTTCCTCCTTGGCCTCCAGAAGTGCTAAGATTATAGGCGTGATGCTGTCCCCAGTCAGATTAATATTTTAAAGAGAAGAAAGCAGTAATGCAACTTTTTTACTTTTTAAGGTGCATTTTTAGGAATAAAGGGGCAACAGGTCTGCAACTTACTCTCAAATGGTTCATGTGGGGGAAAAACCACACACACACACAAAAGGAGGGTTAAATAATGTGGTAAGATGTTAATATTTGGAGAATCTGGGTAAAGAATATACGGGAATGCTTTATACTCTTCTTGCAAATTCTTTGTTTGAAATTATTTTAAACCAAATGGTTTTTTAAAAAATTATGCATAGAATAACCCAAACTTTTTGAAAGTCAAGTGTTACACGCAAAATAAATTTGTGTGTATCTGTATGTTTTTGTGAGAGGGAGAATAGTTCAGAATAATTAGAACAGGTTGAGAATTGAGAATTCTATTCCATTTAGTCCAGTGAGAATCTTAAAAAAACCTAATTAGTACTACGTACACATATAATTTTAGACCACATTTTCAGCCCAGGCAAGAATCAGAGTTCATACAACTTTGTGGAGGAGTGAAAAGAACCCTGCCACAAATGTGCTGCAGAGCCCTGCATCATCTCCACAACAAAACACCCAACACCCGAGGTTCAAAAATCTACTTCATCAAAGATCAAGAATAACTCTGGTTAGAACTGTTAAATCAGTGGAAAGTTAATGAACACGGAGGATGAAGTCCAGAAAGTGCTGTCTGCAGTGTTTGGGGCAGGCATTCGCATTAGGAAACCCTCTGTGGTACAGGCTCTCTCAGTGGCCAACTGTTTGGTGAGCTGCACATTTTTAGCAAAGAACGTTGAAATGATACAGCTGTGCTGGTCATTACAGAATTCTCTTTTTGTGTGACAGAATTGTGACAGGCTCCCAGGACCTAAACCCAGAAGGAAGCAGGATCATATTGCTGCCTAGAGAAGGGGATGGAGCAGATTCCAGGACACCGATCAAACGGAAGCTTCCATCACAGTGCTTTTTGCTACCTTATGAGACAGTTCGCATCTCAACAGCTCTAGGATACAAAGGAAGCACATATATTTATACTTTATAAGTTGGCCAAGGAATCCTACTGTGAATAAAGAATTTCTATGATAATAAAATCCCACTTTTTTTTTTTCTATAAAAAGCAAACCTTGTCCCAAATGCAAGCACTTACCACAGAGGTTCTGTGGGGGAAGCCTACCTCTCAAGGCCCTAGTTCTTGGCTCATCCTCACCCCATGACCTGCACAAGACCTGTGAGGGTGCCATTTTTAGTATCACCGTGCCTCAGTTTCTCCACCTGTGCATGTGGAATGATACTGGCAGCCCTCATAGACTTATGGGGATGACTGCTGAGTTGATGTCTATAAAATGTTCTTAATTGCAAGGGCGAAAGAGCTATAAATACAAGGTCAAAGCAGTATTGAACAACCTTTTTAAAGCTGCAACCAATTCTTTCTTTTGAAACAGAGAACCACAGGGAGGATCAAAGGCGTGTTGCTGTTAACTGTGGCTCTCAAGGCCTCGCCCTCCACCTGGCAGAAACCCTAAAGAGAGGTCTACCATGATTTTTACCTTGACTAACAAAATCTCAAGACAAGTTGTACAATGGTTTCCTGGAACATTCTGAGTAAAGAAACGGGAAACCAACACAGCTTACCTAGCTTGTTACCTCCTATGAACGCTGGCATTAAAAGTAAAAGGCAGCCTTGGGAGGAAGAAATGCAAACATGGAGGGAAAACATAGCTTCCCCTTGCCTATCTCTGCCACAAAAGCCTGGCCAAAGTGACTCTACTAGGTTGAAGCAGCCTGCATAATAAAACGCTTAACCTTGGCTAAGTTAACCTCCTCAGCCATTAAAAAAAAGGGGGGTTGGGGGAGGCCTAGCAAAATCAAGCTTACGGGAAATAAACCTAATCAAAGCCGAGTAGTAACAAAGGGCACCAGAAACATTTCTACTGTATCACATCCCACAGGCTGGCCAAGAGCCCGGAATTTTCATTACAACTTTCAAAGAGAGCAAGAGGAGGAGGAAAAAAGATTTCACAAAAGCATTATCAAGGCCCCAACCCAGGATGCCCTGCTGTACAACCAAAATTTGTAAGAGGTCAGCCTTTCAGGGAGTCAAAAACCCAGCATGTGGAAACTGGCAGGCCTTTTATATAGTGGGAGGGGTTCTTAAAACGACTACTGTTTCGCACTGAAGTCTCTGAGCTTCACAGATCATTAAAGGTTTCTGAACCACAGAGAAAGGAGGGCAGAGTTAAGGAAATAAATCAAAAGTTCCTCTGGGACGCAGAAATGCCTACTTGGAACAGGCTTTCAGCACGAATATCCTCCACATTAAACAACAGGGAGGACTTTTCAAAATAAAAGCAGAAAAGAGATTCATTTTGTTATAAGCAATGCACTTTTTCCTTTTGGTGTAAAGGTTATGTGTGCTATAAAAAATGACTCCTGCCGTGATGCGGGGAGGCGGAGGCTGGGCCTGGGGCAGGGGGTGGTGGTGGTCAAAGAAAACAAGTAGAAGTGAATACAATGCCTGAGAATGCTGTGTTTGGGGGTCCCCCAAACAAGTCTAAATGTCCTGCAATGATTTAGGGATAGGATGTGAGGTAGGAGAATGGTATCAGAAAGGAATTTCTTCTACATTTATTCCTTGCCATCCTTGCCCAAGAACTGAAATCATTTCCCCACAGCCAGAAAGAACTGTCTTCTTTGTGTGTGTTGCACACACACAGTTGCAGATCTGGGGAAAAGAGACTGTGCCGTTTTGAAGGCAGAGCCTCACACTTCTTAAGGAAATATCAGTTGTCTCAAAACCAGCAGAGGGAGTACAGCGTTTGAGAAGAGGAATGGCCAACCGGATTCCTGAGGATTCATGTTTAGCCCCGACAATGGTTGTAAAGCTGAGCTATCTACCATACCTTCTGCCCTTGCTCTCCTGTTACCCAGCAATAGTAAACAGAATGAAAAGCTATACTACCTACTCAGATGGAATTAGCTTGTTCTAACAACCGCATGAGGCCGCAGAGAGAAAAGGATAACTGCCCACACTTCTGTGGGGATACAGTTCCTGTGAGCAGCACTGTTTTGGGGAGAGGAAGAGAAGCAGGGGGGAAAGCTCAATGAAAAGCAGAAAGTCCAATTTGGACTGACAGCAAATACCAAAGCAATGATTTTACCTTAAAATCTAGGGCTCCTAGGCCAGTCTGTGAACAGCCCATTTCCAGAATTTTTGTTTATTTATGAGGGGGCAAAAGGGAGAACTCTGTTATTCGAGCTTTTCTTTCTTCCACAGCTGATTTGAAACAAAAGCAGCACACTCATGACGGCATATGTCTGCTAAATGGTTGCTATCTTAATCTTTAGCCACAGTTTATCAAAACATGTAGGAATGGGTTGAGAAATTAACTGGTGCTAAGATGATCAGCATGGACAAGTTCCTGGTGAGGGCCTGGGGACATGATCAAAACTAATGGTCCCTCTCCCAGGAGCAAAGAGCCTACTATTTCATGCATGATGATGCTGTGCTTTGGCACTGGAAATCTTTGCTCAGGTCCATTCTAAGTGTCAAAATGGTGTAATTAACGGTGCCTGGGTATGCACTATTCAATCAGGCAATTTTTTTTTTTTTTTTTTTACTAAATCTGAATATTAATGCTTTCTCATTGTGGGAAATGAGAGCTGGGATAAAGACATGCTCAACTCAACATAACAAACACAACCTATATGTGACTTTATGTTAGTCTAGGAACTGTGCACTGATGCACACCCAGGAGGCACTGAGTTAACACACATGCATGCATACCTGCCTGCCTGCTGGGTGAAGGAGGGCTTGACAGGGGAGGGGGGCCGCCCTGGCTGGGGAACACCGCTGGGGCCATTGTTACCACTTTCTCCTCTTTGTAGACATCAAGTTTTACAAAGGGTCGAATGATAAAGGTCCACAAGACCTCACCCAGAATGGCTGTTGCAGGAAGCAGAGGCTTGAGCAGCCTGTAGCCAGAAGCCCAGGCAGGCGGTGTGCCAACTACACAGGCCCATATGAAGATGTTATGGCAATAATTCTCTAAGTCTCCAAGGGACGAGATCAGAACAATGCATGGAAGGTGAAGTGATGCAGATTTCAGCATAATAAAAGGAAGGCGGCCCGAAAAATGGAACTGTTCAAAACCACAATGGCTTCATTTAATGGGTTCAATGTCCCCACTCCGCAGGAATGCTGTAGAAGATTCAGGTAGTGAGAAATACCTCAACAGACAAGAAAGCCACTTCAAGAACTTCCTTCGGCAAGGGCTTTCAAACAAGTTTTAACATTGAAAACATCCATCCTTCAAAGAGCTTGAAGCCCCAAGTGTAAATCTTCCAGGATGCACAAGACTCCCCAAGCCTTCATCCTCCCATTCCTACTTAATATCCACACGACATTGTTCGGCACTTGGTTTCCCTCCAACATGCACTGTGGTAGCCAGTCAGACATCCCCAGGGAGCACAACTGCAGCTCACTATTTTTCTCCCCATGCTCAATAAGCTCAGTAAGTGCTTGATGATTGACTAGCATTAGGAATAAACTAGGAGCATTTTACATTTACACCATCTAGTTAAACATCCCAAATAACAGATTACCAGAAAAATGTTGCAACACATGTAAGTATTTATAGACATGCCCAGTAAGGTATGTAGCATTTGGAGAAATAGTAACTAGAACAGAGTACTGTACAAAAGAAAATAGTACACTTTTGTATGAGTCTAAGATATACTGGACAAATGGGTATTCCTATTCGTAAACATGGACATCTTAATAAAAATACAAAATTACTACATAAAGAAGCATTACATCCTTCAACTCATCTGGTGGCCATAAAATGCACAGAGGCACACAGACTTTTCTCCTGAGTCACCTGATAGATTTATATGATCAAAAGAAACAAGGGCTTCAAGTCTTCTTTTTTTTTTTTTTAAGAGATGGGGTCTTGCTAGCTTGCCCGGGTTGGACTCAAGATATTCTCCTGCCTCAGCCTCCCAGGTAGTTGGGACTATAGCAGGAGCATCTACCCTGCCCTGCTAGAACTTCAAGTTTTGATGGGCAAATTCACCCCAGAGGACAGAACAAATGCCAGTATTCTGGTTAATAGCCCCAGATAAGCCAGCTTCCCACCCATCCCCAGTAAGGTGGCAGACACACAAGGGAAGCCATCTTGGACCTTCCAGGTCAACCCATCTACCAGGTGATACTACAGAGTGGGCTTTGGACACACGACATGGAAACAAATGGCCAGCTGAGTCCCACCTAAATTCCTGATCTACAAAATTATTAAAACTATAATATTTATAGTTTTAAGCCAGTAAATTAAATATACTAAAAGGTTTTGGCTTTTAGAAATTTATTTAAAAGTTTTAGGGTTTTTCTTTTTAGCCTCACATTATCCAAAACGTGTAGTTTGCCCCCAGTTCACCGGCTCTGTGCTTTACTTTGCGAAACTAGCCATGTATACAGATTCATCGGGCCTATTTCCTTTAGAACTTAATTATTCTTCCTATTGTTCCACAAATTACAGATTCTCTCCAAATGAAAACACTTCCCTCGACAACTTAAGGCCACAAACCTCTGACCTAATTCAATGTGTCTCATTAGCACATTTCCAAAACAGAGCACTTATGGGAAGAAGAACCGAGTTCTGATCTTAGAAGCCCTGTAACTAAGTCAATAATCACTATGTTGCAAAGGTGGTGGATAGATGCTGCTCCAGCCCCGAAAATAATCAAACACGCAAAAGTTACTATTAATATTTCTTGCCAAACAACAATCACAAAAATCCAACTCCTGCACATGAGAACAAAGCGACAATGGCAGCAGCTGCAAACACATAAGCGAAGCATCACTGAAGAAAGTCTCCAGCTTAATATTGCTCCCAACACCCTCAGTGGTGGTTCACTCGTACAGCAAAGACATGGGATAAAAAATTCCACAGACTGTTTTCAAGATAATAAAATAGCATATGATGATGACTCACTAACAGACTAAAAGGAAAAAATATCCGTCAACAGTCATAGGAAGCTTACAAAGCTGCAGAGATCTGGCACCACTAAAACTCCTCCACCTCCCCTGGCTCTCACCTCCAGTACACACATGTATGTGGGACATACAAAGTGTGTGTGTTCATGTGCACACCCTTTAGGGATTAATTTGAAGCCAAGTTGCAATTGGCTAATGGCTTACTCTACTGCTTAAGACAGTATTTTATTCTTGACTGGCTCAATAAACCTGCTGAGAAAAATAAACAATGGATTTCAATCTTACAAATAATCTAGAACACAGAACCGCTGTGCAAACAGGAGACTTGATTTACTGCATACGATAAACAGAACAGGAAGGACCAGTGTGGCACAGTGAACCCCAAGTCCTAGTCCCATTGTCCTGGGACAGTAGAGTTCACAGGGGTTTTCTGTCTATTACACAAAGTCTAAGGCCTGGGATATCCAGGTTTCAAACTGGTCTTAAAAGAGCATTTCAAAGCATATCAGGTGGAGAAGCTTTGGCGGTGTCAGATCTCTGAAGCTTTGTAAGCTTCCTATGACTGTTGACGGATTTTTTTTCCTTTGGTCTGTTAGATTTTGCTCATACTGAAGAGCAAAAGATGAGGAAAATGTTCCTTTAAAAACAATGAAGAGTTTTCATGTCTTAGGACCATTAATTATCTACCCATGGTTACAATGTATTTCTAACCCATTATTTATACATGTGTGAACACACACACATATTTCATTTTAAGCAAATAATAAGTAAGGCCTGTTACAGGACTCTAAGGGTGCCATAAAGAGGTATTAAAATGAGGTCCCTGCCCAGAAGGCTTTATATTCTATATAAATACATATATGCATTCATGCACACATGTATACAGAATAAAAACGCATGGAAAAGAGGAATCAGAGTCAAGTCCAAGACAAAAATAAAATAAATTTTATTTTTGTTTTTTGTTGTTGTTTTTGAGACAGAGTCTCACTCTGTTGCCCAGGCTGGAGCACAGCAGCGTGATCTTGGCTCACTGCAGCCTTGACCTCCTGGGCTTAAGTGATCCTCTCACCTCAGCCTCCCGAGTAGCTGTAACTACAGGTGCGCGTCACCATACCCAGCTAATTTTTTGTATTTTTTGTAGAGATGGGGTTTCACCATGTTGCCTAGGCTAGACTTGAACTCCTGGGCTCAAGTGATCCTCCCATCTCAACCTCCCAAAGTGCTGGGATTACAGACATGAGCCACTGTACCTGGCCAATCTTAATTTTAAGAGGGTAGAACAAAACCCAACTCTGCTGAGATGAAATGGGCCCTTTGTGTAACAGTAACCAGCCTGAGGAGGGGCAGAGGCAGCCCCAGCAAGACCGTTAGAAATGGGGGAACTTTAGCAGGGCACCATGGCTCACGCCTGTGATCCCAGCACTTTGGGAGGCCAAGGTGGGTGGATCACCTGAGGTCGGGAGTTCGAGACCAGCCTGGCCAACACAGTGAAACCTCATCTCTACTAAAAATACAACATTAGCCAGGCGTGGTGGCACATGCCTATAATCCTAGCCACTTGGGAGGAAGAGGGAGGAGAATCGCTTGAACCCGGGAGACGGAGGTTGTGGTGAGCTGAGACTGTGCCATTGCACTCCAGCCTGGGCAACAAGAGTGAAACTCCATCTCAAAAAAAAAAAAAAAAAAAAAGAAATGAGGGAACTCAGATACCTTTCAGAGAAGACCCCTGGCCCACCTGGCCCCTTCACTAGGGGCCATGAAGGTAAGCACCCTTATTCACCTCAGACATCCCATCCTAGACAGCACAGGCCTGGGGTTACCAAAAGCTCCCCCAAAATCCCAACTTTGTCAACTGGGATAGTTTAGACATTTCAATAGTTGGCCGGGCGCGGTGGCTCACGCCTGTAATCCCAGCACTTTGGGAGGCTGAGGCGGGTGAATCACGAGGTCAAGAGATCAAGACCATCCTGGCCAACATGGTGAAACCCCATCTCTACTATAACTCTACTAAAAATACAAAACTTAGCTAGGCATGGTGGCGCATGCCTGTAGTCCCAGCTACTCAGGAGGCTGAGGCAGGAGAATCGCCTGAACCCAGGAGGCGGAGGTTGCAGTTGGCTGAGATCGCACCACTGCACTCCAGCCTGGGCAACAGAGGGAGATTCCGTCTCTAAATAAATAAATAACATTTCAGTAGTCAAATCCTGGGGATTATGATACCACAATTGAGAGGATTCAGAAGAAGGATTTAAGACACTTGAGCAGAACAAAGAATTGTATTTCCAAAGTAGGGGGGTCGGGTTGGGGGGAAGAAACATGGACCATTAATACTGAAACTAATTGAAAAATTAAACATCTCAGAAAACTTAGCTTAATGCAATTCTGGTATCCCAAAGGAAGGTTTCTCCTGTTTGCTTTTCCTATTTACCTAACACAATTAATGGTTTTCAAATTATACATGACAGGAAAAAAAAAATCTTAACTGGGAGTAGGGGGATGCCTTTCCCATGTTGAGCAGCTGAGACTGAGACTGAGGTTAATGCTTTGCTTTACTTTTCAAAACAATACTATTAATTTTTACTCTATTTTCCTAAGCATTACTCAAGGGTATAGTTTCAAATAAGATTAAAAATGAACTAGTTATTCAAGGATTATAATTTCAGATACATTTTGAAACTTAGTTTTAATGTTGGTTTCCTAACAGACTAGATAGATATATTTTTAAAATATCAGCAAACTAGTTTTCAAAGTCAGAATAGATCTTACAAGGCTAAAAAAGAATGTATGATATAAAATATAAGCTCCAAGTGGATAAATCCATTGACTATTAACCACAGTAACCACAACTTGTAAGTCTTTCTAAAGACCACTTCAAACCTTCCATTTGTTTTACTAGCTAATAAAATGGTGGAGACTATTTAGGCTTCAAAGTCATAAATGTCTCTATCTAAAAGTCATCCAGGTAACCAAGACACAGCCAAATCATAAGAAATATAGGTTAGCAAATACCAACAGCAAATAAATCCCTGCAAGCAACATTTTGTTCAATAACACTTTAAAAGCCCCAAGCATACTTCATTTGAGTGCAGTTTCTATAAGTAATACATTTCAAATAATTAAAGCATTCTCATGCCATTCCCACTAGTTTTCATATGTAGGATAACGCCAAGGTCAGGCTGCTTACACTGAGAACAGCAACTGTCCAAGGCCCTCGGTTTAAAAAGTCACCTAATTTTTTAATACCTCCTTTTCTTTCCAACATCAGCACCAAAAGTCTCTTACGTACTTCACTCACACAAGGGAATATCAGCCAGTCTCTCATAGATTACCCTCACTAAAACTGGACCACTACCCAGGCAAATATCCCTATAGTTCAGACTATCACAATTAATAGATTCAAGCCTCTGCTCCATTTTAATGGGAACAAACTCTCAGCACAGGAATAGCTATAGGATCACAGTACTTACTGCCAAAATGCAGTGCCTGTTTCTACTGGCAATCACTTTGGCCTCAAATGGAAAATTCCAACTGTTTATATCTATGTGAGCACAAATTATTAAGAAAAACAGTATGGCACATAAATGTCTTTCCTCTTACCCATCTTGCCAGCCCCTCAAATAACTTATATTTCTTTTTCATACATAAGGAATGCAAATAAAAGAAAGCAATGCCCGAAAACACTGTGGTATTAAACCTTTAACACTATGTAAACTTCAGTTAACGAGAAGGCCATCCTTACACATAAAAAGGCTTATTAGAAACTGAAACAGAATCTGGCAAGGTCTAACTCAGACTGCATGCCACAAGGTAAAGAGAACAAGAGTTTCTGTATAAAGTAAGACAGGAGTTACAATCATGTTTCTAGGAAAAAATGGGAGTGGGAATTGAGAAGAAAACTATATTAAGAAGTCCTGGCTCGAGGTCAGGCGTGGTGGCTCACGCTTATAATCCCAGCACTTTGGGAGGCCGAGGCGGGCGGATCACGAGGTCAGGAGATCGAGACCATCCTGGTTAACACGGTGAAACCCCATCTCTACCAAAAATACAAAAAATTAGCCAGGCGTGGTGGCGGGCGCCTGTAGTCCCAGCTACTCGGGAGGCTGAGGCAGGAGAATGGCGTGAACCCAGGACGCGGAGCTTGCAGTGAGCTGAGATTGCATAATTGCACTCCAGCCTGGGCGACAGAGCGAGACTCCGTCTCAAAAAAAAAAAAAAAAAAAAAAAAAAAAAAAGACATCCTATTATTGACAGTGGAAATAAGCCCAGATACTTTGATGTTTGAAATATTTTGCAATAATTAGAAAAACAAAATCAAGCCCTAATAGTGAAACTTTACAATTTTAACAGAATAAAGACAGTATCATTTTAAGAATGATATACTATGTAGGCTCAGAATTCTGCAAGTCTGCATTACTGTAAATAGCAGTGCTTCCTAAACTTTACTGTACTTTGGAATCCTCTGGGGGGTCCATTTAAATGCAAATTCTGGCTCAAGAGACAAGGATAGGGCCTGAGAATCTTCCATTTTAATGACAGTGATGAGAGTGCCGGCCTGAGGAGCACACTGTGAGCGGTGAGGATAGACAACGTTTGTAGAAGAGGGACAAGGTTTAAAAACAGAGATCTTCTAATGTACTGGTATGTGGCCGTGACACATTTGCACACTCTCAGCAGCATCAGCCGACTAAGGAAGTCCATACTTTGTTATGTAACATTAGATTAAGCATTAATAAGGCTAGTAAAATTGTTTATTTAAGGTTATAATCTGAAGTTAAATAAAACTTCAGGCTGGAAGCTCATATTGAATGCTAGAATCATTTTTAACCTCTTAATATTAACAGAAACTTGATTACTCAGTCTCAAAGCCCTTTCTCAATAGCATCTATTCTCTGCTGCAGGAATATGGTCTATGCAAATGATATCTTGCCTGAAGAAAAAAGTACAGTTAATGGCCAGTAGTTACGTACATATTTAATAGAATTCATTCCCAGAAATGTGGTTGAGAAAGATGCTTTTCATGTTATTTATTAAATTAAAAATTTATTTAATTAATTTTTTTTTTTGAGACGGAGTCTCGCTCTGTCCTCCAGGCTGGAGTGCAGTGGCGCGATCTTGGCTCACTGCAAGCTCCGCCTCCCGGGTTCACGCTATTCTCCTGCCTCAGCCTCCCGAGTAGCTGGGACTACAGGCGCCCGCCAACACGCCTGGCTAATTTTTTGTATTTTTAGTAGAGACGGGGTTTCACCGTGTTAGCCAAGGTGGTCTCAATCTCCTGACCTCGTGATCCGCCCGCCTCAGCCTCCCAAAGTGCTGAGATTACAGGCTTGAGCCACCACGCCCGGCCTAAATTAAAAATGTAAATCTCTAATATCTTTCATCCCATTACTTAAAGTTAAAAACATCAAAACTGGCTGCCCTTTCACTGGCCCTTGGTGCCATTAAAACAGTGACACATTTCCAATAGAGACAATGAAGATAGAAGGCAGGCTTCCCTTCCCATTAACTTTGAACTTTCAACTCCCCATCTGTCTTCCTACAAGACTAAATTATGAGAAGAGCCTCCTCTTTGGTCCCATCCTATACATACTATGGTAGCACAGCCCTCACTTCTCTTCTTAAAAGCCTTAAATGGGTCCCATCCCCACACTCACTCATACACATTCTTTGGAGGGAGTTCTAGGTCCCCCCAAAATCTACCCTGCAGCTATAATTTGGGCCTAAGTTCTACTGCATCCGCTTATGCAACTTGCTTTCCAACCACACTCATGTACTTGCTGGGCACGTTTTGCAATTTCCTGTCTCCATGCCTTTGTTCATAGTATTTCCTATGGCTGGAAAGTTGCTTTTCCTGTACCCTCCCAACCAGGGCCTGTCAAAAATGAATCCTTCCTTCAAAGCCCAGTTCAAACACCGCCCCTCCAATTAGCTTTCTAGGAGCCTCTGTGCTCACTTTGTGGGGCCTGAACCTCCACCCACCAGGGCCCTCAGCACATTCTACCAAGCATGGCAGGTATGTAAATGTCATGCTGGCTCCTTGCAGGGCAGGGATGGCACCTTGCTTCCCTTTATAGATACCCTACCCATTGCAGGGCTCAGTAGGTACCCAGAACTTTAAAAAGTTGAACTATATGCAAAATTTTCTGATAATGGCAAGTGAATGATTTCTGGTATAGTAAGTATCAACGCACCACCAACTGGGATTACAAATGACACAAGCTTAATCTTCACTGGGCTAGGTGCTCAAAAATAAAAAGAAAGAGATGAGAAAGACAGCCAAAGCATGTCCCCTGTCACCTTCCATCTCTCTCCAGGGGCTAACACTTTGGGAACACCTCTTGGCTACCAAGCTGGGGCAGATCACATTGTCTTCTCACCAATCTTAGTTGCATCGGAGACAAGCAATGGCAGGTCACTGAGGAAGTGCTCCTGGACTACGACCCAGTCCCAGCTGAATTTGTCTAAGTAATAGGAGACACAGCTATAAACAAGGGCCAGGATTCAAAGGACAATCATCCAGGTGCCAGACACAAAAAGTCTTTGGTTCAAATAACCGATATGTCCTCAGAGAAGAGATATGTCACCACTGCTTGAATAATTATCTCACGATTTTGAAGAAAACTGCAATGTATAGAAAAATCAAACAAAAAATTATTTTTGGATCATCCACGATTTTGTGTTATTCATAACATGGATTCACCTTTAGGTAATTAAGATTCTCTATTAGGCCTCCTATTTTTTCAGGCATTACCTTAACATCAAAGGTCATGTACCATCCATCTATCCAACAATAAGTGGCAGGGCTCAAAGCAGAATCAAGAGGCCTAGTTCTCCAACTGTCCTCCCAAAAGTTCAGACACCAGATGCTCTGTGACTTATACAAATATACTAACACTTAAGACTCTGATGTGGTTTATGACAAACAGTGGCTTGGCAGAGAAGAGGTATACAGCCAAGGTGAATCTAAAATGCTCCACCCGTATTCCTGACTACATTTCACCTACTAATTATATACTTTATAAGCATATTGAGGGGAGGTAAATGGTTACGGAGAAACAGAGAATGGGAAAAAGTATAATAAACTATAGGATATTTGCACAACCATGACACTAAAAGATTTGACTTGTAGTTATTCTCTTGGGTACCCTGAGGTTAACACGTAATACCCATTCAACTAAGCCTCTATAAACAGTTGGGTTTTCCGCAATCACAGCCACTATTCCCACTTCAGTGGGCAGCAGTGTTCAGAGAAAAGCCAGATTTAGCTCCTGTGTAATAAACACCAGAAACCAGAAGAGCTAGGAAAGCTGTTTACGTCTATGCCCACCAGGAACCCTTCTCTGCTATAACCGCATGAATGAACTGGTAAGAATGAGGTCTCAACAAAGCTTCAAGACAGAGGCTGTTAACTAGGCGCTGCCCTCCAAGTTTTTGGCAAGACAGATTAATGAAAAACAGGTAACTTCTTTTTATACAGGCTCAGTATATTTACAAGCAGAAAGGAATTCTGTACTCTTCAAAGCATTTAGCTACCACCTTATGTAGTATTTAAGGTAGATAGAAAGAACAATCATTTCCAAGTATTTTTATGTACTCTTTACAAACATTATCTCATTTAAATTCTCAAAATAATCAAAAGGGTAGGAATTATCACCCCATTTTACAAACACAGAAATTAAAGGACAGAGGGGATGAATAATCTGCCTAAGGTCCCAGAGCAAGTAAGTAGCAGAGAAGGCAAGAATCATCACTTCATTCTCAGGCACTGCAACAAGTAATGATGTACAGGCATTTTATAACGACCACAGTACCTACACAATTTTCATGCAGAGAAACACCATTTTACAGAAAATAACTTCCCAGTGTTGTCAAGATTTGACCTGAGCTTTCCAATGAACAGCTCAAGGCAGACTGAGTTAAAAAGAGATCATCAAGTACTATAGTTACCAGTAAAGCCAAGAATAGAACACAGGTCTGCTGACCCTTGCACCAATGCCCAATCAGGCATGTTCTTTTGGATGCTGACACCCTTCTGAAGTTTCAAGTCACTTGAGAATAGCAAAGAAATGAGTTAATAATTCTGGTAGACAGAAGAAAATGTAAGCCAGGCATGGTAGCGCGCACCTGTAATCCCAGCTATTCGGGATCACTTGAGACCAGCCAGGGCAACAGAGTTAGTTTTGTCTCATTAAAAAAAAGAGAGAGAGAGAGACAGAATATGAGAAGTATCTATGTTAGAGGGATTTGCTATCAAAAGGGGCATGACTATAAGAATTCTACCCAGCAAGTTTTGAATCAACAACACTGGTACATGCAAATTTCATCTTCTGCAGCAAAAAGTAAAAAATGACCTCTGCCCTCCCCTCCCTGTGGGCTGTGAATGATTAGCTTGGCCATGTTGATAACTAGAGAAAATAAGAAAATACAAGATGAGTGCCTCTCCCAGCTCATTATAATACTTATAGATTTACCCTACTACCAAACTCCTCCAGTGCAATGCAAAAGACAGCAAGGACACTACGAATATTTAGCAAATGTCAGGCATAATAAATCCTCCATTGCTGCAAACAACTCTCTCATTAGTTCCAATGATGGTGACTGATGAAGACTTTGGAAATAGGAAGACTGCTGGGTGCTAGAGAAGGGAGAAGAGCTACAGGTGGGAAACTGTGAAGGCGGAGGAGTGATGGGGAAAGGTCTCAGGAAAGAGGCTAGTGGAAAAGACAACCAGAGAACTAGCTCAAAAGGTTGGTGTACTGAGAATGCCTCTGAAGGAGAAAAAAGGCTATTTATTTACGGAGTCACATGTCATCAATAAGAAGGGACAATAGAGCAAAAAGAAAAACAGAGTAGAAGAACTTAACTAGGTTAAAGGTTACTCACATCTGCTTCCACTACGGAGATAAAACACTAAGTAAAATTACCCAGCATTTCCAAATGCCAGACGGTAGATTTTAGATTTAATGCTTAATCTTGCAATTATAAATTTATTTTTTAAAACTGAAAGATGAAATAATTGTCAAGATACTTCTGTATCAAATTCTTCATGGTTTGCAACTTTTAGCAGAGCAGAGACAGAACTTGAGAAGCTACAATCTGAGCGATCAGGAGAAATCTACTCACTGATCTCTTTTCTACTCAGCCAAACCAAACTTCCCACACTTGGGCAAAGGCATTTTAATTTTTAATCATATCAAACTTCAAGTCACTGAAATCCCCAGAAAACTTAAAATATGTATCTCAATATCCCATATTAAATAACTCTAACCTGTTCTGGGAAGGGTAAGAAATAAGTTGATTATATAGATTGGCATCATAATACATCTTAGTTTAATGTTTATAAACAGGTTTCTCTCTCTGTTTTTTACCATTCTCAGTATAATCCATCCTAGCATATGAGATGCATAATACTTCAATTTAATTGTCATTGACTGATGTAAATCATCCATTTATATATACAAGACTATACTTGAAATCACAAAACCCTTCTTCCCCATGAGTTATCACTGTCCTTGAGGTACTATATAGTAAGTGTCCAGAAAAACAGCTCATTTTTAAAAAGACAGAATTAAACAAGAGGAAATCAGTAAACAACACCCAATTAAAAAACTAAACCAAAAAACCCAAATTATCCGCATACTTTTATAGTAGATATTCTTCCATCCATCTCCCACCTCCACTCCCTAAAAAGGCAGCTCAATGTCTAGGCAGATTAAACATGGATCACTCCTCCCAAAGTCCTGAAGAGTGTTTCTGGTTAATGAGTCCTCCCTTCGCCCTCAGACAGTAGAGTGGCTGATCCAACCCCATCCCATCTGCCCTATCCCGTGGCCTAGCCAGAGGGAAGACTCTCTCCCCATCTGCCTCTACACCACCAGGGAAGGAGATGGGGAGGGAGGCAACTATAGGGAAATGAGAATGAATCCCTTCCCCGCATTCTCTTCATATAATTTCACTCTGTATTTTCCTCAGCAAATCCTTCCACCTCACGTTTATCGGGCATATGTGTCAGCTCTGACCCCCAGCTTTGTGAAATACAAAGTAGTTTTTTGTAAAACTCCATTTAAGCAATTTATAAGATCCCCTGTATATCTGTCCAGTGGAAAGTGCAAACTTTTAGGGCTAGAATATTAAAGACTTAAAACTCCTCTTCAAAACAGAGCAACATTGAAAAATGGAAAAAATCTCCCAGAATTCAAAGTATAATAAGCTACAAACCTCTGGTTTGGTTGATGATTTCTGCCAATTACCAAATTCAAACTAGTGATAAAATGCTATTTCCTATTCCAGCCACTATGTTTAAAATTTGATGTTAACTCTCCAACAATCCTTCCCCCACAACTAACCCTCTGTTCCCAAAGACCTTTCTGTTCTTAGAGTTACAACAGAAGTCTATGTTCTCCAGGCGGATAAGCATAATCTGTCACTTTACTATCTAAAAATCATGAACTCAAATTAAAAGTCAAGGGAGTAAAACGGAGAGAATTCTGGAGGCCAGCCCGAGTCTGAGCACAGCGCAGGGTTAAAGCAAACCATTTCATAAGATCAAATGTGGAAAGGCAGCAGGAGCAAAGAGGAAAAAATCAAGTTACATAAAGTCCAATTGTACTCACTGTTTCCTTATTGGGAAGCAGCTCCTTTCTAATTCTGAAGAAGTTCTTCCCGTACTGCCTGAGTCCCTTAACGAAGCGTTTCTGTGATAAAAAGAAACAAATGGGATGTAAAAACCAAAACCAAAACAGGATGTCAGCAAAGCAAAGATATCTACAATCAGCAGAATAACAACCACAAAATAAGTCTCAGCTAGGGAATACTGACGAGGCTGGGAGAGTATGTCAGCTGCTCCGCTGGGACCCACTGGCCAGGGCAGGCCCCAACTACCTTCATCAGAACCCCAATCCCACCCACCAGGCAGGGCAGCGCGTTTAAGAGAAGGACGTCCTGCATCTGAGGCTAAGAAGCAATTTGTCCCCTCTGCCACCAGGCACATTCTGGTGCACGAAGGTATAAATATGCTCCATGTTTTAATAAAACACAACTGCTTTCCCACCTGAGAACCAAGCTTCCCAGAAGTGTCGAACAGAAAGGGGGAACAGAACCAAACCTGGTGACTCTTCTCCAGAATGGAACCCTAGGGGGTTAAAAGGCCGCTTTCCTTAATCCAAAGAATTTGCCAGGAGGCACCGGAAGGCACCAGTATCACAGAAGCCCACCATGAAAGCCAGCGGGCCTGCCCCGCCGTCCGTCGTTAAAAGCCACTCCGAGCCACCAGAGAATAACCAGCACCCCTTCCGCCCTCCCGACGCCACTCGCCGCCCCCATCCATTTTCGCAGCAGTCTCAGACTCGTCCCCAACGCCAGCCCGGAGACTTTCACTTTGTCCCATGCCTCCCGAGCACCCCTCCCCGCCCCGGTGGGGGCAGCTCCTGGCTCCGAGCCCCCACCTCGGGGCTCCCAGCCCGGTCCCGGGCGGCCGACCCCAGCAGCCACAGGTAAGCGCCCGGGGTCCGGGGCGGCAAGAGGCCGTCGCCTGTCACTGGGCTCCGGCTCCACAAAGCGCAGGGCGGAGGCGGCCGCGGGTGGTTCGGCGTGTGACCGCGGCGGGGCCGCGCGGCGCGGGGCCCGGGGGGCGCGGGGCTGGGGCCGCCGCCGACGGGGGAGGAGGCAGGAGCGCGGCGCGCAGAGCCCGGCGCGGCCGCGGGCGGCTGCAAAAGGCGGCCTGGATCGCCGCCGCCCTCCTGCCCGCCAGCCGGGTCCCCGCGCCCCGGCCCCGGCCCCGCCCCCGACCCGACCCCCACCCCGAGGCCGGAGCCTCCAGGGCACCTGGCGCTGGAATCTGTGTCCTCCTTCCGGACAGGAGAATATCAAGGCGGCAAAGCACAGAAACTTCCTCCCTACCGCAGCAAGCGTGGGGAGACGGCGCCCACGGGGCTGGGGCCCTTCCCAGGCTGCTGGGTCTCCAGCCCACGTTCTGGATGGCCGAGGTCGGCAGCACCCCGGCCGCACGCCCTCCGCCCCCGCCCCGCCTCAGCTGCGAAATGGGGAGCTGGCCCCGACGCCCCCCGCCGTCCCTTCCGACCCGCGATTGTGGGCGGCCGCTCCCTGCCGGCCCAGGCATTAGCCTGCACTTCCCCGGGCGCCGCTTCACAACTAAATCACCGCGGAAGCTTCCCAGCCAATAAATCACCTGCCCACCGGGCAGAGGGTCCCTCCCACTCCCTGTATTTGAGACCCGCCAGGCGGATTCAGTGAAGGGCCAGACTTAGCCTTTTAAGACCAGTCTGCAACCTCCTATTCCAGTACTGGAGGCTTTGCGTTTTTGAATTTCACCCTTGCTGAGCTATGACTCATCATTGTCAATTTTCAATATAATTCATACAGTTCGAAGGGAAAATCTCTCAAGGCACAAGAAAGCAGCAAGCTCTCCTCTGGTGAGGAGGAGTGACCTTCGTTACTTGACAAAAGTATCGTTTATATGATCAACAGGCATCCTACGCTGTGAGCACACAGCGTATCACCGGGAGAGACGGCAGGGAAAGATGGCCCTGCCCTCAAGGAGCTGCAGTCTGCCCAGGAAGGCAGCCAGGTAAACAAACCAGTCCTAGGGCCTGCAAGAAAAGCAGCAGAGGAACAAAGGGTGGTGGGTGGAGCTAGGAAGAGGAAGCAACTTACTCTGCTTGCTGATGTCTTAGAGGAAGTGACAAGGAAGAGTGTGAGCCTGCCAGGTGGGCTCCTGCAGGGCTTCCAGCAGAAGTTAGCCAGGAAAAGGCACAGAGAACATTCTGGGAACTGCAAGGAGGACAGGGTGTGCAGAATGGAGTGCCAGCAGATAAGACGAAAGAGGCAGGCAAGGATCGGGTTGCAGAGAGCCCTTCAGGCCGCACGAAGAGTTCCTAATTGTAGGCTGGCAGAAAGGCTGAAGCTGGAGCTTTCCATGAAAAGAATGGATGAGGACCGTGCCAGTGGCAGTGTGGCCTAAGTGTAGATTAGGGACAGACCATTTAAAGAGGCTGGTGACACAGTTCAGGTATGAGATGAGGACCTGAACTACTGGTACACTCCACCTCAGTCATCAGAATTCCTGCCGCTTACTTAATCCATTCTTCAAGTATTCAGTTATTTACTGAACACCTAGCTGAGAGGGGTCTAGGAAGATAATAAAGGTTGCCCTGGACCTTTATTGAACTGTGATTCATTTTTGCAGGTAAGATAAATATGTGTGAAGTCATTACAGAACATTCTGAGATGTTATCTGGCCAAGCATAAAGAAGTGAGGTGCAGCTCATCAGTGCAGCAAGGGACCCAAGAAGGCTAGACTGCAGTGGTCTGTAGTAGTTCAGAATGCCTTCGCCAAGGCAGTGACATCAGCCAGATCACGAGGGGTGGGCAACTATTGCAGAGGTGGGAGGTGGCTTGGTGACCAGGCCCTCAGTGAAGGTCAGAGGTGGAGAATGGGAGGTGGGTTATGGGAGACAGTCTACACAGACTTGGGGCGGGCAATCTGGAGTGAGCCAGGCTGTGGAACGCCAGGCCCATGCAATCTGAATGTGGGCTTGATGTCAACTGACATCTAACAGGTCCAGTAAAAGAGGCCTACACAATGAAGGCAGCATGTGAGAAAGGCTGACTCTGGAACATCAGGGTAATGTGGCAGAGTTGGACAAACAAATTCAGATCCTGTTTCTTCCATTTATTGTGATGCAATCCTTTGAACATCATCCATTCAATCAATAGTTACTAAGTACCTACTATATGCCAGGAGCCTCATATATATTAATTCGAAATCTTTACAACCTAAGAAGGAAGTACAATTATTATCCCCATTTTACAGACAAGGAAGCTGAGTCACAGACAGGTAACTAGATCAACTCCTCAGAGACAAAGCCAGAATTCAAACTAAGCCCCCTCAAATCCTCAGAGCCACACTCTGTAAAATGCAGGCAGACGTCTACAGTCGTAACTATCTTCTGTTATCATTTTCTATGACTCTACTTTCCTCTTCTCGGGTCCAACATCACATCATAAAGTCCTCAGTATTCTTCCTAAGAAGTGTCTTTTGGCCGGGCGCGGTGGCTCATGCCTGTAATCCTAGCACTTCGGGAGGCTGAGGCGGGCGGACCAGGAGATCAAGACCATCCTGGCTAACACAGTGAAACCCGTCTCTACTAAAAATATAAAAAATTAGCTGGGCATGGTGGTGGGCGCCTGTAGTCCCAGCCACTGGGGAGGCTGAGGCAGGAGAATGGCGTGAACCCGGGAGGCGGAGCTTGCAGTGAGCCGAAAGTGTGCCACTGCACTCCAGCCTGGGCGACAGAGTGAGACTCCGTCTCAAAAAAAAAAAAAAAAAAAGTGTCTTTCAACGCCCTCCTTTCCTGCCCATGCTAGTGGCAGTCCCAGGCCAGACCTTTATCTCTCTTTCCTAATAACCAGCCTATTAACCATCTCCCCCACCCAGCCATTTAAAAGCCTCTGCCAAGGAATTTTTCCAAACTATAGATTTCATCCTGAGTCCCACCTTATCTGGCCCTTAGCCCCTACCTAATAACAGCATGGTGGTCTCTGCAGGACAGTGTTTACACTCCTTAGCCCTGAATTCAAGCCCTCCAGGATCCTGGCCCTGCCCACCTTTCCAGCCAGACATCCAGTAATGCTAACTGGCCCACACTGGGACCTCTGTCTCAACTCCAGAATCTGGGTAAGGCATCTCCAGGTTCACCTCAAAATCTCTCCTACTCTCAAATGAAACCAGATGTCCAGTTACTCTCTCATTCATTTATTTATTTGTATAAGGCCTGCTTACCCAAAAAGTCCATAAACTTAAAAGAATTACATCTTACACCTAGTGCCTCCATATAACACTAGGCAGTTGATGCTCACAACATTTTTTGCCTCCTTTAAAAATTATTTATTTATTAACGATGAGGTCTCACTATATTGCCCAGGCTGGTCTCAAACTCCTGGCCTCAAGCAATCCTCCCGCTTTGGCCTCCCAAAGTGTTGAGATTACAGGTGTGAGTCACCGCACCTGGAAAAGTGAAACCAACCATGAGATGCTGAGGGCCTGGGCTAGGGTGGTCACAGTGGAAATGGACTGTTGAAAGCCAGAAGGTCCATTTTGAACTCTCCTAACAGAGCTGACCTCTTGCTTTATGATGCCAAACTCTGCTAGTTTTGCTCATACCACTCGGCCTAATTCTCTACTCAACCTCTAAATGCTGGAGTCTCCCCAGAGCTTTGTCCTAAGGCTTTCTGCTATATACATCTTCTCCCCACATGATCGCCACTGTTCCCTTGGCTCTAAATATCTTTCGAGATTGTCACTGGTATTTCTAAGACTAAATCTATGGTCCAAGTCCACTGGGAACACTCAACTTGAACGTTTCACAGGTATCTCAAACTAATTACTTCCAGAAATAGGAATTTGACATCTGGTGGTGAACACAGACCTACCACAGCTGTCAATGTATGTCAATACAATGCTATGAAGAGCAAAGCACTCTTGGCCCCACTTAAAAAAAAAAAAAAAAAAGGAAGTAAAAGCTTCATGTGGCCTGTACTGTTACTTCTCTATGGAAAGCCACAAGGCCTCAAAACCAGCAAAACATCTGCTTCTCAGAGACCAGCCTTTAGCTTGTGGTTTACCAGAAATGTAGAGTAGCCTTGAAAATCGAAACAAAGACGACCACTTACAGCAGTCAATGATTGGAAGGGGTCACACGTGAAAGAGACTTCTGTTGCGGCTGTCTCCTTTCCCTCTATAAATTCATCTCTCTTCAAATGAAGACCCTAAAGTTTTTAAGACTTTAACAATTAACACTATTGACTTATAAATCAACAGGCCCTATAAGCCTCTAAATGCAAGTTCATGGAGACAGTCTGTTTCTTAACAGTCTTCTAGTTGTTGAGCTGAAATTCGGCATTTCCAGTGCTGAAATTCAAGGTCTCTGAATTATTTCTGTGTCCATTAGTTTTTCTATCACTCCCAGTGTATAGATATTAGAATAGCAGGATGCCAAGGGTAAAGGAGGGAAATGTAGAAGGCAAGTCACTGGCTTGGCCACTGCTGCCAGCGCTGGGCAGCTCTGCTGTTTATGCTCCCCAGCTCATAGCCTGCCCACTCTCAGATGCACGAACTGAGGGTCTTGGGATGTTGGCACTTGTTTCTCTGGTGTGTTCATGCCCAACCAACCCAACTAGGTGCTGCTCCTTGGAAACACAAAACAAGTCCTTTTCTGTTTCTGTATCCCCATAGCCAGGTGAGATCCAAATATAAATATATATTTATTTATGGCAAGGAGATTGTTGCCTTGTGTTACAACTTATGTTTATGATTCTGTGCTCTAATTTTTAGATAAACTGCTATAGTTTTCCACTATTGAGCTGAATTTCATATCACCATCAAAAGTTATCTACCTACAAGTCCCTAGTAGAGAAAATTTAACTTCTGGCTTTAAAAAAGTAAGTTACCTGAACCCAGCATTACTAGCCTTGGGTTTTAACAGAACCTGGAAAGCTCTATTTTGCATTTTTGCTACAGTGGAAAGAACACGAGGTTCAAACTTGGAAGCCATGTGATCTAGTCTGCTCGTCTATTCCAAAAAGGAAATTCTGACATGGCTGTTTAGACATAGCCAGTTTAGAAACAGCTATATTGGAATAAACAATAACATAAAAATAAAAATAACCATATCAAAATGCATTAATGTGTTCAAAAGTTCCTCATGCTATTGCTTGAACCCACCCCCTGTCACAGTCCCCCAAGCCTTGTGCCTCAGCCTCACTGGTCTGCCTAGATACTGGTCCTCATCTCTCCACCTTTGGGATGGCAGGTGGGCCTGGTGCAAGTAGCATAACCATTAACCTACTGATGAGTACAAACGGCACTGATTTTTACACGCGTCATGGTATGAGAAAGGTAGGGAACCACCACCCTGGAACAATAAAAATGGTGAACACTGAGCGCTATAACGTGCCAGCCACTGTCTTAAAGGCTCTAATGCATAGCTCATTTAATCATCACAACAACCTTATGAGGCAGAGGCTACTACTATTCCCATCTTATAGGTGGGAAAAGTAACCATGTATCACTAAATCCTTGAACCAGGCTGGGAGGGTCAAGGGAGACCAGTGTAAAAAATTGGGAAGCCTCAGAGCTGTGGTGGGCCTAGGAATGGAGCCCAGGGTGCAGACCAGGGATGTGATGATGTGGCTGCTGCCTGTGTTTGCATTCCAAGATATTGTTTCCCAAAAAATCTATGTGTGGATAGAGAATACTGGGCTGAGAGTAAACCCTGAGAGGGTAAGGTGTGCGAATTCCCCTCATCTACACATGAAACTCCCAGCACGTCTCATTCTGGCCTCATCCCAGGTGCTGGACCTGACCCCTGTCTGCAGTAGCAAGAGAGCAGAAGACAGGGGCTAAGCTACAAAAATGGCTAAAAGATACCTCTGCATTAACCCCTGGCTGAGAGCTTTCAAAATTAACTCCCTCTGGTGAATTTTAACTACTGTATCACAGTCAGAAACTCACCATGACTTCTGAAAAGCGACGTCTACTCAGTCCTCTTACATAACTGTTTGGAAAACACTGTAGGTATTAAAATGACTCCCACTGTGAAAATGGCTCCTTCTGTTTTACCCTGATTTCTGCAAAAAATTTTATGTTAATAACTTATTGGTTCACAGGGGACAGAAAAGCAGGCAGATCTCCAAGTAAGCAAACTACAGCTCCCCCCAGGAGACACACAGGCAGTGGGTAAGAGGAACAGACCCATGGCTCCACTGAAGACACAGAGCAGCAGACGAAAAAGACATGTCCTAAATGTTAAATGGTAAGGAGGGGTAGGGTGAAAAAAGGGAACACGGATACCAGGCAAAAGAAATAAAAGCCTTTCCAAACATTTGTATTACATGATGCTGGCTCTCACTGATAAACAACTGGATGAGAACTGTACTTCATCTATATCATCCTGTTGATGATGGGGTGATCCCGTCACCCCATATCTAAAACATATTTCCTTCTGGAGCTTTACTGTTGATACTGCTTTGAGATGTATCATTTGGTTTTGGTTTTACATATTTAACATTTTAATGAAAGGGTGACTTGAGTAAGGCACTACTTTTTCAATAAATAGCAAGAGAACCAATTTGCCTGGGAGGAGACCTGCCAGCAAGCCATGAGGGGCATTTCCAAAATTTCCAGTATAGGCTGCTCCCGATTTCTGCCTCCACTTTAAAAACACTTTGCACTTACTAGTGTTATTCCAGGAGAGCCAGTTAATAGTTTAATGAAACTAGTTAGAGTTTAAAGGCAGCAAATGGGATAATTTAAAATAATCATCCCATTTTTATTGATGGTTCTCAAATCTCTCTCCAGATCTGACATTTTACCCTAGCTCAGACTTGCACTTACACTTTCTATTCAGACTAACGTCCTCCATAGTTTTAGGACATCACCATCCCAACTTGGGCACTGACAGCCCACAAGCCACATCCTCCTCAAAGCAGCAACTCATGAACCCAGAGAACTGACTGAAATAGTTCAGTGTTTCTTGAGCTCCCCAAGGCCTTCAGGCTTCTGCGCAGAGTGGAAGTGGTAGTGGTAGTGGCACAAGTATGCTAATTGCCACGGTACACTCTCCAAGGTAAGTGTAACCGGGCCCATTCTACAGATAAAGAAACTAAAGGTTAGGTAAATTAAATCTCCTGGCCTATCCACATCTAATCATCATCAGGGCCAGGATTCGAGTCCAGTTCTAACAACAAAAGCCATGCCAATGGTAACAGAGTGAGTGTGAGCTGCTAAGTACATCTGTGTATTAACTCATGCCATTAAAGTCCATAGATGCCATAGGGTGACCCAGAGCCACACTGGGTAGGCCCCTCCAGGCATTCCTTTGTCTTCCAAATACCAACTGAGGTGCAGGCTTATTACCGTTACGTTACTACTGGCCCAAGTAAAACTTCTTCCTGCATATACCTTAAAACGGGGGTCTCCAGTCCCCAGAGTACAAACCACTACCAGTCCATCGCCTGTTAGGAACTGGGCCACAGAGCAGGAAGTGAGCGGCAGGCAAGTGAGCAAAGCTTCATCTGTATTTACAGATGCTCCCCATGGCTTGAATTACTGCCTGCGCTCTACCTCCTGTCAGATCGGCAGCGGCATTAGATTCTCGTAGGAGCATGAATCCTATTGTGAACTGCGCATGTGAGGGATCTGGGTTGCGTGCTCCTTTTGAGAATCTAATGTCTGATGATCTGTCACTGTTTTCCATCACCCTCGGATGGGACTGTCCAGTTGCAGGAAAACAAGCTCAGGGCTCCTACTGATTCTACATTATAGAGAGTTGTAGAATTAATTCATTACATATTACAATGTAATAATAATAATAGAAATAAAGTGCACAATAAATGTAATACGCTTGAATCATCCTGAAACCATCCTTCCCCCCAGTCCATGAAAAAGCTGTCTTCCACAAAGCTGGTCCCTGGTTCCAAAAAGGTTGGGGACTTCTGCTGTATACCACTGTAGTCTTAATAAACGCTGTTTACTTAATTAACCTAAACATTTCAAATGTTTCCTTTCTTCAATAATAAATTAACCTTAGCTTACTGTAACTTTTTTTACTTTATGTAGTTTAAAATTAACCTCATGGGCCTAGCACCTCAAATCTCCCCAGCTTCTCTCTCCCCAAGCCAGCTTGCCCTCTCTTAGCTCCCTGTGGCCCTATTTCTGTCAGCTGCAGCAGAGTTCTCCCAGAAGAAGTGCCTGGTGTGCTCTCTGTCCATTCCCACTCCTTCCATCAGTCACCATGCCCTCTAGATTCATTCTTCATGGAGTTTCCTGTTCGGCATGCTCCTCGGTTTTTGCAGGGGTTCTGCCAACTACAGGGCCACGTCATGCCAGTGACTGCACTGGTCTCCTCCCTGGCCTCAGTGTGTCTCCACATCCCTCCCTCCAACATTCCAATTCTGGGCATTCTGTATATTAATGTGTCCTCTTATTTGAAGACCTGTGACAATTCCTAGTATGTCCAAACTATCGGTCTGCTAGTTAACAGCCTCCACAATTGGGTTCCCAATCACCTACACCACCATGTAGTGAAGTTAGTTACTGCAGTACCCCATCCTGATTCCTTTCTCTGGGTTTTTACCAATGCCTTTCTCTCTTACCCAATCTAGAATGTCCCCTCTTCACTTCTGCTTATTCAAACACATCAATTCAACTAACATTCATTGAGCCCTCATTCTAGTGAACACATTGTGCAAAGAGCACAGCACGAGGCACTGTGTGAAGCGTGTTCCAGTTTCAACTCTATCCCTACACAGAGTCCGCTTTGCTCTCTCTCCCTTCTCTGAAAAACAACAATTCCTGTTTACGACTAGAATTAATAAGCACTTCTGCCATTAAAAGATCTATAGATCTTCCACCAAATTGTGGATTCCTTTCCAGCAAGAGTTGAGTATTTCATGTCTTGTGTAATCTTCAGAGTGCCTGGCAAACTGCAACCAAGCAATATGATAACTGTTGGGTGGCTGCATGGGTATTATTTTTGGTCCTAGAGTTTTCCCTAAAACACAATACATGTTTGGTAGGATGGAAACAAAATTTCTAATCAATGTTAGATTTGTTTCTTTTTTTCCAAGAAGAATGGAGAAGTAAATAATATTTCAAAATAGGATTAATTACTTGGACTCTCAGTGCAGAAAACACTGTTTTATATCTACTCATCTCAGAGGAATAAAGGGTGTGATACTTCTTAAGGTACTTCTTAAGATACTTTAAAGGAAAGTTTACATATATACATATACACAAACTTAAACTCTTGAAATAAAAGCACATGTCAGAGATTACATGCTGTATGCTGGATATCCATGAGGAAAATTTTCCCACAAACAACCTGGCATGGTTCAGTAACTAAATAATTACATCCCCCATACTGCTAACTAGCCCTATCTCAGGACTACTGTGTTCCTGGGTGCAAGATGGGTGTCTAGGCCTCTACCATCTTCAGAGCCTCAATTTCTATGTCACTGGTTCTCTTAACAATGGAACAGTAGTAAAGCAGGACAGCCTCTTGGTCCTACATAGAGACAAGAGGAGGACTGAACTATTTCCAAAAAGACATCCTGTTTTGCATGATATGTTTTGTCAACTGTCTTAAATACCTTTAATATCTAATAACACCACTTCCACTTGGTTCTCCCTCTCTGGACATGTGTCTTTGAAATAAATCCTAGTTTCAGCACACACAAAAAAGATCTGTTTCCCAGGCTAGTCCCAGAAGATTCTATGGTAATTACAGCAGGATCCCAAATCCAAGCCCCCTGAGTAACAGTCTATTCATTTCTAAAAGAAGTCCTCTCTAGGGTCAAATATGGCAGCTGTTTAGCTGACACAGAGGAGTAATACCAAAGAGTTCTCTTTTCTGTTTCCTTTCTTTTCCTCTTTTTCCTAATCTTCCAAAGGCCAAAGAGAATGAGAAGGAGCACTTGGGAAGGTAGATCTAATATAATCCTGCCTGGCTGTTCTACCCTCCTCAGTTCATGAGTATCATGATAATGGACAGCTCCTGGTTTAAATCATTGTTTTATTCCATCACCCCACCACTAGCAACCCCCAGTTAAGATTAGCTATAGAAACACAACACAAAGGGTGACTGAAGTGCCAGGTCTTTCAGTGTGTGAGGCCAGCAAGAGTCCAACAGCCCCTCAATGTCCCAGCAGACTCTTCTGATGTGCCCAGAAATGTCTACAAAAGCTGAGCAGCTGTCAACTCAACACTCCCTGCCACACCTGCGCTATCAGTGGAATCAGAGAATGATAAAGCTAGAAAGAAGCTTTAGAGAACTACGCTGGTTGAAACCCTCATATTACAGATGAAGACCCTAAATCATTTAACTGAAATTAAACCAACAAATCAAACCACACATACCCACAAAATCTTTACATTTGTGACAAACTATATTTTCTAGAGGTGGCCACTCCAATACACATTCCATCCCACATGCTGTAACAATGTGATAATGACACTCCTTCACTGACAGGTGGGTCTCTCTGTTCTCTCCTCCTGAGCCTGGGTAGACCTTTGTAACTGTCTTGACCAACAGAATGTGACAGAATGATACCAGGTGACTTCTAAGACTACATCATACAAAGCAATGCAGCTTCTGCTGGGCTCTCCCTCTCTGGACACGTGTCTTTGAAGCCCTGAGCTGCCAGATTAAACAGTCTGGCTTGCCTAAAGTCACCACGCTGGAGAGACCATCAGGGATGGAGAGGTGCTACAGAAGCCCTAGCTATTCTAGTCCCCAGCCATTTGAGTCTTCCTAGCCCAGACTCCTAAGTGAAGAAGCCTTCAAGATGGTTCCCATACCTATCACTTGACTGCAACCTCGTGAAAGCCTAAGTCAGAACTGCAAGGTGGAGCCATTCCTAAATTCTTGTCCCACAGAAACTGTGAAAGATAATAAATGATCATCATTGTTTTAAATTGGGCTAATTTTTATTATCAGGGGTAATGTGTTACATAGCGATAGGAAACTAATACAAGATTCATTACTAAAACCACTAAAAACTTTAACCTGTTAGTCACTATTAATTTAAGCAAATAAATAAGCAATCTTCCAATTACGCTTCCCCAATTTGCATGCCTGTCACTCTCTATAACCTTACTTGGCTTCATTTTAAGGCCTAGCTCTTATCATCACCCTATGATATGATTAGATGACATGATATAGGCTACGTTACTGAATATATGAGGAAAGGGCCTTTGTTTTGTTCACTATTATATCCCCAGCACCTAGAACAGCACTTGACAACATATAGCAGGTGCTTGACAACCACTGGTTCAGTACAAGAACGTATCTGGAGGTGATCAGGCTTAGTCTTCCTCCAAGGCCATTTGACCTCTCATCATCTGTTCTCCAGTTTGACTCAACATCTCTTGATATATATTCATTGCACTGTTAAGTTTCTAACTCTCTAACTACTACTGACAAAACCATTAGATGTTCTTCGTTCAAACCCACTAGAGGAACTACCTCATCCCCTCCGTGATGCCAGCTCAGCATCCAGAGTAGAGCCAGTGATTTCCTTTGTCAACACACCAGCATGCCAAAAACCCTTCCCAGGAGGTCTCAAATATCAAATAAAAGTTACTCCATTTTTCATTCAAAGACCATGTGCCCAGTGGGAAAATGACCTCATGTTAGTGGAATAGCAACTGCACCCACTAGCACAGCCCATTGAGCTATCATATATATACATCTCTGTCAGTGCCCCTCTGGGTCTAGATAATTACATTGAGTACACTGAAGTCCTTTCATTATTGCAGGCCCAACAAAAAGTACTGCCACTGGGTGAATATCAGAAAGCATGCATCAATGCACTTTCAAGTCAAATGAGAACTGGCTAGTTAAGCAGCAGCATTAACAGATGTAGAGATTGCACCAGCCAAATGCCTCTTGCCAGTTATGGCCACACAGCTATGCCCAAATTAAAAATAACCCAACACGGCCGGGTGCGCTGGCTCATGCCTGTAATCCCAGCACTTTGGGAGGCTGAGGCAGGTGGATCACGAGGTCAGGAGTTTGAGACCAGCCTGGCCAACATGGTGAAACCCCATCTCTACTAAAAATACAAAAATTAGCTGGGTGTGGTGGTGTGTGCCTGTGGTCTCAGCTCCTTGGGAGGCTGAGGCAGAACTGCTTGAACCCGGGAGGCAGAGGTTGCAGTGAGCTGAGATTGTGCCACTGCACTCCAACCTGGGTGACAGAGCGAGACTCAATCTCAAATAAATAACTTAATAAATAAAATAACCCAACATTCATAACAGAACCCAAACAGGCATGGGAGGCTCCTTCCCTCCCTACAGTCTCTACATAAATGCCCCTGTAAAGTGGCTCCTAAGTAGGTCATTAAAATGTTCACCTTTCCTTGGCAAAGTAGATCTCAACACAGGAGGAAAGAGAAATAAGCTTAAAAAAGAAATGGGGATTGTCTAGAAGTTGCAAGGGAACAAAAAAGTAGAAATCCTCCACGAGAAAACCTTTTTCAAAAACTGTAATTAAAGGAATCTAGACCAGTGGTTGCCCAATAGAAATATAAGCCAAAAATGTCAGGAGAATGGCGTGAACCAGGGAGGCGGAGCTTGCAGTGAGCTGAGATCGTGCCACTGCACTCCAGCCTGGGTGACAGAGCGAGACTCCGTCTCAAAAAAAAAAAAAAAAAAAAAAAAGAAAAGAAATATAAGCCAAAAATGTAAGTTTTACTTTTCTAGTGACCATACTTTAAAAAGAAACAGGTAAAATTAATTTAAATGTTTTAACTAAATAGATCAAAAATATTATCATTTCAACATGTAATCAATCTAATAGTAATGAAGTATTTTACATTCTTTTTCTTCCTGCTCAATCTTTGAAATCAGTGTGTATTTTACACTGACTGTACATCTATACTTGGGCCAGCACATTCCAGATGCTCCACAGCCACAAGAGACCAGTGGTTACCATACTGGAAAGCACAGGTCTAGAATAATCCTAACTTCTTTTTCTGTAAAATACTGAAACATCCAAAGCACTCCAAGTTTTCTATTAGGGAGGAAAATAACTATACTGTTAGAATCATGGGCAATGATATCATAAATTCCTAAAATAAAACCACATAGGGCTGTTATTTCAAATTACATAAAACTTGTCTTCCAGAAGAACTCGACCAAATGCCAAAGTTCTTAAGATCTGCCCCACTTCCCAAACAAGGGAAACTGAAGACCCCAACCAGCACCAGGGCCTTCCTTCAGCTCCTGATACAGGAGGGGCTCCTGGATTTTGTTTCCCCTTCATGACAATACAACATGGGACTGGGTTCCTAATTTGACTCTGTTCATTTAAAGAATGATCTCAAAGAAGAAAGGAAAATCAATGACCCCTTTAGGAAATATAGTCCAGGGTGGGGGTGGAGGGAGCATTTCAATGACAAAAGCCAAACCTCAGTCATAATGCAGATCCCCATCTAACAGGTGATCAGTGCTTTTTTTCTATTACAGGCACTCTAGTCTCCCGCCTACCCCATGCAGGATGGCTATCTCCATGCAGGATGGCTGTGACTCAAGAAAGTCCCCCAAGGGAGGGTCCCAAGATCAGGGGCTGGTAATGGGCCCCACCACAAGGCTACGCTGCTGGCTTTTGTTTGTAACAATAGCGCTCCCATGATACCTCACTCTTGCTGAAAATATTGGTAATACGGGAGCATGAACACAGCTGTGTGTAAATTACACACACAAACAGATTAGATCTGTATATTTATAAGGAATACAAACATACTAATAGCTCATTTACATACACAGCTGGATACAATGGGCTGCATGCAGAGGGGAGTTTGAGTTCCAAAGTATTTCTCTAAAATTTTACAAAAAGAAATGCTCAGGTTACTGCTAAGCCAGGCTGAGACTTCTGCTCCCGCCACCCCCATGCAGTATGTCCCCAGAAATAGAGTCCTTTTCATCCTCATTTGTGATATTTGAGATGCTATGAAGGAGAAACCTCAACCTCAACAAGTGCTGTTAGATTTCACTTTTATTATTATTTTTTATTATTTTTAAAGACAGGGTCTTGTTCTGCCACCTAGGCTGCAGTGGTATGATCACAGTTCACTGTAACGTGGAGCTTCCGGGCTCAAATGATCCTCCTGGCTCGGCCTCCCAAGTAGGTCAGACTACAGGTCTGTCACACATGTCAGTCACCATGCCCAGCTAATTTTAAAAGTATTTTTTTGTAGAGACAGGGTTCTCACTATGTTGCCCAGGCTTGGTCTTGAACTCTTGATTTCAAGCAATCCTGCTGCCTTAGCCTCCCAAAGAATTGGGATTATGGGCATGAGCCACTGTGCCCAGCCAGATCTCACTCCTGTAGGAAAAAAGTCAATATAGGATAATTTTCAGCTAAAAAGATGCATATACATATGAAGAGGGAGACCTACTAAAACATCTGTTACAACAGCATATAGTAAGGCAGAATCTTTGCATTTTCAAAATGTTTTCATAAACTTTATTTTTTAGAGCAATTTTAGGTTCACAGCAAAATGGAGCAGAAGGTATAGGGATTTCCCATATAGATGGGTCTCTGAATTTTTTATCTAATTTTGAAAAATAGGGAGAAGAGCAATCAGCATTTTGTGCTCACGACATTAAACCAGGAACATAGGTATCAAGAGAGCTGGGCTCTGATTCTATGCCTGATTCTACCAAGGCCTCACAGTTTACCTCCGGCAAGCCATGAACACTCCCTGGGCCTGAGGTTTTCGTGGAAAGATGGCATCACAAGTACTCAAATTTAGCGTTTAAAAGTACTAACTTTTAAAATGTTGAGTGTTCCAGTAAAATAGCTGAAGAAAAAAAGGTAATAATCCAACTAAGTAAAAATATTAACCTATACATATTTGGATAGATAATAACAAGCTCATTACAGGCCCTAATTTTATTATTTAAAATGTTTACAACAAAACTCTCTAATTGATATTCTCCCTCTCTCTCTTTTTGCCTTGATATGGTTTCTATAAACTCTTGGTTTAAAAAAGAAAAAAAGACCATTTCTGAGGCTTGGGTTTACTGTACTTACAGTTCCACCAATAAATCATCTCCCAATCTGGGCTGGAGAAGCACTGGCCACGGTTTGATTGCTCCAGCCCCAGGTTGCCAGGCAACCCACACAAGGGGGAAGTCTGAGAACCGCTGACAGATAGCCAAGTGGCTGAAACAACAGACTTCTCTCTGTCAAAAATGTGTTTGAGAGAGCCACTTGCCCACCTCTGCTCTCTGCTAAACACTACATGATTGTAAAATCAAAATCGAAAGGCCGCTGTAATAAAAACACACTTCCTGCTCAATTACTAATTGTTCTAAAGCTGTGGGGAGGCCCAGATCCTACAGTGTATGGCAACAGAAATGCGATACTGTAAATGAGATAAAGCCAGCAGCATGCAAGAAACCTGATCTAAATGCATCTCTGTAGCTTCAAGTCAGGGGAGCTGGTGCGTGGAGGAATCAACTGCCTAAGAAAGCACCAGGAAGAAAATAATGAATGTCAAGATGTTAAAGAAACAAACCAAACAACTACCAAGCTAGAGGTCAAGACTACTTAGTAATAAAACCGAGAGCATTCTCCATTGTTTTGAAACACAATCTGGAGGCAATGAAGTTTTCTCCCTCAGATGGAAAGAGGAGCAAAGAAGGTCGATGACCCTTGGGAACCACACCCCCTGGCGGTTCCAGGTGGATTCCCTGATACTTGACTGTAAATGGGATTACAGGAAATGGTAGCATCCTTAGGATAATGCGGGACAATAACAGGTCTGAGAGTCTAATGCAACATTTAAAATACCTATGGTGTGAGCTGGGCACAGTGGCTCACGCCTGTAATCCCAGCACTTTGGGAGGCCGAGGTGGGTGGATCACCTGAGGTCAAGAGTTTGAGACCAGCCTAGCCAACATAGTGAAACCCCGTCTTCACTAAAAATACAAAAAATTAGCTGGGCGTGGTGGCAAGCGCCTTTAATCCCAGCTACTGGGGAGGCTGAGGCAGAAGAATTGCTTCAACCCGGGAGGCAGAGGCTGCAGTGAGCTGAGATCATGCCATTGCACTCCAGCCTGGGCAACAAGAGTGAAACTCCATGTCAAACACACAAACAAAAACAAAATATCTATGGTGCATGTACCAAGCCAGTAGCATTGTACCCAACACCAACTCTATGCAGCATCCTTCCATGAAACCACTGTATTCAAACTGTCATCTTGGACTCTGGAAACTATCTGTAGTATGTGGAAGGGGCCAGCACTGAGTGCATAGCTCTTTATCTCTTCTGTGCCATGGACCCTTTGGCAGTCTGGTAAAGCCTGACTCCTTCTAAAAATGGTTTATGGCCAGGCACAGTGGCTCATGCCTGTAATCCTAGCACTTTGGGAGGCTGAGGCAGGCGGATACGAGGTCAGGAGATTGAGGCCATCCTGGCCAATATGGTGAAACCCTGTCTCTACTAAAAACACAAAAAATTAGCTGGGCGTGGTGGTGCATGCCTGTAATCCTAGCTACTCAGGAGGCTGAGGCAGGAGAATCGCTTGAACCAGGGAGTTAGAGGCTGCAGTAAGCCGAGATCACGCCACTGAACTCCAGCCTGGTGACAGAGCGAGACTCCATCTAAAAAAAAAAAAAAAAAAAAAGGCTGGGCACGGTGGCTCACATCTGTAATCCCAGCACTTCGGGAGGCCGAGGCCGGCGGATCACCTGACGTCAAGAGTTTGAGATCAGCCTGGCCAACATGGTGAAACTTCGTCTCTACTAAAAAATACAAAAAAAAAATTAGCTGGGCATGGTGATGCATGCCTGTAGTTCCAGCTACTTGGGGAGGCTGAGGCAGGAGAATCACTTGAACCCAGGAGGCGGAGGTTGCAGTGAGCCAAGACCGTGCCACTGCACTCCAGCTTGGGTGACAGAGGGAGACTCCATCTCAAGAAAAAAAAATTAGAAAGTATGCCAGAGTAATATAAGTGCTCTGTGAACACACTAAATAACAAGAGCTAGCAGACGGTTTTCTTTAGTTCTTGCAGGTTTTTTGTTTTTCGGGGGGAGAGGGCTGTTTTGCTTTATCATGTGACCTCAGATGATAAACCCTTGGAGGGCAAGGACAGCAAGTTTTTCATCATTCAATCTCCAAAGCAATGTGCAGCCCGGTTTCCTGCCTGAAGCTCCTAAGCTAGCCCTCTCCACACCACTAGCCCAGCTCCTAGGGGGGCCTGGGTTTCCTTGACTCTCCCAGTGCCCAGAATTGGGCCTGGCATATAAGATGTGTAAGACCATAGTCCACAAAATGGGATGTATGGACACAAAAGACATTTTTTTCCTATGTTTTCTTTCCAACAATCCATCAGCCTGAGAAGGCACACGCTCCTGTGAGGGGATGCAGCCTCTCTTCTTCTACCCCACCACTGCCCCCTCTTACTTCACAAAGGCAGCCTCCTCTCCCCCGCTCCCATCTGGAAGGCTACCAGGCAGCATTGCCCCAGGGGCACTAAACAAGGGGACAATTTAAAACATTGACACTGGTGCTGACACAATGCCTGGCTCTGAGGTCAGGATGAGAAAGACTCCACAAGTCAGACACTTTCTGATTCTCTGCTTTCAACAAAACACAAGGAGATCCTAGTGGAAGTGTCATCTGATAGATTACGGAAAGTCATGTCTGATGACAAATTATACTTTTGGCATTATTATGGAAAGAATTCAAATAATTGAGTGACACTGTAACAAAACTATCATTCCCATCTACTTACTCATGTAAACAAGGTTTCTGGGCACTTAGGTGTTTTTTAAAAAACCATACAATTTATTTCAAATAAATGTTAAGCAAACATTAAAATTATATCAACATTTACAATATTTCGTTGTTTTCATCAACTGTGCTCTAATAATATAATTTGAAAAAAACATTTCTTCTATACTTAGAGCTTAATTATTAAAGGAAATAACCATATGCCCGATTTCAATACACACACTTTTTGTTGCTGGGAAGTACTAAAGATCAATCGGACACTAGACTTTCAAGCATAAAACGTATCATCTTAGTGTAAAGTCCCTGGGGAAGTAGAATGGAAATAAAAATTAAAGGGGGAAAAGGATAAGATGCAACATTGGACTGCTTTTAAAAAATGAGCTGGCCGGGCACGGTGGCTCACACCTGTAATCCCATCACTTTGGGAGGCCGAGGTGGGCAGATTACCTGAGGTCAGGAGTTCAAGACCAGCCTGGCCAACATGGTGAAATCCTGTCTCTACTAAACATACAAAAATTAGCCAGGCATAGTGGCGCACACCTGTAATCCCAGCTACTCAGGAGGCTGAAGCAGGAGAATTGCTGGAACCTGGGAAGCAGAGGTTGCACAGTGGACCGAGATGGTGCCACTGCAGTCCAGCCCAAGTGACAGAGCAAGACTCCATCTTAAAAAAAAAGCAAAAGCTTACTCACGTATTTTAAAAATAGATGATAGTTCTTGCTTGCTCCTTTCGTCATGTGATGTGCCTGATCCTACTTCGTTTTAAACCATAAGTAAAAGCTCCCTGAGGCCTCCCCGGAAGCCACACAGATGCCAGCACCGTGCTTCTACAGCCTGCAGAACTGTGGGCCAATTAAACCTCTTTTCTTTATAAATCACCCAGTCTCTGGTGTTTCTTTATAGTAATGCAAGAATGGCCTAACTCAGAAAATTGGTGCCAGGAGTAGGGTACTGCTATAAAGACACTTGCAAATATGGAAGCAGCTTTGCAATGGGGTAATGGACAGCTGTTAGAACAGTTTGGAGGGCTCAGAAGATGACAGGAAGATGAGGGAAAGTTTGGAACTTCTTAAAAGACTGGTTAAATGGTTGTGACCAAAATACTGACAGTGATATGGACAGTGAAGACCAGGCTGAGAAGGTCTCAGATGGCAATAAGGACATTATTGGGCACTGGAGCAAAAGTCACCCTTGTGATGCCCTAGCAAAAAAGATGGCTGTGTTGTGTTTCTGCCCTAGGTATCTGTTGAAGTTTGAACTTGAGAGTGATGACCTAGGGTATCTGGCAGAAGAAATCTCTAAGCAGCAAAGTATTCAAGATGTGGCCTGGCTGCTTCTACTAGCCTAACTCAAATGTGGGAACAAAGAAATGACTTAAAGTTGGAATTTATACTTAAAAGGGAAGCAGAGCAAAGAAGTTTGGAACATTTGCACCCTGGCAATGTGGCAATGAAACAAAAGCTTTTGGTTGGGTGCGGTGGCTCACGCCTGTAATCCCAGCACTTTGGGAGACTGAGATGGGTGGATCACGAGGTCAGGAGTTCAAGACCAGCCTGGCCAACATGGTGAAACCCCATCTCTACTAAAGATACAAAAAATTAGCCGGGCATGGTGGCACACGCCTGTAATTCCAGCTACCTGGGAGGCTGAGGCAGGAGAATCACTTGAACCCAGGAGGCAGAGGTTGCAGTGAGCACCTCTGCACTCTAGCCTGAGTGACAGGCAAGACTCAGTCTCAAAAAAAAAAAAAAAAAAAAAAGAAAAGAAAAGAAAAGCTTTCTCAGGAGAGAAATTCAGGCAGGCTGTAAAGCAATCATTTCCTAGAGATATTTGTGTAACGAAAAGGGAGCCAAGCGCTGATATCCAAGACAATGAGGGAAAGGCCTTAAAGGCATTTCAAAGACCTTCCCAGCAGCCCCTCCCATCATAGGATCAGAAACCTAAGAGGAAAGAATAGTTTTCAGGGCCAGGCATGGGGTTTTGCTGCCCTCTGCAGCCTTGGGACACTGCTTCCCACATGCCCCTCTGGCTACATCCTTGGCTCAAAGGGCCTCTGATACAGCTCAGGCTGCTGCCTCAGAGGGTGCAAGCCATAGGCCGTGGCGGCCTCCAGGTGGTGTTAAGTCTGCAGGTGTACAGAGTGCAAGAGTGATGGAGGCTTGGCAGCCTCTGCCAAGATTTCAGAGGATGTATCAGGTGCCCAGGCCAGAAGCCTGCTGCAAGGATGGAGCCCTCACACAGATACTCTACTAGGGCAGTGTGGAGGGGAAATGTGGGCTTGGAGGGCCCACACAGAGTCCCCACTGGGGCACTGCCTAGTGGAGCTGTGGGAAGGGGCCATTGTCTTCCAGACCCAAGAATGGTAGATCCATCAGCAGCCTGCACTGTATGCCTGGAAAATTTAAATTTGGGAGTGGGTATGTGCTTTTAGGCAAAATTCTTTTAGGGGCTTCATAGGGATAAAATATTTTTCTTAGCTTTGTATCTATCTAAAGGAAGACCCAGAAATTCTTTGGGGTACCAAGCATGCTTCCACATCTCAGCTATATTTAGTCTGGTTTTACCTAACAGAACCAAACTAGGGTCACTGAAAACACTTTCTTGAACCAAGATAGGTTGCACCATGGAAGATCTTGCAGTATGTAACTGCTGTTCCACCAAGGTACAGACTTTTATTTGAATTCCAAAGCTGACTATGGCTCTGTTCAAGGACAGTAAAAAGCACAAACTCCTGTGTGCCAATTAAAGTGCTTGGCACCTTCCATTCTGTCACTTCAGCCTGGACTCTGGCATACCCACACCACATCCAAGCATCTGGACTCTTTTTTACTTATTTTATTTTTCAGCCATCATCTACACATGTAGATGCGCCAGCCCCAACACCCAGTGGTTGAAGACAATAATCTTCATAAGCAGGAAATTACAGCGGTGATCTTGGTTCTGAACCAACTGCAGAAGAAGAGAGATAGAGGAATCATCTTCCATCAGCAACCACCTGGGGCAGGAATCCCACTCTTTTTTTTTATACTTTAAGTTTTGGGATACATGGGCAGAACGTGCAGGTTTGTTACAATGGTTAAACGTACCATGGTGGTTTGCTGCACCCATCAACCCATCATCTTCATTAGGTATTTCTCCTAATGCTATCCCTCCCCTACCCCCTACCCCCAACGGGCCCTGGTGTGTGATGTTCCCCTCCCTGTGTCCATGTGTTCTCATTGTTCAACTCCCACTTATGAGTGAGAATATGTGGTGTTTGGTTTTCTGTCCTTGTGTTAGTTTTCATAGTGTCGATGGTCTTTACAACTTGGCATGTTTTTGCAGTGGTTGGCGCTGGTTGTTCCTTTCCATGTTTAGTGCTTCCTTCAGGAGCTCTTGTAAGGCAGGCCTGGTGGTGACAAAATCTCTCAGCATTTGCTTGTCTGTAAAGGATTTTATTTCTCCTTCGCTTATGAAGCTTAGTTTGGCTTGATATGAAATTCTGGGTTGAAAATTCTTTTAAGAATGTTGAATATTGGCCCCCACGGTCTTCTGGCTTGTAGGGTTTCTGCAGAGAGATCCGCTGATAGTCTGATATGGGATTCCCTTTGTGGGTCACCCGACCTTTCTCTCTGGCTGCCCTTAACATTTTTTCTTTCATTTCAACCTTAGTGAATCTGAAGATTATGTGTCTTGGGGTTGCTCTTTTCGAGGAGTATCTTTGTGGTGTTCTCTGTATTTCCTGAATTTGAATGTTGGCCTGTCTTGCTAGGTTGGGGAAATTCTCCTGGATAATATCCCGAAGAGTGTTTTCCAACTTGGTTCTATTCTCCCTGTCACTTTCAGGCACACCAATCAAACGTAGGTTTGGTCTTTTCATAGTCTCATATTTCTTGAGGCTTTGTTCGTTTCTTTTCTTTTCTTTTTTTTAGAGTCTTGCTCTGTCGCCCAGGCTGGAGTGCAGTGGTGCAATCTTGGCTCACTGTAAGCTCCGCCTCCAGGTGCACGCCATTCTCCTGCCTCAGCCTCCCGAGTAGCTGGGACTACAGGTGCACACCACCACACCTGGCTAATTTTTTTTTTTTTTTTGTATTTTTATTAGAGATGGGGTTTCACCATGTTAGCCAGGATGGTCTCAATCTCCTGACCTCGTGATCCGCCCACCTCGGCTTCCCAAAGTGCTGAGATTATAGGTGTGAGCCACCGCGCCGGGCCTGTTCATTTCTTTTCATTCTTTTTTCTCTAATCTTGTCTTCACGCTTTATTTCATTAAGTTGATCTTCAATCTCTGATACCCTTTCTTCTGCTTATCAATTCGGCTATTGATAATTGTGTATGCTTCACAAAGTTCTCCTGCTGTTTTTTTCAGCTCCATCAGATCATTTATGTTCTTCTCTAAACTGGTTATTCTAGTTAGCAGTTCCTCTAACCTTTTTTCAAGGTTCTTAGCTTCCTTGCATTGCGTTAGAACATGCTCCTTTAGCTCGGGGGAGTTTGTTATTACCCACTTTCTGAAGCCTACTTCTGTCAGTTAGTCAAACTCATTCTCCATCCAGTTTTGTTCCCTTGCTGGCAAGGAGCTGTACTCCTTTGGAGGAGAAGAGGCATTCTGCTTTTTGGAATTTGCAGACTTTTTGCCTTGTTTTTTCCTCATCTTCGTGGATGTATCTACCTTTGGTCTTTGATGTTGGTGACCTTCAGATGGGGTTTCTGTGTGGACGTCCTTTGTGTTAATGTTGATGCTATTCCTTTCTGTTTGTTTTCCTTCTAACAGGCCTCTCTGCTGCAGGTCTGCTGGAGTTTTCTGGAAGTCCACTTCAGACCCTGTTTGCCTGGGTATCACAAGCAGAGGCTGCAGAACAGCAAAGATTGCTGCCTGAGGAACCCCACTTTTACGCAGAGGTAAAATCTACCAAGCATGTGGATTCTGAGGTTTCGTTTCAGCTCCAGTGGAAGCTGTGCTGTGTTGACCGTGTATGCAATGGACACAGAAGAATGAGTGTGCGGCACGTGCCTGCGTCTGCCACCCCAGCTCCAGATCCAACTTGAGCCAGGCTCTGCCTGCTTCTCCGAATACATCCTACACTCTCTGTGTCTCCTCACAGGGTAGTTCTGCTGTCTGGGGAACCGATATTGGGTGGGATGATCTGACTTGGATTCCTGAGTACTCCACTCACCACTGCTGCGGCTCTGAACAAATTTCCTTACTATCTCATGCCTATGTCATGTCATGCTCCTCTGTGTTTCCATCTTTCTGTGTGCCCCATGGAACTTCCCCATTCTGCCCAGCACTATGTTCTGGGCATCCAAGTCCACCACTACCATTAGAACATCATCTTGAGGTGGGGAGTTCCTGTCCAGAGCCATCTGGAGGCCTCTGCACATGACAGGCATTTAATAAATGTTTCTTCGATGACGTTTCCTATTATCAGTATCTGGGCCTTCCAGAGCCAGAAGGGGACTAACTATTTAATTATTATTACTCTCGTTTCTTAGTGAGAGGACCAATGACTCTCCCAAGGTACAGCAACTGGTCCAAGGCACAGACTCAACCAGAAAGCAGGTTTACCAACACTTTTGTCTTCTCAGCATAAATATTCTAAAGAAAATAATTACTATTGGGTGCATTTTCCACAGACAGATGAAGAGTTATCTGAAAAAACTAGAAGTGAGGGAAGGGAATAAAAAGGGGGAAAAAAAGGCCAGGCGCAGTGGCTCATGCCTGTAATCCCAGTACTTTGGGAGGCCAAGGCGGGCGGATCATGAGGTCAGGAGTTGGAGACCAGCCTGGCCAACACGGTGAAACTCCATCTCTACTAAAAATACAAAAATTAGCTGGGCATAGTGGCTAATAGGAAACGTCATTGAAGAAACATTTATTAAATGCCTGTCATGTGCAGAGGCCTCCAGATGGCCCTGGCGCACACCTGTAATCCCAGCTACTCGGGAGGCTGAGGCAGGAGAATCTCTTGAACCCGGGAGGCGCAGGTTGCACTGAGCCGAGATCACACCACTGCACTCCAGCCTGGGCGACAGAGCAAGACTCCATCTCAAACAATCAATCAAACAAACAAACAAAAAAAAAAAAAAAAAAGGAGGAAGAACCAGAATTTCTTGTTTTTGAAAAATCACAAACTGAAGAATGACTGGACACGATGTCAGCACCACTCACACAGGAAACCTCACGCACGAAACCTCACACGACAGCACTGCAGCTCTTTCCCTTGGTTAACTTGGGGACAGCCCTGGGACATGAGATGGGCCTTTATGGCCCTCTTCCCAGGCTGGTGGAAGATCAGGCTGCTCTGAATCCAGGCCAGCTGGGATTGGCGGGGCCTCTCAACACAGTCAAGAATGGCCAACGGCAGGCAGAAACATTTTGTGGCCTAATAAAGGATCAAAGAAATGTTCCTTACAAAGAGGAAATGAATTATCCACACATCAAGCTCCTTCGTGTCTTTTGTTTGTTTGTTTTAGGCCTTTCAGCCTGTTTGGATAAAACATGTTACACTGAGAAAGCATCAAAGAAAATGAAACGACAGTGACATTTAAAGGGAACTCCGTCGGTTACACAGAGCCCCATTTTGGGTTCAGCTCCAACTTCTCTCCGTTCTCTCTCTCCTGGCCATGGGGAGTATTCACCCATAGCTGACATAAGATTATCAGCAAAGGTTTTAACAAGAACCAGACCTTTCTCTTCTAATCTTTCCCCCAATCCAAAATGTCATGAAAAAACTTGAAAGAATCTTGTTAGAATTTAAAAATATTCTATTATTGTGTCCCTCATGCTGAAAAATGCACATTGAGGTATGAAAAACGCATCGATTGCTCTGTCAAAGACCACTATGTGACTGCACTTCCATAGCAGAGATCCCATCTTTCCTTTCAGCTAATTTAATCTGTTCTAAACTCTGAAAGTTATTGAGTCCTAAAGACATTTATTTAGCAGGTCCTAACAATGAGCAGTTTATAGGCAATTGTGAAACATGACCACAAAGATTATTGGATGGGGGTCAAGTAATTTGAATTTCTAGAAAAATACAGATCACTCTTGACTGACATGAATGATCAGTGGTATCATTTACCCAGAGTTACTTAAGAGAGAACAGTAACATGGAATGAGAAGCTGCTTCCACCCTGAAGGAGGCACTTTTACAGCTATACAACCTCTACCCTACTCAGTCTCTGTGTGGCAAAACTAGTTTATCCTCCTCATGGCATCTACCTGAATTCATCTTATTTAAGTTAATTTGCTTATTTGTCTGTGGTCCCTATTAGAATGCAAATCCCATGAGAACAGTACCTCCACGGTTATTTCTATTCCCAGAGTTGAGAAGGTGCCTCGTACACAGTCAGTACTCATTGTTGAGTGACTGAGGAGACAAACAGCAGGAATATATTCTACAGCCAACACTCGAATCTGTGATCTCAGTCTACACAGTCTTCCATTCACAAAACCCTGTCTCCTCGTACCTTTCCTCCACCTTCAAACTCTCCATGTTAATGCACTTCAGCTCCATTTACTAGTTAACAATTTAGTGATCCCACTGAGGAGCCAGGAGCTCCAAGAAACAGCCATCAAGAAGCACAGCACCCAGCAGAGCTGCGTGTGGAGGCAACGCTCACCTCCCTCTCCATTGGACCTAAATGACCAGCATAGCACATGCTTCCTTCCTTCCCAGCCCTTCCTGTATTCCCAGCCCAGTCCAAATTAGACGTCCTTCTGACCAGATGCTCACCCTAGCAAATCCCAACTGACGCCTAGCACGACGTCCCCTAGAGACCTACTGTCCTTTCACACGCAGTTCTCCAAATGGCCTCATACCCCAACCCCCAAGTCCTGCTGCTGCTTTCTCACTTTCAGATCCACACAGAATCCCTTTTAATCCCTCCAGTTATAGGGCCGGAAGTTCAGTTTTGTCAACAGTAGCAATCCTGTCCCACCGTCTCATCAACCATGCCCGTCCGGGTTCCCCCATCCCAGTGTCAACCACTTGCCAAACCCATCTCCTTCTTATCCTGTGACTGGCACCAAAGTCTCTTCCTAGCTAGCTAAGTCTCTTCCTCCATCCTACCTTTCGACAGCACTCTCAGGAACGTGGAAAAGGTTTCCCACAGCCCTTTTAATAGTCTGTGTCTACCATTCTTGGTGCTCTTTATTCCAGCCTAGCCATCTACCAGTTGCCATACCTAAGATGTGAAACTACAGATTTTCCCCATGTACTGCACAGCTACCGTGACCCCCACAACATCTCTCTTCTTGACTGTGTCCCCCAACTCCTCTACCACTTCTGTACTGGTTTCCCATGTTCTCTATGCAGCCTGGGGCTTAACTATCCATTATTTCAACAATGCAGTCAATACTCATTACCTCAGCTGGGTACGGTGGCTCAGCCTGTAATCCCAGCAGTTTGGGAGGCTGAGGCGGGTGGATCACTTGAGGTCAGGAATTGGAGACCAGCCTGGCCAACATGGCGAAATCCCGTCTCTACTAAAAATACAAAAATTAGCTGGAGTGTAGTGGCACGCGCCTATAATCCCAGCTACTCAGGAAGCTGAGGCAGGAGAATCGCTTGAACCCGGAAGGCAGAGGTTGCAGTGAGCTGAGATCATGCCACTGCACTGCAGCCTGGGTGACAGAGCAAAACTCCATCTCAAAAAAGAACAAAAAAACTACTACTTGCCTCAACATCCCGACTTCCCACCAATTTTCTAGCCCAATCTTCCACCCACTTTGGCTGCATATTAGTGTCCTAACATCCTGGGACATTGGAAACTCGTACCCCAGATGAATTAAATGGGACCCAAGTCTCTGCTCTGTGTGTCTAAAGTTCCTCATGTGACTCCAGCGTGCTCCTAACAGTGTGAAGTGCTGCTGTACACGGACAGCTCTCAACGCCTCTCACCAGGAGCATAGTCCTGATCTAGTCCAGTAGTTCTCAGGGCCTGGATGCCCATGTCCCACCCCAGGGATTCTGCTCTGACTCGCTGGGGTACAGGCCAGCATTGGGGCATTTTCAAGTTCTCCCGATGACTCTAATGCACAGCCAAGTTTACAAGACGTCCTCAGCCCACCTCCACTCTTCCAATGCTATTGCCAGACTGGTCTTCAAGGGCAGCTCCAGTCCTATCCTTCCCCACATTCAAAAATATATAATTTTTCCTCGTTTCCTGTTGAATTAAACATAAACTTCTCAGTCAAAAGTGGGAGGCTCTGAATTAGCTACCTCACATCCTCCCCCACCCATAAGCTTCATCCAAACTGGGCAACTTGCTACTAATGAACCACTCAAATTCTTTTAGCCCTTGTGCTCCAATTAACCTCTGTCAACTCTGCCCGGTGAAATCGTATCCATCCTTCAATGTCCTCTCAAATAAGCCTCCACTACAGCACTCTTCCTGATCTCCCTGTCCAAGAGCAGGGAGCAGCTGCTCACCTCGGCAGGCCCTGTGAGCCCCAGCACACCATCTGAAGCAAAAGAGGCACTCAAAACAAGTTTCCAATTGTGTGGCTGCTGTCCCCTCTCTAGATTCTGTGGTGATAAATCCAACTCAAGCACTCATTTACACCCACTACCAAAATCAGTCAAGGATACCACAGTGGGATGGCATGTCGCCTGCCATACTGCCAAGCAATTACCAAGGTTGGTGGTAACTCCTGCAGAGATCTTAGCAGTGAAAGAACAAATGCAGTTTGTTTAAAGTCAGTGATACGCTCCCTTCCTTTTGTACACAGAATCAATAACGTTTTTTCTAAGTCTTGTTTCCAAAAAACTAAGCCAAATTAAAAAAAAAACTCACTTGAATAATATAAGAACAAACTAACAATGATGGGAACAGAAGATTCAACTAGAGGAAGAACTATGAGAGCAAACAATGGATAAAAGGGTCTCAAACATCCAGCAGAGCCCTGCACACAAGAGTAGGTATGGAAACGCAGTAGAATTAAATTCAGTATAAGGTGAAAAATAAAGACCTTCCTTTTTCCATGTATATTTTTAAGGCAAATTTAATTATCCAGAAACAGATAAAAATGTTTGCTCTTCACCTTCAAGAATCCACCACCCCTTCTGTGAAGATACTCAGGCTCAGTAGAGTGCACCCCTACACATCTTCATAACAACGGAATGCCTGAGTGCCTAAGATGTTCAAACCAGTGGAGAGTAGCACGGCGTGATGCTCATGGACTCCTCTAAATGTGTGAGCAACCGGATTACACATCTCAGAGTGTGGCCTAAAAGCAAGATAAATCTACCTGCATCATTTGAATGTTTTACAGATATTTGAAAAGAGAGGGAGAGAGAGGAAGGGAATGTGAGCTGATTATGAAGTCAGAGAATTTAATAAGGGAGACATGCTACCAAGGTCAGACTGCTCTGGGGTCATAAACTTGGGAAGTGACTATGAAGCTGACAAAGAAGTTGGGTTGTCTCAAAGGACGACCTGAAAATAATTTTCTACTTTTGTTATTGCTAAAGGACTGGAGAATTTCATTTCCGTGGACTGGACTGAGCGGTAGGATCCCAAAAATCCAGAGCCCACCCCAATCTTTAAGCTGCTCTGAGAATTGGAACAGCCCTGCCTGATGAAATCAAGACTTCGACGTGGGAGAGATCACCACAGATCAGAGCTCCAGGTCTTCTCTAGGCAAAGCTCCTTTATTTCTTAGATTCATGTTAGGTGGGTTTTTGGTCCAGGTCAACCAGTTTCCCAAACCTTTGCTCATCCTTTGCTCATCAAGACCTCCTTAGGCCGGGCATGGAGGCTCACACCCGTAATCCCAGCACTCTGGGAGGCCAAGGTGGGCAGATCACTTGAGGTTAGGAGTTCAAGACCAGCCTGGCTAACATGGTGAAACCCTGTCTCTACTAAAAATACAAAAATTAGCTGGGTGTGGTGACACACGCCTGTAGTCCCAGCTACTAGGGAGGCTGAAGTGGGAGGATCACTTGAACCCGGCAGGCAGAGGTTGCAGTGAACTGAGATCACACCATTGCACTGGTCCAGCCTGGGCAACAGAGCAAGACTCTGTCTCAAAAAAAAAAAAAAAAAAAAACTTTTAAAATTCATTTTCTAAAATTCTCTTTGAAAATTGGATAACCAAGCTTACTTAGCTCTGTCACCCTAATTAATTAGAGGCCCTATCTGAAAAAAGAAAATGAGTAATATTTAGGATGAACATGTCTGTTTGGAAAGCAGTTTATTAGCAAATGTGTGATACCTCCACAGATTTTAATATTAAACAGTGGCTCCCAGAGAAGACTCCAAGCTGCTATTGAGGGGAGCACAAGGGACAGAAGAGCACAGAGCACGGCTGCGGTGATGGGCCATCTTTCCTCCCACGCTGGTGCAGTCTGTGGTACTCATTAGCCTGCGTCTCTGTAGCCTAGGAGATTTGGTTTCATTACTGTCAATGGCAAAGCTTAGAAAAATAAAAGTATGATCAAAACTTACAAATCAGCTTCAAGGGAGATCCCAGAACTTTCAGTAACAAAAGGACACTGTGTGTGTGTGTACGCACACATGCATGTGTACACGTGTGTTTTCAAATTTCTTAAACAGGAATGACTCTGTTAGCTTTAGATAAATCACGTGGCCAATTTTCCACCTGGGAAGTGAAAGGATGGGGCAGGCAGCAGACCAAGACAGGCTTAATCCTGACCTCCTGTCAAACACAGCTGCCAGCACCTCAGAACTTTCCCCTTCCCTTTCCTTCTCCTTTTCCTATCATTTTTTAGATTAAAAAAAAGACTTGCTGGGTGTGGTGGCTCACGCCTGTAATGCCAGCACTTTGGGAGGCCGGGGCAGGTGGATCACAAGGTCAGAAGATAGAGACCAGCCTGGCCAACATGGTGAAACCTCATCTCTACTAAAAATACAAAAATTGGCTGGGCGTGGTGGTTGAGGCTGTAATCTCAGCTACTTGGAAGGCTGAGGCGGGAGGATGGCTTGAATCTGGGAGGTGGAGGTTGCGGTGAGCCAAGATCGCACGACTGTACTCCAGCCTAGGCGACAGAGTAAGACTCTGTTTCAAACAAACAAACAAACAAACAAAAAACCCCACAAAACTGAAGACTCAAGAAGGGGAGTGGGGAGAACATACTTTCTTGAGGCCACACAGGTGGCAGCCAATCTGAGTACTGGATACCTGCACCTCTGACTCTCAGGCCAGTTTTCTCTCCACAAACCACCAGGCCTGTTTTTCCTGCTTTTGCCCACCAACCCACCCCAAAAATGAGTTTTCCATATAGGAAAGAGAAGAGCCTGGCTTATCTTCTTCATGAAGTAACTGTGCCTTCTCCAGAGAGCTCAGGTGCCAGGACGTCAGCAGCCCTCAGAAAGCAGAGCCAGGAGGGACATGGGGCAGTGGCGACGAAGCTATTCAGGGCAACTCTGGGCATTCTCCTATTTTCAGAATAACAATATTCCTGGTGTTCTCAGCAGCATGATTCTTTTTTTATTATTATTTTTTATTTTTTAGAGACAGGGTATCACTCTGTCACCCAGGCTGGAGTGCAGTGGCGAGATCACAAGGGAGCACAGTTCCTGAACTGGGGAAACAGTGCTGGGTTGTATGGGAAGGTGTGTTAGAATAGTCAGATTCACCGGTGCTGACCACTGAGCTCTCTCCTTCTCCATCACTCGTTCTCCCATAACAGAACATCTCAACCACACGTATCATCAGTACACATCTCAACCACACGTATCATCAGTACACATCAGGTGATGTTGGCAATGAATGAGTGTTTTAAATTGGCATTTAGAAAATAAAACTACAAACTGGAAGGAGTTTGTTGCTCCTTCCAAAGAAAGCTACTCAAAGGAAAAGAACAGCGACACATCCAGTTAATTAATTCTCAAGGGAGAAGCCTCCCTAGACTGTGGCAGCTCAAGAGCTCAGCCAAAGAGGTCACTGCACTGAAGCAATGTGAGTTTTCTCTTCTGTTCCACCCACTTGAATGATATTTTCTGATTATCAATCCTGCTCCAGGTGCTGGGCCAGGTTCTGTGAATACAAAAAGAATTAAACCACAACCCTGCCCTCAAGACTTCCTAGTTTCTGTGTGGAGGCACCTAAATGAACTTGTCATCCCAACCTGGTGCAGCAGGGCCTGCAAAATGCAGTGACGTCCAGGCCTTCATCAGTCATGGGCCACTCCTCATTCTAAAGTGCCTCGTGAGCATCCTAACCTCTCAGAAGAACGAGTGTTGGGGAAAGAAGAATATCAGAACACTACTAGGGAACACTAAGCTTGGCCCAGCATTCTAGTTAGTCAGTGCATGTAGCATCCATCCTCCAGACATTAAGAATAATCACCACAGGCCTAGAGCAAGCAAATGCCAGCTGACAAGGGAAGCTGGACTCTTCTGTCAAACAGCAGTATTAGAGGGACTCTCCCCTGAGCTGAGTCTCAAAGCCAGGGTATTTGACTCAAGAAAGAAAGATTTTTGAGACGACTCTTTTCATTAGGTGGTGTAATTCAGAGCATGATATCTACAGTTTTAAGCTTTCCACAGTGTTCACTTCCTGAATTAAAATTTGTTAGGACAGGCTGATAACAAGAATAATGACTACTCCAAGACAGAGGTACAGCAGGTATACTTTTCTTTCTAGGTATTTTCTTGCTCCTACTCAGGAAAAACAGCTCCTCTCACAAATGCTGAATTTACAGTAAACATATGTAGTAAATATTGTCTAAACCAGTTACAAAACAAAAACGCTTCAATCTTGACACAATGAGCAGCTGCAGAAGTCAAAGGAATGCATGACTCAGAGTCCTACATAACTGAAGCCATAAAAACACTGTTATGAGAGATACGACGTTAGGAGAAAACAGAACAGCCCTCAAGAATTCCTCATTAATTTGATAATGTAATTTAACTGTGAGGTACAAAATAGGAGTGAACAGCTCTGGTCTAAGATCCTGGTGGCCTTCCGACTTCATTTTCTCCATCCACTCCGGGCCATCTCTGCTCTTCCTGGAACACACTCTCAGGCATGCTCCCACCTCAGGGCCTTTGCACTCAGTTTCCTTGAGCCAGAATTCTTTTCCCCTATATATCTGCAAGGCTAGCTTCCTCACTTTTTAAGGTCTTTACTCAAAAGTGAACTCTCCGTGGCTACCTTAAGAAAAAGTTCAACCCCTCTACCTGGTATTTCATATCACTTTTCTGCTTTTAATTTTTTCAGGACTAACACACTATATATGCTACTTAGCAAGATTGTTTTAATCTATCCTCCTTCCCCACTACAATCTCAACTCCATGAAGGCAGAGAATTTTGTCTGTTTTGTTCACTGCTGTATCACCTGGCAGGGTGTCAATGCTCTACCAGTATTTCCAGAATGAAAGAATGAATGAATGAATGAATGAATGAATTTCAACTAGTGAGCTAAAATCAGAACTGAATGAGAAACTTGGTTAAGTAGGAAGGAATCATTCTATCTTCATGTTCACACAGAGTCAACAATCACAGGAAGAGCCAAAGCGACACCAAACTCCTCTGCAAAGAATGCAGAGCCAGAGAGACAGATCCTGAGCCCCCATGCTCAGATAGTGAGGCCAGTATCAGGCACTGTCTTTCTCCCCTTATAACCACCAAACACATGCTGCTTCCTGATAGCTCCGTACTTTGCCTCATAAATATGGAAAACACACTAGAATTCACCTATATAAAGATACTTCGGAAAAATGTCTTAAGGCAAGTGCAAAAACAAAATCAAATCTAAGTGTCAATTAGTTGCATGCAGGGTGTTAGGAAAAGAATAACAAAACACCACTAGGGAAGATACAAAATAGGCTGGCACTGTAGTGAAGATGGCAATTAGGGGGCTACCAAGGCCATCACTACTTCTACCTAAGGGAGACTTACTTACTTACTTTATTTATTTAATTAATTAATTAATTTATTTTTTTGAGACAGGTCTTGCTCTGTCACCCAGGCTGGAGTGCAGTGGCACAATCTTGGCTTAATGCATCCTCTGCTTCCTGGGGAGGTGATTCTCCTGCCTCAGCCGTCCATGTAGCTGAGATTACAAGCACGCGCCACCATGCCCAGCTAATTTTTGTATTTTTAGTAGAGACGGTGTTTCGCTATGTTGGCCAGGCTGGTCTCGAACTCCTGACCTCACTTGATCTCCCTGCCTCCGCCTCCCAAAGTGCTGGGATTACAAGCATGAGCCTCTGTGCCTAGCCTAAGGGAGACTTTAGATTTAAGACAGAAGTATGCCAGGAGACAAGAGGTAGCTTTAAATGAATGACTTCTTCTCATGGTAGGGTTCTCATTTTTCATTTCCTGTTTCCTTCTCCCAACATTCAATTACAGTTACCAGTGTAGTATGTCTCACCTGTGAAAATGTAAGACTCCAGTGTCACTATACGTAGAATGTTCTAAGCACACACATTAAAATTGACTCCAATTCTGTTGCTAAGAAACTGCACAAGAAAAGGGTTTTCCATCCTCTTCATTTATAAAATAATCACTCTGTCTATGGGAGAACAAATGCAATCTCTCAAGTCCCCTTGTGTCTTGTTCTCATTTTTTAAATGAACAGAGAAAGATGATAGAGAGTGGCTGAAAGTGTATGCTATCTCCATTTTTTTATGTGCCCTTGAAAATGAGATGGAAACATGGCTTCAATAACCCACTGCTCTAGTATTTATTAATCTTTCAAGCTGAAGACTCCCCCCGTTACTCCCCTTACTCCCTGCTCAAGCAAAAATGAAAAATATACCGTCAAAAGTACTCTTCGATTTAAAAAGATTATCCCAAGCAGCCAGGAGTAATTTAAGGTGGGCTTGTATTCAATGTGGGGTTACTTTCCAGGTCTCTGTATAGCCCTAATGCCTAAACACAGACGTGTGTGCAAGCATGCGCGTGCACGCGCATGCACACCCACACACACATGGACCTAAAGAACAGCACAAGGTATGCTGGCTTTTATTTTTTTAATCTAAAAGTAGGGCTGGGGATGATGAACTTAAAAAAAAGTACTGGTTAAAGACAGTAAGAAAAGAATAGTCTTGTTAAATACAAAGAGCAAAATGGGCATACTAACTTCTTTGACCACAGCATAAAGAGGAAGCCTAGAAAGTAGTGAGCTGCGGATGTGAATGGAAAGGTCACAGCTGAATCTGTACATTTATCCCAGAGGCAACTTCTACTGACATGAACTACTGAAATACATTTTTGAAATATCTCTTCCCTTCTAATAAAATGCTTGTCCTATTTCATTTACTAAAGGATTTTAAAAATACATTTCTTTTTAGAGCTTGTTAAACAGTAGAATCTTTCTGCAAACTAATTGACAGAATAGACTGCCTTATACCAACTTTTCTGTGCATATAATTGATTTTTAATTTGCTGTCTCATTTCCGAAAGGACTTGACAATAAACTCCACTCTATCCATACTATTGACTTCTTTAAGCAAGGGTTTGGCTCAAAGGCTTATGGGAATTAACCATAGGAAAAATAGTCCAATTTTATTAATAGTTGGAACTTTAGGCAAATCTCACTTGAATCTACATTTTTCTTTTTTAATTTTTTTTTTTTTTTTTTTTTTTTGAGACAGAGTCTTGCTCTGTCGCCCAGGCTGGAGTGCAGTGGCGCAATCTCGGCTCACTGCAAGCTCCGCCTCCCGGGTTCACGCCATTCTCCTGCCTCAGCCTCTCTGAGTAGCTGGGACTACAGGCACCCGCCACCATGCCCGGCTAATTTTTTTTGTATTTTTAGTAGAGACAGGGTTTCACCGTGGTCTCGATCTCCTGACCTCGTGATCCGCCCGCCTCGGCCTCCCAAAGTGCTGGGATTACAAGCGTGAGCCACCGCGCCCGGCCTTCTTTTTTAATATTAAGGGCTAATTCTTACTATAGGTCACATTAAGAATACATAATATGGAGTAATATGTACATATGTGTAATATATCAACATTTCTATTTCTCTTATTTTTCCTACTCTCATATATATAATTTTAGTTCTTCATAAGAAACAGTAAGCAATGTCATTTAAAACTGGAGGAAGGGTGGTTAGTAGAGAGGAGAACCTACTGTGATTCAATTTAAAATGTACTAAGTACCTACTATGTGATGCAGTAGATACATTGTATCTATACTTTGGGTTAATGGCAAAGGTTCCCAATGAATTGTAAAAATGTTCAAGTTATAATTTCTTTAGAAAGATAATTTCAATGTTCTGACTCAACTCACATGTATGAAAACCTGTACACACACATAAGTTGACAATGACATAAAACCACATACGTACATAAACAAAGACCAGAAGAGAGCAAGAAGCCAGCAAATGAGACAATGAAGCCAGACTCTGTGAGATGATGTGTTAGTGGTGAGGTTTTAAATTCCCTTTAATGATTTTAGGATGTTGTTCTAACAGTAAAAAAAAAAAAAAAAAAAAATCTGCACAAAATCCTAAGAAGAATAAGAAAGTGAAAAGGTTCATACTAGATGACCTACAAGACTCTCCTATCATCATTTTTGAATGACTACATAAAATAGTCAGCAACTCTGGAAATTTTACCATTCCTAAAATAGATATAACTAAGCCTTCCCCTATACTGTGGATGTAAAATTTTAAAACAAAATCACCAATATTATTAGTATCTGAAATCCATGCAACCATAACTACAAGCTCTGACAGCCTCTCTGTCTTTGTCCTCCTTGCTGTTTTCACCTCCACAACCTCCTGCTGCTATTGGACCTTAACTGGGATTTTGTTGTGAATTCCATTTTCCTCAGCTGCCACGCAAACAGTAAATAAAATTCATTGTATTTTTCCCCCACTAGGCAGCCCTGTCTTCTGGCACATTCAGATGCCTGGCTTGAAAAGAGTGAACAATGAAAACAATGTTTTCTCAAGCAGACTTTACAAAAAGGGCATAACAAAGGCATCTGAAGATGCTGCTGGGGAAAGACACCCTGCAAATAGTTGTGTGTATTCTGTGTAAGTAATTCCTTGACCGGCCGCACGGGTTCACTGGATTACAAATATTTAGAAAATTACTTTGCCATCTCATGTCAATTTTGAAAGAAGGATTTTCATTTATATTTATGACAGACTGAGCTTTAAATTGAAGAAAGATTTAGATGTTTTAAAATTTATGAACTTGTAAATAAATCCATGTACATGGCCAATTAAGGTTTATCACCGCCACAGATTAACTATCTTTGGATAAAAATTTCAGAGCTTATTTGTATCTAGGTTGTTCACCTCAATGTATTACATCAAAATTGATATAAAATATTTAATGGGTAGTGCATTTCAAGATAAAAGCTATAGTTACCCAAGATGAAATAAAAACACCCTGTAGTAACATGGTAAGCAACAGAACCTTCACTTTGTGCAACACCTGGATTGTTGCGGAAAGCTAATTCAACATGAAAATAATTTTAAAAACCAAAACACAGCTAAGTGGATAGGAAGCAAAGAGTGAGATGCACAGCTCAGTGGAGCACCCAATCTTACAATCTTGCAAGTCAAACCAAACTCCACAAGGAAAATGCAGGCCCTGAATTTTAAAAAGAATTCAATTAGCATCCCCAGTATTTCCATAATCAACAGCTGAATGCTAATTAAGAGCACAGCATCAAGCGGCAACGGAATCCCAGTGCAATAAGCACCAACACAACAGCAGCAAATGCTACCTTCAGCTCGCATGCATAAATAAACAGAATTAATAACCACCCAAGCATGGAAGGGTGACTTAATCTGTTTCGATTAGATGCAGTTCAGCCTGGGGCCTTTATGTAATATTTGAATGTGTTCATCATATTTAATTAAAAACCTAATAATCTAGGGTTTTGTTTGTTTGGGTTTTTTTTTTAATGTTTTAATCTGTATTTCCTCCTCTTTATCTTCCTAAGTTCTACCAATCTGGATGACTTCCTGAAAAGGAACAGTATTTTTAGCATAATATATGTGAAATTGGTTAACCATCAATGTAACTCTCAGAGGCAGAAGGCAGCCATTTACTTTGGCTCCATCCTTGCCCATACCTTGCTATTTAAAGCTTCACAAACTGACCTAGCATTTCTTCCAAAATGCTTCTCTGATCTAACCAAGTTTACTTAGCCTGAAAGACATAACCCAGGTGTTGCTCACAGGCACTCGACAAAAGCAGAATTAATTTGCGTTATCCGCTACAGAATTTGACAGAAATTGGCACATTTTGGCTTCAGTTCAAGATTTGAAGTATCTCAGCCCCAAAGCAACTTCAACTAGGAACATCATACATGCACATTGTCAGAGAAATAAACTGAGAGTTTGAGATGAAAGGCGTCCTATTGTGTGATTCTGAGGTCTAAGATCTCCAGAATTCATGATTATCTGAAAGACCTAGGAAGAAGAGGTCAGGTGATAGGAGAAGAAAGAAGAAGAAAGAGTTTAATGTGTGAGCTTTTTCCAAAAGCACTTTTATTATTATTATTATTTTTTTTGGAGACAGTCTCGCTCTGTTGCCCATGCTGGAGTGCAGTGCCATGACCACGGCTCACTGCAGCCGCGAACTCCTGGACTCAAGCGATTCTCCAACCTCAGCCTCCCAAGTAGCTGGGACTACAGGCACATGGCACCATGTTCAGCTATTTTATTATGTTTTTAATTTTTTGTAGAGACAAGGTCTTGCTGTGTTGACCAGGCTCCAAAAGTAAAATTTTTAAGGTTGGTTTCTGAGGCATGTAGAAGTTTTTCTCTTTAATGTGCTGATTCCTAACTATTAACTATTACAAGTTTTAAAATGCTGGATTGAAGACACTCAATTACAGTGAAGAACTTTTTAAAAGGATTACCTTGAACAAAAAGTCATCAATATTCTTCAAGCCTCTCATATGGAGAGAAATTATCTTCATCATTAAGTCCTTACCCTTAATAAGTTTACAAACTCGGAGGACAATCAACTCAGAAATAAGACCGCAAGGAATGAACAGCTGGGGATCAGAAGTCAGCACGAGGAGGCAGAGGATGAACTACCAGTGAGTGATGCGCAGAGGGGAGACAGTGAGTAGGGTCTGCACTGGCATGAGACGTTAGTTTCTTCATAGAGCTGCAGCCCTACCTGGCCCAGGAGGTCCAGAGGCCCAGCCCGTCCACTGCACAGCAGGGAACTCACACCTTCAGGTGCTTATTTCACCAACCCTCTCACAGAGCAGCTGCTTCAAAGTATTCATGTAAATGCCGAGGGAAACCCGTTCATCAAGACTGTTGTAGTCAGATCAGACACTGGGTAGTTAGAACAAATTAATATGCCAGCAGCAGTGAAGTTTAACAGTAAGTAGCCAGGCATTGTGGCTTGCCTGTAGTCCCAGCTGCTCAGAGGCTGATGTGGGAGGATCACTTGAGCCCAAGAGTTTGAGTCCAGCCTGGGCAACATAGCAAGACCCCCATCTCTTAAAAAACAGTAATGATAATAATAAAAATAATAATTAGAATGTTCCAAGTATACAGAAAACTGGGAGGAAAAAAGGGAGAGTTAGGCCCATGTACTTATGTTAGCTGGGACACATTTGTTTTGCTTATTCCTGTGACTCCTGAGGTGAGAAAACGTGGTAAATTTAACAGAAGGGGGCCACATGTACACAGCAGGTGTTTTTTCACAGCCAAAGCCAGGTGAGGGTAAAGAGAGGACTGCCTTGTTGCCACATAAATCTCTTCAAAGATTTGATTTGGATCCATTCACCAGAAGCTTCCTTCAACCTCTCAATTATTCAGTCAGTCTCTCTTCTTCACTGCTGAGGTTTTCAAAGTGAAGCTTCACTTCCTACACATAAGGGAACCATTTGATCCTGAGGCTCTGCAAGGGCTGGATGGCTGCCAAGACATTTTTCAAACCAAGAAGCAAACATGATAAAAATGACCCCAAACGGATACGGATGTATGCAGTTAAGGATCATTATTCTATACTCAAAATATTCACCACTTTGGAGTCATGTTTTGTTTTTCAACATAAAGCCAGGCTCTTTCTGATGTGCAAGGCTTCCCTCTCAGCTCACGGCTACAAATCCCCAAGCAGCAGCAATGGGGAGACAGTCAACAGCTGCCTGATGTTACAAGCAGGCGCTGCAGGAAAAGGAAAGCAGCTTTCTCTTCAGCAGGAAGAGAGGACTTTGGCTGTGTATTTTTAAAATTCCAGAGGGAATGAAAGGTCACAAGAGAAATGAAAGAAGGGAGAGAGGAGAGCCATGGCTAGAGAGGGGCTGGGAGGCATGAGTGAGGAGTGGGGAAGGGTGGGAGACACCAAGAGGCAGAGAGGTGGGGAAGGAGAGAGGATGCCAAAGGGCATGGAGACTAAAGAGAGAGGAGATGGCCAGGAACTGAGGGAGAGACAGAAGCAGAAGCAGCCACGGATTGCAAGCTGACAAGGCCCTGAGGCTGCCTAGGCCAGGCTGAGAGGAGTGAAGGCAATCTCACAAAGGGCGGTTAAACGACCACAGTCTATACGCTTGTTCCATCCTTTTCATCTCCTTAGGTGTTTCTTCCACACAGGCTTTTCGCAGAATTTTAAAACCTTGTCAATCAGATCTCTTATCCACTCCTCACATAAAGAGGCTTACAGTAAAAAAAACCGTATCATTATGACTTCTCAAAACTGAATTTAACGTTGTCTAAACATTTTTAAATGTTTAAGGTGTTTCTTTCTCTTTATTAATCACGTAAGATTTTTATGTTTGTTTTTTTTTTTTTTTTTTTTTTAAAACAGCTTCATGAACTCCATAAGTCTGATAAAGTTAAAGTCTTAAGGGACTATTCAACAAGCACTCCATTACCAAACCCTAGGGCCATTTCAGTGCATCTCAGCTCCCGCTAGCTTTTCCCATTCCTCAGCCCTTGCCCAACCTCACCCACAGCCATTCTAGGAGCAAATTCTCTTTTCTCTACCTTCAAGGTGCAGCCTGGATCTCGCTGCTTCTTATCACGGCCACTGCTGCCACACCACCCAGCCACCAGTCCCAGCCTGGCGTGCAGCAGCTCCCGGAGGCCACCAGACTCAGCGACCAGTGAGCTCCACTGTTGGAGTGAGTCACTCCTCTGTTCAGAAGCTGCTCATGTGGGGCACATCACCGCGCCCTGATGGCGGGCCAACAGGTCACACCTGATCTGCTCCCTCTGGGACACCCCTCCCACAAGCCCACCGCCCACCTCTCCTACCACTCCCCTCCTTGCTGTGCTGCAGAAACATTCCTGCCTACTTCTTGAACATGCCAAGCATGCTTTCACCTTAGGGCCCAGAATTCTCTAATATCCAAAAGGCTGCCTTCCTCACTTCACTAAGGTCTCATCTAAATGTTACTTACCAGGACTTTTCTGATCCTCCCTTAGCTAAGACAGTACCCCACCCAGCTGATTCTCTCTATTCTGTATCTGCTTCACCACTCCCTGACACATACTCATTTACGAAGGTCTCCCCTCTCAAAACTTAAGACTCCCAAGGAGGGACAACACCTGGCGCGCAAGCAGGCACTCAGTAAATATTGCTGAATCAATGAAAGAGCGGGATCAGGAAAGCACATACAATTTCTAAACATTGTTTCTTAGCATAATTTAAAATACAGGAGAGGAACTTGGAATCAATATGTGTATTAGTGCCAGCCTTCATTTAAATTTCATTCGACCTGAAAGGCAAATGTCAAGCGGTAATATTCATACTGAAGACTGTATTTGCAAAAGCACAAGAAATCTGTAAGTGGTTTACAGCAATGCCTTTTACAAGTCACAAGATGGAGATGTAGCTTCATTAAAACCGTCTGCTGGATGGGAATCCATGGGTTTGCAAGGCTGTATTTGTGGGCACATTTCTCTCTCCCCACTTCCTTCAACAGGCCACAGCAATACAATCAATATGTAAAATCCAGTATATTTATTTTATCAACTCTCTGCTTCCCGCTTGTAATCAATGTCCTTTAGGAGGTCAGGGGTCTTACAAGCCCTATAAAAACAAGTCACCAAGCCAAGCATGGTGGAGCATGCTTACAGTCCCAGCTACTCAAGAAGCTGGGGCAAGAGGACTGATGGAGCCCAGGAGTTCAAACCAGCCTGAGCAACACAGCAAGACCCCCTTCTCTAAAATAATTATGATTAAAAAAAAGACAAGTCACCAACCCTACTTTAGGTTATATGTCCACGGGTTTTAACATGCTGTGTCTTTAAATAGGGAGGTATCACAAGCTAGCTTGCACCAAAAACAAGTTCAAATTAACTTTTTTTAGGAGTAACTATCAATTTCTCCTTTCTTTCCATGAAAGTTGGACAATCTTTCCCGTCATCTATGAAGCCTAATCTTAATAAAATCAAGTCTTTCTGTACAATTGTGGGGCTGAAGGGCCCCATCCTCCTGCCTGGTGCTGCCACGGACAGCCATTCTGCATGACTGAAGCTTCTGCTTTCCCTGAGCAGCAGGGAGGTCACACACTGAGACGCCCGTGGCCCGATGCCCCAGAGCACAATGCAAATGCTGGTTCCTGCTCACCACTTCGTCCTCGGTCCAGCACTTCTCGATGAGCTTGGGCACAGGCTTCTTCACCAGGCGCTGCAGGGCTTTGCCAGCATCGTAACCGCTTTCATGCAGCTAAAACAACAACAATTTTAGTTAGCTAACTGCACCAAATAACAGACAGGACACAAATCAATTCAAGGCAAGCTCCTCATTGACTATCTCTCACAGAAGAGTCAGGAAAGGGGCACTGAGACTCCATCATTTCAGTAGGCATGGGAATTTGTTCTCATCCAAGACCATCCTATCCCAACCCCTATTCCACTCGCTCTGGGAGAGGGAGACAGGCAAGGCAGAAAATATTTTGGCAAAGATAGGAATAGGATTCCCCTATATTCCCATAAAGCAAACATTTAGGGAATGTTTGGCTCCACCCAGTGCTCAGGATATTCCATGCAATCATTATCTTACCTAATCCTATGGGGAAAGTATTTTCTCATTTAATCTACGGTTTAGGAGCTATCATCGCCCTACCTCACAGATGAGGAAACTGAGGCACAGAAAGATCAAGTAAAGGTGTTCACCACACTGAGCCAGCAGGTGAAGCCAAGACTCCAACCCAGCCAGGAGGACCCCTACTCTTGCCTCATTCTCCGCAAAGCAGTGTAAAGTCACACTAGATTATGTTCTTTCTTTTTAGCATTTCTTAAGTTTTTCGACTGTGCTAATTTCACATAAAAACAAAATATTTAAAGTGCCTAAAATTTAAGAGCTTTTTAAAGAAAATAAAGTCTGTAATAGTATGCTAGTTTTTCAGTACATATGAATAAAGATGCAGGCTTATCTACATATTCCCTTTAGGACTAGACTTGTTTCTTGTCAAAGCTAATCAACTTTTCTCACCCTGCGTCTTTTCAACCCTGTGTAGTGTCTGGCACCATGGACTCCTTCCCACCTTGCAAAGATGCTCCGGACACTCCAAGTTTCTGAGTTCCAACTTGCAGATGATGTAGAGAAACAGCAGGTACAAAGATCCTCTTGCTCTATCTACCTCCCCATACTGTGGCTGTCACTCAGAATTCTCATTGGAAATCCACCTTTCCTTTACAAATCTAGTTTTCTTACACAAAGATTGGTTTTGTCTAAGACTTGTATCTCCAGTGCTGAACACAGTCCACAGTATAAGGTAATACTCCAGAAAAACTTGCTAACTTCCTAAATACTAGGTTCTGGGACACAGCAGTAAACAACACAGAGATCCCTGTTCTCATGGAGTGGACGTTCTGATCTTTTCACTTGTGCTTCAATCTCTTATTTTAACAATGAGCCAGCATTTGCCGAACATTCAGGACAAGTAAAGCTGAACATTCAAGACATGTAAAGAATAAACCTTAATAAGTCACAGTCCTTATTTCCAGGACACTTACAAATTGGTACAGATACAAAACATACGAAATGACAAGATCGAGTAGGTTGTAATAATTACTCTCGCTTAGGTTTAGGCAAAGACCTATGGAATCACAAGAGGAGAGAGCCATGTGTTTCCTCTTTCTAACAGAAGACTCAGGAGGACATGCAGATGCTTTCCTGGCAACTGCTGGAGCCCCTGGGCTGGGCACAGAGTAAGCTGGCAGTGGTAAATATTTGTTGAATGAAATCAATAAATAAATGCTGAAACACACACTGCAAGTCTCTTTTCCAACCATTTAACTGCTAACGAAAGGAATATCAAAACATTCATTTGCTTTTCTTTTCTTTTTTTTTTTTTTTGAGACAGAGTCTCGCTCTGTCACCCAGGCTGGAGTGCAGTGGTGCAATCTTGGCTCACTGCAAGCTCTGCCTCCCGGGTTCACGGCATTCTCCTGCCTCAGCTTCCCGAGTAGCTGGGACTACAGGCGCCCGCCACCATGCCCGGCTTATTTTTTGTATTTTTAATAGAGATGGGGTTTCACCTTGTTAACCAGAATGGTCTCAATCTCTTGACCTCGTGATCCACCTGCCTCGGCCTCCCAAAGTGTTGGGATTACAGGCGTGAGCCACCGCACCCGGCCCAAACATCCATTTTCAATGCTCACTCAGCAAAACAGAAAGTATTAAAAATTTGAATTTCCAGAGCATTCTCACAGTTTAGAGGACACTAATTTATTCTAAATCAAGGCTGGGAAGTCCAGGTTGTACATTAGCTATAACAATAAATCAACTATCTTAAAACAAAACAAAAGACCTACAACAATGATCAATACTGGATCCCACTTGGGAGTGGTGGTGCAATGAATAAATATTAACTTATTTATTTTTATTATTATTTATCATTAGATTCATATTTATCATTATCACTAGACTCTTTTAAAAATAAAATACTACTATGATTTGCAAATGTTTGAAAACTATCCAATCTAGCCTTCTTTCAGACGTATAAAAAGATCTGAAATAAAGTTGGATTCTCATACTTTGCCTAATATCCAGAACAAGCAGACATTTTTAAAGTTCTATAATACAATGGGGATTTATAATCACAGGTCAACGTGGATTGGAAATGAATAAAAGGAAGAATTAAACGCCTACTTAATGCAAAAAGCACACATTTTAGTGATAATCTGAAATCAAATGAAGTTGATCAAATCATAAATTTCTAATGAAAAGCTCATGGCAAAATTAACAACTTTTATAAGAGGTAATTATACTGTATGGGGTAATTAATTATAAGAAAAGTGTGAGGCTAGGCACAATGGCTCACACCTGTAAGCCCAACACTTTGGGAGGCTGAGGTAGGAAATTGAGTTCAGGAATTCAAGACTAACCTGGGCAACATAGTGAGACCTCATCTCTACTAAAAATTTAAGAAATTAGCTGGGCGTGGTGGCATGTGCCTATAGTCCCAGCTGTCATCCCAGCTACTCAGGAGGCTGAGGTGAAAGGATGGCTTGAGCCTGGGAGGTTAAGGCTGCAGTAGCCTTGATCACACCACTGCACTACAAGTCTGGGTGACAAAGTGAGACCCTGTCTCCAATTAAAAAAAAAAAAAAAAAAAAAAAAAGGGTAAGTAGGAAAAACTATGGACTTTGAAGTCAAACTGCCTGGATTCCAACTCTAGCTCTACTATTTACTAGGTATGTGACCTTGAGAGAGTTACTTATCATTTTTTTGCCTTAATTTTGACATCTTTAAAAATGGATAAAATAACATCAACCTCTTAGGAATATGTGAGGATAATATTAGAAAATATATGTTAGCTACATCTTTCAAAAAGAAAAAAAAGAATCGGCCTCAAGTTTGATCGACTTTCCAGATTACAGAGTAGTCTTCTCAGAGACAAAAAATTTTGTTAAGCTATAAACAAAAACCACTTATGTGTCACATAAAATTACCCATGTTAAATGAAATTTGATTAAAACTCTGGTATCACATACAGGAAAACATTTGAATTTTAAAATCTTGGCTGGACGCGGTGGCTCACGCCTGTAATCCCAGCACTCTGGGAGGCTGAGGTTGGTGGATCACAAAGTCAGGTGTTCAAGACAAGCCTGGCCAACACGGTGAAACCACATCCCTACTAAAAAACCTACAAAAATTAGGCAGGCGCGGTGGCAGACGCCTATAATCCCAGCTACTCGGGAGGCTGAGGCAGGCAGGAGAATCGCTTGAACCCAGGCAGCAGAGGTTGCAGTGAGCCGAGATCGTGCCACTGCACTCCAGCCTAAGAGACAGAGTGAGACCCCGTCTCAAAAAACTAATAATAGTAATAAGAAAAATAAAATCTTATGTGCCTGCTACCAGGAAATTGCTCATAAGAACATAAAGCCCACTCCAAAAGCAAACTGCTGAGTGGATGAAGTTCAATCAAATATCATTAATCCCTGTGGCATTCCGGCCTTTTGGTGAACCAAGAAGAGTTTTAAACTATAGCTGGAAGAGATGCTTCCACTGAAGTGTTGAACATCTCATTGTGGTTGTTCCGTTTGTTAGAGAGCATGGCTGCAGCCTGCACGATGCCCCTCAGCTGAATTTCTAGTGATGAGCTTAATGGGGAAAGAGGCACTCCTCTGAACAAGTCCTGGCATTCCCACTTCCTTCACAAAACTTTATTTCAGATGGCAGTTTCTCCTGAAGAAGCTATTCCAGTGACACGGTAACTCAAGCTTCCTTCCCTACTCTGTTCTCTAAATAATGGTGGATTCTCTCCTTTTGTTTGACCTGTTGTCTGGCTGGCCTCTTAAAATATCCCTATTCCTTAAAAAAATAGTCCCTATTCCTGACTTTCCCATGATACCGGTAAGTACTGAGAATCCCTACCTGTCCTCACCCCTAAACAAAGACACGTCTGAAAAGTAAAAAGTGTGGGATTATTTACCCAAAGTGATAAATTTTTTTCTTTTTCTTTTTTTTGGAGATGGAGTCTCACTCTGTTTTCCAGGCTGGAGTGCAGTGGTGCGATCTCGAGTCACTGCAACCTCCGCCTCCCAGTTCAAGCGATTCTCCTGCCTCAGCCTCCTGAGTAGCTGGGACTAGAGGCACCCGCCACCAAGCCCAGCTAATTTTTTGTATTTTTAGTAGAGATGGGGTTTCGCCAAATTGGCCAAGCTGGTCTTGAACTGACCTCAGGTGATCCACCCACCTCCAAAGTGCTGGGATTACAGGCATGAGTCACCACGCCCGGCCCCAAAGTGATGAAATATTTCTTGAATGGATGAAGGAAGAATATTACTGCGCGATCATCAGTATTTCACAGGGGCAAGTACAAAACTTAGTCAAGTGGCTGTTCTGGTGTGCCCTCCTCCTTAGGAAACCTAAGGGACTCTTTTCTCCTTAGGGAACCAAGGGGACTCTTTCTAAAGGGGCACTATCTTCTTAACGTTATAGATATTGACTTCTACCTTGTAGAAATCTTGTCTGAGAAAATTCTGAGACATCTTTACAGAAATTTTTTTTTTTTTTTTTTGAGACACAGTCTCGCTCTGTCACCAGGCTGGAGTACAGTAGTGCAATTTCGGCTCACTGAAACCCTCCACCTCGCAGGTTCAAGCAATCCTGCTGCCTCAGCCTCCCGAGCAGCTGGGACTACAGGCGCGCCACCACACCCAGCTAATTTTTGTATTTTTAGTAGAGATGGGGTTTCACCATGTTGGCCAGGATGGTCTTGATCTCTTGACCTCGTGATCCCCCCCGCCTCAGCCTCCCAAAGTGTTGGGATTACAGGTGTGAGCCACAGCACCCAGCCTTGTTATTAAAGATACACTTTTAACATAGTAGAAGTTGTTATGGCCTACACAGCTTCATAATAGGGAAACTTACCTTTACAACATTTGGGGAAAATTACTGGTGATCAGGACATCTTTCTTTCCTTCAACACATTTATTGAGTGCTCAACTATGCCAGGCACTCTATTAGGTGCTAGGATATATCAAATAGCCCTTCTTTTTTTCTGTCTTTGAGACAGGGTGTTGGCTCTGTCTCCCACACTGGAGTGCAGTGGCACGATCATGGCTCACTGCAGCCTCAATTTCCTGGGCTCAAGCAGTCCTCCCACTTCAGCCACCCAAGTACTAGGACAGTTGTGCACCATGCCAAATTTTTTGTATTTTTGGTAGAAATAGGATTTTGCCATGCTGCCCGGGATTGTTTTTTTTTTTTTTTTTTTTTTTTTTTTTTTTTTTTTGAGAAAGAGTTTCACTCTGTTGCCTGAGCTAGAGTGCAATGGCACAATCAGCCCACTTCCGCCTGAATTCCTGGGCTCAAGCAATCCTTCTGCCGCAGCCTCCCAAGTAGCTCAGCTTACAGGCATGTGCCACTATGCCTGGCTAATTTTTTTTATTTTTTGTAGAGACAGGAACTCACTATGCTGCCTAGTGCGGTCTCAAACTCCTGGGTTCAAGTGCTCTTCCTGTCTACACCCCCTAAAGTGCTGGGATTATAGGCATGAGCCACTGCACCTGCCCCAAATAACCCTTCTTAAGACGGAGTCTCACTCTTGTTGCCCAGGCTGGAGTGCAATGGCATGATCTCGGCTCATTACAACCTCTGCCTCCCAGATTCATGTGATTCTTCTGCCTCAGCATCCAGAGTAGCTGGGACTACAGGCGCACGTCACCACGCCCGGCTAATTTTTGTATTTTTAGTAGAGATGAGGTTTCGCGCCATGTTGGCCAGGCTGGTCTTGAACTCCTGACCTCAGGTGATCTGCCTACCTCGGCCTCCCAAAGTGTTGGGATTACAGGCATGAGTCACTGCACCCAGCCAAAGTTTTCCTTTCTTTAGATGAGGATAATGTTCAAGAAATAATGTTCAAGAAAGAGCTAAACTGGATATTTCAACTATATTCCTTACATAAAGCAGAACTGGTAAATTTATCAAAATACTGGCTATCTTAAATCTCTAAAAATTGTCATTAGAAACATTCCCCTCTAATACAAAATCAAGTTCTGAAAGATTGCCATAATTTCATACTGTGAAAAACATTACATAGATTTCAAATTTTAAGCACCTGATCACGACCACACAGCTACGTCTGTAGTCAGGAAATTAAACACAGGTTTCCCAATATTGCTAAGGTAAAATGTCCTTTAATGTGAGTCAGATTTTCTACCATTTTCCTAAGAAGGCTGTGCAAAATAAATTGCAATGAAGATGGGGAGAAAAGAAACAACTCTCAAACGTCTTACAGCTTCACTTTGTAGCCACAGAAAAGCAATTAAAGCAAGATAATTAAACCTTTCTGTCCATTTTGCAGCCAAGTCAGACTGGTAAAATCTGGGATTAAATGCAATTTTAATGTAGAGTATACAGAACTGTACATTTTGGAGCTACTGTAAAAAGATCAGTACAAAAAGCAGGGACCAAGATAAAGCATCTTGACTCAGTGAGCTTCCAATCTTTGAAAGCTAGGGAGGGGAGAAGCACTTAGATTTTATGCTACCCCCATGCAACCACTATAGCAGGATGTCATTTAGCAGAAAGCACTTTCAGATTCATCACCACAGGTGTGTGGCAGTGGTGGTTTTTTTTTTTTTCTAAATCCAATGATCAAGGAAACATTTACTTGTAAATCTTTCCACCTCTTTTCCACATCACTAAACTGCATGACTGCACTTCTACCCAAATAAAACCTGTCTTCCCTAAACCACAGGTTAAGACCTAGGATTTATGATTAGGGAATCTGATAACAAAACAGTGATTTCTTCAACAATCCACCAGCCTTTCAAGTCATTCCATCTCAGAACTATGCCTGTTTTGCTGTTTTCTAGCAATTGGCCTTTGGTCTCTGGGTGTGCTCCACAGAATCCTCTGAGATGTGATTTTTCCTTCGTTGTTGGTTGTTCATTGTGAAAGAACAAATGTGAGTGAACTCTTTCCCTATGTGGTGTCTAGCCCTCTTCTGCCACACCTTCTGCAGCAGAAGTCCTTAGTGTCCTTGAACCCAGTAGGACATTCCAGCCTCAGAGGCAGGCTGCTCACACTATATTCTCTTTGCTTCCATTCATTCAACCAAGAGGTACCAAGCAACTCTGCCTGCTAGCAATGGGGAGGGATACAGTGGTGTGCAAAGACAGACATGCATGAACTATGCAAAGTGGACTTCATCCGGGATTTTGGTGCTAAAAACAATAGTAACTTCTGAATAACAAACACTTCGTTTGGCTCCACTATAACAAAAGTAACCACTGTACTGATTCATTCAGAGCCAAAGACACTGTGCCATAATAACTAGACATATTTAGCTAGTTGCATAAAAAGCTCTCAGTAACTAACTCTAGGTGCTACAATAAATTAACAGCTAGTCAATACCTTCTGCAGCCTAGTGAAAATAGTACAGGATGTGAGGCAAGTGACAGATTCTTGCTAATAGCCCTGTCCCGAACCAGCTGAGTTGAGGTTTTCATCTGTTAAATGGGCCTAACACCACCAGACCTCAGCTGTGTCACAGAACAATGGAAAGTGCTAAATGAGACAAAATGTGTCAAGATACTCTGAAATGTAAAATAGTTGTAAGCTGTACAGTGGTATCATCGTGGGGAGTAATATTTTAGATATATGGCTCTTAACTAACACTATTCAAACAAGAGGTTCAATAGAGCCAACAATGCCGGTAGTCACTACACATCTGCAATTGTCTCACTACAGCCTCTCACCTCCTCCTGATTAGCAGAAAGAAAGGATCATGCTACAAGAAAAACATTTCTGCATAAATGCCCAAGTTAAATCTGCTACTCTCACTCTGCCTAACAAATCATTCCATGCTTATTACTTTCTATAATTTAATATATATAAGTGCTTTACTGGCAAGCTTCTCGAAAGAATAAATAATACTTAATGACTGCCTACAGTTTAATTAACTCATGATTGAACTTCTCATGGATTGCTATAAACATTAAATTATATTCTTCCTCAAAGCAACCATGGATAAAAATCTTGTTTAAAGCTTTAACGCTCTTGCCTAAACAATTCTGAAATTCCAGCAAATCTGTATGTTGTGCAGAGAGGTGAGAGAATCCACCTTAATGCATGGTTATGAAGTGTGTTATTTTATAGAGCAAGGATGAGGCCTTAATTGTAATAAGACTGAAAATGTGCACATGTCCAAGCACCTCATTAATATTACAGCAGTCATTAAACATCTCTGGATCTCAGGCAGTCTTATTAGCATAAACGCTGCGTATTACCACAAGGTTTCAAGTTTCTATTCTGGCTTCTCATCTTAGCTACCATTTTCTGTCTGCGTGATGTTGCAAATAAATTTTCCTTTTGGCATGGCTCAGCTGTCAGGCACCTCTGTTCTATAATGAACCCATGCATTACATCTCCCTGCTCTGACATCTCTGGTCTCACACATCAAAATATTGTTCTTCAACTGTAATTTATAACTTAATTTAAATGTCCCTTTTCCCGTGACCTTTTTAGATCAAATGGCAGTGCATCTGGCAGTTTCTACTATGCCAAAGCATACTTTTCAAATATAGCCATTCTAATAACTATATAAAAAGCCTACTTAAGTTAGACTGCATTCAGGCTAATTAAATAATTCCAGTCCATTAAGAACAATATTAGATATTAAGGTCTTTTGCTATGCAAAATATCTGTTTATACATCACAAGAAACTGTCAAAATAATTGAGAAAGGAAAAAAGGATTTGGAATAAGTCTTAAAATTCTTCATACAGTTTTAATTATTTCAACTATTAAGTGAGAAAGACCTTGCCAAAATATGTTCAAAACAAAATTTAAAAATTTCTTGGCCAGGCGCAGTGGCTTACACCTGTAATCCCAGAACTTTGGGACGCCGAGGTGGGCAGATCACCTGAGGTCAGGAGTTCGAGACCAGCCTGGCCAACATGGTGAAACCCCGTCTCTACCAAAAATACAAAAATTAGCCAGGTGTGGTGGCACGCACCTGTAATCCCAGCTACTTGAGAGGCTGAGGCAGGAGAATCACTTGAACCTAGGAGGCAGAGGTTGCAGTTAGCCGAGATTGCGCCACTGCACTCCAGCCTGGGCGACAGATCGAGATTCTGTCTTTAAAAAAAAAAAAATTTCTTGGCTGGGCGTGGTGGCTCACACCTGTAATCCCGGCACTTTGAGAGACCAAGGTGAGCAGGTCATTTGAGGTCAGGAGTTTGAGACCAGCCTGGCCAACATGGTGAAACCCTTTCTCTACTAAAAAGAAATACAAAAATTAGCTGGGCATGGTGGCGTGTGCCCGTAATCCCAGCTACTCAGGAGGCTGAGGCAGAAGAATCCCTTGAACCCGGGAGGCAGAGGTTGCAGTGAGCCGAGACCACGCCACTGCACTCTAGCCTGGGCGAAAAGAGTGAGACTCTGTCTCAAAAAAAAAAAAAAAGAAAAAAATTTCTTATAACCATAATTCACAAATGTCAATACATTTTCATTTATACCTCCATCATCGATGACCTAGTGCCAAGTCAATATATATGAAACAGGTAAATGTTAAAAAAAACTAGAATTGAAACTAAGAGCACAATGTTTATTTTTATTTGGCCACTATCATTTCAAATAATGCTATTAGGTACCAGAGAGGCTAAAATTTGTCCGAATGGTCTTATGGGAGCAAAATTCAGGGATAATGGAAAAGACAAAGAATTTAACTGCAGAGGGTAGGGCTTGAGAGAAAGGTCCAGTTAATTTTCAGAAGGAAATATAGTTATTGAACCAACCTTCCCTCCCTCTTTCCATCACTTTCTGAAACTACAATGTTCCAGGAATTATGCGCCAGCCCTGGAGTCACATGGAAGAAAGGAGGGGGTCGCAACATTTGCTGAGCAGTGCACAGTGTGCTAGGAAGTATGTTAGGTCTCTATGATTTCATCATTCCACACGCCTCTCTTCCATGGCAAGAGTACTAAAAATGAGGAAATGAAATCCAGAGGTTCAGTATGTTTCTCTACACCACTTCCCTAGCAAGTAGCAGCATGAGGATTCTAACATAAACCCATGTTCTAGGAAGACGTCCCTACCCTAGAATGTCGCTACTGGGGCAGTTTAGGACAGGCAATCTGGTGGGAGCAATGGGCACAGGGACTTTTTCGGCTGCAATGACAAAGCAAGCACACTGTCTTTTCTTAACTTGGGGCTGGGGGATGAGGGTGGGCGGAGGAAAGGAGGGAGCCAGCAGCTCGGAAAAGAGGAAAGACATACATGTAAACAAACTAACAAAAAAAATCCCTATCCATGAAAACACTCAAAGTGCTAAATGAAAACTGATGGGGATGACATTTGCTCAGTCTGGAAAATCTAAAACGCATTCACAGAGTAGGTTTTGAAAATCAACAACCAGTGTAATATGATTAACTTGCCTATGCTTTATGAACAGCAACAACCAACTAAAAAACACTATTCTAGGAGAAATAAGCAGTGTTATTATTGTAGTAAAAACAGTCTACACGAGGCAGGGTGGACCTGCGTCCTTCGCTTCTTTTGCTGTCACAGAAGAGGCTGAGATAGGTCATTTTTGGAACTTCCCAGTTTTCAACATTCCTTCACTTTACAAAGATTTTTTAAAAGGCAATATATTATAGAATATTCTTCTAAAAAGGAATAAACAAATGGTAATAATGCTAATACATTAATTTAGAAAAATAAAAAAGCAAACAATATAACCACTGAATTAAGCCACATTCCCCAGGCCAAACACTAAATGGATGGCTCCTGCACAGGCTTCACTTACACTTTAGGGATTAAGGTTGTGTCTCTTAATTTTCAAGTCTCTGTGAAAGCTGAAGTTTATGCCACAGGTCTTTAAATGCAATTATGGATAATTAATCATTTACATAGTTAACATGTCTACAGCCTGACTTCTTTTTTTATAAATGCGAGATCAGCCACAGAATAGTAGAAAGGGAGGGTGCGGAGGGTGTAGGCTGCTCGCCGGGGCAGGAGGACTCCACAGACGCAGTCAATAATCTACTAAGACGACTCAGCTTGAGGACCCACAATGAGTGTAACTCTGGCCACAGGGAGAAAAGCTCCTGGCACATTCGTGAACCTAGACTGTTTATGCTGCTTTTCTCAATAATTATTTGTCAGCTGAGAAAGACCTATGTGTGGCCACAAGTGGAAATGGTTCGGGACCACAAGTGGAAACTAAAACATGTTTTCACTTACTCCTGGCATCCTCACAGCCTTGAAAACAGAAAAAAATATGTGACGTGAAACTGGGCAGAAGGCTGGAGGATGACATAAAAACCACAGGTCTAACCATCTCACGTAGGCACTAGTGAACCTACTCATACGTGCTAAATTGACCTAGAAAGTGTATGTGAAAGGCTTTCACACAAAAACACAAAATCAAGACCCGTTACATCAGTATTAAGAAACACTTACAGTAACTGCTTTAAATCCTACTTAGAAGAACTGAGGTACAGAAATAATTGCCCCCAATCCAAGGGCTCAGCAGTCTGAATCTCAGTGCTTTGTGATGAGTGATTCTAAGGTTATGCAAACAACAGTCCACTTAATATTTTTGGCAATGATAATGAAGTTATGGAACAACAAAGACCGAAGAGGCATACACTGATGCATATAAAGCTCCAGAGTTGGGAAAATATCCGAGCGACTGCACTTTTATCTAAAAACTTCAGCCAAGAACACAGCTTTAGTAACTAAGAAATAAGCAAAAGGCCTCTGGGCAACCAAAACAGTGTCCCCAAAAGCCAAGGCCCTGGAGAGCCAGGAAGCCCCCACTCTGAGCCTTAGACACTTAGTTACCCTCACAATTCTAGCTTTCCCAATCTAACAATAGGTCTCAAAAGAAAAAATGAGAAAGACTGTATGATTTCAAAAGAGAAGAGCAGCGGCAGACAGCCTGACTGTGGGAGACACAAAAATTTAGCAACTATTATGCAAACCAAAGAGCTCAAACTCTAACAGTTGCACATTCTTTTGTTAATGGACACTAGTAATGATCACTCACAGGCATCCAGTAAAGGTGGACTTGACTAGAGGAGATATGAAAATGTATTCCTCCTCATAACTAAAATGGAAGAAAAAAAGTAAAGAAAGAAGAAAAGGAGGAGAAGAACCAGTTTTCCTAAAAATGCTGGAATAACTAGTACTCCAAAGTGCTACAGTGGCTGGAATACACAGCCCAACAAATACTGGGTGTGGGGAGAAGGCAGGCCACCCAACAAATAGGGGAGCAGGAAGGACAGGAGTGGGGCACCCCAGTGTCATTATCTATGAACCCCAGAAAGTTGCTGGGTAAGGGGGAAACATCTAAGATTCTGGAGGACGGGGCTGGCCAGGACAACACAGGCTGTCAGAGTCCAGTGAGGCTGGGCTCTGGGCAGGGCTGTGGAACTGAAGCTAAAACAGACACCAGAGACTTGAAAAAGCTACAGCTTCAAGGATTGCCTGAGTTTATCCCAGGCCAGCTCAAAGACCAACCTTAGAACAACACAACTTGCCCACAAGGGTCACTAACGAGCAATACCTTCCCTACTCTATCAGGCCCAGGGTAGGACTGGCACAGGCTGGACCCAGAGTTTTGAGGGGCTAGGGTAGTGGCTGAGGAAGAAACGCTGGGCAACCTGGGAGGTCAGAACATATCAATTAATATGGTAGTTATACATGACAATTATGTTATCTAAGTAAATATATTCTTTGCATAAGGAAGCCAAATACTCCCTATTTTATAAATCAAATGTCCTCACATTACAGAAATATCATAGCCACTACTAGAAATATTTTTATACATTCTCAATATCAGAAACTCCATACTTTAAATAAGTCATAACAGCTGGGCAAGGTGGCTCACACCTGTAATCCCAGCACTTTCAGAGGCCAAGGCAGGAGGACTTCTTGAGGCCAAGAGTTTGAGACCAGCCTGGATAACACAGTGAGACCCTGTCTCTACAAAAATAAAAAATTTTTAATAAATAAAAATAAGCAAGTCACAACAGATGGAAAAATAATAATAATGAACTTTTTTTAAATTTCAAAATAATATATTTTAGTAATATTTTATATAATAGTCATTTTAACTGTGGTAGGCCAAAAAATGACCACCAGAAGATATACACACCAAATCCCTGGAACCTATGAATGTGACCTTATTTGGGAAAAGGGTCTTTGCAGATGTGCTAAGGATCTTGAAATAAAGGAGATGATTCTAGATAACTTAGGTGGGCCCTAACTCCAACGACAAGTACTTATAAAAGAGAGGTGGTAGAGAAACCCAGACTGGAGAAGACAAAGACACACAGAAGAGAAGGCAGCATGAAGATGAGCAGAGAAAGATGGGGCCACAGCCAAAATGTGCAAACAGCCACCAGAAGCTGCAAGAGGCAAAGAGTGGGCTCTGCCAGGAGGAGTTGGAGGGGTACCCCACTGACAACTTGATGTCAGATTTCTGGCTTCCAAAACTGTGAGAGAACACCTCTCTGTCGTTTAAGCTACCAAGTTCGGGTAATTTGTTACAGTAGCCACAGGAAACAAATATACTAACCTTCAAAAATTGGGGATAAAAAATTATTTGAGAGCTATAAAAAAGCATTCTGAGGTATGTTTCCAAAATATAGGAAATGAATACTAGGACAAATATTATAAATTTTAGAATTTTGTAGTATGCTGTAGAATACATGAGCTCTTCTGAAACTCATGGGCCTGATTTGTTCTAACAATGAGGTGTTCACTTAGATTCTCATCAAACACCCTCCTCACAAGGGCTGCAGAAACTCAAACATATTAATTACCAAATAAATAAATGAATATATGATTTTATTAAAGCCTTTTTTTTTGAGACAGAGTCTCGCTCTGTTGCCCAGGCTGGAGTGCACTGACGTCATCTCGGCTCACTGCAACCTCTGCCTCCCGGGTTCAAGCAATTCTCCTGCCTCAACCTCCTGAGTGGTTGAGATTACAGGTGTGCACCACCACACCCAGCTAATTTTTGTATTTTTAGTAGAGACGGGGTTTCACCATGTTGGTCAGGCTAGTCTTGAACTCTTGACCTCGTGATCCAACCGCCTCGGCCTCCCAAAATGCTAAGATTACAGGCCTGAGCCACCAGGCCCGGAAATTTTTTTTTTTTTTTTTTTTTTTTAGACGAAGTTTTGCTGTTGCCCAGGCTGGGGTACAGTGGCATGATCTTGGCTCAGTGCAACCTCCACCTTCCAGGTTCAAGCGATTCTCCTGCCTCGGTCTCCCAAGTAGCTGGAATTACAGGTATGCACCACCATACTTGGCTAATTTTTTTAATTTTTAATAGAGACGGGGTTTCACCATATTGGCCATGCTGGTCTTGAACTCCTGACCTAAGGTGATCCACCCGCCTCAGCCTCCCAAAGTGCTGGGATTACAGGCACGAGCCACCGCACCCGGCCTAAGCCTGTTTTTAAATGTAAAAAGGCTAAAGGTTTTTATCAATTTGCTGAAGACATTGTGTTATTAATACTTAATATAGGCTCAAATATGTTAAAATTCTAACTGATCAAATGATAAGTGGATGTTTTTATAAATACCACATATATCTCAAAACATTTTACCACTCTTTAGCATGGCAAAAAATCATCTGATAAAGAAGTTTCTTAAATGAGTAAATGAACTTTCTAACTTATGCCAAACAAAAGTAAAAGCTGAATCACATTCCTTAGTCCCTGCTGAGCACCTCGGAAACAGGAAGGAGATGCAGGAAAAGCGGTGGCATGAAGGATTTCTGATTGGCTGAACAGCAAATCCTCCAAATTACAGATTAACCAGACATTTCTTTCTTTTTCTGAGACAGGGTCTCGCTCTGTCACCAGGCTGAAGTGCAGTGGCGCAATCTCGGCTCACTGCAACCTCTACCTCCTGGGTTCAAGTGATTCTCCTGCCTCAGCCTCCCAAGTAGCTGGGACTACAGGAGCACGCCACCACACCCAGCTAATCTTTGTATTTTTAGTAGAGACAGGGTTTCACCATGTTGGCTAGGATGGTCTCAATCTCTTGACCTCGTGATCTGCCTGCCTTGGCCTCCCAAAGTGCTGGGATTACATGCGTGAGCCACCGCACCCAGCCCGATTAACCAGACATTTCAAGAAGACGCTATAAGCCACTGGCCTCAATTTAAACCAAGTTTAAATAGTTATGTATATAGTGTGTATATAAATAAGTGTGCTTATTAATTTTTAGATGATAACCACACTTGCCTCACAGAATTGTTATGAAGATTAAATGAATTCATTCATAAAAAGCACTTAAACTTTTGCCTAGCATATAAATACTCAGACCACAAATACATTGCAATTTTATTGTTTTTATTAATAAAATCAGGAAGCTGACCAATAGTTGATACCTAAAAAAATAAAATTAATAGTGATGAACTTAAGGTCCTATGACTGGCTCAAAATTCAGTGGAAAAGCTCAGGGTGGGAAATAAATGGCTTATCAAAAGCAAATATACAAGGAAAAATGAAACATAACAAGACTACAACACAGGACTAAGAAGAATGTGATGAGCACACATTCTTATAAGCTGAGACTGCACTGAGAAGATGAGCTTTTGGGATAACTGACGGGTATCCCCGGGTCACCTTATGTTGATCAGACCTGAGGAGTGTTGCTTAGTGCAGGTGCCACATTTTAAATGACAGGCAAAGCAGACCAGGAGGATAAATAAAATGGTAATATATAAAAATGGCTAATACCATCACATGGATGACGCCTGAAAACAGTACCCCCTCAGTAAAAGAAAGCAGTCACAAAAGGCCACTTATTATATGATGCCATTTATATGCCATGTCCAGAATAGGCATATCTATAGAGACAAAAAGCAGATGAGTGGTTGCCTAGGGTTGGGAAATGAAAATGGGGAGTGACTGCTAATAGGAACAAGGTTTCTTTTTGGGGTGATGAAGATTTTCTAAAACAGATTGTGGTGATAGTTGCAGAACTCTGTGAATATACTAAAAGCCATAAAATTGCACACTCTGAATGGGTGAATGTTATCCTAATAAAGCTGTTATATAAAGAAAAAAAGAAAGGAATGCCTTAAGAAACAAGAGTGGTTACGAGGCAGGTGAAGCAAGAACCACGGCTGTGGAGGGCTGCATTAGGACCAAGGCCAACGAAGAAAGCCTGCATCAAGCCTTTTCCATGACAGTAAGTAGGGAAGGTACCATTATCAGAGGGTGCTCATGTAATTGGCCTTTTATCTCCCCATCCACCCCAGAGAAGTTTAGATAATGCTCTCTCTCATGTTTAGGGAAAAGAAGAAAGCGGGGTATAAAGTTTGACTTCAAATAAAGCCACAGATTATCTAAAAAGAAACAAAGTACTAAATTTTAAAAGCCATTTCATTCAAACAAGACAAAAAATAGGCCGGGTGCGGTGGCTCACGCCTGTAATCCCAGCACTTTGGGAGGCCGAGGCGGGTGGATCACGAGGTCAGGAGATCGAGACCATCCTGGCTAACATGGTGAAACCCCATCTACTAAAAATACAAAAAAAATTAGCCAGGCATGGTGGCAGGCGCCTGTAGTCCCAGCTACTTGGGAGGCTGAGGCAGGAGAACGGCGTGAACCCAGGAGGTGGAGCTTGCAGTGAGCCAAGATGGTGCCACTGCACTCCAGCATGGGTGACAGAGCGAGACTCTGTCTCAAAAAAAGAAAAAAAAAAAAAAAAAAAAGACAAAAATTAAATCACACAATTTGTGTTAAAATGTTGTTACATGGAACTTTAGAAGTGAATTTATGAATTTCTCAGCCCAAAGGAAGCCACATAGGTGAACACCTAAACACTTAATTTTCAAAACAATAGCTCAAAATGTTTCTAATTGATCAAAGTACAAAAAATAAAAGTTGAAAATTATATATTATTATGCTAATAATCAGCTGAAAAGGTCTTGGTTATACCAGAAAACCTCAACTGCATGATCTTTTCCTGCATCCTCACTAATGCTATAATTAACAGTACAACATTCTGTTGACTTCAATATCCTGTTATTACATAAATAAAACACTGGCAACAGTGCCTGTCAAGGCTGATTTATATGAGGTGCTGTTCTGAAATGTATTGGATTTCCATAATAAGAAATCATAGAGCATATCAGCTTTACCCATTAGACTTTCCAACAACAAATAAAAAATCCTGAACGACAAGAAAACCCATCTTACCTTAACCCAAGCCAGCACACATTAACCATTTAATGTTGACTCATCTGGATAGAAACATTTAAGTAAAGGGTGTGGGTATGGAATGAATGTCAGAAGGCTCCTCTCACATGCTTAGGGAAAACTTATGAAAGGGCCTCCTGGCAATGCCTTATTTGGGAGCTGAGAAATATTCCACATGCAAGTCATAAGAACTGCAAAGCTAATCCAGGTCCAGATACTCTAGCGAAGGCCATTTATAATGAACAAACAAAAAATCTGACAAAAATTCTATGGACTTAATTTTTTAGAATAAAAGAGAAATGAAAATGATCCCTAGAATAGGGTTATCTGCATATTCTGCTATGCCAACTTCCTAACATCAATTTCTGGATGATCAAGTGTGATATGAACTTGAACTTGATTTATCTATTCAATCATTCAACAATCATTTAGCATCAGACTAGGGTTAGAAAACACAAATAATTAATACTCAATAGTTAACAAATAGGGATATTTATAGACCAGAGATGAAAAACTATGAAGCCGCTGGGAGCCTTGAATTCTTTGTTGAAGGAGATGTGGGTGTGCATAAATAAATAAGCAAACAAACATGCGCTCTCTTGAATACATGAAGAGTTTATGTAATGTCTAAAAGCCGCCCATATCTCAAGGAATAAAACTGTCCAGGCGGAGGTGAAATCTTTGTTGCATGATTATAAATTTTACTTACATACAGTGAATATATAGTTATGTTTAGTGTTGGTGAGAAAATGGCAATAATTACTGAGAAAGAAAAACCTAAATAATTTGAATTGTATTAGAAACCTGGAAAGATACCTGAGCCCAAAGAAGGAAATCCAACATCAGTTTAGTAAAAATAAGTTGGCATGATATATTCTAGAAAACCTTACTCTCAAACAATGGGGCTTTTCTGCAGTTTCTAAGTAGGAATATAAAGATCTATTTTGTAAATGGCCAAATAAATGTAAGCACTCAAAGGTGGCTAAATTAACCCCATTAGGATAAGACAGATCATCTACATGTTATATAGCATGATGTTTACAAATTATATGTCAGCTACAAGTGTTCAGATGAGCCTAATGCAAACAGTGTATGAGGAAACACACACAGAAATATTTCCACACAAGATCTTTCTGGGGAAACACTATTACTTCTTCATATTTAACATAAGCTTATATTTAATATATAAAAATACAAATAAAATACAAATAAAACCTTTTTTTTTTTTTGAGATGGAGTCTCGCTCTGTCACCCAGATTGGAGTGCAGTAGCGCCATCTCAGCTCACTGCAAACTCTGCCTCCAGGCCACGCCATTCTCCTGCCTCAGCCTCCCAAGTAGCTGGGATTACAGGCACCACCATCATGCCCAGCTATGTTTTGTAATTTTAGTAGAGATGGGATTTCACTGTGTTGGCCAGGCTGGTATGGAACTCCCAGCCTCAGGTGATCCACCCACCTTGGCCTCCCAATGTGCTGGGATTATAGGCGTGAGCCACTGTGCCCAGCCAAATAAAACAATTTTACATTTATAGGTGTTCACATTTGAAATATTAAAATAAAATAAAACATATCATTGCTACATACAAAAAGGAATACGCCCAATGTTACTAAGAAATCCCTCTTTTCCTAATGAGAGAGGCCAACGTGTTTATTACACCTTCTTCCTCTACAGCAGTACAAAGCTGTTTCTTATGTATGAAAAGATAAGAAATACACGTTAACATAAATGAACAAACAAAGAACAACTTTCCTGAACTATCTGCCAGTTCACCATTGGACCAAAAGTAGCAAGTCATGTGGCCATGAAAATAAGATATTTATTAACTACCTCTGTGATTCTTCAATGAGGCCTCTACTATTAAGAATGTGGGCCGGATCTGGTGGCTCATGCCTGTAACCCCAGCACTTTGGGAGGCCGAGGCGGGCGGATCACCTGAGGTCGGGAGTTCGAGACCAGCCTGACCAATATGGAGAAACCCTGTCTCTACTAAGAATACAAAATTAGCTAGGTGTGGTGCCGCATGTCTGTAATCCTAGCTACTTGGGAGGCTGAGGCAGGAGAATCACTTGAACCTGGGAGGCGGAGGTTGTGGTGAGTGGAGATCGCGCCATTGCACTCCAGCCTGGGCGACAAGAGCGAAACTCTGTCTCAAAAAAAAGACATATGGCTAAAGTTTTATATAACCTGAAAACCATCTTCATTAAATTAAAACAGACTAAACACTCCAAACAAAAGGCAGAGCTTGCCAAACTGGATAAAAAGGCATGAAACAACTAAAGAACACAGGAGATGTTACCTTAAATACAAAGAAAAAACAAGATTCAAAGTAAGAAATTGTAAAGAGATGTACCATGCAGACAACAAGCATAAGAAAACTATAGTGGCTGTATTAATATTAGACAAAATAGACTTCAAGACAATACTAGTAGACACAAAGATGGTTACAGCAGAAAGGTAAAAGGGTCAAAAGACAGAGAAAGACACAAATATTTTAAGTGTTCATGTGTCTAATAACCAACTTCAAATATATGAAGCAAAAATTAACAGAATCAAAAGGAGAAACAACCAACTCTACAATCACTTTTTTTTTTTGGAGACGGAGTCTCACTCTATTGGCAGGCTGGAGTACAGTGGCACAATCTTGGCTCACTGCAACCTCCGCCTTCCAGATTCAAGCAATTCTCCTGCCTCAGGCTCCTGAGTAGCTGGGACTACAGGTATGCGCCACCACACCCAGCTAATTTTTGTATTTTTAGTAGAGATGGGGTTTCACCACGTTGGCCAGGATGGTCTCAATCTCTTGACCTTGTGATCCATCCACCTCAGCCTCCCAAAGTGCTGGGATTACAGGCGTAAGCCACCGTGCCTGGCCTCCAATCACTATTGAAGACTTTCATACATGTCTCTCAGTAACATACCACTAGCCGAAAAAAAAATTAGTATAAGATATGAATACTAACATCAACCACTGACACCTACATAACAGCACACCCAGTAACTACAGAGTATAAGTTGATTACAAGTATACACGAAACATGAACCAAGATACATCACATGCTCAGCCAAGAAACAAGTCTCGAAAGATTTCAAAATACTGAAATGTTACTGAGTACTCTTTGACCACTGAATTAAATTAAATTAGAAATCAATAACATTCCAAAAAATAAAACTTAGAGAAGCCCCAAGTATCTGGAAATTAAGGAATTTAGTATTAAATAATTCATGGGTCAAAGCACCAAAAAATTCAAAAAATTTTTTGAACAGAATAATAGATCATAACAAATCAAAATTTGTGGTAAAATCAGCTATTTAACATCCCACTTTAGAAAGCTAGGAGGAAAATGATCAAATTAAACCCCAAATAGGTAGAAAAAATTAATAAAGAACAGAAACCAATGAGATCTAAAACAAAGAGGAAAAAATAACAAAACCAAACTCTGAAAAGATCAGTAATGTTGAAACATCTTTATATTGATCAAGAGGAAACAAATTACCAGCCTGGGCAACGTGGAGTCCATCTTTAAAAAAAAAAAAAAAAAGAAAAGAAAAGAAAAAAAGCACTTTCTATATAAAAAAATTTAGATGGCTAAACTGTGAATTCTAGCAAACATTTGATATAGAAAGTAATATCAATCCTTTATAAACATCTTAAGAAAACAGAACAGGAAGAACTATTTCCCAACTAATTTTTTGAGGGAGCATTATTCTGATATGAAAACCAACATTCTTATTACAAAACTCCTTATTACAAAGAAGGAAGACTACAACTCAGTATCTCTCATGAACACAAATGTAAAATTCCTTAACAAATTAATAGCAAGTTGAATCCAACAGTACATAGTGACCAAGTAGGATTCATCCTAGGAACAAACAGTTCCTTCATATTTGAAATCAGTGTAATTCACTATATTAACAAAATAAAGAATAACAATCATATAATAATCTCATTAGATGCAGAAGGAAAAAAAAGCAACTGACAAAATTCAATGCCGATTCACAATAAAAACTCAACAACCTGGATATATAAGAGAACATTCTAACTTGATTAAAAAAACAGAAAAACGCCAGGTGCAGTGGCTTATACCTATAATCTCAGCATTTGGGGAAGCTGAGGAGGATCATTTGGGCCTAGGAGTTCAAGACCAGCCTGGGCAGCATAGTGAGACCCTGTCTCTACAAAAATTTTAAAATCAGCTGAGCATGATGGTGTGCCCTGTAGTCTTAGCTACTCGGGAGGCTCAGACAGGAGGATTACTTGAGTCTGAGAGGTCAAGGTTGCAGTGATTCGAGATTGCTACACTGCACTCCAGCCTGGGCAATAGACCCTTTCTCAAAACAAACAAATACAACAAAAACTGCGTTGTACTTCATAGTAAATGACTGAAAACTTTCTAAGATTAGAAAGATAATGTCCACTCTCATCACTTCTATTCAGTATTGTAGCAGAGGTTCAAGGAAGTGCAATAAAGCACAAAAAAGAAATAAAACACATAGATCATAAAGGAAGAGGTAAAACTGTATTTGCACATGATGTTTAGCGGGACCAAAAAAAGCCAACACATAAAAACTGATTGTGTTTCTATGCTATCAAAGACCATTTAGAAATTAAAATTTTAGTTACAACAGAATCCTCAAACAGGAAATACTTAGGAGTAAATTTAACAAAATGTTGTAAGATCTGTATTCCCAAAACATCTTATCGTAAGAAGTAAAAGAAAGCTGGGCATGGTGGCATGCACTTGTAGTCGCAGCTACTCAGGAGGCTGAAGCAGGAGATCATGTGAGCCAAGGACTTCAAGCCCAGACTGAACAACACAGCAAGACCTCTTTAAATTTTTTTTAAATAAAAAAAAAATCAAAGAAAACTTCTTTAAAAATAGAGAAATATCGTATTTATGGATTAGAAGATCCAATATTGTTAGGATGTCAATATTTCCCAAACTGATCCATAAATTCAATAGAATCCCAATTAAAATTCCATCAGACTTTTTATTTTTTATTATTGTTATTTTTTTGAGACAGAGTTTCACTCTTGTTGCCCAGGCTGGAATGCAATGGCGCAGTTTCAGCTCACTGTAACCTCCGCCTCCCGGGTTCAAGTGATTCTCCTGCCTCAGCCTCCCGAATAGCTGAGATTACAGGCATGTGCCACCATGCCTGGCTAATTTTTATATTTTTAGTAGAGATGAGGTTTCACCATGTTGGCCAGGCTGGTCTCAAACTCCTGACCTCAGGTGATCTGCTCACCTCGGCCTCCTGAAGTACTGGGATTACAGGTGTGAGCCACTGCGCCTGCCAGACTTTTTAAAAATTAGAAACTGGCAGGCTGATTCTAAAATTTACATGGAAATGGAAATTACCTCAAATAGCCAAAGCAACCTTTAAAATCACATTTAAAGCAGAAAGACACCCCTGAGGTCAAGACTTCCTATACAGCTACAGTATTCAAAACACAGAGGCCCTAATAACGATCAGTGAGACAGAATAGAATCCAGAAAAAGATCCAAACATAAAAAAGCAGCTGATTTTCAATAACAATGTCAAGGCAGTCAAATGAGAAAAGTTTTTCCAACCAATACTGTTCCAACAACAGGTATCTGTGTGGAAGAGAATCAATTTTCACTCCATAATTAACGGATCACAATTCAAAATGAATCAAAGACCTAAATGTAAGAAGTAAAGCTTCTAGAATAAAGCACAGAAACAATCTTTGTAATCTTGGAGTAATTAGAGATAGTACCATAAAAGGAAAATAATGACTTATTAAGCTTCAGCATAACTATATATTAAAGTCAACGTTAAGGAAAAAAAGTCAGGCCAGGTGCAGTGGCTCATGTCTTAATCCCAGCATTTTGGGAAGCTGAAGTGGGAAGGTCACTTGAGGCCAGGCATTTTAGACCAGCCTGGGAAACATAGTGAGGCCCTGTCTCTAGGAGAAAGAAAGAAAGAAACAAACAAACAAAAACCCTAAAAAAAATTAGCCAGGTGTGGTAGCCTGTAGTCCCAGGTACTCAGGAGGTTGAGGCAGGAGGATTGCTTGAGCTCAGGAGTTTGAGGTTACAGTGAGCTATAATTACTCCACTGTACAGCCTTGGTGACAGAGTGAGACTTAAAAAAAAAAAAAAGAAAAAAAAATTTTTTTAAAGAATGAAAAAAAGTCGTGGTATGGGACAAATAATTCCCGATGTATATATTAAAGGACTTCTACCTGAAATATTAACAAAAAATCCTTATAACTAAATTGTAAAACAATTTTTTCAAGTAAACAAACTATTTGAACAGATGCTTCACAAAAAAAGATAAACAAATGGGCAATAAAACATGAGAAGATGCTCAACCCTATTAAGTCAGGAAATTCCAATAAAATCTCAATGAGATATCACACTACACATCCATTAAAATGGATAAAATTTAAAAAAATAACTGACAATACCAAGTCTTGGTGAAGATGCTAAAGACGTAAAATTGTAACATACTACTGATGGGAATCTAAATTGGAACCACTTTAGAAACCTGTAGGCCAGGCACACTGGCTCACGCCTGTAATCTCAGCACTTTGGGAGGCCAAGGCGGGAGGATCATGAGGTCAGGAGATCGAGACCATCCTGGCTAACACAGTGAAACCCCGTCTCTACTAAAAATACAAAAAATTAGCCAGGCATGGTGGCGGGTGCCTGTAGTCCCAGCTACTTGGGAGGCTGAGGCAGAAGAATGGCATGAACCTGGGAGGCGGAGCTTGCAGTAAGCCAAGATCACACCACTCACCGTACTCTAGCCTGGGCGACACAGCGAGACTCCGTCTCAAAAAAAAAAAAAAAAAAAAAACCCGTTTGACAGGCCGGGTGCAGTGGCTCATGCCTGTAATCCCAGCACTTTTGAAGGCCAAGGCAGGTGGGTCACGAGGTCAAGAGATCGAGACCATCCTGGGCAACATGGTGAAACCCCGTCTCTACAAAAAATACAAAAAAATTAGCTGGGCGTGGTGGCATGTGCCTGTAGTCCCAGCTACTCAGGAGGCTGAGGCAGGAGAATTGCTTAAACCCAGGAGGAGGAGGTTGCAGTGAGCCCAGATCGCACCACTGCACTCCAGCCTGGGCAACAGAGCGAGACTCCATCTTCAAAAAAGAAAAGAAAAGAAACCTGTTTGACAGTTTCTGAGAGAGCTTCCTACATACAAACAATCCTGCCGCTCCAAGTATTTACCTGAGAGAACTGAAGATAAATGTCAACATAAAGACTCATACAACAATGCTGAAAAAACTTTTACTTATAATGGCCAAAAGCTTATAAACAACCAGAATGTCCACCACCAGGTTAAAGAATATGAAAAAACTGCGAATATGCATATCCATACAAGGGAATACTTATCAATAAAAAGGGGATGAACCATCAATACATGAAGCACAAATGGCTCTCAAAATCCTTATGCCCAAAGAAGTCACACAATATGATTCCATTCCTGTAACATTCTGGGAAATGCAAACTACTCTAAAATGATTAAAAAAAAAAAAAAAAAAACCATTGAAAACACAATACATCAATGGCTACCTGAGGCTGGAAGTAGAAAACGATTATAAGAGGCCATGAGGCAACTTTCGAGGGTGTTGGAAATGTTTTGTATCTTGACATTATAGTAGTTTCACAGGTTTATATATCTGAAAAAAAACCTCAAATTTTTGACTTTGAAACAGAGCAGTTTATTATACATAAATCTTACCTCAATAAGTTGTTTCAAAAATTACACACTAGCAATCTCTTTTGTTAATAATGAAGAAAAAAAACAGAATAAAAATAAGTAATCTAAGAGTTTAGATTAAAAAATAGGTCCATATAATTGTCATAAAGAACTGATAGCTCTGGGCAACATTGTGAGACGTCATCTCTACAAGTAAAAATAACCAGTTGGGCCAGGCGCGGTGGCTCACACCTGTAATCCCAGAACTTTGGGAGGCCAAGGCGGGTGGATCACCTGAGGTCAGGAGTTCGAGACCAGCCTGACTAACATGGCGAAACCCTGTCTCTACTAAAAATACAAAATTAGCCGGGTTTGGTGGCACATGCCTGTAATCTCAGCTACTCGGAAGGCTGAGGCAGGAGAATCACTTGAACCCGGGAGGTTGTGGTGAGCCAATATCGAGCCATTGCACTCCAGCCTGGGCAACAAGAGCAAAACTCCGTCTCAAAACAAAAACAAAAAACAAAACAAAACAAGAAAAACAGCTGGGCATGGTAGTGCACACCTGTGGTACCAGCTACTATGGAGGCTGAGGTGGGAGGATTGCTTGAGCCCAGGAGGTCAAGGCTGCAGTGAGCCGTGATCCACCACTACACTCCAGCCTGGGCAACAGAGCAAGATCCTGCCTCAAAAAAACAAAGAAACAAACAAAAAAGAACTGACAGTTCAAAAATTTTCTATAGCAATTGCAGTTTTAAAAATGAAACGATTTAAATGTACTCATATTTAAATACTCCTACTGGATGTTCAACACACTTTAATGTGGCCATATAGCCTATTTCATTTAAGTTCTATATTGCCCTAGGAAGCAGGAAATATATACTAATTACTCACAGTTTTCTTCTAAACTGATAAATGCCTAACCTTGTTTTAAATCTATGCTATACTCTAAGAAAACAATAAATGCTTCCCATACAACAATGTATATATCTTTCTAACTTATTACTTAACACAGCTCAAATCTTCTATTACTCTAGGGAAGTAAAAAATCCAAGTAACCTCTCTCACAGGATATTTTCATTCACTTTTCATTAGGAAAATGCTTGCAACTAAAGTTTTCAGAGTCAGTTCGACAGTGAAGTATAAAAATTAAAACAGCACATAACTTTTCAATTCATCACAAAATATGTACACATAACCTAAGACACCTGAGCCATGTCAGGCTAGAGAGTTTCAGTGTCATAAAAACAAAAAAACTGTACAACAAAAAAATCTCTGGGAGTGCTAACAAAACCTTCCGAAGGAGCTTGCCACAAAGAACCATGGGCAAAAGTAGCCAAAATGATTTCTATACTGAAGTATGGTCTACAGAATTCTTAGAGAGTTTGGAATAAAAAGGGGGATAAATCATATACATTCAAGAAGTGCCAAAAATAGACATTTAATTAAATATGGCAAGATCTTCATTATTCAAAATTCAACTGATAGCACAGTTATGAAAGCAGAATTTTTTTTCACAAAGCTTTTATACAGAGAACAACTGGCCAGACACGGTGGCCCACGCCTGTAATCCTAGCATTTTGGGAGTCCAAGACAGGAGGATCACTTGAGACCAGGAGTTCAAAATCAGCCCTGGCAACATAGTGAGATCATGTCTCTACAAAAAAATAAAACTTAAAAAAAGGCCAGGTGCAGTGGCACACACCTGTAATCCCAGCACTTTGGGAGGCCGAGGCAGGAGGATCACTTGAGCTCAGGAGTCTGAGACCAGCCTGGGCAATACAGTGAGACCTCATCTTGACAAAATTTTTTTTAAAAAATCAGTCAAGCATGATGGTGGGCGTCTATGATACTGGCTACAGCTCTTGGGAAGCTGAGGTGGGAGAAAAGCTTGAGCCTGGGAGGTTGAAGCTGCAGTGAGCCAAGACCGTGTCACTGTACTCCAGACTGGGCAACAGAGCAAGATGGTCTCAAAAACAAAAATTAGCCGAGTGCGGTGGCACATGCCTGTAATCCCAGCTACAGCTATTCAGGAAGCTGAAGTGGGAGGATCGCTTGAGCCTGGGAGGTCAAGGCTGCAGTGAGCTGTGACTGTGCCACTGCACTCCAGCCTGGGTGACAGAGCGAGACTTTGTCACAAGAAAAAACAACAACAAACAACGACAACAACAACAACAACAGAAAAAAGTTCCTTTCAAAGACTTTCTCTTTGTACACACACTTTCAAGGTATTCTGAATTCACAAACATCCATATCTAACCTACCATAGCCTCTACTGGCAGTAGTATCATCAACCTCTGAGTTTCAGCTTCCTCATCTGTAAAATAATCTCAAATGCCTGTTCTGGCTCAATCACATGCTCTAAATCAAGATTCTGTATTTAAAACTAACAAACAAAAAAATCCCCACTATCCTATCAAATCAGTGAGAATGTACACAAACACACAATATTTACGACAATGTGAAAAAACATTCTCTTATTTAGAGAATGGCATATCCCTAGCAAAACCACTCAAATGTTATACTCAAGAAACCTAATTATACTAGGAATAAAAATCAGCCATATCACGCAGCTATCTACATGTTTCCTCAAAAGCAAGCTGTGTAGTAGATCTCTAAATCAGGAATGGGGACTACTTTCTTCCCTCTGTTAGGAACTTTTGGGATTGTCAGTATTTAAGTGATCTAGCCGCCTTGAATTCTTCTATTTAGAGACTGGGACAGATGATCTTGAAAGTCTCTTCCAACTATAGTAACCTCTCAAGAAAAAAAAAAAAGAACAAAGGGGTGCTTAAATGACATTTGGTTAATCATCAAAAGAGGTGCTCAGCCTCATACACAACAGCCTACATACACATACACGACCATGCAGACTATCAATTTATCAGAAATTGATTCCATAAATATCATTAGCTCTTCAGATTTAATGGTTTCACATTAGTAACAATAGAGAGGAATTATTTCATGTAACTTTAAAATACATTAATATTCCTATACAGCCCCATGGGATGTAGCCTAAGGCCAAAACAAATAACAACAACAAACAAAGAGAACGAAAGACAACTGGTTTCAGTAATCATATGGTTTGCAGCAGTGTGTTGTTATTTGAGCTGCTGTGTGTTTATTATGGGATTAATGTAGATGAGTAATTATGATGGTACGTCATGCAACCAACTCAGTAACATTAGCCTCATTTATTTCATTTTACTTTTAATTTTTTAGAAATTATTCTTGTAAAACTTTTTATAGTCATGTAAAATATTAACATGTTCCAAAGTATACTTTATAAAAAACAAGTTTATGCAAAAAAGTTTAGCTTCTTCCCATCCCTCCATGTGCTTTAAAATAAATACATGGTCTCAGAAACAGTGAAGTAAAAAAAGCATGGCTTCTAGATTCCAATCTTGGGGGTATGACCTTAAATTGTGACTTAATCTCTCTCAACTTATTTCCTTATGTCTAAAAAGGTGATAATAATAGAACCTAGAGGCCAGGCGCGGTGGCTCATGCCTGTAATTCCAGCACTTTGGGAGGCTGAGGCGGGAGGATCACGAGGTCAGGAGATCATCCTGGCTAACATGGTGAAACCCCGTCTCTACTAAAAATACAGAAAATTAAGCGGGTGTGGTGGGTGCCTGTAGTCCCAGCTACTTGGGAGGCTGAGGTAGGTGAATGGTGTGAAGCCGGGAGGCGGAGCTTGCAGTGAGGCGTGATCGCGCCACTGCCAGAGCGAGACTCGTCTCAAAAAAATAAAAAGTAAAAAATAAAAATAAAAATAGAACCTACAGGGGGTTTTGAGGATTAAGCAAGATCTTCTATGCACAGTACTTGGCTTTGTGAGGCCTCAGTTAAGTATCAGGTACTATTACTAGGATCTTATTTGAGAGTCACCTCAAACCTGCAGCACAGACACAGATTAGGAAATGAACCTGCGGGTGCCACATCACTGGCCTGGAGCCCCCATGGCACCCCACAGCCAAGACCACAACTCACTCCTGAGTCTACAGGCGACTTCATGCTCCGCACTCATCACACATTTCCTACAGCCAGTTCGGGGAAAAAGAAGTGTCTTCCCACTCAGGGTGACTTCAAAAGACTTACTGTGTTCAGCGCATTCAGAGTGGTGTCATCCCGAGAGGCTGCGACACAGCCGTCTTCTGTAGAGCCTCCATCACACATCCCTGCAAATGCCGCCATGCTCCTTCAGAAGAAAAGGTTTTTCCTTCATTAGTACATAGTAATATCAGGACAGAGACTTAGACTTCTATTTTCAGAGGACATTTCCAGCCCAGAACAAATTCCATTACTACACGCATGATGAACCAGTTCCCAGCTCTGCCTCTGCTCCTGTTTAAAAATATATATATATATACATATATATATATATATTTTTTTTTTTTTGAGATGGAGTCTCACTCTTGTCGGCCAGGCTGGAGTACAGTGGCGCAATCTTGGCTCACTGCAACCTCCACCTCCAGGGTTCAAGGGATTCTCCTGCCTCGGCCTCCCGAGTAGCCGAGATTACAGGCACACCCCATGCCCAGCTAATTTTTGTATTTTTAGTAGAGACAAGGTTTCACAGTGTTGGTCAGGCTAGTCTCGAACTCCTGACCTCAGGTGATCTGCTTGCCTTGGCCTCCTAAAGTGCTGGGATTACAGGCGTGAGCCATCACGCCCAGACCAAAAATAAATTTAAGTTCCTCTTCACTCACGCAGAAAGACATATGTTACTTTTAGTCAGATCCATTTGTATTGTTTCTTCCCATGCTTTATCAGTACTAAGATTTTAGATTTGAGAGCATGAAGAATCTAAATATATGAGCCACAATATTTCAGTAGATGACAATCTTCTGAAAGAAAAGTCTCCAGAAAACATGTGAAATTAAGTCATCTAAAATTTTACTTAATTCCTCTCATTCTGCATATCAACTACCTTTAGGTGAATTAAAAGTAAAAAATCATGGCTGGGTGTGATAGCTCACGCCTGTAATCCCAGCACTCTGGGAACCTGACACCAGAGGACTGCTTGAAGCCAGAGAGTTCAAAATCAGCCCTGACAACATAGAGAGACAAAAAAAATATATTAGCCAGGTATGGTGGTGCATGCCTGTAGTCCTAGCTATTAGGGTGGACAAGGTGGGAGGATCACTTGAGCCCAGGAGGTTAAGGCTGTAATGAGTCGTGATTATGTCATTGCACTCCAGCGTGAGACCCTGTATTCAAAAAAAAAAAAAAAAAAAAGGTGAAAAACCAGAGATAAAACCTCTTAGTCATTCACTCTACTTACACATTCTCATCTCTACTGAATGCCACCACGCACAACACCGTTGACTAGCAAACAGCCAGGTAACTGAGGCAACACAGAAAGGACCCCATCTCAACCAAAAACAAAATTAAAAATAGCTGGGCATGGTGGCACGTGTCTATAATCCTAGCTACTCAGGAGGCTGAGGCGGGAGGATCGCTTGAGCTCAGGAAGTTAAGGCTGTAGTGAGCTATAATTGTGCCACTGTACTGCAGCTCAGGTGACACAGCAAGACCGTTTCAAAACAACAAAACAAGTAACAACCAAAAAAGAAACCTACAAATCCAGCCAGGGTTAAAATTCAGATGCCCTAATCCTTGGTTTCTTGTTTTTGTTGTCGTTGCATGCTACTGATGCTGCCAAGACCCAGAATCACTTCATACAAACAAAATCTGCCTGCCTGCTCTGTGACGTGTGAGGAGCGAATTCACACTTCTCTCTGCATCTGAGGCATTTGTATGTTCTATGCAACTTCTACGGGGTTATCACAGATAAATGTTCTCATGTAGACAAGCCACAAAAATGTCAAGTTCAGGACAGGCACTAATGAACAGCCACAAAGTAGAGAGAGAACATGAAATCTGTAGTGGGTTTTGTTTTTGTTTTAAATTTTACTTTAAGGTCCAGGATACAAGTGCAGAACGTGTCGGTTTGTTATATAGGTATACGTGTGCCATGGTGCTCTGCTGCACCTATCAACCCGTCGTCTAGGTTTTAAGCCCCTAATGCATTAGCTATTTGTCCTAATGCTCTCCCTCCCCTCACCCCCACCCCTTGTAGTGGGGTTTCAACATGAGCTGAATGACTCAAGTACTCAACTGGACTGAGAGGTCTTGCTAACTGTATGTATGGCCTAAGATGTTTTCCTCTTGAAAAGTTCCAAAATTTGATGTGGGGCAAACACCAAGAAGAAAAACATTACTTCATCACGAAAAAAATTACTTCAAACTATTTTTCTCTGGTAAGAAGAGCCACGGTCCTGATTACAGAGGGTGTGACCAAACTTAAAGTCAGAGAATGCCCAATATAGAAATAAAATCTCAGGGGAAAGGCAAAGTTTACTGCCTATAATCAGTTCAGATGGTCTAATTCAGAAAGCAGGATGGGGGTAGATTCCTATTACCTTGCTGCCCTCAAGTACATAAGGAGGTCACAGTCATTAACTCCAGGCATCCAGACCAGTTCCTCATGTTGGGTCACTGTATCACCATCTGGAGAAGGAAATGGTTGCAGATCCGGAAGTTTGGCCTGTAAGACAGGGATGAGTAAGTCACAATCAAGGCATGTATTAATTATAAAGAGCTATCTCAATAAGCAGTCTTTAGGAACATATACAATGTTTTACTGAGGCTCTTTCCTTGGACAGCGGAAAAATAACAACAAAACCATGAGTCATTTAAAATGACCTATTTCACATGTCAGGATCATTTCACCATAGAAGATTTCACAATAGACTGCTTAATATCTGCTTAACAGTGTCAAAGTAAACCAGTGCCAGCATGATACCAAGAGTAAAAAGGGAGCACACACATATGCATAAAATATACAAAAAAACAAAATAATGTCTTTAGACGGTAACAGCTATTGATAAAGAAGGGAAACACACATACATTTCCAATATAACAAACTGACAAAGAAGACATATGCAAATGATACCTCACCTAAGGATATTTGCTAAAAAATTAAGTGAGCTACCCTATTAGAATAGTGTTACTCTTAAGACAGTAAAGAGCAATATAAGTCATAGTCAATACCAAAACTAGATGAGTATTAAAGTAAACATTAAAAAATATAGTTGAGACCAGGCCTTGTGGCTCACGCCTGTAATCCCAGCACTTTGGGAGGCCGAGGTGGGTGGATCACAAGGTCAGGAGTTCAAGACCAGCCTGGCCAACACGATAAAACCCCGTCTCTACTAATAATACAAAAATTAGCTGAGCATGGTGGTACGTGCCTGTAATCCCAGCTACTCAGGAGGCTGAGGCAAGAGAATCGCTTGAACCCGGGAGGCAGAGGTTGCAGTGCGCCAAGATTGTGTTACTGCACTCCAGCCTAGGTGACAGAGCAAGACTCCGTCTCAAAAAAAAAAAAAAAAAAAAAAAAAAAGTATATATATATATATAGTTGAATTGACCTGTGGTGACAGCAATCAGGGCAGTGACTGCTTTACCAAAGAAGGAATTGCTTGTGAAGAACAGGAAGGACCTTTCTGGGATGACAGAAATGTTCTGTGCCTTGATACAAATCATCAGGGCAGATTGAAAAGCATACATAAGATATGAACAATTCGCTGCACATAGAGTATACCTCAATAAAAAGAATTTTAAAAAGTATTCGAGCAACAGTGCTCCCCACCAAGACTGTAAGTCATCAGATTTAAATACCTGTGGCATTTCCTCACCCACACTCTGCTGGGACAGAGCAAGAGCAAGCAGGTGCCATGACCACCATAACCAGCAGAGACCTGTGAAAAGTCGGACATTTGCAAGATACTCATGTTCTCATCCTGTCAAATGATGAACATGGGCACATCAGTCTGATAAAGCTCCATGGTACACAAAGCCTGGGCAAAAAATTTAAGTGAATGCAGCAGGTTGAATATGAGCCAGCATCATCCAACAGAAATAAAATAAGAATTATATATTTAATTTTAAATATTCTAGTAGTCACGTTAAACAAAATGCCATATCCCAATCTGGACTAGCCATATTCCAAGTGCTGAACAGCTATGTGTGGCAATGGCTCCCGACCTGGATGTGCAGGTGTTAAGAACTCAAGAGTGAAGTGGACCACGGTAAAATGCATATAGAACCGCCCCATCCAGGGAATGCTGCCGCACAGTAATGGGACCCAGTGTGTGTACATCCTCCATCTTTTTCCAAATTCCAGAAATCTTCATATTTATGTAAAAGTTTGTGGTTTTTAAATGTTGGTTATTCAAGTTTTTGAGGCAACTGCATAGCAAAACATCACATTAGTAGGCCATGTGGCTCTCAGGCTAGCCGTCAGCACCCACACAGCTTTACAGGCCGTCTTCCATGCCTCTAAATGTGTATCAAGCTGACTTTCTCCAAGCAAGGATGTTCTTCTTTGGTTAAGTATTGACTTCTATAACATCAAAGTGAGTGTCACAATTAGTTCTGCTTAATACATAGTGAAAATAGTGGGATAGAATTAAAACACAATGGGCCTGGCGTGGTGGCTCATGCCTGTAATCCCAGCACTTTGAGAGGCTGAGGCGGGTGGATCACCTGAGGTCAGGAGTTCGACACCAGACTGACCAACAAGGTGAAACCCTGTCTCTACTAAAAATACAAAAATTAGCCAGGCATGGTGGTGCACGCCTATAGTGCCAGCTACTTGGGAGGGTGAGGCAGGAGAATTGCTTGAAACCCGGGAGGCGGAGGTTCCAGTGAGCTGAGATTGCACCACTGCACTCCAGCCTGGGTGACAGAGCAAGACTCTGTCTCAAAATAGTAACAATAATAATAATAATAACAACAACAACACAACAAATGTTGGAATCAAAAGGTCTTTGACACTAGTACTGAGCTCTGCTTCCCCAGCACCAAGTACAGTACTGGGTACAGCAGTTCTCTAATGTCTGTTAAATTAATCGAAAAGTACTATTACTGTGAGCAGGACCAATCTACCCCTCATCCTCGAGAAAAATGGACTAGAAATATAATTAGTTTACAGAAAAAGAAACGAAAATGTCTCTTAATCATAAGAATTGATGAGTCAACCTCACTGACAAGAGAAATGCAAATTAATGGCACATATTCGATTTTGCATCTATCATATTGACATAAATCCGAATGTTTCACAACACATAAAGCCATGAAAAAAATTAGCACTCATATTAGTTGCTAGTGTCAACACAAACTGATACAATCTCCGTGGAGGGGAATGTGGCAACACCTCCAAAATTATATATGCACCTGTCCTCTAAGTCAGCCATCCCGCTTCTGGGGATATAGCCCCAAGATACACTGGCAAAAACATCGAAATCTATATGCACATATGCCTATATGCACAGGCTATTCACTGCAGCATTACATGTAATGGCAAATGACTGGAATCAACTCATATGCCTATTAATGGGGATCAGATGAATAAGCTGCTACATTCATACATGGAGTTCTATGAAATAGTATTATAGAAGGGAATGAGAAGGAGCTCTATATACTGCTGTGAGGAGAACACAAGAATGTATTGTTAAAAGAAAGGTGGCAAAAGGATATATATTATGTTATTATTTATCTAAGAAGGGGCAGAGGGAATGAAAATAAGAAGCTTAAATAATAATAATGTCATTAAAACTGTAAACCAAATGGAAAGAAATGCAACAATTGAGCTGGTTCTACTGTAGGAACTGTTTCAAGTAACTCTAAGATATATTAATTTGCTTATACAGCCCTGGCAGGATATACAAAACAAAATGCAATACTAAGCAGTTTTCAATAAGCATTTTGTTTGTAGCCATGTGATTATTGTTATTCTCGGCTGTTATATGTGTATTATGGAATTGAAGCAAATAAGTAATTTTGTTGGTGTCATTAAAAAATGGGATTTGAGTCACGGGAAAAAGATTAAGATATAGATAAAAGAAGGACAGAATTAGTATAAAGGCCATATAAAAATCTGAATTTGAATTGGATATATCAGCATAAATTTGTAATGTATTTTATCTTCAAGAAAGTAGGGAAATAAAACACCTATTTCCTATTCTGTCTACTGAAAAGGCCTTGAAATAGCAACCAACCCAGTAAGAATGAATACCCCAGCACCCAGTATGTAAATACCACTTCCCATTACAACAAAAGAGGGCTCTTCTGCGACAAGTTTAATTCCAGATCTAGGGAAGACAGTGTATAAGGTGAGGCAGTAAAATCATGTCTTACCAGAGAAAAAGGATTAAGTGAAAAGGACAAAAACCACTGGGATTAAGTGAAAAGGACAAATACGCAGGAAGATGCTCCTACTGGCCCAAAATGGATCTTTTAATCATCAATAAGAACTGATTAAAGTTGATTAGTTGATTATAGATTAAAAAAAATCTTAAATCCACTGGTAACCATGGAAAGATAAGGGTGAAGTTTCATTTATTTGTACGAGGAATAAATGGATGGTAGAATTAGAATATCACTGTTTTGAAATCCCTAATAAAATAATGGATCTAAGAAATAATCAGCGGTGGCTGGGTGCGGTGGCTCAGGCCTGTAATCCCAGCACTTTGGGAGGCCGAGGCGGGTGTTTCATGAGGTCAGGAGTTCGAGATCAGCCTGGCCAACATAGTGAAACCCCGTCTCTACTAAAAATACAAAAAAGTAGCCGAGCGTGGTGGTGGGCGCCTATAATCCCAGCTACTCAGGAGGCTGAGGCAGGAGAATGGCTTGAACCCGGGAGGCAGAGGTTGCAGTGAGACAAGATTGTGCCACTGCACTCCAGCCTGGGCGACCGAGTGAGACTCCATCTCAAAAAAAAAAAATAAATGATCAGTGGCTGCTAATTACAATTAAAAAAGAGACATATGAGCCTCCTGGCAGAAGCACCTACCACCACCCAGGAAGTATTTTTCCGGAAGGCAGGGTACCAAACTAGAATGAGGCCAAACCTCTAGATTTAACTACTAATTCTCAAGTCATGCAAAGAACAAAGTAACAAATTTAATGCAATCAGCCAAATCTAGACTGCAGAACACCCTACAGGATGAAATAGCTTCTTTACCACATACACTGGGGGACTGGGGGAAGGACCTGGGAATTAAGAGAGATTTAAGAGATGTATCAACCAACTGCAATGAATGGCTCTCATTTAGATTCTAATTTGAACTATGAAAATATAAAGAGAGAGAGAAAGATACAGACAGACAATTAGTGAAATCTGGGCATAGTATATATACACTTAAATATTAAGAAATTGCTAATTTTTATATGTTGTGATATATTGTGATTGTGTCCAAATCCCTTATCTTTGGAACATCTATAAGGAAAACGATGTATTTGTGAGGCATTTAAAATAACGGCAGGAAGAGGTGTGAGGGGGAATAAATGAAATGGGTTTGACTAGGATTTGATACTTGTGGAAGCTGAGTAATGAAGAGAAGGACTTTATTGTATTATTCTTTCCCTGCTTTTGTATACGTTAGTATTTTCCCTAATAAAAAGGTTACTTTTTTTTTTTTTTAAAGACTGGTTCTGTCACCAGGCTGGTGTGCAATGGTGTGATCTTGGCTCAGTGCTGCCTCAACCGCCTAGGCTCAAGCAATCCTTCCACTTCAGCCTCCTAAGTGGCTGGGACTACAGATATGCATCACCATGCCTACCTAATTTTCGTATTTTTTGTAGAGATGGGGTTTTGCCATGTTGCCCAGGCTGGTCTCAAACTCCTGAGCTGAAATGATCTGCCCACCTTGGCCTCCCAAAGTGCTGGGATTATAGGCGTGAGCCAAAAGTCAAAAATTTTAAAAAGGTAAATGTTGCCAATTCATTTTTAAAAGTTCTATTATTTTTGGTGCTCCAAAACATTGCTTTTTGAAAATGAAGCGCACAGAACACATTTAAAATCTGAGGTAAAAAGCCAAACATCTGATTTTAAATGGTAGTATACAAAAATCCAATCACAGTAAATTTGCTCCTTTTCCAAGAATGTAAGCATCTTCTCCTTAGGAACTACATTTTCTTTTATGGTAGCAAAAATTAAAAAAATCTATAAAATAAAAGCCTGGTACAAAGATCTCAAGACACTGGAAATACACAGTGAGAGGGAAAAAATGGGCAGTAAAATACAGTACAAGAGAAAGCAGCGAATGGGAGACGAAACTGAGTGGACTTAGGTGAGTACCAGGTTCCCAGACTGAAAATATAGCCCCGAGGCAGCAGTCACGCCCACCTAATGGAACACACCAACAAAAGACTACTTGAACAAGCAGACATTGTCCTCCTGCAGCTTCTTTCGGTCTGTATCAGTTATAACCCCAGGTCTGGGATGAGAAGTATCTTCTATAAACTATGTGACCCTCCTAGTTCCTGTGTTCACTTCACTTCTTAACTCCTTCACTTCTTAATTTCTTTCATTACAGAGTTAAAATAGGTTATTTAAAAATGTAAATGACATACAATTTAGAAATGCTCAAAATCTAGACAGAAATAATAACTAGACAGACGACTGAAATATCTATGCACTTCCAAAGCTCACTGCTGCCTGTATCCCATGTCTTTAGACATGATGGCCTTAGCTGTGGATTCCCCAGCATCCATTCCAACTTAAGTGCTAATCATGTTAAACTCTTTCCTCATGGTTTAGAAACAGACACATGACCCAATCCATGGCAACAATATGTGGGTCTACTGGGGACTTGCTGGGGAAATTTTCCTTGCTCCTAAGAGGAAAAGAAGTCCAATTCTTTCTTCCTCTCAACACTTGCTAAATTTCATTCATTGTAAGATCCACTGTTATTTTATGTGCACTGAGAAAGGATAAAATATAGCAAATAAATTATAACCACACCACAGAATGTACAATGAAGCCCAACTATAGAGAGCAAATGTGAAGGAAAAAAGTGTATCTTAGAATTAGTCAAACTGAGCTGAGACATTGTCTCAGCCCAAAATCTCCTTAAGCTGATAAGCAACTTCAGCAGTCTCAGGATATAAAATCAGTGTACAAAAATCACAAGCATTCTTATACACCAATAACAGACAAACAGAGAGCCAAATCATGAGTGAACTCCCATTCACAATTGCTTCAAAGAGAATCAAATACCTAGGAATCCAGCTTACAAGGGACATGAAGGACCTCTTCAAGGAGAACTACAAACCACTGCTCAATGAAATAAAAGAGGATACAAACAAATGGAAGAACATTCCATGCTCATGGGTTGGAAGAATCAATATTGTGAAAATGGCCACACTGCCCAAGGTAATTTATAGATTCAATGCCATCCCCATCAAGCTACCAATGACTTTCTTCACAGAATTGGAAAAAACTACTTTAAAGTTCATATGGAACCAAAAAAGAGCCCAGATCGCCAAGTCAATCCTAAGCAAAAAGAGCAAAGCTGGAGGCATCATGCTACCTGACTTCAAACTATACTACAAGGCTACAGTAACCAAAACAGCATGGTACTGGTACCAAAACAGAGATATAGATCAATGGAACAGAACAGAGCCCTCAGAAATAATGCCGCATATCTACTATCTGATCTTTGACAAACCTGACAAAAACAAACAATAGGGAAAGGATTCCCTATTTAATAAATGGTGCTGGGAAAACTGGCTAGCCATATGTAGAAAGCTGAAACTGGATCCCTTCCTTACACCTTATACAAAAATTAATTCAAGATGGATTAAAGACTTACATATTAGACCTAAAACCATAAAAACCCTAGAAGAAAACCTAGGCAATACCATTCAGGACATAGGCATGGGCAAGGACTTCATGTCTAAAACACCAAAAGCAATGGCAACAAAAGCCAAAATGGACAAATGGGACCTAATTAAACTAAAGGGCTTCTGCACAGCAAAAGAAACTACCATCAGAGTGAACAGGCAACCTACAGAATGGGAGAAAATTTTCGCAACCTACTCATCTGACAAAGGGCTAATATCCAGAATCTACAATGAACTTGAACAAATTTACAAGAAAAAAACAAACAACCCCATCAAAAAGTGGGTGAAGGATATGAACAGACACTTCTCAAAAGAAGACATTTGTGCAGCCAAAAAACACATGAAAAAATGCTCATCATCACTGGCCATCAGAGAAATGCAAATCAAAACCACAATGAGATACCATCTCACACCACTTAGAATAGCGATCATTACAAAGTCAGGAAACAACAGGTGCTGGAGAAGATGTGGAGAAACAAGAACACTTTTACACTGTTGGTGGGACTGTAAACTAGTTCAACCACTGTGGAAGTGTGGCGATTCCTCAGGGATCTAGAACTAGAAATACCATTTGACCCAGCCACCCATTACTGGGTATATACCCCAAGGACTATAAATCATGCTGCTATAAAGACACATGCACACGTATGTTTATAGTGGCACTATTCACAACAGCAAAGACTTGGAACCAACCCAAATGTCCAACAATTATAGACTAGATTAAGAAAATGTGGCACGTATACACCATGGAATACTATGCAGCCATAAAAAATGATGAGTTCATGTCCTTTGTAGGGACATGGATGAAACCGGAAATCATCATTCTCAGTAAACTATTGCAAGAACAAAAAACCAAACACCGCATGTTCTCACTCATAGGTGGGAATTGAACAATGAGAACACAGGGACACAGAAAGGGGAACATCACACTCTGGGGACTGTTGTGGGGTGGGGGGAGGGAGGAGGGATAGCATTAGGAGATATATCTAATGCTAAATGACGAGTTAATGGGTGCAGCACACCAACATGGCACATGTATACATATGTAACAAACCTGCACATTGTGCATATGTACCCTAAAACTTAAAGTATAATTAAAAAAAAAAAAAGAATTAGTCAAACTGAGCTGAGGATGACGCCACCTCCATGGAGGCCCGCTGGGTACAAGAGAGTCTCAGAGAAGCACAGCAGAGCCCCGGTCCTGCCTGACCAGGATGTCATGACATGGGAGACAGAAACAGAGCCAGAGTCCTGCCAGTGAAAGCATCCTAACTGATACTGAGATCAAAACAGAATGAGCCGGGCCCAGTGGCACATGCCTTTAGTCCCAGCTATTCAGAGGCTGAGGCAGGTTGGATTGCTTCAGCCCAGGAGGAGGTCAAGGCTGCAGTGAGCCGTGATCGTGCCTCTGTGCTCTAGCCTTGGCAACAGAGTGAGACCCTGTCTCTGAAAAAAGTAAAAACAACAAAAACCAAAGAGTTGTAGTAAATGCAATGAAATAAGAAAGAGCAACAGTCGTGACACAGCAACCCTCTGACTGAAAAGTGTCCTAACCATCTTGACTCTCCTGAAGGAAAAGAGGTTGTTTATTTTTTTGCAGACGGTCTTGCTCTGTCGCCCAGGCTGGAGTGCAGTGTCACAATCTTGGCTCACTGCAACCTCCGCCCCCTGGGTTCAAATGATTTCTCCTGCCTCAGCTTCCTGAGTAGCTGGGATTACAGGCGCACACCATCATGCCCAGCTAATTTTTCTATTTTTAGTAGGGATGGAGTTTCGCCATGTTGGCCAGGCTGGTCTCAAGCTCCCGATCTCAGGTGATCCGCCTGCCTCAGCCTCCCAAAGTACTGGGATTGTAGGCAAGAGCCACCACACCCAGCTGGGAAAAGAGGTTTTAAACATCTTTTATCTTTTTTTTTTGAGAGTCTTGCTCTGTTGCCCAGGCTGGAGTCCAGTGGCCACGATCTCAGCTCACTGCAACCTCCGCCTCCGGGGTTCAAGTGATTTTCCTGCCACAGCCTCCCAAGAAGCTGGGATTACAGGCGCCTGCCACCACGCCCGGCTAATTTTTGTATTTTTAGTAGAAATGAGATTTGCTATGTTGGCCAGGCTGGTCTCGAACTCCTGACCTCAAGTGATCTGCCCGCCTCAACCTCCCAAAGTGCTAGGATTACAGGCATGAGCCATTGTGCCTGGCTTTAAAAATGTTTAAATAAAAATGTGATCAAGTGTTCATCCATGAATGAATGTTTAGTGATACATACATACAATGGGTCATTTAGCCTTAAAAAGGATAGAAATTCTGACACATGCTATTAACATGGATGAACAGTGAGGACATTATGCTGAGTGAAACAAATCAGGCACAAAAAGACAAATACTGTATGATCCCACTCACATGAGGTACTTTTATGAGGTAGAACAGTCAAAGACAGAGAGAGGAAGGAGAATGGTAATTGCCAATGCTGCAGAAGAGAAATGGAGTTACTGTTTATGGGTACAGAGTTTCAGTTTTGCAAGATAGAAAGAGTTCTGGAGGTAGATGACAGTGACAGCTACACAACAATATTAATGTACTTAACTACTTAACTGTGCACTTAAAAATGGGAGATGGTAAATGTATGTGGTGATCTGAGGGAAAAAAAAAAAAAAACCTCTGTATTTACATAAAATTCCCTATAGCAATAACAACATTCTAAGATGCTGCTCAACAGATAAAATGCCAGCAGAATAGTAAGAAACAAAAACCTATTAAGGAAGCTATGAAAAGGAACCTCACCTGATGACTAGGACCAACACGAATCTCCCCCTGCGTACTGTTCAGCCTCCTGGAACAGAAATAGAGCGGATTAAGTTAGCGCAATATAGTTTTGACATAAATATTCACACATTTTTCAAAAAAAGTAATTCTCTTCAAATAAATGAGGAAAAACTGAGGAAGAATTAAAGTCCCCACTGCCTCTAATGTTCCGTATACATACACCACTCACCACCACACACGCACCTCTAAAACCTTTTCCTTCTAAAATCCTAAGAACTGCAGCTTCCTTTCATGAGAACCTTCCTATATTATTGTTCTTTTTTTGAGACAGTCTCACAATGTTGCCCAGGCTGAAGTGCAGTGGCACGATCTCAGCTCACTGCAACCTCTGCCTCTTGGGTTCAATTGATTCTCCTGCCTCAGCCTCCCAAGTAGCTGGGATTTCAGGTGCCTACCACCACGTCTGGCTAATTTTTGTAATTTTAGTAGTAAATTTCAGTAAATTTTGTAATTTTAATAATTTGGGGTTTCCTCATGTTCGGCCAGGCTGGTCTCGAACTCCTGACCCTCAAGGGATCCGCCTGCCTCGGCTTCCCAAAGTGCTGGGATTACAAGCACAAGCCACCGCACCTGGCCCCTATACCATCATTCTTTCATGCCTCAGAGAGATGGACATTCCTGTAGTACAATTCCAGTCAGACGTTTCTTCTTTTCAAAACATTTCGGGGTGCCCTACCATAAGCCTTATAAAATACAAATGAGAAAACTTCTCCTAGGACACATACTGAGCCATCCATCCATCCATCCATCCATCCATCCATCCATCCATCCATCCAACAAATATTTAAGTACCCATTATAAGCCAAGAATTGTCCTAGGTGTTGGGGATAAAGCAACAAACAGGGACAGGCACAGTGGCTCACACCTATAATCCTAGCACTTAGGGTGGCTAAGGCGGGAGGATCGCTTGAGCCCAGAAGTTTAAAACCAGCCTGGGCAACACAGAGCGATCCCATCTCTACAAGAAAATTAAAAATTAGCTGGGCATGGTGGCGCACACCTGTAGACCCAGTTATTCAGGAGGATCGCTTGAGCTGGAAGGTCAAGGCTGCAGTGAGCCATGTTTGCACCACTGCACTCCAGCCTGGGCAACAGAGCATGACCCTGTCTATAAAAAAGGCAACAAACAAAACAGTGTCAAAGAAGATGGCTTAAGAGGAGGCACATGCTCTTGTTTTTCTCTCATGGATCTGATATCCATAACCACTGTGTTTGAAATTGTTAAAAATACATTTTGGAAAGCTATTATTTCCTTTAGGGCACCTAGGTCCAGTACTTTCTTCTTTTAATCCAACCATTTTCTCATGAAGAATCTTGTTTGGGCAAAGGTGGTAGTAAATGTGACAAAGAAAAAAAGGAGAGGAGGAAGAAAGGGAGAAAGGGAGGAGGAAGACAGGGAGGAGGAGGAGAAGACGATGAAGACGAAGAAGAGGAGGAAGAAGAAGAAGAAATGTGGTGGTCCAGTCCTCAAGAATCTTACAAGCCTCCAGCTGGCGAGGCAGCATCTGTACCAAAACACCAGAACAGGCCGATGCCCGCATTCATCAACATAAGACACTTCAGAAGACACAGTACAAAAATATGAAGGGGAGGTACCAAAATGAGGCAGGCTTCAAGAGAAGACACAGAGGAGATAATAGGCCTAGCAGCAGGAAAAAAAGAGAGGACTTTCCAAGTAGAAATGAAAGCATGCAGAGGTGGCAGGCTGAAAGGGAGGGGCAGTGACGGGGAAATGCTTGCATGTGGGCTGACTTCATCATACAAGTCATCTTCATTTCTTCATTAGGAGAATGGTATGTGGGAAAAAGAAGCTAAAAGATGGATTGTTCTCATAGGTTTATGTAGGAAATGGAAGAAGCTGTTTTAGGAGGTATGTAGAGGAATCAAATCAGCCACAAGTTATTTTAATCATGAGCGCTTCTTTAAGAAAAACAAGCAAGCAGTCAGTGTTACCACTATTTCCCTTCCAACTTGTGCTTTTCTATTTTCTAACTAGCTGTGAGCAAAACAAGCTGCCAAAAGTTCTAAATACTTTCGAAATGCTTTCTTGCCTACAAGTAGGTCTAGCCAGAAGGTATCATTTCAGAAACCTTCAGCCACAGCCCATTCAGTAACTTGTGCCTGCAGCTCAACCTTTGGGTTCTTCCAGAAGGTCTGTCACTCTGGAGCTCTCCAATGGTTGGATATCATTTCCATATCATGGCTACACTGTTAAGTCCTTGATAATTCTAGAAAAAACATTCCTGTTTGATTTTTATTTTATTTTGGAGATGAGGTCTTGCTATGTTGCCCAGTATGTTCTCAAAACCCTGGGCTCAAAGGGACCCTCACCTCAGCCTCCCAAAGCGCTGGAATTATAGACATGAGCCACCGCACTCACCCCCAAACCCGATTTTTATTTTAATAAGCCAGTTTATCATCATATTTCGCTTAAAAAAACCCAATGTGCCATGATAATGAAACGAACTCCCAAATACCCTGTTGACTAGATACTTATATCTCATGTATTTCCATAAAAATAGGATGCAGATAATTATTAAACTAATAATACAAATGAGACAAAAAATGTATTGGGTCATCTTAAGAGACTTGAAAATTGTTTCTTTTAAGTTTATAACAGGGAAGAGTACTAATAAGTAGGCTATAACATGAAAACCAAGATAAAATAAGGAAACTTCTTAAAAGCTTATTTAAAAAATCCCTCTTTACAACAAAAGTATTTTTAAATTGTATGTAACTTAAATATCAGGGTTCTGTAGCAAGGAATACAACAAAGTTCTTTTTGGGCAGGTAGGATCTGAGGTGCAGACAATGGCATTAGCCTACTATATGCAACAGTTACAGAATATAGAATAAATGGCAAAAGTAGTTTTTAGGTCCAAGATATAAAGAGGTAGATAGCAACACACCCCATCAGAGAAAGCTTGATGCAACTGACAGAAAAACTGTCAGAATATGAGCTTAAGGTGAAAGACAAGAAGTACACATGGTGGGGAAGTACCAGCATCCAGCTGTATCTGGATCCACCGAGCAATCAGAATCCTCCTTACTGAACTAAGTATCCCTCCCCTGCTGCCGCACTGCTCTCCTCTCTTTTTTCTTTTTCTTTTTTTTTTTTTTATCCTGTATCCCCAGACAGTTGCATCACCCTTGATAGGCCAGGCAGCCACAACGCCCCAGAATGTTTCCCTGGCACATGGAAAAAGCACCCCCATGAGGCTGCAGCCAGGTGCAAAGTGAGTCTGTTAACTGCTCCCATCTGAATGCACCCTTTGTGGTTCACACCTCACTCATTAATGATATTTAAACATGATAGTATCAGCAGCTTGTAGGAAACACTCTTAATCGTCAATTGCAATCTTGATACAATGACTACATTTTGTCTTTTACTTCACACAACATTTCTCAAACTTTTAGGTCTCTGTACCCTTTTACACTCTTAATAATTACTGGAGTGTGTCTTGGTGGTCCCAGAATCTGTCTCTTGTTTCAACAATGTTTGGACAGCACATATCCTGGGACTCCATCTGTTCCAGCCTCCAACTGCCCTCCAATTTCCTCTCCATTTGCAACCTCCAGGACCCTTCTTCTCGGCCATCTCCTGCTTCTGGGACCAGCCACCACTGTTTTTGTGGTTAGCTCCTCATTGCTGACCAACCCCACAAGCTCTGGGAGGCATGGGTGACTTCCTCCACGAATCGGCCAAGAAGATTCAGGACACTGAGTGTCTCTTGAAGATGTGTGTGTGGCAGCAGCAGCCATTTCCAGGATGTGGAGAAGCCATCTCAAAATGAGTGGGGGGGTAAAAACCCTGGGTTCCGTGGAAGCCACCATAGGCCTGGGGAAGAACCTGAACCAGATCCTCGATCTTCAGGCCCTGGGTTCTGCCTGCACAGACCCCCATCTCTGTGACTTCTGGAGAGCCACTTCCTAGATGAGGAGGTGAAACTCAATAAGAAGATCGGCGACTACCAGACCAACCTCCCCAGGCTGGGCTGGGTAAATGTTTCTTCCAAAAGACTCACCCTCAAGCACCACTAGGAGCCTACAGAGAGCCCAGCAAACTTTTAGGAGCCCCTCTCAAAGTTCAGGGCTTCTGCCTAAGCAGCGCCTCCAGCTACTACCCTGGACCCCTCTCCCAAGCCTTGGACAAAACGGAAATAAAGCTTATTGCAAAAAATAAAAATAAAAATTACTGAACATCCCAAGAAATCTAAATTTTTGAAAACTTTCAAAATATTGATTTAAAAATAGCAATAAGCCCATTACATAACAATATGCATATTCTTATAAAAAGTAATTGCATTTAAGCAGAAAGCTTTAGTGAAAACTGAGGCATTATTTTATGTTTTTGCAAATCTCATTACTATTTGACTTAATAGAAAAGACAGCTAGATTCTCCTATCTACTTTTGAATTCAATCTGCTGTAATGTTGTGGTTAAATTACATGAAGATAATACAGCCTAACACGGCCATGTAACTAGAAAAGGTAAGAATATAGCCTTTTTGATACTACGCCAAAAACTCAACAAGTTCCCAGCACTTTGTGGGGCTGAGGTGGGAAGATCACTTGAGGCCAGGAGTTCGAGACCAGCCTGGCCAACATGGTGAAACCCTGTCTCAACTAAAAATACAAAAAATTAGCTGGGCGTGGTGGTGCATGCTTGTAATCCCAGCTACTCAGGAGCCTGAGGCAGCAGAATTGGTCGAACCTGGGAGGCAGAGGTTGCAGTGAGCCAACATCGTGCCATTGTACTCCAGCCTGGGTGACAAGAGCGAAACTCTGTCTCAAAAACAAAACAAAACAAAAACTCAACAAGTAATCATTTCTTAAAGATGTGTACACAAGGTGAATCTAAAAGCCTATCAATAGCGTTTTGACTGTGCTACTCCGAAATCCATTGGTCTGTCTTGCCTTTGAATGAATGGATCTTCTACTCAGATGTGATTTTGTAATGTCATGCATTGGTTTTATGGAGAATGTCAGTTTACTCAGTTCTGCAGGTCTTTCAAATATCAACCAGTTCTTTATACAGTATTTTTTAAAAGTCATATTAATATCACCTATCTCATAAGAAATGCCTTTCAGTGTAGAGAAGCTGTCAGGCTCAGAGTGGTGAGTACAAGCTTTTCAAAATTCTAATTTTTACTTGAAAGTTCAAATCTTAGCCTTGTCAAGTAATATCGGTGTTTTCCTTGAAATAACAAGCTCACTTAATTCATCTTCAAGAAAGTTTCTGCCAAATGCCCATGTCTGAATGACCACAGCTTGTCTGTCAGTTGTTCTTTCAAAGAGTAACTGCTATTCCATGAAAAAAGTGGCTAGCTTTGCTTCTAACTCAAACGTCTCGACGGAACCGAGGCTTCTCCTCAAGACAATCACTGTCTTTCGGTTTAGGGCAGGAGACTTTTAAGTCAGGAAGCCAAGTCTTGGGATTAAAAAATAATAATAGGATGGGCGAGGTGGCTCACGCCTGTAATAACAGCATTTTGGGAGGCCGAGGCAGGTGGATCACCTGAGGTCAGGAGTTCGAAACCAGCCTAGTCAACATGGTGAAACCCCGTCCCTACTAAAAATACAAAATTAGCCATTCGGGGTGGCATGTGCCTGAATCCTAGCTACTCGGGAGGCTCAGGCAGGAGAACAGCTTGAACCCGGGAGGCAGAGGTTACAGTGAGCTGAGGTCACGCCATTGCACTCCAGCCTGGGCAAAAAAAGAATGAAACTCCGCCTCAAAAAAAAAAGAAAGAAAGAAAAGGAAATGATAAAATAATAATAAAAATAATAATAATGAGGTCCACAAGCTATGCTCTGAGAAGCACTGACTATGGCACATTCTGAACTTCAGAAAGTCCTGGAGGCTAAAATTCATCTAGAAGATGCCAGCTTTCTTCTTTGATTAATAACAACAGTAGCTAACATTTCAGCACTTACTATCTGTCCTAGGTGCTCTACAGTATTATCTCATTTCTAGGTATTAAGGCATTTAATTAATGTTTTGATATTAACAGACGTATTAGTATTTATTGCTATTCACAGAAATTCAGGTGTCTTTCTATCCTGTGTTCAAAACAACATAGCACTACACATGGTGGTGCACACCTGTAATCCCAGCACTTTGGGACGCTGAGGCAAGAGGATAGCTTGAGCTCAGGAGTTTGAGACCAGCCTGGGCAATAGGCTTTATAAAAAATGTTTTTTTAATTAGCTGGTCACGGTGGCGCAACTATAATCCCACCTACTCAGGAGGCTGAGGCAGGAGGATCACTTGAGCTCTGGAGTTTGAGGCTGCAGTGAGCTATGAACACACCACTGCACTCCAGCCTGGGCAATAGAGCTAGACTGTCTTTAAAAAAACAAACAGGCCGGGCGTGCTGGCTCACCTGAGGCAGGTGGATCATCTGAGGTCAGGAGTTCAAGACCAGCCTGGACAACATGGTAAAACCCCACTCTACTAAAAATACAAAAACTAGCCAGGCATGGTGGCAGGTGCCTGTAGTCCCAGCTACTCAGGACGCTGAGGCAGGAGAATTGCTTGAGTCTGGGAGGCAGCGGTTGCAGTGAGCCAAGATCATGCTACTATACCCCAGCCTGGGTGACAGAGCGAGACTGTCTCGAAAAATAAACAACAACAACAACAACAACAAAAACATAGCTACTAAACAGGTTTCTGCTTGGATGTACAATGCTGCTGAATTAACAAAGTAGGTCTAGTCAAAGCCAGGGTGGTCATCAACTTTGGAAGAAAAATCTAGACCAAAGGCAGTATGAATCCTAGCCAAGTCATATAAAGGATACTACTGTATGAATTAAGAAACCAAAGATGCAAGTCATGTCCAGGATAATGCAACATACACACACATCTATCTTTATCCTCATCTTAGAGTTTTCACGTACATTATCTTAAATCTAGGTGTAGGCCGGGTGCGGTGGCTCGTGCCTGTAATCTCAGCACTTTGGGAGGCCGAGGTGGGCGGGTTACCTGAGGTCAGGAGTTCGAAACCAGCCTGGCCAATATGGAGAAGCCCCACCCCTAAAAATACAAAATTAGCCAAGCGTGGTAGTGGGTGCGGTAGTGGGCGCCTATAATCCCGGCTACTCAACATGCTGAGGCAGAAGAATTGCTTAAATCCGGGAGATGGAGGCTGCAGAGAGCCAAGATCCCGCCAGTATACTCCAGCCTGGAGGACAGAGCAAGACTCTATCTCAGAGGAAAAAAAAAAAAAATCTAGGTGTATTATAGTTACATAACAAACACAAGCAAAATAATAGTACTAGCTATCAATTACTAAGTGCTTTCTAGGCTGGGCATATATTATTTCATTATTCCATGACAACTCTATAAGGCAGTATCTCCATAAGTAATAATAACAATACTAATTTTAACACTAGTAAAGCAACTAATACATCCATTGAACGTTTACTATGTACCAGGCATTGCAAGGTAGCAATTTCCATTTATTTTCTTATCTAATCTTATAGGCGACCCTCTAAGATAGGTGCTATTGTAGTAAGTGTACAGGTCAGGTCACTGAAGCCAAGAGACGTTATGCAGTTGCCCAAGATTAAACAGCAAATAAGTGGAGAAATCAGGATTCGAACTCAAGGTCAGTTGACTCCAAAGTCAGAGCTCTCAATCACACTCCCATACGGCAGAATGATTAAGTTACTGAACCAAAATCATACAATTAATTACAAACAGAATGATGAGAATACATATCCCTTTCCCTGTTTTGGTTCTATGTTCATTTCAAACACCCAAGCAAGACAAAATGATCAAAAGAATTTTTTTAAGTTTCAAAGTCATGATGAAAGAGAAAAACCTATCAAAGTTAGAGGCCAATTTATATAATACTCTTGAAATGACAAAATTACAGAAATGGAGACAGATTCGTGATTGCCAGGTGTTAGAGATGGTGGGGAGAGGGAGGGAGGCCGAGGGTGTGACCATAAAGGGAGAGCTTTGTAGTGATGAATAGCTCTTGTCTCTTCATTGTTGTGGTGGTTACACAAAGCTGTACATGTAATAAAATGGCACAGAACTACACGCACACAATGTACTAATGCCAGTTTCCTGGTTTTGGTATCGTATTACAGTTACAAAAGATGAGACCACTCTGTGGTATCTTTGCAACTTCCTGTGAATCCAAAAAATTTAAAGTTTTAAAAAAGTCAAATGAAGAGGGGGATATAATACAGGCAGATGGGAAATCAGAAAGAACACCAGACATGAGAAAAGCTGATTAAAGGACAAACAGATCAACCCCAAATTACACTGTACACAGCTGAACCAGTAACTGAAGAAAGAGGGCCACAGCTTATCAGCAATGAGATTCAAGAAATTAACTCCAAGTGACATATTTATTTTTTCCTTATGTTTACTAAGGATTTCTGCTGTGGATTCATCATCTTGGAGACATCTTTATAATGTGAATCATATTACAAAAACTGAATTAAGGACTGTCACTATCATCCCCAGCAAAAGAAGGAATTTCTCTGTGTAGCTAATGTAAATAATGTGTTTTTCAAAACACCTTAAGTTCAGCCTGCATTATTCTACAAATCTTTGTTTTAGAATATGAAAAAAATAGTTCCAGAAGCCAAATTACAACAATAATGGTAAGTCGTTGTTTTTATTCCTGAAGTATTAAAAAAAACAGAAAGTCATTGTATATGAAATCCGATAAAAAAAAACCCAGTGTAACAAAGCAGTATCCATAGCAACTACAACTTAATATTTCAGTCCTCTTCAGCTGCAGTGGATTAAATAAAATGACAAGATGTTCCCTTTGAAAAGTAACCTGTTACCATGGAAACGTTTTAGTCTAAGAAGTAAACAGGGAATGGACAGAAAGGAGCAGGGAGCCTGTAAATGAATATCAAAAAGGGAGAAGCATCTTTGCAGAGGAGATGGAGGTGGCGATGGCCGGCAAAGGGAGGGTCTGTGAGAAGAGCATGCCTGCTAGATGCAGGATCCCAGCCCAACCCAGAGGCTTAGCCCAGAACATGATGCGGCCACTTCTTCACCCTGAAGAAAGGGGAAGGGGCAGGAAGGCAATGTTCTGTGAACATTCACCAAAGACGCCCAAAGATCTCTATGTGATCACGGTGACTGCTTAAGATAGGCACTTGATTCTACAAGGGAAGTTGAGGGAGGAGGATACAGATATGGGAAGAACACATGAACAGAAGGCACCACCATGAAGCAACTAAGGGCAAGAGCTGATCCCCTCATTCAGCCCCTCCCCAAGCCTTGGGTGGTAACAGCCGTGTAGCCTGTGGCCCATTCCCAAGGTGCTGGGACAGAAAAGGCCCAAGTCAGACCCTTGTTCTGTGGCTGGCATCATGTATGAATGAGATCACTGAGAAATCTCTCTTCCTGTCCTTCAGATGGTAAATATCACACAGTAGACATTCTTATCTTTTCCACAGGGTATTAAGTTGAGCAGGAAGACTGACATGGCATCAACAGAATGAAGATCTTAGAAACTCTACTTAGTAGCACATTTAGAAAATGACCACAGAAGAAGTCTGTAGGTCCAGAACAAAATACACCACATTTTAAGAAAACCAAAAGGCAATTTATCAGAATCACCTTTTTAGATGGATTATGGAGTAGGAGTGAAAGCAAGGATTAAGAAGGAAGACTACTGCAATATGCTGGGTTTCTCAATTTTCTCCAGCATGAACACATACTTCAAAGCTGCCTTGAACAAGCCTGAAATTTCTTTTTAAAATCTGACATAGTATCTTAAAAAGCCATGCGAATGTTGTATTCTATCCCATCATATATTCCCATTCATTTTTAGAGAAAAATTTCCATAAATCTGAATAAAATCATTGTGCTGGCCAACTCTGGGCACACTTTCTGTGGGTTAGCCCTGCTCCTTAAGAAACAGCAATAAATAAATAAATAAACAAATAAACAAACATTAAAAGAAACATCATTGTACCTCCTATTAGGATCTCCCATGACACTGGCACCTCACTCCTGAGACAGAAGAGCTGTCACACCCACACCTGAGTCTAGATGTTCAAAAGCAGGGAAAGAGCATGGTCTTCAGAATTAAATGAACCTGAATTAAAATTTTAGTATCAGGCCAGGCGTGGTGGCTCATGTGTGTAATCCCAGCACTTTGGGTGTCCAAGGTGGGTGAGTCCCTTGAGCCCAGGAGTTCAAGACCAGCCTAGGCAACATAGCAAGACCTAGTCTCTGCAAACAAACAAACAAAACCCAACCAACCAACAAAAACAACAAAAATTAAAAATTAGTCAGGCATGGTAAAATGCACCTGCAGTCTCAGCTAGTTGGGAGGCTGACGCGAGAGGATCACTTGAGCCCAGGAGTTTGAGGTTGCAGTGAGCTATGATCATGCCACTGCACTCCAGCCTGGGCAACAGAGCAAGACCCTGCCACTAATAAAATTTTAAAAATAAAAAAATAAGTTTCAGTACCCAAGGTTTTGTCTGCTCTAAGTGTGATTTTGAGGACACAATTAAATCTAATTCCTTCGTTTCCTCATCTATAATATGAAGTTGATAATGTTACTATGCAAGGTTATCATAAAAATAAAAGATGATTTATGGAAAGAACTAGACACAGTACCCATTGCTTAGGGGTCATTAATATTATTAAACTCTATATACTGGCAATTAAGTGAGAATGGGAGCTAATCCTGCTATTATGAGTTCCCAAAGTACCACTTACCTCTCCTTCCGCCCATATCACAGTCAGGATTTTATATTTATTTTGCGTAGTTATTTCTTTGAATGGCTGTCTTGCCCTCTAGACTGGAAGTACATGCGGGTAAGAACTAAGTCTGGTTTTGGTCACCATAATGCAGAACTCACTGGCTCTTATTAGATACATTTTAAAAAAATAAATGACTCCGATATTCTAACTCAACTACTGCTTAGCCACAGACAGCAAGTAAGGGCTCTGCTGCAAAACTTAGATAGTGAAGTCACTGTGACAGAAAGCCAGCCTTCCAAGCAAAATTAACTTAAAAGTAGGTTTGATTAAACTGCCTAACAGGAAGCAAATTCATTATTCAATCAAAAATAAAACTAAAAACAAATACAAATGAAAAAACAAAGAGATTTAGTCAACTTAAAGTTACCACTTCCATATTCACACACAAATAAATACAAAGGCCAACACAAGAACTTATCCAAAATCCAAAATCATAAAATTCTAAATTTTCTCTGCGGAAAGTTCCTGAGAGGCCATTGATCCAATCTTCTAGCTTAATAGAAGAAATCAAGGCCTGAGGAAAGAAAACTGCTCTTTTAAGGGATCACACTGAGTTAATTACTGAAGAAGACTGCAGGCCACACAGGCAGCTCTCCCACAGGGTCCTCCTAAATATAATTCAGGGTCCAGAACTAGAAATTTGGCATTGCCTGAAGAATAATAAGAATTTCCATGCCGGTAAGACGCAGTAAATATGGCCTCCACACACAATAATGTATGAGTAATGTCAGGAAAAAAACTGGTCAAAAAATTTAACGGGTGAGAAAGATCTAGTTTCAAAGTGCTACAGTGACTTTGCTCCGTTGTCTAAATTTCTTATCTGCCTTCTCTCTCTCCTCCATTATGTGGTAACCTACCGTGTATCTGGCAATGTCATAAAACAGCATTCCACCACAGGCTCCTAGGGAACTTTACTGTAATGGCCTGCGGCAAAGTTTAGGGGCCGCGGCCTAACAAAGCTGCCTGCACACACACAGAGCTTCAGCCAAAAAACATAAAAAAAAAAAAACAAAACAAAACCCACTATGACCGAAACCCATTTACAAAGCAGCAGTCACTGTAGATTAAGCTGCTCTCCTGACCCAAGATGGTGCTAGCTTTCTGCATATTGAAATCAAACTGTGTAACAAAGCTGAATGCAGCACCCCCAGAAATAAAAAAGGGACTTTGGACCAAGCAAGCATGTCTACAACACGTCTAAAGGTTTCCTTTGTCCCCTCAGGGGAATGTCATAAAAAAAACATGACAATTGCCTTATTCCTCCTCGCTGCAGTGGTATGAATATAGAAGGAAGAGAACACAAACAGGCAATAACTAACACACACACATGCACCTAGTGTGTGTAAGTGAGAAAGCGGCATGAAATGTTTAATGCTGAACACACCCAATATTATAATTATGGAAGTAGAGCTTCTTTAAAAAAAACAAAACAAAACAAAAAAAACTCCAAAGAAAAACATAAACACTCAAAGAGAGTAAAAAGAAAGTGGATCAGTAAATAGTTATTAAACATACTGATGGTTAATAATTAGTGTAACTCCTAAAACAATCCCTAGCATTGTCTTAGTTGAACAGGCTATTTAAAATAAAAATAAAAAGATGTTGGCCAGGCACAGTGGCTCATGCCTATAATCCTACCACTTTGGGAGGCCAAGACAGGAAGATAGTTTGAGGCCAGGAGTTCGAGACCAACCCAGGCAACAAAGAGAGACCTGCATGCCTATTTTTTTAATTAAAAATTTAAAAATACATGTTGTTGTTGAGATAATCATATCTACATGAGCTTGAGACTGTACATTTGACCTGTGAATTAATAACAATAATGTACTAAGCAACTATGTGCCAAGCACTTTCAAGTTGTTTTCATCTAATCTTTACAAAAACTATAAGAAATATTTATTTCCAGATTACCCATGAGAAAAATGAAGCTCAGAGGAGGGAAGGAACCTGTCCAATGTCACCGCTTGCCCAATGTCACTTATTAGGTGGAATCTGAACCATACTACCTGGCTCCAAATCTAGCCTTTCCTCTTACCATAGATGATGTATTCATTTATTCAACATATTCACACCAAAGACCCATTTGCCAGGTACTCTACTAGAAATGGAGACTATAAGAATAGACTTGGCCCTGCCCCAAAAGCTTGATGTCCAATAGGGAAAATAATCAAATAATCACAAATAAATGTGTAGCTCAAAGAAGTTTGATAGAAATAATCTCTAATTTTCCCAGTTGAATTAAGATGAAGTGTTTTACCTTAGACTCAAAGTATCATAGAATATACAATATGAGATTAGTTATCTTTCAGAATTGTTTTAAAAGTATATTCAAGCATGAGTCTCATTAGGCCAAAAAGAAAAATAAATCAGACTCATGCTTTATCACCCACAGTGGTAGGATTACAACCATGCCCACATCAGAAACTGCTCAGAAGAGATGATAACTAATTATCTGTGCTTATTTAGGAGAAGATTTGTGAATGTACACACCACCTAAAATATTCCTTTAGCTATTATTTTCTACCTTCTCTCTCACCCTGTCAGACATTTATCTTACAGTTTTAGAATACATGGTCTTCTGGTGGAAGACAACTCGGTTCAGTAACAAACAAAAAGTACCTGGCAAATGGGTTTTTGGTATGAATATGTTGAATAAATGAATACACAAAGTAAAATGGAAAAGAAAACAAATTCAGAAGGAAAAGAATCAGGAAAAAAGAACAACTAGAGAATCACAGACATCTGGTCTTAGATATATCAGAGTCTTCTAATTCATAAATTAACACAGTAGCCAAGAGTCAAGGAAGAAGTGAAAGCAGATTAAGAACGAAGTGTCAGCCGGGCAGGGCGGCTCACACCTATAATCCCAGCACTTTGGGAGGCTGAGGCGGGCGGATCACCTGAGGTCAGGAGTTTGAGACCAGCCTGGCCAACATGGTGAAACCCCGTCTCTACTAAAAAATACAAAAATTAGCCAAGTATGGTGGCAGATGCCTGTAATCCTAGCTACTCAGGAGGCTGAGGCAGGCGAATCGCTTGAACCTGGGAGGCAGAGGTTGCAGTGAGCTGAGATCACACCATCGTACTCCAGCCTGGGCAACAAGAGCGAGACTCCGTCTCAAAAAAAAAAAAAAAGTAAAGAAAAAAAAGAATGAAGTGCCAGGCCAGGCACGGTGGCCTGTAATCCTGGCACTTTGGGAGGCCAAGGCAGCATGGATTGCTTGAGGCCAGAAGTTCAAGACCAACCTGGGCAACAAGGTGAAATCCCTTCTCTACAGAAAATACAAAAAATTAGCCAGGTGTGGTGGCGCCCACATGTAGTCCCAGCTATGTGGGAGGCTGAGGCAGGAGAATCACCTTAGCCTAGGGAGGTCCCCAGGGAGGTCGAGGCTGCAGTGAGCTGAGATCACACCACTGCACTCCATCCAGCCTGGGTGACAGCGTGAGAACCTATCTCAAAAAGAAAAAGAAAAAAAAAGTGACGTGTCAATTAAACACAATCAAGTTCATTCTAGCTTTCAACCAAAGACAGACTGCAAAACTTCTGTTGACAGAGGAACACTTTAAATGTGAGGCTCCCTCAGATTCGAATTCAAGATTCTATTACAATGATAAGAACAACTAATAAGATAATAACTTTGTGAACTTTTCTGTTCTTTTTGAAACATCTGCTTGCTATATTCCCAACATTTCCTGATACTCTCAAGTGCAACAGAAGCAGAACCGTAAGCCAAAATGAAACAAACTAGCATCTTTTCCATGTTCAAGCTACACAGACCAAAGACTTCATCAACCACTAGGGTAACTTCCCATGTGCTGTTCCCTCACCTCCTCCACCAGACAAACACAGAAGCCTTCAAGCAAGGCTTTAGAATTCCAAAAAATATTTTTCCAAGACAGGATAATATAGAAGAAATACATACTACACAAGAAGTAACTCTAATGAGTTACTTTACTGGATTTGAAACATAGACAAATTCGACTCTTAACAACAGAATATCCACAGATCACAGTCAGTAACCACAAGTCTTCACCATTAAATAGATGGCGGCATCCAAGCTCCATAAATGCAGATTTGTACTAGGCCCACACAGGCCAGCCACACCAGTGGCAGGAACCTGATTCAGAGCTGATTCAGCTGTGAGCACAGCTTCTTGTTCACATTTTTATTTGTTAACTGTAAAGAAAGTTTCAGAAGAGGTAAAGATCTAGAACAGAAAGGCAATATTCTCCTGACTCAAACAATGAGTTTGTTCCTTGAGCCTGAAATGTGAGTCCTGCCTAGATCCCACAAGTGCGTGACAGAAAGTGGTGCAGTGTCCAGTTCCTCTTGTCTATTGAAGGGATACTTTTATTAAAAGAAAGAAGCAGGAAGGAAGAGCAATGGTGCTTTTAAACAGAGTAAAATAAGGCAAGTTCCAGAAGCAACATTATATGGTATGGGGTACCTCCCCAAAACTCCCCAGTGCAATGCCCAAATAAATATGGTCACAATGGGAAGAAAGCCCTCACATGGGTGAAAAAATTGATCACAAAAATAATAAACGCACACTCTAAATTATCCTTCTACAATTCATCTTAGTTGCAATCCCAAAATTGAATCTGTAAGAATAGAGATTATACTTCAGTAATATTTTCAGTGACTAGAATTCATCAACATTAGCCTTCCTAAAAACTTTCCACTAAAATCAAGGGCCTCCCTGGAAAGAGTTGACCATGCAACGCTCCAAATTCATACTACACCACTAAGAGCTTACACAAGGAATTTCTCCTTGTATCAATGCATAGTAAATTTCTTCTCCTTCCTATGAGGGTTTTTCAGTTGCACATTCTTCTATATTGTATGCTTTCTTCCATCCTCACAAATGCACAAAATTTAGGTGGCATTCAAATTTTTTCTAACCTTTATCAGAAGAAAAAGAAGGAGTGGAAACAAAAAGGAGCAAATAGTATAATTCAAAAATTTCATTTAACATCTGCTTGGGTAAGAATTCAATTTGTCCTAAACCTTATTCTGACTGGCTCCCTAAATAAACCATGGTGAAAGCCATCTGTCTGAACCTGCTCTGCAACAGGACACTCCAAAAGCACAACTTCTCCTGGGTAGAAGAAACTAGTGTCTAGCTATCAAGCAGTGGGTACGAAATGAGGCCTTGTCAATGACTGCCTTCTCAGCACCAACTACTCTTTTTTCCTCCATTTAAGAGAACAGAATTCCAAGTCACATGACAACATACACATATGCAAAAAATGCTATCCGATTCTAAAACAGATACAAAAATAAACAAAATACCTAAACTTCAATCTCTAACACAAAAGTCAACGCATACATTTTTTTAATTGCCAAAGAATTTTCCATAAGCTCTAAAACGAAGATGAGTCTGCTTCCTTTTGAAGGCAAGAGACTAAGTAAAAACTGATGTGACATAACCTTTCATTTTTAAAAAATCCATTTTAAGGTGATATTGTTGCAATCGTAATTCACAACTGTTCCCTGCATATGTCAGACTTCAGAAAAAGATCACAAAAATTATAATTTGCTCTGGCAAACAGGCTCTCAATCAAAACAAGGTTCCACCCACCTTCAAAGCAACCAATAGCTGCCTACCTACCATCCTTCCTAAAACATCCAAACAGAGCTGCTCTCCGGCCCAGGCATTCCATACTAGCCACAAGGCAAGGGGGCGGCCTGCAGGCTTGCTCTGCAGGTCTTGAAGGCAAACAAGCTTGGCAACACACACCCAGCACGACTGAGGTTAAGATTATACTAAGAGCCGAACAGGTAAGGGAAAGGGGAAGAGGACAGGGACAGAGGGACCCACAAAGCTTCACATTCTACGTCTGCTGAATGCCTCTCCGGTAGTCCCCATTCTTAGTTCTGATTTTACGCTTCACAATACCACCTACATGGCCAGCCAGGGCTGAATTAAAGGCTCTCAGGAACATGCACTATGAATGATGAAATGATTCATAAACACCTTCAGAAGTGAGAAAGAGCAGCAAAACCCATCACTGTTTCGGTGAGGCCAGGGGAAGATAGCCTACCTGCAGGGGCTGAATGGATCATCCATGACTAACACGGGCTCTGGTGAGTCTAGCTGGATTCCTGAACCTTTACTTTCTGCTAAAACTCTGCCCTTTTCTACACTAACAACTCAAAATGGAGGCACATGCAGTCTCAGAGACCTCATAGAGCTTTCACTGAGCTTGTGCTATGACCTAAGCCTTCACGCAGAACGCAGAAACTTCCCCTCACACTGACAGGACTGAGCATGTGCTGTGACCCTCCCTCATCCACACACTGTCTCTCGACGACGCAATCAATCTCAACCCTGCTGTTTCCGTAAATAAAGCCCAGCCAACAGACTCTGCAGCTTCTCCCTGCACACCAAGCTAGTGTGCAGGGAAGTGGGGCCTTAGAAAGGGGATCCAAGACAGCCAACAGCAGGGAACCGAGCAAGCCCAGCCATGGAGAGGCTTCAGTTAAATGCCCTGCTCTGTCAGGAACTCAGCAAGCCAAGCCACGGAGGAGCTTCAGTTAAATGCTCTCTGCTCTGTCAAGACAACAGCAAGTTTTGCCTTTTTTTTTTTTTTAAGGTAAATGGTGATTTTAAAAAGCAAGATCGCCAAGAAATAGAATCAAAAGACAGATATGAATGACTACACACAAGATCAACTAACAGAAATACTGCAACACATTTAAAAACATAGTAGTAGCTACTTAAGAGAAGCAACTTCACAAATTTCTTTTTGAAACTCTCAACATTTTGAAAAAGACCAAACAATCAGGGTAAAGTTATGGAGTGCTTGGCCTTGTCACACAGGTACAGACATAGTGTAGATGGTATTGTGAGCAGGGTAGCTAAAGAAAGCTGTATTTTTCTGCAAACAGCTTAATCTTCCTTAGATAAGAAACTAAAAATAATAAATAAAACATTCCCCAAATAATAAATTAAAACATTTCCTAAAGTAATACTAGCCCAATCAAGTCTAGCTTGAAGAATCTAATTCTAACAATTAGAAAGGCAGCAAGGTTCAAGATTCAACATCGTGCCACAGACACATGAACATCCAAAAATCTCATTTGCGGTCCTGATTCAAAATACTAAGGCAGATCCATATAAGAAATCCTAGCTTTGGATGTGCAGGCCTAGTTTCCACTTACAAACTAAGAGGTGATTCTATAGATTATTAATCAGTTACAAAAAGAAAAAAAAATGGAAGACCATGAACCTCGCCAAAATTATGAAGGACAAGATAGGGCAGGAAAGGGCAGTGCCAATTCTGTTTCCCAGAAATGTGATGGAATGTCAGGAAATTAAAGCCTGTTGAAAAGAACATACAGTGTCCTCAAGATTCCTACAGTAAATGCAGAATCAATTCCATTTCCATAGCGCTCCCGTTTATGCTATGAAATAAACTAAATTCTGAAACTATGATTCGATAAACTCTTATCCTGCCGATAATGTAATTTAGAAAATACAAGAAATGCCAAGTACACTTAAATATGTTTTCCTTTGACCTAACATATGAAACAAGTATCTACTGGCTGGAAGAACATTTTCTCTTATTGGTATGTGAGACAACATATTCCCAAAACTGCTGTTACTACAAACAGTCTAGAGAAAAATACTTTCTAAACACAAAAGCAATGGAATTAGAACCTAGTTGCTAAATAATATGAATATGAGCAGCAAATAATTTCCTCCCAAAAGTGTATATATTAAAAAAAAAACTACCTAACCCTTTCATATGGAAAATGTTTACTTGAAGAAATCAACACAAAATAATATGTAATAAATTCATTAGTCTCTGAAAACCCACGAAACTGTTACATAGAGCACACTATAAAAACAGTTATTGTAACAGCAAGTTAAGAAATGTGGATTCTAATTTTGGTCTCATTAGATGCCCTGAGTTACCAAAATCCAATGGCCTTCCCCTGTAATAATGGATTCCAATGGTGGCGCCAGCCTTTGTGGACATCCTCTTCATTGTCTTTCCTGGCGCTGGCATCTCACAGTCGGCTTCACATGCCATGCCACCGAGACAGACAGCCCTTTCTTTTGTCACCCCTCAGGGGCAGCGTAGCCCAGCGGTCACACCCCAGATCTCCTCTCCTTCACACTCTCTCCCGTGGAAAAGTCACCCACACTACCACCATGCCAGCCCCCATGGAAAAGTCACCCACACTACCACCATGCCAGCCAGCTCCCCTTCTGAAGACACTTCCTTCCCGGCAGCAGCTTGGAAATGCAGGAGCCCCCGGAATCCTCTCACTGCACCTCTCTGGGGAACTGCACCTCTCTTATTATATTATAAGTCCTTCAGGGACAAGGACACTACCTAAATCATCTTTATTGGAACCACGCAACTCGCCTATTTTGTACCTCAAAGAACTCTATCTGAAGCACTAGAAAGGGCACAGTATCACTCATATAGTATGGCTGGCCAAAATTACATAACCTAGATCTAATCGTGGGAAAATGTCAGACAAACTCAAACCGAAGGACACTTGACAAAACTGGCTTCTAACTCTTCAAGAAGGTCGATGTCATAAAAAATCTTTAAAAAAGGTGAGGAAACATGTCATGAAAACAAAAAGAGACAAGGGATATTAAAGAGACACAACAATTAAATGAGGCTCATGATCATGGGGGAAATTACTACGAAGGCCATTGTTAAAAAAACTGGCAAAATCTGAATATGAACTATATTGGACTATATCGTATTGTATTAATGTTACCTTTTCTGATTTTGATAATCATACCATAGTTATGTAAGATAATTTTCTTGTTCTTGGGAATACACACTAAAGTATTCAGGGGAAAGGGTGTGATGTCTATATTTCATTCCCAAATTGTTCAGGAAAGGAAAACACAGGTAGAGTAATCCTAATCCCAAAATCCCAACTCAAAATGTTCCAAAATCTGAAACTTTCTGAGCACCAACATGATGTTCAAAGGAAATACTGGAACATTTTAGATTTTTGGATTAAAGATACAGAATAATGCAAATATTCCAAAATTCCCCCTCCCCCCGCAAAACGTGAAATCCAAAACACTCTTCCGACCCCAAGCATTTCAGGTAAGGGACAGATTCAACCTGTACCACAGAGAGAGTCAGAAAGCAAAGATGGTAAACACAGAGAGCAATACAGCAAAAAAAGAGATAGAGGTTATCTCATAAGCCGTATATTTCTAATAATTTTGTGCATGAAACAAGGTTTTGACTGGGTTTTGATTGTGATCTGTCACAGGAGGTCAGGAGTGGAATTTTCCACTTGTGGCATCACGTCAGTGCTCAAACCATTCTGGATTTTGGAGCATTTTAGATTTCGAATTTCCAGATTACAGATGCTCAACCTATAATAAAGCAAATCTATAATAAAGTTTAAAAGGTAATAAAATAAACATAAAGCAAATATGGCAAAATACTAACAACTGGTGAATTGAGTAAAAGATACATGGAGGTTCTTTCTTGTACTAGTCTCATAACTCCTCTTTGAATTATGAATATAAAATTCCAAACAGAAAAATTTTAAATATATTTAACAAACAAAAAATATCTCCACCAGCCTCCACAAACATCAGTTCTCCCTTTTTTTTTTTTTTTTTTTTTTTGAGACAGAGTCTCGCTCTGTTGCACAGGCTGGAGTGCAGTGGTGCGATCTCAGCTCACTGCAAGCTCCACCTCCCAGGTTCATGCCATTCTCCTGCTTCAGCCTCCCGAGTAGCTGGGACTACAGGTGCCCACCACCACGCCCAGCTAAATTTTTGTATTTTTTTTTTTTTTACTAGAGACAGGGTTTCACCATGTTAGCTAGGATGGTCTCGATCTCCTGACCTCGTGATCCTCCCGCCTCGGCCTCCCAAACTGCTGGGATTACAGGCGTAAGCCACCACGCCCAGCCACAACCATCAGTTCTCATGGCATTTGGAGAGCTGACAGGGGCAATGAACCACCTGCCTCCCTGCCTGCGGTCATGGTGCTCAATTAACACGGAAGTGTTAATTAACACGGTGCTCAAAAGAAAAACGGAAGTCAATACAATTAACACCCAGCTCCAAACTCACTCCAATCTCAAGAATATAGGATCAGTCCTCCTCCTCCTCCTCTTAGTCAGAGAATCTCAAGGAGTCTTGAAACCGAGTAGTTCCATACTTAGGTTAGCCACTAGGTCACATTCAACCACAAATTCCAATTTTAGAAATGGGGCTCTGTTTCCATGGAGCAAGCCTTGCTTTACACTGAGTTCACCCTGGTACCCTACTCAGTGCTTAAGAGCATCCCAGATAGGGGCCTTGTTTTCTTTCCTAGTTCTCTTGAACACGGGCTGCCTGCGTACTGATGCTGACTACCCACCTGGACCTCACTCCTGCCACCACATTTTCTAGCCATCGTTTGCCAGCCTACAGGGATGTACACACAATCTGCACCCTGGCACCCTCGTATTTCCATCTGTTGCCAACTGCCAAGGCCTTCCCAGAAATCCTGTGATCCCCCATGTACATCTATAATCTCTGGATCCTAGACATCTTCTCTCCTCCTATTAATCCCAAGTGAACAACAGGTGAAGGATTAGCACTTCTGAATAGATTAAATGAGAGCTGAGTGGGAGAGAAGAATACACAATTCAAATCCATTTTTTCTAAAATTAAAAAAAAAACACTTTGTCCACTGTAATACTTAATTTGTAGTGAGTAGATTGTGTACGTCTATCAAAGGTAAGTAAAAGCTGTAACATGAAAATTGCCTAAATTTTATCTTAAAGAATTTCCTACCTCCCAGAAATAAAAAATGTCTACAATGTTGTATTCATTAACAAGAAATTTTAAAGCCAAAATGGGGGGTGGGGGTGGGGGAAGCAACACTCAGGAAATTCTAGAGAAAAAGACTTGGAAGAGATATTCTAATTAGTACTAACTTCACATCAAGAGAGGAGAAGTGTTCAGAAGCAGTTTGTTTAAATTTCATTTACTAATTGCCGCTCATATCTAGACATGGAACTGAGTTTTCTTTCTATCTATCTATCTATCTATCTATCTATCTATCTATCCATCCATCCAGGAAGCTTGCTGATTTACCTATTAGCTTTAACAATTTGGATGGGCCCAGGGGCTCGCAAATATAATTCCAGCACTTTGGGAGGCCGAGGTGGGTGGGTGACCTGAGGTCAGGAGTTTGAGACCAGCCTGACCAATGGGGTGAAACCCAGCTTCTACTAAAAATACAAAAATAAGCCAGGTGTGGTGGCGTGCACCTGTAGTCCCAGCTACTCAGTAGGCTGAAGTGGGAGGATCACTTGAGCCTAGGAAGCAGAGGCTGTAGTGAGGCGAGACTGCACCACTGCACTCTAGCCTGGGCGACAGTGCGGGACCCCACCTCAAAAAAACAAAAACAAAAACAAAAAACAACACAAACACCAACAACAAAAACCAATTTGTTCACAAGTTTTCTCAGATTTCCTATGCTGAAAATTACACTTTATTAATAAATGTTCATTTTTTCATTTCCAACCCTCACATATTTTCTTCTTTAAGTCTTAATGGATATTGAAATCCTGCTATTGTTTCTGATTTCAGAGGAAAAAGTTCCCACACTCTGCCTTTAACTGTGGTGCTTGCTGTAGGTTTATGGTAAGTATTCTGTTAGATTAAGGAAATTCATTCTACAATTAATTTTCCTTTTCTAAGAGTCCCCCCTCCCAATTATTAAAGAACGCTGAATTTTGTCAAGTGCTTTTTCTACATTAAGATGATTACATGGGTACAAAAAAATAGAATGAATGAATACGGTCTAGTGTTTGATAGTGCAACAGGGTGACCATAGTCAATAATAATCTAATTTTACATTTTTAAATAACTAAAATAGTATGATTGGATTGTTTTTAACACAAAGGATAAATGCTTGAGGGGGTGGACACCCCATTTTACCATGATGTGTCTATAATGCATTGTATGCCTGTATCAAAACATCTCATGTACCACATACATACACTATGTATCCACAAAAATTAAAAATTAAGAAAAAGATGATTGTCTATGTTTTCTTCTTCTGTATGTTGAAGAGGGAACATATGCTAACGGATAAATTATTAAGCCATTCTTATATTCTATAAATTGGGACATACATATTTACCTTGCTAGACTCCATTTGTTAACATTTCATTTAAACATTTTACATTCATGTTCGTAAGACTGAACCTATAAATTTTATTTTTTTAACCTGGTTTTATCATAAAGGTTTTATTAGCTTCATAAAATGACTCAAGGGACCCATACCAACTTTCTCTGTTCTCTAGAACACTGGTAGAATTCACCTGTAAAGCATGAGTCTGATTCATTTTTCTTTTTCTCTTTTTTTTGGGGGGGGTCCGGGGATGGGGGGAGACAGAGTTTCGCTCGTTACCCAGGCTGGAGTGCAATGGCACAATCTCAGATCACTGCAACCTCTGCCTCCTGGGTTCAATAGATTCTCCTGCCTCGGCCTCCCAAGTAGCTGGGATTGCAGGTGTGCACCACCATGCCCAGCTAATATTATTATTTTTAATTTTTTTTTGAGACGGAATTTTGCTCTTGTTGCCCAGGCTGGAGTGCAATGGCACAATCTCGACTCACTGCAACCTCTGCCTCCTGGGTTCAAGCAATTCTCCTGCCTCAGCCTCCCGAGTAGCTGGGGTTACAGGTGCGCGCCACCACACCTGGCTAAATTTTTGTATTATTAGTAGAGACGGGGTTTCCCATGTTGGCCAGGCTGGTCTTGAACTCCTGACCTCAGGTGATCCACCTGCCTTGGCCTCCCAAAGTGGTGGGATTACAGGCATGAGCCACTGCCCCTGGCCCTTTTTTAAAATATTTTTAGTAGAGACGGGGTTTCACCATATTGGTCAGGCTGGTCTCAAACTCCTGACCTCAAGTGATCCACCGCCTCAGCCTCCCAGTGTGCTGGGATTACAGGCGTGAACCACCAAGCCTGGCCTAGTTTATTTTTCTTTTTGGTCTAATGAGATAAAAAAAAAATTATCCTATGCAAATTATAGAAACTGCCTTTAAAGGGAGAAGGTATGCAGTTTTCACCTATTTCCTCTTTCTTCCAGGCGGAAATCTGGATGTAATGGCCATCACTACATTGCCACCTTGAAACAAGAGAACAGCGGCAGATAAGGTAAGGTAGTAAAGGGTGGACTCCTGATAACTGTGAGGTCCTAGTCTAGGAGTGCTTCCTTTTAAACTCTGTTTACATGAGAGAGAAATAAAAGTGATATTTTATTTAAGCCTTTTACACAGTCTCTTTCTGAAGCTTCCAGTATTTGAAGTTCTTGGGTGTGTGTCTTGCTGTTTGTCTCATCTGACCCCAGTTAATGGCACCTGGTTTCTTCCAATATTTCTGATGGTGAGCTTGGCATTCAAAGATATTTTATCTGTGGGGATCCTACAGGATCTTGGATGAGGGTGTGTCCCACCAAAAAACATTTTACACATGCTTCTGCCAGGTATCTTGAGGGGTTTACTGGCATGAGACCACTTTTTATATTGTCTTCTTATCCTAGAGTTCTCATGTTTTGGAGGGCCCAGAATCCCAACCCTAAACAGATGGGTTTCCCTGTTACTCCCCTCTAGGTTGGAAAATGTTAACAAACTCAATCCAACCTCATCATGAGCTACTGAAGGATCAGCTTACTGCTTTCGTTTTCAGTTTCTCTTCATTCTTTGGAGCTCAGCTCTGCAGTTAAAAGTTTTGTTATGTGTTATTCCATTACTCCAGATAACATTCCTAGATGTTATCTGACAAAGGGTTTTTGAAACGATCAAAGGGTTTTTGAAATGATCAAATCAAATGATCAAATGAAAAACAGGCTTTTGTCCTGTTTTATTAAAGTTATCTTAACTTCAGTAGGCTGTGTCTTCCAAACATACATGTACTCTCAACGGTCTCCAATATTTCCCATCTCAGGTAAATGTTTTTGAGAATTCAAATGTGATGGCAGATAAAAGCAAACAGGAAAAAATTTGTATCCAGCTCTAGCTGCTCATCCTCAAAAGCTACACAAAGACCACGAGCTGTTTTGTGGTGAGTGGAAAAGGGAACTGTTACTCAAACGAAAGTAAATTTTAGAATGTCTCAAATTCAAATTAGTTGAAATACAGGTGTTTTAGATTGTTAACTTTTCCACTTAGATTTATGTTGAGAAAAAAAATGGTCCCAATGTTACAAAGTGACAGAAAATTAAGGAAATAAAGATAATGAAATAAGGTTTCTTAATGTTAAAGAAGAATGTTACGAATAAGGAAAAGGGAATAAACTAGCAGAAATTCTGAAGTACTGGATTGAACTTGGAGAATTTCATATGAACTTATGAATATACACACAAATACAAAACTATAGGTGCAAATGTGTGCATTATATATGCAACAGATACAAACACATGCACTCCCTAGCTGTTTCTCAGAAGGCCAGAGAGCAGCAACACAAAGTAATGAGCATACTTAGCACCAAATCTATGTTTTAAAATATCATTCTCCAAATGCTGGGACAATCTGACCTCAAAATGAATACAACAGTAGCAGGTTATAAACAATTAAATAAAATAGGAGGCCATTATTCCGCTAAATAAATGAATAAATCGAAAGTTTGATGAAGATGAGATCTACAAAGTCACAAAGCAACCTCCCACAAAATGGTTATTAATTACAAAGGAAAAAAGAGACACCATACAACAGCAAAACCTGGCAGACACCACATTCAGCAACTGATCAAAGTGAACATTACCAGCAACTAGACAACTAAGAATTATATACTGACAGGATACAGAAAAAAAGAACACACAATTTCTGTGATACATTATCTAAATCTAATAATAAGAAAATACCATAAAGCAAACTGAGGGACAGCTGGGCACAGTGGCATACACCAGTAGTCCCAGCTACTAGGGAGGCTGAGGCAGGAGGATCACTTGAGCCTGGGAGGATCATTGAGGCGGGAGGGAGGATCACTTAATCTAGGCTGCAGTGCACTTAAACCGTACCTACAAATAGCCACCTCACTCTAGCCTGGGCAACATAACAAGACTCCATTGCTATTAAAAAAAATAATAATAATAATGCAAACTGAGGGACATGATACAAAACAATTGGCCTATTCTCTTCCAAGGTCATGAAGCCAAGAAGCAACTGAAAAACTGTTCCAGATTTAGGGAGACTAAATAAAAATGACAACTAAATCCATAATGCCAAACAGGATCCTTCTGTTGTAGGTTTTTATTGGGAACACCGGCAAAATTTGAATGGGGTCTGAGAATACCATGGTAATAATATTTTCATTGTTGATTTCCTGATTTTGAGGGCTGTATTGTGGTTATGTAAGAAAATGCTTGTGTTCATAGGAAATACACAAAATATTAGAGTGTGAAAGAGCTTCAGGGTGACAACATACTTTCAAATGATTCAGTTAATAAAGGTCTTCTACTCTACTTATAAGGAACTATTCTGTTTAAAAATAAAATAAAATGCACACAGTATTCTAACTACCGCACTAACTCTTAACTCTTGCTATTATTAACATTATTGCAGTTGTCAGTCTACGAGAGAGAAAGTATAGTCCCTGCAAACGCCTCAAGTTTATGACTGCTCCTGAACATATGATAAGAACATATAAGCCTCAACACCACTGCAAAACTACACTCTAGGAAGAGGAAGAGGAGAAGGGAGAAAAGGATGAGAAGAGGTGGGAGAAAAGCAGATAGGCTGCAGGAGACTGCAGGTGATCATGGGCATTCTCCCCCAGATAAGATCTGAGATCAGACCTGAGCCTTCAAGTTGTTTTCCCATTTACCGGCAAGAGAGGACTAGCGTGCAAAACAGAAAAGAATCAAGAATATAATTCGGTGTTTCTGCGGTACAGACCAAGCCTAAGGACATCACTGATAGTTTTATAAGACATTATTAGAGAGTGAGAGATAGCACTCATACAAAATGCTACATTTTAAATAATATGTCTTCTTCACTGTCCTTAAATGCACTTCAGGGGCCTAAAGAACGTTTCATTTGGCAAGGGGAAATAAAAGAACAGCTGCCTGGGAAAATTCATGCTTAATTATCAAGAAGATAAAGCCATTTCTTCTCCAATGGCCATTATCATATCTTTTGTTCTTACTGGGACTCCATTCACCATTACTTCCTTTCCCTCCTAACTCACAGACAGGAAGGAAAGGAGACCTTTTCCCAGAAAGGAGGATAGAGAGCCGGAAGGGATCCAGAGTATAGCATTAAAAAAAAAAGAGAGAGAGAAGGCACTGGCCCACGGTTGAACTGCTGGAAGTAGAGAGATAGGAAGATGGGGTAAAAAAAAAACAACCAAAAATCCACCAAAACTTAATTGCTATAGGGGATAGGTTCATTTGCTATAAAAAGTCCCAATCCATTTCTCAATGAAACAGCAAATCAACCAGATGGCTAACGGTCTACCTGGTAGAATCATGACATCTTGAAAAGTAGTTGATGTTTTGCTTTTGGATTTAACACTTTACGGAATTAAAACAAAACAAAATTTAGCCGGGCACGGTGGCCCCTGCCTGTAGTCTCGGCACTTTAGGAGGCTGAAGCGGGCAGATCACGAGGTCAAGAGATCGAGACCATCCTGGCCAACATGGTGAAACCCCCTCTCCACTAAAAATATAAAAATTAGCCGGAAGTGGTGGCGGGTGCCTGTAGTCCCAGCTACTCGGGAGGCTGAGGCAGGAGAATTGCTTGAACCTGGGAGGCAGAGGTTGCAGTGAGCCAACATCACACCACTGCACTCCAGCCTGGCGACAGAGTGAGACTCTATCTCAAAAAAAAAAAAAAAAAAAAAGGTATTTTTCAACCTTGTCTCTAAAAGAAAATTTATAATCACTTCTGCAATTCCCAAGAAGAAACAAAAAACCTGACAGTTTACAGAAGTTTTCTGCAGGGTAGCTTTCATCATCCCCATCTTACTGATGCAGAAACAGAGTCCAGAAAGTGCATGCTTTACCCATGGACACGAGGATTAAGTAGCAGCACAGGACTAGAACCCAGGCCACCTGGATCCAAGAGGAGAGATCTTACCAAATGGCTGGAAGGATCAAGCAGTCAGATTAAATGGCTAGGTGTTAGACAAATGAAAAAAGCAACTAAGGACAGTAAAGAGAGGCATATAACCACGTCCCTATGCTCATCTCTTTTTACAAGCTAAGACCAATCTATTTTGTATTTTAGTTTAACCACCGACACTGGTGTTTTAGCCAAATGCACCTAAGGCCTCCTAACTGGCTTTATTTATGAAGACCTCTGAGGTGAAATTTATTGACTTTATTAAGTTTCTTGGCAGACTCCGGATCAGACCCTTCAAACAAACTGAGAACACAATGACATTACTTGCAGAGTATGCTCACCACAGAAGTAAATCTGGATGAATCTTGTTCACATGTGCAAAACTTTATGCTCCCTGAGTGTAGAAATGTCAAAAACAAACTCCGAAAGCAAAGCCCAATTACCTCAGGGTTCAAAGTCAGGCCAACATTAGATTTAAGGCTCTCTCATTTTTCACAATCCCTTAGTAGTCTGTATTCTACTTGGGCAAAAAAATATGCCCCCTAAATTTTTGCCCAGTTAAGTTTTGTTCCAGCTGGGTGGAGCGACTCACACCTGGAATCTCAACACTTTGGGAAGCTGAGGAGGGAGGATCGCTGAAGCCCAGGATTTAGAGACCAGCCTGGGCAACACAGTGAGACCCCAACTAGACAAAAAATGTAAAAAATGAGCCAGGGATGATGGCGCACACCTGCAGTCCCAGCTACTTGAGAGGATGAGGCAGGAGGATCACCTGAGCCAGGTAAGTTGAGGCTGTGGTGAGCCCCGGTCATGCCACTACACTCCAGCTGAGGCAACAGAGTATGACCCTGTCTCAAAACAACCAAAAAAATAAGTTTTGTTACTTAAATTTCATGGCTAGCACTAATACAGAGTCATAATCCCTTATCTAAAATCCTTAGGATGAGAGGTTTACCAGAACTCAGAATTTTTATTTTAGCACTACAGCAAATATATCACAGCATGTTTAACACACCCCAGCAGTGTTCAAGTAATAATCCATATTCCATTATATTAGTATTTTTAGAGTAAAACTTATACGAACTCACACAAAGTGAACTGAATTAAGAATATAGTCTCCTATCGGTTCAGGTTAGGTTCAGCCATCAAATGCATTTTGGCACCAACCTTGGCATAAAATTTGTTAGATTTTCAGAACTTTCATATTTCAGAACTTAAGAGAGTATGGATCTATATTCTTATCAGTATTAATAAGTATTCTAGATTAAAAAGAATGAAATATAAGTTTATACCTAAATATACCAAAGTAATTCCATGCCAATTACCAAGAAATCCATTCTCTCCAAATGTTAAAGGCAACAAATTCTAGAGTACAGAACAGTCAGTCTGTTTCCCACTATCGCACATTATTAGTTCAATAAGCGGTAATCCCTCAGGAACAAAAAAAATCAGATCCCTGATAAGACACAACATTCAGAAATATAATGACCAGGTTAGAGAAAATAAAATGAAGCTGTACACTGAAATTTAAAAAGGATCTATGCAAATAAATGTGAAAAAAATTCCAAACTTTCAGTGCTGTTCAGTATGCTAATAAAGTATGGAAAATTACATAAATCAACGTATAACTACTTTTGGAAAATTAGCTCTGAGAAATAAACAATTCCATCTTAAGGTTCACTTTCAACTGCTCACTTAAAGTTCCTGCATTATTTAAGGGGAGGACAACAGCCATGAAAGTCTGCAATCATGGAATCACTATTCCTTAAATTTCCAGTGGACTTTCCTATATGCAGTATTTCCCAGGACCATTACACAATCAGAAAAACTCTGACATTTCCTTTCCACATTAACTTACATATTTACCTAAATAACTCAGGACACTAAGAGTCAGCATACAGTACACCATGTAGCCATGACTACTTACTAGTCCTACTCATTAAAACTGGGGGAAAACTATATAGGAAACCAGCTTATCACACAGCCTCCTCCCTCATAAACTTGAAACAAAGACAGAAACAAAGGCAAATTCTGCAAGGGTATGCACCCTGGGAATTCTAAGAACTGGGCTGTGCACAGCCAGTTTTTCTACACTCTGTTAAATTAGATGCATTTTTGGATCATTTGAGCAGCTGTGGGAACTACAGCCCTAACCCCAAACTTCAAGGGTATAAGGAAATGTTCAGGATAACACCAGCAAGCCAAGGCAGTAGGCTGCATTGGCTCCACTGCTGCAAATGTCTACAATGGCCTTTACACTTCAACTGTGAGAAGTTTGAGATTTGCCTCAAAGTTTACTTATAAATGGGCACTTAAGTATTTGTTCAATTCAAGTCATCCAACACTACTCAAGCACTTAAAACACACAAGGCAGAAGGTGGACATAGGTAACACAAGTGTAGAAGAAAATCAGTGGTGACTAGAAAGGTCACTAAGGGAAGTGATTCAGGATGCAGATCCTGTAAGTGTGCTGCTATCATCATGTCTCTGTGTTCCTTATTGCATCCATATTTTAAAACAAACCCGATGGGATGTATTGCCCTGAAAGACTGTCAGCAACACACAATGAAAAATAAGAAAAGAACTTGTGTGAGTGTCTGGCTTACAAAGGTAAGTTACATATTACTTTTACTAAGCATTCAGCAAAACATGTATAACTAACATTCGTAAAAAATAATTTTGGTTAGTTGTTACAAACCTGAGAGCTGAACATGTAAAAGACAAATGCTACTTTAGTTAATTAATATAACTTGTGCAACAGGAAAACTATCAAGTGATTAAATAAGCACAATATCACTAAAATAACATCCAATTCCTTTGTATCTAGAGAGAAATCCAAGTTCAAGCATTTTACAATTTACCTGGGCAACAGGAAGACATGAGAAGGCAGCCAATAAACGCATACGTAAAATAAACATTTCAAAATATAAGATGCTTAAGAAATATTACCACTGACCAGCTTCTTTATCATTGGAACATGGCATACTTTCCAAAAAACAAACTCAACCATCATAGTTTTCTTTCTTTTCCTTTTTTTTTTCTTTTTTTCTCGAGATGGAGTCTTGCTCTGTTGTCCAGGCTGAAGTGCAGTGGCGCAATCTTGGCTTACTGCAACCTCTGCCTCCTGGGTTAAAGCAATTCTCCTGCCTCAGCCTCCGGAGAAGCTGGGATTAAAGGTGTATGCCACCATGCCCAGCTAATTTTTGTATTTTTAGTAGAAATGGGGTTTCACCACGTTGGCCAGGCTGGTCTCGAACTCCTGACCTCATGATCCACCCGTCTCGGCCACCAAAGTGCTGGGATTACAGGCGTGAGCCACCTACACCTGGCCAAGCACCACAGTTTTCTAAAGGAGAAAAGGTACTCTTCGATGAGCATTATATTACTATCCATACATCAAGCACTATCTAGAATCTAGCTTCTGATGCTGTCTAGAATCTAACATCTAATATTGAGAGGAAGAGAGGGAGACAGACAGATACACTAACACGAGCCCCAAGAGAGCTGTGGGCAGCTTCATAAAATCACAACAAAAAACACGTCCCCTTTTAACCCTAGGTTGACTACTCAACAACATTCTAAGTTTTACATATGGTTTCTGAGAGTCCTCTAGAAAAATGTTCTCAATAAAATGATACCCATTTTGCCTTTATACTTAATGTAGTTCTTTTGCTAACTTCTTTGAGCCAAGTATCTTTTATTTATTTATTTAAATTTTTTTTTAAGACAGGGTCTCCCTCTGTCGCCCAGGCTGGAGTGCAGTGGTGCCGACACAGCTCACTACAGCCTTGACTTCCCAGGCTCAAGCAATCCTCCTGCCTCAGCTTTCTGAGTACCTGGGACCACAGGTGCAGCCCACCACGTCCAGTTAATTTTTATTTTATATTTTGTTGAGAGAAGAGGTCTCGCCATATTGCCTAGCTAGGCTGGTCTCAAACTCCTGGGCTCAAGCGCTCAAGCAATCCTCCCACTGTGACCTCCTAATGTTCTAGGATTACAGGCATGAACCACTGTGCCTGGCCACGGATGTTTTATTTCCTTCCAAATCTTCACAGGTATAAACACGTCTTGGGTGTCCAGAGCATATATTACTTGATCAGTGGCTAACATCCTGTTTTTAAAATCCTTAATAAAATACGCAGTCACATGATCAATACATGGCAAGTATGAATACATACACTCATAAAAATTCTTCCACGTGCTACATTAAAGTAGCATCTATGACAGACATAAAAATTGTTAAATTACTCTGACCCTATTGCTTCTCATTTAAAAAAATAGTAATTCAAACTGTTACACAGATCTTACCAAGATGTTCTGAGAACTAGATGTGTCTGACTTATACTAGTAGTCTTACTAAAGATAGTTCAGTGAGTGTTCCTGGAATTTTATTACCAAGAGTGAACAAAACAAATGAGTAACCAACAAACTTTCCAAAATTACCTAGTCTTTTTCAATACAGTATTATGGAAGGCTTGACAGAATGTGAATCAGGGAAATAATCTACCAATTCTTAATATTTAATTCAAAATACAGATCAACTAAAAGTATATCTTTATCCCACCTTCTTTCAACCCAAATTTTCTCATTTTTCTTTTTCTGAATAAAAGTAAAGAGCAAACAAAAAGCCACTTTAGATGTCAAAGACATTAATTACAATTCCTCCCAAAGAAGTTTACTGAAGGTCTCTGGAGTCATTTTTTTTAAGTATGTTACTAGTGCATGTCCAGAAGCATAAACTACACACACACACACACACACACACACACAAATGAGAAAAGGAAAAGAGTTCTCAATGAATGGACACAAGTGACTCACTTACCTTGTCTCAGGGTTATATCCTAGTATGTAGAAAAATGAATCCACTCGGGCTTTAAACTCTCTAGCAGCAAATATGTCAGAAAAATGGGAGATGTTACACTTCCCTCTGGGAAAAAGAGAAAAAAATAATTAGTAATACCCTCAACTGCTTTTGCTAACCAAAACTGGAGGGGTAAGGGTGGAGGAAGCACTGAACTAAGTCCATGTGCATGGAGAATCGGCTACAAACACCACACTTCATTTTACCTATTCAGCTGTTTCATGACTGCTTCACTGTACACCTGTGTAATCTGACTGCTTTTATATCACCATTTTACTAATAAAGTAAAATTAATTAAAACAACAAAGATAAACTGGAGGTAGGACTATGAGAAAGAATAGTAAACAAAGTAGAAATGGAGAAAAATTAAAACCACTGTGAAAATAAGAAAAACTCAGTCTAAAGCCTTTCTAAATCATAAAAAAAATGAGCCTTTCTTCCTATTATATTAGATAGGCAGAAAGTTTAACTGTTTAAGCTAAAATGTGTAATATTTGACATGTCTTTGGAATACAGCTTCTGGCCAATAAACATTTTTCTTCTCCTGTAATGTGCAACAAATAAAGTTACTTGGAAATTAAAACCTAGAGAAATTTTAACTTTTTTGCATAAACATGGGCCCCAATATACAAGGAGTTCTCAAATTTGGGGGTAACTTTAAATGGCTATTAAGTTGGAAATCACTTTCCCATAGAAATACTAAAATAAAGTGGAGTAAAGTTTTCAGGTGGAGTAAAGTTTTCAGGTTAATCTACCACCTAAAGTTAAACCAACCTGTAGTTGAAAACTCTACGATACTTACTCCAGAACAGCTTAAGCAATGTTTCTATGCACCAAGTATCAATGTAAATGCCGGAAGCATTATATCACGTGGTGAGGCCTAACTTCCAAATACAAACACACACATGCACACACACACTCACTCCAGGATTCCCAAAGAGGCAGGGGAGGCTTAAGAACTCTAACTCCCTCCCGGTCACTTGAATGTCAAGTGGAAGCCAAAGGCTACAGTGAGGTTAGATGGAATAGGAGGACCAAAAGTTCCCATTTCATATCAAAAGTCGTGCAGCATACTTCCAGGACATGGCCTCCCACTGCTTGAGCAGGCAATCTGTTCTGATAAGAACTCCTTGAGTATGCACGGTAACAACATACACACCAGCTAATGGTCACAGTGTTAGGAAGAGAAGCTGACTGCGGGGTTATCAGCATGGGTTCATTCATTCACTTCCTACCAAGAAATTAAAAAGCAAGGTTCTTCTTTACCTTAAGGGCTTAAGTACCTGTAACCAAAGCAGTGTCAGCCAGGCACAGTGGCTTCATACCTGTAATCCCAGCACTTTGGGAGGCTATGGCAGGAGGATTATTTGAGGCCAGGAATTCAAGACAAACTTGGGCAACATTAGTTGAGACCCCATCTCACCACACCTGGTTAGGTTAATTTTAAAATTTTTTGTAGATGGGAGCCTCACTAGGTTGCCCAGGCTGGTCTCAAACTCCTGGCTTCAAGTGATCCTCCTGCCCTGGCCTCCCAAAGCACTGGGATTATAGGTGTGAACAACTGCACCTAGCCCCCATCTCCATTTTTTAAATTAAAAACAATGCTGTTGATATAAAGTCCCTTTGGGAACTATAGATTAGAAAGTACCTATAGTTCTACAGAACAGAAGCTACAGAATAGAAAGTATTCCAGGGTTACTGAGCACTTGAAACAACATTGAGAACTGAATTTAAAACGTTATTTGATCTTAACAAATAAATTATTTGATCTTACGTAAATCTAAATAGCTACATATGGCTACTAGCTACCATAGTGAACAACACAGATTTATAAGACATTTCCATCACAGCAGAAAGTTCTATTAGAAGGGCTATAGTATTCATACCTACTATTTGTAGATAGTAAGATCCAATTCAAGGAAAAATACAGACTAAGCATCAACTTCCCAGGCCCAGAACTGCCTCTTCTAGTATTTAACTAGAACTAAAATAAGCTTCTGGGAAAGAAAAGGCAGGTATGATCTTTCTTACAAATGAACAACTAGCTCACTTTGAAACTAACTACCCATCTATACAAGGTGATTTAATCCCTGAAAGCCAGAAGAAATAGGCTCCTTTGGCAGTAAAATAGAGATAACACCTACTGCACTTATAAAGACAAAGCCTACAAAACTCTACTACACAGTGCTATGTAAAGTAAGTTATTCCTATTATTGTCCATTACTAAGGGAAATTGATTCTTTTATTATTCTTCATTATTTCACTCTTAAACTGGAGTAATTAATGTATCAATTAAAGGTAAAGAAAACCCATAACTCTAAACACAACCACTAGAAATCAGGTATGTTAAGGGCAGGGTTTATCAGTCTCGGCACTAATAACAGTTTGTACTAAATAATTATTTATTGTCAGAGGCTATCCTGTACATTGTAGGATATTTAAGAGCATCCTTGGCCTCTACCTAGTAGCACCCACACACATTTCTTCCTCACAATAAAAAATGTCTCAAGAGTTGCCAAATGTCTCCTGCGAGGGGCGAAACTACTAGCTTACAGAAAGCCAAAAGCAATAGGAATAGAAGTATTTCATCTGATAAATGATAATGAAGCTGTCGTAAATGGGATTTTTCTCTACCATCAAGCCCTTTCTCTATTTGATTCTGTTTGTATATATGAAAGGTACTGATATTTAAACATTTTTACTTTTTATCCTTTTCTTACGCTTCTAATTGCACTGTACCTCTAATACAATGTGGAAAGAGTGAACATCCTTGGCTAGTTCCTGATTTCAGTGGAAATGTCTCTCATATGTTCCTATTAAATATGACACTAGCTTTATAGACAATCAAACCATAATCATAGTATTGGAAATAATTGACTGATTTCCTCCTTTAGATTTAATAGTTTGATATATGCTATCAATAGAGTGAAAACCTGAACCAACCTTGCATTCCTGGAATAAATCCCAGCTGGTCATAATGTATTTTTTAAACAAGGTATTAAATTTTTAAAAAAACAAAAAGAATTTGGTTAATTACATCTAAGTTTTCTTCCTCACAAATTTGTTTTTATCTTTATTATTTCCTTCTTTGTACATTTTTATTGTTGCTGTTATTCATGAAAGGTTTATTCATAATAGCCTAGAAACAACCCAAATGTGCAGCAACAGGTAAATAAACAAACTGTATATATGTACAATAAAATACTACACAAATACAAAGATCTAGTGATACATAAAATACCATGGACAAATCTCAAAAATTAAATGTTGAGTATAAGAAGCCAGACACAAAAACAGTATACACTGCATGATTCCACTTACATGAGCTTTAGAAGAGGAAAAAATAATTTATAGTGAGAGAAACCTGAACAGTTGGTGATTCTGGGTGGGAGGTTTTGAGAGGGGAGGATCTTGAGGGAACTTCCTGAGATGAGGGGAATATGCCAGGTCTTGTTTAGGGTCAAACACATTTCTGAAAATGTACACTTAAAATCTACATTGTACTGTATATTAAAAAAACTACTGGAGGAAAGTAAAACAATGATAATCACTACCATATAGATGTAGCTGTTTAAAGCTGGCAATCTTGCCAGTTAGTCAGCCCTCAAACACTGAGTATTGAGCAGAGCTGAAGAAAGGGTTTCCATAACCAGGTAAGGCCACCAGGATTGGCTCTGACTGGGTGGCACCCATTTGAAGTATTTTACAAATCACCTCGTGAAGAACAGTGTTTACCTTTAAAAATGTGTGTATATGTGTGCAGAAGTATGGGTATGATTTTAAGTATTCAGTGTTTTTTTTATCAAGAGCGCTCTTCTCACCATGATCTCTGTCAAAAGTAGGACATTATTTGACATTGTTTACAGAATAGATGAGGAGGGGCCGTTAAGAGAAAATTGCCATCACATCCACCTTGCTGAAATAATCAGTTCCAGACTCTGTATCTAAAGCAATGCTTCACTGTTAACAGAAATATGACTAAAGACAGGGAAGCCCCATGTGTTAGCGTCCTTTCATTCAACAGTAAAAAAGGCGTCCTGGAAATGACTCATTTCAGTAATCCTTCCAAGTGGGGCGGGCCCCAGGGAGTTTTACACCTGGGGCATCATCTGAAGGGTCTTCTGGCTACCAAGAGGAGGTGGCTATATGAAAAGGATGAAGAAGAGACAAGAGAGCCCCTCTTATGAAAGGAGACAATACAAATGAAAACTGTGGCCTAGAAATTCACTCCCTTAAAACTACCAGTAACTGGGAAGGTCTTCCTGTATCCCCAGGCATGTGCAAACCTGAAAGACTCAGGACGACGTGCACGAGCACACACAGAATGTTTACAGTAGCAAACCTGTTGAAAGCTATTATTATTATTATTATTAAGATGGAGTCTTAATAATAAAAAATTATAATAAAAAATAAATTATTAATAAAAATTTTTTTTTTTTGAGACAGAGTCTCACTCTGACACCTAGACTGGAGTGCAGTGGCGCGATCTCGACTCACTGCAACCTCCACCTCCTGGGTTCAAGCGATTCTCCCGCTTCAGCCTCCCAAGTAGCTGTGATTACAGATGCATGCCACCACACCCAGCTAACTTTTTGTATTTTTAGTAGAGACGAGGTTTCACTGTGTTAGCCAGGATGGTCTCGATCTCCTGACCTTGTGATCCACCTGCCTCAGCCTCCCAAAGTGCTAGGATTACAGGTGCAAGCCACCATGCCCGGCTTTTTTTTTTTTTTTTTTTTTTTTTTTTAGGATAGGGTCTCCCTCTGTCACTTGGGCTGAAGTGCAGTGGTTTGATCTCAGCTCACTGAAGACTCAACTTCCCAGGCTCAGGTGATTCTTCCAGCTCAACCTTCCCGGTAGCTGGGACTACAGGTGCGCACCACCACACCCAACAATTTTTTGCAGAGCTAGGGTTTCACCATATTGCCCAGGCTGGTCTCAAACTCCTGGGCTCAAGTGATCTGCCCAGCTTGGCCTCTCAAAATGTTGGGATTACAGGTGTGGGCCACCATGCCTGGACAAAAATAAATAAATAAAAATAAAAATAAATAAATAAATACAGAATTTTAGTTTGCCCAGGAGTTGCTTAACAGGAAGTTTTAAATTTCCAGGTGAAAGGGTCTTCTGTTCTTTGTTTTTCTTAGTAAACTACAGTTTTATTGTATTTTAATCGGAATGATTTTTTTTCTGTGATCTAATATATGACCAATTTTTGAGAAAGTGGCAAGATACACAAATCAATGTGTATTCTTTATTATTACAGGATAGAGTTCAAAATATGTCTGTAGGCCAGGTGCGGTGGCTTACACCTGTAATCCCAGCACTTTGGGAGGCCGAGGTGGGCAGATCACAAGAGGTCAGGAGTTCAAGACCAGCCTGGCCAACATAGTGAAACCTTGTCTCTACTAAAAATACAAAGATTAGCTGTGCATGGTGGCGGGCATCTGTAATGCCAGCTACTTCAGAGGCTGAGGCAGGAGAATCGTTTGAACCTGGGAAACAGAGGTTGCAGTGAGCCAAGATGGCGCCCCACTACAAGGATGGGCGACACAGCAAGACTTCGTCTCAAAAAAAATAATAATAATAAGATTATTAGCTTAGGGAGAAAAAGTCCAAAACTGTACAAAATCTGTAACGAGGAAGATTTTTAAACACTCCTGAAAGACAAAAAAGTGGATGTGAACAATGGTAAAACATCCATGTTCTTAGATAGGGAAGCTCAAACTGGCATTTCTCCACAGATTAATTAATAAATCCAATATAATCCCAGTACAAATACCAACAATCTTTTTTTTTTTGTTTGGAAATAAAACTATTAAGGTTCACATGGAAAAAAAATAACTGAAAAAGAGGGGAACACACATTAAAACATACTATAAAGCCTCTGTAATTAAGAGTGTAGTGCTGGCACATAAATAGACAATAGAACAACAAAACAAAAAAGCAAGTACAAAACACATACGGAAAGCAAGACATGACAATGGTGACATCTCAAACCATTACAGTCAACATAGGTATTTTAATAAGTAGTGCTAGAACGACTGGGTAGAATTATTCTTTAAATATGGTGTAGGGAAAGGCTTTCTAACTATGACTCAAAATCCAGAGGCAATAAAAGACTGATAAATTTGATTAGATAAAAATACATTTTACACAATAAAAAATACAATAAATAAAATTAAATGAAACCTGACAAAAGTGGGAGAAAAATATTTGCAACAATTGCCATGTACCACAGTCACATAAAGCACTTTTTAAAAGTAAAACAAAAAGAAAACCCAATAGAAAATACATAAACAGACAATTTACAAAAGAGACAAAAATATCCTTCAAACATATGAAAAAATGTTCACACTCATTGTTAGTGAAATAAAATAAAAACACGGAGATAACACTTCTCACCTATCAGACTTCTAAAATTTTAAAAAGACAAAACATTCTATTAGGAAAACAGGCTGCTTCATACTTATCAGAAGGAACACAAATTGGTACATGCCAGCTGAAGGGAAATTTGGTAATATGTAACAAACTGCATAGGCATAAACCTTTCAACCCAGCAATCCCACTATTATAAATGCACCCTGAAGCTCCCAATGATAAGAAAATATATATGCACAAAGATATTCATTGCAGCATCATTTATAATTGCAAAATCCTAGGAACAACCTAAATGCTCATACACAAGAGAGCAGTTACATCAACTATAGCATATCAACATAAGGAAGTAAAAGAGAATGAGCAAGTCCTCTATGAACTGATAGCAATTCCCACAATATACTGTCATCAAGTGAAGAGAGCAAAGTACAAAAGAGTATCTACAGTATTCTACCCTTCAAATAAGACAGGGTTTTAAGAAAAGAGCCATGTATCTGCTGATTTGTGAAAAGAAAATGCTGGAAGGATGATCCAGCAAGTAAAATGATCAGTTACCTAGAGCAGGAAGGTGGGAGTGAGAGGGAAAGAAGTAGAGGATGGGAACATGGTGGCAGGGTTGAAGAGTATCTTCTTATAACCCTGACTCTTAGAACCACAGCAATAGTCCACATGCTCTCACACACCCATAAAATAAATAGTCCAGGTCAACAAGGAGAAACCAAAAATAGGATGTAAACAGCAACAAATGAACCTAATGTATTACAAATAAACAAATGCACATAAGGAGGTAAGAAAGAACAGAATTGACCTAAGTAAGAGGAAAAACAGTATCTTGCACCGTAAGACCGAAGACAAAAAGAGTCAATAAATGGGTTTCTCACCAAGACATGGGTCACAAATTCTGAAACTAAGTTGTATGTATTTGAGAATTAAACAAAAACAAGTAAGTATATTTTAAACAATAAGAACTGAGTTTCTTCTGTGTTGGAGAAAGTAGTTATAAATAAGGGAAAGTAAAGAATAAAATTACAGGCCAGGCCCAGTGGCTCACGCCTGTAATCCCAGCACTTTGGGAGGCTGAGGCGGGTGGATCAGGAAGTCAGGAGCTCAAGACCAACCTGGCCAAGACAGTGAAACCCCATCCCTAGTAAAAATACAAAAATATTGGCCGGGTGTGGTGGTGGGTGCCTGTAATATCAGCCACTCGGGAGGCTGAAGCAGAAAATTGCATGAACCCAGGAGGCAGAGGTTGCAGTGAGCTGAGATCGCACCACTGCACTCCAGCCTGGGCAACAGAGCAAGACTCTGTCACAAAAAAAATAAAATAAAATCTTCTAGTGTTGGACTGGAATTGAAATTAACATAACCTTACAAGTCTGGGGTTAGGGGAAGTTAATAGGCACAGGTTAGTATACATACACATCCTAGCTCTGGTAATATGTAACAAACCGCATAGGCATAAACCTTTCAACTCAGCAATCCCACTATTATAAATGCACCCTGAAGCTCCCAATGATAAGAAAATATATATGCACAAAGATATTCATTGCAGCATCATTTATAATTGCAAAATCCTAGGAACAACCTAAATGCTCATACACAAGAGAGCAGTTACATCAACTAACTAACTGGATCAACTAACTAACCAACTGCTAACTGGATCTAGAACAATGACACCCGGTAGTAATACACATACCTAATACCCAGATCTTGGTTTCTAAACACTGCTCTCCACTAAAGGGAACCTGGGCTCCTCACAGAATGGTTAATTCCAGTGCTGGAGGTTAGAAAATAAAAAACGAGTCTGAGAACATCTTGTGGAGCTAGAAACAAGACAGTGCTCAAAAAAATACAGAAGTTTGCTGGTAAAGTGCAGTGGCCAATCTGAAGTAGCTCTTAATGGCCAAAGCTGGGCAATAAAACAAAAAAAAATCCATAAGTTCATGCTGATGTAAATACTCAAATAGATTTATGGGATAAAAGGGAGATTTCTTTACTACAGTGGAATTCCAATTAATAAATGTAGAAGAAAAGAAGAAAAATGAAAAACCACCAAAGGCAAGCTTCACAGAAGTAACTTTTACAGGTGAAATCCATTGATAGGTGCTTAAAATCACTGGGTGAAAATTTAAGGAGATAAATGATTTGCATAGTCTCAAAGTATCTCCCAAGTTAATTAAGTACAGGGGAAAAGCTGCTTTACAGTGAAGAAACCTGCCAGAAGCCACATTCATCAAGTGGACAAGGTCAGTATCACCAGTAATTAGACATTATCAACCTCATGAAGCCCATGATAATAAGATGCACTCGGAAACATGTAATTTCTGTGGTTCTTGCCCAAAATGCCTAACTTCAGAAAAGCCAAATTGAGGGACATTTGACAAAATAATTGATCAATAATATTTACACTACCAAGGAAGGTCATGAACGGCAAGGAAAGACTGGAGACCCATTACACACTGCAGGAGACTAAGAAGAAATAATTAAATGCAATGTGGGATCCCATATAAGATCCTGGAACAACAACGAGGACATTGTTGAAATTCAAAGATAATCTTTAGTCTAATGCTATTGTATCAATGTTAATCCCTGGTTCTGATAACTACTATAGTTGTAGAAGTTCACACTGTGGGAGGTTAGGGGAGGGATATATTGAACCTGAGTACTCATAACTTTGCTGTGTGTCTAAAAATAGTTCCAAATAAAAGAAAGTTTTTCAAATACTATGAAGTACTCAAGGGCAGACGGAATATCTTACTGGGTAGGTTCCCATCACCAAATACAGAGCCCTTCATCTACTAGTAGATTAATAAAGTGTTAAATGATGAATGAATAAATAAAGGAATTGACAGGTTATGATGTCTAATGAAGTACTAAGCATGTATAGACAAAACAATAAAAATGCTGTAGGTCAAAGTTATTTCACATATAAAAACAACTGTAGATTAAAGTCAGAGAAGGATTCTTAAACTGCAAAACTAAGAGCTCTGAGACACCATGAAACTCCTTATGGAACCTGCAGGAGCTAAAGGGTGTTTTGTTGTTGTTGTTGTTGTTGTTTTTGAGATGGAGTCTAGCTCTGTCACCCAGGCTGGAGTGCAGTGGCATGATCTTGGCTCACTGCAACCTCCACCTCCCAGGTTAAAGCGATTCTCCTGCCTCAGCCTCCCTAGTACCTGGGACTACAGGCATCAGCCACCACACTCGGCTAATTTTTTGTATTTTCAGTAGAGATGGGGTTTTGCCATGTTGGCCAGGCTGGTCTTGAACTCCTGACCTCAGGTGATCTGCCCACCTTGGCCTCCCGAAGTGCTGGGATTACAGGAGTGAGCCACCGTGCCCGGCCGCTAAAGGATTTTTAAATGTTTTAAGGAATGGCTGGGAAACTGTCCACAGATGTAACTAATCTGTTTCAAGCCCTAAACATATACATGATCCTAGTAGCTGGTAACAAAGGAGATAAATTAATTTATAATGAAAAGAAACAGAATGGAAGCCTCAAACAGCTAATTTAGGTCTCCTTGGCCCTGGTCTTCCAGAAAATTCATCCTAAAGTATCTTCCTATAATAGGAACCCCTGGGTAAAATGATAGCCTATAACCTGACCTGCAGTAGGATATTTTTTTCCCCAAGTGACTCCTCCAAATAGGAAGTAGGTAATCAGAAAGCTGGAAAACAGCCCTCAAGCCGACAAGACATTTATGATCTCCTGTGCTGCCCTCCACAATCAATACTGGAGAATGCCCTGATGCAAGTACACAATAAACCCGAGAATGTTCCCCAGGTCACATGTCCTCAGTCCAATCACAAAGCAATCACTCCAGATCCTTGGATCATTAATAAAACATTATCCTTAGGGGAGAAAAAGTAGCATAGAAAACAAATTACAAGTTACAAGTTTATCTGCTCATTCTTGGAGTGTGTTGAGATAGCTCCCTACGCTGAACTCTTCTCCATATACCTGAAGGAATCTAAATATCTAATCCCTCCTCCTCCAACAGGCCACAGAGAAATAGCAAAATAAGTGTATGCTGAGTGATTACACCATCATTAACTCAGTACAAAATTATACTTAATTTCACTTTTTCTTTTCTTCCCCTTATACTTTTAAGAACTCAGCAGAAATTCAATGAGCTATGGAGTGTACTACACATGTTACTGGGGCCTGAGATGCTCTTTGAGGGACTTTCACACTCCTTACCATACTGGAGGTGGAACCAGATGTGTGTGTTTGGTTCAGGATTCTGTCATTAGTCATGCGACCCTGAACAAGTTTGTCAAAAGGTTAGCTCAAATGTTAAAAAACTTGACACCGGCCACAAGGCTACAGCAGAGCCAGGATTCAAACACAAGTCTTCTAACTTCAGTCTATTATACCACAATGCTGACCAAAAATTCTTACCCAGGAATAAACAGAACTCAAAAAATACTCTATTCAAAATGCTAACTTTATGGTGGTTATGGATAAAGTGTGATGAAATAAGATCAGCAGCTGTAGAAACTTATCTTGAAAGGTAGAGATAAGGGATAGCTAAGGTCAAGAATTCAAAACTAACAGCAATTCAGTAATGCTGGACTTCAACACACATTTCTACAACTGTGAAGGGCTCAGATTTTCTTATAGGAAGAAACTCTGGTAGGAAAAAGCTATAATCTCACAATTTACAAAGAAACTATTGGGCATTTTGTTTTCCTTTTGATTCACCATGGCTAAAGGATAAAGCTCTCTCTCCTCCTTTATAACCCAACTCTAGCACCAGCTTGAAAGAAAACCTTATACATCAGTTTCCTCCTCAGTGAATGGAATGGCAAGAGCCCCCTCAGAGTTACTGTGACTGGATGAAACCACACAACCGAGCCCTTTGATCTTCAAGAAGAATGGTGCTAAGCACTAACATGATCAGTCTTTTTCTTTTTTCTTTTTTGTTCCCCATGGTTTTTTTCATTACATTTATTTGATCCCTTTTCATGTGCCTACAGACTATTTTATTTGTGTCTCTCTCAAAATTGAATTTATTTTTAGTAGTACTGGTTTATAACTATGGAGAAAGAAAAAACTCTGTGAATAAACTATGAGAAGAAAATTGGAAAAAAAAGTTAAAGCTTAACTTTAACCATCCCCCACCAAATACATCCCAAACATTTTTTAAGCTAATCTACCTTGGTGAAGAGAAAGAGAATAAACAGAGACTGCTGGGGGCACTGCCATCCCATTCTGTTTTATGGGAGTAATGGGACAGGCAAAGCTTCTGTCACAGTGGGCGCTGCTGCCAAGAGTGAGGCCAGATCACTAAGTGACAGCAACGCGACCCTGCACCATTAGGGAAGCGCGTCCACACACAGGTGTGACCCTGCACCACTAGGCCAGCACGTTCACACACACACAAAACTGCACCACTAAGCCAGCACGTCCACACACACGTGACACCACACCACTAGGCCAGCATGTCCACACACGCGTGTGCGACACCACACCACTAGGCCAGGGCGTCCACACACGCGTGTGCGACACCACACCACTAGGCCAGGGCGTCCACACACGCGTGTGCGACACCACACCACTAGGCCAGGGCGTCCACACACGCGTGTGCGACACCACACCACTAGGCCAGGGCGTCCACACACGCGTGTGCGACACCACACCACTAGGCCAGGGCGTCCACACACGCGTGTGCGACACCACACCACTAGGCCAGGGCGTCCACACACGCGTGTGCGACACCACACCACTAGGCCAGTGCGTCCACACACGCGTGTGCGACACCACATCACTAGGCCAGCACGTCCACACACACACGCAAAATTGCACCATTAGGTCAGCACGTCCACATGCACAAGACACTGCACCACTAAGCTGGCGTGTCCACACACACATGACACTGCACCATTAGATCAGCTTGTTCAGTGACGAAACAACCACCTGTCATCTGATGTCTTTGAAAAAAATCCAGTAGTCAAGTCACAAAAGGATGTTGTATTTGAAACTTACAAAATCAAATTCAAGGTAAAAGTTTTACAAAGCAGCTACCACTTTTTATGACCACTTTAAAGAAACACCACAAGAGAAAAAAAAAAAACTAATTAATGAGGATTCTAATTATACACCCAGTGAAAAGAGGATAAAGTATTACCACTGTAGCACTCCAGCTGTGGTGGCCAGTGAAAAGGACAGTGAAAGGACAGTGACTTACACATTTACACATCTCCAAGAAACATCTGATTGTAAACTTAGCTACAGTAAATTCATGGAAATCAGATGGAATTATTTAGGATAACTTGTTCTTCTAAAAATGCTAAAGATAAAAATGGGCCAGGGGTGGTGGCTCATGCCTGTAATCCCAGCACTTTGGGAGGCCGAGTTGGGTGATCACTTGAGGTCAGGAGTTCAAGACCAGCCTGGCCAAGATGGTGAAACCCTGTCTCTACTAAAAATACAAAAATTAGCTGGGCATCGTGGCACATGTCTGTAGTCCCAGCTACTCGGGAGGCTGAGGTAGGAGAATCACTTGAACCTGGGGGGCAGAGGTTGCAGTGAAGTGAGCCAAGATCAAGCCACTGAGCTCCAGCCTGGGTGACAGAGCAAGACTCTGTCTCAGAAAAAAAGATTCTACAAATCTCAATACCAATGATAAGTACTCAAATATATTGATTTTAAGCATTTATGTCAAAACATGTTGAATACGCAGTTACATATCTCATATACTTGTTCAACTGAAACTCTAAATCACTTAAAATCTTTTCCCTCAACTCGTGAGACAAGATGGAAAGAGGAAAGAAAGAGTATGCAAACCAGCGTAAGAAGTATTCCAGGATTTGGCTGAGTGTGGTGGTTCACACTTGTAATCCCAGCACTTTGGGAGGCCAAAGTGGGTGGATTGCTTGAGCTTAGGAGTTCAAGACCAGCCTAGGCAAGATGGTAAAACCTCATCTCTACGAAAAATACAAAAATTAGCCAGGTGTGGTGGTGCACGCCTGTAGTCCCAGCTACTTGGGGAGGTAGGATTGCCTGAGCCCAGGAATTTGAGGCTGCAGTTAGCCATAATCTCACCACTGCACTCCAGGCTGGACAACAGAGCAAGATCCTGTCTCAAAAAAAAAAAAAAGACAAGAAATATTCTAGGATTAAGTCATCGGTCCCAGCTAACGATATTCCAGGATTAAGTCACCAGTCCTAGGTAACAATATTCCAGGATTAAGTCACCAGTCCTAGGTAACAATATTCCAGGATTAAGTCACTGGTCCCAGCTAACGATATTCCAGGATTAAGTCACCGGTCCCAGCTAACAATATTCCAGGATTAAGTCACCGGTCCCAGCTAACAATATTCCAGGATTAAGTCACCCATCCCAGGTAACAATATTCCAGGATTAAGTCACCAGTCCCAGCTAACAATATTCCAGGATTAAGTCATTGGTCCCAGGTAACAATATTCCAGGATTAAGACACTGGTCCCAGGTAACAATTCAACTGTTCCATCAATATAATCAACCCTACATTAACTTCCTTTGTTCAGCAAGTGAGCTTTAGCTTGGAAAGCCAATCTTAAAAGTCACACAAAGCTTGTGGAAATTCAGAAGAAGTTTATAAAACACTGAGAAACTCTCTAAATTCATCTAAATTCCTGTAAAAAGTCAAACCTAACTACATCCATGCCATACCCCACAGCAGAGTTGGCAAACTATGGCCAAAAAAGCCATATCTGGCACACCACCTGCTTCCTGTGGCCTGAGAGAAGAGTTTTTCCATTTTTAAATGGCTGAAAAAGAAAGCAAAAGAAGAATATTTCCTGACACATGAAAATTAAATGAAACTCAAATTTCAATATCCATAAAGTTTTATTGCAGCACAGCCACTTCATTTATTTCCATGTTGTCTATGGCTTTTATGCTACAATGGTTGAGTTGAGTCACTGCAACAGATACCATGTGAAATATCAGCTGACCCGAAAAGCTTGCCAAAGCCTGCCCTAAAGTTGCTACTAATTTACCTTGAAATAACTGACTTTAGCTATGTAGCTTTGCAAAAAAGACTCCAGGTGGTTTTCCTGAATACCATCTGAGCATCAGAATGGAGAAATTATTGTAACTCATTGTAGTTTTAAGACAAAAGCTACCAAAATCCTAGTATTTTGTTAAAACCATATTACAGTATTTAACAAAAAAAAGTAGTCTTTCACCACTTTATTACTGATTATTTCCAGTGAGGAAAGGGTTTTAAGAATATTAGTAGTCTTACTTCCTATACCACTTAAAAGGCCCAAAGTCAGCCATACATACACAAAATGAGCCATTATGGCCATCCTTTTCTTGAAAGAGACAGAAAATACCCAAAGATGCAAATGTCATGGTCATTTTTTTGACATAATTCCTGAAGACATTACGACTGGCTGGAATGTTACCTTCTGCCTCAGAATGAAATCTTCAGTATCTTTCTACCCATCGCTTCCCCCTGCCAATGAAGCTGTACAGTAGGAAATTTTTCAGACATACAGAAAATGGAAGAATAGTTCAATGAAAATCTCTATAAATTTTGCCTGGGTTCTCAATTAATTACACGCTGCCATATCTGCTTCATCCATTTCTCTATCTTTAGGAATTAAGTCTTTAGAAAGTAAACTGCAGACCATCAGAACACTTTTTCCCACCTCAGCTTCCCAAAATGCCACGATTACAGATGTGAGCCACTGCACCTGGCCCATCGGAAGATTTCACCCATATACTTCAGCAAACAATACCAGGATAATAATTGCCAAGGAAATGAAGATACAATAATATAGAAACGGCGTTAAAAAGTAAATTATCAAAAAAAAGAGAGAGAGAGAGAGAGGTAAAGCTAGATTAGTGAAGACATGGAGAACCTCTGCAATCTCAACAATCCGGAGGGGACACTGGAATGTTCACTCTGAGGCCAAAAGAGGAGTCTGATTAATACAGTGACTACTAAAAGATCAGGAGAGATTAGACCCTCCACCTCCTGCACTCAGTGACTCCTCCTTCACATGGAAGAGCATGTCTCCAGTACTTACCTAAGGGCAGCAGCATGGTAAGTGTCAACGTAATCAGAAATGAAGAGCTCTCGGTTCTTGATAACTGGGTCTGTAATGACAAGTTCTCTTCCAGAGTCTGTCAAAAAATTAATTAAGAGGACATTAAAACTGAGTTACCCAAAACAAGTAAAAAAATTTTTGTAAAACTTTTCTTTCAGGTTTACCACCCACTAAATAACCAGGCCTGGTTAGCATCGTAAGTATGCAAAATAGAGAAGAGGAATCATAAATTCCAAGAATAACAGTAACAGAATGTACAGTTTTTGTCAACAAAGTATCTTCTTGGCTATGTTTTATACCGCTTACTAAGACCCTATATTTTGCCAAAATGGATTAAGCACAAATGGAAAAAGAAGAAAAACAACTATCTTATCTTAGCACCTCCTTCAACTACCAAAAAACTTAGTGATCCTGTCCATCTTATTTTTCTTGCTAAATATTACAAAATGTAGTGGACTCACCTTCCATTGAAAAGAATACTTTTAACAAGGAACTATAATTTACACGCTTTAACAGAGGTTATTTTATAGTTTCAAAGAAAGAAAAAAAAAACCCAGAAAGATAAAAAAAGAACATCATTCTTCCAAGCTGTTTTTCATTGGTTTGTTGACTGTGAGAAGAGTGGAGCAGGATCAGGGCCAGGCAAAGTTTGATGCCAGTGCCAGCACTGCCACTTAGAGGATGCATGGCCCCAGCAACGTCCTTAGCATCTCTCAACCTCACTTTCCTCATCTGGAACTGGAGAGGGACAGACCCACCTCACATGACTGACTGGTAGCCAACGTGAATCGTCAAGCATAAGGCCTACCAACACTCCAAAATCCATTTTTCAAAAAGTTATCTTCATTTAGTGAATGTCTTTAGAAAGAACTTTGCCCAAAGCTAAGAAATACACGAATCAAACCAGAAGGACATATTTACCATTTTCATTATGTCGATCCTGAACCAAATGCTGATACACAGAATCTGGAACCTCAGATTGACGGTAGTACCATTTGACGTTCATGAGGAGATGGTCCCTCTTACTCTGAAAAGGAAAATCTAACAGCGTTAGGAACAGGATTTCAGGTGGCCACAAGTGCATATCATACCCATGACCAAAAGCCCCTGTAAACGGGTGGACAGGCAGATAGGGAGAGACACAATTACCATCAGGACCACAACAATACATAAGTCAGTTATGAGGTCAAATTTTATTTTTTAAAAACACCCATTAATAGACCCTCTCACTTTATCCCTCTAAACTGCTTATTTCAGGAAACAAAAGGAGACCAGTCTTGAATCTGTTTATCTCCCCAGTTTGATTAACTAATCCATTCAATATTACATTTTTATTTAACATTAACTACACAATACTACATTAATATATCCTTCTATTTTAATCTTTAATCATTTTGGTAAATATTTAGAGTCAGTGTTAGCTGACTGTCAAGGCTCATTAAGGGCAATAGGCTAGAAAGAACTTACCCCGCAAGGCCTGGCACAAAATAATCTCTTCTCCAAGGTTTGCCTATTACCCAGACTAAATTAGATTCTCCTTCCACTGTTTAGCCACAGTTATTGTTAAGTGCCAGATGAATATAGCGAAGAATGGGTGGTGATGAAGGAACTATGGGTCCAGAGACCTCATCTCATTTATTTCCGAATCTCCAGATAATAGAACATCTTGTATATAATTATTTGTGAATAATGAAGAGTTTTATGATTATCACATAAATGATCCTGTAAATGTTTGTAGGACACTGAACTATGTTATCCCTAAAAGTTAATTTTGTTCCCAGTTTGTTCAGAGAATAAAGGATCAAATATTGCCCTTCCATTACCAAGTTATGGGGCTACAGCTTGCAAAAGATCATCTCTGTGGCTGGTCAAGAAATAGCTCAACAGGGAGTGCACTGAGGTTTCCTGCGGCCTCCTAAAATACTTTTCCAACCCATGTGTGGCCTTAACAGGCTTCTCCAAGGTGAATGCAGTCATGCCTTTCAGCAGCCTCTACATTCTCATCACAGGCCTGTTGATCAGTAATGAATGAGAGCTAAAATTCAAGAAACGCCTCATGTTTATAAAGGGGATGCCTGAATCCTAAAATATGATAAAAGAGCCCTCATTAATGAAGGAAGACGCTTCCTGCTTTAACGAGCAGTCACAAATATAGTCAACACTAAAACACCAAGAAGGTTCCAAAAAACCTTTGCTAAAAAACACTTCAAAGCCATTTAAAGAATCAGAAAGATGACAATTGCCACAAGTTTCAACAGAGCTCAAATGTGAAGATGTGTTATTTCTTTTTTTTTTTTTAGAAGGAGCCTCACTGTGTCACCCAGGCTGGAGTGCAGTGGCGTGATCTCGGCTCACTGCAACCTCCACCTCCTAGGTTCAAACGATTCTTCTGCCTCAGCCTCCCAAGTAGTTGGGATTATAGGTGTGTGCCACCACGCCCAGCTATTTGTTGTATTTTTAGTAGAGACATGTTTTGACAATGTTGGCCAGACTGGTCAGGAACTCCTGACCTCAAGTGATCCATCCACCCGCCTCAGCCTCCCAATGTGCTGGGATTTCAAGCATGAGCCACCACGCTGGCCGAAAATGTGCTGTTTCAAAGTAAACACAAAAATTAGCCAGGTATGGTGGCACATGCCTATAATCCCAGCTACTCGGAGGCTGAGGCAGGACAGAATTGCTTGAACCTGGGAGGCGGAGGTTGCGGTGAGCCAAGATTGCGCCATTGCATTCCAGCTTGGGCAACGAGAGCAAAACTCCAATCTCAAAAATAAATAAATAAATAAAACAAAAAACAGAACAAAACAAAACAAAAAACCAAAGTAAATAACATAAATACCAAGATTCATTCTTTGCATTTAACTGTGCCAAGTACACATGCCTACAAAAATAGGGCATCATCACTGGTTTAATTACACTTTATACACAGAATAATCCTACATGATGAGCACTCTTTAATATTTATCCATTTTATGCCTTTATATTAAAATTTTTGACGGCAAAAAAATTTTCTACACTGTTTATGCTGCAGATGGGAAAAAGAGGACATACCAGTATGTTAAATAAATAGAATAAATGTTACATGTAGCAGTTTAGAGAAATAATCACTTTCAGCAGGAGATTATGGACGTGCTAACATCTGACTTGAGAAAAAATGGGAGAGATTTCAAGGAATTTTTTCATTGAAAGACATAAAGATAGACAAACTATTGAACATATCCAGACCCCACAGTCCATCTGCACGCGTCAAGGAAGCCATCCTGGGGAAATATGGAGAAGAACCTGAGTCCTGACTGTGTCTGGCCTTTAGAGAGCTTACAGGACAACTGGAGTTTTCTAACTCAAATACACAGGCAGCAAGGGACAAATCGCCAGGACATGGGAGAGCAGCTAGAAAGTGTAGGAGATCAGAATATACCACCTCAAAATATGCTCTCTGGCACAAGGATTATTTTGCCAAGAACTTAAGAGGGGTACAGGAAAAATTATACTTCGTCTCCAACAAAACTTAGTTTCTTCCCTAGGCAGGATAATAAAAAGCAGGACCAGAATAAGATTACTCATTATAGGAAAAATATATATAAACCAGGGGAAGAAGCAGCACCTGTTTGGCAGTGCTCGGGGATGCAATCAGTTAAAATACACTGTCTATAATAAGCACTCGCTCAACCTCAGCACTACTGACATTTGGGCCAGAGGATTCTTTGTTGTGGGGATCTGCCTGTGCACTGTTAGATGCTTAATGACATCCCTGGCTTCTAACCACTAATTGCCAGTAGCACCCAACCTCCAGTTCTGACAACCAAAACTGTCTCTAAACATTGCTAAATCTCCCCTGTGGGGACAAAATTGTCCCTAGTTGAGAAATCACTGGTCTAGTAATTCATTTTGTTTGGTTTTTAAGGAAAACAAAACCAGAATGGCAGAAATAAAACCTGGTTCAAGCACTACAGGGTAGGGAAGATGGCCTGCGGGAAAGAAGATGGGAAGGCCTGTGGCCCCTCCAATCTCAACTCCATCACTTCCCATGTATGTGACTTCAGGCACATGACCGAGATTCTCCCAGTCTCCCCTTTTCTGTAAAAAGGAGATACTGAAATCTACCTAAAATAATTACTGAAAGAATAAAAAAGACAGAAAGCATCCAGAACTGAGTAGGTGCTCAATGAATATTGTTTCCTCTATTGGCAGGTGACTGTAACCAATAGTTCACAGAGAAATCTGAAGAACAGCGTCGAGAACTGCAGGAATTACTTCTTCACCAGAACCTGGTTTCCTGCAAGGGATGATAGTGATGTCTAGTCACTGAGCTACTAATACACGCTTCAGTGCTCACAGAAATGAATTACTTCACTGAGCATATAGGAGTCCAGATCTACTAGCACTCCTAACAACAATGTTTCAAAATCTACCGTCTATGTATTTCTGCAACACATTTAAGACATCTGAAAACCTGAAGGGCAACAGAAATACCTTTTAGATACAGTAACTCAAATTTGTACAATGTCTATTTTTCAGAACCAAGCCAGGGATACTGGTGATCTTCTGAAGTACAGTATCTATGTTATCTTATGATGTAGGAATACCTACTGATTACACACACAAATAAATTAACTGCTTTGGTTTATTTGTACCTAGATGTATGACTCCTAATATTATACTTGACAATGGCAGTGAAAGAACTATTGGATTCCCCAATGCAGTACTATGCAATAACCAGGGAGTGGCAGCATTGTGCTAAAAAGACTTCACAATCAATTCTACAGATTAAACACACAAAGGTAGACTGGAAGTAAACAACAATTTGGAACAAATTTAAGTAGCTGTAATATCCAAAATCTTTCTAAATAGGCAGGTAACTTAATTAAAAATTAAGTCTATAAAGGGAGGCAGTGTGAGGTTTCAGCAGGTACTAGATTAAAATTAGGTAATCTAGGATTGCAGTTCAGTCTGCAACCGCTAGTTGCAATCTTAGTGGAGTCTCCCCAACCCTCTGAAAAGTAAAGGGATGGAACAAAATTGTTTCTATGCTCTCTTGCCATTCTTCCATGTTTATATCTAGATTTCCTCCTCAAACAAAACCAAGGAGATAAAATGATGCTGTGGGAGAATCTCTAATTTTTTCTCTGTATCTGTGCAATGGCACTGGCTAACAGTGCCATCCTAAAGAAGGTTTACAAATTAAAATGTCACCTTCAGTGGAAGCTGGCCACTGCTATACTGAGGGAAGAAGACAGCATCCCCTCCCTGAGTAAGTGTTCCAGAGCTACCTCAGACACAAAAGTATTGCTCGAAAGTTAGACACAGGTAATTATGTAATGCCTACTACTCACTAGTTGAATAATTTTGTTCAAAATCACAGAAAATTAAAGCCAGACATGAATTTAGAGATCATGCGATTCAAAAAAAACTGTCTAAGTTTGAATCCTGGCTCTGCAACTTACTAAGCTACATGACTTTGGGCAAGTAACTTCTCCAAGCCTCAATGCTCTCATATACAAAATGGGAGAAAATCAAGTTTCTACCTTATTCGGTTGTGAGGATTAAATAAATTAATATAAAGCAAGTGGATGAGCTCAATAAATGTTAGATATTACTATCATTGTTTTACAGAAAAAGAGAGCAGCCAAGATAGAGAGAAAAGAGGTCACTTAAAGGTTTTGCTTCTCTAAGATTCAAAATTATGTTAGTAATAGCAATAAAAAAATAAGTCATACAGCAAATTAAAAGGAAAATGTCTTCACTTTTCCAACAATTCTAGAAGCTTATCAAGAATTTCTTAACAAATAAGCCTCATTTTTACTACCAATATAATTTAATGGCATAAATGTCAAAATGTTTATAAATAATATATTTTAAACAGAATGTGGAATAAAGGGGGAAGTGAAGCTTCCTGTGTGAAAGCACCCTAGGGTATACTTCTAAATAGAAAGAGGAGCCCACTGGGAAGTAAACAACTTCTCACCAGTTTGTTTCTTTGTTTGTTTGTTTAGAGACAAGGTCTCACTCTGCTACCCAGGCTGGAGTGCAATGGCACCATCATGGCTCACTGCAGCCTCGACCTCCCAGGCTCAAGTGATCCTCCCACCTCAGCCTCCTGAGTTAAGCAGGAACACAGGCACCCAGCTAATTTTTAAAATTTTTTGTAGAGGTGGACATCTTGCTATGTTTTAAACCACTAAACAGGGGCACATCCAATCTGCTTACAATAAAGTTTCGGGGCTCTGTGCAAAAAAAAGGGGAGGGGGAGTTGTTTCTGGGCTAAATTACGGACACTGGCTGGATTTCTCTTGAAATGAACAATATATGTCGATTTAAGGAGATTAATAGAGGACAAAATCCATCCCCCAAATCTGGGCTTAGAAAAAAGATCCTTATGGTAGCTATTTGGGAGCAGAATAGCAAAGATTTCTACACATCTTTGAATATCAGACAACAGTGTTGAGATTTAACAAATTTAAAATAACTGAAATGAAACACTCAGAACTAGGTAATTAACAAGGGGTAGACTAGGGGAAAAGGAAGGCAATGGAGACAGGCAAGGCCAAGAAAAAGTTGCTGTTGAAGGGCAACTGTGTTGTCATCAGCAACACACAACACAGTCTGCCCAAACACAGACACAGGGTCTAATGTTGAGATGGAAACTTCCTTTCCTGGAGATCTTTCATGACTATTAATTTAGTGTTTTATCAATTTAAATAGCCTGAGTCTTTCCCAGAAACAGTCTTAATATCAGCCTCAGGGCAATGTTTTTCCACAACATAAAAACAGTAATAATAATCGAGGGGGTATCTGGATAGTTCATAAATACCAATAGGACTAGGGCAGAGAGAGAGAGAGAGTCCTTCATACAGAGGTGGCCTGCAAGCCAGATGGAACAACTGTAAATTCACCTACGATACAGAGGAAAGAGCTTCTTTGTCCCATTGATCACCAGCTGATGATACCTGCCACCAGCTCATAGCAGGGATCATCAGGTCCCCAAAGCCTCCAAAACAGACCACTCCTGTCCCTCTGTGTTATCAAATGTGACAGGGATATCAAGGCCAAAGACAGCCTCAACAGAGTACAAAGATGGATATTAGCAAATAAATAACTTTGCCAAGTCAAAACAATCTGCTAGAGAGAAGAGGATTAACCTCCTGCATATTTTTAACTGCTTAGTCATGGGGGCTCCTGATTCAGAACCAAGTGAAATCAGATCAAAATTCTTACTTTATAAGCCAATATAGCCAACCAAGTTTCTCCAGAAATTTGGGATGAAGTGGCTAACGTGTATACTGTATGGCTTAAAAAGATACTTTCTGAAGAAACTTTTCATGCATTTCCACAACATGGTGATAATAAGGTTACGAGCTGTCTGAACATTAGAGGTTTACTGTATAATTCAGAAATGTATACATAAAACTTTTAATTGGTAGTCAGATGCTAATTAAGCATACAGAGGGGGGAAAACTGTCTCCTAGAGACAATCACTATCTCCCTTCAAGTGCGCTCACCAACCAGTTTAAAGAGGCATTAACTCTGCCTGTTGAGCCCACCTCCACTTACAGGACAATGACGGTTAGACATGTCACCTTAGCTAAGACCTTGGGGACACAGTCATAATGGCTTCGATCATTCCTGACTTCAAGGGAGAAGGGTAGGGACAGACAATGGGGTCAAAGATCGCTATTCTTCAAAGGTCAAACCTAACTCCAGATGCAGACTGAGTAACCTCTTATCCAAAATACCTGGGACCAGAGGTGTTACTGATTTCAGAATTTTCTTGATTTTGGAATCTTTGGGTATACATAATGAGATATCTTGGGGATGGGACCCAAGTCTAAACACAAAATTCATTTATGTTTCATATAAACCTCATACACATAGCCTGAGGGTAATTATATAAAACATTTTAATAATATATGCAGCCTGTCACAAAGGTCAGATGTGGAATTTTCTACTTACGGCGTCATGTCAGCACACAAAAAGTTACGGATTTTCAAATTAGAGATGCCCAACCTGTATTTATTTACACAGGCAAATCAAAACTAAAGATAAGCTTTCTGTACCAGTCATAGTTACCCAACTTTGTGGATAAATATCTGAAATTAAATTTAATTCAATTAAAATGAAATTAGATCCAGGAATCCCACTTCTGTGAATTTACCAAAATATTTAAAATCAGTTTGTCAAAGAAAAGCCTGCACTCCCAAGTTTATCACAGCACTATTCACAATAAACAAGTTAGGGAATCAAGCTCAGTGCCTATCAACAATGAATGGATACAGAAAATGTGGTGTGTGTGTATATATGTACGTGTGTGTGTGTGTGTGTGTGTGTATGTGTGTATAAAACTACTATTCAGCCTTTAAAAAGAAGACTCCTGTCATATGCAACAACATGAACGGAACTGGAGAATATTATGCTAAGTTAAATAAGCCAGGAATTGAAAGACAAATACCACATGTGCTTATTACATGTGGACTCAAACAACCCAACTCACGGAAGTGAAGAGAAGTGGTTACAGAGGCTGGGCAGTGGGTGAATGGGGAGCTAATGCTCAAAGGGTATAAAATCTCAGTAAAGAATAACTGGGTTTTTTAAATGATCGACTGCACAACATGATTAATATATTTAATAACAGTGTATTGTACATTTCAAAATTGATGAGTAAATTTCAAATGTTCTCATCATAAAAAATGACAATTGAGGTGATGGTATGTTAATTAGCTTGATTTAATTATTCTACATTGTATTAATGAATCATACATCATTTTGTACTCCATACATATATACAATTATAAGTTGTCAACTTAAAACAAAATGAAATTTTAAAAATGAAATTAGATAGGAAATATCTTGTAATATTTCAAGCCTCTACCCTACTTAACATAAGACTCTAAGAATGGCAGGGAACCATGGTGCACACCTGTAATCCCACCACTTTGAGAGGCAGAGGCAGGTGGATCACCTGAGGTGAGGAGTTCATGACCAGCCTGGCCAACATGGCGAAACCCTGTCTCTACTAAAAACACAAAAATTAGCTGGGCGTGGTGGTGGGTGCCTATAATCCCAGCTACTCGGGAGGCTGAGTGAGGCAGTAGAATGGCTTGAACCCAGAAGGTGGAGGTTGCAGTGAGCAGAGATCGTGCCATTACACTCCAGCCTGGGCAACAAGAGCGAAACTCTGTCTCAAAACCAAACAAAAAGGATCTAAGAATTTTACATATCTATCTATATATATTATCTGTATAACTTTATAGCCATTACAGCTCAAAATGCCAGGAAAGAGGTATAGAAAAACCTTAAAGCAGAGTACACCACCAGGCCTCAGGCCATCAAGGTTCATGTATCCCAGGGTTCTGCTCTGACATGGGGACCAGCGGGTAAGGGGAAAAGCTGAAATACTGACTCCACAGATTTTTCTCAGGGGAAAGAAAGGACTCTGAATATACTTTATAATCACACCATCCTATACACATCTCCCAAATGCACTGAGTTATTAAACATTTTGTTTCATTTTGAGAGGGCAGAGTGAGGGCAAGTAAATTTCTTATTGCCATTGATAAAGTATCCACTCTTGTTTGGTCCTGGAACACCTTCTCCCAACCTCAGTGTATTTTAGTGTAGGGCTGGGACTGAACAGACCTAAAAATCCACGGGGTCATCTTCTGCATCCACTCTCAGTGGTGCCTGAACCCACCTGTGGAAGGACCACGGCTGTGGCACAGCTCCCCTCAGGTGGCCACACTACTCCCATTTCTAAAATACCTTAAAACAAAGGGCAGGTAGAGGAAAAATAAAACAAAATAAAATACCTGGGCTGGGCGTGGTGGCTCACACCTGTAATCCCAGCATTTTGGGAGGCCAAGTCAGGTGGATCACGAGGTCAGGAGTTCAAGATCAGCCTGGTCAAGATGATGAAACCTCGTCTCTACTAAAAATACAAAAATTAGCCGGGCGTGGTGGCGACCGCCTGTAATCCCAGCTACTTGGGAGGCTGAAGCAGAGAATTGCTTGAACCCAGGAGGCAGAAGTTGCAGTGAGCTGAGATCGCACCACTGCACTCCAGCCTGGGCGACAGAGCAAGACTCTGTCTCCAAAACAAAAAAACCTGAAAACAAAAATTAGATGGGACACAGAATCCTATTGGTGGTAACATCACATTTATTAGCATTTCCAAATGGGTATACCTGGAACTACTGGTATATCCAATATACAGCAGACTACTGGAGGGGTCTGCTCAGAACTGGAATAGTAATTTTTTTTTTTTTTTTTTTTTTTTGAGACGGAGTCTCACTCTGTCACCCAGGCTGGAGTGCAGTGGTGCGATCTCGGCTCACTGCAACCTCCGCCTCCAGGGTTCAAGCAATTCTCCTGCCTTAGCATTCTGAGTAGCTGGGACTACAGGCACATGCCACCACACCCAGCTAATTTTTTGTATTTTTAGTAGAAATGGGGTTCCATCGTGTTAGCCAGGATGGTCTTGATCTCCAGACCTCGTGATCCGCCTGACTCGGTCTCCCAAAGTGCTGGGATTTCAGGTGTGAGGCACCACACCCGGCCAGAACTGGCATAATGAATTTTTAAAGAAAAGTAAGTGGATGAAAGAAATAGAAGCAAACCATGGCCACATCCATCTGACTAGGCTGCTTACTGTTTGTAGGCACTAGGATCAAGGTTACAGGCTCATTTTCAAAACCTATGAGTGGTATTCAATTCAAAAGACTGTTGTCAGGAGATAACATCAGCATCTGGGTCTGTGTGAAAGGATTTAAATCACCTTCTATCAGATGTTGAAGCATGAAGGGGGAATGGTAGGAAGGCAGATGACTTTTTACAGTGTTTACAATCAAGATATACAAATAACTGGCTACATACAAACACTCAGAAAGATGATGTAAGTATGAATGTACTGAAGCACAGGCTCAGATGATCAGCAATAATTTCAAAACCACTATTTCTTCATGATTCCTTGTTTGTTAAACTTCTGCCGCTGTTAAATTATTTTTACACTTTAATATGGAGAAAAACCAACCAATATTTTGGTAGGAACTAAAACAGTGCATGAAAACTAAATCATCTCTGAAATGCTAGCTAACGAGTCAAAACTCATTAAGGATTTTCTACTTAGGATTATATTGTGTATGAACACTGAAATTTTCAGACAATTCATTCTTGTATTTGATTGTAGCAGAGAGGCCAAAATTAAGTACAGGTAAAATCTTGGGAATATTTGTACTTCTTGCCCTCACCTGTAAACTGTAAGGCTAGGTAACTAGATAACCTCTGTTGTCCTTAATGTGACATACACACACATACACACACACACACACATAAACTATACGTAAAGGGGACTTAGCAGATAGGGACAGACATAGCAAACTAAAGAGCACTTCTGTAGCTCCCCAAAAGTATCCCACAATGTACTTCAACCTGACTGTGGGGGTTAATATCAGGTGTCTGAACTGGATTAAGGGACATCTAGATAGTTGGTAAAGCATTATTTCTGGGTGTGTCTGTACAGGTGTTCCTGGAGGAGATTGGTGTGTCAGATGGTAGCCTGCGTGGGAAGATCTGCCCTCAATGTTGGTGGGGCAGCATCTAATCGGCTGGGGTCTAGAACAGAACAAAAAAAGCAGGGAAAAGGAGACTTTGCTCTATCTCCAGGAGCTAAGACACCTTTCTTCTCCTACCTTTGGACATCAGAACTCTAGATCCTCCAGCCTTTGGACTGAGGACTCACACCAGTGGCCCCCCAGGCTCTCTGGCCTTCAGCCTCAGACAGAGTTGTACTATAGGTTCCTTTGGTTCTGAGGCTTTTGAACTTGAACTGAGCCATACTATCGGCTTCCCCGCATCTCCAGCTTGCAGATGGCCTGCAATGGTCTGAATGTTTGTCACCCTCAGCAACTCATGCTGAGACTTAATCCCCAATGTAACAGTATTAACAAGTGAGGCCTTTAAGAGGTGATTAGATCACAAGGAGCCGGATAACTCATTAATTCATTGATGTATTCATGGGTTAACGACTTATCACAAGAGTGAGTCTCTTATAAAAGCCAGGCTGGCTCTGTCTTGTGAGCCCTATTGTCCTGGATGCCTTCTACCACATTATGGCACAGCACAAAGCCCTCCCCAGAGGCCAACCAGATGGAGCCCCTTGACCTGGGACTTCACAGCCTCCAGAACTGTAATAAATTTATTTTCTTTATAAATTACCCAGTCTCAGGTATTCAGAAAAAAGGACTAAGACATGGCTATCATGGGACTTAGCTTCTATGATGGAGTGAGACAATTCCCTTAATAAATCCCCTCTTATCTGTCTGTCTATCCATCTGTCTATCTTTCTATCCAGCCAGCCAGCCAGCCAATTGGTTCTGTCTCTCTGGAGGACTCTGACAAATACTAAATGTCAGATTCAGCTTTAAAAGTTCAGTTTTGAAGAGTCAATTTGGCAAGACGAAATTTCGCAGATAAATTAAAATCCTACACTTAGACCTCCAAAATCTGCTGACCAAACACAAAAATGAATCCCATTCTAAACAGTATTCTCCCAGCAGCTCTGGTTTTATCAGATCAACACAGAAGCACAAATTTTCTCTTTGGTCCAAAGGATTTCTCCCATAAAGGAAGAAAAAAATAGCTATTCGTAGAGAGTGTAATAAGAAATTGTCAAATTCCCCCCAATCCCTACTAAAGCTTTAAACAGTCCATTAAATTTCTTTAAAAGCAAAATAAAATGAGTTTAAATATCACAAAATTTGACATTTTTGTAATAATACTTTGGTTGTTGTTTGGTGATGGTGGTGATGGCAGTGATATTATTCATTTTGAGGGAATTAATGACTTCTTACACATGACATAGCCAGAAAAGTTACAGAGCTCAACCACACATCAATGGTGGGGTCAGACTTTGCGGTAATGAGCAGGATATCAAAGAAAGGGTGGGGAATTTCTCACATTATTTAACATCACATTATTTTACAAGTTAAGAGTTACCAACTTATGATTAAAGATACATGGCAGAGATTTTACAATTAAAAACTGATGATGAGCTACCATGATAATATTTCCTTGAGGTTGGGCATAGTGGCTCACATCTGTAATTCCAGCACTTTGGAAGGCAGAGGCATGAAGACCGCTTGAGCCCAGTAGTTTGAGACCAACTTGGGCAACAAAGTGAGACTGTGCCTTTACAAAAAATTTAAAAATCAGACAGGCATGGTGGCATGCTCTTGCAGTCCCAGTTATTCTGGAAACTGAGGCGGGAGGATCTCTTGAGCCCAAGAGCTAAAGGCTGCAAGAAGCTATGATGGCACTGCCACACTCCAGCCTGGGTAGCAGAGCTAGACCCTGTCTAAAAAAAAGAAAATATTTTACTGACTCAATACACTTTTTACAGAAGCACCTCTCAAACATCTTAAGCTTCAAGATTCCTTAGATTCTTAAAAATCATTAAAGAGTCAAAGAACATGGGTTATAGCTTATCAATACTTACTGTATTTAAAAATAAAAAAATTTTTGGCTGGGTGCGGTGGCTCATGCCCGTAATCCCAGCACTTTGGGAAGCTGAGGCGGGCAGATCACAAGGTCAAGAGATCGAGACCATCCTGGCCAACGTGGTGAAAACCCTGTCTCTACTAAAAATACAAAAATTAGCTGGGCATGGTGGCGCGCGCCTGTAGTCCCAGCTACTCAGGAAGCTGAGGCAGGAGAATTGCTTGAACCAGGGAAGTGGAGGTTGCAGTGAGCTGAGATCACGCCACTGCACTCCAGCCTGGCAACAGAGCGAGACTCCATTAAAAAAAAAAAAAATTAATTAATTAAAAAAAAATTTGGCCGGGCACAGTGACTCACACCTGTAATCCCAGCACTTTGGGAGGCTGAGGTGGGCGGGTCGTGAGGTCAAGAAATCAAGACCATCCTGGCCAACATGGTGAAACCCCGTCTCTAGTAAAAATACAAAAATTAGCTGGGCATGGTGGTGCGCACTTGTAGTCCCAGCTACTTGGGAGGCTGAGGCAGAAGAATTGCTTGAACCTGGGAGGTGGAGGCTCCAGTGAGCTGAGATTGCGCCACTGCACTGTAGCCTGGCAACAGAGTGAGACTCCATCTCAAAAATAATAATAATAAAAATAAATAAATAATTTTTTTGTAATTTGTGAATCACTAATAACAGTAATAAACCCACTACATTCTCGTGTTAACATAAATAATTATAACAAATAACTATAATTTTTAGAACGAACAAAATGTAGGAAATGAATAACACTTTTTTTCTGCAAATCTCTTTTACTTCTGGCTTAATAAGAAAACAGATTCCTATATCTACTTCTGCTTCTGTATTCAATCTGTTGAGCTATATCACACATCACTTAGCCTTTTGTGGAATGCACTGTACACTCTTGAGAGAATGACAGTGAAAAAAAGCAAATGATGTCTTGGTATCATTATGAAAATAGTTCAACCCTACAGACCCCTGGACCATAGTTAAGAACTGCTGGACTCTGAGATGAAGTCGACAAGCTGCACAGATGGCTCCAGGTGCCCTCTCTAAAAGACACAATCATTTAAATAAAAAGTATGCTCCCGAAACAGCACGATGACTAGAGATTTTAAGGCACAAATTCATTTAGATGTCAGATACTACTAAAAAAGATTTCATTATTATTTATACAACCAAACATTCCAGACATTCCAGTAGAGAGCAGAAGTTACACAAGAAGAAAAATCTAAATAGGAAGCTCTCATTGCCAAATTTAAGGTATCTTTCTTTCCAAAAACTGAGCTCAGGATATAAAAGAAATATTTAAAGCTTGATTCAAACAAGTATGTATTTGTCTACATTAAAAAGGTATACTACTTTAAAACAATGGTGAACCCTTGAAGCTGAAAGCATGCAGAAAATAATAACCTAGATAATTTCCGCTATTCCAGGCAACTTTCTGGCCATTTCAAAAATGATACTGCTTCCTACCTGAGAAAACTGGCAACATTAAACAAAACCTTTAAGAAAAAGAAAGATATTAGCTTACAATGTTAACTGAATCATCTTTTACAATGACTAATATACCTAATTTATGTGAATCTAGCAATATTCCGCCCTCTCCTGGTGATACGCTTTTTGCACCACTGCTGTCTGAATTAAACCGAGTGTAGAGTTGGTAACACAGTAAAGTAACTTTTAGCAACACAAATATTTGCACTTTTAAGAAGCACTAGAGACACAGTTTTAGAAATTACTGACTCAAAAGTTGGCCTGCATAACAGGAATCCAAGTACAGCCAGCAAACTTACCAATAAACAAATTCAAATAGGTGGATAAGAAAAGGGAAAATCAGCAGGAACACTAAAAAATTATATTTTCCTGGTTTATGTAAATCAGTCTGTCTTATCTGAAATATCTTAATTATTTCTTCTCTTCCTTTAACTTAAACCAAAACAAAGACAGTAACCTTTAATGCTAATTAGTCTATTTATAACCGTTCCATCTACAACCATTTTTCTAATACAAACATGCCCTGATAGCTTATCTCAGTGCACATGCCAGACAACAAAGGCCCACTGGCCTGCTGGAGAGGAGAAATGGAAAGCAGGAAATGAGAAGCCTTAGCTAATCTCCAAATAATCGATCAGTGTATTCAGTCAAGTGTGAGCTGAGCTGGGAAAATGCTGCTTTAAAAAGGAAAGAAAGAAAATCAAAGAGCATGTGACTGGAGCCACAATTCATTTTAAAATAGGGTAATTTTTGTCAAAAAGATTCTGCATCACCTTCAAGCACCAACAACAACATACGGAAATGTTCCTATCTTCTGCAGTAAGACCCCTTCCTTTAAAATCTCTTGTCATCTTTTTTCAAAAACAAGTTTCAACTTTTGGGTTTTGTTTCTTGTTTTGGTTTATCTTAATTATTGAGGTATAATTTACATACACACAATAAAATTAACTTATTTTAGTTTCAACCAGTTTTGACAAATGTATAGAGTTGTGTAACCTCCACCAAAATCAAGATAGGCAACCTTCCCATTACCACAAAAAGACCAACTTCCATTACAGAATCAACATTTGCTGTGAGATGAAAAGGCTTTGCGTGCCAGTGTTGCCAGAAAAAACAACATTCTAATCTAACTTCCTTCCTCCATTTTAGCACACAGAGTGAAGTTAGTATGGTGAAAAACAATTCGGAGTCCGCTGTGACTCTTCTATCTATTGCTAGAGAATACCACAGACAGGAATCCCACGATCTTTAAATCAAGTAATTGGCTAGATAAAACTTCTGGGCTGAGATGTAATATGGTCTCAGGAAACTCCTAGAACATACAACAGTTTTAGTGACAACTGATATAAAAATAAACAAAAATAATTTCAAATTAGATCTGAGATATACTTTCCTCAAACTATATAAGGAATATTTATTGGGCATCTGCTAGGCACCAGACACTGTTCTGGAGATGGTCGCTGAGGATACAGAAGTAGGAAAAACAGAAAGTCCCAGTCCTGGTAGAACTTCCATTCCAATGGAGGAGAAGACCCCTTACCAATACCCCAACCCTGTCCAGTAAAATGTCCAATAATGGTTATGTGCTTTTAAAAGGTTATGATGAATGAAATCTGCCACTTAGTAACCATAAATCCTAGGCAAGTAACATTTATTTACACTGTTATTTAATCTCTTTGGATATTATTTTCCTTAAAAATAGTGGTCTTCTCAAAAGTACTTCAGGATAGCAGGAAAAACTGTATTGTGACCTGATATGTCATATACAGAGACAAGTTTAAACAACCCTAATGATTCCATACAACAGTTTCTCTACCTACAGGACCTAGGAGGAAACACATGTCTTGCTTGCTCTCTTGAGCACGTTCATGAAAACTCCCAAAGGTGGCTGTACTTTCTTGCTTTATCTTTCTTATTTTTCTTTTTAAAGTTTTATTATGAAATATTTGACAGGCAGAAAGGTATAAAAATAACAGAACCATCTGTACCAAACATACCTAAAGCAACAAAAACATTACCGAACATAAAGAAGCTGCCTGTGGAACCTGCCTAAAGCCCAGAGGTAACCACCACCTTGAATTCACTGATCACTCCCATCCAGTACCTCGTGCTTTTACTTAATATATATAACTAAAAATACATAAGGTATTATTTTACATGTTTTTATACTGTACATAAACGACACTAGACTCTTTGAGTTCTTCTATAATATGCTTTGTTCTTTCAGCATTATGCTTACATGATCCATCCACGCCCTAGTTCACTTATTTTAAGTGACATGTATTACCTTCATATACAGCACATCACAATGTGTTCATACATTTTCCTGATAGTAGGCATTTGGGTCATTTCTGGTTTTCCACCATTACAACCTTGGTTGTAATAAGTATTCCTATATATGCTTTCACACATAAAACTTTTCTATTCAAATTATTTAAATTACTCTGAATGTTTGGTGCCACAGCTAATGGTTCAAATTTTGGTATTGGTAAAATGTTGTTCACAGTGTCTAAGTAATTTAAATATATATTAAAGGCTAAAAAAGTTTATGTCTAAGCATGGTTTTAGATAAAGCCATTAACTGTGATGTGTTGCCTTTTATTTCTGGAGACAGTCTCACTCTCACCCAGGCTGCAGTGCAGTGGCCCAATCACAGGTCACTGCAGCCTTGACCTCCTGGGCTCAAGCTCTCCTCCTATCTCGGCCTCCTGAGTAGCTGGGACTCCAAGCAAATGCCACCAGGCCCAGCTAATTTTTGTACTTTTTATAGAGACGGGGTTTCACCATGTTGCCCAGGCTGGTCTTGAACTCCTGGGCTCAAGCAATCCTCCCTCCTCAGCCTCCCAAAGTGCTGGGATTATAGACATAAGCCACTGTGCCCAACCAATGTGTTGTATTTCCATTAATAATTCACTGTAAATATTTTCTAATTTCCACTGTGATTTCTTATTTGACCTACAGACTATTTAGAAGAATCTGGGTTCCTTCTACACATCTGTGTATTTCCCAGGTACTCCTTTCGGTCTTGATTCCTAGCTTAGTAGCACTATGGTCAGAGAACATGTTCTGTATGATTTCAATGCTCTGAAATATGTTAAGATTATGATCTACATATAGTCTTTTTTTATTTTATTTTTTTGAGATGCAGTCTCACTCTGTCACCCAGACTGAAGTGCAGTGGCACGATCTCAGCTCACTGCAAGCTCCGCCTCTCGGGTTCATGCCATTCTCCTGCCTCAGCCTCCTGAGTAGCTGGGACTACAGGCGCCCACCACCACGCCCGGCTAATTTCTTTTTGTATTTTTAGTAGAGATAGGGTTTCACCGTGTTAGCCAACATGGTCTCAATCTCCTGACCTCATGATCTGCCCTCAATATTATATAGAAATGAAAATACTGCAACTTACAAAAATATGAATTTCACAAACATGCTGAGCCAAAAAAATCAGACACAAACAAATATATATTGCATTTCATTCCCTTTATATATGAAGTACGAAGACAGACATGACTAATCTGTGATGGTAGAGCTCACAGCAGTAGTTATGCAGTTAGTGGCTAGGAGAGGTCATGAGGGTAACCTCTGAAGTGCACACATTTTATTTCTTGATACCAGAAGTTAGACAGATGTGTTCACTATATGAAAATTCACTGAGCTTTCTATTTAGAATGTTTGTTCTTTCATGAATATATATTAGACTTCAATTAAGTCTAATTTACAAAATTAAAAATTAAAATCTTTCTAAAATTAAAAGTCTAATTCGCAAACGCTAAAATTTACATACACATATATACATTAACACGTATGCGCATGAAGTATCTCTGGAAAGATACAAGAAGCTGGCAACAATTGTTGCCTCTGAGGAGGAGAACCGTGAAACAGCTTATACCAAAAAGAAAGAAAGTGCTCAAAGAATGTGAAAGACACGCAAAACTCAGTCTGAAAGGACAGACCTGCTGGGCTAGTTCTGCTAGAACAACTTGAGAATCAACACATAACGTTAGTAATAGAGTAGAAACTACGAAGAAAACCAGAAATCGTGCATCCTTGCTGACACAGGTAAATGAATAAGTGAATAGTTGCTAAATAACCGGATACTTTCAGAGTCACAGGGCACCCTTCCATAAAATATTCACTGGTAACAAAGGACGAAAAAAGTAACCTTTTTTTATTTTATTTATTTATTTATTTATTTTTTTAAAGACACTGTTTTGCTCTGTTGTCCCGGCTGGAGTGCACTGGTGCAATCACAGTTCACGGCAGCCTCAATATCCCACTCTCAGACTCCCAAGTAGCTAGGAGTACAGGCCTGTGCCACCACACCTGGCTAATTTAATTTTTTTTTTTTTTTGGCAGAGACGGGGTCTCACTATGTTGCCCAGGCTGGTCGCTAACTGCTGGCTCAAGCAATCCCCCAACCTCAGCCTCCAAAAGTGCTGGAATTAGACTTGGGCCACTGTGCCCACCTCAAAAAAGTAACTTTAACTTTTGGGCCTTGTAAACCCAATCTTAAGTGATCAAAGTGAATGCCAGTAACGGAAGGAACCAAAATTGTGCCCTACTTGGCAGGGTACAAAGAAAAGATCCCAAACCTCAATCTAATAATGAAGAAATAGCATACAAATGTAAACTGGGAAACAATCTACAATGTAACTGAACTGCAATCTTCAAAAGTGTCAAGGTCATGAAAATCGGGGGAAGACTGAAGAATTATTCTAAAATGAAGAGGATTAAAGAAACATAACTAAGTATATAACCTGTAATTCTGATTAGATCCATTCCCTACAAAAGGCATTGAAACAAAGGCCAAAATTTTTGTGTACAGGGTCTGAGGATTAGATAGTAATAATGTTATTAATGTTAATTTTTAGGTTTGATTGTTGACTTGAGGGCTATATGAGAAAATGTCCTTGTAAGAAACACACACCCATTATGTATCAGTGTGTAAAGGGGTATTTATTTGGCAACTTATTCTCCAGTGGTTCCAGGAAAAAGAAAAAAAAGAAAGTTCTCTGTGTTGTACCTGCACCTTTTCTATAGGCTTGGGGTGGGTTAGATAAAAGATTGGAGAAATAAATTTTAGTGCCAATTATAAAAATATGTAACCATAGGCAGTGGTCACTAAAAGCCATTTTGACAAACAATCAGAGTTAAAACTCAGTAAATAAGTAAGAAGAAAGTTACACATAACTTTAATGATAAAAGCATGTTAATGCCAGCCAGTTAAAAATTAGTTTCAGAAATTTAGTCCATAATAAAGATTAAATTACAGAATAGCAGGGAAATATGAACTATTTAATCTGTTTGTTGAGATTCCTAGAAAGTCATCTAAAAAAAAAATTAAGTTGTATCTATACCTCATACTGTATGATTCAAAATGATCTGAAATGATTCTAAATGGGTCAAAGATTGAAATGTAAAGAATAAAACCATAATAAAAAATGCAAATTAAACTTATATGAAGAATGTATTGTTCATACTGGCAAACACCCAAGTTGAAAACATTCTGCTGGCCAGGTTATGGGAAAAGAGTCGTCATTCTGTTTTACCGAAACATAAGCTGGCACAATTGTGTTACAGAAAGAATAACTGGGCAAACATCTACCAAAATTACAAATATATTCATCTGTTTCTCCAGCAGTACAACTTACTGAAATTTATTCTAAAGTCACATTTGTGCTGGGCGCGGTGGCTCACACGTGTAATCCCAGCACTGAGGCTGAGGCAGGTAGATCACAAGGTCAGGAGATCGAGACCATCCTGGCTAACATGCTGAAACCCCGTCTCTACTAAAAATACAAAAAAATTAGCCAGGCGTGGTGGTGGGCGCCTGTAGTCCCAGCCACTTGGGAGGCTGAGGCAGGAGAATGGCGTGAACCCAGGAGGCAGAGGTTACAGTGAGCCGAGATGGCGCCACTGCACTCCAGCCTGGGTGACAGAGAGAGACTCCGTCTCAAAAAAAAAAAAAAAAAAAAAAAAGAAAGAAAGAAAGAAATTTAATATGACTTTTGAATTTTTTTATTTTTGTTTTTTGAATTATATAAATGTATTACCTATTCAAAAACTATTTTAAAAACTCACAGGGTGTTTGTTTATGTCATAGGCCTTTGCTCTCTCTGTCCCCTCTCTTTCTATCCTAGCATATTGCTGCTCTTCCTTTTTTATGTAGTTAGCCTTCCAGTGGATAGATGGTGTTGGACCAACAGAATTGGAACCTGCATCAGTCATATACTGTTAAGAGAATAAAACAGAACAGAAACAAGCCTATATAATTACTGTTGGTCATGCCAACAGTCTGGTGACCAATCTTTTACACTTAAAACTTAAGTTACACGTTTTCAACTGCTTGTGGAAGAAAATCACATACTCCTTGGCCCCCATACTCGTCATGCTGACACAGATCACTTGACCTTAAAAATGTTTACAATGTTTCTGAAAGTGAATAGGCACACTGCCTTTAAATATGAGATCTAGAGTATCTTACTGAATATAAGATATTCCACTCAATGCTACCTTATAAAACAAGCCCTAGAATGAAAATAGCTTATCACTAAATCTTATTCATTGTGAGATACACCGCTGAGGCTGGACATGCACTTTAAAAGGGAAAAAGGAGCCGGGTGCGGTGGCTCATGCCTTTAATCCCAGCACTTGGGAGGCCGAGGTGGGCGGATCACCTGAGGTCAGGAGTTTGAAACCAGCCTGGCCAACATGGCGAAACCCTGTCTCTACTAAAAATACAAAAAAGCTGGGTGCAGTGGCGGGCGCCTGTAGTTCCAGCTACTCGGGAGGCTGAGGCAGGAGAATGGCTTGAACCTGGGAGGCAGAGGTTGCAGTGAGCTGAGTTTGCGCCATTGCACTCCAGCCTGAGTGACAGAGCAGGACTCCATCCGGGGGGGAAAAAATGGCGGGGGGGAAGAGGAAATCATTAAGGTGTAACTGAAACCTGTCCTGAAAGAAAGCAATGAGCACCTCTTTTTATCATAACATATTTTGTCTATGTTTCGTATTTCCACAAACTCCTCCGATTACAGATTATGTCTTTCCAAGAAGACTATTTGGCAGCAAACTGCTGACAAAGTATTAATGGCAGACCTCCTTACACAAAGCCTATTAGCATTTCTATTGCTGCACTGCACACTCTGGCATTATAAATCACACACACTCAGCGTCATGCCCAATAATCAAACAGTTACCTAACAACTAAGGGTATTACAAATGCATTGAACTAATCTTTGAATATATGCTGATAATTAAATTCTATTATGGTTTGTAACTTTAAACCTAAAGGCAGGCAACACTGAAATCAAGTGTCATCCACCGTGCCCTCACATATGCCATGAAATGTCATTTATATTATATAGTTCACTTCCAATTACTGAATACAGCAGCCAGAGCATCTATCACTAATATTAAAACAAGCAGAACCCACCAGTAGAGCAGTGGAAGGCATCACATGGTTTAAATGGATTTCTCACCTTTCAAGTATCAAGGGGTCCTCTTTCCAACAACATCTCATTTAGGGGGTTGTTGGCCTTTTAACAAAAGAAGCTACTCCAGTTGAAAGAAACATTCAAAAGACAAGACATGCTGTAAAGCACAGCTCAGAGCTAGAGACATCTGCCCCTTGTATTGAAACACAAAACAGTAAAAGATCCTTTATATGAAAAATAAATACATGTAAAAATCGAGCTTTTGTCAAGGTTACTAACAAAGAAGTTATATTAATATCTAAGGAGCCCTTGTTTAGGCACATGCCCCACAGAAATTAGGGAGCCCTCTTGTCCAGAAGATCTATTAATTTCTCAGTTTTTAAGACCAAAGAAATGTTTCTTGAAATCCTTGCTTAGAGCCCCAAAGTTAAAGCAGCCATCAAGCACAAAGCTACGCCCCACTGTGTTCTACTGCCTGTGTCCCTGTCTGTTACTCATGCAGAACCACCACAATTAGTACAAGTTAAATTTCATGGATACGTAGAAACGCACATTCCAGCCCTCTGCCTGCTACCATCACATGATGATCTTTAAAACAAGAATCAAGAAAACGTTCACTGTCAGAAGAAAACTTTAATAGCTGACTCTTGGTAATTAACACATAATAGAGCCACCACTAACCTATTAACCATATTACCATATTCTATAATTGAAGGGTAAAAATTAGCTATAGAGGGAATTGTAGGAAATAATTTTCTGGCTCTACCATCAATGTTATGTCAGATAGGCTAACAAGAAAAACTGTCAGAGTTCTAATTGGCAGTAAATAATTATTGGAACATAAAATGAAACAACACCCAAGAAAATTCAATCTGACCACAGAGAAGAAAAGATAGTGGAACCAAGCCTAGGGAATTTATAGAGGCTACTGTCTCTGCATTAATAAAGAAATCATTATCTGATAACTATACCTCCAATCAGGCTCTAGAACAATGGTTCTTAACTTTTGCTACGACTACCCCATCTCAAATCTGCACGCCATGCAAACTACTGCCTAAGGCGGGGCACAGTGGCTCACGCCTGTAATCCCAACACTCTGGGAGGCTAAGGCAAGTGGATCACCTGAGGTCAGGAGTTTGAGACCAGCCTGGCCAACATGGTGAAACCCTGTCTCTACTAAAAATACAAAAATTAGTTGGGCCTGGTGGCGCATGCCTGTAATCCCGCTACTTAGGAGGCTGAGACAGGAGAACTGCTTGACCCTGGGAGGCGGAGGTTGCAGTGAACTGAGATCGCGTCACTGCAATCCAGCCTGGGAGAGAGAGCAAGACTCTGTCTCAAAAAAGAAAAAAAGAAAAAACACAAGATAAAGGATGCTTAAAACCTAACCAAATATCAACAGTAAAATGGAAAGACACTTAGAAAATTAACTGACATTATAGACAACGTCAAGTAATTTAACATAATCTCTTCTTTGAAATTCACCATCCCATCATGTGAACCTATGTATACAGCTCCTAGTAGCGGATAAAGTAGGCAAACGTACAAAGAAAGAATTCCATTACTATAAGCTATCATTAAACAACTTAAATATCTAGAGAAAATTCATGAATAATGACTGAGGTGATTCAGAGTCCACAGCATAACCAGTTTAATTGCATTTACCACATAACTGGTCCATATACAATGGAACTCATCTCATGCACTATAGTTAAACCTGCTAGACAAGTGAGTGAAAACAAATGTGAAAGCTTTTATTTCAGTTCTAATGTACTGCATGATAAAATTTAAAAACACACACAACTAAAATGTGGATTAAATTCAAAAACTAAAATTTCATTAAATCGCATTGTAAGATTTTCACTTACTAAAATACAGAAAATGTTTTCTAATCTGCATTGGACTTTTTTAGTTATAATTTACATGTGAAATGCAGAGATTTTTAGATACACTATTTATTTTTTATAAAGGCCCAACTCAAAACAGTTCTAACACTCCAGAAAGTTCTCTCAAACACTTTCCCAGTCAATCCTCACCCTACCCATAGAAAACCTCGATCTAGCTAGCTAGCTATTTTTGGAGACAGGATCTCAATCTGTCGCTCAGACTGGAGTGCAGTGTGGTGTGATCTCGGCTCACTGCAAGATCCACCTCCCAGGCTCAAGTGATCCTCCCACTTGAGTCGTGTGCCACCATGCTCAGCTAATTTTTCTTTTTTTTCTTTTTTTTTTTTGTAGAGAAGAGGTCTCATTTCACTATGTTGCCGAGACTGGTCTCGAATTCCTGGGCTCAAGGGATCCTCCTCCCAACTCAGGCTCTCAAAGTGCTGGGATTACAGGTGTGAGCAACCAGATCCTGCTACTACTCTGATTTCCATCACAGATTAATCATAGGGTAGATTCATATTTAACTTTTTAAAAAACTGTCAAACTATTCAAGTGGTTGTACCATCTTCATTGCCACCAACAATGTATGAGAACTCCTTGCATTCCTGACAACCTTGCTAACATTCAGGGTTATCCATCTCTTCCATGTAGCCATTCTAGAGGCTGTTTTGGGGATCTTACTGTGACTGTAATTTGCATTTCCCTGATGACCAATAATGATGGGCACTTTTTCATGGGCTTATCTGCCATTAATGTGTCTCTGTTTAAGACTGTCAATTTTAAAACACTGATTTGGTCTTATCCTATAAGAGTGTTGTTTGTTGGAAGGTATTTTTTTAAATGCATTCTGCATCCAATTGCTTTCTCAGACATATGAGTGACAAATATTTTCTTACAGTCTGAAGCTGCCCTATTTTCATAACAATGTCTTTTGATGAATTCCAATTTTTTTCATTTGTGGTTAGTACTTTCTGTCCCCTCATTAAGAAATCATTGCCTACATGAAAGTAAACACACTCTCCTGACTTCTTCTACAAGTTTTTATAGGTTTGAGATTATATTTAGATCAATGATCCATCTCAAATTAATGTATGGTATGAGGTTGGATTATATTCTGTTTTTCGCATATGGATTATCCAGTTGTTCCAGCCCATTTATTGAAAAGATTTTTTTCCCACTGAAAATAATTTGATCACATATGTGTGAATTCATTTAATTTTGCATTCAAGAGATATAAAGTACATCTTAGTCCACTGGCATTTTTATCTTACTTTGTATAGTATTACCAACATTGGAAAGCATCATTTCCTACTATTTTTTTTTTTTTTTTTTTTTTTTTTGAGACAGAGTCTTGCTCTGTCCCCCAGGCTGGAGTGCAGTGGCGCGATCTCTGCTCACTGCAAGCTCCGCCTCCTGGGTTCACGCCATTCTCCTGCCTCCGCCTCCCAAGCAGCTGGGACTACAGGCGCCCGCCACCACACCCAGCTAATTTTTTGTATTTTTTTAGTAGAGACGGGGTTTCACCATGTTAGCCAGGATGGTCTCGATCTCCTGACCTCGTGATCCGCCCGCCTCAGCCTCCCAAAGTGCTGGGATTACAGGCTTGAGCCACCACGCCCGGCCATTTCCTACTATTAATATACTTCATATTTACATGAAACAAAATATCGGTGTAATGGGTACAGAGAGATTTATTTTCCATTTGAGTTATGCAATTACACTTCTTAAATTTATAATTATTTAATATGTATGCATATACACTGAAACTGTTCTGACACTTTTAATGGCTAATGTTCATGTTTATAAAATATGTAAATTTTCAGCTATTAACATAATTGCCTGCTGGTATATAATATCAGATAAAATGTATATAACAAAAATAATCATATAAAATGACACATTTCCTCAAATCTCCAACCTCAGCTACCACACAGTTGCTCCTCTGGTTCAATGTAAAATTTTCCTCAGAAGTTAATATATTTTTTTTTTGAGACGGAGTCTCGCTCTGTCGCCCAGGCTGGAGTGCAGTGGCGCAATCTCGGCTCACTGCAAGCTCCGCCTCCCGGGTTCACGCCATTCTCCTGCCTCAGCCTCTCCGAGTAGCTGGGACTACAGGCGCCCGCCACCACGCCCGGCTAATTTTTTGGGGGGTTTTTTTTTTTTTTGTATTTTTAGTAGAGACGGGGTTTCACCATGGTCTCAATCTCTTGACCTCGCGATCCGCCCGCCTCGGCCTCCCAAAGTGCTGGGATTACAAGCGTGAGCCACCGCGCCCGGCCAGAAGTTAATATATTTTAAGGTATTATTTTAAAGACAGAGGGTGTTGCTGTGTTACCCAGGCTGCAGTGCAGTGGCTATCCACAGGGCTGATCACAGCACACAATAGCCTTAAACTCCTGGGTTCAAGCAATCCTCCCGCCTCAGCCTCCCAAGTATTAATGACTGGGACTATAGGTGCATATCACTGTGCCTGTCTTTTTTTTTTCTCTTTCTTTAAAAATATATATATATGTATATATATATATATATATTTTGGTAGAGACAGGGTCTCACTGTGTCACCCAGGCTGGTCTCAAACTCCTGGCCTCTACCTCCCAAAACACTGGGATTACAGGCATGCTCCACCACACCTGGCTATTATATTTTAAGGGTTACTTTCTAAACCATAGGAAAATTAGCTGGGTGTGGTGGTAGGCACCTGTAATCCCAGCTACTGGGGAGGCTGAAGCAGGAGAATTGTTGAACTTGGGAGGTAGAGGTTGCAATGAGCTGAGACTGTGTCACTGCACTCCAGCCTGGGCAACAAGAGCGAAACTCCATCTCAAAAACAAACAAAAAAGCCACACACATACACACACACACACACACACACACACACACAAAACTGAAATCTCCAACACAAATACCAGGCAGGGGTAGTGGTCACGGTATAGAGAACAGCATATTCTCACCATCAAAGGTGAAATTTCACAGGCCAATTAGGGTACTGATTTAAGATGATAGGACCAGGGTCTCTTTTACATAGATCTGAGCCTGGCCTAAGAAAAATCCTTGAAAAAACTTACATGCTTGTACCTCTGACACAGACTAGATCACATCAATGGGGGTTGGGGACAAAAGCCAATTAGCAAAGGATAAAATGATTCCTCTGTCTGATCTTGTCTTCAGTACCTATTTCTCCCTCATGGTTTATACAGGAATGGTGGCAGCCACGAGAGATAACGGGTTAAGATTTAAGAACTCAAGTGTCTGTGGTCCTGGGGCTTAGTAAAACTCTGTTTCAATAAAAACTAACATACTAGAAGTACTAGAAGGATGGTAGCATTGGCAGCATAGTTTACAAATGTCCCTTAATCCCCACATAAAAACAGATCAGTTAGAGAGTCAAAGCAAATTCCTGCTGACACACAACAAAACTCAGAAACAAGGAATCTCTACAAACCGCAAAATATAAGCAGGTTGGAAGGAATAAACTACCATCAGCCATAAGATCTCTGGATATGAGCATCTGCACGAGAGAAAACAGAATCTATCAATGAGATATGGGATACAGCTAAGATCAGGAGGACCATAAAACAGCTACCAGGCAATGAGGAAGGCCAATGTGTGAAGAGCAGCTGAAGCCTGGTGGGGTTGCCCATGCCGACAGCAGGTCAGAACCCCTAGGGACCCTGCAGGGCTAAAGGGGCTGAAGTCATCTAGCCACTTTTGAACTCTTCAAAACTGGCCCACCATAGCTCCCTGCCGGCACAAGGAGCCAAGGCAGGGGAGAAACTACCAGCAATGGAATATAAATTCTGCAAAAAATACAAAATAATTTAAATTAATTACATAATTTAAATAAATTAAGAAAAAAGAAGATCCAAATGAAAGTGAAGGAGAGGAACAGAGTCAGAAAATCACAGCAAGCTGCCATTTTTTTAACACTGCATAAAAACAACAGAAGGGGGAGCTCTGTAAAGTTAAGGGGGAGCTCTGTAAAGTTAAAAATTCAGGAAAATTAAATTCACAGAAAAACAAGCAAAAGCAAAGTACATTATACAAACCTCATATAGTGTTACTATTTTAAAAGAGAATACAGAACAGAATAACACCCCTATAGACAAGGACAGTACAACAACTGGGCTCATAAAAAACAAAAAACTATAATGTACTACTTCAAAACATGCTAAAGACATTATTAAATAAATTATACCAGATATTAGACAGTAACATAAATCAGAAACAAGAAAACTCAGAAATGAAGTGACAGACATAGATAATTTCAAAAATTAAGACTAAACCCAAAGCAATATAAAAGTGAGTGAATATAGCTGGCAATGTCTTAAGAAAAAGAGAAGTCAGAAAGAAAAAAACATTTAAAAGTCAAAAGAAATAAAAAATATGAAAAGGATTAAGGAGAAAGTAACAAATACTAAAAATAGGCACTGGGCATGGTGACTCACACCTGTAATCCCAATGCTTTGGGAGGCTCAGGCAGGAGGACAGGAGTTTGAGACCAGCCTTGGCAACATAGCAAGACTCTCCCTCAACGAAAAATAAAAAATTATCTGGGCATGATGGTGTAGGCCTGTAGTCCCAGCTACTAGGGAGTGTGAGGCAGGAGAATCACATAAGCCTAGGAATTTGAGGCTATAGTGAGCTATGATCCTGCCATGATATTCCAGCCTGGGTGACAGAATAAAAAACTCTGTCTCAAAGGAATCCATTAGAGAGCAAACTTCAGATCACAAACAAAAATGACTACAGAGACAGCTATATAAGGACTAGTGGTGAAGATGAAGTATACAGTGACTTGAAGAACTAAGACTAAATGAGGGTTAAAAAGACTATAGTGTGTAATCTAAAAATGCAGACATTCCATTATCATTTAACACACAGACGGAGAAAAGGGAGAGTGCAAACAAAAATTTTTTATTTTAGTGTTTCCAGAAATCATAATTGGTGGTGTCAGTACTAGTATTGTTACTCTGAAACTACCGTATGGGTAGATAAGATAAAGAAGTAATTATAAGTCCGGGCCCAGTGGCTCACCCTTGTAATCCCAGAATTTAAGGAGGCCAAGGCGGGTGGATCACTTTAGTCAGGAGTCCAAGACCAGCTTGGCCAACATGGTGAAGCCCTGTCTCTACTAAAAATACAAAAAAATTAGCCAGGTGTGGTGGCACATGCCTGTGGTCCCAGCTACTGGGAGGCTGAGGCAGGAGGATCACTTGAACCAGGGAGGTGAGGTTGCAGTGAGCCAAGATCATGCCATTGCACTCCAGCCTGGGCAACAGAGCAAGACTCCATCTCAAAAAAAAATGAAGTAATTATGCGATAGTCTAATTCTGTCACCCCTTGTGTCCCTGAGAACCAGAAATCTGTCTGAAAGAAAAGAGATAGAGATGGAAATAGTTGATGTTAAATAAAAACTCTGTAATCCTGGATTTAAATGAGAGTGTGTTGTATCAGTATAAAATAAGACTTCATATATAATATTTCCTAGCTCTGTCCACTCCAATTATAGATATTTTAACATCATTAGTATATAAATCAAGAGGCCCAGAAATTATAAACAGCCCAGCAGCAATGAGACTCAAATGTTCTAGATTATGCTCTTGCAGTAACATCTCTCACTAAAAGAAACCAGGGATTTGAGAAGAGATGCTTATTATGTGTCTGCTGCAAGACATGTACAAGATGAGGATGGAACACCTTGGCATATAGATAGTAAGGAAACTATCAAAGATTCCCAGGATCATGCCAGAAGGACTCAGGAGCCAATAAGAGGTTCCCACTAACCAAAAATGGGACAATCTGGCTTCAATAAGGATTAGGAATTACAATTAGCTGAAATCCATCAAATAGGTTTAAGAATACTCCCATGTATTATTTGAAAACTGGGTAAAGAAACGGAAGCAACCAAACCTTTATTCTGTCTTTCCTATATAAACTGTGCAACTGGGTAACAAAACAGCAGATGACAGACAACACTACCATATAAAATTATTCTAGCTAATAAATGAAAATGAAGTCATATAATTAAAATCTTACAATTTTGAAAATCTCAAGGAATTAATGGATACAGGCTAACAAAAATCAGACATTATATACTTCCTGATAAAAATATCCTACACCACCTGTAATCCTGCCCAAATAGAACAGACCTGAGTCTCATCAAACCTCTGGATCCAGCTACTAATACGCAAGAAATGCAGGGGTCAGAGGCACATCTTTAACTGTACTACACAATCAATAAAAGTCAGATTGCAGTAGATTATCTAGGTCAAATGACTTGGAATCAACAACAAACAAAATTTAGGAAAATAATGCAGCAAGAGATCTATAGATTATTTTATAATAGATTCAGAAGACATATCATATGCATAACTATAGTGTACAGACATCTACACCTGGGTGACAAAACTATAATGCAATATAATTACTGTATATCAAGATAGTGATGAATTCCTTAGGGAAAGAAGGAACTGTCATTGCAGAGGACCTCGAAGACTGCTGGCCACGTCCTGTTTCTTGACCTGGGAGGTAGTTACACATTATAATTCATTAAGCTATACATATGTTTTGTGTGGTTGTATGTATCTGTGTTTTATTCTACAATCAAAAGGTTTTTAAAAAGAAAACACTAATAACATACCTCACCTGTATTCTGCTTAGAAAAAAATGCATCAACTAAAGCTATGGCAGCTACAGAAAGAAACTCAGGAGAAGGGAAGCGAATCTAAAGGACAAGTCCCAGCAGGATAAAGGTGAACTTCCTGACTCAGACAGACTTCAGCTGGAGACCAGATGCCACAGATGCACTATATGAGCAGATAAAAGATGGATTTTTACCAATGCTCACAAACTTCAACATTCCATAATTATGTGGTTTCTAGCTGAAAGACAAAATAGCATCCAAACCAAAAGAACTAAATTAGAAAATGTATGTAAGAAAATAGAAACACAATATGAGAAAGCAGCTGGAATTGTCACAGGATCCTACAAAAGGAAGAATAGCTGCTTAACACATAATAGATAATCCCTTCACAGTCTGGAGTGATCAGAATGACATCCTTGGATTAAGAATGCAGCCCAGGAAACTAAAATTTAAGAATAATTCGGAAATATAAAAAGCAAAAAACATTTATGAGAGAACTTGTATTAACTCATACTCATAATAAATGCCACAGACATAAAGCTTCTGATAGAACAAGCCCCTTCCCAGCCTCTCGCTCTGAAAAGCCTTAAAGGGGTCCTCATTACCCTCCTCTCTCACACATCAAACAGCAAGTCAAAAACCAGGAAATCCTAGACATCCTGTCTTCAATTGTCCTCTATAGAAAACTACATAGGAAAAGTTTAAGCACAGGCTTTAAAATTATGGAGACTTGGGTTCGAAATCTGGCTCTCATACTATGTGACATTAGGAAAATTACTGAACATCTCTGAGCCTCTATTCCCAATCTGCAAAACCAGAATCATTTCCGTCTACCCTTACAAGGGAACACTACAAGGAGTTCTTCCAGCCCCAGTGCATCTAGTAACTACCTCAAATTATTCCACTGGATTCTAACTGTTCCCCATCTACGATACAAATCACTGACAGCAAAGACACATTTTTGTTGCAAAGCAGATAAACACTATTTGTTAACTTCACATCCCTCCCCTCCACCACTAACTCTAATAGCATTCTGGGTCAGACCCCTCATATGGTTCATGTGAATTGTCTCAGTAGCTTCCCAATTTGTTCTATCTCTAATCTTTCTTAAAGAGTAATTCTGATCACGTACTCATTTGCTAAAATGCCATCTTGGCTCCCCAGTGACCAAGAAATAAAATCTAGCTTCTCAGCTTTCAGAGCTCAGCACACCCTTCCAGTTCTATCCCCCACCACTCTCTTTACCAAACCAAGCTAGACTCCAACATTCAACAAAAATATTCTGCCTCTATTCTTTGTCTAAAAAGTTTTTCTATTCTCTAGTCAAATTCTTTCCAACCTTGTGAGTCCCACCTTAAAACTCCTGCTTTGACTAAGTCCTTCCCCGAGAAACCACTCTCACATTTCCCCAAGCTCTGTTCTCTGCAGGGTATGCTGGGACCCTGAAAGGCATGTTTCATTAGTGTTACTCACTTTGAACCACTCTGTGTGCAGAAGCCGTATCTTATTCATATTCTCACATTCAACAAACACACATTAACTTCCCACTATGTGCCATGTACTATTAAAGCCTGAAGCCACAGCAGTAAACAAAACAAGCAGATGTCTCTCCCCTCATGGAGCTGGCCATTCTTGATGGGGAGACTAATTCATTTATTTTTCCTCCTACACAATGGACTGTTCTTTATACAGTATTTATGTAATAAATGCTGGCTGAATTTAATAAAAACATTTCAAAAGACCAATTAACACAATGGGGAAATTTAAAGTATATCATTGAATACTCTCATTTATACTTTAATCTGCAAATTTCACATATTCTAGCAGGGCTTCTCTTTTTCAGAAACATGTCTGACTTTTTAAATTCATCAAAAGTCCCTCAAAGTGCCTGGGCTGGAGAAGTCCCAAACCCCACATCGAAGGGTCGTCGCCTCGTCCAGTCTCTCTGGGTGGCCATGCTTGGTTTTATGTAACTCTGGCCTAGGGCCTCCCAGTGATTCTATGAGGAGTGACCCCCTGACCCAAAAGGCAGCCAAATCTTGAGCAGACAAAAACACATACATTACAGGATAAAAAGATAAGCTGGCCCAAATTCTGTCAGTAACTTGAAATAATGGCAACTAAGTAATATCAGTAAAGAAGAAATAAAGATGCAAGATGCCAAACAACATCTTTATGAAATACTTTTGATCATGAACTCATCTGCTAAATCATCCCTCAAGTAGAAACAGGAGCCCAGAGCTTCTCTCACAGAACCTCCCTTTGGACATCTTCCATAGTGATCCCCCAAAATGTACCACCTTAAAACATGGCTTAAGAAACTATTGACCGAGGCCAGGCACAGTGGCTCATACCTGTAATCCCAGCACTTTGGGAGGCCAAGGCAGGCAGATCACTTGAGGTCAAGAGTTCAAGACCAGCCTGGCCAACATGGTTAAACCCCATCTCTACTAAAAATACAAAAATTAGCTGGGTATGGTGGCAGGCACCTGTAATCCCAGCTACTTGGGAGGATGAGGCAGGAGAATCACTTGAACTGGGGAGGTGGAGGTTGCAGTGAGATGGTGCCACTACACTCCAGCCTGGGCAACTGAGCACGACTCTGTCTCAAAAAACAAACAAACAAACAAAAACTACTGACAAGGCCAGGCGTGGTGGCTCACACCTGTAATCCCAGAACTTTGGAAGGCTGAGATGGGCAGATCACCTGAGGTCAGGAGTTCTAGACCAGCCTGGCCAACATGGTGAAACCTGGTCTCTACTAAAAATACAAAAGTTATTCAGGTATGGTGGTGCATGCCTGTAATCCCAGCTACTTGGGAGGCTGAGGCAGGAGAATCAGTTGAATCTGGGAGGTGGAGGTTGCAGTGAGTCAAGATCACGTCACTGCACTCCAGCATGGGCAACAGAGTGAGACCCTGCCTCAAAAGCAAACAAACAAACACTACTGACCAAATAATAGATAAGAACCAAATAATCAGCCTGTTAAATTCCAAGTATTTACTCCCATTTTTATTTATTTTTTATGCATTCATTTGGCGCCCTATTTATTGAATATCTAACTAAGTGCTAGGTCCTGTGATAGTCACAGAATAAGACAGATTAGGTCTTGCTCTCAAATTTATTTTATTGGAGAAAGGCAAACAAAAGTAGGGCCCCCAGTCCCTCCCACTTTCTTTTTCTTTGTGCTGAGAAACACAGGGTGCCTTCACAGTTCTAGGACCTGGACAGCTGCAAGTTTTGCCTTAAAGGCTTGAGCCCAAGCTGAGGGCTTAGCCATTCCCAGGCGCTGCTGAAATACTGCAAGATCAAATGTGGCAAAACTCACAGAAACTGGTTCCGATCCTGAATCGAATTCCTCAAACCCTCATATAAACTCTATAACCTCACCCCCTCCTCATGGACACACCTAGGCAGAACTTCTCTTGTCTCAATGTCTATCGCAAGTGTGGTACAGCCCTCTGTGTGTAAGTTCCCCTAATAAATGCTTTTTTGGCCCTGCTGTTTAGCGCTTCTTTCTTTGGAATCCTAATCCGCACCATCTCAGGACTAAGTCAGTCCCTTGCAGGAACACTCCTACCGCCGTTGCTCTTGGGGTAAATCCGTCTGCGAGTGGGCCAGACAGAACAAGTAAACAAATAAACCAACAAGGTAATTTCAGATGATAATCAGTGCCATAAAAACAATAAAGATATTAAAACTGAGCAGTATCTTAGAAAATGACTAAGAAGGAAAAGGGGTGGAGCCCGAATAAAATGGTAAGAAAAACCTCCCAGAATAGGTGCCATTCGAACACCTGACAAAAAAGAGTCAACCACTCAGGGATACAGAACAAAGCCATCAAATCAAAGAGTCCACAATCCACACTGGACCACAGAGAATGTCGGAAATGTTTAAAACTGTTTTCTCCCTCAAGAGGCTTAAATTCCATTTGGGGAGGTAAATTAACTCAGGAAACAAATTTTATAAAACTGTAGAGACGTAAGCTGAAGGCCAAAGATGCCCTCGGGACAAATGGAAATGCCGTGCAGCCCACCGGTCATGTTCCCTCAAAGGCCAAGCTAGTGCCTCTGCTATTCTCATTCTGGTATATATGCTGCTGGAAATAGTATACGAACTATGCCTTTAAGCTTCCCAAATTGGAACCTGAAATTTTAAAACTCTTAATTAGTCCACACTTAAGAAATATGAAGGCTTCCAGGCACACTGTCTATTTGCTGTTCTGGAAAATCTAGTCCTTGAATTGCATTTCCTTCACTTACCTGTGAGGGTCCTTGACTTCTTCCCACTCTCGCAGCCTTCTCGGCCACGCTGATTCACAGCTGCCGCCTCCCTCCAAAAGACCACATGCCTGCTCTCACCCAGAATCCTCTAGCAGTTTCTTTTTCTAAAAACAGCTGAAGAACTGCTGAGTAGGAAGAGTCTGCAAACTATCCTGACTGCACTGTATTATTCCATCAGTATGTGGAGCAACTGAAAAGTTACTTGGCTATATCAGACGTTAAGAACTGAGCACGAGCTTCCCAAATGTTTGTTCACTATAAAGAGGAAAGCCAGCAGACCTCTTCCAACTGAGACTCTGAAGAGAAGCCTGCAAGAGATTTCTGTGGTGCTGACATCAGATCTACTACATCATGTCCCAGCCTCCACGGGGCAAGAAGAAAGTAAAGATCAAACCACCTGAGCTGCCAGATAAGGAACGCCTTTCTCTATAAATAACTTAGTGATGTGAAGAGGCTTTTCTGGGATAAAACAAGTAGAAAAGTTATATATTGTACAAAAAGGATGGTCGAGAGAAAGATGGTGTAAAAGCAAGAAAAATCTTGAGCCTCCCAGAAGCCACTGGCTGTTTTTGACCATCCACTGACAGTGAATGGCAAATGGCCATGAGCACTCTTTTTGCTTTAAAAAAAAAAAAAAAAAAAAAAAAGCCAATTTATGCCATTAGATGAAAATCCAAGTGCCATCACCTATTTTCAATGCAAAATGCAAACTGTCTATATAGCCACCTAATGAACCCTGCCCCAACATGTTCCCACAATCCAAAGCCAGAGAGTGACTAGAAATTATCCATAGGACGACAACTCCAGGAAGCAGTTGTCTTCCTGGCTAAACCAAGAAGACTTAGGGGTACTAGTTTCTACACCTAGAATCCACTTTCCTCTCCCTTTCATACCTGTCTAAGCCAACTCCAAATTCACTCCAAATTCTCCTCCTTAGCATTACCAACTGACAGGTTCCATCACGCATGCTTCCTTTGCAGTTCACACTTACTATGCCAAATGCACTGCTTTCTTGTGAAACACATCTAACGTATGTCCTGCCCTTCCCACAGAAATCTGCACATGCTGAGGGTAAGAACTCAGATCCTGTCTTAAAGATGCTGCTACCATTCATTTAATCCCTTCCTCTAAAGGTGCCTACTATAAAATGATACGTAAGGTGAGGGTTTAATAAACTTTGGCTTAACACACTGAAAGGAAACAAAGATTTTTATAGTAGGAAGAAACACTGTAATGCTAATGTGAAGTAGTACATTCACAGCAAAGACATTTTATAGTACTTCCCTCCTCAATGAAAAGGAACAAAGAAATACAACTGAAAACACAAACAATTCAACTAAATCACAGGCCATTTCACATTTAGCAACTTGTCTTTAAAACCCTCCCTACTACTTCCACCCTAAATGCATTTACATGCAAGACATAATAGGCTCCTGCCCTTCCAAACCAGTAAAAGGTACTTTTTTTTTTTTTTTTTTTTTTTTTTTTTTTTTTAAAGACACGGTCTCTGTCTATCACCCAGGCTGGAGTGCAGTGCTGTAATCTTGGCTCACTGCAGTCTTGACCTCCCCAAACTCAAGCAATCCTCCTACCTCTTCCTCCCAAGTATCTGGGACTATAGGTGCATACCACAATGCCCGGCTAATTTTTGTACTTTTTTGTAGAGACTGGGTTTCACTACGTTGCCCAGGCTTATCTTAAACTCCTGGGCTCTAGTGATCCACCTGCTTTGGCCTCCCAAAGTGCTGGGATTACACGCATGAGCTGCTGCACCCAGCCTAAAAAAAAATCTTTTAAAAGCCATTGTTGGCTGGCACAGTGGTTCACGCCAGTAATTCCAGCACTTTGGGAGTCCTAAGTGAGAGGAATGCTTGAGGCCAGGAATTCAAGACCAGCCTGGGAAACACAGTGAGAGATCCCATCTCAAAAGAAAAAAGTCATCTTTGCACAGAGTTCTACTTTTACACCCTATCCTAGGAGAATCAAACTTAATCATATTTGCGTGCAGATAATCCATGTTTGTTTAAGAAAATGAACGGAAATTCAATTCATAAATTTAGTTCTAAATCATTAAAATACAAATACATGTAAAACATGTTGAAACTGTTCTTTCCTACAATCACTACGTAATCTCTTTTATCGTTCTACTCTGTTTTGGTATTCTTCACATGTTTTTCCATCTGAGATATGCAATAGTTCTAATCCCAAGAAATGGCTACAACCTTGAGGTCATTACTACTCAGGAACTGGGCTGTTTGTGGATCTCACTCTGTGCTGAATGGTGCTGACTGGTTTCAGACATGTCCAACTGTGGCAGAGTGCTTGTTCCCCATTCAACTTCCATTCTCCCCATTTTCCATAATAACAGAGCACCTACGTTACTGGAGCACAGTAAACCAAAGTTGTTAGGCAGGGCTACTGGAAAAGCTCTGGAATGGGCCTAAAATAGCTTTTGCTGTGTGCACCTCTAATATGGTTCAGCTGTGTCCCCACCCAAATCTCATCTTGAATTGTAGCTCCCATAATTCCCATGTGTTGTGGGAAAGAGCCAGTTGGAGGTGACTGAATCATGGGGGTGGGTCTTTCCTGTGCTGTTCTTGTGATAGTGAATAAGTCTCATGAGATCTGATAGTTTTATAAAGGGGAGTTCCCCTGCACACGTTCTCCTGCCTGCCGCCATGTAAAACATGACTTTGCTCCTTATTTGCCTCCTTATTTGCCATGATTGTGAGGCCTCCCCAGCCATGTGGAACTGTGAGCCAGTTAAACCTCTTTCCTTTATAAATGACCCAGTCTCAGGTATCGCTTTATTAGCAGCATGAGAACAGACTAATACACCCTCCTTCGGCTGCCTGGCTAGGGTTGAGGACCAGTGTCCCCCAATCCACTGCACAGCAGTGATTTTTACAATGTTAAACGGCTAGAAAAGTTTCTAAACAGATACTTTCAGCTACTCTATTCATCTCCTGGTGGACTGGTAGCAAACAGTCCTATTGGTGAGCCACCATTTGAATAGCACTGGTCTAGAGCATGGACTTTAGGGGCTGTAGCTCCAGCCACCATCTGGGACCACGGCGAGATCTTGAGAAGAAAACCATGCACCGGGGCAGACAGGAGGGGACTAGATACCTGAGGTTTGGGTCACTCTACCAACTCTGGGCAGCACACCCTGAAAACACATCATTTTATATGAGAACACAGATGTTTATCTTAAACAACTATGATCTGGGGTTATATAATAAACAGCCAATCCTAACAACAACTGACGCTCCTACATTTGTAGACCACTACAAAAATGTCACAGCACTACATTACCGCTTTTTATTCTCACATAAGAATAACCCTATGAAGCATGTAGCATGGGTATTATTTTGATTTGACAGCTATGGAAACTAATGTCCTAAAAGGTTAAACAGCTTGTCTAAAGTAACACAGCCAGCAAGTATAGACCCGCAAACAAAAGTCAGCTAGGTACCCTTTCCAAAACAACTCACCTCTCCGTGAAGTGAAATCACCTCATCACGATTATACATAAAATACGCTGTAAATGATCAGAGGTGTGTACTTACAACAAACTACATAAAATGTGTATGCCACTGGGTAGAAAGATACAACAAAAATGTCACAGTCAACTAGTTAATATAAAATCAGATTTAATGGCTACAGTGAGAATGTACTGCATTTTACAGTGGTAACAAAGCATCTGTGAAAGTAGATAGAGTCGCAGAAACCATAGACAATTTTTATAATAATTTAGCCAGCAATACAGCAAGTGAACTATGAGCAAATACTACATATATAGTCTCAACATTTGAGCCTCTACATATAACATATAGTCTCAACTAATACTAGATCTAAATACAATCTATTAATAAATAATAATGTTTAAGACAGTTTGAATAATGTCATGGTTAATAGTAACATACTATCCTTTGGCATAAATAAGACTTTTGAGAATCACTGGCAATCAGATGCATTCTGAACCATTCTTTTGGTGGTAAAGAAGGTTGGCAGAGAGCCATCCCCACTCACTTCCAGGAGGCCCTGATGAGCCAAAGCATATTATTAAAAAGCTGCAGGGGCCAGGCACAGTGGCTCACACCTGTAATCCCAGTGCCTTAGGAGGCCAAGGCAGGAGGATCATTTGAGGCCAGGAGTCTGATACCAGCCTGGGCAACACAGTGAGACTTCATCTCTACAAAACATTACAAAATTAGCCAGGTGTGGTGGCATGTGCTTGTGGTCCCAGCTACTCAAAAGGCTGAGGCAGGAGGATTGCTTGAGCCCAGGAGCTTAAGGCTGCTGTGCTCTATGATCACACCATTCATTCCAGCCTAGGTTACAGAGCAAGACCGTGTCAAAAAAAAAAAAAAAAGCTGCTGGTTTGGATCTACCATGTCATCTGTGACTGTGGACTAATTTTTCTTTGGGTAAATTTTCTTTGCCTATGTGGGTATCAACCATTTTATTTCATCTGAAAAAAAACGCTAAAGCATTTGTCCATATCCATACTTAACTGTTAAATATTAAACAGAAAAGTTATATTTATCATTAAATGCCAATAAAAGCTCTTCTGTTGTCCTGAATATTTTGTTACAACATTAAAAAAAGTACACACACACAAGAAAAATTTGGACAAACTTTAATGTATTTTATTATGTACATATTTTCCTATCATATTTTCCCTTCAGAAACAAACTGCCAAAGAAAAAAGATGAAAAAGCATGTTTAAGCAATATTTAATTGCTCCTAGCATTTAAACAAGCTATAAAAATCCTTAAAGATCATTATGAAAATGAGTTCTTACAACACCTATCCACTAGTACACTATACAAAAAACAATTAATGGAAGGAGGAGTGGTTAGAGGGATGTATTGGTATAGATATAGATATATTAAAAAAAAGGATGCATCAACTCAAATAATATAGGAAAGAAGAAATGCAATTCCCACTAACTCTGCAAATGACCCTCAAACCTTACACAGGCACAAGGCTACAATGAAGAAAGCAAGCAAGCTTTGGAGTGACTCCTTCAGGGCACTAATCCCCAAAAGTTTATTCCAGAGCTCAGGCCTCAGCGAACTACAGGCCCACAGGCCAGGTCCAGACACCACCTGGACTCTACTGATCCACTAGAAATACAATGATCCAGTAAAATAAAGTTTCACTGAAACACAGCCACACAGTCATGCTCATTTGTTTACAAATTGTCTATGGCTAAGTTGAGCAGTTGCCATAGAGAAAATAAAACTGTAAAAACTATCTGGCCCCTAACAGGAAAAGCTTGCTGTCCCTGAGTACAAAAATAATCTGTCAATAGTAAGAATGTTCGGAATCAGCTGGCTGAGCAGCAGCAAAAAACAGGATGGCTCTCCTCCAGAAACTGGTAGGAGCAAGCTTTCTGCCTCATAAACACTTTGCTGTGTATACACATGTAGTCTTAATTCATGAGACATAAGATTTGTCTTTTAAAAAGTTGACCCAAATACAAAACATCTCCAATTGGTTTCTCAGACACAAGTCAGAATATGACATTAAAATCTAGTGAATTGCACTGATATGTTCTCTTACAGACAAACCCAGTTTGTAGGAAAGTAAATTTCTTTCTCTCTCTCTTTTTTTTAATTTAACTAAGACAGGGTCTTGCTCTGTTACCCAGGCTGGGGTGTAGTAGTACAATCATAGCTCACTATAACCTGGACCTCCTATGCTCAAGCAATTCTCTTGTCTATGGCCTCCCAAGTAGTTGGGACTATAGCCACAAGCTACCATGCCTGGCTCTTTTTTTTTTTTTTTTTTTTCTGGTAGAGACAAGGTCTTGCTAAGTTGCCAGGGCTGGTCTCAAACTCCTGGCCTCGAGTGATCCTCCCATCTCCAGCTCCCCAAAGTGCTGGGATTATAGGTATGAGCTACCACACCCGGCCAGAAAACAATTTTCTCTAATGAATTAACTGAAAAGATTTACCACACAGTGTGTTTATCTTTGGAAACAGCGCTGACACAAGGTATACTTGGTGGTGCTCAAGTACAAACCCCCCTGATCTGCAAGAAATTTCACCTTTAATAATCTTTAAGAAAGGTCAAAAGCATTAACATGGTATTGCCCAGGGCATGAGCCAATAAAAGGAAAAGTTAACTGGATTATCTCTCTCATATGTAGTTAAAACAGCAAATGCTTAATCATTTAATTTGTACTGATGCTAATTTTTTTTTTTTTTTTTTTTTTTTTTTTTTTTTTTTTTTTTTTGAGACAGGGACTTCCTTTGTCTCCCAGGCCAGACTGCAGTGGCGTCATCATGGCTCACTGCAGCCTCAACCTCCCAGGTTCAACTGATCCTCTGGCCTCAGCCTCCTAAGCAGCTGGGACTAGAGGTGTGCGCCACCATGTCCAGCTAATTTTTATATTATTTATAGTGACGGGGTTTTGCCATGTTGCCCAGGCTGGTCTCGAACTCCTGAACTCAAGTGATCCACCCGCTGCCTCAGCCTCCCAAAGTGCCAGGATTACAGGTGTGAGCCACTGTGCCCAGCCCCTGATGCTAATTTTTAAATGGACATTTGAATTCTCAAAGAAATCCGTGTCGCCTCTTGTTAAACCAGGTCACTGAAATGATAACCCATACAATAAGCCAATGAGAAGGAAAAAATATATGGGATTGGAAAACAGAATGAAAATCAACATTAAAATTCCATAATTAAAACATGTAGATAGAAAAGAATTTATCTGACAATGTGCTAAGAACCCCCTGTCCTGTGTTTGCTGTCATGGGGAGGGAATAATGTCTGCAGCACAGGCTTTCACAGTCCGATTCACAGCCCTGTTATATATGAATGTGCATACTCAAGACAAGATCTGATCTGGACAATAGTCAGGTCTCTAAAAGCAAGGGAGTTCAATTTATTTTTTAAATAAACATTTCACTGGATTTTTTTTTTTTTAATGATCAATCCTGTTGACAGTTTTCCAGTCCATCTTCTAGAAGAACTCACTACTCAACCAACTGCCAGGTATTCAGCTGTGACTGTGAGGGTGGATAACTGTATTTCCTTAAGAAACAGCAGGAAGGTATTTCATCCAAGCAGAAAATAAGACCAACAGCTGTCCCGGTCTCAGTGGTTCTGCATTTCTTCCTAAAAGAGAAATATGTCTCTAAACATCTCTTTCCCGCCTCACGGGGTTGGGGGAAGCAATATGCTCAGAAAAATTCTAACTACTCCAGGCAGCTTAATAAAACAAGCTGAAAACCCTAGACGTGTTCTCCACATTACTGCGACAGAATGCAAGTGTGTATTCAAAAGATTTCCTTGCTGGAATTATAAAGTGCACAGCAAGCCAGCCTGCTGTACTGCCACCTCACTCTTGCTCCGAGACTCCCTCCCATGGACTAAGCAGGAACGAACATACGAGCCGTGAAAACAGGAAACAAACAACTAGGAACACACTGGACAGAAGAGAAAACAGTTAACCACCTATGAGAAGATGGCGCTGACTCCAGCAGGTAACAGGTGGGATGTGAAGGGCATTCCCAGCCCCCCAGCAGAAGCAACGTCACGGAGCTGGGTGCTGGGTGGGTTGCACCGTTCTGAGGCAGCATGGTTCTCTCCAATGACTCTCACACAGGAACCAGACCTGACTCTGTTTCTCCCAGGACAGTCCTCCCTCACTCCACAGCCTCTCGTGGCAGCTGGACACCGACCAGGGCTAGATTCCACACACAGAAACCACATCCAATGCTCTGTTACTAGAAGTCGACCATCTGGATTTCAAAGACCTCTGTCTCTTTCTGCCCTTTGTTAATCAGTCTCCCTTCCCACTCAACCCTCTCCCCTCCATACCAGAGAAAAGGATTTTTTAATCTGATGAGTTTTTCAGGGAAGCAGAAATGTGAGATTACACTGTTCTTTAGCCTCACCTCATGGTTTTGCTACAGAGATCAACATCTTCTAACACAACTTTGCCCATACTCTTCCTGAGGCTGAACCAAAAAATCTTTCATGAACAGTACTGTCTCCACCAGCAGAATGTAAATATACCACAGCACTGACTTCAAAACATTTAAGTAGAGAATCTTACCTCTCCTCAGACAGAAGGCAGAAGGCTGCAAACATCCCCCAGCAGATTGCAATTGTGCTGTTCCAACTGACAAGCCCAGTAAGCACTGCCCATGACAGGACCTCCTACAGAACTTCTCCCAGCCTGGCGGACAGCAGGGCAGGGGTTACCCTTGGAAGCTCGCCTTCTCTTTGCTCCCTAGCCATCACACTACACTGGGATGAGACACGACAAGCACCCAAATGACACAGTGACCATTTCTTTTGGTCACTGAGGCTCACGAGATGGGCTCTTTTTCTTTTTCAATCGAGGAGCTGAAATCCTACCAGCCACCTAACAACTAACAACCCCAACCCTGTCCACAGTTAAAATCGACGAAAAAAGCAAGCCCAACTTCTTGTATAACTTCCTTCATACGGGAAAAACATCAAGTTCAACGTGTGTTAATCAAGTGTCAGGTCAATGTACCATGCAAATATATTTGATGTTTGCTAAGGCCAATACTAAACTGTTAAACACAGAGAATATGGGAAAAACAAGGTTAAAAAAAGTGTATAGATGCCCAATCCTCTTTTAATAATTCCAAAAAAACACAAAGCTACTTAGGGAAAAATAAATCACAAATCTATTCAGGTGCACTGTAAAACGGAAGAGAATTATCCAAAAGGATTCACCGGCTACTGACTAATTTTAATATGAAATGCCTCACAAATCTCCCTGTGCCACCGACAAATCACCAGCTGAGGCAAATCCCAGATAATGAAACACTGTTAAGAAGGGCTCTTTTTAATAATTTAGCCCATCAAGGAGTGAGTATTGATTCTTATTTTCAGCAGAAGGAGACAGTGTTATCTCGAGCCTTACAGCTCAGTGACAACATCAGAGAATTTAATCACAGAGCCTTTTCTGCCATGCAATCCTTAAACTGTCACCTAGGATTCTGGGCCATTCCTCATCCATTTGTAGAGAAACTCCTGGTCTCACAGATGTGTCTGCCTACTTAAACCACAGTAACAATATTATATGGTTGGCTGTGTCCCACCCAAATCTGACTTTGAACTGTAATAATCCCCACGTGCCAAGGACGGGGGCTGGGTGGAGATAAATGGATCACGGGGGCGGTTTCCCTCATACTGTTCTCATGGTAGAGAATACGTCTCACAAGATCTGATGGTTTCATAAATAGGAGTTTCCCTGCACAAACTCTCTTGTCTGCCACCATTTAAGATGTGCCTTTGCTTCTCCTTTGCCTTCCACCATGATTGTGAGGCCTCCCCAGCCACATGGAACTGTGAGTCCATTAAACCTCTTTCCTTTATAAATCACCCAGTTTCCGTATGTCTTAATTAGCGGCCTGAGAACAGACTAATACACCACAGCAGCACTTCAAGTCCTACAGATTAAACACATCTGTCTGTCAATTACTGTTTGCCAGCTGTTTTTCTTTAAGAATGTTTTAACAATTCATCAGATATCTTTGTGCATTTCCAACTTGTTTGTTAACAAATCTGCTCAGTATCTTAAGAGCAGATTGATAATCATAATAATAGCTGTGCCAATTCTCTGGACATCTGTGGATATTTGTAATATATCCAAGACAATGCTAGTAACAAAAGAAAAAGCCAGGGGGAAGTGATAGTGAAATCAGTCGTTATTTCCTTATCCTGACATAGGAAGATCAGAAAGTCCCCCACCTTCCAGAGAAAATTAACCAAATACTAAAGTTAGCAGTAATATTAATTCAAGAGTGTCCCTGCATCTTTAAATACTAAAAAAGTACTCAAAACACAGGAAAAATTACACTGAAAACAAGCCAATACTTTTTTTTTTTTTTTTTTTTTTTTTGAGACAGAGTCTTGCTGTGTCGCCCAGGCTAGAGTGCAGTGGTGCGATCTCGGCTCACTGCAAGCTCTGCCTCCAGGGTTCACGCCATTCTCCTGCCTCAGCCTCCGGAGTAGCTGGGACTACAGGCGCCCGCCACCATGCTCGGCTAATTTTTTGTATTTTTAGTAGAGACGGGGTTTCACCGTGTTAGCCAGGATGGTCTTGATCTCCTGACCTCGTGATCTGCCTGCCTCGGTCTCCCAAACTTTTTTTTTTATTTTTGAGACAGAGTCTTGCTGTGTCAGCCAGGTTGGAGTGCAGCAGTATGATCTCGGCTCACTGCAACCTCCACCTTCTGGGTTCAAGCAGTTCTCCTGCCTCAGCCTCCCAAGTTGCTGGGATTACAAGCGTGCACCACCACACCCGGCTGTTTTGTATTTTTAGTAGAGACGGGGTTTCACCATGTGGGCCAGGCTGGTTTCGAACTCCTGACCTCAAGTGACCCGCCTGCCTCGGCCTCCCAAAGTGCTGGGATTACAGGCATGAGCCACCATGCCTGGCCAAGCCAATACTTTTTAATTCAAGTACAAATCAAACTACATCACTGACAGAATGTTCCCCAATCCAGTTACAGTACCCTACTATCCATTATCACTGTTGCTGTGAAGTAGTACCCCCTTCCAGGGAGTGGAGGGTACAGACCACGTGACAGTGGGTGTCACTGTGGTGACAAACTGTTTGAGAGTGGGAGGTGGGAGCAATCATTTATGCTGGTAATTTGCCTTAAGATGTTATTCCCAAACATCCTTCCATGATCCTTTGGATTAAGATACCTTAATCTCAACTGCCTTCATGTCCAAGGTCACCACACACACACACACACACACACACACACACACACACACACAATCTTCTATTAGAGAGGACCGAAGGCATTTGACATCTGCCTTTTTAGGTCCTTCTGCCTTTCCATCCAAACTATCCATCGTTACAAGGCCCTGTGGCAGTGCAGCAACGCTCTCCATTCTAATCAGGCATCAAGGAGAAACTTAACTGTCTGTAGGCTGCAACCAAGGGTAGCAGCCTCACAACAAAAGCGCACCCCTCATGTGGCAATCATTTATCTGTTGTAAAAGCACAGTACGCTTCTCTCTAATAAAAATTCAAAAGGACAAAAATCAGCATTACATAACGGCCAGACATAAAGAAATGAAAAGCAGCCTGGGTGCAGTGGCTCACGCCTGTAATCCCAGCACTTTGGGAGGCCGAGGTGGGTGGATCACAAGATCAAGAGATCGAGACCATCCTGGCCAACATGGTGAAACCCCGTCTCTACTAAAAATACAAAAAAATCAGCCAGTTGTGGTGGCGGGCGCCTGTAGTCCCAGCTACTCGGGAGGCTGGGGCAGGAGAATCACTTGAACCTGGGAGGTGGAGGCTGCAGTGAGCTGAGATTGCGCCACTGCACTCCAGCCTGGTGACAAGAGTGAGACTCCATCTCAAAAAAAAAAAAAATTGAAAAGCAAAACATAACAAAACAGCCTCATGCTATGTTCACTGGAAAATTTATATGCATGTATATGTCTTATAAGTTATAGAAGCCCATAACAATTCCAAAAGTTCAGGAAAAAAAAAGAAAAAAAAAAACTAAACTTGAGCTATATACTGATGTCTGCCCGCTAAAATTACTAAAACTATAGCCAGGAATATTCGTTTGGTTCCGTGTCCCTCTCCTTTACAAGGGAGGTAGAAAGCAAGGTGGAGAGACACCCAACAGTCACTTCCTTTTTAAAAAACAAAAACAAAAAACTTATACACAGCAGATTTTTCTGGCTAGTATTGGCCAATCTTTCTCTTGACGGTATTAAGTGCTATCCTTTGTGTTAACAGTCCCATGCATTTATTTGTTTAAAAGAAATCTTTCTTCATCTGATTAAAAAAAAAATCAATGCGACTTTTCTGTCTTGTAATTAAAACAAACTAGCAATACAATGGATAGGGGGCAACTTCTCAGAGCCAGACTGTTCCAGACACTGGGGACAAAAAGGTGAATGAAACACAGCCCCTTCTCTTAATCTAGCTAAGAGGACAGACACATACAGAGGCATGATGTGAGAATGATGCTGGCTGACAGCGCCTCTCAGGAAGAAGCGAGAGATGACTGGAAGTGGGAGGGGGAGACGAGATGCTCACTTTTATTTTTCATTTCAATGTATACCTTAACATTTTTAACATTCATTTTTGGAATTACACGTTTTACAACTTCATTAATAGAATTCAGAGGCACAAGATTTTGGCTCTAAGTTTACATATAACTAAGTAGTACTACCATAATTATCACAAGCTGGTAAATAAACAAGATGAACTCAATGTGCCAAGGGCACATTTATGCCAAACGATGGCAAAGTCACTTCATGGCAAGCTGTATTTACACTGATGGTTTCTGAGTGGCAATAACTGAAAGAAAAGCGACCGGAAAACTGAGTCATTACAAGGAATCCAGCCGTCTACACAAGCCAGGCACCATCCCAGCATCCAAGAGCATGGGCCATAAGGAAGCAGTAACAGTTACATCACAAGCGGCTACTTATTTCACAACAACATCATCGCCCAGTCTATTAAATTAATGTTGGTAGTCAGAACTTTATTGGTTTTGCAGTTTGGTTGGAAATTAATTTATAAACTGCCTTTTATAGCTGCATTAGGGATATAAGCACACAAATTACACCTAATTTGTATATTGGGGAAGGGAGGAAATTAAGTAATATAGAAGAACACAAAAACTATTTTTGAACTAAACATACTCAAGTTTCAAAAACATGAAAGACCCTGGAACTGCATCAGAAGTTCCAGATCCTCAACGTAAGCAACATAAGGAGGAGACCCTGTCTTTACAAAAAATTTTAAAATTAGCAGGACATGGTGGCCCGTGCCTATAGTCCCAGCTACTCAGGAGGTTGAGACAGAGAGGCCGAGGCTGCAGTGAGCCCTGAACATGCCACTGTACTCTAGGTGGGTGACAAAGCGAGACCCTGTCTCCAAAAAAAAAGAAAAGAAAAAAGAAAGAAGTTCTACATCCTGCAAAGCACAAGATGAGATCTGCTTTTACACTGGTTACTGGAGTTGGGGACAAGCCTTCATTTGCTAATGCTGGCCACCCATCAGAATCTCGAGAAGTGCTTCAAAGGAGTATGGATTCCTGGGTTTGACTCCAGAACAAATGAATCAGTATTCTCATCTTACATGTGAAGACAGTGGGACTCTGAAAGATTAAGTCACCTGATCGTACAACTAGTAAATGTGTAACCAACATGATTCAAACCGATACTATGATTTTAACAGTAAAAACGTGAGGTTTTTTAACTACCTCCATGATCTGGGGGAAGGGTATACTACAGTTCCCTGAACTACTCTTTCAACTTCTCTGTAAGTTTGAAATTATTTTCAAATAGAAAGTTAAAAACAAAAACCAAAACGAATAGATAACAGGCTGAGACGTGTTAAGAGGTAGAGATGGGATAGGAAACGGAAAAGGATGAGGCAGAGGCCTCTGAAAAGAGGGCAGAGGCAGAGCTCCATCTCCTCACAGAGGAGGTCGGGTGGTTTTCAGTTTTGTTTTGTTGTGGGGGAAGAGGAGGTACTAGGCAACAGCAAGCTGAGGAGTTCAAAGGAAGGAAGGAAGGAAGGAGGGAGGGAGGGAGGGAAGGTAGGTAGGTAGGTAGGTAGGTAGGTAGGTAGGTAGGAAGGAAGGAAGGAAGGAAGGAAGGAAGGGAGAAAGGAAGGGGGGGGGAGGAAGGGAAGGAAGGAAGTCCATATATCTGTAAGGTGGGCAATAAAGGAATGATCTTTCTGTATTTCTCTACATTACAAACTCAAACTAGCACTTACGAACTTGCCAAAAAAAAAACCTGTTTACGTTTATAGAGAAATGCATTCTGAAGTCCAAACAACTGACCACACAAGTTTCTAAACCCTTCCACTACTATAGAAAACACCTGCTTCTGTGCTAAACTGTAAGGCACAGTTTCTGCTTCAAGAAAATCTGCGATGCTTCGAATTGAGGTTTATCTTACCGAAGAAAAATCTCAAGAAAAGTGTTTGCTACCCATACAGCTGATAATTTTTTGTAATCCTAATGGATCAATGGGAAATTGTACCACGAAATCTCTTGTCAGTCAATATAACAATGTCTCTAAATAATTTCAGTAAAGTGAAATCTACAGTTATTCCCTTGAAAAACAGGACAAATCAACTCTTTCCCAACTTTTTTCTTTTTTTTCCCGCAAGATGGAGTCTCGCTCTGTCGCCCAGGTTAGAGTGCAATGGCATGATCTCACTGCAACCTCCACCTCCCGGGTTCAAGTGATTCTCCTGCCTCAGCCTCCCAAGTAGCTGGGACTACAGGCACATGCCACCATGCCCTGCTAATTTTTTGTATTTTTAGTAGAGATGGGGTTTCATCGTGTTATCCAGGATGGTCTCGATCTCCTGACCTCATGATCCACCTGTCTCAGCCTCCCAAAGTGCTGGGATTACAGGTGTGAGCCACCGAGCCCGGCCTTCCCAACTTACTTTAAGAGGTAACTAAAGGATGGGCACGGTGGCCTACCCCTGTAATCCCAGCGTGATTGGACTGGGAGGCTGAGGCGGGTGGATCACCTGAGGTCGGGAGTTCGAGACCACCCTGGCCAACATGGTGAAACCCCATCTTTACTAAAAATACAAAAATTAGCCAGGTGTGGTGGCGCATGACTGTAATCCCAGCTACTTGGGAAGCTGAGGCAGGAGAATCACCTGAATCCAGGAGGCAGGTGATCATGCCGAAATCATGCCATTGCACTCCAGCCTGGGCAACAGAGCAAGACCCTGTCTCCAAAAAAACAACAAAAAATAAACCTTAAAAAAAAGTGATAATACATTATCTACATTACTGGCAGCAGAAAACAAATTTAAGTGTTAAATACCAAACCTTTTTTTTTTTTTTTTTTTGAGACAGCATCTCACTTGTCACCCAGGCTGGAATACAGTGGCATGATTACAACGGACTGCAACCTCAGCCTCCTGGGCTCAAATGATCCTTCCACCTCAGCCCTAAAAGTAGCAGATAACTTTTGAATTTTTTGTAGAAACAAGGTCTTTCTTTGTTGCTCAGGCTGGTCTCAAACCCCTAGGTTCAAGCAATCCTCCAGTCTTGGCCACCCAAAGTGCTGAGATTACAGGCATGGGTTACCACGCCCAGCCAATACCAACGTTTTACATTACATAGGTGAAGCTAGGCTAGTATCCAACTATTTTCCACCAATTACCATGTAATACGGTTGAAATTACAGGACCTTTCAAACTTCCAGATACAGGTGACAAAGATTATATTTTTAATATAATTTCTATTTTCAAGATTTAAAAATTCTATTTACTTTTAACGTCTACCTAGCTCTCACTTCAAAAAATTCAAGACAGATTCTAAATTTTAAAAATTTCCTAATTTATGTTCTAGGAAATTTAAGTGAAAGGGAAGAAAGCTATAACTAAAATTTATTAATGGCTAGGAGTACTAATATACATATTTAAAAAAAAATTACCAAGGAATAAATATTTAGGATACTCCAGAGAAAAATTAAATCTGTAAGCAATCTCCTCATTTTATGAATGTTTTGGTTACTTCAGCTATTAAGTTTTAATCAAGCTAAAAAAATAGGCCTTTTTCCTTCCATTATAAGAACGTCAATGGGATGAGGAGGGAAAAGCCAAAAGGTGGGAGGAATAGAGTAACGAACTTTAAATCAGCTAGCATGATGGAAATACACACCCTTCTGTCCTTTTAGACAGCATGTTTCTTAAAAATAGGTTGCTAGTTCCTGAAAAAGAACACAAAAGCTATTTACAGGCTGAAAATCTAAGATTTTCTATTCTCAAATTTTCATTTAGAGAATACATTTTGGGATAAGAGGGAAAAAATACATTCATTTTAAGGGGATGGGCAAAGTACCTAATACAATCTAATCGTAAAACATGAGATCAAAGATAAGAACTGAAAATGCAACTTCCAGGCACCAGGCATAATAATTTATATAGACTCTAAAAAAGGATTAAGTTTATTAGTTCAACTTCACTTCAGTCCTTAGAAACATTTAATATCCTTGGGAAAGAGTACCATCTCTTCTTCCATTGAAGGCCTTGATATTTATAGAAGATATTGCCGGCCAGACGCAGTGGCTCACACCTGTAACCCTAACCCTTTCGGAGGGCAGACAGGCGAATTCCTTGAGCCCAAGAGTTCGAGACCAGCCTGGGCAATGTGGCAAAGCTCCGTCTCTAAAAAAATTTAAAAATTAGCTGGGTATGGTGGCAGGCGCCTGTATTCCCGGCTACTCAGGAGGCTGAAGTGAGAGGACCATCTGCGACTGGGAGGTCGAGGCTGCAGTGAGCCATGATCAGGCCACTGCACTCCAGCCTAGGCAATACAGGGAGAGACCCTGTCTCCAAAAAAAAAAAGATATTCCCATCAAAAAATATTACGATATCCTAAAAACAAAGTTATAATAAATAAAACCACAAGCTTACTTCCATGGCCTGAAATGTCTTTGGCAATTCCATTGCTAAAAATAAAGCCTAGAAGAAGCCCCACAGATTTGTTTTTATATATATTTCTTTTTTTTTTTTTTTTTGAGACAGAGTCTTGCTCTGTCTTCGAGGCTGGAGTGCAGTGGCGTGATCTCGGCTCACTGTATGTAACCTTGAACTTCTGAGTTCAGGCAATCCTCCTGCCTCAGCCTCCCGAGTAGCTGGTACTAGAGCCTGGTACTACTACAGCCACACAACACCATATCTGGCTTTTTTTTTTTTTTTTTTTCTGAGATGGAGTCTGGCTCTGTTGCCCAGGCTCTAGTGCAGTGGTGTGATCTCGGCTCACTGCAACCTCTTCCTCCTGAGTTCAAGCGATTCTCCTGCCTCAGCCTCCTAAGTAGCTGGGATTACAGGCGCCCGCCATCAAGCCTGGCTAATTTTTGTATTTTTAGTAGAGACAGGGTTTCGCCATGTTGACCAGGTTGGCCTCAAACTCCTGACTTCAAGTGATCCACACGCCTCGACCTCCCAAAGCGCTGGGATTATAGGTGTGAGCCACCACACCCAGCCTAATGTTTTTTTGGTTTTTTTACTTTCTGTAGAGACAGGGTCTGGTCAGAGACTGGTCTGACCAGTTAAAGCTGGTCTTGAACTCCTCGCCTCAAGCACTCCTCTCTCCTTAGCCTCCCAAGGTGCTGGGATTATAGGCATGAGCCACCACACCCAGCTGTTCAGATATTTTTTCAATCAAATAGTATGGAACAAGGGCTGTGCCAAGTGGCTTTGTAATCTTAGCACTTTGGGGTACTGACAGAGGAGGATCCCTTGAGGCCAGGAGTTCAAGACCAACCTGGGCAACATAGGGAGACCCTGTCTCTACAAAAATTTAAAAAATTTTAAAATTTTAGGTAGCATGCACCTATAGTCCTAGCTACATGAGAAGCTGAGAAAGGAGAATCACCTGAGCCCAGGAGGGTGGGGCTGCAGTGAGCCAGAATGGTGCCACTACACCCCTGCCTGGGTGACAGAGTGAGACCCTGTCTGGAAAACAAACAAAAAATCCTCAAAACATGAAACACCCCAAGAAAGGCAGGGCCGAAAGTCCTAACAGTGCCTGTAAGTAATAAAGAGCAACGCACTATCCCTGAAAGAACAAGAAGCTCAATAAAACTTGCAAAGGACCATTAAATCTAATATATGCCTATGGTAACAAAAAGGCATTTAAATTGTAGGCAGTTATAAAAGCATAGGGTTATCGACATTTGTGATCTAAAAATGGAGCCTGACGCCACTTTTGGAAAAAAGATGACGAATATGATGAAAAGACAGTCTTAAGAATAAAGTGACTGGGCACAGTGGCTCACGCCTGTAATCCCAACACTTTGGGAACCCAAGGCGGAAAGATCACTTGAGGTCAGTTTGAGACCAGGCTGGCCAACATGGTGAAACGCTGTCTCTACTAAAAATACAAAAATTAGGCCAGGCATGGTAGCTCATTCCTGTAATCCCAGCACTTTGGGAGGCCGAGTCAGGAAATCACCTGAGGTCAGGAGTTCAAGATCAGCCTGGCCAACATGCTGAAACCCCATCTCTACTAAAAATACAAAAATTAGCCAGGTGTGGTGGCACACGCCTGTAATCTCAGCTACTCGGGAGGCTGAGGCAGGAGAACTGCTTGAACCCAGGAGGCGGAGGCTGAGACTGTACCACTGCTCCCCAGCCTGGGCAACAGAGCAAGACCCTGTCTCCTCCACCAAAAAAAAAAAAAATTAACTGACAATTAGCTTTTATGAGGAAGCAGACATAACAACTGCTCCAGGTGAAAGGAACTGAGCTGAAAGCAGGCCCAGCCATGTTCTCTGATGCCAGTAGCAGTCAACCTTAGCATTATTGGTCAGCTGGGTGCTTTCAGAATTTTCTTAATTTGTTATATTATAAGTCGAAAACTAGTAATCATCTTTCATTTAGGGTAGCTGGACTAATCCCAACATTTGTATTAGCAATTCTTCTGAAAATCCAGCCATCTTAATATCTTTCACTAAAATCAAATATAAAAAGCAATCTCTCATGATCTTTATCAATGGTTATTTTCGGCATACTTAATGGGGAAGTATGCCACAGCAGGGAAGCCACAGTAAAAAATGAAAAAGCAATATAGCCTCAATAAACTTCTGCACCACTAAAAGAGCAACCAGATTGGAGTTCTTTCTAAGCAACAAGTAGGTAACAAACATAATACAATCAGCATTTCCAAAAGAGCATTTTATAATAAATTTTCATTTTTAATTCTTAAATGGTACTATAGTATCAAGCATGGAAAGCACTAATATTAGAAGTGATACTTACTAATGGTAAGTGCCTTACTTAAGCAAAAATAACTCTATTAACACTGGTTTGACTGAGTTCAATCGAGCCTCCCACCTCAGCCTCCTGAGTAGCTGGACTGAAGACACATGCCACCACACCCAGATAATTTTTAATTTTTTTGCAGAGATGGGATTTCACCACGTTGTCCAGGCTGGTCTTGAACTCCTGAGCTCAAGTGACCCAGCCGCCCCAGCCTCCCCAAAGTGCTGGGATTACAGGCGTGAGCCATCATGCCCGGGCTGATTTGAGGTTTTAAATGACAAACAGCAGAACCTTCACTGTTTTTAATCTTAACTTTTAAATTATTTTCAACACCTAAGAAATCTACTGATTAGCATCCATAGTCAAAAAGTATAGATCCTCTTTCCAGAAAAATGCACATATATAGGAGACTTTGCCAGCAATTTCAGGATGTTCACAGACCCTCTAAAACTCAAGAGACTTTATGGATTTCAGATTAAGAATGACGAGAATTTGGGCCAGGCACAGTGGCTCACGCCAGTAATCCCAGCACTTTGGGAGGCCGAGGCAGGCAGATCACAAGGTCAGCAGCTCCAGACCAGCCTGGCCAACATGGTGAAACCCTGTCTCTACTAAAAATACAAAAATTAGCCAGGCATGGTGGTGGATGCCTGTAATCTGAGCTACTCCAGAAGCTGAGGCAGGAGAATCGCTTGAACCGGGGAGGCAGAGGTGCAATGAGCCGAGACCGCACCACTGCACTCCAGCCTGGGCGACAGAGCAAGACTCCATCTCAAAAAATAAATAAATAAAAAAAGAATGACCAGAATTTGTATAATTCAAGTCTTATAGGATAATAGGCAACGCTTAATGTATGCTTGCTATATACTAAGTATGGTGCTAAGAAATTTAATGAATTATTTTATTTAATTTTTGCAACAACCCTTTGTCATAGATAGTATTATTATATCCATACTACAAGTGAGAAAACTAAGAGTTAGAAAGGTTAATTAACATATCCTATGTTACCAAGAAACATGTCAAAAGAAAGTTCCCTGAAGGAAAATGCACAACAAAAATAATGATTTAAAAAAAAAAAAATACACCAGGTGCGGTGGCTCACAACTGTAATCCCATCACTTTGGGAGGCCTAGGTGGGTAGATCATGAGGTCAGGAGGTCAAGATCATACTGGCTAACACAGTGAAACCCCATCTCTACTAAAAATACAAAAAAAATTAACCGGGTGTGGTGGAATGCACCTGTAGTCCCAGCTACTCAGGAAGCTGAGGCAGGAGAATTGCTTGAACCCAGGAGGCGGAGGTTGCAGTGAGCTGAGATCATGCCACTGCACTCCAGCCTGGGTGACAGAGCAAGACTCTGTCTCAAAAAACAACAAAAACAAAACATACACAGCCAGGTACAGTGGCTCACGCCTGTAATCCCAACACTTTGGGAAGCCAAGATGAGAGGATCACTTGAGGTCAGGAGTTCAAGACCAGCCTGGCCAATAAGGCAAAACACGGTCTCTACTAAAAATACAAAAACTAGCCAGGTGTGGTAGCCCACACCTGTAATCCCAGCTACTCAGGAGGCTGAGGGAGGAGAATCGCTTAAACCCAAGAGGTGGAGGTTGCCGTGAGCCGAGATCGTGCCACTGCACTCCAGCCTGCACAACAGAGTGAGACTCTGTCTCAAAACAAAAACAATGACAACAAAAAAACACTACTCAAATAAAACAGTTCAAACCACCCCTACAATACTGTCCTATTATGTGTGTTAACCACTCAAAAGAGGTCAAACACACAAAAAGATATGGCTAAAAGAATTAAAATGCTAACTAATATCCTCACCAGTCCTTGATCTTCTAGTGAGGAAGAGGATGGGTGCAGCCAACATGAGTCCTGTCCTGCAGAGCCACACCCTTGACAATGGAGATAAATGTGCATGTATGTCCCCTTGAAAGGTTGCACCTTTCCTGCTTTGGCTAGAGCCTCTGTCGTGGTGCCACGTGGTTTCTATGTAAATCAGCTGATGGGTAGAATCCTTTCTGACCAGTTTAGGGAGGTTCTGGGCAATGTTTTCTTTGCCTTCCTACCTCCCTCACTACTCCCTCTCCACCACTGAACACAGTACTTTTTACTAGAAAACATCCAAGCTAACAGATTCTCAGTACAAGTAAAAATGTTGTCTCTCCAGCAGATAGAAAAATGAACAGATAAGTTAAAACTTACAAAATTAAATCTGATGAGTTTATTACATCATTAGTGTAGAAACACAGATCACATATACCTGAATATGCAAAGAAAGTTAAATTATGATGCAATCAGTGCTATCCTATAAAAACTAAATTAACAAAAATAGTCTATTAGGGAAGACATCTGGTGTATCATGGCAAGAAATGTTAATGATATTGTCTGCAACTCTGTAATCAATTTTTTCTCCCAGCAGCTCTCTCATTACACTGTATTAGATCTGTGTGCCTGCAGGATTTATGAGAGCTCCACATATGGGGAAGCTTTGCCAACTGGATCTGATTCAGATCCAGCTCAAATGACTTTGGCAGCACAAAGCATCATTAAAGAACAATCAATACAGTTAGCTTTATGTACCATCATCTTGACTGAGAGAAGATTTATCCTCTCACTACAGAATCTCTCACATCTACATATAATGTACCCAAGTGCTCCACCAGTCATGAACTTATTTAAATCATCAGTAGACACAAATATTTTTATTGCTAAAAAATACTAGTCATAATTGTAATATAAAAAGTTTACAAAAAAATTAATATTATGGGGAAGACTTAAAATCCATTCAGCAAATCCTGTTGAGTATGACAGTAAATAAAAGTATTAATAATAGCACCCACATTGATTAAGAAAATATCAGCCTAAAAGTAAAACCTACTTTTTAGATATATGTGGAAATAAGACATAGCGGTAAATAAGACATATTGGTCATTAGTAAAGGCTGAAGCTTTAAAAGTTGGTAGTCACATTGGGAATCTACTAATTTGTCCCATAAGATGTCAGTCTTTCTCTGGGAATTAAAATTAGACTTTTATCTACACTACAGTGGGTTCTGTCTTCCACCGTAAGACAGAGAATTCCAAGGTTTCCATAATGTGAAACCCCCACCCCTTTTTTTGGTATGACCCTTGAATAATTACATCGGCAAATATGTAAACGTGTTATGCTGTTCCAACAATTACTCCTGATTTGGTTACAATTATCAATATATCATCTCTACTGTCTTGGTCCTCCATCTTACCCATGAATGGCGGCCCTAGCCTCCTACTTGGAACTTTCACCGTCTTTCCCCGTTCCACACTGCAAACTGCTACAGTCAATCTTCTTAAGCAGTGATCTGCAAGGTGACTTGTCTCGAATAAAAAAGCGTACACAAGCTCTCTACTGCCTATTACACAAAATCTTAACTTTGGTAACTTTGAATATCCTCTATAATCTAGCCTCATTTTATATCTCCACATCTGCCTCCCAGAATCCACTAACCTGTGCTCTTCAGTGACGTCCTGCAGGTCATCTTCTCATGACTCCCAGACTCGTCAGCCTCACTGCCTGTGTTGCTTATAAGGACAGGCTGCCATGTACACCTGCAAGGCTCCTATACTCTGCCTATCCACTTCATATTGATGTGTGAAAAACATACCCAGCTCCTCAAAACCTACCCACCTTCACAGAACTTCCCCAAGTGCCACAGCCCATCTGGAACACTTTCTTTTCTTCACCCCAAGATATTAATATTCTACACTGCAACTGAACAATTCACCATATATTGACAGTATCTTGCATTATGTGTGTCCAAGTGTGAGAGAGCTTGCTATCCTCTTGTATTATTTGCTAATCCAGTATGAACTGGGGTGCCACAGTCACTTCTTTACACTGACTTCAGTGCTTAACTAAAACTACACTTCTTTCATATTAACCCAGTAGTCATTCAAAATAATAAATACTCGACTTTCAGAAAACATTACCATTAAATCCTCCATTAAGTCCTACCATTAAAGGCAAAAAAAGGAAGAGAAGTGCGAACTTTCCTAAAAAGGGAGATGCACTACTCGATAATAACCCCTATGATCACCCACACGGGTCCCTGTGTTTTAAGGGATAAAGCACTACAGATACTTCATCCTGCTGCCTCTTACACATCCCTCAGGACCACCACTAGTTTCAGAGGAATAACCAAGGGATAGCTGTTAAGAAGTACAGCTACAGCCCAACCCAAGCCTCTTGAAGGGCTTATTCTGCATCTAGCACTGGAGAAAAGCCTCGCTATTTCTGAGCAATACCCTACAAAATGCCACCCGAGAGGACAACACCCAAAATAGTACAGATTGGTGGGCCATGAGTCCCAATGAGCCTGGGGAAATGCACATTCCACACTTGAACTCAAACTTACCCCCTTTTTTCCCCATTTCAGTTGCCAACATCCATACTCGCTGCTGATTGCCAGCTCCTGCTTCTTGCAGCAGCCCAGCATGCTCTCTGCTGGTGCCAAAATACCCTTCCACCAAACCCCGCTAACTTCTGGAACTGTCCTAGAGGGGTAAGGCAAGTCCCGTATTTTGCTTCCTCTGTGCATGTACTTGTTACTCCTTTAAAAACACATATAATACAGCACATTTTAAAAGGGGCTCTGGGGAGGGAGGTAATATTCCTATTTTATACCCTACGGGATATAAAATACTGATAGCTTTTAAAAACGGGATTCTCCTTACCCCTACAGGCCCTCTCCCGGCTTCAGAAAGATGCTGTGGTGGCTGTGATGCCACCGGCAGAGAGCATGCTGGGGGGTCACACAAAGCAGGAGTTGGAGATCTGCAACAGGCCTGGGAGTTGTGGACCTAAAAAAGAAAACAGTTTTAAGTTAACGTGCCCAATGCCCCATCATGCCCTGGTTATTAGGGGCACGCAGCACACAAGTTGGTATCTGCAAAAACTCTTTAGCAGATGACCTCTGAAACCTCAGATAATTTGTTCTACCACTAAAGTTAACCTTTTTGCATTAATCAAAGCTGTTACCTTATTTCAGTGTGAACAAACATATGACCCTTCTGGCTCCACACTTTAATCCAGGTCCTATCATAAAGCAGTATGGTGTGTGCCCCTCAAAATAACCAAGTTAAGATGTGAGATAGTGCCAAAGCACAGTTAACAGCAACATGCTATGCTTATAATAAAAACAGAAATGCAATGGTGTCAGATAAACACAACCGTAAAATGAATCACAAGTGGACAAACTGAGCTTTCAGAAGAGTTTCTAATGACAGAAGATAGAGACATAAGACATGTACTTAATAAGGAAATAGGCATTTGGGTGGCCAAAGAAAGGCCCTGCCATTTTCTCAAAGTTCAAGTTTAACTGTGTAAAGCTGAAGGCAAAGGAAATAGACAAAGGCCCCAAAACAGAGGGAAAAAGACAACATTCACATGAGTTGTAGTTTTCTCCAAACGCCCACAAGGTGAGTATAATGAACAGGCACAGAGCATAAAGTTCCAGAAAGACATTACTTATTTTTATAGGCAAAACTAGTTTAGTATGTATTACGTGTCTTTTTTAAAATTAACTTTGAAAACATTTAAAAACCAGGATAAAAAAGACTACAGAGCAACTTCTGAAAGCCAGCACAGTATACCTCAGATAACAGTTTGAGTACGTTCCTTTTCAAATATTTTAGAGCGCACATAACATTTTTTAAACCAATTCACGTGATTTCGAATGAACTAAAAAAATCCATAAAATCCCAATACTTATATAAGAACCCGTCTTATGGTTGTCTAAAAATTACAGGTGAGCAACCTTTTAATATTAAATCATTATTAGGGTGTCCTGTTACATGTAATTCCCTTTGAAAAGCAAAGAGTAATTAACAACTTTCTGTAAACAAAGATTTTAATATATTTCATTAACTATTTTTGTAAGTCTCTTAAGCTCCCTACACATACACACACACACACACACACACACACACACACAACAAATACCAGGAAAATAAGCTAATGTTCACAATGTTTTATCATGATCATTTTTTCTTTTTCTAAAGATGACCATCTAGAGTACATCCTGGGATCTACACTAAAATTTCTGTGCAGTCAGTCTCTGATTCTCATGGCCTCAGTGATAGCACAGCTGACAGAGTGTCAGTAGCCACAACCTTCTCACCACACACCTTCTCCCTGCCATCACCAACACTGCAAACTCCAAATTAAAGATTCAATTGTGCACTTGAATGTACAGCATATTCAATATTTTTTGCCAGAAGCATCAAAATAAAAATGGACTTCTGGATAATCTCTTCCACTAGGAATACGACTGCCCAAACCACTCAAATCTTTACATTCAAATTAAGGGTTTTAAATCAAAAACACCTGGTAAAGCATTTCCAAACACTTTGGCATTATTTTAAACATGCAAATAGTTCAAGTAATTATTAAAACATTTTATGTATTTTAAAAAGGCATTTTTTTCAAAACAAGTCATTGTTCTTACATACAAAATGAGAAAACGTTGACAGTATCCGTTTCCCTAATTTTTTTTAGTACTTCTAATAGGTTTTTCTTGGACTGAGTTGGTTCTTACTGCAAGCATCCATATATACATACAAATTACAAATTTCCAATTGAAAAGAATTAAGTTTGAACAAGACTTAACCAATATTCTTGCATAGTAGATGGCTGCAAATATCAGATTGTCTCAAACTTTCTTAAGCTCTTTAAAATTAGAATACCTAGAGTTTTCTGCATTGAAAACAATTTCACATATAGTTAACAATTTTAGTAAACAACATTTTCAGAAATATATTTTATGGAAATACATATAATTAAACAAAACTTTTTCAATAGTTTCTTAGAGTCCCTTGACCCAAGTAAATTAGAAGAAAATGAATTACCCAACCTCACAGTAGTAGTTAAAACACTAAAACTTAAAATCCCAAGTGCCCTACCCTGACTGGCAGCCACGAGTGAAGACAAATTGCTGGGAAGCTCAGAAAATGGGGCCAATAAAATGCTGGGATTATTTATTCCCAAGGCCTCATTCTGATTTCCACTTACGTTAATACCACCCTGTCCATTTAGAGGTTGACATCAATATCATGCAAACAGGATGTGGTCGTTCAAAAAACTTTCAACACCGTTACTCCATAATTGTGGTGGGAGGGGAGTATAGATATACAACCTCCTCTGACTGAGTCCACCAAACTCAGGGATAAAGAATTCCATCTTGCTTGATGCAGTGGCTCATGCCTGTAATCCCAACACTTTGGGAGGCCGAGGCGGGTGGATCACGAGGTCAGGAGTTCAAGACCAGCCTGGCCAACATAGTGAAACCCTGTCTCTACTAAGAATACAAAAACATAGCCGGGGGTGGTGGCAGGTGCCCATAATTCCAGCTACTCGGGAGGCTGAGGCAGGAGAATCGCTTGAACCCAGAGGCGGAGGTTGGAAAGAGCTGAGATCGTGCCATTGAACTCCAGCCTGGGTGACAAGAGGGAAAGTCTGTCTCCAAAAAAGAATTCCATCCTGCCTTTTGCCTCTTAAAGAATTAAACAAAATTAGAAATCACAAATGTATATGTGAAAAGGCCACTTGGTTCTTGGATATAATAGCTGAAAATACTTGATAATGAACTTTAATGTAAAGTTTTTACTTCATTATCCAACACTATACAACAAGTCACAAAGGCGTAACTGGGTGATACTGACCTTTTTATATGGTACAAGCCAAGAAAGTAAAGAGAAGAAGGAGCTATAGAAAGGAATACTCAATTTTGCAGGCCTACCTTGAAGGACTGTCAAAAACAAAAACAGAAACAACTGATGTGTCACACAGAAACAAATCATCATAGCGTAAGGCATTTTTCATAACAGTTGGCCTTTTCTGGGAGGTTCACACGTATACGAGGCCCTCATTTATCTTTGCTGAAAGTCAGTCATATGGAAAAACCCAAAACAATATAATGATGCCTAAAAAATGTTACGCCTTAGGCTACATTCATTCAAATTCGTGAAGAAAACAAGAAATTGAATTTTCTTCAAGTATTTTAAAAGAAATAAAGTTTTATTATTTCTATACATTACGCACTGAGGGCTAACCAAAGGTAAGTGAGTAGACTGGCTTGTTTAAGAGAATGTTAATTTGTTGTTGATGTATGCACTGTATCAAACAACTACTACTAAAGTTTTTTAAAAATACTTATCCAGTGAATTTATTCCACTTAAATGTTACTTCATTCAGTATTCAATAAATACTTACTGTGGACATTACAGCCAGCCAATGTGCTAAGCACACAATATATATACATCAGTGAATAAAAAGCATAAACCTAAGGTACCAACTAAACATCAACATCACAATCAGTGTCACTCTATGGGGCACTGGACACTTTGTAAGTTTGACCTTTTAATCTAAAAACAATCTACTTGGCAAGGTAGGTACTTTATATCCCAACTTCACAGGTAACTAAAGAAAGTTAAGAGGGTTAAGTGTATCTCCCAAGGTCAGGAAAGATGGCAACTGATGCACGGAGTATGTGAACTCAGACCACCTGATGTCATAGTCCGAGCTCTGAACCTGGTCAATCTACCATCCCTCATCTCAATCCCAGAATAACTGATCCTAAATTCTGAATTAGCCATGTTCAAATTATGTGGACCTTCCTGCCCACCCCCCCAACCAAAAAAGGGCTCTAATACAAGATTTACCTCCTTTTAAACAAATGCCCATTCTGTGAATGTCCATACACTACACCTTCTGTGCTAAGTGGTAAGAGCCAAGCTGGGATTAAAGAAATGCGGTAGATAATGCATAAGTCTGATAATTAAGTCACTGTGTGTATACCTGAATGTGTGCACAAAGAGTATGTGTGATTAAGTCGCTATCTGATATCTCCCAGCATCATCTATGGTTCTAATAAGAAAAGAAGACATAATTACTCCTCCTCAGTAAGTTTTTATTACAAAGGAGGAGAAATAGCTTCTTGTTACTTTTAATCCATTTTTAAGAAAATAAATTTGGTGGAGGGCGGGCAATCTCAATGGCAAGTGGAACCTAAGATGAAGTTAATTTCTCTGCAGCCCTTCTGCTGCTGTACTGTCGGGGAAGGCATGAATAAAGGGTAGTGAGTAGCAAACAACTTATGAGTACAGACCAGGGATCAGAGAGAAATTCCAAGTGTTTTCCCTCCAGCTGCTCACATTTGACAATGAAACAACGAGAGGGATATGGTATTAAACGATAAATAACTTGGCCCCCACATTCATAGCAATAATGGAAATGTGCATTCTTCAAGGTAACTAGTAGTATGCATCCTTAGCTATTCCACATTCAGAACTTGCACTCAGAAAGTAGGCTGCTAGGGACACAAATGATACAGAGGCATTATCATCTATGCGGAGCCGTTAACAGTATGTCGAGCCCAGCTAACCATCACCCGAAACACTTTAACATCCCTAACTATCACCCCCAACTCTAAGGAATCTCTGTATCTGGCTTAACTTTAAGGACAATTTTCCAAGTTTTAATAAAACAGTTAAGGAACCAAAATGAATCAGTGTTATTAACCCAAAATAGTACTTACAGCTACATATACTACCTAGAAACTCATTGGGTATAAGTAACAGCTGAAACACCTATGTAACTTTAGGAAACCAAAAGCATGTTTTCCTCTACTGTATGAATGACGACAATGCAAGAATCCACACTGAATTTCCATGGAGAATATTACAGGAGTGAGTTTGCTTACTTATCTGTGAATAAAGAAAGGTAGTAACTGCTACAAGGAACTACTACACAAGGAACTCCTCAGTGTTATACTAAATGAAAATTACTGTCTCCATGACCTTGTTAGCATTCTCAGACTCCATGATTATTTCCAGATGGCAAATTATTTGTATTATACTTCTTAATGCCTAGGTTTCTATAAAAATATGATTTTATTGTTTTTCATAAACACACAAAAGAAATCATTTCTTTTAGAACTAAAAGTGAATGCCCTTCTTGTCAATCCTATTCAGAATGTTCTCCAAAGAAGACTGACATCCAATAATGCCACAAGTTGTCTGTCATTTAGAATCTAAGATCACTGAGGGAATGAACGATATTTTATACTTCTTCAGTCTCCCTTTAGGTGCCAAGTTCCATAAAGAACACACAGCAGGTATTCAGTAAATGCCTGTGGAAGGCCCTGATTATAGCCCAAAACATTCCTATTTGCACTCTGTGACATAATGCTCCTCAATGATATTGACTCATTCAGAACAAAACCCTCTAAGTAACTAAGTCACATGGTGACCTATAAAAGCTATGGGAGGGTAGCAGAAGGGTTGGAGATGTTAACCTAGGCTCTTTCCACTGCAATTCATGAAGATCCACTCAAGCTAGCCCAGATGAGAGCTCTTTACTCAGAGTGAACAGGATAATCTAAGAATCCTGTGGGAAGAACATCAGTGCAGTGGGACCCAGGAGAGTCAAGGAAGAGACGGCTGTGCACGCACTTCCCTTGGCAGTCTGCTGCTCTTCCCACAGCTTCCCTGTCCTCTGCTTTTCCCAGTTTCCTACCCAAGCAAGTGAGCTTGCCTATGTCAGCCCTAACCTTGCTCTTGTCATTCAGGTAATTCTTTTTTTATTTTTAATTTTTACAGATATATTAGGGGTAATTCTTGAATTATCCATTCACCTTTCCCCTCTACTAACTGCCTCAGTCTCTCAGTTTCTCAACTCTAAATTCTAAAAATGAAATTTGGCTCAATTAATCTTTTCATGCCAGGCCACAAGGATCACAGACTGTCATTCCATATTACTAGTCCTTGAAAAAGCTAAATAAAGACTTTGCCAGCTATTTTACTATTTAGTTCAGAAATCTACGGTGCGAAGAGACCTTTTTAATCAACAATACTTCTTTCTCCTGCTTCTAAGTATGCACTGTCCATAGTTCTACCCTGCCTCTTCTGCTCGCCTGAGTTCCTGCTTTTGACTACTTGTTTCACAAATACTTTGGTCAGCGCATTCAAACAAAATCAGACCTCTCCATTTGTAAATAAGCCCAATCAAAGGAATACTTCCTAAGAGAATGAAAGCTTCCTAATAGAATACATAATTCCTACCTTTAAAACCTCAGCTCCGTTAGGAACTTAATTGCTTGATACTATCATAGCCTCCACCTACCCTGTGGAAGTGTGGGCTCGAAATACAGCTACTAGTGTAGGACAGTGGTGTCCCTATGTGTTTTGATGGTTGAATATTAATAAAGCAGAAGCCATGGATCCTATCCCCATAGGCAAGATAACCATACAACCTATCATCCACACTCAGACATTTTTTGAGAGTGAAAAGAGGAGGCTGTTTAATAGTCTGGCAGGACAATAGACAGAGATCAGGACATAGAGGCAGCTGTGCTCTATACCACAGACTCGATTCTAAGGGAATGCAGCAGCAGAGTTGAGAAGACAACCCAGGTCCCCACATAAAATAGAAAGACCCTTCTCTTTATCTCATATAGAGCTATTTCATGAAATGTGACCTAAGGCCCTCGGTTCAATAAACTGCCATTATTCTAGTCTCAGTGACTGGCGGTAGATGTCTCCTCCTCCCCACGCCTCACCTCATTAGCTTTTGTTGTCTTTAACATCGTAATCATACCTACTAATATGTATCATAAAGGGCATTCACCCAGTTATTTTTACAGTGCCCAAACATACTTTATACACAAAATTTCACCATGGCAAAGGGATTCTCATTTATAGTGTAAACAATGAAATACATCTCTCAGTTACAACCCCAAACCAACTTTTTATTTTGTGATTATTAAAAAGATAAAATACCTAATTACTCAACATTTCAAAGCTATCGGGTTTTTGTTTCTTTCATTGCTCCACTAGTCATGTTATTTGCTGTGAGCAAAATCAAATTCAATTTCTTCTTTTTAAAATCTTGCAGAGAAACAAAGCTTATTCCCTTCTGCTCATCTTTTTCCCTTATAGCTTCAGTAAACTGAAGGAGAAAAAAATCTTGATCATTCTCATCTATTTGATTATCTTTTAATAAGTACAGAGAAGAAAATAAGAAAGTGGAAATAACTATATTTATTCCCAGAGCAAATATTTCATCATCTGTTGTTCTTACACAACAACTATGAGGATGTGCTGAATACAGAACCTCAAACAAAAACATGAGAAACAGCAGGGTGTGATTTAGAAAAAGGTATCTAAACATACTGCACCCTACTTCCCACACTGTTTTTGTAGACAGCTTTAATGTGTTGTATTAGACCAATACTGACAACAGAAGCTTCAGCTTTTATTGCTGTTAATACCCTGAGCAATTACCGTAACTCAGCAGGAACCTCTGCCCAGAACAGCAACTATCACATTGTAATCAGCATTTCGTAAGAGATGCTGTTCAAACATGAAGACACCTGCTAATGTGCAAAAACGGTACAAAGGGGGCTCAAGATCTAATAGGTAAAATAAAAATATTTACAATTTTATTTCACAGCCATATATTTTTCATGGTGCACTGATGTTTGGTTTAGTAAAAATCACACACAAAGACAATGGGCAGGAAAAGGGCAGTAGCAGCAGCCACTACCAAAACAAAACTCTTCAGGAATAAGGCTACACCCGTATTTCAGGTGTCAGTGCTGTATCTGTTAAAAAAAAAAAAAAAAAAACTTGGAAGGAAAGATATAATAAGTATATGTTTTTAAAAAATCATATAGACATAAAAACTGGATAGAAAGCATTTGATTTACAAGATTAAACTGCAAGGCCACCTTGCAATGCAACCAGGAAAGTTAAAAGCCACCTATCAAGGATAGATCCTTCTTAGAAGTACATAGCACATTTGACTTCATCTTAAAACAGTAAGCATGCAATAACTTAAGCAATAACTTTTTAACAAAGAAAAATAACATGTGGTTTTTTTTTTACTGAATATACTAATTTGGTACTTGGGCCATTAAAAATGATAAAAAACAAAGGAGATGCAGAGAAAGATCTTTTCAAACTACATTTCTTTAGACTGAAATATCACATACAACATATGTCAGAACACAAATATTGCCAAATTACAAAGGGTGTTGGAAATAAGAGCATTCACAGATAGTGATACACATCTCTACAAAGCTAAGGAATTAGGAATTCTCTACGCCTAAGAGTACAGACAGTGGTTCACAATCTTCAAAGTACTAAGATCCCTTGTGAGATCAAAATGTTTCAAAAGATTCCCAAATGATACTACTTCAGTAGTATTTCAAATACCAATTGTTTGAGGAAAATAACAAACAAACAGTGGTTCCTGCCAGGCATGGTAGCTCACGCTTGTAATCCCAGCACTTTGGGAAGCCAAAGCAGGCAAATCACTTGAGGTCAGAAGTTGGAGACCAGCCTGGCCAACATGGTAAAACCCTGTTCTCTGCTAAAAAATACAAAAAAAAATCAGCCGGTTATACTGGCATGCACCTGTAATCCCAGCTACTCAGGAGGCTGAGGCAGGAGAATCACTTGTTTCCAGGAGGCAGAGGCTGCAGTGCGCCAAGACTGCACCACTGCACTCCAGCCTGGGTGACAGAGCAAGACTGTCTCAAACAACAACAACAAATAGTGGTTCTTAACTGTGTATTGCTTTTAAATAAGTGAAATTTTTAAAAATCATAAAAGCATACTGAAAACAGGCTGAAAAACCGTTGTCCAGACGTGTCTCACGTCTCAATTTATTTATATAAAGCTTAGCATGTTTATTTGCAGACCTCTGCCAAATCTCTGCAGACATCCAGGGATCCAAAGCCTAAAGTGTGAGAACCACTGGCCCTAAAAAAGTGATTTCATAATGAGGAACATCAACACTTATATATTCAGGAAGAATTTTTAATGAGAAAGTACAGTAGCTATGTCCTCACTTCTGCAACACAAGCACTAAAACTGGAAAGAAAGTATAACAGCTTTATCACGCCCAAGCCAGACTTCTTTCAACCGCTACCCCGGGAAAACCCCACAACAATTTCAACATATACTCCACAGCTGCCGAAATATTGAAGGAAGTGACAGGTTTCCACTGGAAACTATTCTCTGATCCGTTTATATTATTTCCCCTACTCATCAATTTACTATATTTACTTTACTTCAGGCTCTTAACAATGGCTGAGAACAAACAAGCTACTTCAGAAATTCAAGGGACTATCTGAAATTGCCAAAAGTTACTGAAGGGATAAAAACTTCAGAAATATTGTTTACAATATAAGCATTATGAGAGTAAGTGTTACAAAGCTGAAAAGATGGAACTAGTAACCCTCATTTCAGTGCTACTGCCACGAGGCAGTTAGCACTCAAAAGGTGAACTGGTAACCACGTCAACAGCGATGGAGTAACAATAAGAGATAGCCAATGGAACTGGAAAAAGAGAGAATACAGAGCAGAGTGAACAGCACATTAAAAACGCTTACCAGTTTGAAGTCTTGAATGCTACAGATGAAATACGGTGTGTTTGGCCTCCGACTCTCGATATACACACAGTCTTTAAAAGAAAAAGAAATTTTAAAACAATGGCATTTACCTTTAAGGAACAAAGACAGGGCCCATAAAGCCACTGCATAAATAAATGACAAAGCATATATCTTTTATTGTAAATTTTTTTCCAAAAGATGATATTAAATTGCAAATATCTTTAGGCTAAAGGAAAACAGCCCTTTGGTTCTTTCTGATTATTTTTCTAATAATTTAAAGAATCTGATGAAGCCTAAATTATTTTCTTCAGAGTCCCTGAAGAAGAAGGGGAGGATTCCAAGGAATTATCCATATTCAGATGAAGACATTTAGATAAAAGAAACCGCTTGCTCAAGATCACACATCAAGATGAAATCTTGAGTATCTTATTCAGATAGATGCTCACATGTCTTCAAAAAAGAGAAACGTGCTACTGTATTTGTAATAAATATTTTGTGAGGAAATAAATGAAATACACAAAGATGACTAGCTTGAACATGCTACTACAATGACCTTCTCAACTAATCAAAAAGAGAAAGAAAACTAATCTCTTATAGACAATTTGCCATTACATTGTACCCTAAACACATTTTATTTTCTAATCGTAAACAAAACCAATGCCACTAATCAGAGATGGAATAAAGTAAACCAAATTGCATTTTCTTCAGGGAAGAAGGGTGCTTTCTTAAATTACACTTGACATGGCAGTGGTTGGAAAATAATTTTTGATGCTCTCAATGACTGGAGTGTAAAGAGTTGCTTTTTTCTTTTTTTTTTTGGCTGGTCTCCAATTCCTGGGCTCAAGCAATCCTCCCACCTCAGCCACCCAAAGTGTCAGGATTACAGGCATGAGCCACCATGCTTGGCCAAGGTTGCTTTTTAAAATGCCATGTTAAGACACTTAAATAAAAAGCAATGATTTTCAGGAAAGCAGTGGATATAGAGAGAGTTAACCTCCCCCTACCCCCATATCACAATCTGAGATCATCATAAAGCTTAGGTCAGGAAAGTCTACGTATTATTTACTGAAAAGTAAAGGCACAGTCAATCAAATCTAGGAAGAGTGACCATAATGCCTCATTCATTCATTCATTTTGCATAGACAGGGCCTCACTATGTTGCCCAGGCTAGTCTCAAACTCTTGGGCTCAAGCTATCCCCCTGCCTCGGCCTCCCAAAGTGCTGTGATTACATGCATAAACCACCATGGCCAGCCCATAATGCCACTCATTTTATACTTCCTCTGGAGCCTTCAGAATGAGTGTGTCTTAGAATAATTCAGATGCTTGCCAACACAGGCAACTTCCTCTACTGCCTCATTTGTCTTATGCGTTGAGAGCCAAGAAAAAGCACAGAAGTAGCAACTGGGAGTCATCACAAGCCCCAACAGACCAACTAAGATGATCATGAAGAAAGTCCTCACAAATGAGTACATTCCAAGAAACTTTCTGCAGAACATCAGGATCTTTGTACCTACCCAAAGGCACTCCAGAAAAAGAAGAAATCTCAATGCCAACTATTTAGGCATTCAGAATTCCCCAACTGATTTCTCTACTCAAAGATGGACTCAACAGAGATTTAATCCCTGAATCCATGTAAAACAGTAGCTCAGGAATGAACTGTTGACTAAGATTTCCCTATCTTGTTCCAAGGTCCCAGATGCTAAATAACTCTGTTTCAGCATTCAGGCAACATCAACTTAACATGCTAATCATCTTAAGGGACAAGCAAGAGAATTCTTCCCACCACAGTAGATCATTCTTTCATACTCCTACCTTGGTATTCAAGTAAAAACAGTAAAGAAACTCAATTCCCTAGATAAAAACTGTAGCTCCAAATTACACAATTTTGGAACAACCCAAAGTTCTTAGTTTCCTGTGTTTCAGTCCCTGTTATACCCACTGCCGGCATTTCAGATCTCATCTTACTCAACTCAACATGCCCTCTCCTTTCTGTCGCTTCCTACATACCATATTTCATGACATTAACACCATCATAGCCTAGATACTGACAGAGCAGGAGCATCACCATCTTGGAGAAGCACCACCATTTTAAAGTTCCCCTTGATCAAAAACCGCCTAAATCCAACCCAAAGGGCATCAGCCTAATGGCTAATGATATCGTGACCATAAACCACAAATGACATCTCCAACCAGAAACATTCCAACCCTAAGATAAACCCCTCTCTGACCACAGACATGCCAGCCCAGAGATAACCTCCCTTCTGGCTGGAGAGATGTCAACCCCAAAACATTCCAACCCCACAATAAACTTCTCCTCCACACAGAAACATTCCAAGCCTGTGATGAGCTCTCTTGCCCTAAACCCTTAAGTAATACTCTTAGTCTGTAATAAAGAGTGCTCCTGACCAAAATCAGCCAGAAGCCCCTCTCAGGTTTATTCTCCAAAATGAACCTGTCTTTGACTGTTAAGCCACTTTTCACATTTCTTTCCTCATTCTTTAACTCTTACAGCTACTACTCACTGGCTTCAGAACTAATAGGTCCCTTTCTAATTAATTGCTTCTACCTTCTTAAGGCTCAAGTGACAAAACAACTTACTGCATTCAATGGTCTGGACTCACCCCACACCCCATCTTCCCCTAGGCTGCATTCACTACAAGAAACCCCAACTCTGCTCCCAGTCTGCAAAACTCTTTCATCTTTCCTTCTACTAGCCCCTGATCACACCAACCTTAGAATTAGCTATCAGTTCCATATGGAGTAACTTCTCATGGCTCCTCTGTAACTAAATGGCAACACCTCCCTTCTTTTACGTAACATTAACAATTTACATTCCTTGTCAAGTTATTTGGCAGTAAGGTGGTCTGCACTGTCCACTAACAATTACTATCAATCTTGTAGGCTCAGAGAAATGTACTCAATTCTACCTTCCCCATACTCACCAAGGATGAATGTCTGCCATTAGTGTGGGGGTTAAAAAAAAATAAAAAATAAAAAATAAGGCCAAGCCTGGTGGATCACCTGAGGTCAGGAGTTCAAGAACAGCCTGGCCAACATGGTGAAACCCCAACTCCACTAAAAATACAAAAATTAGCTGGGTGTGGTGGCACACACCTGTAATCCCAGCTACTCAGGAGTTCGAGGCAGGAGGATTGCTTGAACCCAGGAGGCGGAGATAGCAGTAAGCCGAGATCACACCACTGCACTCCAGCCTGGGCGACTGTGAAACTGTCTCAAAAAAAAAAAGATCCTGAAATAAATGGGAGACGCTTGGAAAGCAAAGACTGTGTATAATGTTTTTCTTTTTACACAAAGAAAAGCTTTATTTATATATACTTTAAATAATCCATAGGATCATTACTACACACCATCTTACTGAGACATAAAGCTTACTTATATACAAAAAAGCTTTCCAGAAAAAGGAAAAGAACCTATGTTCTTTCATTTCCCACTGCAAAGTTACATTCAGGAAAAGGACTGCCTGTAAATACACTAGGATATAGCTCTGTTAGAGAAGGAAGGAAAGGAACATGCTGGTATGTCAAGAGCAGCCAAGCACATCTGTTTGCCTAAACACTTCTCAGCAGTTGTACTGGAGCCGCCTCACACACCTGGCCTGAGAAATGCTGCCATGAGGGATAAGCATGAGAGAGATCCTCAACTGGACATATGGAATTACCACTATTACTTTTCATTAGATTAAAAGCCACCTCTTTTTGTTTAAAAAAACGACCATGGCAACTCAAACTGATCCAAAGCTAAGAATTCATATCAGACAGTCCAATATACAAGGTTAATAATCTGTAAAATGGGTGAGTGCATCAAGTGATCTCTATTAGTACTTTGAAACGCATATATGAAAAAGTTAGAGAAGTTCACTGCAAAATTAAGTGACAAAACGTACAGTTTTGTAAGCCACTGGAGGATGGCTGTTAAAAAAAAAAACAAACTTTACATACATAGTCGTGAAACACAGAATGGCTAAGATTGGGGTAATAAGAACTAAAAATGTTTCACACTATGTAAAACTTGCCATAGGAATGGGGAAAAAAAATACATTGCTTTGACCTGATTTGTCTAATTCATTTTTAAAATCAAAGCATGACGACCTATTGTAGAGTCAAACTTTTCTTTATAACCCTCTGACAAATATTAGGATGATCCAACAAAAAATAAACACAATTTAGAATTCAAGTCTCGCAGAAAAAAATTCTACTTTCTATTACTCTTAAAAATATTCAAAACAAGGTTCAATTAAAGCCAAATTCTCATATAAAAAGTATTTCCCCTTGGCTCATTAATCAAGCAGCTATTTAAGAAAATAATTTATATAAATGTTTATAGCACAAAAATAAAGCGCTTTATTTGAAAAGGGAAAGATAAGAACATAGCCAAGAGCAATGTTAAAATCTCAGTTGGAATATATACCCAGTAATCTTTTAAAGCCAAAATGATTTGGCAAGATTTTCATGCAATTTATGAGTGCACAGGATGTCTGAAGCTGGTTATAAAATTGGTTTTAGTCAGTAGGATAAATGATTCTCAACCTGAAAATCTCCCGTGGCCCCCAAGCACTGCATGTACTTCTTTTTTTATTAGAAAGCTAGCAGTTCTGAAAGAACTGCACAAAGCTGATGAGATCCACTAAATGCATAATGCACATTTTCAGAATCACCCATATAAAAACATGTATTTACCAGAATTGAGCAAACAGTTTCTGCAGGGCAAGTATATATATTTTTTAAATCTTCAAATCAGCATGCCTGTAATGGGCCAGAAAAATGAGTGAGGCTATTACCATCAATATCAATTATTCCAAACAACACATGATAACTAATGTGTCTTTACTAGGGATGTCTAGAAATGAAACCATGGGTCTAGGTTGAGATCTGCTCTCTTAACACCTAACCTCTGTCTGGGAATGGATCACAGGATTAAGTGACCTCAAATCCTTGTGAACAGGGAGCAACAAAATCCGTAATCTGGGCAATGATACTGAACAGTGGCATTTCTGGCTGTTTCTCACAACCTCAGCATAGCTTCATGTCCAAAGATCTATTGTGCCATCTGTAAACAACAGAGCATTTGCTAAGCTGGGGAAGGAAGTCAGCCAAAACATGAAGGCAGATTCTCAAGGCAAAGAAGGCCCTCTCTGCTTTTTCAACCCTCAGCAAATCAGCAAGTTTATGTAAATATAGCAAAAGCACAGTCCCCTCAAGGGTAAAAATCTCAGTCTGAAGCATTAGGCAGTTTGTCATTATGAAACACAAAGAACCTGTCAGCATCTTTTCTGACAGCCTCCTACAGAGCAGAGTGGACACTTAACCTCACCCACTAATTTAGCAAGCAGTGCCATACACGCCAGTACTAAAGCTGTGGTCACAACATATATAGGCAACGCTCAGCCACTGCTCCACCTCATAAAGAATTTTCCTATCAATGTGTTTCCGCCTATTATCTTTGAAATACCTTCTCATCCCTTTGCAAAGCATGGCAGTGCCACTCTGATATAATTTCCAATAGAAAACCCCATTGTAGAAAGCATGCATGAACAAAGACTTTCTCACAAAGAGATTTCTCGGAGACCAAGCTGGGTGGCACAGCGGTGAACATGGGAAGTTGACTCTCAGGACTGCACCGCTCTTCTGCTTTCTATTTCTCCTCTACATGACTCCTCACCCTCAATGCTTGGAGGTAACGGTCAATGAGGTACAGTATGTTGGTCTAATATCGCAGAATAAAAAATCCACAAGTATCTCTCTACAATTAAAACAGATTCCTCCATTTTCCAAGATGCACAAAGAGTGTATATGTTATGTGTGTGTGCATGCTGGAAACAACACTGAAATCCCAGTACCCAAATTCCAATCCAGAGTCTCTGGCATACTGCATGTCCTCCAACAAACCCTCTCAGTTCTAGTCTCCCAAACCATAAAACAGCCAAACCCATCACCATTCCTCAACTCTATATAAACAATGCACTGTTCTTCATAGTAAACACTCAAAAATTATATGAGGAACAAACAAACTGAACAGAGACATGGTAAAAAAAAAAAAAAAAAAAAGAGAGAGATCCTAGCAAGAAAGTTGCTACGCTCTATCAATTTGAACAAAACAAATGCTGTATCCTAATACTTCTTTAGGAAATAACTCGATTGCCAGGTAACCTACTTTAGTTTTCTGCCAGAATCTTTTGCTGTGAGGGGTACTCATATTGACTGTAACACTGGAGAATTCAAAAGGGAAAAGGACTGCTGCTCGGGAAGCTCAAGTGACAGCATCACTGGAGCCCTGGAGTTTAAAGCTGCAGTGAGCTATGATCCAGCCACTGTACTCCAACCTAGGTGACAGAATGAGACCCTGTCACTCATTCATACATACATACGTACATACATACACACATACATACATACATACATGGAAAAGGAAACAAAAATTGGGAAAAGCGCACCTCCGTAAATGAAGCCTTCCCAGTCCTTACCCTTACTGTGTTTATCAACTGTTAGCAAAATCAGCTGCATCATCTTAAAGATTCTAAACTTGGTGGGAAAAGATCTAGGATAACATATATCTTTGTTTCCCTCTTTTTTAAACATCATAATAATTACATTCCATGTATTGAAATGTCTATAGATTCCCAAGCAGTGCTACAAGGAAAGCCTACATGGGCTTTTGTCTGAACACAGAACACTAAATACTTCTAGCAAACATTCATCTGTCTTCATCCTCATTGCTAACAAGGACAGTTAAATTATGAGAAAAAACAAGTTGAGCGGAACAGGTCATAATAAACTAAATGGGATTTTGTTGAAAATTCCTACATTTCTCTTTTCTCCTTTAGAAGTCAGGAAATCTCCCAATGTACTGAAAACTTAAAAACTGATCTCAGATAATTATCTTCCCAACTTTAAAAAATAATGCTGGGCCAGGCATGGTGGCACATGCCTGTAATTGCAGCACTTTGGGAGGCCAAGGCAGAGGACTGCCTGTGCCCTGGAGTTTGAGGTTACAGTGAGCTATGATTGTACCACCACTACACTCCAGCCTGGGTGACAGCATGAAACCTTGTCTCTTAAAAAAATGATAAAAAAAAAAAATAACAGTGATGTGGATGTTTTGGACTAACTGCTGCAGCATGACCCCCCCTTTCCAAATCAATCATATGCTACACAAACTTGTGAACTCTGTGAAACGAGAAAAAGCAAAATTATCCTGCCAGTAGCAGAAATCTTATTAGTTATACTGATATGCTAAATATTAGCCATGGTTGGACACTTATATTACCCAAGCAAAGAACACTGTAAACACTCTCATCTCCTTCATCTCCTTATTTTATTCTGAAAACATTCCTTAAATAGCACCCCTTGTCAGCTGTGTTGGTTGAGTCCCTATCGTGAAAGTGAATTTAGCCAATGTAACACCCAAGTTGCAGTTAAGTGATGTGGATCTCTATACTAGTTTAAAACTTGTGTTCATATATAGCTTATGTGCCGTAAGAGAATAAAAGTAATCTAAGTGGGGAAATCTATTTTAAAATTCAGTGACAGCCATCTACCTATTGAAGTAGTGTTTGTGGCACCACAGACACAAAGGAAGAGAACTTCCAGGCTTCACTCACTCTTTCTGCTCCCTTGATACTTCAGGGTACCTAATTTCCTAAAGCTTAAAAATGCAGGTGACAACTCTATCCTCAATTTAACGACTCATCCCCTCCCCCAAAAAAACTATGCTCTGAACCCTACGAAGTAGAGGATGATTACTAATGGAAATGCTGACAGATCCTTAACTTAATGATGAGAACTGATATATGGCTGAAATAACGTACATTCAAGAAATCAATGCAAAGAGTCCAAACACTTCTAGAACACTGTGCCCAGTATTTATACGAAAACATCATCAGTGACAGGTAGGCTGGGTGAAAATTCTTCTCTCCCCGTATGGCTGACAATAAATTGCTCGTCTGATCTTCCGGTGTCACATCCTGCAGAGCAGATTTCAAGCAACACTGCTTGCTCCTTTTCAGAAAATAATGCATTAGGAGCCTGGGCTTTACAATAAATGATTCAACCAATTTACAGGGCTCACTGGAAATACACTGGACAATTCACAATGCTTGCGTTATAATTCTTATTTGGCAAATGATTTTATTATAAACTAGTATCACAGTGAATCCATTTTCTTTACAGGTTTTCTGCTACTGTTTAACAGACTGTCAGTATAATTTAGATTTCATCTATTTAAACTCATTCAAGCCTGGCTCCTGATTGTACAGCAAATGGAACATATTTCTATTCAAAGAAATTAATGACAATTAATTGTAGTCTGCAGTTCTCAGTTTTGTAAATGCAACTGTTCCACAGTTCAAGCATCAAGCTACAAAATTTCCCACACCAATTATTTTCCTGTACTTCACAGGCATCTTGTTTCTTGGAGGCCTTCCTTGTACGGCTAATGTACATATTCATTTAATATTCTTTCCCATTCAAATATTTACCTCCAACTTTCTAGAAAGTTAGGACTTAAATACAACCAAAATGTCAGAAAATAAAAGTTTAATTACCATTCTGGAAAGATGTTCTACTAATACGGATTTAAGTTAGCAAAATTCAAGATTAAAAGACATTTTTAAAAACTTACTCTTGGATGATTTTCTTACATATTTCAAATCAGTTACAATGTCAACATTAAGTGAAATTTATTAAAAGTAGACTAAATATCCCATATGGATTTAAATATACAAACAAGGCACATGGCATATATTAATATATACTGAATTGCTTCTGAGATTGATATTCTGTTTAAGAGAAATTTACTTATGGCCAAGCTTAGTGGCTCACACTTATAATCCCAACACATTGGGAGGTGGAGGCAGGAGGATCACTTCAGGTCAGAAGTTCGAGACCAGCCTGAGCAACATAGTGAGACTCCACCTCTACAAAAAAAATTTTTAAATAGCTGGGCATGGCGGCAGGTACCTGTAGTCCCAGCTGCTTAGGAGACTGAGGTGGGAGGATCACTCAAGCCCAGGAGGTTGAGGCTGCAGTGAGCTATAATAGCACCACTGCATGCCAGCCTGGGGAACAAAGCAAGATCCTGTCTCTTAAACACGAACATGCACACACACACACACACACAAACAAATGTACTTCTGAGTGTTGTTTACTAAAAATCACAACAATCCCATGAGTGATTTTTCTTCTTGAGTGATTACTCTTTCATGGAAGAGGAAACATCCACACAGCTGTGGACATGCTTAAAGCAGAAAAAGGCATGCAAAGATGCACCTTAAAAGAAACTGACTGGGCCGGGCGCGGTGGCTCACACTTGTAATCCTAGCACTTTGGGAGGCCAAGGCGGGCGGATCACGAGGTCAGGAGATCGAGACTACAGTGAAACCCCGTCTCTACTAAAAATACAAAAAATTAGCCGGGCGTGGTGGCAGGCGCCTGTAGTCCCAGCTACTCGGAGAGGCTGAGGCAGGAGAATGGCGTGAACCCAGGAGGCTGAGCTTGCAGTGAGCCGAGATTGCGCCACTGCACTCCAGCCTGGGCGACAGAGCAAGACTCCGTCTCAAAAAAAAAAAAAAAAAAAGAAACTGACTGGCTGGGCACGGTGGCTCAGGCCTATAATCCCGGCACTTTGGGAAGCTGAGGCAGGTGGATCGTGTGAGCCCAGGAGTTCAAGACCAACCTGGGCAACATGGCAAAACTGTCTCTACAAAAAAAATACAAAAAAAATTTACCCAGGTGTGATGGCGTGCACCTGTGGTCCCAGCTACTCAGGAGGCTGAGGTGGGAGGATCGCTTGACCACGGAAGGCAGAAGCTACAGTGAACAGAGATGGTGCCACTGCACTCCAGCCTGAGCAACAGAGTGAGACTCTGTCAAAGAAAGAAAAGAGGAAGAGAAATGAACTTACCAAATCAACACCCAAATAGTAATAAGGTAAGGACCCAGAATTTGCTGCCCAAACTATAACCACCAGGGTCACAGAATGACAGATGAGAAGTAAAAGAAAAACAGAGACACCCTTTCATTCAGCAAGCAAAGCCTGCTCACCTGGCTTTGTTTCTCCTCTCCTACAGACACATTCAATCAAGACCAAGCCATGCCCATCCTCACGCTGCTGCTACTACAACTGCTCTTCCCCAACCAGGTCCTATCACAATCCTGCCCAACCTTCAGGACCCAAATGCCACCAACTTACAACCTGTTCTATTCAGTTATCTGCCCACTCACTGCCTATTACTAACATATCACTTCCCTGAATGAGAGTAATTTCTCCCCACAAAATGAAGGATCAAGGGCTAAAATCCTTTCTACTTTTTTTATCTTGCAGTACCATACCACTACAAAACATCTTCTACAAAGTTGCAGGCACAGAAGACTGTGCTCTTATTTTATTGGCTGATTGATAAAATGCTACTAATACTATAGTTGACATCTAATACACCCCACTACATTCTACTAGCTTACTTGAAATCTATTACAGTGTCAGTAGGCTTCAAATTTGTTTGCTTTAGTTTATATAAACTTGAAAGGGCAAATGAAACCTGTTCCCTGACTCTTGAAATCTACCCATACCTACTCCTTCTCTCCCTTAAATCGTTCTTGTTTTCATTCAGGTTTTTGTTGTCGTTGCTGTTGTTTGGGCAGGTCGTACTTCTTCTAATTGAAGCCAAAGAATAAAGATTTATTTATTTATTTAGAGACGGAGTCTCGCTCTGTCACCCAGGCTGGAATGCAGTGGCGCGATCTCAGCTCACTGCAAGCTCCGCCTCCCAGGTTCAAGCCATTCTCCTACCTCAGCCTCACGAGTAGCTGGGACTAGAGGCGCCCGCCACCACACCCGGCTAATTTTTTGTATTTTTAGTAGAGACGGGGTCTCACCGTGTTAGCCAGGATGGTCTTGATCTCCTGACCTTGTGGATCCGCCCGCCTCGGCCTCTCAGAGTGCTGGGATTAGAGGCGTAAGCCACCGCGCCCAGCCTGAATAAAGATACTTTAAGAATAATTTAAAACATCAAGACACTTTCCTATGACAATAAATACTGAGACCTCATTTTTCCATTAAAGATCTTCAGCAGGCCGGGCGCGGTGGCTCACGCTTGTAATCCCAGCACTTTGGGAGGCCGAGGCGAGTGGATCACGAGGTCAGGAGATGGAGACCACGGTGAAACCCCATCTCTACTAAAAATACAAAAAAACTTAGCCGGGCGTGGTGGCGGGCGCCTGTAATCCCAGCTACTCGAAGAGGCTGAGGCAGGAGAATGGCACGACCCGGGAGGCGGAGCTTGCAGTGAGCCGAGATTGCGCCACTGCACTCCAGTCTGGGCGACAGAGCGAGACTCCGTCTCAAAAAAAAAAAAAAAAAAAAAAAAAAATCTTCAGCCCACTGTGAATTACAAATGTCATTTTACAAATATTCAACAGATATTTTGAAAAAATAATTCCACCTACACAATAATTTCCAATCATTTATCTCCTTATGATTGCAATCATCCATCTCCTTATGATATAGTGATTTTGCTTTATGAAATATACAATATACTCAGGATAAAAAGAATTCTATGGGTGTAAGGGATTTTGTCTGGTAATCTGCTGTCCACCTGTCACTTTCATAGTCAAAATTAGCACAGATTTCAGCAAGGTCATAGTATTCAAAGTTTTAAAGTATCTAAATGCTTCCTGATTCCTAAAATGAGAAGAGAGTTTCTGTTTATTGTTGAAGCCATAAGAGGCTCTGGATGCTTTCTATATGAAACCGTATTCACAACAGACTTCATTCAACAAATGAGTGCAGCTGCTCTAGGCCAATGTAACACTTAATGAGAGTGTTGCTTTAGCATGCTCCTTTTGTAATTTGTACCTTGGAAAAATTATGTTTTGAACATCTGCTAAGACAAAATGTATGAGAACTTTGGGAGAAAAAATTAAGACTTCCCCATTCTAAACAAAGTATATGAAAGACCTTTTGTCTTATAGGCAAGTCTTGTCAAGGTTACATTAAAAATAAAGAATATGAAAGATTCTATAAGGAAAAGAATCATAATCTCATAAAAACATTCACACACAAACTGATTGGGCACCACTAACGTGCCATGTAAGTGCTGGAGATGCCAAGGTGAAAGAAACACTGTCCTTCCTTTGACAAGTTCACAATCTAATATAAGAGGTAGACATGGAAACAACTGTATGTCTTCAATAATTTTATTTATTTATTATTTTTTTAAGACAGAGTTTCGCTCTTGTTGCCCAGGCTGGAGTGCAATGGCACGATCTCAGCTCACTGCAACCTCCGCCTCCCAGGTTCAAGTGATTCTTGTGCCTCAGTCTCCCAAGTAGCTGGGAATGCAGGCGTGCACCACAACACCCGGCTAATTTTGTATTTTTAGTAGAGACGGGGTTTCACCTTGTTGGTCAGGCAGGTCTTGAACTCCCAACCTCAGGTGATCTGCCCACCTCAGCCTCCCAAAGTGCTGGGATTAAAGGCGTGAGCCACCGCACCCAACCGTCTTCAACAATTTTAATGGTTATTTTTTTGTCTCTGAAACAGGGACTGCTAGCTGGGCCCAATATTTATTCTCCCCTTCTTCCTTATTAAGAAGGCTGGGCATGGTGGCACATACCTGTAGTCCCAGCTACTCAGGAGGCTGAGGTGGGAGGATCACTTGAGCCTAGGAGTACAAACCTGCAGTGAGCTATGATGACCACTGCACTCCAGCCTGGGCAACAGTGTGAATCCTCATCTCAGAAACAAAGAAGCAATAATAATAATAACAATAATAATATTAAATAAAATATAAAAAAATAAAAAACATAACATCTGGTACTCAGCTGGACACATGGCCCCTCAGAATAAAGACATTTCCCAGCCTCTCTAACAGCTAACTCGGTCATCCAACAAAGTCCTAGCCATGAAATATGAGCAGACCTATAATATTTCAACTTCTGGAAACTGAATCCTAAAAAGTGGAAGACTTGCTCTTCTTACTCTTCCTAGCAGTCTGAAGGCAAATGTGTGGGCTGGAGGTGGAGCAGGAGATGGAGCGTGGGAGAACAAAGAGAATGGAGGCCACATACAATGGAGTAACAGAAGCTTTGCCTGTAGCTCAAGAACCAAGCCGAGAATCCACATCTCCTGATTCACAATTCAGTATTTTCGGCCACTATACTCAAATATTTTTATAAATTATTTTTAAATCAGGCAAAATATTTAAATTTCATCCATTAAATTTAAATTTCTAGATGCCCTAGTGGCACCCAGAACACACATTTTGGGGAAAATATTCTAATTTTTTTAAACAGAAAAAGCTAGGAACAGATGATGCATTAAAAAGTAGAACACAGAGCTCTTAATTTAGAATGATCAAAATAGGTTGATTAAACTATTACCTTCTGCTAGGATTATGAATCAACCCCTAGCGGCAGAGAAAGTCACAACTTCCTCCCCTAAGAGACTTTACAGTGAAGTCAAGTTCCTAGCATGACTCTACTATAAGGTTGCACAAGTAGGAATAAGCGATGTTAACTTCTCCTGCAGACTGCCTGGCATTCTTTGTGAGGGCAGGTGGATGGTGTCTGCTGGCACTACTCAGTCTCCCCTCTTTCTTACTCCACTTCTGTACAGGTTTGATCAGGACTTGAGAGAGAATACATGACTGCTTCTTCCACAAAAATATAGGGACTACTGATAAACAAATTTTCTAGAACAGTGTATTATTTATAAAAGTTAAAGCTGACCAAAATCATACTATCCTAAATTCTCAGATTATATCCATATTTTACTTCATACTAGAAGGACGATATCCTCTGTGATGCCACAGCTCTAACTCCTTTCCACACCCTTAACCCGGGGACCAAAAGAAGAGCACAAAAATGTGTCTGATCCACTCATGATGGCAAAGATTTACCCTTCAAAGATTATACAAAGTCTCCTGTTCTATTGACACAACACTTCTCCAATTTCTCTTTTTTGTTGACATTAAATTTACATAAGGACATTTCTTCAATTTCAAAACTACAAATTCAGTCATTTTCATAGGCCAAAGCCCTACAATACACCAGGGCTGGTTAGAAAGAAGTGTAATGGTAATACATTTAAAATCTTTAAATGTCCAGACATACTAACTCAGTAACTCCATTCCTTAGGAAAGTGAGCTGAAATAAATTTATCACTGCTGTTTAGAACGGAGAATATTTGGAAAACATCAAGTCCAACAACACAGAACTAGTTAAACTGTGGCATATAGCTATTAGTGTGTGAGAATCTCATATTTTTTTGTGCCATGGATGACTTTAGCGTTCTATATACCTGTTCTCAAATAAATTTTTTAATGTACGAAAGCAACATATATTGAAATACTTATCATAATATAAAAAACTTGTAATATAATAATATGTGTACTTTTTTGTTGATTCATTAAATAACAGGATTTACTAGAGGTCATTCCCTTAATAACCTCCATACTTTCAAAGTAATGCGGAACATAAACATTATTTTGAGATTTTTTTCCATGTGATGTGATAGGAGAATACCTATAATTTATACTGATGTCATAGGCACTGCCAGTATTGCTGTGTTTATCATCTAGCTTCATAAATGAAGTGAATGCTGAATGTCATTTGAAATTTGATGAACTGGTAAAAATAAAGATGCAATTTTTTCCTCATCCAAGTTCACAATCCCTTAAATTCTCCTTGGTTGGCCATATACCCCAGGTTATGAATCTCAGCATGAATGGCATACAAAGCAGTCAGAACAGTTCAGATTTACAATTGCTGGCATGGAAGTAAATTCAGGACATGTTAAGAACCACATTACAAAACTGCAAATAGCTTAACTCCATATATGTTCACTAAGAAAACCTGACCATACAACAAATGTTAACAGTGGTTAAGTAGTTTCTATTTTAACTTTTACTTGTCCACATTTTTCAATTGTATTCCTTGAAAATGTATAATTTGTTCATCAAAAAGGGAAAATGCAGGAGGAAACTTACAGAAATTTTTTTTTTTTTTTTTTTTTTTTTTTGTGAGACGGAGTCTCGCTCTGTCGCCTAGGCTGGAGTGCAGCGGCGCGATGCTCCGCCTCCTGGGTTCATGCCATTCTCTTGCCTCAGCCTCCTGAGTAGCTGGGACTACAGGCACCCACCACCACGCCCGGCTAATTTTTTGTATTTTTAGTAGAGGCAGGGCTTCACCACGTTGGCCAGGATGGTCTCAATCTCCTGACCTCGTTATCCGCCCGTCTCAGCCTCCCAAAGTGCTGGGATTACAGGCGTGAGCCACCGCGCCTGGCCAAGAAAAATTTTTGAAGTCTATAGCCAAATATTATAAATGTACTCAAAGGGCAAAAGAAGAAGCACTAAGTAAATTCAGGGGAGAGAACATAAAAATGGACCACCCTTAATCAGTACAGAAGCTAAGTTAGAGAAACAACACTGAAAAGGGTGTTGGAAATCCATATGTTCATGTATCAGATGCCACAGCACTTAGAATCCTGACAACTGGGAGATAATAGAAGTAAAACATGACAAAACTGATCGTCTCTACAACAGCCAGCCTCCACCAATCCTGACCTAAATGCCAACTGCAATCTTTAAAAAGCTTACACTCCATGATGCCAAATATCTAGTTTGGGGATAGCTGCTGCAGACTTCAAAATCATTCTGTTTTATAACCCTGAAAGATAGCTCCGAGTTCTTCTCCATCCAAATATCTTCCAGCCAGTCCAGAGAATAAACTGGAAATCAAGTCTTCATTGTCTAGTTAGAAACTGAGTTATATAACTCCTTGCAAGGAAGAAATATCATCTCCCCAAGTCTGAGTGCTAACAGAGTAATTATCAAATGCAAACTTCAAAACCTTATGTGTACTTTTATGCTGTGAAATGGTGGTAATTAAACCACTACTTTTCAGTTAAACTGTTCCTAAGGATGTAAAAATACAGCATACCAGGTGAGACCTTTTTGTGACATTTCCTTTACCTCTACTAAAAAGGAAAAATTGTAATTATACACAGTATTACTAACATTGCCACAATCAATTTGGTAACTGCACAGTAGCTATGCTTTATAATACCAGCACAATGGGATGGCCAGGACAAGTAAAGTCTAAAAACTAAATACTGTCTAATAATAATGATAGCCTGCTTTAGAGCCAAGTTATACAGAGCTTTACAAATAGAGCCCAAATTAAAATGTTAATGAAAAAATTAAGAATAAAAAGCACAGCTAGGCATGGTGATATGCACCTGTGATCCCAGCTACTTGAGAGGCTGAAGTGGGAGGACTGCTTGAGCCTGGGAGGTAGAGGGTACAGTGAGCCAGAGACTGTGCCATTGTACTCCAACCTGGGTGACAGAGTAAGACCCTGCCTCAGGAAAAAAAAAAAGGAATAAAAAACAACATATGGAAATTATGTTAAAAATCTGTATCATAAACTCACTCAACTTTTCCTTTCCGAGAGGTATAACTATAATCAAAGCTCCCCTCCCATCTTTTTTTTTTAAACTATATGAATCTCTACTGATCAGTCTACAGTGAGACACTAACACTCCATCTGTCAAGTATCAACATCTGTCCAACACACAAAGAAAGCCAGAACAATGCCTGCAGCCTTCAAAGGCATATAAAACTGTACCTTTGCCTTTTAAAGTTTGGTTTATCATTTTACACATTACACTACCACACTGTACATAATTGAAAAGGCATTCCTTGCAAACATAACCGAATAGGGAAATCTAGAGATATACGTCAGAAAACACATTTAGGGGTTAAATGAGTGAACAGTGGTGGAGTATCTTTCATACGTAACATATACTATGCTGCCTAATTAGCTTAAGTACATTTTTAATGGTGAAATAATGAAAAAGATTTAAAGGTACTGGATATTTAATGCATATATAACGACAAATAGTCATTATGTATGAATTCAACAGACTTGGTAAAGTGACTAGAAATTTATCCATTTCCAGGCATTTAAGCATTCACTTAAAAGAATGAAGCAACTAACTTACCTTCTCCCATCTATCTCTGGTACTTACAATATGCATTATAAAACTCAGACTAATACTAAGGACGGAGTAAAATAGTGACGCATTTATCCTCACTTTTTCTAGTATTTAGGATATTCACATAGCTCTGAAGTAAAATTCATGCACAGCCATCTATTCTGCAGTATTTAAAACTTTTTAAAACAACAAATCATTCTTGTCCACATACATTTTAAAGTAATTTAACAAACAAAATACACTGCTCCATCTTCAAATTCATAGACAATATTTTTAATTTTGGAAAGTCTGGTTTTCTCAGCTGGTGAAGCTGTCGGAATAAATAGAAGGCAATATCTGGAAAGACGACAAACACATGGGTCAATGTCAAATACAAGCCAATCTCTGTCAAGAAAAGAGCCAAATTCCTGCATTTCCATTTAAATTACGTTATCCAACTCAAATACCACCATGCCACTTCAAATGAAAATTGTTTCCTTTTAAACAGAGCTTTTTACAAAACTGATAGAGTATAACAGATTAAACAACTCTTTTTTTTTATTTTTTTTATTTTTTTTATTATACTTTAGGGTTTTAGGGTACATGTGCACAATGTGCAGATTTGTTACATATGTATCCATGTGCCATGTTGATTTCCTGTACCCATTAACTCATCATTTAGCATTAGGTGTATCTCCTAATGCTGTCCCTCCCCCCTCCCCCCACCTAAACAACTCTTTCAGCAATTTTCTTAGCTACTACAAAGTAAGACATCAATGTATAATTATAATAAGGGGAACATTTAACAATTAATTGAGCCAGCTAAAGCTAAATCTCCAGAGCTTAGGAGTTCAAATGCTTGCTCACTAAGAAAAAAGGACAGAGGATTTTAATATAACTGCAGGAAATCTCAGTCCAATTAGATTCTAGGTAAATATAAATCTTGTTGCACTGTGATTGGAACTCTGTCACAGTCCTCCGGACTGATTCTAGTATCTGGCTTGGAGAGTCAAACCAAAGAACTCCTTGCCCCACTGTTTCTCTCCACATATTACTGAATTAATCAAGTACCTTCAGGTTCTGTGCTGAACAAAGGTCTTCTGAAGGCCGTCAGCTTGCTTTTACAACCAACCAATAAGACTCACAGAACATATCACACAACTGTGAGGCAGTAACATCTCTGAAAATATTCATGATTTACCCTAGTTTATAATGGCGACACCTTAACTAATTCACTGTCTTTCCTCATTCAGAATTAGATCATGTGAGGCCAGGAGCCATCCCCTTTTGGAGTTTTGATAATGGAGACTTAACAACTATCTTTCAAACCAAGGAGGATTAAAAAATAAGTAATCAAATTAACTAGGGTGGCAGTTCACTTCCTTAACTTAATATGCATCTTTTATCCCAGTGAAGATCTAGAAAACTGCAGAAGGATTTAACAGAATCAAAAGTATCGTATTAACATTTTGGGAGTCAAAAAAAATCAGGGTATATTTTATATTTTAAATCATTTTATAGTTGAAAGAACTTGGTCTGTTAGAAACTGGCCTTCTAATCCCAATGTAAAACTACAGGTGCCCACCACCATGCCTGGCTAATTTTTTTTTTTTTTTTTTTTTTGAGACGGAGTCTCGCTCTGTCGCCCATGCTGGAGTGCATTGGCGCGATCTCGGCTCACTGCAAGCTCCGCCTCCCGGGTTCACGCCATTCTCCTGCCTCAGCCTCTCCGAGTAGCTGAGACTACAGGCGTCCGCCACCACGCCTGGCTAATTTTTTTTTTTTGTATTTTTTTTAGTAGAGACGGGGTTTCACCGTGGTCTCGATCTCCTGACCTCGTGATCCGCCCGCCTCGGCCTCCCAAAGTGCTGGGATTACAAGCGTGAGCCACCACGCCCGGCCATAAATATCAATCTTAAGGACTCTTCCCAAAAAGTCCTCCCATCAACTGCTCTGTGCACGTGTCTCCTACTCAACTGCTAAAGGAAGCACAGCTGAGACAATGCTACCCAAGAGCGGTACCTAGAGCTAAGCACTCAAATCTAGCAGCTAACTCTGCCTATGCTAATAGGCATCTAGGGAATGAGTAAGTGCTTAGAATGTGCTAGACACTTTTCCAAGTACCTGGGATACATCGGGGAAAAGATCCCTGTCCTGCTGGAACCAACCAGCATGGAAAAAGACACACAACAGAAATGGAAATGGAAGATGCCATGAGAGTGAGTGACTGTGAAAGGTGGGGGGATCCAAGAATTGAAAATCCTAGTGGGCTCAAACAATTTCTGGATCAATTGGCCCCAGGAAGGTGGAAAGTTAAGAGGTAGAAGAGTGGAGTCCATGAGTAGATCATCACCAGGCTGCATTCCTGAATCTGATCATTAATTGCTCATAAAAATACCTTCAAAGATTAACCTTTCAACGTGTTTTTGCTCATTATTAAGCATGATTTTTAAACAGCCACCTAAAGAACATTTCTGCTTCCTTTGGAACACAGTTTTTGAACACACTGTGGTTCACTGCTTCTTATGTAGATATTTCTGCTATAACACAATATATGTTACTGGGAAGACCACATATTCAGCAAAAATGTTCACTAAAAATAAAAGGACTTATATAAAATACAGGGTAAAAAGCAGACTACTCAAACCCTATGCAACCCTGAAATCAGATGGCTATTTTGTTAAAAATCAATACGTAAGAAATAAGAAACCCAGGCAGTTACCCAAGAGTGGCTGCATGCTGCCAAAGGTGATACTGAAAACACATGAAAGCAACAGATGCTGGCTTGAAGGCACCAAAACAATGCAGTAATCTGGGGGTTTTTGTGAAGGTGAGCACAGCAGGCAGGGCAACCTGCCATAGAGCATAATGTTAGCGTGTGCCTCTGTGGGGAGGGAACCCCGGGGGACAGGTGTTCATTTTTCATTTCATTTTCAATAGAAATGAGAAAGCTCCTGCTGGTGCAACAGCCAAACTGAAAGTTTAAATTCTCACCTATTTTTTTTCCTTTCCTGCTAAAATACAATCCCACATTATACCATTAAAGTATATATTATAATTCGGGCCGGGCGCGGTGGCTCACGCCTGTAATCCCAGCACTCTGGGAGGCCGAGGCGGGCGGATCACAAGGTCAGGAGATCGAGACCATCCTGGCTAACACGGTGAAACCCCGTCTCTACTAAAAATACAAAAAATTAGCCGGGCGAGGTGGCAGGCGCCTGTAGTCCCAGCTACAAGGGAGGTTGAGGCAGGAGAATGGCGTGAACCCCGGGGGGCGGAGCCTGCAGTGAGCCGAGATCGCGCCACTGCACTCCAGCCTGGGTGAAAGAGCGAGACTCCGTCTCAAAAAAAAAAAAAAAAAAAAAAAAAAAAAAAAAAAAAAAAAAAAAAAAAAGTATATATTATAATTCTATTCCCTCTGGTCACACTCCTCTTGCCTAGCAAAAGTTGCACATGAACCAGCATAAACTGCACATTTTATTGACATCACTCTCCTATTTACTTAACCTATCACACACAAACCAAAACAAACTATTGCTAAATATCCATATGCAATAACAAGGTCTCATGGCCAGCCCACATCTATTTCCCCTACCAAACTGCTTCCAAATCTCATTGTGGGGAATAACTTTAGCCCCACCATGTGCAGGCCTGGGAAAGCAATCAATCCAGGTTTCTGTCTTTTTTTATATAAGACATGTGCATGAAATTCAAGGTAGACATACTATATTTACTCTTTTGGAACTGTGAATCTTGAGCTGAGTGAGAGCAAGGACAGGAAGATCCTAAAGGGCTCTATTCCAGTTATAGCACGTGGTTGGAACGGTCAGTAGTTCCCGCCAACAAAGTATCTGAACGCTCTCATTCCAAGTAGGTTTTGGAGACTTTTTTCCAGCTTCCCAACTATTATGTGGGAAGTCTGTAACTATGTGAGCTACTCTAACAACAAATTGCCTTTTGTGTTATGTGATCAATGTACACCACCTTGCATCAAAAAACTTTTCATGCATACAACATGCTTGCTTTTTATTAGATCATAGAAAATGTGTATTTCTCTTTCAGTTACTAAGGGTTCAAAATCCAGTAATCACCATTAGCCTATATATTCTTGAACAATTGACCGCTCACCTTCTCAGCTTACTTCCCATAGTTTCCTTATGGACTATGTTGCCCAGGCTAGGCTCAAGTGATCCTGCCACCTCAGTCTCCTGAGTAGCTGGGACTACAGATGCTCACCACTGTGCCTGACTAGACATACAATTTTTGGAAACAGGAGAGCTATAAATAATTTTAGGAGTAAAAGGAGAAAAGAGAAAAAGAGCAAAGTAATTATATCACTTGCATTTTCGAAGAAATCGGTTTATCTCTTCTTTTCTCTTCAACACAGGTGTATTTGTTTTTTGTATTCTCTTCAGGATTTTATGCAAATGTCCATTCATTCTTGGCTTTAACCAATTCTCACAGGCCCATACCACTTTACAAACTAGCTGTGTGACTTCAGCCTCCATGTCTTTGTTTCCTTGTCTGTACAGCAGGGAAACAATGTCTAGGTTGTATAGGAATTTTCTAAGGACTAGAAACTACATGCTCAAAGCAAACCCAGTAAATAGAAGGTGCTTTAAAACTGGTTGTCACCCATGCTGTAGCTCCCTTACTATTTACAGCCAAGTTAACAGTGCCCTTTGCAATTAGGCACTTTAGAAGATCCAAATTATTCCCAATAATTTGGCCAGAATGTAATTCTGCAGCCACCTCTGTTCTTCTTGAATTGCATGCATCATATTTTAACATCAAAATCGCAAGCCATGAAATCACATATTTTTTCTCTTTAATTTTTGATCTGCCTAATTTCTTGTCTGCCACAGGTAAGTGACAAGCACGCTGGGTACTAATCCTCTTACCTCATGCAGTGGACTCATTTTCTCTCTGTGCGTTAGCTTGAAAAAGACTGGGAAGCACTAATGAGTGATTAGTGACTCTCAAACCTAAACGTGTGTTTAAATCACCTGGGCATCTTATTATATAAAACATGGATTTTGATTCAGCAGATTGGGGGCGGAATCTGAGATTCTGCATTTCTAACCAACTCCCATGGGATGCCAATCTGTGGCCAATGCTTGGAGCAGAGAACAGTACAGGTTTCATGATACTTAATGATCCTTTCCCTATAAAATCAAAAAAGATATGATTAATTTGTCTCAAATATCACTTCCCATTTCTCTAATTGGAATAACTTTAGTATTTTCTCTTTCCTCTATCCTCATGAAGTAATAAGTTTTTATGTGCTAAAGAATTGTCTTTCACATATGTGGAATTTGAGTAACTTCCTAATATACATGAAAAGGCATTCAACTAAAAGATGAAATAAAATTTCAATAGAAACAGAAGAAATTAAAAGTTAACTAATGTAATCCACAACTAAAAGTTCACTATAAAGTGACTGAAAATAAGAACTACATTTTCCCGACTGTTCCAAAGACATACAACTGAGAGAACTGAAGATGTCACTCAAATGTGAATCACTTGAACCTGAGTCTACCTAACAACAAAGCTCTTCCTGCCTGTTACAGGATGAGTTTGTCCTTCCCAAAATTCGTATGTTGAAGTCTTTACTCCCAATAGCTCAGAATGTGACCTTATTAAAGAACAGGTAAGGCCAGGCAGTGGCTCATGCCCGTAATCTCAACACTTTGAGATGCTGAGGCAAGACTCCTGGCTTGAGTCCAGGAGTTCAAGACCAGCCTAGACAACAAAACAAGATCCCTTCTCTAAAAAAAATTTAGAAACTAGCTGGGCACGGTGCCGTGCGCCTGTAGTTCCAGCTACCTGAGAGGCTGAGGCAGGAGGACCACTTGAGCTCGGGAGTTCAAGGCTTCAGTAAGCCATGTTCATGTCACTGCACTGTAGCCTGGACAACACAGTGAGACCCTTCCCCACCACTTAAAAACAAAAACAAAAACAAAAAAAAACAGGGTCATCATTGCCAATGTAACTAAAATAAGGACACATGAAAATATAATTACACTGTGGGTGTGATTAGTCAACATTAAGTAAGGTGAGCCCTAATCCAATATGACTGACATCCTTATAAAAAGGAAAAATGTAGATAGACACAGATATGTACACAAAGAGAACGCTACGAAAGATCACCACTATGCTGCCACAAAGCAGCAAACTACTGCAAGCAAGGACAGAGGCTTTAAACAGATCCTTCCCTGGTGCCTTCAGAGGTAACATGAGGCCGGGTGCAGTGGCTCATGCCTGAAATCCCAGCACTTTGGGAGGCCAAGGTGGGCGGATAGTGTGAGCCAAGGAGTTCAAGATTAGCCTGGGCAACATGGCAAAACCTTGTCTCTACAAAAAATACAATTAGCCAGGCATGGTGATGCATGCCTATAGTCCCTGCTACTCAGGAGACTGAGGCAGGAGATTGAGGCTGCAGTGAGCGATGACCGTGCCATAGCACACCAGCCTGGGCAACCCTGTCTCAAAAAGAAATGAAAAAGAGGTAACACAACCCTGCCAACACCTTGCTCTTGGATGTGTGGCCTCCAGAACTGTAAGACAACATACCTCTGTTGTTTAAGCCACTCCATTTGTTATACTGTGCCACAGCATCGCTAACAAACTAACACACAGCCACATTGTGTTTCCTCCCAAATAAGATTAACGTTGATTAAATAACATTAAAGATGATTGTGTAGATAGACAACTAGGTCACAGAGGGTCTGCAGTGCCAGGTTCTGGGAACAAACCTGCTGGTGAATAGGGAATACACTGAAAAGCTTTAAGCAGATTACTAATAGGTCTAATAAGTGCAACTGAAATTTGTCACAGGTCTGAAAAAAACATTAAGCTCTGCCTAAAGATGCCTTTATACTATGTTAGACAAAAATATTCTTGCCATTATCAATAAAACTTCTACCCCACCACAAAATATGAATGTTTCAAGAAGACACCTTCATTTGCATGTCACATCTATTAATACCTAAAATTCTTCTAAATATTAAGAGATGTAGACAAAGTTACAGATCAAATGAGCTTTTATTTAAAATAAATATATATACATATATACGTGTGTGTGTGTGTGTGTGTGTGTGTGTGTGTGTCCTGGAACACCAAATACCACATCTTGGTTTTGTTTTATTTTGGGAAGGAAATGTTTGTCTTAGTAATTAATTGCCTTAGAGAAGCTTTCGATGATTCAGAGAACTAAGGATGTGACACCACTTGCAGCCTCCACAGACCAACCCCTGAGTGAAGAAGCAGTAGCTAAATGTTAGGACCATTTGTTAAAATACTGGGGACTCCCTCCCCACTTTAAACAGTAACTTGATTCAATGGAAATTTTCCATTTAGCAAATAGTTTCATGTTATCTTTACTTTTTCTTTTAAGGCAAACTTTTACTGAAGTGTAATACATATACAGAGAAGCACAAAATGCAATAAATTTTCACAGAACAAATCAATGTAACCAGTACCATAAAACGTAACATGACCAGAACCTGGGAGTCCCCTTAATGTTCTGTTCCCCGTACCCATAGGGCAATCTCTCTCCTGACTTCAAACACCAAAGATTAGTTGTGGCTGTTTTAAAATTTTCTATAAAAGGAATTATACAGTATTACGCTCTTCTGTGTCCACTCAACATTATGTTTGAAATCATTTACCTGTTTTTGCGATGGGGTCTCACTCTGTAACCCAGGCTGGAGTGCAGTGGTGCAATCACTGCTCATTGCAGCCTCGACCTTCCGTGCTTAAGGGATCCTCCCACCTCAGCCTCCCAAGTAGCTGGGACTACAAGAGCACACCACCAAGCCCGGCTAATTTTTGTATTTTGAGTACAGACAAGGTTTTGCCATGTTGCCCAAGCTGGTCTCGAACTCCTGGGCTCAATCCACCTACCTACCTCCACCTCCCAAAGTTCTAGAATTACAGACGTGAGCCACTGCACCTGACCTATAGTCATTTACTTTAAATAGGTTTTAGAAATACTTATATTCCATTTTTATTCAAACTAGATCCTCATGTTTCATTTTGCCTAGTTTGAATTTTTTCCAGCTTAAATTCCATTTGCATCAAAAGAAAATAACACTTAAGTCATCGAAGTAAACAATTCTAGTTTCCAGGACATTTTTCCTAAAAACTAGCAAATAAAAGGGTCAAATATTTTGTATCACCTAAGATTTCACAAACCACAAACATATCTACATAAATACATATTTTGCACTATGTTCATGAAAGCAGAAGGAACACACATTCTAGAACTATATATAGGGTAAATTGGACAATCAAACAAAATTATCAGTTAATATGACAAAATATCAAAAAATGGAGAACCAGCTTAATACATACTTTTGAAAAAAAAAATACATTTCATTATCCAAATAGCAAGCAATACCAATATGCCAAAATAAAAAAAAAGAATCTCGCAATAGTATGAAGTTAGTTTTTTAACCAGTTCTACCTACACCAGAAATAATCAAATTTCCTAGAACCTAACTGAAAACACTAGAAAGAAATTAATATGCCACCTACAGCAAACTCCAGAAATCAATATCCTATGCTAAAGAAGCCCAGAAGGGAAATCTGGCTGCACACAGCTGTGTAATAAATCAATTTGTTACCGTGACAGTCATCTCAAAACAGGAGTAACGGTTGACAGACAACAAAGAAGTTAGATCTGACTCAAGGACAATATACAATAGAGCCCCACAAGGTTTTTGTTTTGGTTTTATTTTTAACAAGTCTGTTAAATCATTCATTGGGAAGTAATACAAAACAGACTTCCAGAAGTCTTATTCTAATTTTAACATCATCAAGTCAATAAATTTTTTTAATGTTTCTAGAAATTTCTTTATTCAACAAATATTATGGAATACAGGCCGGGCGCGGTGGCTCTCGCCTGTAATCCTAGCACTTTGGGACGCCGAGGTGGGCAGATCACTTGAGGTCAGGAGTTCGAGACCAGGCTGGCCAACATGGTGAAACCTCGACTCTACTAAAAACACAAAAATTAGCTGGGCGTGGTGCCACACGCCTGTAATCCCAGCTACTCTCGAAGATGAGGCAGGAGAATCACTTGAACCCAGGAGGCAGAGGTTGCAGTGAGCTGAGATTGCACCACTGCACTCCAGCCTGCGTGACAGAGCAAGACTCCGTCTCAAAAAAGAAAAAAAAATGTATATATATTATGGAATACACACTATGTGTACACTATTGTCAGTAGATGGCAGGAATTCAATGATGAGTGGGGAAAAATAAGAATTGCTGTTTTTTGGAGGGAGACTTATTAATCCTTACAAAAAAATTATTACTGTTGTAAGTGCTAGAAGAAAAGATACAAAGATGGCTATAATAGTATTTATTAAGGAAATTTATTTGACTAACCTGGGAGAGGAAAGGCAATGACACTGGGGTGGCAGAGCTTAAGAAAAGATAAGAATTAAGTGTGTTACCGAGACGAGAAGAGCAAGTGCAAAGGCCCCGAGGCAGGCGGGAACATGGGCAGTGTAAGTAACAAAAACTATTATGCTGAGCTCCTAAGGACAAAATTAAGGTAATCCCAGAGTTTAGGAGCAAAGGTGAAAAAGACTTGGTTGTGACAATGTATGAAATTAAACCGTAGTGATAAATTCTAAATAATATTTAATTTTTCCATAAGGCCTCATGCTTCTAAACACTAAACAATTTAAATATAGCTTGGGACAGAAAAGTATGATTATATGAAAGCCTACCTTTATCCTCAAAGCATCCCTGCTAAGCTCATTCTTAGTGACATTTCGAGAGGTCCCTATAATTTATACTTATTCTGAGTAGTAAAACCAATTCAGAGATGTAGAAAGCAATAAATAATATATTTGAAAAATCTTAATCTGTGCTTTATATCCCATAGAAACAAATGAGTATTAAAGATCTATTCAGTTGGAAATGGTGGTTCACATCTGTAATCCCAGCACTTTGGGAGGCCAAGGTGGGTGGATCACCTGAGGTCAGGAGTTCGAGACCAGCCTAGCCAATGTGGTAAAACCCTGTCTCTACTAAAAATACAAAAATTAGGCCAGGAGCAGTGGCTCACGCCTGTAATCCCAGCACTTTGGGAGGCCAGGGTGGGCAGATCACAAGGTCAGGAAATCAAGACCATCCTAGCCAACATGATGAAGCCCTGTCTCTACTAAAAACACAAAAATTAGCTGGGCATGGTGGCACGCGCCTGTAGTCCCAGCTACTTATGAGGCTGAGGCAGGAGAATCGCTTGAACCCAGGAGGCGGAGGTTGCAGTGAGCCGAAATCGCACCACTGCCCTCCAGCCTGGTGACAGAGTGAGACTCCATCTCAAATAAATAAATAAATAAATAAATAAATAAATAAATGTTAGCTGGGTGTAGTGCCACGTGCCTGTAATCCCAGCTACTCAGGAAGCTGAGGCAGGAGAACTGCTTGAACCCGGGAGGCAGAGGTTACAGTGAGTTGAGATCTCACAACTGTATTCAAGCCTGGGCAACAGAGTGAGACTACGTCTCAAAAAAAAAAAAAAAAAAAAAAAAGTCTACCATTTAAAAACTAGTAATTTGGCCAGATGCAGTGGCTCATACCTGTAACCCCAAGACTTTGGGAGATGGAGGCAGGAGGATCACTTGAGGCCAGGAGTTCAAGACCAGCCTGAGTAACATAGCAAGACCCCATCTCTACAAAAAAATTGTTAATAGGCCAGGTGTGAGCACACCTGTAGTCCTAGCTACTCAAGAGGCTGAGGCAGGAGAATCAATTGAGCCCAGGAGTTTGAGGATGTGGTGAATGAACTATGATCACACCACTACCCTCCAGTCTGAGCAACAGAGTGAGACTCTCTTTTTTTTTTAAGCTAGTAATCCATTGAAGATATCCTTTACAACATTCTCCACAGATCCTAAGCTTTTAAGATACAACTAAGCACACAGGATCTCTGCAAGTGGGTGAGGATAATGGTTTTTCATCACTAACAAAGGATGTTATTGTAGTAGTTTATACCAAGAAAGTAAAAGACCAGGTGCAGTGGCTTATGCCTATAATCCCATCACTTTGAGAGGCCAAGGCAGGAGGATCACTTGAGCCTGGGAGGTCGAGGCTGCAGTGAGCTGTGATCATACCACTGACAGCCTGGATGACAGAGCAACACCCTGTCTCCAAAAAAAAAATCAGGAAACAAAACAAAGGAAAGAAAAAACCCCCATCTTGGAATCTAATCGCAGTACTCTGCTTTTTTTTGTTTGTTTGTTTTTTGCTTTTTAAGAGACAGTCTTGCTCTGTCACCCAGGCTGTAATATAATGGCATGTCGTTCACTGCAGCCTTAAACCCCTGGCCTCAAGTGATCCTCCCATCTCAGACTCTCAAAGTGCTGGGATTACAGGTGTGAGCCACCTTGTCCGGCCCAGCACCCTACTTCTGATTCTTCAGTTTAAGTAACCCTAAAGAACAGACAATATTTAACAAATACTCATTTAGAGAAAAAGTTGTTTGGAGAAGGCAGCCAACTCAGTTAGCTTCAAATCCATCACCAAAAAGAAAGGAAACCACTGAGAAGGTCAAAGACAGTCTCCTTACCAAATAGTCAGACATCCACTGGACCTGGCAGGATGCAAAGGCACAGCCCCCACTCAAGCAAAAGGGTGCCTCACATGGAGTTGTTTTGCTCTAGGTGCCACGGAAATCTTCCAAACCATGTGTGGCCTTTATAGATCCTTCTTAACACACTTACCTTTCAGAGACAGCATACCTTTTTCACTTGTCACAGAGGTTTTCAGATTCACTGAAACACTATCAGCCTCCATAAATACATAGTTCTTCCCCAAGCACTTTAAGAACCATTCTGTAAATAAGTCCTTAGCAATCTCCCTTCACATATTCTTCCAGACTCAAGAAGGGAGGTGTATTAGTCCATTCTCACGCTGCTATAAAGAACTGCCTCAGACTGGGTTATTTATAAAGGACAGAGGTTTAATTGATTCACAGTACCACAGGGCTGGGGAGGCCTTAGGAGGCTTACAGTTATGGTGGAAAGGGAAACAAACACATCCTTCTCATATGACAGCAAGAGAGAGAAGGGCTGAGCAAAGGTGGAAAGGCCCCTTATAAAACCATCAGATCCTGTGAGAACTCACTCACTATCACAGGAACATGATGGAGGAAACTGCCCCCATGATTCAATTATCTCCACCTAGTCCGGACCTTGACACGTGGGGATTATTACAATTCAAGGTGACATTTGGGTGAGGACACAGAGCCAAACCATATCAGGAGGACTTCCTATAATCATAGTTCACCACGCCCAGCTAATTTGTAAAAATTTCACTATAATCATAGAGCACTGCAGCCCTGACCTCCCATGCTCAAGAGATCCTCCCACTTCAGTCTCACAAGTAACCGAGACTAAAAGCACACGCCACTGTGCCCAGATCTAAGACGGTTTTTGATTTGTTGGTTGATTTCTATTTTTAGGGAGATATTCAGCAGAAACAGGGTGCCACAGTCCCATAAATGGGAAAAATAGCCAGTGTTTTTCATGTTACAGAGGTTTCCTTAACCGTGGGGCTTCTAGGAGTCACTAATTCTGACTCTCTCATGAGGGAGACTGTACAGGCATTTTCCACACATATTTGACTACTATTTTTGGTGAAATGTCCCACTGACACCAGAATAATGTTCCATATTATAAATGTTGAGAAAGGTGAGCACTCAATACTGCACAAGGCAGCTTGCCTTTTGACAATGATCTAAACTGTATTACCACATTAAATTGTTATCAAGAGAAAGGATAATAAATAAGTAATCTTTCCTTATACTGAAGTTATCATAATGTAATCTATATCTAAAAGAGTTGGCCGGGCGCAGTGGCTCACGCCTGTAATCCCAGCACTTTGGGAGGCCGAGGCAGGTGGATCACGAGGTCACGAGATCGAGACCACGGTGAAACTCCGTCTCTACTAAAAACACAAAAAATTAGCTGGGCACGGTGGTGGGCGCCTGTAGTCCCAGCTACTCAGGAGGCTGAGGCAGGAGAATGCCGTGAACTCGGGAGGCGGAGCTTGCAGTGAGCCGAGATCACGCCACTGCACTCCAGCCTGGGCGACAGAGTGAGACTCCATCTCAAAAAAAAAAAAAAAAGTTAACATATTTTGTTCCTTTCCCATGATTTAGATGTGCATACGCCCTAAACAAGCAATCTGTGGTAACTCTGAGAGATTCTTCAGTCACTAAGAAATTCTTTTTTTTTTTTTAATTTTTTTTTTTTTTTTAAATTATACTTTAGGGTTTTAGGGTACATGTGCACAATGTGCAGGTTTGTTACATATGTATCCATGTGCCATGTTGATTTCCTGCACCCATTAACTCGTCATTTAGCATTAGGTGTATCTCCTAATGCTGTCCCTCCCCCCTCCCCCCACCCCACAACAGTCCCCGGAGTGTGATGTTCCACTTCCTGTGTCCATGAGTTCTCATTGTTCAATTCCTACCTATGAGTGAGAACATGCGGTGTTTGGTTTTTTGTCCTTGCGATAGTTTACTGAGAATGATGTTTTCCAGTTTCATCCATGTCCCTACAAAGGACACGAACTCATCATTTTTTATGGCTGCATAGTATTCCATGGTGTATATGTGCCACATTTTCTTAATCCAGTCTATCATTGTTGGACATTTGGGTTGGTTCCAACTCTTTGCTATTGTGAATAGTCACTAAGAAATTCTTACTGCCCAATAGCTGAGTCTAAATCAAAGATAAATACAGACAGTACTGTAACCTACACACATCATTTAACCCTTAGAGCAGATTTCTAACTGCTCTAAAACCTCCACTCTGATCAATTTATATCACACAAATACCTTCTCAGTTAATCTTCAACCAAGAAATTGTAGTTGTGAATGCAAATTTGTCTGTATTAGGTTCTAGCACTGACATTTTTTTTTTTTTGCAGGGGGGAAGGGTGGAGATAGGGTTTTGCTCTGCTGCACAGGCTGGAGTGCTATGATGTGAACGGGGCTTACTGCAGCCTTGCCCTCCTGAGCTCAAGAGATTCTTCTACCCCAGCCTCCTGAGTAGCCGGGACTACAGTCTCATCACACTCCCAGCTAATTTTTTACTGTTTTGTAGAGATACGGTCTCACTATGTTGGCCAGGCGGGTCTCCACATTGCTCAAGCAATCCTCCCGCTGCCTCAGCCTCTCAAAGTGCTGGGATTACAGTCACGAGCCACTGCACCCAGCCCCACTGACATCTTTTGAAATTTAAAAAACTCCTATGTGGGAGAATGAAAATCTGGAACTTGATGTGAAGTTCAGAACAGTAACAGCATTCCTCAGTAAAATGATTGTTCCAGATTATGGACATAACACAGTGAAGTATTTTAATCTCTTTCTCAGAAAAACATAAAAATGGGCAGCTTTAATCTGCTAATTACATCTCATACGAAATTCATGTCACTCTTCAACAGTAAAAGTAACTCAAACAAAATGATTTCACCTAGGTTTTACTGGCTTCTGTAAGAAAAGTATCTTGTTTTTTTTTTTTTTTTTGAGACAGGGTCTTGCTCTGTTGCCCAGGCTAGAATGCAGTGGTGCAATCATGGCTCACTACAGCCTCGACCTCTCAGACTCAAGTGATGCTCTGCCTCAGCCTCCTGAGTAGCTGGGACTACACGTGTATGCCACCAGGCCCAGCTAATTTGTAAAAATTTTTTGTAGAGATAGGGTCTCACTATATTGCCCAGGCTGGTCTTGAACTCCTAGGCTCAAGCAATCCTTCTGTCTCCGCCTCCCAAAGTGCTGGGATTACACTGTGCCCAGCCTAAAAAGGGTGTCTTAATACACACAATACATCAAATGAAAAGAAAAGGCTTTGCTAGTGTTCAACAGGTGTTGACTCACTTGTTTCCCTGATCTCATCTAAAAGTTGAGTCTGTCTTTTCTTGAGCAATGCTATAAGCCACAATATACTGTCATGACCATAATACATTTTCTGGAAAACCAAGCAGGTTAGATGACTTCTATTATCGTTGATTAGAGAGCCTGAAGCTCAAATTTTTGGAAAAGGAAGTTAGCAGGAGCAATAAATCTCTGATCTTCAGGCCTTTTTTTTTTCTTTTTTTTTTTGAGACAGAGACTCGCCCTGTCGCCCAGGCTGGAGTGCAGTGGCGCGATCTCAGCTCACTGCAACTTCCGCCTCCTGGGTTCAAGCAATTCTCCTGTCTCAGCCTCCCGAGTAGCTGGGATTACAGGTGCACACCACCAAGCCCAGCTAATTTTTATATTTTTAGTAGAGACAGGATTTCATCATGTTGGTCAGGCTGGTCTCGAACTCCTGACCTCAGGTCATCCACCCACCTCAGCCTCCCAAAGTGCTAGAATTGCAGGCGTGAGCCACCATGCCTGGCCTAAAGGCCATTTTTAAAAAGTACCTCTCTAGAGTCTAGTCGATCCTGTCCCAAGGTAAAATTTTCTGTTTCCAAGAATCTTAAGGTTTACTTGTCTCCACCAAACAGTCAATTCTGCAGGGTCACCACAGTCTCATTTATGATTGAAGATTAAAAAGCAAGCATGAATTCAAAAGACAAAAAAAATACTAGGCAGATGGTCAAGTTAGAGAACAAGCAGCATAGGAAAATAAGAAAAGAACTCATGAATGCATAAACCAGGACACAAGACCAAATTAAGGAAGACACAAGCAAGAAGTGGGTAAACCTAACTGACCAAAAGTGGGTCACATGTTTACCAAATTAAGTTTACTACTCTTCTAGATTCCAAGCCTTCCTTAAAGTGTACAAAGCGTATCTATTTCACCATAATGCTAAGATCATTCCCCCAATGTAAACACTGGCAAGACCCAAACGTAAGGCTCCTTACCTCCTGGTCTGTAGACAACATCATCTTCAGTGATGTAGGATGTTATCTCGCCGGTATCTGTCCTTTCATAACGAGACTTTTTTTTCGGTGGTTTCTTCTTGTTCTTCTTCGTGGACTCCTCTGCGGTGGCACTATTGTTGTCATTGTCCTCGTCTTCACTGTGATCACTCTCAGCATAATTTTTGGCTCCTCCTTCCAAGGTACAGCTCCGGCGTGGTCTTGAATTTTCACTCTCTCTTGCTTTGTCTCTTTTCTCTCTCTCTCGGTCCCGATCTCGGTCCCGGTCCTTCTCTTTGTCTTTGTCTTTGTCTTTGTCTGCTGTCATGATTCGCCACGTGCCTTCTTCTGTCCTCTCACGGCTAGGCCTCCGTGAAAGGTAGACAGTAAGCCTGGGCTTCAGTCTTCTGAATTTCTCACTCAATTCCAGGGAAAATCCAACCACTCCAACAACCCCAACGTTTCAAAAATGCTAGGAGAGAAAAAAGAATGGTTTTACTTTAACGCTTTTTCATATTTGTTTCCTAAAATAATGTTTTGTTAAATGAATCTCTTACTTATTCATGCTTTACACCTAAAAACTTCGCACAAGCCACAGGAGAAAAATTAAGTGTTAAAATTTTAAAAATACAGTTTTTGGTCTCAGCAAATGGTTTGGGGTTTTCTACGACACCAATAATAAAAACTGCCTGAATGCCTAAGAGTAAACTATACTTCCTCTACCTTACATGTTTTCTCCTTTTTAAAGAAAAAGCAAAGCAATACCCTGGTAGACAACATATAATGGGTATTATTATACAAAAGGAGCTTCATAACCCATAATATTAATTTAAAGAGGAAAGAAATCTGTAGTAAAAATTATTCCCAGGCCAGGCACTGTGGCTCACGCCTTGTAATCCCAGCATTTTGAGAGGCCAAGCCAGAAAGACCACTTGAAGCCAGGAGTTCAAGACCAACCTTGGCAACAAAGCGAGATCCCATCTCCAACATAAAATAAAATATTTCTACCTGAAAAAACAGTAATAGTTTACAGCACTGTCAAAAATGTCTCAGGACAGGACGGGCACGGTGGCTCACGCCTGTAATCCCAGCGCTTTGGGAGGCCGAGGCAGGTGGATGATGAGGTCAGGAGATCGAGATCATCCTGGCTAACATGGTGAAACCCTGTCTCTACTAAAAAATACAACAAAAATTAGCTGGGTGTGGTAGTGGGTGCCTGTAGTCCCAGCTACTCAGGAGGCTGAGGCAGGAGAATGGCGTGAACCCAGGAGACGGAGCTTGTAGTGAGCCGAGATCGCACCACTGCACTTTAGCCTGGGCGACAGAGCAAGAGGCTCCATCTCAAAAAAAAAAAAAGAAAAGAAAAGAAAAAAAAAAGTCTCAGGATATCACATAGAGCGCTATATTCTAAAAGATATTTTCTGGCTACTTCTACAAACTCCTAGAACTTCCTTCAAGAATAAAAATAATATTTAACTTAAACGAAAGTGAGAGCTTCAGAGCAAGATTTTTCCACCTTCAGTTACATTTTACACATCTTTTCATCCTACCATTTTCAGTTATGTTCCAAGGAAAATAATCTCTCTAAAGATGTATTACTGGCCAGGCGTGGTGGTTCACACCTCTGTATGTGGCTCACAGCACTTTGTGGTGGCTCACAGCACTTTGGGAGGCCAAGGCGGGGGGATCACATGAGGTCAGAAGTTCAAGACCAGCCTGGCCAACGTGGTGAAACCCTGTCTCCACTAAACACACAAAAAGTAGCTGCGCGCGGTGGCACATGCCTATAGTCCCGGCTACTTGGGGAGGCTGAGGCAGGAGAATCGCTTGAATCTAGGAGGCAGAGGTTGCAGTGAGCCGAGATCGCGCCACTGCACTCCAGTCTGGGCAAAAGACTCCGTCTCAAAAAAGAAAAGAAAATGTATTATCTCTGCCTTAACAAAATGTAACATCTTCCAGAAACAACCTTCCATCTTTCGGGAATATTAAGTGGTTTTTACAGTCTTCCAAATTTCTACTATAAATGGTATCCCTAATAAAGTCCTCCCCAAAAAGAAACCCAACAAGAAAAGTCTGAGGTTTTTAAGCATCTGCAATGGAAAAAGTGAATCCCAAACTCCAACCCAACACAGTTCTTACAAATATTTTATAGCAGGAAAAAATTGTGTCTTTCTAAGTCAGTTTTGGAATAGACCTAACAATAAATTTATAAACAAATAATTTATCTTTTGTTTTTCTTATGATCTTCCTCAATACCCTATCTCACTTATTCAACAAATCTTTACTAAATACTGGGTGCCAGGTGTTAGAACTAAAACCACAATGGAGGAGAAAACTCATGGTCCTTGTTCTCAACGCTCAAATGCAACAAAAGGAGGCAACTGATCAATCTAAGAAGCTTCTGTTTCTCATGCAACTAGGGCAAGAAAGGAAACAGTGCACATAAACAAACAAAAGATTGGTCTTCTTTACTTAACAACCACAAACAAATCAGTTTGCAGTTATATGCTTCAGATGCAGAGAAATTCTCTTTGGTCAGCCAGGCATGGTGGCTCATACCTGTAATCTCAGCACTTTGGGAGGCGAGGTGGGCAGATCACGAGGTCAGGGGATCGAGACCATCCTGGCTAACACGGTGAAACCCCATCTCTACTAAAAATACAAAAAATTAGCCGGGCGTGGTGGTGGGCGTCTGTATTCCCAACTACTCGGGAGGCTGAGTTAGGAGAACCGCTTGAACCCAGGCGGCAGAGGTTGCAGTGAGCTGAGATCGCGCCACTGCACTCCAGCCTGGGCAACGAGAGAGACTCCATCTCAAAAAAAAAAAAAAAGAAAGAAAGAAAGAAAGAAAAAAGAAAATTCTCTTTGGTCATGCTAAAACCATAACAATTACCATATATTCTCTGCAGCGCTCTTACATCAAACCTCATACCAGAAAAGACCTCCTCATAAGCATCTCAAATATCCTTAGACATTCAGCAAAATAGAAAGTATTTAGTCTTTGGGAGATAGGTGATGAAGGAGCAATCATGCATCATAAGCTACATTAGAAGAAGGAACGCATGTAGCACAAAACTAGACTACTTCCTTCTATGTAAGAAACATGCTTTCAAATAGGATTTCTATTTTCTAAACATATTTCAAGAAAAGGAAAAATTATCACTGCCTATAAAAGTTTTGCCCAGATGAACCGTCTGCTAAACAGATATTCATAAACTCCCAAGTCCTGGTACTAAACTCCCTAGTCCAAGTCCAAGGCTACTAGTGCTAGCAACTGAAAATACAGAGACGTACTACTTCCTCGACAAGTCTTAAGTTTAGAGCATGAACGAGCCAATCATGAAAGAAAGAAAACTATCAGGCCAGGGGCGGTGGCTCATGCCTGTCATCCCAGCACTTTGGGAGGCTGAAGCAGGCGGATCACCTGAGGTCAGGAGTTCGAAGCCATCCTGGCCAACATGGCGAAACCCTGTCTCTACTAAAAATACAAAAATTAGCCGGGTGCGGTGGTGGGTGCCTGTAATCCCAGCTACTCGGGAGGCTGAAGCAGGAGAATCGTTTGAACCCTGGAAGCGGAGATTGCAATGAGCCGGGATTGTGCCATTGCACTCCAGCCTGGGAGACAGAGCGAGACTCCGTCTCAAAATAAAAAATAAACAAAAAACGATCAGCTAACATCATTGTTAAAATGTTCCTCTTTGACTCTGAAAACTCATCAGTGTCTACTGGGAGTCCAAAAAGAATGAAAAGCTTGGGCTGAAAACCTCTCCACTGCAACTGCAGTTTCAGACAGAAACACTTCTGATAACTTTAAGAAAAAAAAATCATTCTCCCTGGGGTTAACAAGATAACTGCTCCAGAAAACTGTGTAGAAAACATTTTTTCAGCACTCAAAGAGAAAAAAATAGTAAGTCCAAATTGTACATTCAACACTACTCACTACAAAATCATACACTGTTTCTATTTACAAAGAAAATAGAGTTGTTTCTGCCAAAAGTGAGCAAGAAAGTTAAAAATTCAAGAAACAATAAAGATGTCTATAAAACGAAATTCAGTATATGTGTATATTTATAAAATCAATGTTCTGAGTTATCTGAAAGTTGACTCTATCTATATATTACATTATCTGCATGTTATATTAATATATTAAATTATATAAATAATTAATACCATATCATTTATAGATTAGTGACATATTTATATAACCAACTTTTAGATAAGGATGAACATTAATAATCTAAGCAAAAGTCAATCCAATTACCATTTACATTTGGCTCTAAAATACAGCTCAATGGGAATATATTTTTTTCTCTACGTTGAACATACGAATCGTAATTCTTCTGAGCCTTAGTGTACAGTGATCAACACATACCAATGATGTGACAGCTAAAGAAAGAGACCCAGAGAGGAACCAGATGGCACTGAGGAGAGTTGTCACTTCAATTTGATAGAAATGATCTATAAAGTAGACGATACAACAACAGCATCTTTATTATAGCAACATGAGGTTTACAGAGCAAGTCCCTCATCTGATTCTTTCAACTCATGAAGTGAAGTGGACAGAAGTTGTCATCCTCGCTTCACAGGCTACAGAACTCAGAAGAGATCATCTGCACAAGGCCACGCAGCCAATGGGCACGAAGTAGGATTCCAGTGCAGCTGTCTCAGAGCTCAACCCTATCTGGCTTGCACAAGAACTCCTGCTGCCTGTGCTGCCAGGGTCTCTAGCTCTTCACAGGCAACTTCTCCTACATTCATCCATGATTCACGTGTGCTGATGATTCATGCACACAGAGTTAAGAAACATACTCATTCTGCCCCCAAAGCTATTTTTCTCCAGTCAGAAAGCCAAAAACATTGAAAATATCTGTGTCAATCACTACCCAACCCAGTGAAACAGGAAACACATTATAACATGCTTTAAATAAGAAAAGAAGAAAATCTAATCTAGAATACATTTCAGATTTACAACAAGCTTCAGCTACTCAGTGAACAAATGTCAAGTGAATGCCTATTATGTGCAATTTACAGCTCCAGGTGTTGGTAAACAGCAGAAAACTCAACACAAAACCCCTGCCCTTATCCTGAGCTTATGTGCTCAGCAGTGGAGAGAGACCACCAACAAAAGGCACCATACCTAATGAGAAGATCTTACGTGGGAAATCTAAGGCGGACAGACAGTGTGGCAGGACTGCAATTTTAAACAAGATGTTCAGGGAAGGCCTCTCTGAGGGGGCTTTGACCCTGAGTAGCAGCATTAGAGAAAAAGCCAAGGACACATGAAGGGAGGTGATTCCTGAAGAGGGGAAAAAGTGCAAGGTCCAGAAGCAGGAACGAGCCAGCCCACTCAAGACACAGGAGGCCAGAGGGGCAGGAGTAGCACGAGAAGGGGGAGAGAGGTCAGAGATTAGTTCAGAGGTTGAAGGGGCAGGGGGAGGTGGACCTGGATCCTGGCAGGCCTCATGGGCCAGGGAAAGGACTCTGGCTTTTACTCAAGTGAAATGAAGTTACTCGAATGACACTTCAGCAGGGATGTGAGTAGCAAAGAAAGGCATGATCTGCCTTCTGTTTACCGGAGATCACTCTGGCCGCTGAGAAAAACCTCAAGGGGCGCAGGGGGCACGATCACCCAGGGAAGACAAGCAGCAGCTGGGAAGGGCTAGAGTAGTAGCAACAGAGAATGGGAAAAGTCTCATGTTTGTATGTTTTAAAGGTAAGAGTCAAATAAATAGGATGTGCTGATAAACTTGTGAGGTGAGAGAGAGAGGGAAAAAAGAAAGGAATCTGGCCTGGATGGATGAAGCTGCTATTTGAGTTTCATGGGGAGACCAGGAATTTGGCTTTGAATGTGTTAAGCTTGATCAAGAAGCCTAGAAAATCACATAGAGTCTAAGTTGGCAGAGGTCCAGGCTGGAGATAATAATTTAGTTTTTAAAGCCATGAGACTGAATGAGATCACCCAGGAAGTGAGTACAATTTTTTGACAAAAATTTTAAAACTCATAAAAACATTTATTGCTCACGCTTGAGTGGAGAGGATATTCAAAATAGACTTAGGAGTTACACATTTCCAAAGGCAGTACCCTTAGGACTCTTTTTTAAGTATATTCCTCTCAATCATTTCCTGATTAGATTATACATCATCATTTCATCTTAAGTAAGAATATGTGGGCAGGTGCCAAAGCTCAAATAATGGCAGCTTCACCTATTTAGTTGAAGGACAGATTTCTCACAGTTTTTTGATCCTATTAGATTCCCCACTTAATCTAGGGGAAAGGATCAAAGCTTTCAACAGAGCCAATATACAGAATTACTCTTCATTTTAGGTTACTTCAGCCTCTACAAACACCATCTTACCTCTTCAAAATGAAGCCAACCCGCAAACACCTCACACTACTTCTCAAAACCAATTCAGATAAAGCACAAAAATTTCAGTCACACTCATGGTCCAAATCTCATTTAAGAGAACCACTTCCTGGCTGGGTACAGCAGCTCATGCCTATAATCCCAGCACTGTGGGATAACAAAGTGGAGAAAGCATTTGAGGCAAAGAGGCAATCGTTTTGAGACCAGCCTGGAAAACACAGCAAGACCCCATCTTTACAAAAGAAAAATAAATTTAAAAATTAGCTATGTGTGGTGGTGCACACCTGTAGTCCTAGCTACTCGGGAGGCTGAGGTGGGAGGTGGGAGGATTGTTTGAGGCCAAGAGTTCAAGGCTACAATGGGCTGTGATCACCACCACTGCACTCCAGCCTAGGGGACACAGTGAGACCCTGTCTCTTAAAAAGCAAAAAAAAAGAAAATCACTTCCTGTCAGTACTTAAGATTAAGGAAGGAGCCCGGGACAGAACTGGGGATACTGGACCGAGAAGCCAAGATCCAAGTTCTTAGCAGTGCCGCTTGCTGCACCGCCTTGGGCAAATCACTCTACCTATCTGAGTTGCAGTTTCATTGCTGTAAAAGGGGACAAGACCTACCTATTTCACAATGCTGCTGTTGAGAATTACACAAGTATACTATATCTAAATGTACTTATAGATTGCAAAGTGCTTTACAAATGTAAGATATCAATAATATATATTTTTATTTCAGTCATGATATACATCTACTACGGTAGATAATAAGCTATGGAAGATACAAAGGTAGCCAAAACACCCCTATCCTCAAGAAACTTATCTATTTGGGCGGGGGTAAAATCTATCCAGTTCCATGATTAAGAAACAAATCATGTAGAATTAACTACAAATGAAAAAAAAATTAAAAATATCTCCTCTTGGGTCATGTAAAACTCACTTATCCAAGGAAACCTGCCCCTTCCTCCTGAGTTCCCAATCCTCAAGCTCTACTCATCTCCATTGCTCAAGCCAGGCTATTTGTTAGGATGCTTGACTTTGACTAAATACAGTGAGTGAAGTCCTCCAATTAATTCTTCCTCACTCAACCACAGTAAGACATACTTACATTTTTCAAATGCCCGACCACACTCTAGGCATTTTGCTTAGCACTTAGTCTACCAGACACATCCTGAACACCTCTGTAATGGACCCACTGCTCCGAATGAATCTTAGCTTACCTACTTCAAGCCATCATCATCCCTCATGCAGATGAATACAACTGCTTTCTAACAGATCTCTGTGACTACAAAACATTGTTTGCCTTCGCCTTCCTCCCATCTGTCCTCCCAGTGCAGCCAGCCAGCCAGCATATCTGACGTCCCACCACTTTTTTTCATAACAGCTCAATTGAGATATAATTCATATTCCATATGAATCACCATTTAAAGCATACAATTCAATGCCTACCATTCCTTTTCAAAGATTATGGGGCTGCCCCTTCACCTCTCCAGCCTCACCTCTCCCCTACCGCTTCCACCTCCACTCCTCCTGCATGCTCCTCCTGCTGCCTCAAGACACTCCTTCAGTCCCTAGAATCCAATTGCTGGGAATACTCTTCCCCGCCCCTTTGTCTGTGTACCTTCTACTGACCCTCAGAGTCTCCAGCGTTTCTGCTCTCCAATTCCAGGAGGCCTCCCAGACCTATCCAGAGTCCAGCCTTCTCTTTGCCCCACAATCCTGCCTGTAAAATGGCCCTCATTGATCCCACTAGTGTTATCAGTTGTTAACTTACATCACTTCCCCACTAACTGCAAAGTCCACAAAGGCAAGGACCATGTCTACCATGTCATATTCCATGAAGCAACTCCCACTCAAGCAATTTCCTCTCTGCAGCAAATTCAGGAGAGCATTTTCCTCGTCATTATTTGATTATCCAGTAGCAGCTGACAGGGGCTGGCCACACACCCTCCTGGAAGGCCTCTTTTCCTTTCACTTTCTAGACACGATCCTCTCCAGGGCCTATCTAACTGCTCCCTCCACTTCTTATACTAGGCCAACCAGTGTAGGAGTTCTGTTGGGGCACTCCCTCTTTTCTCATCCTCTACTTTCTACCTGGCCAATCTCATATATAATGCATTCACCAGCAATCAGATACCAGGACACACAGGAGGATCCACACATGCACATGTCTACCAGATTTCCCCTTCAGCTTCAGACACATGTGAAAACTGTTCACCTGGGGTCTCTTCTTGGATATCTCAAAGATACCTCAACATCTCCAAACCAAAGGCATACTCTGCGTGCACCACCATGCCTGGCTAATTTTTAAAATTTTTTGTAGAGACAGGGTCTCAGTGTGTTGCCCAGGCTAGTCTTGAACTCCCGGGCTCAAGCAATCCTCCTGTCTCCTCTCTTTAATCCCTACATCCCATCATCAACAAATTATCTCATTGTTACCTTATAAATTTCTCTCAAACTTATACCTCCAAACACCTCCAACATCACAAATCTTAGTTCAATCTACTAGTATGGCTTTCCTGGACCACCTGAATCAGGTTCTTGATTAGTCTCTTCAAATCCACTCCTCTGAACTCCTACAATTATTGTACTGTACTGCAGCCAGGGTGTTCCTTTAAAAAGGCTAATGACATTATGTCAATCCCCACTTTACAATATGTCAGTGACTCCTCACTTTGGTACATTAAAAATCCAAATCCTTATCATGATCTACAAGGTGCTTATTATCCTTTTTTGGCTTCATCTCACAGCACTGTCTTTCAGTCTACACCCAGCCACACTATCCCTCCCTCAGTTCCTTGAACACACCACACTCCTTCCTACCCAGAGTCCTTTGCTAAGGTTCTTCCTACCCTTTGTAATGTTCTGGCCTAAGTGCCTCCTACCCTTCCTTCAAGTCATAGCTCAACAGCAACGTCCTGAGGATAGCTTTCTTGTCCAAAACAGGTTAAATTCCCTTCATAGCATTTTCCACAACTGTAGTTTTACATTTACTTGTGTGATTTGGTTAGCTTCTATCTCCACCTCCCAGCTAGAAGTTCCATGAGGGACTGACCCTTGACTGTTTTTTGCCCTTTGCTGTATTTCCAATTCCTAACTCACTGCCTGGCACAGCAAGAGGAATAATAAATTATTTCTTCTTCCTTCCCACCCTCTCACACATATGTTGGATCAGTAAAGAGGGCATTATGATGAGACTTTTACTGGGGAGAGAAAATATTTCATGAATAAATAACTGAAGAGGTACTTGATTTGGTTCCTAAACCATGAGTAGGATAAGGAGATGCAAAGAGGAGAAAGACAGTCCAGGTGGGAGGAACTTCAAAGAGAGTGTTCAGTTAAATAGCAGCTACAGGGGAAAAAGAGCAGTACAAAGTAAATTTAAGCAGAGCAGGTGGAAGGGATAATGGAATGCCCCCAAAATAATAAAGCAGCTAACACTCACTGGGCACTTAATATGCACTAAGCACTTTACACATGTTAACTCATTTAATCTTCACTATAACAAAGTGACAATGTAATTTATGATCCAAACTGGATACATCTGAGAGAGAAAAAAGACACAACAAATAACTATGCAGGAAAAACCTATGAAAGCCAGGTCATATATCCTAGCTATACCCTTATTCAGTCAGTACTATTGTTATGTACATCTTAACAATGCAAAAGTAAGCACTGAGAGGCTGAGCAAGTTGACCAATCTCACACAACTATGTGTGAGACCTAGGATATGAACCCAAGCAGCTGACTCCAGAGCCTATATGCTTAACCACAAAGCGATCATCCTGCCTTAAATGACATGGCCTTAAAAGCCAAATTATCCAATACAGTAGGTTAAGTGAAAAAGGTGCTGCTGCAGGCTACTGAGATGAAAAGAGCAGTCTAGGAATATTCATCTTATCTGGCAGTAGGAGATGTTTTCCACCAAGGGTTGTTAGTGTCGGCCAAACAAACTTACTTTCAAATCCATGTTCTCTGAAAGCCTAAGTAAGGAACTGAGGCACCTCAAGTACTTTTGCCTGTGCCATTTCTGCATTTATTGTGTATCCAAAAAATGTGTTAGCATCCTCCTTTAGCCACGTGTGGAAGACCTACATGAACATCTTACTCTGCTAGCCCTGCCTCCAAGAGAAGCAGCTGCAGCCAGCATGCAGCAGAAAACCAAAGAGGCACCCTACAGCTGGGCGACTTGCTTCCAAAGGGAAATCAATTTTCCTTTCCTGTTGCCTTTCATATCAACATGCCTGGGAAAGAAGAAGTAATGGCTTTTGCTCTGGAAAGGGAAATGTCACTCTAACACTTGTATTCACTGAATATGAAAGTAAGGCATTCTCATAAACAGTAACCTGATGCAGAGAATACTTCAAAATATGCCAGAGAATTGCAGATGAAGCTGCAAGATATCACTGAAACATGAAGTCAGCAGATCTGTAAACTCAGACAGAAATAAAACAGCTTTTTATCTGAAAGTTATGTGGTATTGAGAGTTTTTCCATGTTTTGAAGTTCTTCCACCTGACCCAAACCAACCACATAAGCAAACAGCTACATATACCCCCTGCACAATTCTCTACCTCTGAGGTTAATGAATAAACTCAATCAATCCTGCTAAGAGTTTATATACTCATTCTCAGAATATACAGCTTATTTAAGGAACCTAAATAACTGCAATGGGATGCCCAGGTCAAATTCAAAGAGCAGCCTTTGTGGTATCACAGCAGAAGGCAGCACAGAATAAACCCTTTAATGAGGACTGGGTTTAATGCTGATAGTAGCACTTCCTCATCTCCTTGAGCCTTGGGGAAACAACTGAGAGAACTAAGATTAAAAGACTCTAATAAATAAGGCTTCTCAATTTCTTCCAAAAAGACATACTAATAACAAAACACAAGACCGCTGCAGAGGGTGCAAAAGTACCCAAAACAGCAAAACTCGAGGCTACAATTAACAACCCAATTAAAATCAAGTAAGAAACAATATATAATCTTTATTATTTGAAGCAAAAATTCCCAAAGATGAGGTGCCCCAGGAGGTTTCCCATAAAAATTTAAAATCCTGTCTTTCTTTAAAAAACACAAACTCGGCCAGGCGTGGTGGCTCATGCCTGTAATCCCAGCATGTTTGGAGGGCTGAGGCAAGAGGATCACCTGAGGTCAAGAATTTGAGACCAGCCTGGCCCACATGGCGAAATCCCATCTCTACTAAAAATACAAAAAATTAGCTGGGCATGGTGGCATGTGCCTGTAATTCCAGCTACTTGGGAGGCTGAGGCAGGAGAATTGCTTGAACCTGAGAGGCAAAGGTTGCAGTGAGCCAGGATGGCGCCACTGCACTCCAGCCTGGGCAACAGAGCAAGACTCCGTCTCAAAAAACAACAACAACAACAACAAAACCTGCACAAACTCATTCATACAAGTAACTGCTTTCATATACTTTTAAACGTGAAGCTTTTTCAATTATATAGTTAGCTTGTACATTGCCAACAGTCGTGTCTCTTCTACTCAGCAGATTAAGGGAAATGCACTGCTCACTCTAAATAGGGCTTCTCAACTGAACTACAATTAACATTTGGGGACAGATAATTGTTTGTTGTGGGGGGCTATCCTGTGCATTGCAGGATATTTAGCAGCATTCCTGGCCTCAACCCATATAGATTCTAACAACGCAACCCACTGCCCCAGTGAGAACTACAAAAATATCTCCAGATACTGCCACACATCCCCTGGGGAGCAAATGTGCCCACAGTTGAGAACTACTGCTTTAAACAAATTATTTGTCTATTGCAGAGATTTCAAAAGGGTTAAGCATCTGTGTTGCTTCATGCAAAATTACGCTTCACTAATATGCAATCCATAAAACACCATTACAAAAACTATAGTCTGCCATGTTCTTTGTTCTCTGAAATAAACTAGACAAATTCAAAGTATTGCTTGAAACAGTCATTCCCCACAGATGTTTGAGGGTGAATCAGGAGAACATAATCAAATATCCTGAAAATTCTGTTGTTTACTGGCAAGTCCTGAAGCTTGCTAGGAAAAGTATTACTCATAGGTGACTGCTCTGGTCATGGGGTCAAGTGGAAGCTTTCGCTGTCACACAACTAAAGAGAAAACCTGGTGTCCACAAATGCCAAGGGCAATGGAAGCCAAATACCGATGAAATCAAATCCCTGATCTGAAAGGGGAAAACAATTCCTAAACTCACTTTCCCAAAGCATGGCTGTAAACAGAAAACCAAGTGGAAAAGATAAATGCAAAACACAAGCAGATGGGTAAATAAAGTGTGGTATACAACCACAACAATAAAATATCCAGCAATAAGAAATGAGGTACAGATACATGTTACAACATGGGTGAACCTTGAAAACATTATGCTAAATGAAAAGAGCCAGTCACAAAAGACTAGATACTATATGATTCCACTTGTAATAAATGTACAGAAAAGACAAATCCATAGGGACAGAAAGCAGATTACTTGTTGCCTAGGGTTGCAAGGGGTAAATACAGAGTGACTGCTATGGTTATGGGGCTGCTTCTGGGAATCACGAAAATGTCCTAAAATTGATTATGGTGATAGTTGCCAGTATCTGTGAATATTCTAAAATGCACTAAAGTGTGTGTGTGTGTGTGTGTGTGTGTGTGTGTGTGTGTGTTGTTTTTAAGACAGGGTCTCACTCTGTCGCCCAGGCTGGAGTGCAGTGGCGTGATCACGGCTCACTATAGCCTTGACCTACCGGACTCAAGCAATCCCCCTCAACTTGGCCTCTCCAGTAGCTGGGACTATAGGTGTATGCCACCACACCCGGCTAATTATTTTGTATTTTGCAGAGATGGGGTTCCACTGTGTTGCCCAGGCTGGTTTCAAATTCCTGGGCTCAAGCAATCTGTTTGCCTTGGCCTCCAAAATGCTGGGATTACAGGCATAAGCCACCATGCCCAGCCAACTGTACACTTTAAATAGGTAAATTATATGACATGTGAATTGTATCTCAACAAAGCTGTTTTAAATAAAACACATACACACAGCAGCAGCAACGGAATTACAAACTAAGAAGAAAAAGTTCAGGCCTCACTACAGCCAAAGGTGCATCTGGCTATGAAATTCACAAGGATGAGCTTTACCTCTGCAACTGAGAAAAACCACCTTTTAAAGCTGTAAAAACACAGTCAATTAAACTAGTAGACAGAGTTTTATTTCACATAATGCTGAGAATGAAAGAGAGCCTTCTTTGGACCACGGTAATCTTTAATATACAGGAATTCTTGGTCAGGCTTACTATCTCTGTATAGCATGTTCAAAAGTAGATTAAGTTGGACTGGGTTTCTTTCAGTTTGCAGAGCTCTAAGATTCAAAGTAATGTGCAACCATGGCACATAAGCTCTCAGCGTGTGATGAAAGAAAATGACAGGGTGAATTTTATATTTAACTTAATACAATTACACTTCACACCTATAGAAAAAAATCAAAAGCATTCAAAATGCACTTCTAATCCACAAGTACAAATTATATCAAAGGAAAAATGGAACCACAAAACTCATCGGAGCAGCTCTTTTAAACACTTAGAATCTCTAAGTCTAAGATAAAAGGCAAAGTAGCTCTGAGTAAAAACAGAAGTCTCAGTCAAAATTCAATTTGCTGTTTTCTATGTCTGAGCCATTCTAACTGGGTGTGATTCTAGGTTGACCAAATGTATTAACCCTGGTGTCTCTGTTAACCTGATGTCATTCAAAGAGAAAAGCAGAAGAGCCACTAGAACAATTCAATTAAGATGCCAGCAACTAGTAACTAACCAGGGAGGGCAGGAGAAGTCCCAGGACCTAGAACATAACACTTAAATGTAGTTATAACACTGATCATCAAATAAACATCGGTCTCCAGAGGAGATTCTGTCAGTTCCCCCATTATTTCAGCAAATGTTTACTGAGTTCATACTAGGTGGCCTAGGAGCTATGTCCAGAACACACACAATCTCTAACCTCAGAGAGATTACCATCTAGTGGGGGGAGAGAGCAGACAATAAACAAACAAGTAGATTACTACAGACACAGTCTGTAAGTTGGCCATAAGATGTGCTACAGAAAAATAATAAAGCTGGGCAATGGGCATTGAGAGGTCATCAATTTAAGGTAATCACTGGCAAGGGATCACTGGACCTAAACGAAGCAAGGTGCAAGTTACATGGTTAAAGTGGGTGAAAGCATTCTGGGCAGAGAGAAAAGCAAGTGCAAAGCTCTGACTCAGGCAGAAGCATGCCCGGCATGTCCAAGCAACAGCAAAGGGACATGGTGGCTGAAGCAGTGAGGGCAAGAAGAGTTGGAGATGGAGAGATAGCTCAATACTTACTCAAATAAGGGAAAAGCCATGGTGGAGTTTTGCTTAGAGAAGTAACAATCTGAGGTACATTTTAACAGACTCCCTCTGGCTTCTCTACGATTAGGAAACAACTCAGGCAAGGTCGTAGTAGTGAAGGTGTTAAGCAGTGGTCAGATTCTAGCCCTCAGAAACGGCTGACAGAGCGCATGTGGTGTGAGAAAAAAGGAGAGCCAAGGAAGACAATAAGGTTTAAATCCAAGCAACTACAGTCATTTACCGACATGGAAAGAGAACAAAAACTGGGAATTCTGCTGGAATGTATTAAGATGTATGTGTTGAGTGGTCAGAAAGCTCTGGGCTAGACCTAAATCTAGGAGTCCTCAGCGCACAAGTACTAATAACCATGGGGCTGGATGGTATCAAAACAAACTACTAGGGATGAAATATTCAAGATGGCAAAGAATGCTTTGCAATGAATATTATGGACAGCCCAAAAACGTTCTGTGAACTGCCAATGAAGTTGCAATGGTAGAATGATGGAAAGACTGTGCATGACCATGCTCTGAAAACCCTGAGCTGAAAACAATACACTTTTTTATTCCCAGAGAAGCCCTCTACATAGGTAACAGTTGCCTATGGACAAATTCTGTATTAATGATGTTACCAGATGCTGCGTTTAATAAAATCCAGGCTGCTGAATTCCTTCCTGGCTGGTTTCCACGCTAGAAGACACATAGGATGGGAACACCTCCCCCTGCTGTTTCACAGGGAAATACACCAGCTGTCCAAATGACTTTTGCCAGGCCCTTCTGGGCTAATGAATTAAGGAAGGAAAAACTATTTGAAAGATTCTCGCCTTGTAAATTAATTTTAAAAAGAGTTATCAGATTTAAAAATTAGCTTTCTTAATATTTTTGAGGGCCTAAATTAAAATTTTTAATGTCCATGTGAAAAGAGAAAAAGAAAACATGTAGTGACTAATTATATGAATTTAAAACAAAGTTCAACTCTAGAAAAAATGAAATTTAATGGGTTCGCTAGTGATGTTTAGCTGGTACCACAATTTGAATCCGAAATAATTCAAATAGAGCAACATTTATATGTCTCAAGAAGGCACACTGTTTTAAAGTAATTGATATGAAAAGGTATAAATGGATCCAAAATCTGTGAGCATTATCATGAGAAATATATGATTACATCTGTAACAGAAAGAAAGGGGAAAGCTGCTAGATTTAGAAAAAACATCTCAGCCGGGCCTGGTGGCTAAAATTCTATCTAGCACTTTGGGAGTCTGAGGCAGGAGGATCACTACAGGCCAGGAGTTTGAGCAACATAGCAAGCGCCCATCTCCACACAAAAAAAAAACAATAATTAAAAAAAAAAGAATAATCTCACTCTGGAAATATATTTTTTGTTTGTTTTTTTGAGTCAGGGTCTCCCTCTGTCACCCAGGCTGGGATGCCGAGGCATGATCATGGCTCACTGCAGCCTCGACGTCCTAGGCTCAAGCAATCCTCCCACCTTTACCTCCAGAGTAGCTGGGACTACAGGTACGTATCACCACAACTGGCTAAGTTTCCTTAATTTCTGTAGAGAAGGGATCTTGCTAGGTTTCCCAGGCTAGTCTCAAACTCCTGAGCTCAAGGAATCCTCACACCACAGCCTCTCAAAATCCTGGGCTACAGGTGTCAGCCACCATGCTCAGCCTGGAAATCTAATTTAAAGAGATCAAATTATCAAATTCTGGCTAATGACAGGAAAGATGTTTCCAGCAACTAGAGAAAATGCATCACTTTCTATCTACTCCTGTGCAAATTTCTTCACTACAAGTGGAAAAAGGAAACTATGAAAAAGCAAAGAATGGTGCATACCTTCAAAAACGTCACTTAAAATTACCACTGCAGGTGTCAACAATAACCTTTATGGCTATTCAGCCTCAGACATACTTGGCTTCTAGACTCAATCAATATGTCAATCTTATTGTAACTTCACAGTTTACAGTGTCTCCATGCAGCAACAGCAACAAAAAAAAAACAACTCAAGAATATGCCAGCATCCTTGTATCAGATGTTTACAACCAACCAAACAAAAAAAATCTTTAATACGATTTGCTCAGGGTAAAATACCAATTCTATCTGCAAAACAAACAAACAAACAAAGCTCTTTAAATATTTAATCAGCAGTAATTAGAATTGGAGGACAGAATGACTAGAATCAGATGGAGGGAAGAAAAGGTTTTCATTTCTACCCTCCTGATAAGGAAAACAGCCATACATTCAAGAATAAAATAATCTTTATCATTTAGAGGAGCCTAATTCATTTATTTATTTATTTATTTTGAGGCGGAGTTTCACTCTCATCACCCAGGCAGTTCAATGGCACGATCTCGGCTCACTGCAACCTCCATCTCCCAGGTTCAAGCGATTCTCCTGCCTCAGCCTATCGAGTAGCTGGGATTACAGGCGCCCGCCACCACACCCAGCTAATTTTTGTATTTTTAGTACAGACAGGGTTTCACCATGTTGGCCAGGCTGGTCTCAAACTCCTGACCTCAGGTGATCCACCAGCCTCGGCCTCCCAAAGTGCTGGGATTACAGGCATGAGCCACCGTGCCCAGCCAGGAGCTTAATTTATTACAACAAGCTCTCGAGGATGATATAATGATCCCATATCACAGACAATACACTCCAGTCCTGCTTAGCATGTAACATATTCTCTAATAAAAATTCATACCCCCTGACAATGCCTACCTGGAAATAAAAAAGAGAATGTCTTCAAGTCTACGTCATGGGTTTTCAACATAAATATGATTCCCTCTAAAGCAAGCATCTGTCAAGATCTTGGAAAGAAGGTCATTACTGAGAAAAGCATTTATTTGTGAAATAAACAAAGGGCTCCAAAAGAGAAGTGCCAAAATAAGAAAAAGCCAAGTATCACGTTTCTTTTAAAAATGCAGTGAAAAAGCTTAATGCTATAATATTTTTTGGCTGACGCAGTGGCTCATGCCTGTAATTCCAGCACCTTGGGAGCCAAGGCAGGTATATCACTCGAGCCCAGGAGTTTGATATCATGGCCAAATCCCATCCCTACAAAAACTACACAAATTAGCTGGGCACCTGGTGGCAAAGGCTTATAATCCCAGCTACTCTAGAGGCTGAGGTGGGAGGCTCACTTGAGCTTGGGAGGTTGAGGCAACAGTGAGCCATAACTGCACCACTGCACTCCAGCCTAGGCAACAGAATAAGACCTATCTCAAAAATAAATATTTTCATATTAAAAGATATTCAAATTATTAAAATTGTAACATTTATTCTTTGGTCTTATTATTTAGCTCCCATTTATAACAAAACATACCCAAATTAAATCTATAGCAAATGTAAAATGCAAGCTTTCATTAAATAATATGTGCAAAGTTGCAGCTTTTTCCATAGATCAATGGCCTAAGAGAGGCCTCATCTTGACATTTATAAATTATTAACACAGGCCTGTTAAATATCACAAGGCTAAAAGAGAGCCTTTGATTTATGGACCTGGACATTATCATCAGAAGGAAAGTAATACATACTTCTTTTTCGGGATTAAAAAACAAAACAAAACAAAACAAAACAAACAAAAAAAACAGCTACGTCTTCAGAGGTTTACCAAATAAGTTTTCTTAAATATGAAAATAACTGAATAGGATCACACATACAAACAATAACTGTGGTAACACCAAGCAGGACTGAAGGAGGCAGAGACTCCATTTCTTCCACAAGCCAGCAGATCTTCCAACAACACTTGTACTGGTCTTGTGTTGGCAAGGCTTAATCAATACCACACAGCTATTTCTTTCTAAGCTTCCATCTCATATAGTGTAAAATAAAGACAGCAGAGTAACTGCTAGATTAAATAAGGTCTGTATTCCAACTGTTTAAAGTCAAGTGCCCCAATGTTGACTTGACAAACTTCCTCAATTTTGTTGTCAAGGAAAAATACTCATTTCACACTCCATTTTACATACTCATACTTCATTTTACAAGCAAAGTAATCATTTCATACTCCACAACCACAAAAATATCAGAAGCTCAGTTTGGTGCCCAATGTAAGCATATACTGAAGAACTCTAGTCTCTAGCGACCCTTCAGATCACCTGGAAAAAAGGCAATATACACTACCAGAGAACATAAATCCCAAAAGCAACTGACAAATGCAACCTGGGAGGCTGAAATGTAAATGGAGCACACAGTTACAACAGCATTCTCCAGAGAAATCCCCTTTCTCACTTCAGCAAACAGAGGTCTTCTCAAAAGCTTTCAGTGGGAAAACTGCCACTTCTGATTAAAGTTAATTTGATCAAATCCATGGGCCCCGGGGGAATGCACAGATCCCTCTCTTTTCTCTCCTCCGTGCTTTACCTTGCAAATTCTAAAGTGACTAACAATATGACTAACTGCCTAGAGAAATGTGCCATTTTCAGCAACTGGTAAATTACAGTGTTTTTTTAAATCAGCTGGTTATGATATGTGCTGCTTTCTTCCCTATATATAGGCCTGTCACTTTTGATATAGTTTAAATAAACAAATGACATGATATGGTATAGATAAAAAGCATTTTTAGAATATTAGAGAGTATTAGAATTGTGCAGAAAAGGCCCAGGGTGGTGGTTCACGCCTGTAATCTCAACACTTTGGGAGGCCAAGGTTGGCAGACTGCTTAAGCCCAGGAGTTCAAGACCAACCTGGGCAATGTCGCAAAACCCCATCCCTACAAAAAAAAAAAAAAAAAAAATACAAAAATACAAAAATTAGCCAGGCGTGGTGGCAAGCATCTGTGGTCCCAGCTACTCGGGAGGATTAGCCAGGTGTGTTGGCAGGCACCAGTAATCCCAGCTACTTGGGAAGCTGTGGAAGGAGAATCCGGGAGGCAGAGGTTGCAGTGAACTGAGATCACACCACTGCACTCCAGCCTGGGCGACAAGAGCGAAACTCCAACTCAAAATACATACATACATACAAACATACATACATACATACATACATACATACATACATACATACAGATTGAGTATCCCTTATTTGAATGCTTGGGACCAGGGCTGTTTCAAATTTTAGGTATTTTCAGATTTTGGAATACTTGTATTATACTTACTGGTTGAGCATCTCAAATCAGAAAATTTGAAATGGTCCAATGAGCATTTCTTTTGAGCATCATCTTAGCACCCAAAAAGTTTTGAATTTTGAAGCATTTCAGATATCATATTTTTGGATTTGAGATCCTCAACCTGGACTCTTAAGGTTTACACTATATATTACCATATAAAGGGTCTATGAAGTCTATATGTAAGAAAACTGTTCAACAAGTTAGTAATCAACAAAATTAAATACCCACAGTAAATCGCTCAGTGTAATGCATCTCCACATTACAAAACTTATAAATGATCAATGCCAAGTCTCTTCCTTAGAATAGGATGTGAGTCACAGATAAGAATAACACAAATCTAGCCGGGAGCGGTGACTCACGCCTGTAATCCCAGCACTTTGGGAGGCCGAGGCGGGCGGATCACGAGGTCAGGAGATCGAGACCATCCTGGCTAACACGGTGAAACTCCATCTCTACTAAAAATACAAAAAATTAGCCGGGCGTGGTTGCAGGCGCCTGTAGTCCCAGCTACTCAGGAGGCTGAGGCAATCATGCCACTGCACTCCAGCCTGGGCGACAGAGCGAGACTCCGTCTCAAAAAAAAAAAAAAAAGAATAACACAAATCTTACAATTTAACTACACTTAACTATCTCAGGAGTTCTCGGTGGGAATCTGACATCTGTCACATCAACATGTGCCTTATCTACTGATGGGGTTTCAGAAAAGTAATCCAAAATAACCCAACTGGCCTTTCTTTTCACGTTAGAGACTCAGCTCAGATGAAGAACCATGTAAAGAATGATTCTGTCACAAAACATTCTTAAATGGCAAGCTGAAGGACTAAAGTAAGTCACGTATTTTTTTACATAAAAAAAAAGAACCTGACAGCAATGAGAGAGGTGTCACCTCCCAAGTGTAACATTAAATCAAAATGTTCATAAACTAAACTACCAAGAAGGAATACCAGGAACTCAAGGAAAAAGAGACTCTTAATGCCTAAAACCACCTTAGGGTCCCAAGGCAAAAGTATCTCTGCCCTCAATAAGCCCTCATCACAACCCAGGCTCCAAACTAGGGACAAAGACAGAATCCCTCTGTGGTCCCCAGGGAGTCCCAACCACCCACAGGGATGAGTACCAAATAGGGCAGTTATTGCTGGTCACTAACTTGAACTGGAGGAAAACATCTAAGGCAGTTCTGTGAATCTTTTTCTCCATTCAAAGCGCCCTCATTTGTCCTAGACCTCAGTTCTTGCTCTCTGCAAATGCCATCTACATTTGTCTCAGTTTTTAATATCTTCATTCAAAAACTTACGAAGAAAAATCACGTCAGGCCCAATTTCCTCCTTTAAGAAACCACTCCTCCAGTCCTCCCTAAACAGCCTCTCCCTCGACTCTCCAATACAAGCCTTCTCTACAGATCCCCTGTGCTTGAGCTCACCCTTTCACCTTTGCTCATGCTGTCCTTGCCACTAGCCCAAGAGGGGTTTTTGATAAATGCACACCATTCACATCCACTTCAAGTGTCAGAAAAGTAATTTGGCTGGGCACGGTGGCTCACGTCTGTAATCCCAGCACTATGGGAGGCCGAGGCAGGTAGATCCCCTAAGATCAGGAGTTCCAGACCAGCCTGGCCAACATGGTAAAACCCTGTCTCTACTAAAAATACAAAATTAGCCAGGCGTGGTGGCACATGCCTGTAATCCCAGCTACTTGGGAGGCTGAGGCAGAATTGCTTGAACCCGGGAGGCGGAGGTTGCAGTGAGCCGAGATCACGCCACTGCACACCAGCCTGGGCAACAGAGTGAGTCTCTGTCTTAAAAAAAAAAGAAAAAGAAAAAGAAAAGAAATTGTGGATGCTTCCAACCCATGCCATGCCATTCCTTAATTCCTTTTGTAATCACACAGTCGGTATTTTACAGGTTAGCGTTCTAACACATAAGAATAATGTAAAAACCTTATTATTCACTAATTTATGTTTCATGTATCATCTCCCCCTCACCCTTCTCTGTAAGGCTCCACTGACAGAACACACCCTTGTCCTTGCTAGCTCTGTAAACATGAGCTAGTCAATTTCTCTGTCTAGACTTCAGTTTCTTCACTGACAAAATGAAGATAATAATATGACGTATCTCATGGAGTTGTGAGGAACAAGCAAAATAATCCATGTAAACTACCAATCCACACAATGCTAGCAGATACAAGATACTCAATAAACCTCAACACTGCTGATGACAAACCGTGTTATTCCCATCTTTAGAATTCCACAGCACAGAGGCAAGCAATAAACATTTTGCAGAAAACAGTATCTAAAACACATCAATCTGGTCCCAGAAAAACTATTTGTTTGTACTGCTTAACAGGAAGAGTTGTCTGTTCTACTCAAGAAGCCTGCCTTGACTACTCACATCCCTCCAAAGGGCCCTCAGCCCTCTGGAAGCCTGGTTTCCCAGGCCAACCCTTCTCAGGCTGCAGAAGCATGGTCTCCTGGTTTCTGTTCAGATCCACGAGAACAGGACCTGTGCCACATTTACCTTTGAAAGTAATGAAATATTTGGTCATGAATAAAATCAATTTATTAGATTTCATTTTTCATTATTCACTAACAAGCTTTCCTCTTTTATAAGCAAAGGGCACAGATTCTTAAGTAAAAACAATATGGTTTTCATTAATGTCTTTCTTAAATACTTAAAAAAACAGGCAACTTTTGGGTCTTTTTGTTTTAAAAATTAAATTATGGGGCCGGACGCGGTAGCTCACGCCTGTAATCCTAGCATTTTGGGAGGCCAAGGCGGGCAATCGCGAGGTCAGGAGATCAAAACCATCCTGGCTAACATGGTGAAACCCCATCTCTACTAAAAATACAAAAAAAAAAAAAAAAAATAGCCAGGCATGGTGGCACACGCCTGTAGTCCCAGCTACTCGGGAAGCTGAGGCAGGAGAATCAGGAACCGAATCAATTGAACCTGGGAGGCGGAGGTTGCAGTGAGCCGAGATCGCACCACTGCACTCTAGCCTGGGCGACAGAGCGAGACTCCATCTCAAAAAAAAATAAAAATAAAAATACGAAAAGTAAATTATAACTCTCCATCTCACATGTTAATAGTCTTTACATTCCCCTTTCCATTCAAACTTTCTCTAAAGAAAAAATGTAGAAATAATCATGTGTCCACAAAACCACAAAATGTCTAGACATAAGAGAATGCTCTCAGATATTACTCCTCTTATAGCCATGTGATCCACTTAAGAACTTTAATCTAGGGCCATGCTGTCCAGTATAGTAGTCACTATCTACATGGCTATTTAAATAAGTTAGAATTAAATAAAATTTTTTAAATGTACTTTCTAGGTCACACTAGCCACATTTCAGGTGCTTACTAGCCACATGTGGCTGGCAGCCACCACACTGGACAGCACAGACAGAACATTTCCATTGCCACTGAAAGTTCTATTCCACAGTGCTGATCTAAAGCTAAATGTATGTTAAGTAAAAATATTAAGATTCTCATTTCCTCAATAAGCCACTCTCTTTTAATCAACTCTAATAGCCTCAAGTACAAAAATATGCATAAACATGAACCCAGGGGACTTTATCTTTGACTCCCACAAAGGCAACAGATTACAATTCTTCTTAGAAAAGACAGTGAGACAGTCCCATAGCAATCTAAGGCTTTATTCTTCCATTTCTTCAGCAATTTACACAACATGACCCAAGGAAAAAAGAGCAAGAAACCATTTTTTTCCACTATACCTTTATCTAACACAGTCACATCTGCCAGGGTTTAGAATCACAGGTTCCATTATCTTACACCGTCAGCACTGATCTTCTCTGACTCACTCAACATATTATACCATCACTCTGAAATCAGGGCCTAGAGTCTCTGGCAGACAGGCTATATGTAATGACAGCCTGGATACAATCTTAAGTCTACCCTCCCTCAGAGGATTTCCCAACCCTATGCAATTGTCATGTGGGTAGGTAGAAGGCTGCACATTTTTCTTCATAATAAAAACAAAACTTCAATTTCTGTAAAATCAATTACCTCTGTATTTATAATACAAGATGAAGGCAGAGTTCTGTTTTCTACAAAACTAGAGCTTTTAGGAACACATGTTTTCAATCACTTATTTTTCAAGAATGATTGAAATATCTCCAAGCGCTCCCTGAGAACTTCACTGGTGTGATCTGCCACTCAAGTTAATTATCACAGGCTGCTTATACACAGGAAGAGAGGAAACGGGAAAGAACTCATGACCTTGCACAGGGACGTTTTATAAAATTCTCTAAAATTTAAACTACACATGTTTTTCCATAATGCAATACTACGGTACTGCCTTTAAAATAATCATCATGGAATAGCTGTTTTCTTAGTGATGTATGGGGAAGGTGGTAGCGGGGAGGGGTGCAAGAGATTCTGTGTACGCAAGAAAGGCAGTCACGTGACACCAATGTCCTTTTCCTATACACCTGGTGGAAAATGGAGAAAGCCAGAAAAACCTGTTTAGTGATCATCATTCTGATTTTTTGGTTATTACTTCACTAAAAGAAAAAAAAATACATCTGAGTATATGCATAAGTTGCATTTCTCTGGAGTACTTCCTTCTGCCCTCTGAGTCCGGGTACCAATGATCTCTGAGGGGAAAGGTCAGCCATCTGCCATGAGAAGAGGCCAAAATGTTGACAACTACTCCTTTCTAACCAAAGCACTTCTGAATCTGAGAAAGCAAGCAAACGCAGTGTGGTGTATAAAGCAAATTCTCGCCCGGAATTCTAGCTTGAATGGAGAGGATTCCATAGAAAATGTTTCCAGAAGGACTCTGACAACAGAAAGAAGCAATTCAAGAGCAAGGACATAATGCCATATGGATGGGGGAAAGAAAGGAAAAGAAGGAAGACAGAGGAGGAGTCTGAGAAAAATCTTAGTTCTTAAGCATGAGAATCAGAACTGTGGGCTTCAGGGTAAAAAGGAAGGAGAGACTGTGAAACATAACATCTATGTTTAAATGGGTCCTTTAGAGAAAAGAAAGCACTCAGCTAGGACTAAAGGAAAAGAATTGTACCTCCTCAACTCCCTTTCAGAGTATGATAAACCTTACCAATTTAGAAGTTGAGCACCCTTTCACAGCTCACATTCAGCTCAGACTGGGAGTCGGAAATTGAAAACACTATAGCCTGGGAGAAAGAGACAGGTGAACATACATACAAAAGACTGAGACAACTGCTCACCACTGATATGGGTCAATCTTGCAGGAATACTTGCAAAAACAAAAGAAATTACCAAGTGCCCTCTACGAATGCTAAATACAGGTCAAAATTTCCAATGGCTCAACCACCTGAGTGGAGAGCCAGAGAATGGGAGTCGGAAAGCATGTAAAACCATGGAGATCCCTGGAAACAAATTTCCTAGGCCTTTAAAACCATTTGTCTTTTCTAACTTACAGAAAACACAAACTGAAACCATCCAGAAATAAAACAAACGGGGCAGGGGGCAGGAGAGAAACAGCCAACAATAAGCTACTATTATTCTCCTACCACTTTCTCACAGGTGCAGGCACCTCCAAACCAAACCACTCAGAAATTTTATATACAAGGAACAAATCATAAGGATCTCATATAGGACTATTCATATACTAAATTATTTATAATAACCAGGGAGTCTTTCTCTTAATATGTTTGTCAGGAGCTCTGAAAATGAGGTTTTAGAAGCCACAGCATACCTATTCATCTTTAAAAGTAAGATGGCTGGCTTTCAGTTTAGCTAAGCTTTCATTTCTATTGTAAATATTTGACTTTAGAACACTGAACACCATGGCAAAAGGCAAATATTTACTTAGCTTAATTATTCCACATATATTGTTCTACTTCCCCTGTAAATACAAAATATGAGTTGAAACCTCAAATCATTAATACCTAAATTTGGCCACAGATTAAAATGTGCTATTAAACATCTCAACAAACTGAGATTAGGTAACACTTTAAGTTCTATATCACAGGCCTTAAACTAAATCAAAAAAAGTAAATGAAATTTATCTATAATACTAGAGATCAACAAAGAAATTAACCTGAAATAGGTACTAATGCAATCACCATAGATTTCCACAGACCCCAGTAGAAATAAAGAAATTTAATCTTTAGTTGAAATCTTAAGAGTAGCCATTAAATAAGTAGGACAGGAATGGAAGGGGAAATTGATTCTTTTATATCCTAATATTCATATTGAGAGATCTGGGCAAATATAGTAAGTCAACTTGGTTCTGGGTTTGAGAAATAAGCACTTAAGTACAATAAACTCCACACCAGAAATATTTTTGTATATTCTACTCTCATTTCAACATAACCATGCAAAGCCCTAATCAGACTAGGGGCTTATTTTGATCATAATCTCCTTTACTCTGAACCCTACCTACCCTATTTTGGCTAAGTGACAGATTTTGGCTTCCTCCACCCAGGCTTACCCCCCACCTGTACTGAAGCTCTGTCATATCATGAGATGAAGTCTGCTTAGTAATAGGTGAAATGGGACTTGTTCCCTTCTTTTTATTATAGGCTGTCTATAACAAAGTCAGGCTCTATATTCTTCATAATTTCATGACTAATAATTGCAACTAAATCCTATCTCATTTCTTTCCATGACACAATAAATTCTTCACATTTCAATATAAATCTCTTTATCAATACCACAGCCTTTGAATTTGCTTAAGCCACACAACCAATTTCTGTTCTGAGGTACTATGAAAATATTATGTGGCTTGTTTTATGGTTTAAATGAAACTTTCCTATGGGCACTGTTGTTGTTGTATGACATTAATTATCTGTCCAGTTCAGTTTTACCCACTATAAACTTTCTCAAAATGATTGGGATCATGTCTTGTTTTATGAGTGTATTTCTTGATTTCTTTGACATCTCAATGTCCACTAGGGACTGGTAATAAGCCTTCCAATGTATAGGTGGTAAAAATTGTTATCTACAAAATAAAAATAACTATACTAACTCACGAATGTCTCTATACCTAGAAATGTGAAGCATGTAATAATGTTTAACAAGAAATGCCAGCTCTAGTACTATAATGCAGAATAAAAATCAGGCAAGTGATGACTCATACTTCACAGGTATGCCAGCCTCAATCAGGTTTTCAACCAAGTCTTTATTAGAAATGACAAGTGATTCTTTCGCATGCCTTAATTTAATCCAAAGAGCAATCAAGGATCTGAGTGTGAAGATAACAGATTCAATGATGGGAAATACAACTACTCAATGCTATAATTTGGTAAAATAAACACTAGTATAGCCCAAAGACCCCAATCAGAAGTTAGACTCCATAATTTACCGACTCTGCCTCACTGTCTTTACCAAAAAAAAAAAAAAAAAAAAAAGAATGGAAAGAATGGAACTCAAAAATTCTATTAGTATAATCATCAAGCTTCAAAAACCAAATATAACAAATGTTACAAATTATCCATATTTTAGGTGCCAAATGCCTGAAGAATTAATAACATCAAAAATGGAATATTCAAAGAAGAGAGGATGCAGGCCCAGCCTCATGCTGAGCCATCCTCCCAGGAACCCTACAAGTCTATACCACACATGTACCTTCACCCTTTTGTTTTCCTTTTAATCCCACTCCTCCCTCCAGACTTGTTCTTCATCTTTTCCCCAATTCTCTGCTTGAGAATGGCATAAAAGGGCATCACTTAGTAGAATCTAATCATTCTACTTAAAGACTAAAGAAATGAAATGGCTGGACCCTGCTAAAGAGAAAAGACCAGGAGGGACGGGACACCTTTCCAGAAACCTCTTCAGAGACACACAGAAATTCTACAACCCATCCACTGTAGACTGTCTAAGGAAAAACTGTTCCCCACAGTTACTGGTGCTGCTTTTTAACAGAATACCAATAAAGGTATAAAACACAGAAAATATTCATTTATGGCAGAGATTAAAAACAAAATATATGCATTTATATGACTTTGTTTTTAAAAAATAAATCGACCACGCACAGTGGCTCAGGTCTGTAAACCCAGCACTTTGGGAGGCCAAGGCGGGCGGATCACCTGAGGTCAGGAGTTTGAGACCAACCTCACCAATATGGCGAAACCCCATCTCTACTAAAAACACAAAATAAGCTGGGCAGGGTGGTGCATGCCTGTAATCTCAGCTACTCAGGAGGCTGCGGCAGGAGAATCGCTTGAACCTGGGAGGTGGAGGTTGTGGTGAGCCAAAATGGCACCACTGCACTCCAGCCCAGGCAACAAGGGCGAAACTCAGTCTCAAATCAATCAATCAATCAATCAATCACAGCTACCAACTCCCTGGGGCAATTACAACCTAATCTTTTTTTTTTTTTTTTTTTTTTTTTTTGCGACGGAGTCTTGCTCTTTCACCCAGGCTGGAGTGCAGTGGCGCAATCTCGGCTCACTGCAGGCTCCGCCCCCCGGGGTTCACGCCATTCTCCTGTCTCAGCCTCCTGCATAGCTGGGACTACAGGCGCCCGCCACCTCGCCCGGCTAATTTTTTTTTTTGTATTTTTAGCAGAGACAGGGTTTCACCGTGTTAGCCAGGATGGTCTCGATCTCCTGACCTCGCGATCCGCCTGCCTCGGCCTCCCAAAGTGCTGGGATTACAGGCGTGAGCCACCGCGCCCGGCCTACAACCTAATCTTAATTAAAAAATAAATTCACATCACAGGTTTTCCTTCAAAGGCAGGTTAACAATACTACTTCACAGGTTAAGTGCCAGTTTTTTTGGTTTTTACCACTGGCCTTAAATGATTACATTAAAACACACCAAAAGGATCTTAGTAATTAAAGATAGATACTAAACAAAATTTCCACTTAAAGTCATGCTAAAGCACGACAAATTTTTCATGGTTCAAGGTGTGCAAAAAGCCTTCACTTTAAAGAATGCTTCAATGACCAAATACATTTTCAATGAATCAATGTACCAAATAATAATTAGGTATATTAAAACATCCACTTTAATTATAGGCAATATTGTTAGAAAAGCTAGTATCATGAAGCCACTGTTATAAAAAAGAAATAATTTATCATTAAAAAAAATCCTGGGCATAAACAAAAAACCCCTCCCTCCTCTCATGTGATGGAATCAATGCTGAAACACAGAAGCTTATAAAATCATTTTACCAACTGTTACAGAAGCACTAAGTATCAGACACAGGAAAAGGGGGCTTAAAACCAACATATTTCAACTAGAGATTTAAAGACAAATAAGAATGATTAATTAAGCCATAATCAAGTTCAAAAGTATTTGGTGGGCCGGGCGCGGTGGCTCACGCTTGTAATCCCAGCACTTTGGGAGGCCGAGGCGGGCGGATCACGAGGTCAGGAGATCGAGACCACGGTGAAACCCCGTCTCTACTAAAAATACAAAAAAAAAAAAATTAGCCGGGCGTGGTGGCGGGCGCCTGTAGTCCCAGCTACTCGGAGAGGCTGAGGCAGGAGAATGGCGTGAACCCAGGAGGCGGAGCTTGCAGTGAGCCGAGATTGCACCACTGCACTCCAGCCTGGGCGACAGAGCGAGACTCCGTCTCAAAAAAAAAAAAAAAAAAGTATTTGGTGAAATAGTAAAGTATAGCTCCTACAAAGGATAATCAAACCCAAGCACAATCTGATGCCTGTTAATCCACCTCTCCCTATGAGCTGTTAACCCACCTCTCACTACGAGAAGCCTTCCCGTCACAACCATCTTTGCCTCCTGCAATTGCAATAAACAGGAAACAAATTGGTCACCTCCAGAAGCTAAATACCAGCGATGGGTGGGAAATCCCTTTACTCATTCATCCATTCATTCATTCATTCATTCCATTCATTTGAGACAGGATCTCGCTCTGTGATCCAGGCTGGAGTGCAGTGCGCGATCATGGCTCACTATAGCCTCAACCTCCTGGGCTCAAGCAATCCTCCTGCTTCAGTCTTCCAAGTAACTGGGACCACAGACACGTGCCACCACACCCAGCTAATTTTTCAACTCTTTGTCGAGACAAGGTCTCACTATGTTACCCAGGGTGGTCTCAAACTCCTGGGCTCAAGCAATCCTCTCTTCTAGGCTGCCCAAAGCACTGGGATTATAGGAGTGACATACCACACCCGGCCCAAATTTGGATTTTAAAGAACTAATTTGATGCTTCCATAGAGAGGAACTTTTAAACTACACACTTCCTGATTCAACAGTTTACCTACTACACACAGAAAGGCTTTCCAGGAAGCATTTTATATTTGCTAAGTACAAGGTAAGTAAAATATTTTAAAGTCATCCAAGTTTCAATAACAATTATCATTACTTCCTTACTTGAAAGCTACAACCATATTTCCAAGTATTAAAACAACAAAATACAAATAATCCTAAAAAATCCACAATAAAGATTTATCCATTAAGGCCAGGCACGGTGGCTCACGCCTGTAATCCCAGCACTTTAGGAGGCCAAGGTGGGTGGATCGCGAGGTCAGGAGATCTAGACCATCCTGGCTAACACGGTGAAACCCTGTCTCTACTAAAAATACAAAAAAAATACAAAAATAATTAGCCGGGTGTGGTGGCACGCCCCTGTAGTCCCAGCTACTCTACTGTTTAGAATTGTTTTCAATGTCCAAAAATGTGACTGCTTTAGAGATGCCAAATGAGACTAATTTAAATAACCTAAGATTGCTCCAATTACCGCTGGTTTTTCAGGTGGTACAATGTATAAACCAAAGAAAAGAAGCTGGTGCATAAAACCCAGCTGGCTGAAGAAGCTAAAAATAAAACTCCACAATGATATGTGGTTTGGGGAAAAACATCAGAGCTCCATTTAGACATGTTAAGTGTTAGGTGCTTACTGGACATCTGAGTGGAGCTGTATCTTCTGAGTGGAGATACAAGGAAGGCAGCTAAGTAGGTCTGGACTAAAGATAACATTTTAAACTCTTTATTTAGGTAATTTTTTTCTTCTTTTTTTTTTTTTTTTTTTTTTTCGGAAACAAGATCTCACACCCATCACCCAGGCTGGAGAGCAGTGGCACAATCTCAGCTCACTGCATCCTCGACTTCCCAAGCTCAGGCAATCCTCCCACCTCAGCCTCTCAAGTAGCTGGGAATACAGACACACAACACCATGCCTGGCTAATTTATTGTATTTTTAGTAGAGATGGGGTTTTGCCATGTTGCCCAGGCTGGTCTTGAACCCCTGGGATCAAGCAATCCACTCGTCTTGGCCTCCCACAGTGCTAGGATTACAGGTGTAAGCCACTGTGCCCAGCCTGCATTTAGGTAATTTTTAAAGCCATGCATCCTAGGGAATTATGTAGAAATTCAACAAATATTTATCAGACACCTATTATGTGCTGGAGATGGAGCAGTAAACCAAAGAGTCAAAATTCTCTGTCATTCAGGACTTTACATTCTGGTGGAAGAAACAAGACAATAAGCAATAAAACTTCCAGAAACTGCGGTTTTAGATGCTTTGTTTTGGTCATTAAAAATTAAAGAGAAAAATAAATAAATAAAATAAAAATAAAAATAAAAAAAAATAAAGATGTAGCCGGGCACGGTGGCTGTAATCCCAGCACTTTGGGAGGCCAAGGCGGGTGGGTTGCCTGAGGTCAGGAGTTCAAGACCAGCCTGGCCAACATGGTGAAACCCCATCTCCACTAAAAATACAAAAATTAGCTGGGTGTGGTGGTGGGAGCCTGTAATCTCAGCTACTTGGGAGGCTGAGGCAGGAGGATCACTTGAACCCGGGAGGTGGCGGTTGCAGTAAACTGAGATTACGCCATTGCACTCCAGCCTAGGTGACAAGAGCGAAACTCAGTCTCAAAAAAAAATAAAATAAAATAAAGATGTAGTTTGTGATGAAGACAAGTACTCTAGGGGAAACAGAGCAGAGTAAGGACAAAGTAGAGCCGAGACTCAGGGTCAAGGTAGGCCTCTCACTGAGACTCGAAAGCGGGACAGTGAGCTACAGATATTTGGAGAAACATATCCCAGGCAGAAGGAACAGTCAGTGCAGAGGCCTTAGTGATCATCACAAGGGCAGTTTCCCTGGAGCAACAACGGATGGATTTAAGAGGAAAGGAGAACTGGAGATCTGGGTACAGAAAACTCTTGTTGAGAAGTTTTGCTGCAAAGGAAGCAGAAAAACCAGCAATAGCTGGCAGAGTAAATGGGACCCAAATAAAGGAGTTTGTATCTGTTTTAAGATTGGAGAAAAGCGGCATGTTTGTATGCTGCTGGGAAAGATCCAGCGGAGAATGAAACATCAACATTATGAGACAGGAAATTACTATGTGAGAGGGCACGGGTGGCGCCTCCGAGAGTTCCCTGAACAGCTGGTCTATACACAAGCAGTGGGGAAAGCACAGGATGCCCTGGAAGGTAGCAAGATGTGGTAGGAGTCTGCAGAAGGGCTCTTAAGACTGTTCTGATTTTCTCATGTAAGCAGGAAGCCCACCATGAGGCCAAGGAGGAAGTATAAAAGGACAATGTATGAAGCAGGCAACTAAGAAACTGCACAAGTGAATGGACTTGCTCAGGAGCCTTAAGGGCCCATTTGATATTTATTAACCAATTGGGAATTAACACTAAGAAACTCACCAAATCTGAGACATAAACACTGACTCTGACTTTCTACTATAAATAAAAAATTCTTTAACAAACTGCTGAAAATGGTCAGTGTCTAACATATTTGAATATACAATACTTGGGGAGAGTTGTAATTTCTCCAAATAATGTGTTGAAAGAGATTACATCCCATTTTCACACCATATTCATAATTGCTTCATCGCACATAACTTGAAGGGAGTCATCAGTCATTGAAGGATTTAATAACCTTAGGCTGAAGTTAACTCCCTTATGTCAGACCACAGTAAACAAAAGCAGGGTTTTAATGCCTTAAGCCAATTATATATTGCAAAAGTAGAACATCTTATATTCTTATTCACAGAGGTACAAATTTACACAAAAAGATTATCTAACAGCATTCAATTAATCACCAAGAACTGCCATATAAAAATCTATTTCTAATAATATGGTCCTGGTTGCACAACTCTATGAACACAGATGGTCCCCAACTTAAGAGGGTCTAACATACGATTTTTTCAAATTAACAACAGTCCAAAAGCGACACACATTCAGTGGAAAACATACTCTAGGTAACCACACAACTACTCCATTTTTCACTTTCAGTTCAGGGCACAGTGACTAACGCCTATAATCTCAACACTTTGGAAGGCCAAGTCAGGAGGATCGCTTGAACCAACGAGTTTGAGAGGAGCCTGGAGAACATGAGACCCCTATCTCTACAAAAAATTTAAGGCCAGACATGGTGGCTCATGCCTGTAATCCCAACACTTTGGGAGGCAAAGGCGGATGACCTGAACTCAGGAGTTGAAGACCAGCCTGAGCAACACGGTAAAACCCTGTCTCTACTAAAAATACAAAAATCAGCTGGGCGCAGCACCTGCTACTGTAATCCTAGCTACTTGGGAGGCTGAGGCAGAAGAATCCCTTGAACCCGGGAGGTGGAGGTTGCAGTGAGCCGAAACTGCACCACTGCACTCCAGCCTGGACAAAAGAGTAAGACTCCATCTCAAAAAAAAAAAAAAAAATTAAAATTAAAATTAAAAAATTAGCCAGGCATAGTGGCACACACCTGTAGCCTCCCAGCTACTCCAGAAGCTAAAGTGGGAGGATCACTTGAGCATGGGAGCTATGATTGTGCCACTGGGCAAAACATCCATCTGTCTGTCCATTTGTCCATCCATCCATCCATTCATACATATATACCAGGAGATATCCAACACTTTCTTATATAATAGGATTTATGTTAGATGATCTTGCCCAACTGTAGGCTAATGCAAGTGTCCTGAGCATGTGTAACATAGGCTAGGCTAAGCTATGGATTTTGGTGGGTTAGGTGAATTAAATTCATTTTCAACACGTATTTTCAACTTAGGATGGGTTTCCTGGGACACAACTCCATCTTAATTCAAGGAGCAGCTATATACTGGAAACCACTGATTTGTATACTTTTTAAATGAGTGAGCTATCTCGTATAGGAATTTTCTCTCAATAAAGCTTTTTTTAAAATCTATTCCAAGCTTTTAATCTAAAGAAACAGTTTTATCAAGTAAAAATTTGATTTTGTTTCTTTGTTGAAATTTCAATGGAAAATGGAGCAAATTAAGTATGTTCTGACAGCTTATGAATATAAACTTTGTAGAGACTCAGAATTCTTTCAGAATCAAGGGCAGAATTGAGGATGGAGTTTTTGGCCTTTGGTTTGGTTGTTTTTCTTCTTTAGTTGGCTAAAGTTTATAGCTTCCGACATTCCTGCTTTATCCCTTTGATGAAGACATACTCGAATCACTTTGACTAAAATAAACAGCAATTTTCTGGTTGTAGACAGCTACAAATAACTCCTCTATCCTATTACAGACATTCATCAGCAAGACTGAGTAACAAACCAATACCTGTATAAAAATGAAAGGATACAATATCACAAGTACTAATTCAGGTAATATCACATTTCTTAGGGTTATGACACTTCGAAGAAATTTTATACTTCAAATCTATACAGCAGGCCAAGGAATTCATATTTTTTCCCTGAGACAGGAAAGATAATTAAATAATTTCCCCACTGAAGTTTCAGTTCCCATGCCAGAATGTGAGAAGTGAGAGAGTTCTTCACCGTGAAAATCAAATTACCACAGGGACTAAAAATAAAGGTTATATTCTTCTAAGCAAAGCGATTATAAGACTGACAAATTAAGGTGCCCATAGAAGCAGCAATGGATACAGGAAAAAAAAAAAAAAAAACTACTAACAGGCTTAGCCATTTCCAAAATGTAAACTGTAAATGTGGGAAACTCAATGAACTGCCCTACACTTGGATCTTATTTTGTGTAACCCAAGAGGCTAACATCTGTTCTGCCTCCTTCAGAAGGTAGCTGTAAGGAAAGAGCTAGAGGCCAGTAAAGGCTGTTCAGTAGGTCTAAAGTCTTCTGCCAAGAGAAGTATAATCCTCATTTCGTTCTCAAAAAGCTCAGTCTCTGTAGTAACATACTGATCATCTTCTGCATGTATAAAATTTATGCTCTGTATTAGTCTGCCATAACAGAATACCACAGACTGGGTGGCTTAAACAGCAAAAATTTATCGCTTGCAGTTTTGGAGTCTCAGAAGTCCAAGATCAAGGTGCCAGCAGATTCAGTTTCTCAGTGAGGGCTCTCTTCCTAGCTTGCAAATGGTCACCTTCTGGGGCTGTGTCCTTACATGTCAGAGTGAGCACTGGTCAGCTCTGGTCTCTCTTCCTCTTCTCATAAGGACACTAATCCCATCATGAGGACCCCACCCTCAGAATCTCATCTAAACCTAACTGCCCTCCAAAGGCTCCACCTCCAAATACTATAGCACTTGGGGAACGGAAAGCTACGGCTTGAACATAGGTATTTTGAGGCAATACAATTCAGTCCACGGCACTCGCCTACACAATGTCTTTACTGATTGTCTCTAGGCAGAAATTAAATCTTTGTATCGAGAGAGAAAGACAGTTTTAAAGGATGGCTTTAAAGGGGGTTGAAGGTAGCTTACCGAGATTTAGACAATGTGAAATAAAATTTAAAAACAGATGAGGGTATTTGGTGGAGAATAATAGCTAAGAAGTATTAAGTATTTACCTTTGTGGATAGTTTCCTTAGATCACACACCTAGTTTCACGGGTCACACAGGCTACAAAGCCTTTACTTTTAATTATACAATATTGCTTCTCTTTTCCTTGGAACAAAGAAAAAAATAGAAGAGGAGGAGAATCGAAAAGATAAAACCATGAATGAGCTGCTACATAAAAGTATGTATTCATGTTCATTTTGTACCTTCTGTTAGATGTAGCCAAAATTTTATTTTATCTTTTATTTTTATTTATTTATTTTTTTTGAGACGGAGTCTCGCTCTGTCGCCAGGCTGGAATGTAGTGGTGCAAACTCGGCTTACTGCAACCTCTGCCTCCCAGGTTCAAGCGGTTCTCCTGCTTCAGCCTCCTGAGTAGCTGGGACTACAGGCGTGCACCACGACATCCAGTTAATCTTTGTATTTTTAGTAGAGACGGGGTTTTACCATGTTGACCAGGATGGTCTCGATCTCTTGACCTTGTGATCTGCCTGCCTCCACCTCCCAAAGTGCTGGGATTACAGGCGTGAGCCACCGTGCCCAGCCGGCCAAAATTTTATAAGCAAATGGCTCAAAGGAAACTTGATGAGTTACAGGATTCTAAATCTGTAAGTTAGAAAACAAACCACATGCTCAGAAGGTCTGTTTTTTTTTGGTACCAAGAGCTAAGAAAAGTTTATCTCTATGTCCTCATAAAGAAAGCAGTTTAATATGGTGAACAGCAGCCTTGGGAACCCCTTTATAAACCACTCAGTATACACAAACACTGTTCCACAAGGGTTCGTACAAGTCAATGGCCTCAAATCAATACAAGTAAAGCAAACCTGCCAAAAATAAGAAATGCAAAGCCTTCCTAGTAATTCAAACATAGATCTATGGCTCACCAGAATAGGAGTTCTTAATGAGAGGGTTCATGGATAGGCTTCAAAGGCTACATAAACCACCTGCAATTTATGTACTCAGTCACAAATTATGTTCTGGGAGAAAGATCATAAATTACACCAATACTCAAAGAAGTCCCTGACAAAAATAAAGTTAAGGACCTGTAACAAGAATTAATGAACTACATAACCATCAAGAGAGCCTATCCAAATCATCTTAACAACCAAGGCACTGGGTACTTATATGCCACAATTAGGCTGATGTTAAATTCCAACAAGTAGCTAGTACTGGATAAATGCAGAGTCAAACGCTCTAACTTAGCTTACCCTGTAAGTAGTTCTAACCTCCTCTAAGAAGTGCACAGTACCTGTTGCATAGTAAGCCCTTGAATATGCACTGCTGCAATTATTACTGGATATATTACAAGCTCCAAGGACAGGATCAAATCTTCTGCATTTCTGAGTTCCTTGATCATTAAAATAAATGGTCCTCGATAAATAAAGAAAATAATACAAACATTTAACTCTACATAGATCTAGCAAATAAGGACCTCGGCAGAATGGGTTTATTTCTAAAAATTGAAAAGTATCCCCTTGTTTTATAAAATGAAATGTTTTTGAAAATGAAGAACACAGGGAAACTGAGGGGAAATAACACTTATATGGAACCACTAACAAATTAATACTACGGTCATCCCTTGGTATCCAAGGGGAATTGGTTCCAGAACCTCCACAGATACCAATATCCAGACACTCATATATAAAACGGTATAGTATCTGCATGTAACCTACTCACATTCTCCCATATACTTTTTTTTTTTTGAGATGGAGTCTCACTGTGTCACCCAGGCTGGAGTGCAGTGGTGTGATCTCGGCTCACTGCAACTTCTGCCTCCCAGTTCAAGCGATTCTCCCGCCCCAGACTCCCGAGTAGCTGGGACTAGAGGTGCCTCCCACCACACCTGGCTAATATTTTTGTATTTTTAGTAGAGACAGGGTTTCACTATAATGGCCAGGCTGGTCTCTAACTCCTGATCTCAAGTGATCTGCCCATCTAGGCCTCCCAAAGTGCTGGGATTACAGGTGTGAGCCACCGTACTCAGCCCGGTATACTTTAAAAAGAATCTCTAGATTACGCATAATACCTAATACAATATAAACGCTGTATTTTTTAATTTGTGTTTTTTTCTAAACATTTTTGCCCCACAGTTGATTAAATCCGTGGACACAGAAGCCAAGAATACAAAGGGCTTACTGTAGCATATTTTAACCTATCACTGTACCAGAATTATGCCCATTTAAAAATCTAATTAGATTGTATTATTCCTTTTTAAATCTAAAGTTTATGCTTTCCGCTTACAAGACAGAGAATGAGGCACATGTAATACATAAGATTTATGGTCCTCGTTTCTCCTGCTCCAAGACAAATAGTAGAGAAAAATAAAAACTGTAACAGAGCTGGCATCAGAAATGAGCAGTTACATGAAAAAAATTTTTAATAACTAAGAAGGGCTAAAATCCACTACACTGACAACACCAAATGGTAGCAAGTATGTGGAGCAACAGAAACTCTCATTCATTGCTTGTGGGAATGCAAAATGCTAGAGACACCTCGGAAGACAGCATGGCCGTTTCTTACAAAACTAAACATACTCTTACCATGGGACACAGAAATCACACACCTTCGTATTTACTCAAAGGAGCTGAAAACTTATCTCACCACAAAAAACTGCACACAGATGCTTAAAGCAGCTTTACTCATCACTGCCAAAACCTGGAAGCAATCCAGATGTCCTTCAGTAGGTAAGCAGATAAACTTCAGCACATCTACATGATGGAATATTATCAGTGATAAAAAGTAGTGAGCTATCCACGCTTGTAATCGCAGCACTTTGGGAGGCCGAGGCGGGCAGATCACGAGGTCAGGAGATCGAGACCATCATGGCTTACACGGTGAAACCCCGTCTCTGCTAAAAATACAAAAAATTAGCCAGGCGTGGTGGCGGGCGCCTGTAGTCCCAGCTACTCTGAAGGCTGAGGCAGGAGAATGGCGTGAACTTGGGAGGCGGAGCTTGCAGTGAGCCGAGATCGCGCCACTGCACTCCAGCCTGGGCGACAGAGCGAGACTCTGTCTCAAAAAAAAAAAAAAAAAAAAAAAAAGTAGTGAGCTATCATGCTCACAGAGACATGGAGAAACCTTAAGTACATTTTGCTAAGAGAAATAAACCAATCTGAAAAGACTACATACTGTATGAGTCCAGTTATATGACATCTGGAAAAGCGAACCTATGGAGATATTAAAAAAGATGAGTGGTGGCCAAGGGCTTGGGGGCAGAGAGGGAGGGATGAATAGGGAGAACATAGGGCATGTTTAGAGCAGTAAAGACTCTTCTATATGATACTGTAATGGTAGATGCATGTCATAAAACATTTCAAAACCCATGGAATGTATAACACCAAGAGTGAAGCTTAACATACACTATAGACTTTAGTTACAAATAATGTATCAATATTGGCTCATCAACAGTAACAATGTACCAAACTAATTCAACATGTTAATAGGGGAAACTGGGAGTTTGGGGGGATGCAGGAACTCTGTACTTTCTACTCAATTTATCTGTAAACCCAAAATCATTCTAAAAACTAGTCTACTGATTTAATGTTTTAAAATTTTTTAATGTTTTAATCCACCATATAAAATAGAATGCTACTTACCTAAATGCTTAAATGTTAGGCCTGTTAGCAAAACTGAAGAACACCGGTTTTCTTTGCCAAAAAAAAAAAGGGCCAGATTGCTTTAATCCTTACATTTTTCCACACTTTTAGTTCTCCCTTTCCATTCAAAGAGCCAGGAAGTGCTAGCCAGAGCAATCAGGCAACAGAAAGAAATAAAAGGCATCCAAACAGGAAAAGAAGAAGTCAAGCTATTGCTCTTCGCTGACAATATGATTCTATACCTAGAAAACCCTAAAGACGCCATCAAAAGGCTCCTGGTACAATAAACAACTTCAGTAAAGTTTCAGGATACAAAGTCGATGTACAAAACTCAGGAGTATATCTATACACCAATAATGTTGAAGCTGAGAGCCAATCAAGAATGCAATCCTATTTATAATAGCCGTAAAGAAAGAAAATAACTAGGAATACATCTAACCAAGGAGGTGAAAAATCTCTGCAAAGAGAACTAAAACACACTGCTAGAAGAAATGACAGGTGGGCTGGGCGGGGTGGCTCATGCCTGTAATCCAAGCACTTTGGGAGGTCGAGGCGGGCAGATCACAAGGTCAGGAGTTCAAGACCAGCCCGATCAATATGGTGAAACCCTATCTCTACTAAAAATACAAAAATTAGCTGGGCGTGGTGGCACATGCCTGTAGTTCCAGCTACTCGGGAGACTGAGGCAGGAGAATCATTTAAACCCGGGAAGCAGAGGTTGAAATGAGCCAAGATCATACCTCTGCATTCACTGCTAGGTGACACTGCTCTATCTCAAAAAAAAAAAAAAAAAAAAAAAAGAAATGACAGATGACACAAATGGAAAAACATTTGATGCTCATAGATTGGAAGAATCATTAAAATGAAAAATCATTAAAATGACCACACTTTCCTAAGCAATCTACAGATTTAATGCTATTCCTATCAAACTACTAATGTCATTTTTCACAGAATTAAACAAAGTAATTCTAAAATTCATATGGAACCAAAAAAAGTGCCCAAAGAGCCAAAGAAATCCTAAGGGGGAGGGGGGGGAAGCTGGCGGCATCACATTACCCAACTTCAAGCTATACTATAAGGCTACAGTAATCAAAACAGGATGGTACGGGTACAAAAACAGACACACAGACCAATGAAACAGAATAGAGAACCTAGAAATAAAGTCATAAACCTACAGCCATCTGATCTTTGACAATGCTGACAAAAACAAGCAATGGGTAAAGGACTGCCTATTCAAAAAATGGTGCTGGGATAGCTGGCTAGCCATATGCAGAACTGGACCCCTACCTTTTCCCATACATAAACATTAACTCAAGGTGGATTAAAGATTTAAATGTAAGACCACAAACTGTAAAAATCCCAGAAGAAAACCTTAAAAACACCATTCCAACCCTTGGCTTTGGGAAATAATTTATGACCCTCAAAAGCAACTGCAACAAAAACAAAAATTGACAACTGGGACCTAATTAAACTAAAGAGCTTCTGTACAGCAAATGAAACTATCAACACAAAGGGCCAGGCATGGTAGCTCATGCCTGTAATCCCAGCACTTTGGGAGGCCCAGAGGGGCGGATCACCTGAGGTCAGGAGTTTGAGATCTGCCTGAACAACATGGTGAAGCTCCATTCCTACTAAAAAAAAAAAAAAAAAAAAATAGCCAGGCATGGTGGTGGGCACCTGTAATCCCAGCTACTTGGGAGGCTGAGGCAGAGAATCGCTTGAACCTGGGAGGCGGAGGTTGCAGTGAGCTGAGATCACGCCACTGCACTCCAGTCTGGGTAACAGGGTGAGACTCCAACTCAAAAAAACAAAACTGTCAATAAAGTAAACAGACAACCTACAAAATAGCAGAAAATATTTACATATCATGCATCTGACAAAGATCTAATACCCAGAATCTATAAGGAATTTTAACAATACAACAAGCAGAAAACAAATAACCCCATTACAAAGTAAGCAAAAGGCATTAACAGACATTCCTCAAAAGAAGACATACAAGTGGCTAACAAATATGATAAAATGTTTAACATCATTAATCATCAGAGAGATGCAAATCCAAACCACAATGAAATATCGTCTCACGCCAGTCAGAATGGCTATTATTAAAAAGTCAAAAAACAACAGACACTGGTGAGGCTGTGGATAAAAGGGAACAGTTATACACTGTTGGTGGGAACGTAAATTAGTTCAGCCACTGTGGAAAGCAGTTTGGAGATTTCCCATTATCGGGTATACATGCAAAAGAAATTAAATCGTTCTACCAAAAATACACATGCACTTATATGTTCATCTATTCACAGCACTATTCACAATACCAAAGACATGGAATCAACCTAGGAACCCACCAATGATGGACTGATAAAGAAAATGTGGTACAGGCTGGGTGCGGTAGCTCATGTCTGTAATCCCAGCACTATGGGAGGCAGAGGTGAGCAGATCACCTGAGCTCAAGAGTTGGAAGACTAGCCAGGGCAACATGGTAAAACCCCATCTCTACTAAAAAGATAAAAGATAAAAATTAGCCGGGTGTGGTGGCACACATCTGTAATCCCAGCTACTCAGGAGGCTGAGGCAAGAGAATCGCTTGCACCCGTGAGGTGGAGGTTGCAATGAGCTGAGATTGTGCCACTGAACTCCTGCCTAGGCAACAGAGTGAGACTGTCTCACAAATAAACAAACAAGGCTGGGCACAGTGGCTCACGCCTGTAATCCCAGCACTTTGGGAGGCTGAGGTGAGTGGATCACCTGAGGTCAGGAGTTCAAGACCAGCCTGGCCAACACGGTGAAACCCCATCTCTACTAAAAATACAAAAAAAATTAGCTGGGCGTGGTGGCGGGCACCTGTAGTCCCAGCTACTTGGGAAGCTGAGGTAGGAGAATCGCTTGAACCCAGGAGACAGAGGTTGCAGTGAGCCGAGACTGCGCCACTGCACTCCAGCCTGGGCGACAGAGTGAGACTCTGTCTCAAAATAAATAAATAAATAAACAAACAAATAGAAAATGTGGTACCTACATACGCCATGGAATACTATACTACCGTTAAAGCAAATGAAACCATATCCTTTCCAGCAACATAGATGTAGCTGGAGGCCATTATCCTAAGAAAATTAATGCAGAAACAGGAACCCAAATACCACATGTTCTCACTTATAAGTGGGAGTTAAACAATGGGTACTCATGGACATAAAGGTGGCAACAATAGACACTGTGGACCGCTGGAGAGGGAAGTGGGGAGGAAAGGGTTGAAAAATTGTTGGGTACTCTGCTCACTGCTCACTCACTACCTGGCTAATGGGATCATTCATATCCCAAACCTCAGCACCACACTATATACTCAGACAACAAACCTACACATGTACCACTTGAATCTAAAAATAACAGCTGAAAGCCAGGCACAGTGGCTCATGCCAGTAATCCCAGCACTTTGGGAGGCTGAGACGAGTGGATTACCTGAGGTCAGGAGTTCGAGACCAGCCTGGCCAACATGGTGAAACCCCATCTCTACTAAAAATACAAAAATTAGCAGGGCGTGGTGGCAGGTGCCTGTAGCCCCAGCTACTCAGGAGGCTGAGGCAGGAGTATAGCTTGAACCCAGGAGGCAGAGGTTATAGTGAGCTGAGATTGTGCCACTGCACTCCAGCCTGGGCAACAGAGCAAGGCTTCGTCTCAAAAATAAAAAATAAAATAAAAACAGTTGAAATTATCAAAAAGAAAAAAATGTAAATAAAATGTAATGGAGGTACTAGTGAAAAAAGTAATAAGATCCAAACTCAAATTGCTCCTGCACTCAACAAACTTAAGAATAAATACTGTTACAGTCCCTTCCATGAACATCTAACATATCGAGAAAGGCGAATATTTCATTACTGAACATTTACTCTAAACTATGTGATGCGGAAAGAGCACAGGCTCTGAAAGAAAGGAAGCTGCCTAGGTAAGTAGCCAAAAAACATACACATAAGATGAAAACTTGTCTGCGTCATTTTCCTACCACTCAAAAAAGAAGGTAACAGTAAGAAATAAACAGCAAAAACAAAAAGAAAAAATTGTTCAAATGTTCAATCTAGATATGTTTTTCTGTATAATTTAATTAATTAATAAATAAATACACATGTATCTTTCTTCCCCCAACCACACCCCCACACACAACTTTTTTTTTTTTTTGAGATGGAGTCTCACTCTGTCCCCCAGGCTGGAGTGCAGTGGTGTGATCTCAGCTCACTGCAAGCTCCGCCTCCCGGGTTCACGCCATTCTCCTGCCTCCGCCTCCCAAGTAGCTGCGACTACAGGCACCCACTACCATGCCCGGCTAATTTTTTGTATTTTTAGTAGAGACAGGGTTTTTCACCATGTTAGCCAGGATGGTCTCCATCTCCTGACCTCGTGATCCGCTGCCTCGGCCTCCCAAAGTGCTGGGATTATAGGCGCAGGCCACCGCACCCGGCCTACCACACACAACTTTCTAAAGTTCCTGGATAATGTTCTGAACTCTTTTTCTATGTTTTACATGTAACTTAGGCAAACCATTAACTTTACTAAGCAAATGAACAGTAGTATCTGTGGCCAAAAATAGTAAGATTTAAAATTTTGAGTCCTTCCAAAAGAACCCGTATTAAATCTTTGGAATAGAAAAAAAAAAAGTTCATATTAGGGAGTAGATCTGGGTATTGAAGGGCCTGTCTTTTTTTGTTGGTAATGCCAAAGAATGTCGTCACATAAGACTCACCTTATAATATTATTTATGTATAAGTTATCAATGACATATATTTAACATTTTAAGTGAAAGCAAGTTTATTAAGAAAGTAAAGGAATAAAGAATGGCTATTCCTTAGGCAGAGTAGTCTATATTTAACTTTTAAATGTTTAAAATTATAAAGCTGGTGAGTAAAACAACAAGAACATCTTTGAGTGATACAGATCAGCAGAATTTCTCCAGCCTCATTCCTGAGAGACCACCACATAAAAATAACTTGGTTATCTGCTTCTGTATGTAAAACTCAGGTTGTTTGTGCAAAACATAAACTGCCCCAACTAAGAAATCCTGAAGAACATGCAAAAGGAGGTACTTTCATTGTCATTTGATTAAAAGGCATACAAGTAAAGTCACTACTGCTGAATATACCACTGTTTCTACCCAGCTATTTTAAAATTATTGGTAGATAATGTGGTGAGCTACTGGTAAATACAGCTGTGAACACAGCAGCACACACCATCTGGAGGCTTTTGACTTAAGCAATTTTTCAAATGCACAGTATATTACACTCTTTTGTTCCTTTGAAGCCCACCAGTCACATATAAATGGACTCTTTCTTAAAACTACAACTACAAAAGCTCATTCATCTTGTGGAAAACAAGATATGAGAAACAAATCTAATTGTTCAGCTTTAGAACAAGTGATTATTTCAAATCATTAACAGCATAAACACTTTACTTTTTCTATTTTTATTTTTTTTTAATAGATAGAGACAGGGTCTCGCTACATTGCCAAGGCTAGTCTTGAACTTTTGGACCCCAGAGATAGAGATCTTCCCAATATGGCCTCTCAAAATGCTGGGATTACAGATGTGAGCCACTGCACCTGGCCCCAACACTTTACTTTTATAATGATCTCCCATATTTATCCATTATATTCTTATTATCTTAACAAGGAGCTTCTGATTAATACTCTAAAATTAAATGTTTTCTACTTTTTTGTTTTTCAATGAGACAGGGTCTTGCTCTGTCACTCTGGCTGGAGTGCAGCGGTGCAATCACGGCTCACTGACCTGCTCAGAAATTATCTTTGTAAGTTTCACAAATCATCATGCTCATCTTTATTTGTTTTGTCCTCCTCCACTGGAAAATAAATGCTATGAGAACAGAGACTTCATCTTTTTTGTATCTTCAGCAACTAAAACAGTACCTAGTACATAATGAGTGCTCACTATGTTAGCTATTTACTGTTTCCCCATGCTAAGCATGGTCCTAAGCATTTCGTAAACCCTCTAGGTAGACTCATTCTTTTCTGGTGTGAGAAAACAGTCACAGAGGTTAAATAACTGACCCCAGGTGTCACAGTGAGTAAGTGGCAGAACTAAGAATAGAACTCAAACTCAGCCTATTTATCATTATGCTGTACTGAATAAATTAATGAATTACACCAGAGTTCAATGATAACATTAAAAATTGAGTAAAATTATGCTAATTTTCCTATTGACTAAGCATCAACATTATTGTTTTATTATAAATATTTAAGTATGTCAACTATTTCATGGATTAATTAGATTTTAGAGGGCAAGTCTAAGACCCCAATCATCATTAATATGTGGAATTGGATAACATAATCTGGAAAAAGACTTACAAATGAACTTGTGCTATAACCTGTTTGAATTGGATGTAGGATACCTACTTCCCTCCATTATTCCTTGGATTCAGCAGTCTGTTGCCAATCTAAATGTTTTAATTTCTTTTAATTAGAGAAAACATTTTCAATATAAGTTATAATGAAATTATCACGTTTTCTAGAAAATACTGCACTCGACTGCTTCATTCCAGGTTGTCTGAAGATGGACCAATTTCTCCAATCAATTAAAAAATATCTTAGTCTAAGACAAGCTCTCTTTCTACCCAGCCACCCCCACGAGATCCCACCCCCCCAACAACCCTCAGCCCCCATTTTCTATCAGCAAACTGGGCCTCTGACAAAGGCATCACATTTATAATATCAGCTTTAGTCATAAACAGATTTCAATCAAGTTTGTTTCTACGACTTTTGCTCCTTTTCAAAAATGCAGTGGATAGCCTAGGCACAGTGGCTCATGCCTGTAATTCCAACACCTTGGGAGGCCGAGGCGGGTGGATCACAAGGTCGGGAGTTCGAGACCAACCTCGCCAACAGAGAGAAACCCCGTCTCTACTAAAAATACAAAAATTAGCCAGGCATGGTGGCACACGCCTGTAGTCCCAGCTACTCGGGAGGCTGAGGCTGGAGAACCACTTGAACCCGGTAGACGGAGGTTGCAGTGAGCCAAGACCATGCCATTGCACTCCAGCCTGGGTGACAAAGTGAGACTCCATCTCACAAAATAAAAAATAGAAATAAAAATAAATGCAGTAGATAATAACAGCTCTGGACAGTAGTATCTACTCAACAGGAAAGCAGACAGTAAATAGACCAGACCACTGAGAACCCATGTCAGTCACATTACAATATATGTTACAGCCTGAAAAGCCTGAAAAGACTCAAATCTACTCATAAATATTTTCTAATAACTTGAAACAATAACACTATAAAATATCAAGTTGGCCACTCATGCCCCTGAGCAGACATGTCTAAAAGCTTCTATTTGCCACCCAGCCCATGGCCAAACTGCTGTTAGTCAATGGGTTGCTCAGGTCCTTTTGTACAATGTAACAAGAGGTAAGAGACAAGGGGGAAACATTCTAGCCACCTTATCTCCAATGATGCCAACATTTATTTCTGCTTGAGTTTTACAAACTAATCCTAGACTAGTAAAAAAAAGAACCCATTTTTTATTGTTGATTTTTACACAAAATATTGGCTTCCTATGTTATTATAAAATGAATGGCTCCATCGGCTTCTGAGACTACACAATAGCAAGCAAAACCCTTTGGCCTTGGAAAAGCATGGTAAATATAATACCTACTAATAAGTTACATGGTTTACCAATTTCCTCAAAACCAAAAATAAATCTCTCACAAGTCAACTATTAAATAAGTAAACAAAAGCTTCTCTTGTTCTATCATTTGCTTAAAAGCAAGCACGGTGGCATGGGAGAGGAATTAAGAAACACAGCCAGTCAAGTCCATAAAACCTTCAATGTAAGATAAAACTACCCTGCAGGAGCAGCCAATGCATTCTGACCTAACAGCTGTACACAGTTGCACTAATTAAAATGAAAAGCTAGTCTGCATCACACACAGGCAATTCACTGAACCTTACTGACAAGTTGATGGGGTTTACCATCACAGTCTTCCTTCCCCTAACCTACGATGTAAAAAATAAATTGCCATATAGCTGAAGGTACCAGGATGGGGGTGAGGGGAATACACACACACACACACAACATACACACTCCCTCCCTCCCTCTCTCAGGCATTTCAAAAATAATCACAACCATGTAGATTGGAACATATCCTATACACTACAAAAACACACAAAGGAAGTGGTACAGCTACATTACGTCAGCTCTTGCCTCAATTCATAAATGCAAAAACCACAAAACAAGACAATCTAAACGGCCTTTTTCTGGAAATCTTGGAGTGAATGAATGTGGGTTAAGTCTTTAAATATGTTATTGAACACTTCTCGCTGCTGCATTGCTTTCATCAGCCACGGGGAGGGAAAAAGTGTAATCTTGGTCAATTCTATCACGCAACCAGATCAAATAACATTTCAAGTGCAGCCTGCCAAGCGCCAGCGCCTGCCGGAGTACAATGAGCACTCAACTGCTCTGGACTGAAAAACCATCTTTCACTGGTCCCAGGGATCTTTATAAAATAGTTTAAACACTACTAAATTACAGAGCTAGAAAAAAAAAAATACAAGCTCAAATCTGCTGCCCCCACACTATTGTGAAGTTGCTGTTAAGCATCTAAAAATCTGCCTTGTGTAATTTACTAGGCAACGTAAATATTCAGAAAGGCAACTGCCTCTTAGAGCCCAAGTCTAACACATGCATAAAAATGTAGAGTTGGTTGTGCTTCTGGAAATAATTGCCCACAGATCAACGTGCTTACATGGGATATTGTTCCCATCTGTAAGGTTTCAAATCATGTCTACTTTAAATTTGGAGTTTCCAGAAAGAGGAAAAAAAAAAAGCCAGAACTCAAAACAGTAATCTTGGCACAGAATTGTGAGGACTTTGTTAAATCTGTTCTCAACTTTTACTCAGTGTCTCAATCTTAAAACACAGAGGCACACAATTTCAAAGGGAAAATGGAATTTCTCTGTAGACACCCGTGTTCATTCACAGACCATTTTTTAGATTTTCCGTGTGGCTGAGAGGCCTCCAGCCAAACAATGCCCACAGAGCGCGGGGCACATGTGCGCCAGGGACGCTTAAGGGCTGCAAGTAAAACAAAGTAACCTATTACAGGAGTTTCTTTCTCAGCAAACAAAAAGTGGTCAAGCAGGTCTCCCTACAGTTTCAGAAAACAAGAGTTGAGTAAACCAGAGAGGAGAAACAAGGAAGACAGCACCCCACACTAAAAAATTCTTTTAACAATTTAAACGTGAAACAATCTTCAAGACTACCTCCGCATTTTAGCTACTCTGGCAAAATAACAGTAGTTTGGTCCAAGAAGAAAATTTCATTTGTCACTTAAGTAGCCTCAAATCAAGTCCATCAAATTCATTTTATTTTTAAACTTTTTATTCCACAGTAAAGCAATGAAGTTTCTGATCAAAGAGCGACTTCTGCATTATACTCCGCTCAGCTTCAAAAGCACTTTCCTTTCAGAAGAAAAAAATAAAAATATATACATATACATGTATTTTTAAATAGTGTTTTCTCTTCCCCGCCTCCCAAAAAATGTTTTCGGTTCGATTTATTTAACTGAGATTTCCAGAGTTTGGGACTACTTAAAAACTAGTGAGCCCAACAGAAATGCAATGGGACACGGCAGATACTGACTCCCAGTTCCTGGAAAGCCATCATCATTCTTAGGAACACCCAAGTTCCATCTTTGTAGGGTCGGCTGGAACACTCCGTGCACCCACCCCGAGCCCCCCGCCCGCACTTGTCCAACTTTCTGGCCCGAGATTCGCGTCCCCCTCGACGCACGAGGCCGCCGGCCACTTGCCTGCGGCCCGCTGGCGGCAAGAGCTGAGCCCGCGGGCCTGGTCCTCCTCCTCCGGCGCAGGGCCCCGCCAACTCCGGACCCGCGGAAAGGGGCGGCGCAGGCGGGCAGGTGGGGGCTCTGGGAGTGAAGTGCACTTGCTAAAACAAAAGGAGGCCTGAGCGGCCGCAGGGCACCGCAGCGCTAGCACAGGTCCCAGCGGCTTGGCGGCTCCGGGAAGCGGTGGCCGCGCGGGGCCCCGCCCGCGGCTAGGGATGCGGCCGCTCTGGCCCGAGCCTGCTGCCCACGGCCGCGGCACTCAGCTCGCACTCCTTCAGCCCGGGAGGCCGGGCCAGCACTGCCACATGCCGGTGACCCAGACGCCGGGAGAGAAAGAGCAGACTCCCCGCGACGGCGGCGGCCGGCAAAACCCGGGCTGGAGCCCAGCCCGCTCCACGCGCGCCCCTGCTGGCCGCCGCCGCGGGTGCGCGCACACACAATGCCAGCTGCAATTTTATCTCCTTCGTTGCTTGCCCAGCCTCCACCCACTCCAATCCTCCCTCCCCTCCGACAGCCGGAACTGGGAGCCTGTGTGATTGATGGCAGCTCTTAATAGCGTGGTCAGCTAGAAAATTCATCTGCAAGCAAGATATTAAAGAGGCAGCGCATCCCTGTGAGTGATCAGCATTTCACACATCCTAGAGCTGCCTCTGCTTCTGCCAGGAATATTAATGCCAACCACCTCTGACGTCTAACAAATGCAGATGAAACAACCAACAATCACAGACAAGCTAAACATTTGTTTCAAAGATGCACTGGGAGAAAGCAGCATTGTTTCGTGTCAAACAACACTTCTGACCCCAGTTTTCCTTACACATTAAGAATTCTCTGCAAGCCATTTGTTTAAAAATCTCACCAATCCCTTTTCCACAAGTAAATAAAGATCCATCTGTTAGACAAGACATAGCTTAAATTGTGCATGATTGAAATTCATCTAATAAGGAAGCAAAATAAATGCACATTCCTTACCATGTGGCTTTAAATAAACATATAACCTACCAGTTACCAGATTCCAAACTCCCTCATTAATTCAATTTTTATGTGCATCTTAACAGATTACCAACTGTTAATTTCAAACTAATTTCTTGCCCACCCCCAATTAAGTCTGGTAAAAAAAATATATATATCAACTTGCTAAATTTTATTAAAATTAAAGTACATTTAAAGCATGTATTCTCTAGTGGTGATAGCCAAGATCATTTTGTCCTCCCAAAGAAGACACTGTATAGGAATTTTTAAAATGTATTCCTATAAAATACAAATTCTAAGTATTAAGTTCACTCGGTGTCAACCCAAATTAGAAAGGTACAAGCTCAAAATTTAAATGATTACTTCTGGTATCTTCACTATTACACCTTTCCCCTTCCAGGCAAGTTTCATGGAACTCTCAAATAGCTTCATAAATGTTAATTAGACTTTCCAAGGCCCTATAAAGTGGCTGTATTATCAGGTACTCTCTTTCCAATAAATAGAGAAATTTAGACAGATTAAAGTGATTTGCCTATAGTGTCTCAACAAGATGGGGGTGGGGCCAGGCTGAATAGAACCCAGGGGTCCTGCCTTGTTGCCACAGATAGCCAAACAGACATGCACATGCATGTTTGCTATTTAAAGACAACTCTGCTGGTCTCTCTTTAAAGACAAATCAAGTTATTCTAAAGGACATAGAAATATCTGTCTCAAACTCCTAACACAGCACATGTACTGAGAGCAAGAGTTGATGAGGCATAATGTCTTTGCCCCCCTGAAAGGTGGCTGTGATCAATACAAATCAGAGATGGTCTCTAGTGCAAATCTAGCTCTGCTATAAGCTCCACTGAACACCATTCCTCAGTGAAACCATCCTGAGGGGGACCTGTGACTTGAAAATCTGCTTCATAACCAAGTGGCTATGAGATTACTCCATATATGTCAGAGATGAAATTGATCCTAAAGCCTTGCTACAAAGCTACTCCTGTACTTGGACACACTTCCAATTTTCTAACCAGCTATATCCAGACACATGGCACAGGCTGAAAAGAATTTCTTTTTTCTTTTCTACAGACCATTTTAAAAGTGCTGGTTTATACTGAGTTGGAAAAGACTGGCGATAAGAAGCAAACCGCTCTATTCTGAATTCATACTGTACCTAGTCTCTCAGGGATTCTAAATGCTTTGACAGCATTTTATGCCATTCAAATTCTTTTGTGCTCATCTTGCACCCGCTGCTAATCCAACCTGCACCCAGCCCCCCACCTTCCAGTTACACCAGTTTTTCCACTTCCCCCAGATATAGGGATTTCTACCACAGGCCAGCACGCTTCTTCCCACCAGAGCAGGAATAATTTCCCTGCAGCCCCAAACAGCCACTCACAGACCGTTTAAAGCCTCCTTCAGATCTCAGGTCAAACATCACTTTTTCAGAGAAGCTTCCCCTGAGATCCCATTCTAGGTCAAGTTCCTTTGTTATAAGTTCGCATAGAACTGTGTTCTTCCTTCACAGCATTGATCTCTGTTTGTAAGTCACGGGTGTGATTTTTTTTTTTAACACTCATAGCCCCTTCTAAACAGTTCCATAGAGTTCTATAGAGAAGGTTCTATATGTTTGCTCATTATGTAGATTTATGTCAGGTACACAAATCTGTTGAATGAATAAATGAACTGAGGTCAACAACACTGCTTTACTCACTCCATATATTCTCTGCACATTTCTTGGCACGAAGAAGCCTATCTCAAATAAGTAACATATATGCAAATAAGAATCTCTTCTATTGGCCGGATGCAGTGGCTCACGCCTGTAATCCCAGCACTTTGGGAGGCCGAGGCGGGCGGATCACGAGGTCAGGAGATCGAGACTATCCTGGCTAACACGGTGAAACCCTGTCTCTACTAAAAATACAAAAAATTAGCCGGGCGTGGTGGCAGACACCTGTAGTCCAGCTACTAGGGAGGCTAAGGCAGGAGAATGGTGTGAACCCGGGAGGTGGAGCTTGCAGTGAGCTGAGATTGCCATGCACTCCAGGCTGGGTGACAGAGCGAGACTCCACCTCAAAAAAAAAAAAAATCTCTTCTATTAACCTTTAAAAGCCTAGTAAGCCAAGAGTGGTGGTTCACGCCTGTAGTCCCAGCCACTCAGGAGGCTGAGACAGGAGGATCCTTTGAGCCTAGGAGTTTGAGTCCAGCAACATAACAAGACTCAGTCTCTAAAAAAAAATAAAAAAAATTTAAAAGTCTAGTAAAAAGGAGGATTTTTATCCCCATTTTATGAAGATATAAATAATTGTGCCTGGGGTTACTCAAAAACATAGAGATCCTAACTAGGGTCCTATTTCCAAGCTACACTTTTTTTTAATAGCTAATGAAGTATAGAAGCCATCGCTAGTTTATTCAAGCCAAGTTCTTACTATACCCAGCCCTTAAGGGATATGCAAACAGCCACAGGTAAACTGGTCAGAGGACTAAATCTTGTACACACACAGCAATATAAACAGAATATAAAACTTAGAAAGTACTTTGTACAGTAGTTTGTCTTCAAAGCTTCTCAGAATGCAAAAGCACTACCAAATTCTGCTGTGAATGAGGGCAGTTCATTCTTATCTCCCTTTTACACTGAACTTACTTTATTTTCAGGGTTTTTTTTCCTAAGTAACAGACCTGACATGGAAGCCTTCGAAAGAGCTCCTTCCACCTAGGAACGCAGTGGTGGGTGTACTCCTCAAAGTGAAACATTTGTTTTAACCCTCATTAGTATGAGTTTGTAAATTACTTTGTGAAGAGGAAAAATCAATGTTATTACAACAAAAACTACAATTTTTCAGGTGTTTTGCACATGACATGAAAAAGTAATAGGAAGAATAATTATGTAAGATAAATGAAAAAATATTAGATATACCACATCCCTCCCAAATTAATACTCATTATGACTGTCAGCATTCCACAAGGGATTCCTTGGTTCCCACATGTTATCTCCCTGGCCTGGTCTGCACCATTGCTTCTTTTTGTCCTAAGCTCCATTCCACACAAATTCCAGCTCTTGGTTTCCATAACACCCGTCATTTATCAAAACAACCCTGTCAAGTTGAGTACCATTAACAGATAATGAGAGGAGACAACAGATGTGGCTGGAAGCAAAGCACTCCATATTCTACAGGCCTCAGCATGCAGCCAAGTGAGCTGACATCTGACTTTATCCTAACAGTTATAATTAAATCGAAAGTCTGGTTAAACTAACATTAAAGCTATGACCAGAAACACCACACAGGGGAAATGTGAAGGGGAACCTCAGCAATAGCTGAACAGGACCCACATTATTCCAGACCCTTAACCTGGAGCAACCACCCTCCATTTACTCTCTCCACCACTCTGCTCTGTCACAGCAAAGAAGAACCATAGCCATAGCTTCTAAAGATGGCAACTTTGGGCCACTTCCCAAGACCACTGAGGCAGCAAGGAAACTGCATTTTTACATGAAAGTTTAAACAGTAGCACTCACTTAATAACACTAATAAGTGTCAAAATTCTATCAAGTTAGAGACAATCAACATTCTTTCCTATAGCATTATCCAGTACAACCATTCAGACCAAGTAATTTAGCTCACCCATGTCAGAATGTCAAAAGTATACCCCAAAGTCATCAACCAAACAGTGACTGAATCCAGGGTTGTATTAGTACCAGTTAGCTATGTCCACATAGGATGCTAGGGTGGAGAGGATTTGATTTGTATCACAGTACTCCACTTTTATCCACGGTTTCGCTTTCCAAGGCTTCAGTTACCCTCAGTCAACTACAGTTCAAAAATAGGTGACTAAGGTACAGTAAGATACTTTGAGAGGCCACATTCATATAATTTTCATTACAATGTATTGTTATAATTGTTCTATCTTATTAGTTGATAATTTAATTTTCCTTATAAGTTAAATTTTATCATAGGTAGGTATGTGTAGGAAAATAGTAAAAACAGGGTTCAGTACTATCCAGTTTCAGGAACCCACTGGGGCCTTGGAACACATTCCCAAGGGTAAGAGGAAACTACTGTCCTATACAGAATATGGAGGGATATGGTTTGGCTCTTTGTCTCCACCCAAATCTCATCTTGTAGCTCCCATAATTCCCACATGTTGTGGGAAGGACCCAGTTGGAGATAACTGAATCATGGGGGCGGGTCTTTCCCATGCTGTTTTCGTCATAGTGAATAAGTCTCACAACATTTGATGGTTGGTTTTTCTTTGTTTTTGTTTTGAGGTGGAGTCTCACTCTGACCCCCAGGCTGGAGTGCAGCTCACTGCAACCTCCGCTCACCACAACCTCCACCTCCCAGATTCAAGCAATTCTCCTGTCTCAGCCTCCCAAGTAGCTGGGACTACAGGTGCAAACCACCACACCCAGTTAATTTTCTATTTTTAGTAGAGATGAGGTTTCACCATGTTGGCCAGCTGGTCTCGAACTCCTGAGCTCACTGGATCCACCCACCTCAGCCTCCGAAAGTGCTGGAATTACAGGCATGAGCCACTGAACCCGGCCAATCTGATGGTTTTAAAAATGGAAGTCTCCCTGCACAACCTCTCCATCTCTTTGCCTGCTGTCATCCATAGAAGACGTGACTTGCTCTTCTTTGCCTTCTGCCATGATTATGAGGTCTCCCCAGCCACGTGGAACTGAGTCCACTAAACCTCTTTTCTTCCCAGTCTCTGGTATGTCTTTATCAGCAGCATGAAAACATACTAATACATGGAGTTACAATTTTAAGCAAACTATCTACTTTTGCTTTTCCAACTCACCAAAATGTCACTAGACAACAAAAATTCTAGGGTTGTTTGTTTTTGTTTTTGTTTTGAGACAGAGTCTCGCTCTGTCGCCCAGGTTGGAGTGCAGTGGTGCAATCTCGGCTCACTGGAAGCTACACCTCCCGGGTTCACGCCATTCTCCTGCCTCAGCCTCCCGAGTAGCTGGGACTACAGGTGCCCGCCACCACACCCAGCTAATTTTTTTTTTTTTTTTGTATTTTTTTAGTAGAGACGGTGTTTCACCATGTTAGCCAGGATGGTCTCAATCTCCTGACCTCATGATCTACCCGCCTTGGCCTCCCAAAGTGCTGGGATTACAGGCGTGAGCCACCGTGCCTGGCAACTCCAGAGTTTTTAAAATAAAAAAGAAAAATATAAAATTCTTGAAACTTTTTTAGATTTTTAAATTTTTGTTTCTTTTATTGAGACAGGGTCTCACTATGTTGCCCACGTTGGTCTTGAACTCCTGAGCTCAAGCAATCCACCCACCTCGACCTCCCAAAGTGCTAAGATTATGGGTGAGCCACTGCACCCAGCTCCCTTGTAGATTTTTTTTAGAGTATATGTTCCTACGGCAAATCCAAGCAATTCCACTTAACAGGCTGAAGGTTTACCAGGCTCTTCTCTAGAACATATGTACAAAAGCATGCACATATACATAAAAAGATATGTATTCATTTGTCTGAGGGTTCACTTGTTGATTTTTTGTCACAAAGATGAAATCCCACTACTTATGTTATACAGCAAGTCACTTCTCTCACTTTACAGTAGACCATTAACATCCCATTCCTGTTTATAACTGCAAAGAACTGAACAGTGTGGGAGTCCCATAATTATTATACAACAAGTCCCTTATTGAGTCTTTTTCACATTTTTTACTCTTATAAACAGTGCTACAACAAACTTCTTTGTGCATACACGTATTTCTACAGTGAAGGAATCCCTAGTTCAATGAATATGCACTCTTTCAGAGAGAGTCAAACAGCCATCCAAAAGCTGTACAACTTATACTCTTATCAGCAGTGGGTCCTGGTCCTGTTCCCATACTCTTATTCTGGTTTTTGTTGGTTTGGTTTTGGATTATGCACTCTCCTGGATCTCCTACCTTTCTGGCGATTCTCTCTTTTCATGACTCCTCCTAAATACAAGTAGTTCCTGTCAAGCCTCCTCTTATCACATTCGGCCATCTCTCATCAGTGAAGAGATCCACTCTCAAGCTGCTTCTGTGTTTGTGATTCCAAAATTTGATTTTTCCGGCTGAGCTTGCTTCTTACCAAGAGGCCCACATTTGCAAATGCCCTGTGGATTCCACCATAATGGCATTCCACAGACATTCTCAATCCCAAACCAAATCAAAATGTTCTTCCCCCTAAGTCCTGGTTTCCCCAACACAGTCCCAGGATACATCTGTTGCCCTGGTGTAAGTATTAAGAGCATGCCCTTTCTATTATGACTTGTATTCTAAAACGTATATGAAATCAGAATTAGCACCTTAAAATATAAAATACCTCTTAGCTTTCAGTACTACTGATTCATATTATTTTATTTTGGTAATAGGTAACTATCATCTAATCCATAGTTCACAAGTCTTAAATGCAAATCAAGGTCAGGCATATATTAATATATATTTTTAAAATAACTTTCCTAATTACCTATCCATTTATATCACTTTCCATTCAGCCAATATTTAATGATCTATTATCTACATATGCTTCTTTGCAGGTAAAAGTGCTAAGGAACAGAAATATAAAATATTAATTAGGTTGGTGATAATTACATCCACAGAAAAAGACACAGAGAACCATAAACACATTAAAATAATGTTACAATAATTAACTAAATACTCCATGAGTATTAGATAAGTGAGTTTTTATGTCTGGTATTGCCATAATCTTAATAAGTATTTATTCTTTTATAGTTAGTAATAAAATGTATGAGTTAATTTCTAGATGAATACTGTTGCAATCTACATAATATACTCTGGAAAAATAACTAGAAATAATATCAGATTATAAAAAGAAAAAAAAACCCCAAGACAGACTGGCCTTTAGTAAAACTCTGAATAGCACACTTTAAAGTGAAATAACATAGGTACAATATTAAGGTTGGGCATTAGTTAAAACTTTCCTTCATGTTTTATTTTCCAACATAGTCCCAAACATAGATATATGTTTGTTTGTTTGTTTTTTGAGATGGAGTCTCGCTCTGTCACCCAGGCTGATGTGCAGTAGCATGATCTCGGCTCACTGCAAGCTCCACCTCCCAGGTTAACGCCATTCTCCTGCCTCAGCCTCCCTAGTAGCTGGGACTACAGGTGCCCACCACGCCTGGCTAATTTTTTGTATTTTTAGTAGAGACGGGGTTTCACCGTGTTAGCCAGGAGGGTCTCAATCTCCTGACCTCTTGATCCGCCCGCCTCAGCCTCCTGAAGTGCTAGGATTACAGGCGTAAGCCACCGTGCCCAGCCATAGTCCCAAACACATATGTAAGAGTGATAGGCCAGGCGCAGTAGCTTACACCTGTAATCCCAGCACTTTGGGAGGCCAAGGCGGCTGGATCACTTAAGGCCAGGAGTTCGAAACCAGCCTGACCAACATGGCAACACCCCATCTCTATTAAAATTACAAAAATTAGCCAGGCATGGTGGTGCATGCCTATAATCCCAGCTACTCGGGAGGCTGAGGCAGAAGAATCGCTTGAACCTGGCAGGCGGAGGCTGCAGTGAGCCCAGGTCGAGCCACTGCACTCCAACCTGGGTGACAGAGTGCGACTCTGTCTCAAAAAAAAAAAAAAAAAAGGAGTGATAAACTGCTAATAAGCATTTAAAGTATTATTTCATGAAATACATTATCAGCATTATAAAAATATATTCCAGAAAACAAAAAATACAACTTTCCACTAGGCTCCCGTGGGCATCACAGCAAACCGTTATGACATTAGTCATCAATTGAAGGTCAGGCCTGGAGGTTTTAGTTTTTGGAAGTGTGCAGCTGTCTCATGGATGTAGCCTTAAACTTCAGACAGAGAGCAAGACCTCTTAGCATATGCCTTAAATATGTTTTTTTTTTTTTTGAGACAGAGTCTCGCTTTGTCGCCCAGGCTGGAGTGCAGTGGCGCAGTCTCGGCTCACTGCAAGCTCCGCCTCCCGGGTTCACGCCATTCTCCTGCCTCAGCCTCTCCGAGTAGCTGGGACTACAGGCGCCCGCCACCACGCCCGGCTAATTTTTTGTATTTTTTAGTAGAGACGGGGTTTCACCGTGGTCTCGATCTCCTGACCTCGTGATCCGCCCGCCTCGGCCTCCCAAAGTGCTGGGATTACAAGCGTGAGCCACCGCGCCCGGCCTGCCTTAAATATGTTTAAGGATATTTTCATTTGTATTTCAAAACTCACTAGAGATCTCAGACTGTGTAGATCAAATTATTAAATTCCAATACAGTGATACGTTGAAAAGCCAAAGCAGGGTTAAGAAGAGAAATTTCTCGTTTGGAAAAGGGTTTTACAGATTTAAAAGCAAAGAGAGTTTTGGGGAAGAAAGAGTTCAGCGACGCAGGGCCTCAATGGGATGTTTAAAATGAGGCCCCTCATGTATTTTGAACTGATGATATATGATAAAATCAGTGTGGAGATCCAGCCAAATGTACTGGAAGTAATCTTAAGGATAACTCAAAACCACAACTGGAATCAATATCCTAAGAATTCAAAATATTAACCAGACAGATAATTGTATGACTTACTAAAATAATGTACACAAATTCAAAATATAATTTTGCCCTTTATTATTATTAGGACATGTTTTCTCTAGTATTATGCCGCCAATAAATGAAAATATTTTAAAATAAAATTACACACGTGTATTTCAGAAAAAAATACATACATTTAAATGTTTCAAAAAATTAAATGAGTACCATTTGCCAGTCTCAATATCAGAGGTAGCATTACTGATTCAGGAACTGCCTGCCTAAAAGCCAATAACTGCTCTCTAGAAAATGCCAGAAGACTCCAGTTAAAAATATACACTCAAACATTATATAATACATTGGCTAAAACAAAAATCAAAAGCCACAGATTCGAGAATGTTTGATCTGCACAACACAGGGTGGTTTCTTGTGTTTTCTTTTGAAGGGATTAGAAGTGAGTGAGACTGTCATAAAGACAAATGCTGAACATACATTCTGGAGTTTAACTAAAAGAGCAAATACTTGGGCTGCAGGAAACAACTGAGTGAGTACAAAGGAAGGCACGGGCTAACTTCTAACGTTTACATCATCTGATTAATTCCAACAATAAAATCTAAACACTGATCATCCCCTCCAATCTTCAGAGCAAGCTGACTCTACAGTGAAGAATATGAGAGCCCTATCAGCTGACTCTGGTATGTTTAAACGATTATAATGTAAAGCATGTTCATTCTCTTAAGTGAAAGGAAATGACTACCAAATGCTTCCTTTACAATCTCTCCAGAATAGGGCAGGTCCTTTAATGTGAGATTTTCCTGACATTCCAATTGTAGCAGACATTGAACAAACAGAGACGCATTAAAAGCCGACCTGGTTCAATTATCTTTTATTGAAGGCCTAGCAAAGATCAGACATGAGCCCTGTGCTATTTACATTTTTTGGTGCATTAATCACTTTTATACTCAAGGGCTTTAGAAAAATTCAATGGATTTTTTTTTTAATGAAAAACAAAACAAAACAAAAAAAACACAGGATGTAACCATAGCTATATTGGTCTTTTTCTCAGGAAGGTCAGAAAAGCTTTAAAAACAGGAAGTCTGTGCTATAAGGTTGAGAAATGTTTGTTTTAACAGCCTAAGGCGTCATGGTTGCAGTTTGCAGTCAGCTGCTATGGAGGACTACAGTTTATTCTTTCCAACCAAGGATTAATGTCCCTAGGGAAAAGGCCAAAAAGGTACCCATATAACTAGAAAAGCACATTATCCTAAAATAAGACTTGTTATAAAATCTGAATTCATAAATCTTGCAAGATACCTTTCAACATTAAATAGGAACTAATTTAGTAACTGGAGGAGGAACAGTTTGTCTTTTGTGATAACTTATAAAGGCTAAGGAAAAACCATAGTAACCAACGCTAAGACAACCTCCTAGAAACAATTAGCAGTGGGTTAAGAATTGGTGGTTGCCATTTTATACAAGTTTTCTATTGATTACCTCCATTTTAATCATTATACTAATATTAATTATTAAAATCAAATGTAAAAATGACACTCTTGCTTGAATGCAAATTCTTGCAAAAAAGGCAGATTAACTTTAAAAATATTTTATCCCTAACAAAACAGTTGGTTTCTGCATATAAGAAAAAAATTTTAATAATTAAAAACTTTGGCCAGACACAGTGGCTCACGTCTATAATCCTAGCGCTTTGGGAGGCTGAGGGAGGCGGATCACCTGAGGTCAGGAGTTCGAGACCAGCCTCGCCAACATGGTGAAACCCCATCTCTACTAAAAATACAAAAATTAGCTGGGCGTGATGGCAGGCACCTGTAGTCCCAGCTACTTGGGAGGCTGAGGCAGGAGAACCACTTGAACCCGGGAGGCAGAGCCTGCAGAGAGCCGAGATTGTACCACTGCACTCCAGCCTGGGCAAGAGTGAAACTCCATCTCAAAAATAATGATGATGATGATGGTAATAATAATAATAATAATTGCAGATTTCAACTACAGTGCTAAACGTCTTAACATACCTAACATTAAAGGTATTTTATTTCAAAAATTACAATTTTCTGATTCCATTCTTTATACTTAGCTTACACAGGCAATCAAAATGAGGCTTTTTCATTGTGGACTCCATTTTAAATGGAATTAAATGTTATATTATGAAAACTTTAAGCCAAAAAAATCCAAATATTAATATTAAAATACACATATCAGATGAATTTAAAATTCATTTGGCTTTTAAAGGGTAGTGATTGGAAAAATCCTATCATGATAAAGTGCTTTAAAATACAAACATAAATCGGTATTACCACAAAGTTTGCCATTCACCCCAAGAAGTGATTTTCTATTTGATAGTTATAGCTACCTTTAAATTTTTAAATATTTATTTCCACAATATCTCCAGAGAGGATTGAACTACTGCCATTTAACAGATGGAAGTAAAATGAAATTCTCTCAACTTTATCTTTTCCCTTATGGTTCAGAAGACATCACTCTAATAACTTTATCTTTCCAAGGGGCATCATTCAAGTAACAACTCATCCTAAAAGGCCCATACTGGCTTTCAGTTGAGTGTACACTGTATTATGCTCTGGCTTCTTTCCTGAAAATTGGAAGACAATAGAGTAATGCCTTCAAAATTTTGTGGAAAATAGTCTCCAACCTACAATTCTACACCCGGCCAAACTGTGAGATAATCAAGGATGAGTATAAAATAAAGACATTTTCAGACACACACAGCCTCAAAACATTTACTTCCCATGCACCCTTCTCAGGAAAATACTTCACAAACGACAGAGGGAACAAACCAAGAACCCATGAAAAATGATCTCAGAGTCATATGAAAGGGAAGTCTTCTTCCAACAACTCAGTGGCAGATCTAGACACCAAAATGAGGCAATGGGTTCCAGGAGGATAGCACCAAGGATGATCTATAGATTAATATTTTCCATTACATTGAGGTTAGTTTAAATAGTTCTGTTGGAAAATTTAAGGGTGATTTAGAGACAGGGGCACACAAAACAAAACAAAGAATCAAAAGAGAGACAATTAATAATTCCAGGAAAGAAGTTGTACAAGAAATGTAATTCAATCATACCACAAATTTTTTTTTTTGAGACAGAGTCTTGCTCTGTCGCCAAGCTAGAATGCAGTGACGCGATCCTGGCTCACTGCAACCTCTGCCTCCTGGGTTCAAGCGATTCTCCTGCCTCAGCCTCCCGAGTAGCTGGGACTACAGGTGCACGCCACCACGCCTGGCTAATTTTTGTATTTTTAGTAGAGATGGGGTTTCACCATGTTTGCCAGGATGCTCTCAATCTCTTGACCTTATGATCTGCCTGTCTCGGCCTCCCAAAGTGCCAGGATTACAGGCGTGAGCCACCACACCCAGCCCACAATATTTGTTTTAAGCTATAACAATATATACATGCCTATAATAATATAAACATTTGGCTGGGTGCGGTGGCTCACGCCTGTAATCCCAGCACTTTGGGAGGCCAAGGCAGGCAGATCACCTGAGGTCAGGAGTTCGAGACCAGCCTGACCAACATGGTGAAACCCCATCTCTACTAAAAATACAAAATTAGCCAGGCGTGGTGGCAGGTGCCTGTAATCCCTGCTACTGGGGAGGCTGAGGCAGGAGAATCGCTTGAACCCAGGAGGCGTAGGTTTTGGTGAGCTGAGATTGCACCATTGCATTCCAGCCTGGGCAACAAGAGCAAAACTCCGTCTTAATAATAATAATAATATAAACATTCAATACTGATTTAACCACAAATGGTGATATTACCACAATAAGAAGGAAGAGGAAGAGGAGAAAGTAGAAGATATATAAAAGGTGACGGCCTGGCAAGGAGGCTCACATCTGTAATCCCAGCACTTTGGGAGGCCACGGCAGGCAGATTGCTTGAGCTCAAGAGTTCAAGACCAGTATGGAAAACATGACAAAACCTCGTCTCTACAAAAAATACAAAAATTAGCCAGGTGTAGTGGTGCATGCCTGTAATCCCAGCTACTCAGGAGACTGGAGGCAGGAGGATTGTTGAGCCCAGAAAGTAGAAGTTGCAGTGAGCCATGATCATGCCACTGGATTCCAGCCTGGATGACAGAGCAAGACCCTGTCTGGGGCGGGGCGGGCGGGGGAGAGATTTAAATGGCTAAATTTAAATTACTCATTGGGTAAACTCAGCAAGTGATCTCTAAAATAGAAAATAAAAACAGGTCAGGCACAGTGGCTCACACCTGTGGTCTCAGCTACTCGGGAGACTGAGGCGGGAGGATCTCTTCAGCCACGGAGGGCGAAGCTGCAGTGAACGGTCATCAAGCCACTGCACTCCTTCCTGGGCAACAGAGTAAGGCCCCATCTCGGGGAAAAACAAAAAGACAAAAAGAAAAGATAAAGAAGCCAGGCATGGTGGCTCATGCCTATAATTCTAACACTTTGGGAGGCTAAGGTGGCAGGATCACTTGAGCTCAGGAGTTCAAGTCCAGCCTAGGCAACACTGCAAGATCTCATCTCTACAAAAAAAAAAAAAAAAATTAAAAAATTAGCCAAGTGTTAGGGCACACACCTGTGGTCCCAGCTATTTGAGAGCCTGAAGGATCACTTGAGCCTGGGAGGTCAAGGCTGCAGTGACCCAAGACTGTGCCACTGCACTCCAGCCTGGGCAACAGAGCAAGACTCTGTCTCAAAAAATAAAAATAAAACATAAAACATAAGCATGTCCTTTAGCAATATTGAGATAAGTGACAAAATAAATGGTTTTAAAAGTTCAAACAGTTTGCCTCGGAGAAGTGAAACTCAAGGATGCGAGGAACTACTAAAATAAACAAATAAACAAAAAAAAAAACAGTGCACCACCACTTAAGTACGTGCACAGATATTATCTAGAAAAAAAATCATATGAAATTAAAAATTAACACAAATGTTCCCAGAAGATCTTTGCTACCTTTTTTTTAAAAAAATTCACTAACCCATGTGCTTTGATCACCTGGTGAAGAAAGTAATAAAATTTCGGAATGGAAAAAAAGAAAAGGAATAAAAAAAACCCAGCCAAAGAAGCAATCAATCTTTTTAAGACGTAGGCATCAGACTGAAATTTATTTTTCTTCAGAGGGCAGGCTGTACTACATTTTGCAAACTGCTAGTAAGACTCCTGAAATTTGGCCCCTCGATAATAATAATCTTATGCCAAAAAGAAAGGAAAAAGACACACACACAATCACAATTTTAAAAAATAAATGATATAACAACTCAATCACTATAATTTTAGTATGTATAAATGAAAAACACATCACTAACTAAAGTAACAGGTTTTAAAAGAAGCAGTAGGCGAAAGTACAAATAGATCATGCAGCTTCAAAAAACTTAATGAATTTTTAAAATCATTTTTAGCATTTTACCCATTTGTTTATTCACAGTTATGTTCCATAGTCAGCTAATTGTTTTTGAAAAAGAGAGTAAGAATAAGATGAATAAGGGAAAGGAAAATCAAGGATGTTCTAAATTGCAAGTTAATCATTAGGTCAACAGTGGTAGTTTTCAGTATCTCTCAAACACAATAATGCCTTGTCATCGATTGAGAATACTGAATTTTAATGCCATTGTTTTGTCAATAAAAAGTGCTTATGTACACTTCACGAGTTCATTAATAATCCTCTAAGAAGACCTAAATTAAAGCTTGGCAAGCAGTTTCTCATGAAACAAAATTTGCTTTAGTTCTGTTTTGTTAGAACTAAATGTACCAAGTGGCAAATTAAGATGTAGAAACACACCTTACAGGTTATGCTTTGAAAGTATTCAATGACTCAAACAGAGGTATCATTAGGCAGTAGCAAAATAAATACTAAGATTCCTATTTCATTTGCAATCTGTTAAGTTTCAGACAGATAATTTTACAATGACCACCAATAGATATCAGGATAAACTTTGAAAGGAGATAGACATACATACATTCCCTAAATTTCATTAGAGGATTGGAAGATAACCAGGATAGATCCCATTTTCAGCATTAAAAGTGATCAAAAGAGTCCAATAATTCACATAGAAAATGCCATTGTGCTGTCTATACTGTGTGTATTTAATGTCCACGGGAATGCTGACATGTGCACTGCAAGTGGTGATTGAAGAGTCAACTATGGAGGGGGAAAGGGCTTGGAGCAAAAATTTCAACTAAAAATAATCCAGTTACAGGAGAATAGTACCAGGCAAGCTGGAAAAACCATAATCAAAGTCTGCATTTCCAGTTTCAATAGTAAACACAGTTGTTAAGAGTGGTTAACACACAAGACCGTAAGTGCATGCAATTTCAAGTAAGAAACATCTGTTTTACCAATAGTATTCCTGTTATGTCCTCCATTTCCTTACTAAAGCAGAATGTGAGAGTAAGAACAAGAACAAGCACAATGTATGAAAGAAAGTAAGCAGTCCATTTACCTTAGAAAACATTAGGACTTTCATATAAGTTCCTAAAATCATAAATTCTAAAGCTGTTAGATTTCTAGAACTTGACAAGTTTTCTTTAAAAAACAGGGTCAGATAAGAATGCTCCCTTTCCTCCTATTAGTTTTTAGTCCCTACCAGCTGAAGCAGGGTGCCCGTTTCTACATCAAAGAGCAGCAAAATGAAGAAAATCAAGCAAATTACACAGCAAAGGCAGAAATGCCTTCTATTTCATGAGAAAAGAGAAATGGTGCAAGCCAACGGATCACCAACCTCAATGCACTGAACAGCTGAATTTCTTTGTTTAGTTCTGAGAATAAAGCTGTGGTTTAATTTCTTCAATAGTGAAGTTTAGTCCTACCTATTTTGCTGGGTGATTTTAAATGGTAGGTGACTCTCTTCATCTGGTACTCTAAGAGCAGGCAGCAACATTTCATCCTTAGTTCTGACTGAGCTTCCCAGTCTTCAGCAAATTTAGCCTAGTGGTAAAGGTCTCTGGCTCTGGAGTCGGATGGCCAGGGTTCTCCTGATCTAAGATTTTCTAACTGCATAACCTTTGGAAAGTCTCCATATGCTCATCTATACAATGTGATTAATAACGGTACCCACTGCACAAGGTTATCATGGAGATGAAATGAAATAATTCAAGCAAGGCCTTGGATGGAGTGCACAGCACACAGGAAATGCTCAGTGAATGCCAGACACCATTAACAGTGTCATCTTGGACTCTGTCATCGACTTATTGTAAAAACCTGATTAAAACAATTAAGGGAGGGCCTAAATCACCCCAACAGTGAGGTTGGTAATTCATTATTTGTCTGTGAAGTGCATCACCCCATTAAAAAAAGAGAAAAAAACAGGCAGGGGGCAGCAAAATCAGCATTTTGCTTTTCATCCTTGTTACTATCACTGCTGCATTATTTATGTGAACTGGGAAGGAGTGTGTCTGGACAGATGCTCAGCTGGGTTCTGCAAGCAGAGCATCCATCACAAAAGGTAGTGCCTGTCTCAGGAGCAAGCCCCTTTCCTGCCTCCTCTCTCCCCTTCACCAGTCACCACTAGGGTGAGCTCAGTGGAGCCACACAGCAGCTGAGCAATGTCAAAACGTTATTGTCCAAGCACTCTGTTCAATGATTTTGATGAAATAAAGTAATCCACCCCTAAATGATTCATTTTGTCCCGAATCAGCATCCTTAAGGTAATTATTAAATATCCAAAAGGACCCAGGGTGTATTAGAAACAAAGGAGGGGGTGACAAACATTGATATACTACCAACAGGCACCCTACTATAAATTTACTAAAGCAGGAATCATGAAATGATTGAAATAACACCAAATTATACAACATAAACATAAAGGAACAAATGACAGAGATTCGCCCTCTGCTTAATTCAGCTTACATAGATGTCTATCAAAGACAAGTTTCTACAGAGTCACTAGCACACTGTATTCAAATAATCTTCATTTCCATTTTCTCTGGACAAGCGAAAGTAAGCCTACTAACAGTTAATGGGTTAAAAACTGTCACATTTTCAAAACATTTACATTATTTAAATGCTTATGTGTCTACCACCACCCCCAGAGAATTAATCACCTCCTTATTACTGTCACCTCTCTACCCTCCATATAATTCTACTGCTGTGTTTCTCACAGACTTAAAATTATTTTCATATAAATTGGTCTTTGCTGCTATACGAAGCAACTCAGGGCATGGAGCACGTTTGATTCATTTTTGTATTCCCAAATCTTCCTAAATAATTTACTCACTCATTAATGGAACTTACAAACCCTCATATGTGCCAGATGCTTTGGGGTGGCCGAGGTGGGCAAATCACGATTTCAAGAGATCGAGACCATCCTGGCCAACATGGTGAAACCCTGTCTCCACTAAAAATACAAAAAAAAAAAAAAAAAAAACAAAAACAAAATTAGCTGGGCGTGGTGGTGCACGCCTGTAGTGCCAGCTACTCGGGAGGCTGAGGCAGGAGAATCGCTTGAACCCAGGAGACAGAAGTTGCAGTGAGCCGAGATCGCGCCACAGCACTCCAGCCTGGCGACAGCAAGACTCCGTCTCAAAAAAAAAAAAAAAAAAAAAACAGCACAAGCCCTTAGAATACATCTATGAACAAAGTAGAAAGACACTCCTGATCTCAAGGGGTTTACATTCTGCAGGGAGAAACAAACAATAACCAACAGATTTTTTTTGTATTCTATAAATTTCACACAATATTCAAAGGCAGTAAGTGCTAAGAAAAAAAAAAGTAGAGCAAGAAGGATTAAACAGATGCAGAGGGTAGGTACCAGCTGGAGAGAGAGAGAGACAGAGAGCAAGAGAGAGAGAGAGAACACAAGAGCGAGCAAGAGAGAGCAAGCGAGCCAGCAGGACTAGAACACAACTGAGGGTGGAGGGTGCTGGCAACAGATGAGTCGAGTCCAAGGTCAGAGTAGGCCTCATAGGCCACTGTAGGAGAGTTCTTATAATTGTATAACCCCAAGAGTAGACAAGAAGCACACATCCCAAAATGCGTTACTTGTACATGAAACATCCAGGCTCTATTAAAATTAAAAACCTAGCCGGGTGCAGTGGCTCATGCCTGTAATCCCAACACTTTGGGAGGCTGAGGAGGGCGGATTACTTGAGGTCAGGAGTTTGAGACCAGCCTGGCCAACATGGTGTCTCTACTAAAATTACAAAAATTAGCCAGACATGGTGGTGCACACCTGTAATCCCAGCTACTCGTGAGGCTGAGGCAAGAGAACTGCTTGAACCCAGGAGGCAGAGGTTGCAGTGGGCCAAGACCACACCACCACACACCAGCCTGGATGACAGAGCGAGACTCTATCTCAAAAAAAAAAAAAAAAAGTTGTTTTAGTATTTCTCATGTACCCCATAGGTCATCTTAGAAGCAGCCCACCTTGAAGACACTGCCCTAGGCTGGTAAAACTTGGACAGTTAACACTGCATTCCTCAGACAACTGGGAGCACTGCTGAGGTCTGCTTCCCTAAGCCCCTCAACGACAGCCTGGGACTTCCCTGCAGGCCTGAACACAAGATCTCAGGAAATGGAAGAGGTTGAACCAAAAGAGTTTTTGTAGTTTTCCACTCAAGACTTTTTTATTATTTTTCTTTTTAGAAGGAGTCTCACTCTGTTGCCCAGGCTGGAGTGCAGTGGCTCAACCTCGGCTCACTGCAACCTCCATCTCCTAGGTTCAAGCAATTCTCCTGCCTCAGCCTCCCGAGTAGCTGAGACTGAAGGTGCCCACTACTACACCCAGCTAATTTTTTTCTATTTTTAATAGAGATGGAGTTTCACCATGTTGGCCAGGCTGTTCTCAAACTCCTGACCTCAGGTGATCTGCCTGCCTCAGCCTCCCAAAATGCCAGGATTACAGGCGTGAGCCACGGCGCCCAGCAAGAGATTCTTAAAACCTCTTCTGGTGAGAAGTGAGGCACCTGACCAGGACCGATGGGATTTGGTGACTTGGTCTCACACCTGCTTTCTCTCTGTTGGAATGGTTGCTGGCCTCTATTAGAAATTTTAATTACTATCTGGCAAAAATATGTTCTGCTTTCTGACTGCTTAAATATGTAAGATGGGTCCCTCAGTGCTAGCTAACCTCAAAACTCAAAACTAAATCATCTTAATAACATTAACCCTTATCTCTGTCTTGACAGCAGTAACACGGAGCTGAACAGTCAGCTACCAGCATATCTCATTTCATTGCATTTGCTTTGCTGCGCTTTGCAGATACTACTTCTTCTCACCTAGCAAACTGAAGGCTTTGGCAACCCTACATCAGGAAGTCTACTGGTGCTTTTTGTTCTTTGTTTCTGCTTTCTTCAGCCCTTTTTCTGTCTATGAAGCCAACCTCCTCTACTGCACTCATTGGAATGCTTACATTTATTCTACTTCATAAAGTATTGCCCAATTCTAGAACCACAAATAAAGCCAACTGAAATCTTTAAACGATATTTGTTGTAATTGTGTCTTCTGACAGAGACACAACTCAATCCACGCACAGGTCTTCCTGCCTCAACCTTTGCTAACCTAGCCCCCATCTACCTTCCCCTTGGCTTCAAACCAATGTTTCTGAAACTCAGTTCTGGTAACATCCCTTTCCTACTTAAAACTCACATTAGCTTTTTCATCCAAACTATAATGACAGCGATACTAATACTTATTGAGTGCTAACTGTGTACCAGGTACTGCTGTAAGTATTATACATACAGGAAAATATTCCTACAGGATAGGCACTATTATTACCTCCAGTTTTATAAGTGAGCAAACCAAGAGACAAAGGTGTTAAATAACATCTGTTCAATAAAGCCATCGACTTGACCTTCATATCCCTGGGTTCCACATCTGTGGTTTCAACCAACCATGGACTGAAAATATTTGGAGGAACAAAAAAAGGACGGTTGCTTCTGTACTAAACATGTATAGACTTTTTTTAGTCTTTATTCTATAAACAATACAGTATAATAACTATTTACATGGCCTTTACATTGCACTGAATACTATAAGTAATCTGGAGACGATGTAAAGTATAAGGGAGGAGATGGTCTAAAGTATGTCGGAGGATGTGCACAGGTTACATGCAAATACGACACCATGTTATTTAAAGAACTTGAATGTGTGTGGATTTTGGTACCCACCAATGGTCCTGGAACCAATCCCCCACAAATACTGAGAGAGGACTATGCAGTTAGTTTCAGAACCTGCATTTAAACTCAGGCTCTGTACCTCAAAATAAAAAGCTATTTGACATGGAAATTCAATTAATCAACAGAGTTATCTTTGACCCTCTACCTATCAAAAACTACTGACAGCACAAACGATTCAGGACTTTCAACAGAGAAAAGAGAAGGTGTTCAGAAAGGAATGCTGAGTCTCTCTTAACACAGCTATCAAATCCTGAATGCCTCCCAAACATCAGATCAGCCATCCATCACCAAAATGGGAGTGGGAGGTAGGAAACGAAACTGCAGAATGACAACAAAGAAGAATAAAATCTAACAACTCCGCAACAATACACCCTCAGGTTAGAGATAAGGAAGAATAAACAATTCAGTCTGAAAGGGCTTTTACCAAGAAGAGATTAGTAATTAGACTGAATGGCTGTGGCTCAATATGAAGTATAGAAATGCAATTTCTTTCCCTCTAAACAGAACATAGGCACAACCCCAGAAGTTATTCAAGAGGGCTTTAAAAAAGAAAACAAACTCTGAAACAAAGAGTATATTTAAACACTAATCATTGTTTTTCTCCTAAAATCACTATTAGAACACTACCTGACAAGGTCTTTAAAGGGTTCACTGTTGATTAAGCCATTTTCATGGCCTAGTAAGCTTGAGTTCTATTAATTCAGACTGTGCTGTGTACACTGAAATTTTGTCTTAGGCAGGCTCAACAGAACAGTTCTTCGAATTAAGCAAGTGCTTAATGTTAGGTAGAAAAAATATGTCTGCTGTGAAATATATAGTGTCCAAGTACTATTTGGTGCCAACAAAAGCTAACAAACAGGCTGTGTTTTTAAGTTTAAGCAGAAGAAAAGTAATCACTACCTGTACAGAATACAGTTCGGCTCTTTCAGTATTTCAGATAAAAAGGACTGAAACCAGAAACCTACTTTCTAGCTCTGAATTACCATCATCACACTGTACAAATCATTAGGTGGGGACAGAATACACCAAAACAGAAATCACAAGCTGAAAGAGCCTTGAATTCCTTCCCTTAAATGAAGCTCTTATATCAAATTAATCTATATAGTCTCTGTGTGTTCCAGCATTTTTTCAACTTGTAAATCAAAGATTTTGTTCCACAGCCCTTGTCAATTTTCTACATTTAACATCTGACAAAGAAAACCAGCTTTTATTTTTACCAAAGATATTCTATCCGTAGAAAGTCACTATTTAAAATGATGTCATTTATATCATGTAACATATTAAGAAATATGTTTATTTTATTTTTGGTAGTAACAAAACAACCCTGGATATTTGCATAAATTAAAGCTGTCAATAAGAAACCACTTCTGTATGTATCCTTCTTTGGGTTTCTGGCTCAGGGGTTGGCAAAAATGGCCCATGGGTTAAACCCAGCCTACTGCCTGCTTTTGGTTTCTTTACCTGTAAATGATTGAAGCTGAAGGTGAAGAATCAAAAGAAGAAAACTATTCCACGACACATGAAAATTATATGAAATTCCAATTTCTGTGTCCATAAATAAACATTTCTTGGAAACGGTCATGGCTGTTCATTTGCATCACCTATGGCTGCTTTTGCACTTTAAAGGCAAGGTTGAATAACTGCAACAGAGACTTGATGACCCACGGAACCTAACGTCTTTACTATTAGGTCCCTTTCAGAAAAAGCTTGCCCAATCCTGTTCCAGCTATTGTAAGGGAGTTAAAAAACATGTAAGGAGCTGTGGACAGCAACTTGACTAGAAGGGGTGTAATTACTGAAAGGAAACGTCCTCTAGTGGGCAAATCTGGAGGTAGAAAGTAAATTCCTGCCAACATTGATCAGATGACATCTCTATTTCATGAATTATTCCAGATATGAAACTGCCATTTAACAATAACGCGATCCTTTTAAGTAACACCCAAAGGCATAAATCCATATAAAATATTTTATAACCATAACATCTGAAAATGTTTTCTCTAGAGCAAAAGAAGCTATTGCCATCAAAGAGAACAATAAAAACAAAAACAAAATCAAGATACTCAAACAGGTAAACTGGGGAAATGGGTAAATTGGGGAGACCAAACCAATGGGTTTGGGTAAACTGGAATAAATTAGGGAAAAAACAGTAACTAAAATTTCCTCCAAAGGACTAGGAGAGATTATTATACATAGAGAAGTTTTCCAAAGTACGAGAAATAAATTAAGTGGTATATGTGCAGTGTTATACCTTTAAATAATATTTCAATCTTAGGTTAAGGAAAATTTCTCCTGTATATTTCAAGATACCGAGAGACTTTGCCAATTTACATGCAAATAAAACAAAACGTGAGTAATACTGTCTATATCAATGTTCTGTCACTTGCCAGAATAAAGAAAACATTTAGTAAGTTAGTTAATTTCAAGTCTGAGAATTAAGCAAATATCCCAAATCCTTTGTAAACTCAAAGATTTAGTTACTTTCTCTACATATTACACAGCTGCTTTAAAATTTTACCTTCTGGCCAGGCGCGGTGGCTCACGCTTGTAATACCAGCACTTTGGGAGGCTGAGGCAGGCAGATCACGAGGTCAGGAGTTCAAGACCAGCGACCCCGTCGCTACTAAAAATACAAAAATTAGCTGGGTGTGGTGGCAAGCACCTGTAATCCCAGCTACTCAGGAGGCTGAGGCAGGAGAATCCCTTGAACCCGGGAGGTGGATGTTGCAGTGAGCTGAGATCGCACCACTGCACTCCAGCCTGGGCGACAGAGCTAGACTCTATCTCAAAACAAAAGAAAAAAAAACTTAGCTTTTATTTCTAGATACTTTGTTTTAAAAAAAAAAAAAAACTCAATCTTCTTTCCTAGAAACTTTCTAATTAACTTTCTATTTTTTTCATTAAGAAAACTACTTTAGTTTACACACCAATTCTGTATAAATTAAAAATACACAATTTCAGGTGAAAGTTCTAATGAGCAGTGTATATTTTGTAAACACGAATGCTTATTTTACATTACTCTTTGTGATGAGGATGAAAAAAACATAGATGCACAAGTGGTGACAGAAGTAAACCTAATACTCAATACCAATAATCAAACCCAATACATGATACTCGTTCCTGTCTCAGAAGTGCACATTAGTTTTAACATTACTGAAAGATGTGGGAAACTCTGTATTTTCTAAAACTCCTGATTTATTTCCAAAGGAAAAATAGTTGTAACTACGTCAAAATAACTTTTTTGGCCGGATGCGGTGGCTCACGCCTGTAATCCCAACACTCTGGGAGGCCAACCAAGGTGGGCGGATCTCTTGAGGTCAGGAGTTTGAGACCAACCTGGCCAACATGGTAAAACCCCGTTTCTACTTAAAATACAAAAATTATCCGGGCATGGTGGCAGGCGCCTGTAGTCCCAGCTACTCAGGAGGCTGAGGCAGGAGAATTGCTTGAACCCAGGAGGCAGAGGTTGCAGTAAGCTGACATCATGCCACTGTACTCCAGCCTGAGCAACAGAGTGAAATTTTGTCTCAAAAAACAAAAATTGCAATTAATAGTTTAAAATATTAAATCTAAATGTATAGGAGATTCATTAGTTTGCCCTTGGTAATCCCCACTTTCTGCCTTGTAAAGCCTAAGACCCGAAGAGGCTCTACAAGCTAGAGCTTCTTAGGCTTCAAAACAGTTCTTTCCAAACCATATTTGATGAATTACATGTAAGATGAGTCAATAACATAAGGATTAGATTCCCCTGAAAATGCACAGAAGGTTAAAAATTAGAAGAAAAAGTGATAGGCATAATAGGCTCTGGGTTTTGCTTAATGCAAACGTTCTGAAAGGTTCAACATTAACACAGACATTCACAAATCAGGCATCTAATTTCAACTTTGTTTTAAAAAGTTGCTAAAACAAAAAAAAGTCAAAATAAGTCAAACTCTTCCCATTTGTTTGAATAGAGGGTACATTTACTTCCTACCCAACAAGATTTGAAAACAAAAGACATATTAGCTATACAGATATATTCCTTTCACTTAATGCTACACAAATGTCTGAAAAGCAAACTCAATTCAATTTAGTTGAATCAACAAGGGAATTCCAGTTTTTTTTTTGACACGGAGTCTTGCTCTATCGCCCAGGCTGGAGTGCAGCGGCGTAATTTCGGCTCACTGCAAGCTCCACCTCCCGAGTTCAAGCAGTTCTGCCTCAGCCTCCTGAGTAGCTGGGATTACAGGCACGCGCCACCACACCCGGTTAATTTTTGTATTTTTAGTAGAGATGGCGTTTCACCATGTTGGTCAGGCTGGTCTCGAACTCCTGATCTCGTGATCCACCCGCCTCGGCCTCCCAAAGTGGTGGGATTACAGGCGTGAGCCAACACGCCTGGCCAAGGAATTCCAGTTTTTCTACGACAGTATTGTAAACCAAGCAGAGATATTCCCTAGGGCCATATAATTCTGATATATTAGCTAATCTTCGTAAGCCAAATCAGAGCACTTCTTTCCAAAACCCACATTTCTACCAAACCGGGACACCGTGTGGTGGGAAAAGAGTTCAGAACACCTGGAATATTTTTCCAAAGCAAAATTTAACTTTCCATTGCCAGGAGAAGCATGAACATGTTGACTTATACTGCCCTCTAGAGTCTCTTTCTAATATTTTTTAGCCTGAAATAATTAATTCTAATCATTAAGACTCTTCTAATTACTCAAGCTTTCAGTATTCTAATATTGTATACTGACCTTTATTTATTTATTTATTGAGAAGAAGTCTCCCTCTATTGCCCAGGCTGGAGTGCAGTGGCACGACCTCAGCTCACTGCAACCTCCACCTCCTGGGTTCAAGCAATTCCCCTGCCTCGGCCTCCAGAGTAGCTGGGATCACAGCCATGCACCACCACACCGGGCTAATTTTTGTACTTTTAGTAGAGACGGGGTTTCACCATGTTGGCCAGGCTGGTCTCAAACTCCTGACCTCAGGTGATCCACCCGCCTTGGCCTCCCAAAGTGCTGGGATTACAGCATGAGCCACTGGGCCCAGCCAAATGACCTTTTTTCAGTGGATTAGTATTCTTTTTTTTGGGGGGGGGGGGCGGGGGTGGAGTCTCGCTCTGTAGTCCAGGCTGGAGTGCAGTGGCGTGATCTCAGCTCACTACAACCTCCGCCTCCGGGGTTCAAGCGATTCTCCTGCCTCAGCCTCCTGAGTAGCTGGGATTACAGGCATGCGCCACCATGCCCAGCTAATTTTGTATTTTTAGTAGACAGGGTTTCTCCATGTTGGTTAGGCTGGTCTTGAACTCCCGACCTCCGGTGATCCACCCGCCTCAGCCTCCTAAAGGGCTGGGATTACAGACGTGAGCCACCGCATCCCACTAGTAGTCATTATTAAAACGTACAATATTTCAATTACCCACTGTTTTTTATTTTTTTGTTTTGGACAGAGTCTCGCTCTGTCGCCAGGCGGTTGTGCAGTGGCACAATCTCAGCTTACTGCAACCTCTGCCTCCCAGGTTCAAGCGATTCTCCTGCCTCAGCCTCCCAAGTAGCTGGGACTACAGGCACGCGCCACCATGCCCAGCTGATTTTTGTATTTTTGGTAGAGACGGTGTCTCACCATGTTGGCCAGGATGGTCTTGATCTCTTCACCTCATGATCCGCCAGCCTTGGCCTCTCAAACTGCTGGGATTACAGATGTGAGCCACTGATCCCGGCCAATTACCCACTATTCTTAAAGGTCAGCAGTACTTCCCTAAAGGACAGGAATGCATCCCAAACAGAATCTTCTACTTTGCTTATTTAAAAAAAGTTTTAAATAGCTCAAACTGCAAAGATTTCTAAAACAAAGACCACTTGTAACATATATTAATTAACTCTTGTGGCCGAGAGTTTTGTCTAGCAAAACCCAAGTTCACACATTTGACCACATGCACACAAACCTCAGCCAATGTAGCCAACGCTCCCCAGAGGCTACTTCTGCAGCTAAGCATCTGTCCTTTCAGCTCCTGGCAGTTCCTGCCTTTTCTCTTGCCAGGCAACCAGAGCTCTAAAGGGACCTTAATGCACTAATGAGAAGCCATGACAACCAAGACCTGTGGTAGTTGCAAAGCACAAACACCAATATCCACTTTTACTGAGCATGCATGCAATAAGCAATGTGCTAAGGACTCCAAGTAAATTAAAATCATTCCTCTAACCTAATAACTCCATAGGCACCTATAACACGCCGTAACTTGAAACTTTCTATTATTCTTTATATGTAAGAACTTATTAAAAGGCAGGCTTTACCATGCACCACTGGTAGTATAGCTTGCCTCAGCTGTTATAGTAACTATAGAAGTAGGGTTATTTTCTTGTTTGTTTCAATCTAGAGTCATAAGAGACCATTAAAGAAAAAACCCCTATTGAAACCATGTTTAGAGCGAAAAAGTCTATATTCTTTTTAGGGGGTTAGTAGTCATTATTAAAAGGTATGATATTTCAATTACCCACAGTTATTCGAGATCAGCAGTATTTCCTCAAAAGAAAGCACCTAAAATGGAATTTTCTCTAGGCACCTGTGGTATACCGTCAAAAAAGAAACTAAAACTAAGATGCTATGCTCCATACCCAGATATCCGTTATTACTTCTGAAAGCAATCTAAGTAATCTTGGGGATCCCATCCAAGTAGATAAAAATGATGGCATCCTTTGGGGCATAAAGTGAAGATAAGATTTCCACAGGCTCTGAAACAGCGGCTAGCAACTAGGGCCAAGAGACTGTACCTGTTTTTGAAAATAAAGTTTTATAGCCAGGCGCAGTGGCTCACACCTGTAATCCCAGCACTTTGGGCGGCCGAGGCGGGTGGATCATCTGAGGTCGGGAGTTAAAGACCAGCCTGACCAACATGGAGAAACCCTGTCTCTACTAAAAATACAAAATTAGCTGGGCGTGGTGGCACAAGCCTGTAATCCAAGCTACTCGGGAGGCTGAGGCAGAGAATCGTTTGAACCTGGGAGGTGGAAGCTGCGGTGAGCTGAGATCATGCCACGCCATTGCACTCTAGCCTGGACAACAAGAGTGAGACTCTATCTCAATCAATCAATCAATCAAGTTTTATTAGAAGTCAGCTACACCGATTTTTTTTTTTTGAGATGGAGTCTCGCTCTATTGCCCAGGCTGGCATGCAGTGGCACAATCTCAGCTCACTACAACCTCTGCCTCCCTGGTTTCAAGTGATTCTCCTGCCGCAGCCTCCCAAGTAGCTGGGACTACAGGCACGTGCCATCATGCCTGGCTAATTTTTGTATTTTTAGTAGAGACAGGGTTTCACTACGTTGGCCAGGCTGGTCTCGAACTCTTGACCTTGTGATCCGCCCCCCCTCGGCCTCCCAAAGTGCTGGGATTACAGGTGTGAGCCACCGCACCCGGCCTTATTTTTTTATGTATATTTTCTATGGTTGTTTGTCTTCCCACTGCAATGGCAGAGTTCTATACTTGAAACAGAGACCATACAACCCGAAAAGACTAAGTATTTACTATATCTGGCCCTTTACAGAAAAAGACTGCCAACAGCAAACATCCCCAGCCTTCTCCAGATCACAACTTGAGAGGAATGTCATGTGCATGAGGCTAAGGAGTGTGGGCTGGCTTGAGATGGAAAAGGGGATTATGACTGCTATCCACCCTATACTACATATTAAGAAAATGAAATTATGGGAACTCATGGGAAGAAAGAATGACAGAGGCAGTGGATTCCTCCCATATGATGGTTCACACCAGGCTTTTCCAAAGACTGAATGAAGAGCTCTAAGGTTTTCTTTCAGGTATTTAAAAAATCTTGTGTAAGGGATGGCAGGGGAAAATAAAATTTTCTATATAACATACTATTTCACTCACATCAATGTTAGACTGAAGCTCACACCTGAGATAGGTTGATATTTCTTTCAAAGAGAAGATTTCAAGTAAGCTTCCAAATAGCTATGATAATGTGTATGAATAGAACCAGATCCCAGAATGAACTTGAGGTAAATACCAAGGACTGAAATCAGTGAATCATCAAAACAAAGATACTTGTCAAACATACAATACACAAGATGAAATATAATGAATCCCTTTGAAGGTCACTATATGTAGATACAAAAATACAGCTTGAAGATGATCTAGTCAAGAGACCCAGGTTCTAGTCCGGGTTTTGACTCTCACTGTAACTTAGAAAAGTAATTTCCCCCATTTGTTTTTGGGTTTTTTGTTTTTTGTTTTTTTTTTTTTTGGTTTTTTTGAGATGGAGTCTCGCTTTGTTGCCCAGGCTGGAGTGCAGTGGTGTGATCTCGGCTCACCGCAAGCTCTGCCTCCCGGGTTCACCTCATTCTCCTACCTCAGCCTCCCAAGTAGCTGGGATTACAGGCATGAATCCCCACACCCGGCTAATTTTTGTATTTTTAGTAGAGACGGGGTTTCACCACGTTGGTCAGGCTGGTCTCGAACTCCTGACCTCAGGTGATCCACCTGCCTAAGCCTCCCAAAGTGTTGGGATTACAGGCGTGAGCCACTGCGCCGGGTCCGGTTTTGTTTTTTGAGACAGAGTCTTGTTCTGTCACCCAGGCTGGTGTACAGTGGTGCAATCACAGCTCACTGCACCATCTACCTCCCAGGCTCCCAAAGGGCTAAGATTACAGGTGTGAGCCACAGTGACCAGCCAGTTTCCCCTTTGGACTTTATCTGTGAACTGAAAGACTTAGGCTGTATCAGTGGTTCTCAACCATTCGCATGCCTCAGAATCACCTGGAGGGATTTGTTAAAGCAAGGGGTGTTGGGTGCCAGGCTTCATTTTCAGTTCAGAAGTCATCACTCCCAACCTCACAGAAAGAAAACAGCTAAACAAACTGAAATCAATGGCCTTTCTTAGATCCACTAGAGAACTGGGGTCACAGAGCAAACAGCTACCGCAAAATTTGGAAAAAGAAATCACAAGAAAATACAGAGAATCACAGAAAAGATCAGATTACCAGAAGCAAAAGCTACAGGAACCAGTAAGCAATACAGTAATCATTACCTGAACGGTAATTTTGACAAACTGCAGAAGACTGAGTGTGGACTAGCTTGAGAGTTAAAACTTCTGGAGGTCCAGACTTAAGAGGGACCTATAGCTTTTACCTCCAGGAGCCTGAACAGGTTCTTACAAGAACATCAAAGAAAAAAATCCCCTTGTATTTTAGGCAGGGAGAGGGGAAAGTAACCATTTTGCAATTGCTCAGAGCATTCTCCATAACAAAGGCCCACCTGCTAAGAGAAACTACTTTGCAAGAACTTTGTAGACCTGGGGAAAGGACAATTACTCAACTCCCTCTTGCCTTCTCACAGAAGGGGTGAGGGGAGGAAAGCTAATAAACTCTTCAGAAGATCACAGCCTAGAGACTTACGCCCACTAAAAAACCGAGATTTAATATTGGATTACAGAATGCACTCCTTCCCCAACACCTTTCCACCACATCAACAGAGCTCCAGTATAAAAAAAAAAAAAAAAATGCATTACAACTGACAGAGCTTCAAGACAGACTCTATTTAAGAAGGAGTTCTTAGGAAAACCCAAAGAAACCAGGGGTGGAAAAAAACAAGAAAACTACAGGAAACTGAAGCATCCAGCATTTATACCCACAGCAAACATGAAGCACAGTATGGCATTTTCTGAAAAAGCTAAACATAATTTTTTTTTTTTGAGATGGGAGTCTTGCTCTGTCACCCAGGCTGGAGTGCAGTGGCGAGATCTCGGCTCACTGCAAGCTCCGCTTCCCGGTTTCATGCCATTCTCCTGCCTCAGCCTCCCCAGCAGCTGGGACTACAGGTGCACACTGCCAACCCCGGCTAATTTTTTTGTATTTTTAGTAGAGACGGGGTTTCACCATGTTAGCCAGGATGGTCTCGATCTCCTGACCTCGTGATCTGCCCACCTCGGCCTCCCAAAGTGCTGGGATTATAGGCATGAGCCACCGCGCCCGGCCTGAAAAAGCTAAACATAATCTTACCATACAATCCCACAATTGTGCCCCTAAGCATTTGTCCAATTGACTTAAAAACTTATGTCCATACAAAAATCTGCACAAATTTTAGAGTAGCTTGATTCATAATCAAAGACAGAAGGCAACCAAGGTGTCCTTCAACTGTACTTCATGAATGGATATGCGAACTGTGGTTTTCATTGAGCAATAAAAAGAAATAAGCTCTAAAGAACAAGAGGAACATTAAATGCATATTGTTAAGTGAAAGAAGCCAATCTGAAAGTATACACACTATATGATTCCAACCATAGAACTTTCTTTAAAAGGAACTTCAACTTTCTTTAAAAGGCAAAACTATAGAGACAGTAGAAGGACCAGTGGTTGCCAGGGGCTGGGCAAAGAGGGGAGAGATGATTACATGGAGCACAGAAGTTTTAATAGTGGTGAAACTATTCTGCAGGATATTGTAACTGTGGATAAGCACACGACATTTATGTTTCTATCAAACTCCACAGAATGTACAACACAAAGAGTGAACCTTAAACTGTAGACTTCAGTTAATAATATATTAGTACTGCTTCATCAGTTGTAACAGATAAGCCACACTCATGCAAGATGTTAATAATAGGGGAAACTCCGTGTGTGTGTGAACTATTTATACTATCTGCTCAATTTTGAATTTTTCTTTTTTTTTTTTTTTTTGAGACAGAGTCTCGCTCTGTCGCCCAGGCTGGAGTGCAGTGGCGAGATCTCGGCTCACTGCAAGCTCCGCCTCCCGGGTTCACGCCATTCTCCTGCCTCAGCCTCCCGAGTAGCTGGGACTACAGGCACCTGCCACTACGCCCGGCTAATTTTTTGTATTTTTAGTAGAGACGGGGTTTCACCGTGTTAGCCAGGATGGTCTCGATCTCCTGACCTCGTGATCCGCCCGCCTCTGCCTCCCAAAGTGCTGGGATTACAGGTGTGAGCCACCGCGCCCGGCCTGATTTTTCTATAAATCTAAAAGTATTCTAAAGTATAAAGTTTATTTAAAAAAAAAGAGAGAGAAAGAGTGTTGGGAGTCACTCCTCGATCCTAATTCAGTAAGTCTTGGGACAGGCCCAATAATTTACATTTTAACCAAATTCACAAGTGATGCTGCTGGTTCAAGAGCCACATCTTGAAACCACTGGGCTATGGCTCCTTTTAGTTCTAAATTTTATTATTCTAGTCACTAACATTTTCATGAGAACTGTGGTAGCCAGCCCACAAAATGGCCCCCAATGAGCTCTGCCTCCTGGTATTCAAACTCGAGAATAATGTCTTCCAAGGCTACGTCATAAAAGACATTGCAGCTTTCACCTTGCTCTTATGTGAATCCTTTCTTCTGGAAAGCCAGGTGTAGTATCATGAAGAAACTCAGGCAGCCCTATGAAGAGGTTCCATGTGCAAGGAACTGAAGCTTCTGCCAACAGCCAGCAAGAACTCTGCCAACCTTGTGAATGCGGTATGTTGCAATTGGATCCTCCAGACCCTATCAAGCCTTCAGTTGACTGCAACCTGAGAAGGGACCTCAAGCCGCTCCTAAATTCCTGACCCACAAAAGGTGTGTGGGATAACAAATGCTGAATGTTGTTTTAAGCAGCAGTTTGGAGGTATTTTGTTACATATATCATATAGGAGCTTAATCTAAAATATGTATGTGGCTGGGCATGGTGGCTCATGCCTGTAATCCCAGCACTTTGGGAGGCCGAGGCGGGCCAGATCACCTGAGGTCAGGAGTTCGAGACCAGCCTGGCCAACATGGTGAAACCCCATCTCTACTAAAAGACACAAAAATTAGCCATGCGTGGTGGTGGGTGCCTGTAACCCCAGCTACTCTACTCAGGAGGCTGATGCAGGAGAATTGCTTGAACCCAGGAGGTGGAGGTTGCAGTCAGCCGAAATCGTGCCACTGCACTCCAGCCTGGGCAAAAAGGTGAGACTCCACCTCAAAAATTAAAATAAAATAAAATAAAATGCACATAATTGTTATTGTTGACCCTTCTTGCCTTTAGTTTGATACAGCTGGAGAAGTCCTGAAAATGTGTCCAAATTCATTACAAGGTGAAGATCAATTTAAAGAACTCCTCCACGTTTCTCAAAGTATTATATTAATAATGAATTATATCATTTCTTCAGGACATAAAGGATTTGGGGTGGGAGGAGAAGGGAAAGGAAGGAAGCGGAAACGAGATTTTCAGCACCTTCCCTAAGCCATTGCTGGTCATCCTAGAGTAGAAATCTGAGAGTTTCACTTAATTGCTTAAAATCCTTTAATATTATAGTTTCCCAAAGCTTATGGAAGTGAATCCAGACACTGCTCAATGTCTGCACTACATCTACCTAGCAGGCTCATCAGGCAGCACAAGGGGTGCACACAAACATGGGCTGACTTTGCAAGACCTCATCAGACAGCACAAGGGGTGCACACCAACATGGGCTGACTTTGCAAGACCTTGGATAAGTTACTTAATCTCCCTGCCTTGGTCTGCTCAACAGTAAAATGAAGGTAATTATACTACCAATATCATAGTTACTAGAGGGACTTAATACATTAAAACATAAAAAACACTTAGAACAGGACGTTGTCTAAGCGCTCAATAAATGTCAGCTATCATCATCATCTGCCATTTCATCTCTCATAACCCAGACTATTTCAAGCCATTATGAACTACTGGAATTTTCAAACTCACCCACACTGTTTTATGCTTTTGCACCTTAAAAAAGGGACTTTCTCTGTCTGGAATGGCCTTCCTTCACTTCTCTCTCAATTATCCTTCTCAACTTCCTTATACAGCCTCCTCTGATTTCCCTTTTACTTACTGCATCCCTCATAGACACACCTACAGAGAATATTTAAATGATTATTTGCCTCTCCCACAAAATTGTATGCTTGATAATAATACCTGATATTTACTGTGTCAAGTACTGTGTGCCAGCTACTGTTTTATATTAAGCACTTTACTTAGACTATCTAACTTAAACTTCTTAATAACTCATATATCCTGGTTTTATTGACAGTAAAATCGATACCATATATAAATAAAGAATAAGAATTCAAACCTTAGCTGTTTGGCTGCAATTTGTTACAATCTAAAATCTAAGGACTAGGAGGTGGAGATTTCTGACATGCTGAAAATATCAAAGAAGCAATTAAACTTTCCAGCAGTTAGCACAAGTGCACACAGTTTTAAAATTTATAATATATATGCATGGTACTGTAGGTGGGCTACCCCACAGCCCCACTCATATCAGCTTCTTGCTTATACTTTCTGGAGATATTTCATGCATATGCAGCATGCACACACATATATGTACATCTCTTTGTTACACAAATAGTAGTATACTTCATATATCCTTCTGAGCCCATTTTTACTTCCTGTATCTTTGAGATTGTTCCATGTCAGTCCATACAAAGTGCCTCATTCTTTTTCACTGCTGCAGAGAATTCCATCATATTCCATAATAATATGGTTTGGACTTGTGTCCCCCCCCAAATCTCATGTCAAATTGTAATCCCCAGTGTTGGAGGTGGGGCCTGGTGGGAGGTGATTGGATCATGGGGCGGTTTCTCATGAATGGTTTAGCATCATCCCCTCGGTGCTAAGTTCTCACGAGATCTGGTTGTTTAAAAGTGGACAGCGCCTTCCCTCGTCTTCCTCCTACTCCAGCCATGTGAAGATGCCTGCTCTAGCTTTGCCTTCCGCCATGAGTAAAAGCTCCCTGAGGCCTCCCTAGCCTTGCTTCCTGTACAGCCTGCAGTACTGTGAGCTAACTAAACCTCTTTTCTTTATAAATTGCCCAGTCTTCAGTATTTAAAGTAATGCAAGAACAGACTATTACATTTACCATATTCAACCACTCTCCTATATTGTTTGTAGCCTTTTGTTGTAATATAAAATACTAAAGCAAAATCCTTATACACAAAGAAATGGATAGAGGATGATTCTACAGTAAATATGGTAAATGTATATACTATAGCAAATACAGTAAAATGCAACTGTAGAATCTAAATGGTGAGTGCAGGGGTGCTCTCACTATATAATTCCTGCAATTGTTCTGCATTTAAACCATCAGATTTTTTTTTTTTTTTTGGAGACAGAGTCTCGCTCTGTCACCCAGGCTGGAGTGCAGTGGCACGATCTTGGCTCACTGTAAGGTCCGCCTCCTGGGTTCATGCCATTCTCCTGCCTCAGCCTCCTGAGTAGCTGGGACTACAGGCGCCCGCCACCACGCCTGGCTAATTTTTAATATTTTTTAGTAGAGACGGGGTTTCACTACATTAACCAGGATGGTCTCAATCTCCTGACCTCGTGATCCACCCACTTCAGCCTACCAAAGTGCTTGGATTACAGGTGTGAGCCACCGCGCCCAGCCTATACTTGTTCTTAAAGTGAGCATCATGTTTTTCTTTCAACTTCTCAATAAACTGCTAATATGAAATATTTTATCAACTTCAAAACAATCCCCAAATTTCAAAAATATAATAATCCTGGAATGTTTGTCACCCTTGGCTTATATCATAAAAGAACAGAGGAGGCAATTATCAGAAGAGTCACACTTCAACTTCCATCATTTTACCCAAGCGATAGTCAAGTAAAGTAAAACTGCCCTAAGTGTCTTATTTTCTTGGGTCTCTCAATACTCTTTTAGGCAAACACTTGGTCTTCACCAAGAACAAAGAGTTACAGGTGTCTGTCACCTCTAGGAGAAGCAAGGGAAAAGGGAAAAAAAAAGAAAAAAAACTAAAACCTTTGGAGAGTCACAGTTTGACATCTTCCTTCTCAGCTTCCTTCTTTTTTTTTGAGACGGAGTCTCGCTCTGTCGCCCAGGATGGAGTGCAGTGGCGCAATCTCGGCTCACTGCAAGCTCCGCCTCCCGGGTTCACGCCATTCTCCTGCCTCAGCCTCTCCGAGTAGCTGGGACTACAGGCGCCCGCCACCACGCCCGGCCAATTTTTTGTATTTTTTTTTTAGTAGAGACGGGGTTTCACCGTGGTCTCGATCTCCTGACCTCGTGATCTGCCCGCCTCGGCCTCCCAAAGTGCTGGGATTACAAGCGTGAGCCACCGCGTCCGGCCTCTCAGCTTCCTTTTTATATAATTCCCAGGAGTCCTAGCCAATAAAGAATGGTTTAACTCTTCTTTCTGAAAAAAACAAACGATTATCTTTCTTTAGAAAATGTATTCCTCTTTCCTCTGAAGACTCAGAAGCAGACCTTTCAGGAGAATTTCTGGATTAGAGTGTGCCATTTCAGCCAAGGGACTTCCTCTACCAGGGTCCAAAGATAACACATTCTAACGAATGCCTGCAGGACTGTTTCCTATTTTTTTTTTTTTTCTTTTTTTTTTTTGACAATTTGAAGATCTTCCATGAAAGCATGCCAGTATTACCACAGACTTACCTTAGGGCAGTGCTTTGGTAAACCAAATTCAGAAGCTTTAGAAAAGACTAGAAAACTAATAAGTGAACTGTATATTCACTTAGAGTTTGCCAGACAGAGAAAAAGGAAAATAACATTCCAGTCACAAAGAATAAATCACAGAGGGCCTTAAGGCTTAATTGCTACGCTTTCTCTCCAAAAGAATCAAAAGTTCATCACACCTGTTTCCTAAATCTCCAAAAATGTGAGTTATTGAGAGAAGAGTCATACAATTTTTAGGAATTTCCATTTCTTCCGTTGTCGAACCTTTGAAAAACAACTGCAAGTTAAAGAGAACTCACATGACCCAGACACTATTCTGAGCTCTATCAGTGTTCAGGAAGCAGAATTTTTTTTTTTTTTTTAACTTTTTAAACTCTTTTTGTAGAGACAGGATTTCCCTATGTTGCCTAGGCTGGTCTCCAACTCCTGGGCTCAAGTGATCCTCCTGCCTTGGCCTCCCAAAGTGCTAAGATAACAGGTGTGAGCCACCATGCGTGTCTGGAAAAAAATGTTTTCATCCAGAGAGTAAAACTCAAGGAAGTGGCACAGCACGCGGTACATTTCAACTTTCCCCTCTTAAAGATTTCAGCCTACACACTCCAATTTCACGCTCAATGAAAGCTTAAGCAAAATGTTAGCACAAATCAAAGTTTTAAATCATTTTAGATTGTTAACTAGCAAATTCCTGCAGAAATTTTAAAACTCACTAAATAAATTATAAATCTAGTTATGAGAACAAAGCACACTGTGGAATATAAGGATGCAGAATAAACAGCTATTCAGAAAGTGTGTCCAATTTTTGTCCCACCCCTAAGTCAAGAGGCAAACCATGACCCCACTGTGGGACTGGGCTATCAAGCACTCTCCCTCCTCTGTTAATGCCGTTCCCTCTGTCCAGACCTTCCCTGCCTTCTCTTCACGGGGCAAACCTGCACCTCTCCTCCAAGATCCAGCTGAGCCTTTACCTCCTCTGTGGCCCCTGATCAGAATCCCCGAGGCAAAAGTTTTTGGAGCTTTATTCGTGCCTTTCTTTTGTTGTTGTTCTTTTTTTAATTTTTTTGAGATGGAGTCTCACTCTGTCACTCAGGCTGGAGTGCAGTGGTGTGAACTTGGCTCACTGCAACCTCTGCCTCCCTGGTTCAAGTGATTCTCCTGGGCTGGTCTCAAACTCCTGATCTCAAACAATCCTCCTGCCTCAGCCTCCCAAAGTGCTGGGATTATAGGCATGAGCCACCACACCCAGCCTATTCATGCCTTTCTGACACCTACCACTCACTATAATACACTTAACAAGCCTCTTCCAATTCCCCACCCCTCAAGGCAGGGCCTGCGGCCCTGGTCATCCTCTATCCCTGTCACTCACCACAGTGCCCAGCAGACAACAGCACAGTCAGTAGTCACATTTACTAAGGACTTATGTGCCAGACATTATGCTCAGTACTTTATATAATATCAACTCATTTCACCTTCACAAAAACCATATGAATAATATAATAATAAACTATAGTATCCCTCCAATCAGTCTTCCCCAGCCTCCTTAAGAGGTTCCTTTTCATGTGAACAGGCTGTAACCTACAGGACTCTATCCTGGCCATACTGTCTTCTTGTTCCTCACACTCTTCCTGGGCAATCTCCAACCCAGGTCTTCAGAGCTCATATAGGACAGGCACTTGGATATCTCTTTGTGAGTGTTCTGCACTTAAAATTGGTCATGTCCCAAACTTTGGCCATCTCTCTCCCCAAATATGCTTCTCTTTATGATTCTAACAGAACACTCTATGTCCAGTCACAGCCTAAGTCCAATCAGGAGACAGAAACTACATGGTAATTTCAACAGGGGAACATTAAAAATCATTAACTATAACAAGAGATTAATGAGAAGTTGGCAAATAAGAAAAAGACCCTTGAAAGAACATAGCAATAGCTGACATAAAACACAGTAGCAAATATAATATTATGTAACACAACATATAATTGCCACCACACTTAAGGCTGAGACAGAGCACCCAAGAAAGAGTTTCCCCAACTCTAGGGCTGAGATCCAGACCTTGCTGGAGGGGGCTCGTACCTGACAGAACTTCAGGAGTCCACTCTGTGAAATTTGCCAGCAATCAGTCCTCTAGAATGCCAAGGAAAGTTTTTTGTAGAGGAGTGTCTCAGTGGACGCACTCTGCTACCTGGGCAGCAGGAGAGCTGCTGGCCACTAAGAGCTGCAAATGCCTGAGCACTGAAGAAACGCCATGTGCCACACTGGCCTCTCTTGGAACCAGCAAGTAAATCTCTTTCCTCCTCAATGTCTCTCCAGCACCCTCTACTGACAAAACTAAACATCATGCCAGCTGGCAGAGGAAAAGCAAAAGGCCCAGATTCATTTTCACAGAGCAAGCAATGAAGAACATACTTCGAGGTGAGAAGCAATAAATCAATAACTGACACAAGCACCATCATCTATCAGTTGTCCAAGCCCAAAACCTAGAGGCATCCTTGATTTTTCCTCCAATCATCAAGTCCTACAGGTCCTACCTTCTAAGTATTTCTTGAATCCATCTACTTCACTCTATCCACTTCACTTCATTATGATTGTTAATAATAGTGATATATTGTTTAATTATATTACATAATTAATAATATATTATTGTTAATAATAGTGTTAATGCCCCGTCCAGTTTTACTTGCTTGCTTTTTGTTATTCTGTTTTGCCTCTGGGCCACTGCACATGGGTTTCCTCTGCCCAGAACAGCCTTCCTTCTTTCCCCTATTGCCATATCCACTTTTTGGTTAGCTAATTCTTCATCATTCTTCAGCTCTCAACTCTCTTGCTCCAAGTCAGTTGCCCCTGCTAAGTACACCCAATAGAATCATCTTCTTCCCCACTGAGAACGCTTACCACACATTACTGTACAATCACATGTTGCTTAACAATGGATATATGTTCATCCTTGTATGAACATGATAGAGTGTAGTTACAAGTCTAGATGATACCTATAGCCTACTGCTCCAAGACTACAAATCTGTATAGCACATTACACTACTGAATACTGTAAACAACTGTAACACAATGGTACATCTGTCTAGGGCACTTACCCCCATGAATGGAGCTCACTGGAAGTTGCTCTGGGTGAGACGGTGAGTCAGTGAGTCAGTGGTAAGTAAGTGTGAAGGCCTAGGACATTACTATACACCACTGTGAACTTTAAAAACACTGTGTGCTTAGGTTACACTAAATTCCTCTTTTAAATATTATTTTTTCTTCAATAATAAATCAGCCTTAGTTTACTGTAACTTTTTTACTTTATAAACCATTTTTAAAACTTTTTGTCTCTTAATAACTCAGCTTAAAACACAACACGAATACATTGTGCAGCTCTACAAAGACATTTTATTTTTATAACCTTATTTTATAAGTTTTATTCTATTTTTAAATTTTTTAACTTTTTTAATGTTTTTGTTGAAAACTAACACACACACATTAGCCTAGGCATACACAGGGTGAGGATCATCACTATTGCTCTTGCACCTCCACATCTTGGACCAATGGAAGGTCTCCAGGGGCAATAACATACATGGAGCTGTCATCTCCTATAATAACAATGCTTTCTTCTGGAATACCTCTTCCAGAATAGCTGGAGGCTGTTTTACAGTGAATTATTTTATATGTAAGTAGAGGACGTACACTCTAAAATAATGATAAAAAGTACACTATAGTAAATACATACACCAGTAAAACAATCATTTATAATCACGATCAAGTATTATGTACCGTCCATGATTGAATGTGCTATATTTTATATAACCGGCAGCATATTAGGTCTGCTTACACCAGCATCACCACACACACATGAGTAATATACTGGGCAACAACCTTATACCACATACAATGTAACTAAGCAATAGGAAATTTTCACCTCCATTATAATCTTATGGAACCACTGTCATATATTTGGTGTGGTCCACCATTGCCCAAAATTTCTTTCCACAGCACATAACCATAATTCCTTATTAACTAACTCTCATCATTCATACTTTTACCTCTATGAAGGCACGAAAAATTTCTTCATCACTGAATCCCAAAGAGTTAGCAAGATGTCTAGAACAAAGCAGACACTCAGTATCAGCTCAGTTAATGGATGTTGAATGAAGGGGGGTGACATGGTTAGGCGTTGTGTCCCCACCCAAATCTCATCTTGAATTGTAAACCCCATAATCCTCATAATCCCCACACATCAAGAGAGAGACTAGGTGGAGGTAACTGAATCGTGGAGCCGGTTTCTCCCATGCTGTTCTCGTGATGGTGAGTGAGTTCTCATAAGATCCAATCTGATGGTTTTACAAGGGGCTCTTCCCCACTTTGCTCAGCACTCACTCTGTCCTGCCACCCTGTGAAGAAGATGCCTTGCTTTCCCTTCACCTTCTGCCATGATTGTAAGTTTCCTGGGGCCTCCCCAGCATTGTGGAACTGTGAGTCAATTAAACCTATTTCCTTTATAAATTACCCAGTCTTCGACAGTTCTTTATAGCAGCAAGAACAGACTAATATGAGGGGAAGCATTTTATGAAGTGAATAACAACTTAAAAGGAGAAAATTTTGGCTTTGACATTATATCTGATATGTTGATCAGCGTACATGCAATAAAATTATTACACATATATAACTCTAAGGATAAGGAGACAATACCTTTGTCTCATGCCTAACAATTAAGATAAAGTAAAATATAAAGTCTATTCCTCAAAAGAAAAAGAACTAATTCAACCAGCTGGCAATATGAATTTATATGATTTCAGTATATTATATGCAGATGAGGAAAAAGACTGTTAGTTTTCAAGGTGAACAGTGCCATCCCAGTGTAGTACGTACATATCAAAGGATTCTGTTTATTTACACCCAATAATGAAAATCAAATGTTACAACATGACATTCCATTGCACACCATGCTTCTACAGTAGAAAATCAATACATCCTATCTGTTTTCAGTAACTTGTTTACCCAACCACAGTTCTAGAGTCATTATGCAATGCAAACAGTCTTCTAAAGCACTCTGACCCATATGAAATAAAAACTAGGTCCTCTCTGACACTCCCAAAGGGAATATCTCTTTGGCTAACTCCAGAAATTTGCTCAGGGATATATGGAGCAAAGATTGTAGAGCTGAATTGGTATATAAAGTTACTCTGCCACTCTGGGAGGAAATTTAGCCAAATCCATATAGTGAGTAGCAATCTCATCCACTCAATGGCCAGGGGAAATATATTCAGGACTAGAACTCACACAAGCCAAAGCACTAAAATACGCAAAGTACAACCACCAGGGGCACTGGCTCACACCTGCGATCCCAGCACTTTGGGAGACTGAGGCAGGCAGATCACTTGAGCCCAGGAGTTCAAGACCAGCCGGGGCAACATGGCAAAACTCTGTCTCTACAAAACTTACTTACAAAAATTAGCCAGGGATGATGGTTAAAAATTAGCCAGGAGTGATGGGGTATCCCTGTAGTCCCAGCTACTCGAGAGGCTGAGGTGGGAAGATCACCTGAACCTGGGAGGTTGAGGCTGCAGTGAGCTGTGATCATGCCACTACATTCCAGCCTGGGTGACAGAGTGAGATCCTGTCTCAAAAAAAAAAAAAAAAAAAAAAAAAAAGTATAATCTTGAAGATTAAAGCTTTTTTGTTGTTATTGTTTATTTATATCATTCTCACAGTCTAAAGGAGGAAAAAAACTTAGGATACAAACAGACATTATTTCAGCAAATCAATAATTGTTTAATCCTCGAGACATATGGTGGACAAGTGTATTATAGAACTTAAAAGTGTGTGAGTTTATTACATATTTGTTTAAAAAAGACATAATAAGTATGCAGTTTATTCGAGCTGGGCACAGTGGCTCACACCTATAATCTCAGCACTCTGGGAGGCTAACATGGGAAGACTGCTTAAGGCCAGGAGTTTGAGACCAACCTGGGCAACAAGGCAAGACCCCATCTCTACAAAAAATTTTAAAAATTAGCCAGGTGCTTTGGGAGGCCGAGGCGGGCGGATCACGAGGTCAGGAGATCGAGACCACGGTGAAACCCCGTCTCTATTAAAAAATACAAAAAATTAGCCGGGCGTGGTGGCGGGCGCCTGTAGTCCCAGCTACTCGGAGAGGCTGAGGCAGGAGAATGGCGTGAACCTGGGAGGCGGAGCTTGCAGTGAGCAGAGATCGCGCCACTGCACTCCAGCCTGGGCGACAGAGCGAGACTCCGTCTCAAAAAAAAAAAAAAAAAAAAAAAAAATACTAGCCAGGTGCAGGGGCGCGTGCCTATAGTCCTATCTTTTTTTTTTTTTTTTTTTTTTTTTTTTTTTTTTTTTTTTTTTTTTTTTTTTTTTTTTTTGAGACAAGGTCTCACTCTGTCATCCAGGCTGGAATGCAGTGGTAGAATTTGCGCTTACTGCAACCACTGCCTCCCAGGCTCAAGCAATCCTCACACCTCGGCCTCCCGAGTAGCTGGGACTACAGGCTAATTTTTGTAATTTTTTTTTTTTTAGTAGAGACAGGGTTTTGCCATGTTGGCCAGGCTGGTCCCAAACTCCTGGCCTCAAGGAATCCTCTGCCTCCCAAAGTGCTGGGATTACAGGCATGAACCACTGCACCTAGCCACACTTGGCCATTTTTAAACTATTTTTATTCCAACTGATATATATTTCATCTTCTATAACATGTCTCAGTATAGACATGCATAGTCTAATCAAGAAAATCTTGTCAATAAAATGAAACTTAACAAGGGCCTTGGGGATATTCTCTCTACCAAGACTGATCTTTCCTTTACTTCTACAGGGCTCAGTCCCTCACTTATTTGCTAAAATGTCACCTTTCCCCAGTTATTCTTTAAGTCCACCATGACCACTTACTCCCTCAGCCAAATCTCAGCTTGCCATTGCCCCTGTGCCTGCTTGATTTTTCTCCAGAGCACTTTTCACCATCAAATCTTTACTTATTTGTATATTACTGTCTGTTTTCTCCCACTAGAATATTTTCTCCATGAATTAAGGAATATTTGGGTTTGTTTCACTTGCTGCTGCTTCCTCAGCACTTAGAACTGTGTGTTGAAGCACAGTAGGTGCTCAATAAATAGTGGTTGAATGAAAGAAAATAGACAGTTCTCACTGCCGAGAACTCCACCTCCCAGGTTCAAGTAATTCTCCTGCCTCAGCCTCCTGAGTAGCTAGGATTACACGTGCATGCCACCACACCCAGCTAATTTTTGTATTGATTTTAGTAGAGATGGGGTTTCACCATGTTGGCTAGCCTGGTCTCAAACTCCCGACTTCAAGTGATCCACCCACCTCAGCCTCCCAAAGTGCTGGGATTACAAGCATGAGCCACCATGCCCGGCCATAACTTCCTATATTACTTAAGTAGTTGTATATAACTACACATAATTTCGTCTAAAGTTCAAGACAATTCTGGGAGAGAAACACCCTTATTTACCTCTACCATTTTACAGGGAATGAAACTAAGCTCAGAAAAATGCAGTAACTTGCCAGAAGTTATTATGTTGGTAAATAGTGGAGCTGAGACTCAAACGTGGGATTCCAACTCATCCACAATCACTTCAGTCAGAAACCTGGGAATTATCTTAGACTCTTCTCTCAGCCCCACGCCAGATGCCCTCTGTCATTCACTCTCACACCATCACTATCTTAGTTCAGAGCTTCCCCATCTCTAAACTCAGTTACCACAATAGGCTCACAGGTTATGTTGCTGTATCTTGTACAACCCTCCCCTTCCATCCATTCTCCATACTATCATCAGATACTCTCTTCAGTTCCAAACACAAGCTTTGTGCTCCAACGCAAGTATATGGTTAGGAACCCTACAGATTATGGAAACAGAGCCAAAAGTGTCAAGAGCTTTCTTCATCAGTATGCATGCATTAATTCCAGCACCAGCAACTTACCACACAATTTTTGGTAGCATCCCAACTTCAAGATTCTCATTAATATCGCCAAGTACGAAAAAACCTGGTGATTGCTCAATTTCTCCTTTTGTCTTTCTTCCCAACCCCAAAGGTGTAGACTTTAAGCATTTCAAGGACCTCATCAGACCTAGTCCCACCTTCCTAAATTACTCCTTTCTTTTCTTATCCAATCAAAACTGCCATTCCTAGAAGGCCCAAATAGGTCTTGATTAAGTGCTCATAATGAGGTATCAGAACATACATATTTTAAAAAGAGGAGCTAATTAAATAAGTGGGTCTCTATTCTGGCATTTCATAGGCATGGCCCAGAGGTCCGAAAAATGTTGCAGCTTCTTCGCCTTTGTCAAATCTTCAATGGAACCTTTGTGAAGCTCAACAAGGCTTCAATTAACATGCTGAGGATTGTAGAGCCATATATTACATGGGGGAACCCAAATCTGAAGTCAGTAAATGAACGAATCTACAAGCATAGTTATGGCAAAATCAATAAGCAAATTGCTTTGACAGATAACGCTTTGACTGCTCTATCTCTTGGTAAATATGGCATCATCTGCATGGAGGATCTGATTCATGAGATCTCTACTATCGGAAAATGCTTCAAAGAAGCAAATAACTTCCTGTGGCCCTTCAAATTATCTTCTCCATGAGGCGTAATGAAGAAAACCTTGACTATCTACAATATGAGCTGCTCCAAAGTGCTTGAAACATCTGAGCGCACTTCCCAAAACAGGTAGTGTTCTGTTGCCTATCACGACAATCTCTCAATAACTCTGAAACATACTTATTCAAGCAGCCCCCGTTTACAAACATCCACCAACCGTACCTCTGCCAGCCTCGTTACTGGAAAAAACACTTAGGACATGCCAGGGATTATGCCAAGCACTTTGCATCTAGTCTCTCATTTGCTCCTTACTACACTCTATGAGTCTAATATCTCCAAATAAATAGCAATCTATAGTAACAAAGGCAATATTCTTATAGGAAACATGTTTTGAATACCTGGCACCTATAGGAAAACCTCTCTGATGGAAGAATTTAAGAGGAGGGTGGAAGGCAGCAAATTCCATTTCTTCCAGAGTTCCTAAACTACACCAAAGTCAAACTTATGCTACCCAGTTAGTTTTGCTCTGATGATCCTCTCTGCACTGACAGGTGAAAGAACATGCAGAACATGCATGGCTTATTATTCTGAAAAGTCCAAAATACTGTGCTTATTCCTACAGCAACTCGGAGGCTAAACAGAGACCCAGTGTTAACTCCATACGGACTTGCTCAGAGAAGCCCTTCCTTTGCAGTTTTTTTTTTTTTTTTTTGAGACGGAGTCTTGCTCTGTCGCCCAGGCTGGAGTGCAGTGGCGCAGTCTCGGCTCACTGCAAGCTCTGCCTCCCAGGTTCACGCCATTCTCCTGCCTCAGCCTCTCCGAGTAGCTGGGACTACAGGCGCCGGCCACCACGCCCGGCTAATTTTTTGTATTTTTAGTAGAGATGGGGTTTCACCGTGGTCTCGATCTCCTGACCTCGTGATCCGCCCGCCTCGGCCTCCCAAAGTGCTGGGATTACAAGCGTGAGCCACCGCGCCCAGCCTCCTTTGCAGTTTTATGTTCTTTACAATTATACCAAATCTTTAGCTCAGAATCCCTTTCACTTAAAAAAAAAAAAAAAAAAGAACTTACGTTATCATCTAGTTATATATGCAAGGCACCAAAGAAACAACAACAACAAAGTAAATATGGAAAAAGACTTGATTCTAAGGTCATGATAGAATTTTCAGCACTAGACTGTAGTACAGGAACTGTCCCCAAATAACTGTTTTAAGACTGCAAAAAAAAAGATCAATTCAATATAATAATAGTTAAAACTTAACACAGCTCCTAATGTATGTGGCAGACACTAATCTAGAATAACCAATTTAACCTTCACAACAGCCATTCAAGGGCCACTATTATTACCCCCATTTTACAGACAGCAAAAAGATACAGAGGCTAAGTAACTTGCCAGTGAAGTGGTAGGGACAGGATTTGCCTTGCGTGTCTGTGTTCTTATACACTACATGCTGCTCCTCTTCAAATGGAAAAAAAAATTCACTATCACCCACAAGGCGATCATATGATGATGAATTTTGACTTTGCTTTTTATTTCTAATCCTTCGTCATAAAAGAAACACTTCCTTTGCAGTTTCATATTCTTGTACTAAAGCATAGCTTAGGAACATTTTCATTTAAAAAAAGAAAAAAAATACTCCCAGTATCATCTAGTAGTTATAAGAGATACGGAAGGCATTAAACTACATTATTCCTATAATCCTTACAAGAGAAATTCAGGTTCAGAGAAGAGCCTACCAAAATGATAAACAACAGTGAAGTGGTAATTCAGAAAAGTTCATGTTTAAGTTTCAGCTTAATCTTTATCTCATTGAGGGACATATTTTAAAAGTAAGAACACTGACAAACTGAGAGATAATGTAACTTGTACTCAGCGTAAGGCTGTAGGTAAAAGCAAGGTTTCTTAAAACCTTGTGAGTCTCTTTTCCTATGCTACAGTAGATGTTTCAAGAAATGAAGCTGATATGATCAAAAGAAATTAAAGGAACCTTACTAGAGATAGTTTGTGTTGGAAATAATTTGAAGTGCCAAACTTTAAGCCATTTCATAATTTTTAAATTTTGTTTTCATAGATACTACATTACAAAGAAAAATTTTCCAGAAATATTTTAATCAAAGTCCTATTTAAAGAAACTTTTGATTAGACACTATTAAATTGCATATTGTTTTAAAACAATAATCTGTCCTGAGCTATTAGAAAGAAATGTATAGCATGTTATTTTAATAGGCCTAAATGAGGAAGGATCAATATTATTTTAATTTTTAAAGGTCTGTTTATGAAATGCAATCATCCTTCATTAAAAATGCAAGTTGTGCTTCAGCAAGAGGTTAGCATAAATGATTCACAGAGAGATCTCTCTCCAGTATAATCTTCCTCTCCTGGGAGTTTCCTTCAGATGTTTCATCAAACCACTCAAGCTATTATTAAAAATGCTTCCCTGCGATAAAAGGAGGGAATAAACAATATAAACACACTTCCCCATTCCCATTCACCAATGACTCTTCCATTTCAGTGATCTATACCTTTTACAGTCATAGGTAAAATTAATTTTTTATATTCCACACATTTTTGCAATCATTTCTCTTCTCAAGCATTTTAAGTTAATGTTATTTTACAGTATTCAAAATAAGAAATTCAGATTTTTAAGGTAGGTTTTTATTCACTTACCTGTTTTGATATTTCAGTGTGAATGTTGTCTTTCACTGAAATTAAAAGAAGTTTGCCTTCTATTTGATGGATTTTAAAAGATTTTAAAATGTCAACTCATCAAAGTCAAGACACTCCAAATTTAAATTCAATTCTCTTCTATTTAAAAATGCTAATGAAAATGGCTGTTTCAATGCAGCAGCATCTGGCTCATTATAACACTCAGTTTTAACTAATAAATCCTTAATTATTAAATTCTGGTGTTAAATTTCTTTCAGATAAATAAGCCAAACACATACTGCTACAATTATAAACACCTGGGATAAATTACTTATACCATGAGAAAGCATACCTCTTGATTCTCTGGCTGCTAAATAAGACCCAAAGTATGTAAAGGACACGCATTTGAAAGACTCAGCATTAAACATTTGGGCTCCACTGTAGGTAGGTTCCACATACATAGGCTGGCAAATCTTTAACTCTACTGGGTCCTCATGCATAATGCACAGGGCAATTTGTCTGTTTGTGCAAATGGGCCAGTTTTTTTCCATGCTTTTTCAGATGTGTCAAATGTGTCAAAGCTGAACAAAATCATATACCCCTAATTCTGGCTTTACAAAGCAGACCCTACCTTCACCCAACTTGATGTTTTTATTAAGGAGTTACTGAATATATTTAATCAAGGTATTATTGCACATCATGATATCTCGTAAAGGTTGAAATCCCTGAGAGAATATGTTTGGTTTTAAGCCCTAATATGTGTTAGGGAGTGTTTCATTTTTCTCTCCCACTCCCAATTCCTTTTTTTTTTTTTCTCCTTTTTTAATCAGCAACATCGACAGTACTGACTGAATATTTTACAATGGAGTTGCAGAGTATGTGTGTTCAATCGTTTCAGCTTCCCAGAAGATTCATTACAGTTATATTAGAAAGTCAAATCAGGCAATTCTGCAGTCTGGTGAAAGCCAGCATATGAAAGAAGGTTAATACAAAAGAATTTCATTTTAGAGGACATTTAGGACTTTAAAAAGCAACATTATGATAAAATTTTCAAGATATTTGTTCTTGCCTTAGCACATGCTTTCCAGGTCTAATTTCAGAGCTGTCTCAATGCTTTTCTAGGAAAGAATGAGGGTGTATGGGAGGAAATTGTTTGATCTACAAGGTCTGCCATCTTAATGATCCTCATGCTAAGAACACTGCAGATGTATGTTTTGCCCTCACTCATGGGGAAAGAATCTATGGTTCTCCAATTATGCTGATGAAGTAGAAGTCAAGTAAAAGTGAAGGTGCGTTCATTTAAAACATAAAGGTTTTCAGTGATTGTTAACATCTGTCTTTCTGATTATAAATAAAACTGCTGAGGTTTTCAGATCTTAGGATGTATTTATATAACAAAAATCAGTAAGTTAATTGTTTTGCATGATTAGTAGCAGGTATAGAAAAATCTTCTTCAGATTGGTACATGTTTAACTGGCACTTGTGCATAATACAGTAATTCCCCTCTCTCTAGAATTCAAGCCTCAATAAACCCCTAACTAATCTTATGTATTTATTTCCACTGGTTTATAGGTAAGCAAAAATAAGAATAGACTATCTACTGAAAGGCAAGCCTCGTCATTCAGTATAGTCGATTTACAGAATACAAATTCCAATTCAATACAAAGGCTCACCTTTGCATGAACAATTCCAAAGCTTAAATATCACGGCAAGAGGGAAACAGCAGCTAGCAGTGGTAACAGACATGAAAGGCGGCTGGCTGTCTTCAGTGCTACCTTTGGCAGCAGTACAGATGGACTTTGTAGGCCACTGGCTATGCTTAATTTAATATGAAGCTAAATACAGTCAAAACATCTGGTGCACCACTGATGGTTATCATGATAAATTAAATCTGGCATCACACACAAATCCATTCAATATTCTATTTATATCCCTTTTACCTAAACCACAAAACTAAAAATCCACATTTACTTTTGTTTTTCATTTCCTCTTAGCAGTCCTGTATTTTAGAAAAGGAGGGTTTTTTAGATCTGTTGTTTATACAAGTTGGGGGGCCTTCTTTAAGAAAAAGACTACGAAAATGTGTATACAAAATGTCAAGGGGGCCATTCAAGTGAGAGTCTCTTTGGTTTACGCTTCATGGACAATCCACCCCTGGGGAGGTTGAAAGGCAGTGTAAAAACTAAATAGTACATCAAGTGGCACATGGAATTGGGACAAAGAATACAAAAACTTTTAAAGCAGACAATTTAACTGACAACCTACAGAAGAGCAAACAAGTCTTTCTAGGCAAGCACATCAGCAAAAACAAACTGTATTGTCAGAATCTGTTTATAACATATATTTCTAAAATGCAAAACCCCAAATTGGGCCAGGTACAGTGGCTCACACCTATAAATCCAGCACTTTGGGAGGCCAAGGCAAGAGAATAACTTGAGCCCAGGGGTTTGAGACCAGCCTGGACAATATAGAGAGACTCTCTGTCTCCACAAAAAATAAAAATTAAATTAAATTGAAAATTTAAAATCCCAAATCTGCAGCATACTACCACAACAAAAGGGCTATTATAAAGGAAAAAAGTCAATTAAAGAACCAAATTATCAGTCAAGTGTGGTGGCTATAGTTGTAAACCCAGCATTTTGAGGGGCCAGTGCAGGGGGATTGTTTGAGCCTAGAAGTTCAAGACCAACCTGGGCAACATAGCGAGACCCCATCTTCACTAAACATTTTTAAAAATTTAAAAATAAAGTAAAAAATAATCAAATTGTCAATTTTATAATAACTACAGGTCAAGAAACAAGTATAATTCTTACAAGCAACTAATTCATAACACAGAATTAGATCATGGCTAACAATTTGCTATTTTTAAAAAGTCAGAGCACCACTTATAACTAAAGTGACTACTGCCTCAACTGCAATATTCAAATTATTGCATTTTTATTACATTGCTTTGAAGGATATTCAGTGAAAATAATTTTTAATTCTAGTGCTATATAATATTAGCATCATCCATACTCTTTTAAACAAAAAGGACCTAAAAGCCCTGACTCTGCATCTGAAGGGAGGAGAGCATGCCATATAATAAATTCAGTACAATCAAAATGAGAACCATATTTCTGTTTAACTTTATTCATCTTGGCTCAAGAGCTATAAAAAAAAAGTTATTAAAATTAATGCATCAAACTATAATTCTGTCCTTTTTATTACTGGTAATATTCTTTCTAAAATATTAGTCTGCTTTCCTGTACTACTATATCTTTTTGAAAGTTTCTTTGAAGATCAGGATCACTTTAGAAGGAAAACATGCAATTACATTAATTTGGCACTGAATCTTGTTAGTTGCAGTGGGTTTGAAACTTTGAAAATGATTTATTCATTAGAAAGCCACTTACTTGGCCAGGCATGGTGGCTCACTCCTGTAATCCCAGCACTTTGGGAGGCTGAGGTAGGTGGATCACCTGACGTCAGGAGTTCAACACCAGCCTGACCAACATGGTGAAACTCTGTCTCTACTAAATACAAAAAATTAGTCAGACATGGTAGTGCATTCCTGTAATCCCAGCTACTTGGGAGGCTGAGGCAGGAGAATCACTTGAATCCGGGAGGTGGAGGTTGCAGTGAGCCGAGATTGTGCCATTGCACTCCAACCTGGGTAACAAGAGCAAAACTCCACCTCAAAAAAAAAAAGCAAACCAGTTACTGCTTCTGATGGCACTAATAAAGATGGAAGATAATGAAGCTACTTGTCATTCAACACAAAACACACAAAGAAAGTGTCAACAGCTGGCAAATGTCACAAAGTAAACATTTTCCTATTTCTGTTAAATAAAATTCATTCCTAATAATCACTGTCCTGTATGAACTTTCCCTAGCAAATTATTGCTCCATTTCTCTTTCACTAAATAATCAATTTTTTCTAAAGTTAACACAAAAGAAATACCCTGGAAATCCTCATTCTCTAGTCACAACTAAATGAATGAACCACATGGGCTACCAAAATCAAATTCTCTACTGCATCACTAAAGTAATACTAAATGGGATGCTCCATCAAAAGAGACCTAGAATTTACATAATTTCCTATAATCTTATCAGAGGAACAAATGTAAGACAACGGGAAGAAAATCAAGATAAGCTCACTGTTGTTGCTGGTTTGTTTATTCCTGTTTTTCTCAACTCCTCCCACAGCTGATCGAACATTGTAGTTGGGTTAAGAGAGCTGGTAGAAACAACTTCACTAAAATTTTGTATTTGAACATCAGCCTTTTTTCATTCTAGTCAGCCTTTTTTCACTCTAAAGTATTAATTCAACCAAAAAGCCAAACATTCAAACTCTGTTCACCAAAAACACTCATCATAAAGATGTTTATTTACTATCCATAAGGATGCAAAATGGTATTCCTAACAGCCAATACACAGAATCAACCTAAGTGTCCATCAACAGATGAATGAAGTCATATACATATATATACACACACACATATACACACATATATATATACACACACACATGCATACACACGCACACATATATATATGCAATAGAATACTATGTGGTCTAAGAAAATTCTGTTACTTGCAACAATATGGATGAACCTGGAGGACACTATGTTAAGTGAATAAGTCAGACATAGAAAGACAGATACTGTATGATCCCACTTATATGTAGAATCCTAAAATGTTAAATTCAATTTTTTTTTTTTTTTTTTTTTTTAGAAAGAATCTCACTCTTGTCACCCAGGCTAGAGTGCAGTGTGGCATGATCTCGGCTCACTGCAACCTCCACCTCCCAGGTTCAAACCATTCTCCTGCCTGAGCCTCTCGAGTAGCTGGGATTACAGGCCTGCGCCACCACGCCTGGCTAATTTTAGTATTTTTTAGTAGAGGTATTTCACCATGTTGGCCAGGCTGGTCTCGATCTCCTGACCTCCTGATCCACCCACCTCAGCCACCCAAAGTGCTGGGAATACAGGCGTGAGCCACCGTGCCTGGCCCTCAATCTTTTTTTTTTTTTTTTAAAGAGATGGGGTTTCACTCTGTTGCCCAAGCTGGAGTGCAGTGGCACAATCATAACTCATTGTAACCTCAAATTCCTAGGCGCAAGCAATCCTCCTGCCTCAGCCTCCTAAGTAGCTGGGACTACAGGTGTGCGCCACCACACCTGGCTAACTTTTTATTTTTATTTTTTGTAGTGATGAGGTCTCGTCAAGCTGGTCTTGAATTCCTGGGATCAGGGGATCCTCCCGCCTCATCAACCTTTTTTTTGAAGCTGAAGTAGAAGCAAAGAGTAGAATGGTGGTTACCAAAGGCTGAGAGGAGGACTGGGGAAATGTGAGTCAAAGGACACAAAATTTCAGTGAGGAAGAATAAGTTCAAGAGATCAACTTTATAATATAGTGACTATAATTAATAACAATGTATTATATTATTGAAAATTACAAAGAAGAATTGATTTTAAGTGTCCTCACCACAAAAAAAATGTGAAGTAATACATATACTCATTTTAGCCATTCCACAATGTATATATATTTCAAAACATCATGGTATACACAATAAATGTGTACAATTCTTGACAATTTAAAAAATGGGATTATTCTCTCACCTCAACATTGAAGTACTAACTAAAAAGATATTTCCCAACTACTCAGATGCTGAAGCCAGAGGATTGCTTAAGCCCAGGAGTTGGAGACCAGCCTGGGCAACATAGTGAGACTCCATCTCGAAAAAATAAATAAAAATAAAAAGATACTGTGATTGTCAAAGAAAGGAAAGAGGTATTAAGTCACTGAAAGGTTATAGTTTTCCTTTAGAAAAATGAAAAATTCCTACTTTACTGTCAACTATTACCTCTTCTGACACATTAATTTAACTGCAGAATCCTTTTATATGAGAAAATTACTAAATCGGACACCACATCTCAGAATCTGCTAGATGTCACTTGGAAAAGAGCATCATCCTTTCAAAAGGCAAGGATGAAGAATTAGAAAGAAAAAGGCCAGAAGCACACAAGTGAAACAAGCCAGTGCACCTGCGGCCTTTGTTGGTCCAATCAAACTATAGGTCAAACTATAGGTATTTCAAAAAGGGGAATAAAAGATAACTGCAGTTACTTTTAAAAAGGGTTAAATTCTCCAAAGTAGACGCTTCCCAAAAGAAAAAAACAGAATGAAAGCTGCAAAATTCTTTCTTCTCCCCTTTGGAGAATATGGTTTAGCACAGTTTTTAAAAAATCAAAATCTCAAGAGATATGGGTGCCAATCCCATCCCAGTAACTAAGTGGCTCTGCTGATTGCAGGTTGTGTGCAACTGTACACCCACTATGCTCAACTGCAAAACAACCATAAAGAACTTAGAACACAAGTTCAATAGACATGAAGAAAAACACTACAAATTTCAAATGTGAGGGACAATCTTCCTGCCAATATACGTGTAACTCTAAATTCTTACTATCTCTATACACACACACATACACACACACACACACAGACACACACACACACACACACACACTATGTGTTGATGATCAGACTATTACATCATATACATCTAATTAAGGTCAGTTTCCTATATGGGAAAAGGAAGATTTATCTGAGAAATAATTCAAAATAAATTCTCCCCAAGTAAATAGACCTAGGCCTATAATTAGTTTAGTTTAGTTTAGTTTTGTTTTTTTGAGATGGAGTTTTGCTCTTGTTGCCCAGGCTGGAGTGCAGTGGCGTAATCTTGGCTCACTGCAACCTCTGCCTCCCGGGTTCAAGCAATTCTCCTGCCTCAGCCTCCCAAGTAGCTGGGATTACAGGTGCCCAACACCGTGCCCAGCTAATTTTTTGTATTTTTAGTAGAGACAGGGTTTCATTATGTTGGCCAGACTGGTCTTGAACTCCTGACCTCAGGTGATCCGCCCGCCTCGGCCTCCCAAAGTGCAGGGATTAGAGGCGTGAGCCACTGCGCCCAGCCCCTAGGCCTGTAATAGTTAAGACAATCATTTATACATCATTTATATCAATCACCACAGTCCACAAAAGTCAGCCTTAGATAAGATGCCAAAAATCGGAGATGAATTAAAAGAAAGAGTCCTGGGGTCAGTAGTACAGCTTTCTTTCAAGTATCTGCAGGGACCTGGAAGAGGCGTGAGAGACACAGTTCCTTGGTGTGAAGGGTGAGAGGTCACAGGGAGGGTAGCCGGAAGCCCAAGAACGGATAACTGAATTTGGACAGGCTTCTGATATTTTCAGCCCATTTCTATGGATTTTTGTTGTGTTTTGAAGATAGGGTCTCGCTCTGTCACCCAGGATCGTTTCTTAATATATTTACTATAATTATTCCCTTGGAATACTAATATTAATACTAAGTTAAATTCTTTGAAAATCCAGCCAGTGTCAGTTATGCTAAATGAAAACAAAACACTTTGTACAATTTTATATTTAAAAAGAGACGCTCTGCACTCTAGGATTAGAAGCAGTGGAGCCAGCAAGACTCTCAGGGCAACATTAGCTACCATTTATGGAGCACTTCTTATGTTTCATGTGCCAGGCTAAATTATTTTCATACATTATCCCACTAATGTATAAACAACCCTATCATTTAGCTATTATCAGCTCCATTATATAGACAAGCAAATGGAGGCACAAAGACGTTCCATAACTCTAACAGGGTTATAGGACAGAGAGGTGGCAGAACAAGGATTCAAACCCAATCCTTCTGTTCTCAAGCTCAGACTCGGAACCATTATGCTTTACTGTCTTACCAAAATGAGAATCAAAATGAAAGAATCTCAAAGGGAAATAAAAACTCAAAGGAAGAATCTGAGTTCTTTAAACACCAGAGCACTACTGTCCTAAAACTGGAGGATTTTCAGGTTTTGCAATGTGACAAACTTGGAAAAGACACATCTGACACTAAATCCTTTGGCAATTTTATTCCACCTCGGGGCTTCAACTACCCCACTCTCAGTATCTCCATCTTAACCTTGACGACTTCTCAAGATACGAAATATTTCCATCTGCCTAATGACAAAAATCACTCAGCTCAATAAAAAGCTGTATTTATTAGCATCTTCTTCCTCAAATCAGTTTGTCCTCCTGTGTTCCCAATTTTTTAATGGCACAGGTATAATGCAAATTACCTATGCTTCACACTTCCCCCACATGTAAGACTATATGCCTTGTTCTAACAATTGCCAAATCCAACTAATTCTACCTCTACAACATCTCCCATCTGTCACACCTCTTCATTTCCCCTACAGTTAGAAAGGGTAGATTCTCGGCCGGGCATAGTGGCTCATGCCTGTAATCCCAGCACTTTGGGAGGTCGAGGCAGGCAGATCACCTGAGGTCAGGAGTTCAAGACCAGCCTGACCAACATGGAGGACCCCCCCACAATCTCTACTAAAAATACAAAAAAGTAGTCGGGCGTGGTGGTGCATGCCTGTAATCCCAGCTACTCGGGAGGCTGAGGCAGGAGACTCACTTAAACCCAAGAGGTGGAGGTTGCAGTGAGCCAAGATCGCAGCATTGCACTCCAGACTGGGCAACAAGAATAAAACTCTGTCTCAAAAAAAAAAAAGAAAGAAAAAGAAAAAAGAAAAGTTAGATTCTCATTACTTTCCACCCAGTCTTCACTCTCTTCCTTTCATCACATACTAGAAATAGCTTTCCTAAAACACAATTCTATCATGTCACTCCTTTACTAGAACACCTTCAAAAAGGCTCATTCCCCATCAATCAACCCTTCAAGATTCAGACCAAATGCCTCCTTCTCCAAGCAACCTTGTGTAATCTCCTTCCCCTAAGGAGAGGTCATTGCTTCCTCCTCTGAACTTCAGCAGTACCTTACTTGACCCTTACCAATTTCAGCCTCCTATCACAAGTACCTGTACTGACATACAAGCATCGTCACCCTACTGGAAGACAAGCACCTTAGGAGAAGGTTCAATATCTAATTGAACTGTGAGTCTCCCACAAATTCTGGTGAAAATATACTTGCACACAGTAGGTACTTAAATATTTGACAAATGAATGAAAAAATTACAAATCAGCTTTCTCGGTTATAACACAAGCTTTTTAGCAAAAGAACTTGTGCCCATTTACTTAATCTTTTAAAAACATACAAATTGTGAAGACTAATCATAATTTCCATGAAACCAGCCCTTTTTGGTTCCTAGAATACCCAGAGAAAGGTGCTTATTTTACCTGAAGACAAAAAAAAGTAGCATCAGTTAGCTAGGTCAGGCACCATCTAACTCTACTATTCACTGAGGCCAGGAACATTTCCTAGGGCCTCAGCTTTGGTCCTTCTGGATGAAGCCTCAGGAGGGCTTTCCTCTGACAATGGACTAAAGGATTCAAGATGACCTTAATGACCACCCTCTTTAAAACAGCCTCCTTATTTCTCCAATACTTCTTCTCCAAACATTGATGTTTCCACCGTAAGGTCAGCTCCTCTTTTTCTTCCCCTTATGGCAAGAATTATGGAGAAACTACACCACATAAATGAAGACTAGGAGCTCAAAATTCTTGAATGACCTGGGACCATGGAAAATTAGTATTTTGCCTTCTACAGTAAAGTCACACTCTTGAGCAAAGGAGGAAAAAAAACATTATCACAGTCCCTCAATCAGCAAAAATCTAGGCATGGAAGACTAAAAGAAGTTAGGGTCCAGTAAGCTTAAAAAAGAAAGCACTGACTCAGAAATTTCCTATCTGCAATATATAGCAGGTTTAGAGGACAAAAATTAAAACAGAAGATTATTTCTAGACATCCTGATGGAGAAAGATAATGTTTACTTCAGTAAAGGTACAACCATAGGAAAAAATCCAGATTCTATTTGTTTTTGTACAACTCTGTAAAAAATCATAGGGTGTAATTCACTTCTCAGTTCAGAAATAAGATGTCCTTAAAAAAATAAATAAGAGGTACTTCTTGAAAACTAGAAGAAAAAAAAATCTACTCCCATAATCAAGAGTTTCCATGCAGTATTAAAAATGATGTCCAGCTGGACGCAGTGGCTCACACCTGTAATCCTAGCACTTTGGGAGGCTGAGGCTCATGGATCATTTGAAGTCAGGAGTTTTGAGACCAGCCTGACCAACATAATGAAACCCTGTCTCAACTAAAAATACAAAAAAATCAGCCAGACGTGGTGGCGCACGCCTGTAATCCTAGCTACTCAGGAGGCTAAGGCAGGAGAATCACTTGACCCTGGGAGGCAGAGGGTGCAGTGAGGCAAGATCGAACCACTGCACTCCAGCCTGGGCGACAGAGCTAGACTCTGTCTCAAAAAAAAAAAAGGCCGGGCATGGTGGCTCATGCCTGTAATCCCAGCACTTTGGGAGGCTGAAGCAGGCGGATCACGAGGTCAGGAGATAGAGACCATCCTGGCCAACATGGTGAAGCCCCATCTCTACTAAAAATACAAAAATTAGCCAGGTGTGGTGGCACGCGCACCTGTAGTCCCAACTACTCGGGAGGCTGAAGCAGGAGAATCACTTGAACCCAGAAAGCAGAGGTTGCAGTAAGCCGAGATCACGTCACTGCACTCCAGTCTGGCGACAGATCAAGATTCCGTCTAAAAAAAAAAAAACAAAGTCCCTCCTATAATTCAAGAAGTGAAGGTGCTAGTTGACTGTTATTTATTCTCACCCAAAAAGCTAACTCAAGGTCAAGAAGACCTCTGCCACCAGCTGCAGTGTACCAATCCTAGGAGGCTATTTCTCAGAGCCCCATGCTTCTTATCAAGATGGTTCCCATACTGTCTTCCCTTTCCCTCATCACTACCTCCTCCAGGTCAAAGAATATCCCCAGGGCAAGTTGCAGCTGCTCCTTAGGCACTCAGCCCTGGCCTCAGAGTACACACGGGCTTTGCCTCATCTATGACTCTTGGGGGAAGCTTACTATGCAGAGAGCAACCGCAATGTATCGCTCTCTATAGGATCCCAGCCAGGTGCCTTAGTGCCATCGGGAAAATGCGAGGAAACAAGGAACACACAAAAATCATGAAATACTGCTTTGGGTACAATAAACTCCAAGACAGAATTTTTTTTTTTTAAGTTAAATGTTTAAAAAACAAAAAAGCTACAGTCATCTATGTATTCAGTCATCCAGTCAATCACATGCCAAGTATAATCACTGTTAACTATGCTTAGTGTAGTCAGAAAGGAAGTATAATAAACAATCACAACAATAGAGTGGGTTGAATGCAAATAGCCGGGGTTCAAGGAAGGCTCCCTGAAGAAAATTACATGTAAACTGAAGCAAGTAAGCAAGCAAGAGATGACCAGGCTAAGAAGAAGAGAAGAATGTTCACCACACACGCATTACTCAGGGAAGTAATTCACCCAGATTTCTATTTTTAAAAGATCAAAGGCTCCAAAAAAGCAAAGGGCCAATAAGCACAAGACAGAGGCTCAATCTCATTAGGGAAATGCAAATCAAAACTGTAAGATACCACTTCACACCCATCAGAATGGCTACAATCCAAAACCCAGATAATAAGTATTAGTGATGATGTGGAAAAACTGCAAGGTTCATACATTGCTATTAAAATTGTAACATGGTGTAGCCACTTTGGAAAACAGTTTGTCAGTTTCTCAAAATGTTAAACAGAGGTTCCATACCCCCAAAAAATTTCACTCTTAGGCTTCGGAAGTCACCCCAAGAGAAATGCAAATACACATCCTCAGAGAAGTTTGTACATGAATGTTCACAACAGCATTTTTTTAATAGCCAAAAAGTAGAACCAATCAAAGTGTCCATCAACTAGTGAATAAATAAAATGTGGCACAGCCACACAATGGACTATTATTTGGCATTTATTGGGAATGAAGTACAGATGTTATGCTACCACATGGGTGAACCTTGAAAACATTATACTAAGTCAAAGCAGCCAGTTACAAAAGACTACATGATTCAATTAATGTGAAATGTCCAGAATAGGCAAATCCATAAAGACAGAAAGAAGATTAAGGGCTGCTTAGGGCTGGGGGATGAGTCGAGGAGGAAATGAAGAATAACTGCTCATGGATACAGGATTTCTTCTGGGCATAATTAAATGTTCTGAAATTGCAGTGATGATTGCACAACACTGTGAACACAAAAAACAATTGAATCGTACAATTTAAGTAGGTAAATTGTATGATATGTGAATTGTATCTCAATAAAGCTGTTATAAAACCAAACAAAAGGCCAGACGCAGTGGCTCATGTCTGTAATCCCAGCACTTTGGGAGGCTGAGGTGGGTGGATCACCTGAGGTCAGAAGTTCAAAACCAGCCAGGTCAACATGGTGAAACCCTGTCTCTACTAAAAATACAAAATTAGGCCAGGCACGGTGGCTCACACCTGTAATCTCAGCACTTTGGGAGACCAAGGCGGGCAGATCACAAGGTCAGGAGATCGAGACCGTCCTGGCCAACATGGTGAAACCCCGTCTCTACTAAAAATACAAAAATTAGTAGGACGTGGTGGCACGTGCCTATAATCCTAGCTACTCGGGAGGCTGAGGCAAGAGAATCACTTGAACCAGGGAGTCGGAGGTTGCAGTGAGTCAAGCTCGCACCACTGCACTCCAGCCTGACGACAGAGTGAGACTCCGTCTCAAAAAAAAAAAAAAAAAAAAAAAAAAAAAAAAAAAAAAAAAAAAAAATTAGCCGGGCGTGCCGGCGCATGCCTGTAATCCTAGCTACTTGGGAGGCTGAGGCAGGAGAATCACTTGAACCTGGGAGGCAGAGGTTGCAGTGAGCTGAGATTGCAACACTGCACTCCAGCCTGGGCAAGAGTGAAAATCCATCTCAAAACAACAACAACAACAATAAACAGAAAAAACAAATAAAAGATCAAAAGGACTATAGTAGCGAAGAACAAAATTTCTAATTTTGTTAGAAATTAGAGGATTTGAACATGCCAACTGGTTTGGAATCTATAAAGTAATTCAAGCAAGGGACAGTGGCCAGGTTCAGCGGCTCACGCCTATAATCCCAGCACTTGGGAGGCCAAGGCTGGCAGACCACTTGAGGTCAGGAGTTCAAGACCAGCCTGGCCAACATGGTGAAATCCCATCTCTACTAAAAATACAAAAAATTAGTTGGGCATGGTGGCACGCACCTATAATCCCAGCTACTCAGGAGGCTGACGTGGGAGAATCACTTGAACCCAGGAGGCGGAGGTTGCAGTCAGCCAAGAGCCAAGATTACACCACTGCCCTCCAGCCTAGGCGACAGAGCAAGACTCCATTGCAAAAAGAAAAAAGAAAAAAAAGAGAGAGAGAGACAGTGGCCTGAACTAGTGTAATGGATTAGGAAGAGATAAGAGATACAGGAAAGAGAAACAATACTTCATTCTATATAGTGAGGAGAAGAGAAGGAATCAACACAGCCCAGGGTTACTTACTTAGAAAACTGAGTAGCATTTATCAAAACAGGAAAACACAGAAAGACATGTTTAGGAGCAGGAAAATTCACTGTATTGTGAAATTTAATTATATTTACAAAAGTTATATAAAGACTTAGAGTAGGTTTTCTTTTAAGAGGTTGGAAGCTTTCTTGGGCATTTATCTAATTTTAAAATGCAATTTAATGTTAGTTATGTTTATAAGTAGAACTGGATACTTCAACAGAATTAATTCAACTTGAATTAATCAACATGTATCAAAAGCTGTTATTATTTTTCTTTTACCTTTATATAAAATACACTGAATAGACTAATATCATTTATAAACTGAATTCAAGGCTTAAGGAAAACTGGACTTTAAACTTTTTAACTTCTATAAATTGACTATTCATTTTCTACACCAGAAACTGTAAGTAGTTGGATATCACTGGCATGTAGCATTTCTGGTTGAAAACCGAGAAGTTCTAATTTGATGGCTTCTATTTTCTCTGTGAAATAGGAAATGAGGTCATCAATTCAGGAAATGGAACAGAAGGATGGGTGGTATGAGAAAGTAGACCAGGAATCCAAGGTTTAATACATAATTGAAATAAAAGCGATTGGAGGCCAGGCACAGTGGCTCATGCCTATAATCCCAATACTTTAGGAGTCCGGGGCAGGAGAATCGCTTGAGCCAGAGTTTGAGACCAGCCTGGGCAACATGGTGAAATCTCATCTCTACAAAAAGCAAGTCAAAATTAGCTGGGTGATGTGGTGCACATCTGCATTAATCCCAGCTACTTGGGAGGCCAAGGCAGAAGGATCACTTGAACCAGCAGGTCAAGGCTGTAGTAAACCAAGATTGCACCACTGCACTCCAACCTGGGCTGCAGAGTGAGGCCTTGTCTCAAAAAAAAAAAAAAAAAAAAAGAAAGAAAGAAAGAAAGAAAAATGCTGCTTATCAAAAAGGATGGGATTTCTAAATAAAAAGCTTTATTTATTAAAAAAATTAAAAATAGCCTGTCATCCCAGCACTTTGGGAGGCCAAGGCAGGCAGATCACTTGAAGGTCAGGAGTTCAAGACCAGCCTGGCCAACATGGTGAAACCTCATCTCTACTAAAAATAAAAACAAAATTAGCCAGCCATGGTGGTGCACGCCTGTAGTCCCAGCTACTTGGGAGGCTGAGGCAGGAGAATCACTTGAACCTGGGAGGCGGAGATTGCAGGGAGCAGAGATTGCACCACTGTACTCCAGCCTGGGTGACAGAGCGAAACTTTGTCTCCAAATATAATATAATAATAAAATAAAATAAAAATGAATAAATAAAAGTGATGGAGAAAAGACAAGCTATGTGGTGGAGGGATATAGAAGGACCACTTGAAATAGTTGCAGGCCATTTGGAGTAAAAAGGCCATGACTTCATGAGGCATCCATTAGCTGAATGATGTCTTTTTCTTTAAAATTACTTAGCAGCATAATGACTTTCTTCCAAATAATGTAAAAAGAACGTGTTTCTGGAATCTTGATTTTCAGCTATACCTTAAAGACAGAAATAACTAAGAGGAAATCTGATTATTTATGTACTTACACAGGAATACTCTGCACTCTAATTCTAACCACGGAAAAAAATTCTTTCCAGGAAAGTTGTATAAACCACAATATCCATTTCAGAAGATAATGAAAGTATCATTCATTCATTCATTATACTTTAATATCATTTCTAGGTCCTTTTTCTCTAATCCTTAAGTCAGAATTCTAGACGAGTATTGTCCAACAGAACTGTTGGGAATGATGGAAATATTCTGTATCTGTGCTGGCCAATACAGCACCCACTGTTCACATGTGGCCACTGAACACTTGAAATGCAGCTAGTGTGACTGAAGAACTTAACTTTAAATTTTATTTAAGTTAATTTAAATAGTCACATGAGGGTAGTGCCTACCATAAACAACAGGACAGTAAACTTTTCTGTTAAAGAAAATGAAGAAATTTACAGGCCAGTTAGGTGTCCAAGAGTCCTGTTTACAACACAAAAGATGTGAATTCACTCACTTACGAATACATGTAACAACCCTGACGCTTGTCCCTGAAGAGCCTTGTTTCTATTCTCATAATACAAGAGCTCTAAAGTTTCAAAAATGTGGGTGTGGACTAGGAGGACAAAGGAAACCCATTTCACACCCCAAGCTCCAAGAGAAACCGTGTACTTAGAGAAGGAGTTCATCATCCTTAGGGGAAAAATGTTCATCAGGCAACTTCTGGAGGCCAGGGGTTGGCAAACGGTGGCCCACAGGCCACATCTGGACTGCGACCTGTTTTTACGAATAAATTTTATAGGAACACAGACATACGCATTTGCTGTAAAAGCATGTATCCATGCTTTGGGGCTATAAAGGTAGAGGTGAGTAGTTGTGACCCTCTGGCCCACGCAGCCTAAAATGTTTACTACCTCACATAGTAAATCATTGATTTGAGTAAATGTTTTTACCCAATGATTTGAGTAAAAGGAGTAAAAGACTTTGTTTTGAGGGGTAAACTGCTACTGTATTTTATTTTTAGGAAAAAAGCAATTTCAAGGAAAAAACAAAAAACAAAAACAATCATATATGAAAGATTTAAAATACTGCACTTCCAATCCCAATCCACAGTATTCCATCAAAAAGTCACTGACCCAATAAATGACTGTCCAGGTACAAAGTGATAGGCAGATGCCTAAATCAGAATGACAACCTTAAGACACTGAATTCTGAACCATTTTTAAAGTTGTAAAACTCCAAACCACTATAAAGGATGTAAAACACATCATTTTGGTTTGTTTGGAGACAGGGTCTCAATTGCTCACCCAGGGTGAGGTGCAGTGGCACAGTCATGGCTCACTCCAGCTTCAACCTCCAAGGCTCAAGCGATCCTCCCATGTCGGCCTCCCAAATACCTGGGACTACAGGCTCATGCTATCATGCCCAGCTAACTTTATTATTTTATTTTTGTAGAGATGGGGTCTCTGCCTAGGCTGGTCTCAAACTCCCGGACTCAAGCGATACTCCTGCCTCGGCCTCCCAAAATGCTGGGATTACAGACATGAGTCACCACACCCAGGCCACACAATTTTTTTTTTTTTTTTTTTTTTTTTTGAGATGAAGTCTCACTCTGTTGCCCAGGCTGGAGTGCAGTGGCACAATCTCAGCTCACCACAACCTCCATCTCCCAGGTCCAAGCAATTCTCCTGCCTCAGCCTCCCGAGTAGCTGAGATTCCAGGCGCACACCACTGCACCTGGCTGGTTTTTTCTATTTTTAGTAGAGATGGGGTTTCACCATGTTGGCCAGACTGGTCTTGAACTCCCGACCTCAGGTAATCCACCCGCCTCGGCCTCCCAAAGTGCTGAGATTATAGGCGTGAGCCACTGCACCCGGCCAACACCATTAATTTTTAAGTACACTAATATATTGGAAATTTTCTAAAACAAAGCTTGAAACAACTATCACCAAAAGTTCTGTAGCACAAAGAGTCAATACCACTGAACACCGTGTTTTCACCTGTAACAGAGTAAACATTCTCATTTCAGAATATTATTGAAATAGTTAAGTAAGGTACTGTCATGAGGTACAGTACCTAACACAGAATGGGTAAGTATTTAAATTTTTTTTTTTAAAGGATGACTGTAAGGGGTCATTCCCCATGGATTATGGATAATTAGGGCCTTACTTTCTCAACAATGCAAACCTACATTTTCAATATTGTAGCATCACTGAATATTTTGGCCAAAACTAGATTTACAGAAAATGTCACCTACTGATTGAGAGCACAGTCTCGAGAAGCAGACTGCTTCAGTCTACTTATAGCCCTACTATGTGCTAGCTCTGTCCTCAGTTTCCTCATCTGCGGAAATAACTATACTTAACACTCCATGAAGAACAAGGGAAGGGTACAGTGATGTACAACACCACTGTGGCAAACTGCAAGCACTCAATAAAATGCTGTATCTTAAAAACCTATGGCTAATGTACTGCCCAAAATTGGTACAATCTTTTTTAGAGAGTAACTTGGCAATTTCTACTAAAATCTAAAATATGCCTAACTTTTGAATCAGTAACTCTATTTTTAGGAATTCATCCTGTAAAAATATTCCCAGGTTTATGAAAAGATATTGACAAGGATGTTAACTGCAGCATCATTCGTAACAGCAAATAACTGGAGGCAATCTAAACATCTATCAGTTGAAAACTGGCCAAATTATAATACTAACATGTTTTCTTATGGAATACCTGTAATTATTAAAAAATAGACTATGTGTGCACCTATTTGGGGAAATGTTCACGATTTGTGGTTAAGATTAAAAAGTGGGTCTCAGTACAGTATGTAGAATAAAATCTTATTTCTATTAATTAAAAAAAGAAAATAACTATAGCAGTCAGAACTCACTAAGGAGATGCAACAACCCACTTGCTGGGGGAAAAAAATGTAATGAAAAAGAAAATGCATACAGCATAAATGTTTTTTAGAGAAAAAACATGGAACTCCTCTAACAGTTATCATTTTGGAGATTAGAACTATTAGAAACTTGGCCGGGTGTGGTGGCTCACACCTAATCTCAGAACTTTGGGAGGCCGAGGCGGGTGGATCACTTGAGGTCGGGAGTTCGAGTCCAGCCTGGACAACATGACGAAACCCCATCTCTACTAAAAATACAAAAAAATTAGTCAGACGTGATGGCGCACACCTGAGGTCCCAGATACTCTGGAGGCTGAGGCAGGAAAATCGCTTGAACCCGGAAGGCAGAGGTTGCAGTGAGCTGAGACCGAGCCACTACACTCCAGCCTGGGTGACAGAGAGAAACTTGTTTCAAAAAAAAAAAAAAACAATTAGGAACTTCTATTTACTACATTTTTTTTTTTGCATTATGTGAAGTTTATAATTAGCATATACTAATTTTACAATCAGAAAAAAGATGGGCCGGGCGCGGTGGCTCACGCCTGTAATCCCAGCACTGTGGGAGGCCAAGGCGGGCGGATCACGAAGTCAGGAGATCAAGACCATCCTGGCTAACACAGTGAAATCCCGTTTCTACTAAAAATACAAAAAATTAGCCGGGCGTGGTGGCGGGCACCTGTAGTCCCAGCTACTCGGGAGGCAGTGGCAGGAGAATGGCATGAACCCAGGAGGCGGAGCTTACAGTGACCCGAGATCACGCCACTGCACTCCAGCTGGGGTGACAGAGTGAGACTCTGTCTCAAAAAAAAAAAAAAAGAAAGAGAAAAGAAAGATAAAAATAGGTTTTTAGAGACTTGGGAGAAACTCTGCTGCAAACACTGTTTAGGAAAAGATATAAAATTTTGTATGTACAGTACTATCATATGTACATGTACATATGTAATATCTATATACCCAATTTTGTAAAATAATCCCAATTTTGTAATACATATAACTAGAAAAAGAGACTGGAAGAAAAGACATCAAAATACAGACAGCTGTTATCTCTATAAACTCCATGAAGGCAGGAGCTTCAACTGTTTTATATTGAAATATATACTCAGTTACAAACATATGCTTTTTTTTTTTAATTACGAGATATAACCTGTCACTACACTGGACTGAAACTTATTGCTACTTGAAATATTTGTTCCTGATATATGCAACTGTGTTTTCCTTTATCCTCTTGAAGCATCATTCTAAGTAAAATCTTACAAAGTAAACTTACAAATCCAGCAAGGAAAAAAAATAAGATTACATACTGTACCTTGCTCTGATAAGAACTTTACAATGGCTTTGAGGAACTCAACAAGGAAAATAAGTGTTTCTAAGAAGAAGAAATTTGGCCGGACGTGGTGGCTCACACTTGTAATCCCAGCACTTTGAAAGGCCAAGGCAGGTGGATCACCTGAGATCAGGAGTTCAAGACTAACCTAGCCAACATGGTGAAACCCCATCTCAGCTAAAAATACAAAATAATTAACTGGGCGTGGTGGCGGGCACCTGTAGTCCCAGCAGCTACTCAGGAGGCTGAGGCAGAAGAATCACTTGAACCCGGAAGGTAGAGGTTGCAGTGAGCTGAGATTGGCCACTGCACTCCAGCCTGGGCAACAGAGCAAGACTCGGTCTCAAAAAAAGAAAAGAAAAAGAAATGCATGGGCTGGGCATGGTGGCTCATGCCTGTAATCCCAGCACTTCGGAAGGCTGAGGCAGGTGGATCACTTGAGGCCAGGAGTTCAAGGCCAGTCTGGCCAACATGGCGAAATTCTGTTTACTAAAAGTACAAAAATTAGCCAGGCTTGGTGGCACATGCGTGTAATCCCAGCTACTTGGGAAGCTGAGGTGCAAGAATTGCTTGAACCCAGGAAGTGAAGGTTGCAGTGAGCAGAGATCGTGCCATTGTATTCCAGCCTGGGCGACTTGGAAATTTACTTCTTTGAAAAATAAAAATAAAAAAATAAGTGAATATCTGGTCTGTACCTTTAATACAGTATCAACTAAACTTAAAAGAAAAAGAATTTTGCTGATTGAATTACCAAAGAAAGTTCCTGAAAATTTTAAGGTCCAAAAATATTACTATTATTTGTCATCTTAAAGATCTAACAGTCAAAACATCTGTCTAAATAGAGGTGTTCAAGAAATATTTCATGCTTTGAAATGCTATAGCAATAATATGAAATTATATTAAATCATAACCAGATGATATGTCTTCATAACAGCTCTTGTGCAAAGAAAGCAGATGCTGAAAGGAGGTTGCTGGCCAGGTGCGGTGGCTCACACCTGAAATCCCAGTGCTTTGGGAGGCCAACGTGGGCCAGTCACTTGAGCTCTGAAGTTCAAGACCAGCCTGCACAACATGGCAAAACTCCATGTAAAAAAATACAAAAATAGCTGGGCGCGGTAGCTCACGCCTGTAATCCCAGCACTTTGGGATTGGGTGGGCGAATCACGAGGTGAGGAGTTCGAGACCAGCCTGACCAACACGGTGCCCTGTCTCTACTAAAAACACAAAAATTAGCCAGGTGTGGTGGTGCATGTCTATAATACCAGCTACTTGGGAGGCTGAGGCAGGAGAATTGCTTGAACCTGGGAGGCAGAGATTGCAGCAAGCTGAGATCGCGCCACTGCACTCCAGCCTAAGCGACAGAGCAAGACTCCATCTCAGAAAAAAATTATATCTAAAGGAAGTTCCAATGCTATTGTTATCAAAATGCTATTGTTATCAAAACCAATGCTACTGATATCAAAAATTTGATATGGCCGGGCGCGGTGGCTCATGCTTGTAATCCCAGCACTTTGGGAGGCCGAGGCGGGTGGATCACGAGGTCAGGAGATCGAGACCACGGTGAAACCCCGTCTCTACTAAAAATACAAAAAATTAGCCGAGCGTGGTGGCGGGCACCTGTAGTCCCAGCTACTCGGAGAGGCTGAGGCAGGAGAATGGCGCGAACCCGGGAGGCGGAGCTTGCAGTGAGCCGAGATTGCGCCACTGCACTCCAGCCTGGGCGACAGAGCGAGACTCTGTCTCAAAAAAAAAAAAAAAAAAAATTTGATATCAATGATAGTCAAAGACAATGAGAAAGGGAAATGTCACAAAAGAATTGCCATAGAATTTTAATAGAATGATCTCTAAGTGATCTTTCCCACTCATTTACTCAAGTCTTTGACATCAGCTCATAGCCTTCCTTCTCAACAGGATCCTGTCATAATCCAGGGTGATGGCAACAAAAATGTACTCATCTAACCAGGTACCTGGTTCCTAGTTGTCCTCTCTCCACGAATCTACACACTCAGCCAAACCTGCTCCACCTCTAAAGCCATTCATTCGTGGCATCCCATTCTCTAGCCATAATCACCAGCAATCCTGAATACTCGAGATGCATTTGTTCTCCAGCCTCAACAGTACCTGTCTTTCTTTGGTCCTCAGTTTTCTTCATTTCAGCATCTTTCAGATTTCACTTCTACTTTCTCTGGTTTATACTCACTGCTTGTAGGAATTTAGTATTATCTCCTTCATTTTGGCAAAGTATTTTTTTTTTTTTTTTTGCTACGGAGTTTCGCTCTGGTTGCCCAGGCTGGAGTGCAATGGCGCGATCTCGGCTCACCCCAACCTCTGCCTCCCCGGTTCAAGCAATTCTCCTGCCTCAGCCTCCTTAGTAGCTGGGATTACAGGCATGTGCCACCATGCCTGGCTAATTTTGTATTTTTAGTAGAGATGGGGTTTCTCCATGTTGTGTCAGGCTGGTCTCAAACTCCCAACCTCAGGTGATCTGCCCGCCTCGTCCTCCCAAACTGCTGGGACTACAGGCATGAGCCACCACGCCTGGCCATCATTTTGGCAAACTATTAAAACCTGTAAGAAATCTAATTTATTTCAATGACCTAAAAGAACCAAACAAGAATTAATAGTCTATTATACAGAATAAAACCATGCTTCATCTCATCTTCTCAAGACATAAACATGACAAACATGAAAGTGCTCATTCATTGGTGGGTATTTTAACTCCTCAATAGTCCAACCCTCATCTGCTTTTCCTTAAAATTATTTCATTATTCCAGCTGAGGAGAATTAAATCATGTGAAAAGCCCCATATCGCCTTTCATAGTAGCATTTCTTCTTTCTTTTTTTTTTTTTTGAGACAGAGTCTCACTCTGTCACCAGGCTGGACTGCAGTAGTGGGATCTCAACTCACTGCAACCTCCGCTTCCTGGGTTCAAGCGATTCTCTCGCCTCAGCCTCCTGAGTAGCTGGGACTACAGGCACATGCCACCACGCCTGGCTAATTTTTGTATTTTTAGTAGAGACAGGGTTTCACCATGTTGGCCAGGATGGTCTCGATCTCTTGACCTTGTGATCTGCCTGCCTCGGCCTCCCGAAGTGCTGGGATTACAGGCATGAGTCACCGCACCCAGCCACATTTCTTCTTTCTTTATAAATTTTTTCTGGGCCAGGAACAGTGGCTCACACCTATAATCCCAACACTTTGGGAGGCCGAGGCAGGAAGACTTCTTGAAGCTAGGCATTCAAGACCAGCCTGGGCAACAAAGTAAGACCCTGACCTTGTCTCAGCAAAAAATAAAAAGATAAAAATTAGCCAGATGTGGTGGCATGCACCTGTAGTCCCAGCTACTCAGGAGACTGAAATGAGAGGATCTCTTGAGCCCAGAAGGTAGAGGCTGCAGTGAGCTACAATCACGCCACTGCACTCCAGCCTGGGCAACACAGTAAGATCTTGCCTCTAAAAACTAAACAAATAAATAAACTTTTTAAAAAAACAATTTTTTCCCTTAACTATATTTTCTAGCACCTAATATTAAATACACATGGTGGTTATTTCATGTTTTCTAGGAAACAAGTAACTAACATAAAACAAAAAATAAATAAAATACACATGGTGTGTGTTTGATAAACAATGGAATATTTTACCTCTTTCATCACTTAAGCTTTGCATATATTAACTCATCTAACTCTTACAACAATTTTATGAGGTAGGTATTATTACTATCTCCATTTTGTATTGAGGAAGCTGAGGCCCAGGGGGGTTAAGTAACTTCCTCATTAATATAAAGTCTCTATGTGGTAGAGCTCAGATTTAAACCCAGGCAGTCTTGGATTCTGCATCTGTGCTCTTAGCAATCATGCCACACTACCTCTTGAACCCAGGCTAAACTTTTGCTTAACTGAGAAATCTTTCTACTGAAAACATGGTTGATAATTAGTTTCAATATATTCCAGTAAACACCATATTAGTACATAGTTTCCATACCAATTGTAATAATCTCTAAATTCTTCATCTGTTTATCATTCATAACACAGTAATACATTCTTCCTATTTTCACAAACCATTTCTTATATAAATTTCCTAAACTTTACATTTCCTTTCACTTTAAATGGCTCAGTAGCTTTCTAATTTTTTCATTCACCTGAAGTTACCGGGTTACTTTCTTTACTGTCTCATTCTTTTCTTTTTTAAGACGGGCTCCCTCTGTCGCCCAGGCTGGAGCGCGGTGGCATGATACTGGCTCGTTCCAACTTCTGCTTCCCGGGTTCAAGCGACTCTAGTGCCTCAGCCTTCCAAGTAGCTGGGACTACAGGTGCACACCACCATGCCCCACTAATTGTTGTATTCTGAGTAGAGACAGGGTTTCGCCATGTTGGCCAGGCTGGTCTTGAACTCCTGGCTTCACGTGATCTTCCTGGCTTGGCCTCCCAAAGTGTGGGACTACAGGTAGGAGCCACTGCACCTAGCCCCAAAACATTGTTTCATTCTATTAAGCATGTAATATACAACTTACCAAATTTTGTAACTAAGTTTTCCTCTTTCCTTCTTCTAAAAACTATCAATGTTTGAACTTCCCCTTAAATTCTTTTTTATTATTATTTTTTTGAGGCAGGGTGTCACTGTCACCCAGGCTGGAGTGCAGCAGCACCATCACGGCTCACTGCAGCCTCGACCTCCCCGGGATCAGGTGATCCTCCCACCTCTGCCTCCAGAATAGCTGAGAGCGTAGGCATGCGCCACCACGGCCAACTAATTTTTTTTTTTTTTTTGGTATTTTTTGTATAGGTGGGGTTTCACCATATTGCCCAGGCTGGTCTCGAACTGCTGGGCTCAAGCTATCCACCTGTCTCCAACTCCCAAAGTGCCAAAGTGCAAGGATTACAGGCATGAGCCACCACACCAGACCTAAATACTTTCTTTTACTGAATGTTAAAACAGTATCAAAGTCAAAAATTAGAACCACTTATTCTGAGTGAAGCCAATAAGCACTTCACCTTTGAAGGAGTTCTAAGTAGAACACGAAGGAAAGTCATCAATATTTTATCTGCTAACATTTACACTGCAACCTACTTAAAAAGTTAAGTTATATGGGTGCTTCCACTTCTGGAAAGTATTGGCTTATCTAAGAAGTCCAGATTTTCTCTTTGCCCTTCTAGAAAACACATACTATCAAGTGTCATCAAATATTTTTCTTATGTTTTATACCATTAAAATTTAATAATGGAGGTGACTGTGAAGGGAGAAAGAACAAATCCCCAAGCCTAGGTTTAATTTTTAGAACTTTTTGAAGAAAAATATCAAGAAAATAGGAAAACAGAGAATGAACATTATATTTTCTACATGAAATTAAAACAGTAGTTTGAGACAGGTCACTCTGAAAACAAAGTGTCATTTTTTTTTTTTTTTTTTTTTTTGAGACGGAGTCTCGCTCTGTCACCCAGGCTGGAGTACAGTGGCGCAGTCTCGGCTCACTGCAAGCTCTGCCTCCCGGGTTCACGCCATTCTCCTGCCTCAGCCTCTCCGAGTAGCTGGGACTACAGGCGCCCGCCACCACGCCCGGCTAATTTTTTGTATTTTTAGTAGAGATGGGGTTTCACCGTGGTCTCGATCTCCTGACCTCGTGATCCACCCACCTCGGCCTCTCAAAGTGCTGGGATTACAAGCGTGAGCCACCGCGCCCGGCCTTTTTTTTTTTTTTTTGAGATGGAGTCTCGCTCTGTCGCCCAGGCTGGAGTGCAGTGGCACAATCTCGGCTCACTACAAGTTCCGCCTCCTGGGTTCACGCCATTCTCTTGCCTCAGCCTCCTGAGTAGCTGGGACTACAGGTGCCCGCCACCACACCCAGCTACTTTTTCTATTTTTTAAGTAGAGACCGGGTTTCACCGCATTAGCCAGGATGGTCTCAATCTCCTGACCTCATGATCCACCTGCCTCGGCCTCCCAAAGTGCTGGGATTACAGGCGTGAGCCACCGTGCCCGGCCCCAAAGTGTCATACTTTTAATAAAAGTATATGGTATGGTAAAAAAAAAAAAAAAGCTTCAACTACCCAGACCTCAATTTGAAGCCCAAATGTTATGTTACTAATAGTGATACCCTGCACAAATTAATTCTCTGAACCTCCATTTCCTCATCTGGAAAAGAGTAGTAATACCGTCTACCCTGAAGAATGGGTTATTAGAATAAGAATACAGCAGCTCAATCATTCCTTTTCTCTAACCATTTCTTACAGTCACCACACTAAGCAAACAGCAAGAATTGACTCACCTCAAGCCATTACATAAAATTTATCTAATGTATTAGACAGTGAGTTAAAGTATCAAATAATTCTCATTGTGATGACCCCACATAGACTGTTGTCTTAAAGTCTCTCTGCTGTATTCAGTTCTAAGAAGATGTTTCTTGATGTGCAGTTAAATTTACAATAAATTACCTGAAAATTTTCTCAAGCATGCCAAAAATCACAAGATCTATTTATATATTTTAGCAATCTAGTGAAAACGTTCTTTACTTATCAAGAACTGATGATACTTAAACTTCCTTCCAGAGGTCCCTACTCAGTTTAATTTGTGATAGCACTTGTATGTGAGAGAGCAAACACTATACATTTTAAGCAAAGAAAAATACTATAGAAGACTTCATTTTTTACAGAGTTTAAAGGAAAGTTGATTCTGATGTTCAGAAATACAGTGGCTCGGGAGTGGTGGCTCATAACTATAATTCCAGCACTTCGGGAAGCTTAGACAGAAGGATCACTCGTGCCCAGGAGTTCAAGACCAGCCTGGGCAACATGGCAGAACCCCGTCTCTACAAAAAATACAAAAACTACTCAGTTGTAGTGGCATGTGCCTGTAGTCCCAGCTACTCAGGAGGCTGAGGAGGGAGGATCACTTGAGTCCACGAGGTGGACATTGCAGTGAGTCAAGATCATGCCACTGTGACCTTGTCTCCCAAATAAAAAAAAGAAAGAAAGACAAATACAGTTACTAAACAGTTTCGTTTTTGTTTTTGTTTTGAGACAGTCTTGCTCTGTCACCCAAGCTAGATTGCAGTGGTGCAATCTTGGCTCACTGCAACCTCCATCTCTTGGGTTCAGGCAATTCTCCTGCCTCAGCTCCCAAGTGGCTGGGATTACAGGCATGTGCCACCATGCCTGGCTAATTTTTGTATTTTTAGTAGAGACAGGGTTTTGCCATGTTGGCCAGGCTGCTCTCGAACTCCTGACCTCAAGTAATCTGCCTGCCTCAGCCCCCCAAAATGCTGGGATTACTGGCATAAGCCACCACACCCACTCCAGTTACTGAACAGTTTTATGTGTAACATCACTTAGACTCTATCCTAAGGAAATAATTGTAAATATGAGACGACATTTATCTGCTAGAATATAAGTTCCAGCCGGGTGCAGTGGCTCACACCTGTAATCCCAGCAGTCTGGGAGGCCAAGGTGGGCAGATCATGAGGTCAGGAGTTTGAGACCAGCCTGGCCAACATGGTGAAACCCCATCTCTACTAAAAATACAAAAATTAGGCTGGGCACGGTGGCTCACACCTGTAATCCCAGCACTTTGGGAGGCAAGGTGGGTGGATCACCTGAGGTCCAGGAGTTCGAGACCAGCCTGACCAACAAGGTGAAACCCCATTTCTACTAAAAATACAAAAATTAGCCGGGCATGGTGGCAAGTGCCTGTAGTCCCAGCTACTCGGGAGGCTGAGACAGGGGAATTGCTTGAACCTGGGAGGCGGAGGTTGCAATGAGCTGAGATCGCGCCACTGCACTCCAGCCTGGGCGACAAAGCAAGACTGTCTCCAAAAAAAAAGAAAGAATCTAAGCTCCATGAGAGCAGAGATTTTTTTCTATTTATTCATTATCATATCTCAGTGCCTAGAATAATGACAATCACTTATTTACTGAATGAAAATAAAAAGATCCATAGTGTTACAACAGTAAAAAACAGAAAACACTTATGATACATTATGCATTCATTATAATGATGATGAAAATTTATGATTACATAAAAGTGCTTACACTCATTTATTTAAAAAACATTAACTTAGTGGCCAGGAGCAGCTTATGCCTGTAATCCCAGCACTTTGGGAGGTTGAGGCGGGCAGATCACTTGAGGCCATGAGTTCAAGACCAGCATGGCCAACATGGTGAAACCCCATCTCCACAAAAAAATACAAAAATTAGCCAGGCACGGTGTTGCGCACCTGTAATCCCAGCTACTTGGGTGGCAAGATTCTGTCTCAAAAAAAATGCCTAAGTCACTAACTTAGGCATTAAGAAGACTAGGTTCTAATGCCAGCTCTGTCACTAATTTGACCTGTACCTCAGGGTAAAGGACAACCTATTTGGGCTCCAGCACCCTCATATGTATTATTTCCTTCCCATTTCCAGGCCTTGGCTGGTCTTAATGAGACTGGCTTTGGGTAGACATTACAGCGAGTACATGCCTGAGTTACCTCAGAAAGCAAAGACTAACACAAACAGCAGAGAAAAAGGGGATACGACCTGGAGCAGATCAAATGCTGCATCCCACTGGACTAGGAGAACCTCAGTGACATGCTCTTCAAGCCACACTGACTCAGAATCGTCCATTTTTAACTCTAGGACCTCAAAGCACCCTTGAACCACTTTACAATAAACAGCAAGTAATTTAGGTCATCTGAGTCAAGGGAACAATGCCATCCAGGGTATACCAAAATATCAAGCCCTACTGTCAAAAGGACCAGAAAATAAAGTACAGGTGGAGAGGAAGTGATTTCACCTGCTGGAAATAGAAAAAGTAGATCTGTGTGTCAGCCAACAACTATCACACAATGGAACAGGATGCTTACCTCTCTGCTGGAGGAAAAGAAGCTATTCTCAAGTACTTAGAATAAAAACTATTATAATCTTACTATATCTATTTTATGTCATCTGAGAGCGATCCATGAGGACAATGCTTCCTCTTTCAGAGAATCTTCCAACTGAAAATCTCAAAGAATTCCCAAGCACCACTTGCCCTTCAACACCTACCTACACCTCACTTCTCTGCCCCACACTCACAAACTTTATTAGCATCCACAATTAAAGAACCATGAGGCCAGGCGCGGTAGCTCATGTCTGTAATCGCAGCACTCTGGGAGGCCAAGGTAGAAGGATCACTTGAGCCCAGAGGGTTGAGACAAGCCTGGGCAACATAGTGAGATCTTGTCTGCACAAAAAAAAAAAAAAATTATTGGCCAGGAACGGTGGCTGACACCTGCAATCCCAGCATTTTCAGAGCCCAAGGAAGGCAGATCACAACGTCAAGAGATCCACACCATTCTGGCCAACATGGTGAAACCCCGTCTCTACTAAAAATACAAAAATTAGCTGGGCATGGTGGCACACACCTGTTGTCCCAGCTACTTAGGAGGCTGAGGTAGGAAAATCACTTGAACCCTGGAGGCGGAGGCTGCAGTGAGCCAAGATCATGCCGCTGTACTCCAGAGCCTGGCGACAGAGCAAGACTCTGTCTCAAAAAATAAAAGCTTTTTTTTTTAATTAGCTGGGTGTGGTGGCACATGCCTGTGGTCCCAGAGGCTGAGGTAGGAGGGTTGCTTAAGCCTGGGAAGTCAAAGCTGCAGTGAGCTATGACTGTCCCACTGCAATTCCAGCCTGGGCAACAGGGTGAGACCCTGTCTTAAAACAAATAAACAAAAAACAAAATAAAATAAAACTCTGCTCTGCCACTTCCTAGCTGAGTTACTTTGGGAAAGTTATTGAATCTCTCCGTGCCTCCATTTTCTCACAATTATAAAATGGGGATAATATCTGTTACACTGGATTGGGATAAAGATTAAATTCATCTAGAATGCCTGGGTAAATACTTAGCATAAAATAGATTTCCAAAAATGTAAGGCCAATTTCTACTGAGGCCTATTCCTTACAAAGAAAACTGACGACACATAGGAATTCTCATTCCTTGTAGTGATCTAAATTACCAAACCATGCAACATCTTAATATAAAAGAGAAATCTCAAGGAAGGAAATGAAGTTACTGCCTCATGGTTTTACTAACAAGCAGTTTTTAAATTGCAGGTTCACAGAGGGATTTGGGGGACCCATTAATTCCCTGAAATTATACCTAATTTTGAAGCAGTGTGCTACTTCTATAAATGTCTTCACTGAATTTCCACTAGCTCCAACCCTATTTCTCTATTCTCCTTTACAGCAAATATCCTCAAAAAGGTGCTATACTCACTCTCTCAAATTCTCCTTTCATTCTTTCTTAAACCCACTCCAATAAGAATGTTGAACCAAACCCTGCACTGAAACTAATCTTGCCAAGATCATCTGTCCACATTGCTAAATCCAATGATCAGTTCTCAGTCCTAAGCTGATTTTTAGCAGATTTTTGACACACTTCATCTACCCCTCCTGCTTGAATACATTTTTCTCATCTGGCTTCCAGGATGCCATATAATATAGTCTATGATTTCTTGGTTTTCCTCCTTTTTTGCTGATCTCTTATCAGCTTTTGTTGCTGACTGTTGTCTCAGACTTTTTAACGTCCCTGGACTTTGTCCTTGAACCTTTCCTCTTCTCTTCCCTATACTCCACTGGTAATCTCTTCTGGTTTCCCAGCTTTACTTACACTTGGCACACACTCACAACTAGGTATCTCCAACCCAGGTTTCTCACATGAATTCCAGACTCTTACACCATCTTAAAACTGTCTACTTGGCATCTCCACTTGAGTATCTAATACTATGTTAACCTCAGTGTGTCCAAAGTAAGCTCAAGAGGCCAGGTGCGGTGGCTCACGCCTGTAATCCCAGCACTTTGGGAGGCCGAGGTGGGAAGATCACTTGAGGTCAGGAATTCGAGACCAGCCTGGCCAAAATGGTGAAACCCTGCCTCTACTAAAAACACAAAAATTAGCTGGGTGTAGTGGCAGGCACCTGTAATCTCAGCTACTCAGGAGGCCAAGGCAGGAGAATCACTTGAACCCAGGAGGTGGAGAGTGAAGTGAGCCAAGATTGCACCACTACACTCCAGCCTGGAAGACACAGTGAGACTCCATCTTAAAAAACAAACAAACAAATAACCTGCTCTAAACACAGCCTTCCCATGTCAGCTCCTGACAACCCCATCCTTTGAGCTGCACAGTCCCAAACCTTGGAATCATCCTTGACTTCTTTCTTTCAACTCCTACCCTTCAGTGAAATTCATCAGAGACCAGGCATGGTGGCTCATGCCTATAATTCCAACACTTGGGGAGGCCGAGACAAGAGGATCATGTGAGCCCAGGAGTTCAAGACCAGCCTGGGCAACATAGTGAGACCCCATTTCTACAGAAAGTTTTTAAAATTAGCTGAGCATGGTGGCACATGCCTATATTCCCATCTACTTGGGAGGCTGACGTAGATGGATCACCTGAGCCAGGGAGGTCAAGGCTGCAGTGAGCCGTGCTCATACCACTGCACTGCAGCATGGGCAACAGAGTGAGATTCTGACTAAAAAAATTTAAAAACTCATCAGAAAATACTGTCGCTCTATCTTCAAAATACATACAGAAGTCATATACTTTTCACAAGTCTACTAGCAAATGGATGTAAGCACCATCATTTCTCACATGAATTATTATCGTAATAGCCTCCCACCTATCTCATTATTTCTAGCCTGTTGTCCCAGTCTACTGTCCACAAAGGAGTCTTCTGTCCTTTTAAAATGCAAATAATGCACTATGGGAGGCCAAAGTGGGAGGACTGTTTGAACTCCGGAGTTTGAGACCAGCATGGGCAACCTAAGGAGAGCTGTCTACTAAACAGAAATTAAATTTTTTTAAAAAAAGAAAGAAGAGAAAATGCAAATCACATCATGTCACTTCTTTGCTCAAAACCATCCAGTGCCTTCCCCATTTCAATTTAAGCCAAAGTCCTTAAAAGGGCCCCAAGAAGCACCTTTACTTGCCCCCACCCCCTTACTGGTGAACATCTACCTCAGAAGTCAAAACAGACATCATAGAGTGAATGGGTGGTCCCCAGAAAGCTATGTCCAAGTCTTAACCCCCAGTTCCTGGGGACTGCCACCAAAGATTGCCAGCAGCCACCAGAAGCAAGGAGGAAGTATGGAATGGGCTGTCCCTAAGAGCCCCCAGAAGGAACTAACCCTGCCAACCAACACCTTGATTTCAGACTTCTGGCCTCCACAACTGTGGCACAATAAATGTCTGTTGTGTTAAGCCACCAAGCATGTGCTTGGAATGGCAGCCCCAGGAAACTGACACACCACTCTACCCCCTGCTCATTCTGCTCCCACCACGCTGTCTTCCTTGTGCCCACTTTAGGACCTTTCCACTGACTATTCTCCTCTGTCTGGGAAGCTCATGCTGCAGAACTCCACATGGCTAACTCCCATACATTTTAGCCTTTTGCTCAAACATCATCCTCTCTATGAGGCCTATCCTGACTTCCCTATTTAAATTGCAACAACCACCATCTTTCCACTTCTTTCAAACTCCCTTACAGTATCTATTTTTTTCCACAGCATTTATCATACTCTAATATACTACATAACATTCTTGTTTATTACCCATTGGATTCCATAGAATATAAGCTCCACAGAGGCAAGGTTTTTAGGTTTGCTTGGGGTTTTTTTCTCTTTTGTTCACTGGTGTATCCTAAACATCTATAAACTATGCCTGGCAGACAGTAGCTATTCAATAAATACATGCTGAATAAATCTGTTGAACGAACATGTATATGTACATGTCTTTTTCTGGAAACAGAATCCACAGTTTTTATCAGATTAATAAAGTGATCGCTACCCAAAAAAGGTTTCCAAATCTTTGTTCTCAAGCTTTAAGTGGTTAAGGAAAAGGGAATTCTATCCTAAAAGACCCCAACTCTAAAAAAAGCAAACAAAACCCCAGAAACACTCATACTATGACTTTGTATCTTACAAATGGTAGATATAAGTTTAAATTTCATACTCCCAAAACCAAATTTTGCTAAAGAAAAAAAGACAGTCCACTACAATTTAATGGCTTGAGAAGTACCTTCACCCACTTTTCACAGAACCTTGTACACTAAAAGGTGTAACCAGGATGAGCTTATGTCTCTACTGCTGAAGCAACAAAGGGTGGCCAGCAGTGTGAAGCATTCACATAAGCCAGTCAAAGTTCCACACAGCTCAAGAACATGATCTAATGCTCCACCTAGGTAAAATCCTATCCAAAGTAGGGGAGTAGAACCAAAGTAAATCACAACCTGTCTAGCATCTATCCTTACTATGGAATAAACAGATGTTTACTCAAAATACAATACTGTTTTTAAGACCTTGAGAAACCATAGAAGAGATGTCATTTACACACCCCTTCAGTATGAACCATAAAGCATAACAATGAAAGGCAGTCAAGCATAGGAAAACCTGTTAATGGATTTTGATAACAGCAGAAAGGCACCCACTACATTCCTTATTATTGCTGCAACATATTTCACAGTTACTACTAAACAGGTCTAGGCTAATACAATCACACCAAACACCAGAATTCAGCATATTACTTATCCAAGCATACATTCTTCAGACATATCTTTTATATTAAATCAATGACCATTACAGAGGAAAATATGCACATCTGCTGTTCCATCTTTCTTGTTCCATCAGCAAGTGGATTCACAATGCAATCAAGTCCTAGTCCTTACCTTTTCTGGTTCCATTCTCCAACAGAGGAATTTCAAGGATACAGAATCTATGACATACTTTGAAGAGAAAGGCATTTTAAACTCTAATTAACTCATAATTTGCCTTGAGCTGCTTTTTTTTGAGACGAAGTCTCACTTTTGTCCCCCAGGCTGGAGTACGATGGCGCAATCTTGGCTCACCGCAACCTCCCGCCTCCCGGGTTCAAGCAATTCTCCTGCCTCAGCCTCCTGAGTAGCTGAGACTACAGGTGCCAACCACCACACCCAATTAATTTTTGTATTTTTAGTAGAGATGGGGTTCCACCACGTTGGCCAAGCTGGTCTCAAATTCCTGACCTCAAGTGATCTGCCCACCTTGGCCTCCCAAAGTGCTGGGATTACAGGTGTGAGCCATCGCGCTCGGCCTGCCTTGAGCTGTTTTTTTAAATACCAGTAAGACTTTCACATCTCAGAACACATCATTTTATCAAATCCCAAACCCAACGACTCTTCATCACCTCCACCACTACCACACTAACCCAGGCCCACAGCACATCCCCTGCAGAGTCTGGCCACACTCCTCATCAGCCCGCCTGCTTCCACTCTGACTGGCAGTAGTCTAACTTTCTTTTTTTCAACTTGAAAGCAGTTACTGTTTATTTAAACTGATCAGACTAGAAAAATAATTGTGGTAAACACCTCAGTTCATTCTTCTAAGAAGCCTGTGGATCTGGTCCTCCCTGTTGCCAGCATCTCCACCTTCTACAAAATGGGTGGTTTTTCTTCATTCTACCTTGTGGAGAAAATAATTTGAAGGGCCACAGGAAGTTATTTGCTTCTTTAAAGCGTTTTCCAACAGTATAGATGTCATGAATCAGATCCTCCATGCAGATGATGCCATATTTACCAAGAGATAGAGCAATCAAAACGTTATCTGTCAAAGCAATTTGCTTATTGATCTTGCCATAACTATGCTTGTAGATTCGTTCATTTACTGACTTCAGATTTGGGTTCCCCCATGTAATATATGGCTCTACAATCCTCAGCATGTTAATTGAAGCCTTGTTGAGCTTCACAAAGGTTCCATTGAAGATTTGACAAAGGCGAAGAAGCTGCAACACTTTTCGGACCTCTGGGCTCACACCATTGATACCTCTGGTCCTGACGACAAAGGCCAATTTGGGTTCTGCAGGTACACAGAAGTTGCCAGCTTTTCTTGCCATCCTTGCCATTCGAATTTCAGTTCTGTACATCTGCCTATATTCCTTGTGATAGTGCTTTGCTTTTTCATAAACAAGCTTCCTCCTTGCCTTTCAAAGCATGTTTTGGGCAAACTTCTTTCTCAGGCGCTTGATCTTCAGCTCTGTGAAATTCCTTTGCTTTTTCTTAAGGGTTTCTGGCACAGCAGGAACCACCTTCTTCTCTTCAACACCCTCCACGGTTCCAGCTGGTAAAGAGCACAGTCTAACTTTCACACAGCAGCCAAAGTGATCTTTTTAAGACAGAGATCAGATTCTGTCACACACACCTGATGAAAACCTTCCAGTGGCATTATACTTGGAATGAAAGCCAGAGGTCTTAGCATGGTCCACAGGGAACTTTATGACCTGGCTCCTGCCCCTCTTTCCTGGTATCACCTCCTACTGTTCTCCCAGAGTTTTTCCACTGTTCCTTGACCAAACCAGCAGGTTTCCACCTCAGGACTTTTGCACCTGATGTTCCCTCTGCCTGGAAAGCTCTATTCCTATACCTCTGCATGGCTCCTTAGCCTGTTCAAGACCTTGTCCAAACGTCACCTCTTCAGAGAAGCCATCCCTAAATAACCTACTTAAAATGGTACCATCCATAAACCCTGTCAGTGTCTCTCTCTTTTTTTCTGAGTATCATGGTTGCCTCATTTTATAATTTATAATTTGTTTATAATTTGTTTAATCAGAACTGAAGCATTTATTTCCCTGTAAAATGAAATCTGGGCAGAACAAATACTATTTTATAGGCCACTCATTTTTAAGTTAAACACAATATATAAACAAACATACACACCTTTAAAAAAAAACATGCTTTGGCCAGGCACAGTGGCTCACACCTGTAATCCCAGCACTTTGGGAGGCCAAGGCAGGCGGATCACCTGAGGTCAGGAGTTCCAGACCATCCTGGCCAATAAGGTGAAACCTCGTCTCTACTAAAATTACAAAAATTAGCCAGGTGTAGTGGTGGGTGCCTGTAATCCCAGCTACTTGGGAGGCTGAGGCAGGAG